>NC_138905.1:31709695-33033778 GCF_965231255.1 Vanellus vanellus | reverse complement strand
GCCTGGATCTGGAGCTGAAACGGGTCTTAAGTATTCTTACTCTGTTTTAAACAAATTGCACCCCACCAGCTCATCTTCAGTCTGGATCTACATGGTAGTACAGATGAGTTTTGTGGTGCACCCCACAATTCACACAAGCTCTCTGGGACTGTGGTGTAGCTCTCTTCCTTCTCATGCATCCAGTATTTCCTCTAGATAAAGCTAGGACTTGGCGGCAGACCACGTTCATTCATCCAGGTCTCCTCTAAGCCGCCTGCGGAGCTCTAGCCCAGCTGTGCCACAAGGGACCCGGATGCCAGCATAGACTGCGCAGTCAATGGAGAGGACCTGATTCACCCTTGGGAGAGGCTTATCTCTCTCCGCAGAGACTACGCGGACCTTTGGGTAAGCAGGCTGCTGTCCTAAAGCCTTACAGTTCGGTGAGAGGAATTCAGACAATCTTTAACTGAAGCCAGCTGGGTACCGCTTGCCACCCTTTAGTGGGGCTGGTACAGAAGACAATCAGGTTTAACTCAGTCTGCCAGCTTAACAAAGCCTGGCTGAACAAAATCAGACATTCATTAAGAAACATAGTCAGATTTTATTTAAAATGCGGATGTTTTGTAACCTTTTTACACCTCAGGTACACATCTCGCACTTTGCAAAGCTGCAGTGAACGTTGCCTTCTTGTTTAACAGGCATTAAGCTGCTAGCTGTTATTTATTTATTTATTTAATTGTACAGATTGGGAGGTTTCCCTCTGTTAATGCACACATTTTCCCTTATTTTAGTGTACAGATGTTTTTATTTTCAGCCACAAGATAAAAGTCAGTCATATCTTAAAACAATCCTGTGTGATGCGTATGTTTCCAAGAGTGCCCAGAAATGAATTTTAATGCATAGAATATTTGCATTTCTTCTTCCACTAAAGAGAGGCAGGACTATAATCTCAGCCTTATCCTGATTTATACTTTATGGGAATGTACGTAAAAGAACATAAATACTATTACTGCAATTTTGTATCATATTTCATGCATGTTTTTTTTGCTTCTTCTTACTAGTGCTTCCCAGCTTCATCTGCTTACTGCTTTCCTCATGAAAGAAATGAGCATGTTGATATAAAATATTACATCAAATACACCTGTGCACTTGCATGCCTGTTTCCTGGATTTTAAAAAGTAAAGAGACACTTCCAAGCTTCTGCTTTGCTACAGAAAGAGGGGATAAACAGCTTTGGTTAATATCTTTAAAAGTGATGATAGACATAAAAATGTGAGCTGAATTCCTACTTCGTTCATACATTAAAAGGGGGCTGAAGGGTACTCAGGAACAGAAGGAAATGGAATTAGAGGACGAAGGTTTGCTTGGGAGGGTAACTGGAAAAGTCCTGGCCTTTGGGGTTGGTAGTAGTACTAGAATGAATGTAACTCACCACATTGCTATAGTCTGCAATTGCGAAAAGGGTTCTGGAAAAAAGGGAAGGGTTGTGTATGTTTTTTACATATAATGGCAGTTTATTTCCTAAGATTGCTGTTGGAGCAGAAACCATATTTCACATTAATATCACTCAATATGTTATTCATTGCCCTGGGCTCCAGAAACGAGCAGAGAATTAGGTCATGGTGAATAAATACCTATCAGTGTCCATCAAGTGACATTCCTCACCTCTTTTCCCTCTTTGTTCTTTTCATGCGGTATCAAAATCTCATTCTGTTGTTTATCAGGCAGTACATGACAGAGCAAACCTTTTTGGGGGCGGCTATAAATATATAGCTCCCATTACAGCTAGAGTCAATCTCAATACAAATGCTAAGGCTGATGTAAATCCCCCTCATTTTGATGAGGTATGCGCTGCATTTGGTCAAATGAAGACATTTTAAATGACCCTGAACTAATTACCTCTCAATGACATGGCACGGGGCCAAACCAGGGGCCAGCGCACGCTGCTGGAGCTGAGGGGCCTCTGTGCTACGCCCCGGTCCACCATCACCCCTTCCCGTCCCTCCCCTCCCCTCGCTTACAGGGGGACCGGGGCTGATTTTAGCAAATGCTGGCGAACAAACAATGGCTTCTGAAGCTGCTCATCAGCAACTTGATAGTTGCCCAATCCTTCCCTTTTAGAAAACGATCCCATTTTCTTTTTTATCTCATGTCCTTCGCCTCAGACAGTTGTTGATATATTGCTATTTTGATATACATTGACATATGGCTCCTGAAGTACTAAATAACTGGTTCAGGCGGCTGCAACGGTTAATTTATAGCCTGCAGACGCAACCTTAGCTCCCAATGACGCCCAGGCTGTGTGCAGGTGACGTCCTCTGTCGCGCGAGAGGCAGTTCCTCAGACCTCAGTACTACCGGATAATGGAGGCTTAGCAATCTCCCTAATCAAAATCTGATCAGAGCATTAAAATTAATGGGATAGTGGAGTGTTTTAATGATAATTAGGGGTCTGTAGCATTGTCCAGGTTTTTAAATCATATTTACAGCAGTTCTTTTAGTAATTACCTGTTACAGCCACCAGGGCAAGCTTGGTGGCCTGCATTTAGCCATGCAATAGTGTTAGATTACTTTGTCAACCACTGACGTCTGTCCCAGGCTCACCGTCAGAAACAAAACTCACCAGGGACTGCCAAGGAAAGAAGTGAGCAGAGGTCTCTATAGAAAGTTTTCTGGGAAAACAGAGATTGATGCTTGCAACCTGGATTAAAAAACAAAAATTGGCTGCTTTTCTGTGTGATACTTTCAATCAGTTGGTAAGGGGATACTGCCCTTTTGTTGCCTGGCTGGAATGAGAGCAAATTTGGACTATATGGGTTCCCAATAGGGGAAAATTCACTTTAAATATCTAGTTAGAGACCTGTTACTATTTTAGGGGAATGCCCTGAAGGCCTCCACCTTGTCCCTTCTATTTATGCATTTATACTGCTTTAGTTAAGACTGTGACAGCACTTCTGTCATAGCTACTGTATTTTCCAGAGGCCATGGGATCTCTTTTAACACTGTAATGTGGTCATAAAAAAGTGCATTGGGCTGCAACATATCTTATAAGATTTGAGCCAAGAAGCAGACTCATTTGACCAAATCAAGTCTTCCCCAAATAGTTGGAATTTTTTTTTTTTTTTTAAGTTCTACAAGTGCAAAACAGGGATGCATTTTACCGACTGGGACAAAATTTTGCTGGACTACCTTTGTGCAAGAGTTCACAGTAATGCAGGAGAATAAAGACTTAAAAAAGAGCTAAAAATCAGTATTGTGCTAACAATATAAGGTCACTAAGCACTAGAATAAAAAGCCAAGCCACCATTAACCTGGCCCAAGGCTGACTGGAAGAATGTTAATGGTGGTGATATGTTTAAACAGGCAGGATCCCAGTCTCCCCCGCGTGTGGGTTTTGTGAGACATCAGAGAAGTGGTGTGTGCTCATGCCTTTATTTCATTCATTTGGTGGAGACAGTCTCTAGCTGTACTTTGTAGGGTGCACTTAGCAGAATATCCCTGCCTGAAACATGGAGTAAATCTCTGTATTATTCAGGCAGGAATTTCACTTTTTCTATGGCAAAGGTTTGAATGAAGAAAACCAAAATCCTCTTTTGCCTCAGCCACAAAGGCCCTATTTTTTAAAGAATATGTGGGGCAAACTGACAAGAGATAAATGGCCAGGAAAGTTGAAGTGAATCGGTGAAAGGTGTGAAGTCAACGTGAGTAAGATACAGCACCTTAAACCACCACGTGCCTGCTTTTGCTCAGAAATGAAACATCCTTAACTGGCTGTGTCTTAATCCTAGAAGATACTCAAGGTATGAATGCTGACCTTACAAATTTAATTCATCCTCCTAACCTCTGGGTGTCCTTGTGCAGGTGAGCCCCAGTGAACACAGCGAGTGACTCTTCTTTTGTAAGTTAAGCTGGTTCTCTGCAGATGCTTCTCTCAAACTGACACGTCTCTTCATTTAAACTATACTCAGATAAAGACTCAAACTTTATAACCAGGCAAAGTTTCCACTGAATTTTAAGGAAGGACTGATCCAGACTTCAGATCATGGTCTCCAGAATGAGAGGTTTTTGTTTTTGTTTTTGTTTTTGTTTTTGTTTTTGTTTTTGTTTTTGTTTTTGTTTTTGAGGGGGGAGGAGCCTTAGAGTCTCTGGGTTAGTAGCTGTAAGAACGGTTAAAAGTAGGAAATGAGATTACAGACTTAAATAATGGGGTTGATAATGGTGCCTGGTAAATAAACTCAATAGAAAAAGCTGGAATGTTGCATTGGAAAAAAGCAAGGTAAGTGTTCGATGAAAGATGAAGATATATGTTTCCTTTCAGTCAACTAACTAGGTTGATCTAGAATTTGCAGAATTTGGACCAGGCTCAGGGCTGTTTTGGAGGAAGAAGTTTAAGTTATGATTATGACAGGCTAAAATAGTTTGATGTTTCTAAAGAATTCTCTCTTTCTTGAACATGGGCAAACACAGTATTAGCGATTACAGGTCCAGGGGGTGTGTGCAGGAGAGAGCCACACCACCTAAGTCACCCCTGAAAAATATAGTTACGCTTCAAGCCCATCTCCTGATGGAACAAGGATGGACACCCTGAAGGGCTGGAGTGGCCCAAGGTCAAAACAGGACAGGGAGTAAGTGGCAAAGCTACCCATGAAGCAGAGCAGTAAACGAAGGGCTAGCTGGGTTAGGGTTCATGTTTACACAATGCGGGTTAACTAGGTTGCACTATTTAACGTGACACGCCGTATAACCACAGGGAGCCTCTCTTTTATTGTGATGTTGGAGATACCTACGTTTATATTTACAATAATTTATGCCAGTGTGTGGCATCTCATCAGTCTTTTCTACGTAACATCTGAGGGTCTGAACAATTTTTTACTGTCCACGCAATTATCTAGGGCGCACAAAAAATACCAGGGGATGGTGATTAAAGCTGGGGTAGCTTTAGCTGACAAATAAATTGGTATTACTGCCCATTGTTTAAAACCACTGGACACTAGGTTTGGCAGACTGATTTGACTGTGTTCTTTTGTCTTTTCCCACGGATAATTTTTATCTCCTATTTCTTCAAAAGCTAACTCGCTTCCTTTGAAGGACAGTAAGCTTGACAGGGTTCAAGCTAAGCTTCTTGAACTTAAATCCAGCATGGCTATCCCCTGACTGAATCAGCTTTAACTTGAATTGTGTGTCTCTAATATTTCACACCGTTTCAATTACACTCCACAGCAGCTGAGGACTCTGTGAATTCTACTGCTAAATTTAATCAAGTGCTCCTCCAAGGTGGAAGAGAACGTATCTTTGGAATTAATGGAAAGAGACAAATGAAATCAATCCCTGGGATCTTGGTTCTGTCCACTCTGCACCAGAGGACATCTCAGAGAAAAGACCTTCAGTAGCAACTGAAGCCTGAAGTCTGATAATGTGAGAACTTAAAACTGCAAGGTATGAAACCCATGAAGAATGGTACACTTCATCTGGACTGTAGAATCAACAAGAATTTAATAAGTTAATCAGATCATCACCATTCGACTGCACATAAATTTGAATTGTTTCCCCATTATGAAGTGCTTGTCTGTAAATTATTGCAGAGAAAGCCATTTTCAAATTAATGTTTGAGCTATTAGAAAATACAAAGGGCATTTTCATTAATTGGAGGCAGCTTTTCTTCCTCTCTCTTTATCATTACCTTTGTTACCCAGAATCAGTTTAGTGCTCAAATTTATTGATGTGTATGATTCAGTGGTGTTATTTGTTTAGAATTTGTCCTATACCTGGTGGAATAAACTCATTAGGTGTAAATGAATAGTTATGTAGTCATCATCTGAAATGAGTCACTGCAGTTCTCTGAAGTCATTACAGTGACTTTGAACACAGCTGGAAAGAAAGCCTCTGTGAAGGTTACAGCTTCCCTCTCAGAGTTTAACCACGGTTAATTTTCATCCCTTCCTTGGAATGGCTTCTTGTTTACAGACAGCAAGACTCATTCTTCAGCAGAAGATCCTGTTCTACCCGGGGATGTATCAAAACCACCAGCAAAATGTGCCATATTTCTGCTGCCACAATGCGTTTGCTTTCAGAGTATATAGAAGCTGGGATTCGGAAAGAAGGATATTATTTGGGAAAACAGCTGCTTTAAAATCACTGTTCTTGGAGATAAATATGAGGTACAGCTTCTCCTACAGCTGACAAACTTCCTGCTACTGAAGGTCGAAGGAAGAGGAGCGCTTGCAGATTGCAGAACACATTGTATAGGATCTCTATTTCAGTAAAACTGCCCACAAGGACAGAAATTCCTCATTTCAAGACAGAATTCCTGCAAGGGAACATACTGTATGAAATCAAGGCTAACTTGGGCATGACCTTCTCTTTTTTGAGAAATAAATGTCTCCATAATATTTGCCTATCTGTTTGGATTCTTCATAATATAGGTAAACTGAACTATGTTTTAGTAATACTCATATCACCCTAAACACCTATTTTGATGTCCAGTATGAGAGAGACTTGTAAGGTGCTGGCAGTAGTGCAATACACCACAAGGGAACAGACAAAGGATTCCTCCTCACTTTTTACTCACAACTGGAATATCTCATTGCACCAACGGCAGATATGTATAAACTAATACAACCTGTTTCAAAGCTAAAATGTATCACGCTGCATTCAGCATAAGCCTTTTGAAAATCCTATTGCTTAAGAGCTGTTTCACTGAGAATGCTGTATGCTAGAAAAACCATAAGAAAAAATTCCTGATAAAACTGACAGTATCTAATCATCTTGCTCACAGCTATGAACAGCTCAGTTATTTGAGTTTTTCATCTAAATAGCCTTAATATATTTTGTAAGCACGCTGTCTATGTTTCTTTTCCTTCCTTGCTCAAAGGCTGAGTTCGTTTGTCATGAGGCCAAAGACATCTATGAAAGGAATATCAGATGTTTATGGCATTTGTAATATTGCCCTTAGGCCAATGCATTCCAAAATACGTTGGACTCCCTCCACCTGTTTTTACAATGCTTGTGGAGCGCAGGTATGGTCACAACAGTTTTTACACAAGATCTGAGCCAATGCCCACTGAACTCAGCAGGATTTTTTCTTTCAAGTTCTGGGGATTTCAGATCATGCCTACAGTCATGGTTATTTCACTTTAGACAACTTAACAGGAATTAGTTCTAATTTCTTTTCCTCTTTTTTTTTTTTTTTTTTTTTTTTCCCTGGTACAGGAATATAATTAAAGACTCAGGGAGACATTTGAAATGCAACCAATGAGACACTTGATATAGCGCAAGTAAAGTTGGCTTCAATTAGGAATGCAGAATTGTGTTACACAGCACATTAAATGGCACATTAGCAGATGTAAATGCTTCCATCAAATTAAAAACGGTTAGTTCGCCTGTTAGATTATTTTTTGTTACAGTAATTGTGTAGTTTTACGGTTTTCAACAGCACACAGAGAACTGACCCAACTTTTCTTCTCTACTTGTGGATTTCTAGAAGTGGACAGATGTAGCTTTTCTGCTAGGAAATACTGGGGCATTGCACGTGATACAGCACATTAAAGTGGCAGAGATAGGAAAGGTTCTTTTAAATCGCACAAGGTCATTCCCAGAAAAAATATTTTAGCATCTAAAATTCTAAATAATTTTAGAAGTTTTTTGCAAACTGCTTCAAATATTACTTCTCTCCAGAACATCCATATTTTAAGAATTCACCATCTCCTGGAAGTAAGAGAATGAAAAGCAGAGCAGTGGAAAAGGTATCTACAGGAGAAAGGCAGCAATGCAAAATGGATAACCTCAACTTGGTTGAAAAATGCTGAGTTATTCCCCAAAAAGATTTTCTGGGAGAAAAACATTCCTGTAGAAAGGCAACTCCCCGGTGCAGGAGAGCAAAGCAGGAGTCAGGAAAACAATGCAGCAGGTACTGCTGGAGCAGGAAGGGCTGGTTGCTGTGCCTCCATCTGCAGCAGATTATCTCGCCATAAAGGGCAGGAGATTTGCTTGTAGCAAAGCTGCACCTCAGGCAAACTGACCTCCCAGAGACTTTTTGGCCTCCACCAACGTCACTGGGGGAGTACGGCAGGACAAAACACAAGATGCCACTGAGTCATACTGGTCTGTTCTCTGCTCCATAATGGCACCAGGGACACAGTTCCTAACCTCTGACCCCAGCTGCCCTATTGAACCTCAGTCAGAGTATTTGAGCTTAACTTTCCATGGGCTGGAAGCTCAAAGTCTGCCAATATGTCAGGTGATAACATTGCACCATGAGCCATCTGAGGTGATTAGGTAGAATTCTTTGGCCTCTGAAGGGTAAGGAGGGCATCCTCTTTCTGACCTGGTCCTGGCAAAGCTTCCCTTGTTCTTGGAGGTGCAATTAATTATTTCAATTACTCAGAGGCCCCAGCTGAGACCATGGGCTGTGACAAAACACTGTGTAGCAGGGTCTCTGGGGTGCTTGTGGGCCTTGGGAAGGCTTCACCACCAGTGTCACTAGTGCATCTCCGACAACAGTGAAGCTCCTTGCTCCCAGGCCAGGCTCACCTGGGGAAATGTCTCAGGCACCTCAGCACTGAGATGTGCAGAACATATCAGCCAAGGCGCAGCTCTCTCGAGCCACAGGCATGGGCCAGACACATAAGCCCTCTCTTTTGAACAGGGTGTGTTGGACTGTGACATGGTTCACGGTGGCCAGGACACTGAATGATGCTCAGTACCTCACTAGGAAACACTGTGGAGGCAGCCTTCCTGCAAATCCCGTCCCCCTGAAATGTTGATGCCTTCTTGTACACCTGAGTTAGATACCTGAGACAGAGACTCACAGCCCAGGACCATCTCCTGCCACCCGAGCTCTACCACAAAGCTGTGCGGCTCTGGCGTTACAAAGGACAAGTGGGATTGAGCGAGGCTCCTGCTTGCTTGCTGCTTGTCCAGCCCTTCTGTTCTTGGACAGCCACCCATACTGCAGCCATACTCAAGGAGAGCTAGAGTCGGGGCCATCCGACCAGTCTGTGGGAAACAGTCATGATTTCTCTTAGGGTTTCCATTTACTTTTGCCTTCCGTTTAGTTTTGCCACAGTCCTCCAAGGTTTCTCACACGGCCATGAAATGCTGTAATATTTTATTTCCAAGTTATTCACTTGTCTAGCTTTGAACAAACTCACTGCACGAAGCATCTCAGTAAAATTCTCCCATTTTCTGGCAACTTTTATGTTCATTTGCCTTGTAGCTAAGTCACTCAGAAATGAGAAATGAAGAGTAAACTCATCTATTCAGAAGGATCATAAGAGAGTTTTCATTTCCTGATTTGAAGACTTCTGATCTTAAGCAGAGGAAAAGCCCCAGCAAAACCATACCTTTGCTCATACATCTCATTCATCTCAGTGTGCGAAATTAGATCATTACAAGCTGCAGCAGCTTAATCGAGCAGCCTTTGAAACACAAAGGCCCCTGACTCAAATGGAGTTAACGGAGGCTTTTTTTTTTACTCCTGTTCCCATAATGTTTAATGTCATTCATGTTTCCACAGAGTGCTTGCTGATGATTATGAGCAATGAAGCTTTGGATCCAGTTATACCTGTGCTTCCATCTGTTGTTGCAGAAACCAATTCTATCATCGTTACTTTCTTGATAATGACCTACTTCTTGAACTCATTTAAGATACCTGTTCCCCTGCGCTCTTCTTCATCGGTGGTGTCAGTAGAATAGTTGCTTTTATATTCAAATGTCCTGAGTACAAAAATTGCCAGTTGAATTATGTCTGTCCTGGGTGTTGAGCTAGGGAGGAGAAAATGCATTCATTTTTCTACAGCTTGTAATGAACTGATTCTCCAGTTGTTGGGGTACATCATCTGACAGCAACTCCTGGTTTGGGAGGATGTTTTTGTATCCGCTGCCGTGTCATTAATGACAAACTTACTTATCTGCGGATATCTGGGAAAGGATCCTGCATTCAGCCAGTTCTTGCTTCACTTGCATATTCCCAGTGAAAATTTAATTTGTTCCAACAATACAATACCCATCAGGACACTGCTCAATGGTATCTTTTTCCTTCTTCATGGATTTTACAATCTGCAGTTGAGGACTATTCAAGAAGACAGGAGGTATTTAAAAGATGGGTAAACATAGTGCTTAGGGACAGGGTTTAGGGGTGGTTTTGGCAGTGTTAGGTTGATGGTTGGACTTGATGATCTTAAAGGTCCCTTGCAACCTCGACAATTCTATGATTCTAAGATGCTGCCTCCTATCCTACTGTTTGAAGTTTATTTTTATGGTACTCCGGACATTTTTCTGTGAGCTGTAGTGATGTTTCACATTATCTTATTGCCCAGAGCACCACTGCATGACATTTGAAACTCAGAAGCTTGTCTTTACCCATCATCAGCAAAACTCATGACCCCATCCTCTCTGAAAGTACAAATCTTTCTCTTTTTTTGCCCCAACGCTCTGGCTAAATTACTGATCTCTGCATTTTTAACCTTTTTTACTAAGCCTCAGGGTTTGTCCCCCCTAACCTCTCTTTTCTTCTTTGTGCACAGCAGCTGAGCTTTTTTACGTTCTCCCCTCGGTGCTGCATGGCTAGAAGACAGGTCCTGTTATGTGCCCTCACCCCTCTACCAGGAACATGTTTCCAAAAGCAACAGAGCAGAGCCCAAAGCCAGGCAGGCGCAGGAACCACAGCAAACATAAATCTGCAGCAGACTCTGGTGGAGAAGGTGACCTGATGACATTCCTAGTTGGTCAAAAGGGCCCATATAAGTGTTAGGCAAATCCCCCCCTTATGGTAGATGAACGTGGCACGGTGGAATGCAGATCTCACTGCCCATCATTTCTTCTGCCTGGTGCTGAGCGCTGCAGCTCCTGTATCATCACTCTCCATCACACCATATCACATGATCAAAGATGTAGAAAGTAGGCAGGTGTAGGAAGGAAGATCCTCACCACACACCAACCCCTTCAAACTGAAAAGCAGTCTGTTACTTTTACTCCCCCCCGCTCCCCCGCCCTCATTAATCTATTTCTACCAAAGCAGAAGGGCAATAAAATGAAAGAGGAGAGCTGGTGACCTGTTTTACATGGTGAAGGGACTACTGTTATATCCCAATTTACTTTTTGGACATGTTGATTTGCAGTGCATGAGTAGACAGGAGCTGTCAATACTTTAACATCTGATGGGGAAACTGGAGTGAGCTTTGCTGACTGGAATACCGTAATTGGGTAGCTGAAGGCATTTCTCCTCTCCAGGCAATAATGACAGGAGCGTTTTATGTGATCTCTCCTCTCTTTGCTTCCTTCAAAGCAAAGAAGATGGTTGAAAGAAATATGTATGTGTGACAGATTATAGTAATGCGGCTAAGGCTTGTAGTCAGTTTATATATGCAGTGATATGTTAGTTGCAGTTGGGTGGAAGCGGTGGTAATGATGATGTTTTTATGGACATTTGGTGAAACATTTTGAAATAATAAAATGAAAAAAGCTATTAAGGACTCATTCATTTAGTACTGTCATTGTACACAAAGTAACGGCTATTACTTCAGTGTTTTTATTTTTGCATTTGAAAGCAGATTTTCAATAACAAAGCTGGAATCAGTCCAAGTCAGATCATACGTACAGTTAAAAAGCTACGTAATAAAAGGCAGAGATAAGACCTTTCATTACAGATGTGCAAAAGAAAGTCCTAAGGAAAAATGAAAAAATAATTTGATGTCTCTTCTGACCACCTTAATCCCCTTGTGGAGATTGCGCTTGTTTGACCCGATCTAACTAGGTTTAGCTCACTTTGTTGTTCCTGGAATGTATTACTCCAAATGCTGATACCAGTACATTCACGTTATTGATACAAACTGCACCACGGTGACAAGAATACCCAGCTCTCGCATCCTGCAGGTCATTTCTCTGTGTCTTATCCTTCTAGGTAAGCCTATTGTTTCCTGTTTTATTATTGTTCACTTGGACTTCAAAAATAGTATGAGAAAAGCAATATAAAAGGGTGCAGTGAAATTTCAGTATTAAGCCAATAAACACTGAATATGTGATGTTTTTTTGCCTGTGCACAGCAGTGCTATTATTTCAAAGAAGCTACAGTGAACACAAACGAAAAGTGTCTTTAATCTCAGCTAGTCCCGTTCTTGTAAGTCTAATAATTTCCTATTCCAAAGAAGAGTTGAGTATGTTTTTTCTGCATTTCTTAGGGCCCGAACAATCTGGTAATAGCCTAACAGCCAAGGTTCCCACTCCCTGGGCTCTCCCTCGCCATGCCTGCCAAGCATTTTGCAGAGCGTAAGTGGCAAGGCTGTGCTTTCTTTCCTAGTGGCCACCTTTTTCAAACACAGTTTGGCCAGTCTCTAAAACCCATCTGCTCCTGTGGTGAGTGAGGTTGGGGCCTTTCTTGGAAAGATTCTCTGAGATGGTCTTGTCTGCCTCAAGTCAATCACTTGCTGGATCAGCAAAAAGTGGTCCACAGACTGCTCCAGAAGTGAAGACTTGTGGGTGGGAGGTAAATACGAACCTCTGGCATAGCCCTGGTGCTGCTCTGGCACATCAAATTGGATGCAAAGATGCAAAGGTCCATATAGAGTTGTCCTGTGGGGTGCAGGATGCTCCAGCCTAGGTCTGAACTGTCTAGCTCAGCACAGGAAGCTGAAAAACCAAAACTGGTTGGAGTGGGGCTTGGCCAGACAGTTTGCCCAAGGGGCTAAATTACTCCAAGAAACTGGGTGAAAACCTTCAGATTTTGGACCGGGTAAGCATGCTGAATTGAATCAAAAGAGCAACTAGCACAGACAGATATTGGCATCCATGAGCTGGCAGAAATACTCCATTTTCATCTTTGTTACTTTTCCAAGGAGAAAAATCATATCTGCAATGATTCTGCACCTTTGGGCTTCAAAGCTAAGCTATTGAGAGAAAAAGAGCACGTGGAGAAACAGAAAGGTTCAACTCTGGATTTATATTACTTTTTAATTATGAAATGGCATGGTAGGTATTAGTCTACTGCACCTTTGAAGTTACCAAAACCAGCGAGTTTTTGGAAGCTTTTTCTGCACAGAAGTTGAAGATGTTTTAAAAACCTGCCTTATACGGTTTCTCGATACTGGAATACAGGGTTTGAAAGACTTTGCTCAAGCTATCGACCATCTTCATAACGCTAATGACTATTAAAAAGACCAAACAGCTGCATTTATTATATTTGGTCAGGTTGTAAATATGTACATCCAAGACGGATGACAGGCAATTTAGTAAATTAATGGTGATCGGGTTTAATTTTGCAGTGTTTACATTTTTTCAGTTCATCATAATGTATAGAGCGTAATTCCCTGTGGAAGGTACCAATCTCTTATACTCCATTTCTTTACCCATTCTTAGTTGTAGATATTTAGTGAAAATAATAATAATAAACCCCCAGCAATATCCTTCACCACCCCACTGAACACAAAAATTAATAATCTCAGAAAGTCTATATTCAACCTGACACAGTGAGCAATGCAAATATGGTACAAAGTCTATCTTTACATTTATTTGCAAATGTGTATAGATATGCTTCATATAAATTAATCCTCTATTTCATTATAAGGAAGGAATTATGTCTGTGGTCAAAAGGGTGGGGTACAGTTAATCTGATTTAGCACAGCATGTGAAAAATTAATTGAAAGTCAGAACTCCATAGTGTTTATTATAAAGTAATTTCACACCAGCTCAGGATTAGCATGGTAACAGGTGACAATAGGTCATTACTATGTTAATTGAAAGACAGCATGCTTTTGTAAAAAAAAAAAAAAAAAAAAGAAGAAGAAAGGGATGGAGACGAAATGAAAGGAAAAGGAAAAAATATTAAAATGCAGAATTTTATCTGGGATTGGGCTGTAGTTCTGTGGGACATGTCCTAGGGAGAAGATATCTTCCGCAAAGAACTCGTTGGCTGTTTGGTGATAACCTTGCATTGTTCACCGTGCCGTCAAGCATGGCAGATGTCCGTGCGTGTCCTCTCCCCCGCACGAGTTAAGCTGGCCGTCTCTCTTTCCACAAGAGCAGGCTGCATCTCCAAAACAGTCGCCTGACACTTTTGCCTTGCTGACACCGCTCACCGGCCCAGGCGTGCGGGGGCGAAGGCGGGCACAAGGGAAGCAGAGCTCATGTATTGACCTGGCTCGCCCAAAGGCACTGTGGGCCTAAACAAAGCCACTGGGAGCCGCGGGATTTTGCAGCAGCGTTTAACAGAAGACAAAACTCCGGTTTCGTTCCTTGACAAGAGGATTAATAAAATGAAAAGACTTTCAAACCACCAATGGAAAATAGCCTGTCACTTCGATAGCACGCTGAAGCATGAAGCCGAGGCAAGCTCATCCTTCCACTTGAGCTGCAGTGCCATTATCCTGGTCTGAATGGGGACGGGTGCCACAGTGCTCGGCTGCTCTCCTATTGTGCGGCTTGACAGACACCGATGCGTAGGCATTTCCCATTATATGCTGCGACCTGAGTAAGCAGTCCTGAGCCGCCAGCTTCGGCCCGTCGAAAGAAATCAGGAAACCACTTTTCCCATTTTATTTGCATAATAGCGAAAGGTGTTAAATCAGTTTTAGGGGCAGAAGATCATTCTACAGGTCCTCCGGTTGACAGAATACAAAGGGCACAATATGCACTTGTGTGTAGGTGAGCAAGATGGGAAGAACTCTATATTAACTACAGTCACCACAAAAGGACCTTTGCTAATGGCATGTTATAATTTAAACAAGGATCCTTTCTGAAACCAAAATAGTATGCCTATGTAATGAAGCTAGCTGCCTTGCTCAAAGTAAATGGAAATTCAGAGGCACAGCTGGGACTTGAAAATGGGAAACTCTGTTTTTATTTCCTGGAAGAAGAATTTAACGTCTTTGGATACCTTCACGCCACCTGACATGTGAGCTGATAAGGAATGTGACCTTTCTGCTCACCCTGCTTCAGAAAAGTTTGCGATCCAGCCTGACACAAGCTGTTGTAATATGTTAATTTCGATGCAGTTCTGCCACAAATACTAAGGGTGATCTCTGGGACCTTTACATCCCAGAATAGAATCCTTCCAGACTTTGTTCTCATCTCGAAACATTCCAATTAAGGTGCTTACTTATCTAATAAAGGTCAAAAGAAAGGAAAATGTAAATGTTCTTTGATTACTTACTACAAAGGAAAGATCTCAGAGAGAAGGTGGTGCTATTGCATTCAGTGCACGGTACAGTGTGATGTCGTCGGCTGAGATTGACAGCAAAAGAGAAACGCTGATCCTGAACTGAACACAGATCATCATTTGCAAAACCAAACTACCGCAGAGCTAAGGTAATAACGCAATACAAGTACCCCTGCGCGTGGGTGGGATAGGAACCTGCTCACCAGCCATACAATGCAATTTAATAGCAATATTTGCACACCCCAGCAGGAATGTCTCTCAGGACAGTTGGGGCAAGACATGCCTCAGGTCTGACTATGGCCAGGAGACATGGTTTTCCTCACGATAAGAGAGAGTGGTGAAGAGGAAGAGTAAACGATCAGGTTCACCTCTACAAATACAACATTTAAAAAAGTCTATAAGGGCTGGCAGTTTCTTTTGTGCCACGATGTAATTATTGCCCAATAGCAGCAGCCAAGCTTATTTTTACTGGCTTGTCATGTCTTTGCAGCTCAGCTATTGTAAGTCAACATCCTGAGTAGCCCACTCAGGCATCTGCAATATGCACCTCTGCTCTGAACCTATCCCTCCCGCGCAGCCAGCTGGAGTGGTAAGGGCCTGCCTCGCTCCAGCTGAATCACAAGCCACCGTGCCGCATCCCCCTCACCTCAGCTCAGCCCCCCGCGGCCGAGTCACTGAGCCACCCGCTGCGTGGGTCTTCCCCTGGGGACTGCCAAAAAGGCACAACCGGCACGTCCCCTCCCCTTCGGTTTGCTGTGACGAGGGTTGCTTTCTGGCCAACAGGCAGACAACAGGCAATTGCTACAGGCGAGAGCGGAGCCGAGGGACTTTGAGATGACACCGGCACCGCTGCTGCTTCAAAGTGCCACTGATTCCCTCTCCAACATGTTCTCCTTTTTGCTCTCCGTTTAGTTAAAACACAGAAAGAAAAAAGAACAAAACACCCAAACTCTCAAGCAGGAAAGACGGAGTGGCAGGAAGAGCACGTTATAAATGTGCTGGCGAAACTGATGAGACAAAACAGGGAAAACTTGCGTATGAAGCTGCAGCAAATGTAATCTCAAAATGTTTCCCCAAGTAATTTTTCCCTGTTCATTTGTTCTCGGCTGTCTCTGTTGTTTACTCTGCTGTTCTGTGATCTTTAGCAATAACAGTTCAATTTAAACTCTGTACGGAAAGGACTCTGTCTTCTCACCTTTCTGTACAGCTCAAGGATAGCTTACACAGCCTGTGTTATGGCTTTGCCCTTTCTAGATGAGGAATATGTTGATTTGGTTTCAGCTCATTACCTCTCTAAGGAATGTCTTCCAGCTTAGCTGTCTGCGAGGCTGGAATCACCCATAGTTCAGGATCAGGGCTTTTCTTCCTCTTTGCGTTTCTGAAAGGGTGTCCCAAAAGGCTCAGACACTACAAGGAAGCCCAAGGAGCTGCAGGATTTACTTCATGGGAAACGAGCATCCTCTTAGGATAATGAAATTTCGTGCGTTGCGTTTGGTGTTCTGGGATTCATAAAGGTTATCAGACAGGCATTTATAATAAAAGTTCTTCCTGTTTTCCTTGGCATGCATGGGGAAGATGGGAGTGTTATCAGTCTGACATTTCTGTCAGAACTGGTATTTGAACCACTGGATGATTCTGACAAATGCCACCGCTGTCATCTGCTGCTCAGTTTTAATTATATCTGACTGAGGCTTTCAATGGCAGCAAGCAGAAAACTTAATTAGTTGGTTTTAAAGGCTGATCTTCAGAGTTTGAAGAATCCAAACAGCTTTGCAGCATTTCTGCACCGAGGCTGCCATTTTCAGTCTGATGATGCAACTCAGATGAATTAATGGTCCTACTCATAGCAAGAAAAACCAGAGAAAGACTTACAGGAATATACATCAATAAACCCCACCATTTTTGGACATGACATGTCAGCAAGGCAACCTTGGGTCTAAGAAACTGCTGCGCTGGCTCACAGGTGGGTCTCAGACAAATGGTAGCAGAATGCAGGCAAAAGATTGGACGCTCATGGGAACGCACAGCAAATGAACATCTGTTACCTTAAACAGAATGTATACGTTTATTCTGCAGTCAACTGCAAGCACTGCACTATTTGGAGAGACTGAATGGCTGGCATTTTCTCACACACCAATGCACTGTTCAAACAAGCTGCTTAAAAGAAGATTGCATTAACAATTTATACCACCTCTGTGTTTGCTTTCAGAGTGTTAATATGATTATGTTTCTACACTATATCCTGGAAAAGCAAGCATTAGTAAGATGCAATGTCAAACTGCTAATCTGATGCAATTAGAAGTTAACATTACATTCACATGCTGGTTTCAGGTTGCCTGTAGGGGGGGGGGGGGGAAACCACCTGAAAATACCTTATTTTGTTCCAGAAACCTCAGGGTTGTGGGTTTGGGCACTTCATCCTACTGCTTTCACGGAGATGTGAACAGGTAGAGGATGGGCTTTCCTTGCCGATGAGGTCACGTGCTCTGGAACGGTGTTGCTGGTATCCTTTAGGATACTGCTGAATTTCATTCTTTGAAAGGAATGTGCTAGATTTCATACATAAAATGTGCCAAGAGCTCTGTGGCTGTGAGCTGCGGTCAGGAGCCAAAGCACTTGATGTCTTATACAGCCCACAAGACTGATCTGCTCTCATTGGCTTCCCCTGTACTTGAAAGCTTTGTGCTTGTAATTTATCATTGATCACAGAATTGCTGAGGCTGGAGGGCACCTCTGGAGATCACATCATCCACCACCCTGCTCAAAGCCAGGTCAGCTAGAGCAGGTTGCTCAAGGATGTGTTCAGTCAGGCTTTCAATACCTCCAAGTTTGGAGACTCCCCGACCTCTCTGGGAAGCCTGTGCCAGTGTTTGACCACCCACATCATAAGAAGTTTTTTCCTGTTTAAACAGATTTTCCTGTATTTCAATTTTTGGTCACTACCTGTTATTCTGGTGCTGAGCCCCACTGAGAGAGGTCTGACTCCATCTTCTTTACTCCCTCCAGTAGGTATTTATATGCATTGATTAGATCCCCCTGAGCCTTCTTTTCCCAGGCTGAACTGTCACAGCTGTCTCAGCCTCTCCTCTTATGACAGGTGATCCAGTCGCGTAATCAAGTTTGCGGCCCTTCACTAGAGGCAGTCCAGTATGTTCATGTCTGTCTTGTGTGGGGGAGCCCAGGACTGGACACAGCACTGACGTGGCCAGGGCCCATAGCTGGCTCATGTTCAACTTGGTGTCTGCTAAAAAACCCAGGTGCTTTTCAGCAAAGCTGTGCTCCAGCCAGTTGGCCCCCAGTGTATACTGGTGCATTGTGTTATTCCTTCCCAGGTGCAGGACTTGGCATTTCCCTTTGTTGACCTTCAGGAGATGCCTGTTGGCCCATTTCTCCAGCCTGTCCAGATCCCTCTGAATGGCAGCATGACCAGCTGGTGTGTTAACCACTCTTCCCAGTTTTGTATCATTTCAAACTTGCTGAGGGTCCACTCTGCCACATTGGCCAGGTCATGAACGAACAGGTTAAACAGAAGTTGGGGGGGGAAAGATGTCTAAGGAAATTATATGGCTCCTATCACTGTATTCTCAAAGAGTCACAAATCTAGTTGACCTCTCCCTGCCTATGACTATGCTGCTCTCTTGACTCCTAACCCACTGGACCTATAAAGGTCCATGCACCCATGTGGGTGCACAAAAAGTGTTAAGCCAGCTTCACTGGTCTTCCTCTGCAAGCAGATGGGACCTCTTTTCCATCTCTCTCCTGCACTATCAATGGGCTAACGAAAAGATCCTTCTGCTGTGAGGGCAGCCTCTTCTCTCCTCTTTCCTGGATTATTGTGTCCTTGATGGCTAATCCATCAAGGTGATTAGAAATAAATACAATAACACATACACACACTCCCCCATATTGTGCAGGGGTTTGATTAAAGAAGCTCGTTTTGCCTTGGATTATATTTTTGCCAATGGCCATAAAGGCAGTGTTTTTATAGGATATGTGATAGGTTTTGTTTATCTTTGACATTTTATATCTTAACATTTTCTAGACCATACACAATAAGCAAGCTCACATTTTTACTTTCCAGTAGTGGTTGAAAAGTCAGATCATAACTATTTTTAATTTTTTTTCTTGAGTATATCTAGTAAGGTAACAACATTCTCTACTTGTTTGAGCATGGGTTTGGATCCACACAGCAGGTAGCTGTTTTGTCAGAAGCAAGTGGTTTGCACAGCCTGAGGGAGTGACACCCCAAAAGCTATCAGGTCCCAGAGTGTTAGGTCTGAACTGAAACAAATTCATCAATACATTGCTGTGCCTAACAAAGTGCAGAACATTAACCAGGCTCAGAATATCCTATATGAATTAACAGCCTCCTCGGTGCAAGTGTCACAGGGACTTCAATGTGCTGCCATATTCCCCGGCATTTTGCTATCACCAAAAGCATTTTCTCACCAGCAGAAAACCGTACTGCAGTTACAGACGATGGCTGTAGCATTTGCCAGTGCAGGCTCAGCCTTTTGGCTGAGCTGTTGTTCTCCATCATCCAGCTAACAGAGTTATTTCTGTATTATAGACCCATGTTATGGTTTGAGGAACCCACAAGAATTTGTTGTTGTTTAGACAATCATTCTATCCCCCGATGCTCCCTCCCCATCTGGGAAAGGGAATTGAGAAAAACAAGGAAATCCGAGGGTTGAAATATAAAGAGATTTAATAGAATAAGACCAAACAAATAACATTAATAACACTAAAGAACCAATATTGATACCAATACCAATATAAAATATATGAGGATTATACTCGGCCAATTCTATCAGTAGGAAGATGTGCACCCCCAGCAGGGGACAGCAAATGTTGGACCCTGCGAGCGCTACAGCTCACGGGTCTGGCACCGGGGCAAGAAGTTCTTATGATCGCAGCCATCAAGGAAGAGGCAGAACTTCTCAGCAAACTTTCTAATTTATATTGAATGAGATGTTCGTGGTATGAAACAATCCTGTTGGCCAGGTTGGGTCAAGTGCCCGCGTCTCGCTCCTCCTCATCCCCACACCTGACTAGCTTAAAAACAGTGAGACCTGGAAACCTGCATAACATAGCCGGATATAAAGTAAATATTTTCACAAATTCAGACGCTAGAGTCTTCTAAAAGTGCATTTGCCCAAGCATTAGAAGAGAAATTGGTCCTGTGTCACTCAAACCAGGACA
This sequence comes from Vanellus vanellus, assembly GCF_965231255.1. Taxonomy (NCBI): domain Eukaryota; kingdom Metazoa; phylum Chordata; class Aves; order Charadriiformes; family Charadriidae; genus Vanellus; species Vanellus vanellus. Next base: position 33,013,450 of record NC_138905.1, on the reverse strand, counting down.
ACCCATTATTTGACACTGAAGATACCTGGTTAATATATTAGCTAAAGGGATGCTGAGAATAGTCTGCCACCTTTAGCAGGGAATATTGGATGCTTTTGTCTTTGAAAAGTCCCAGTGGTCTCTCCTTTGTGAATGGCTGTAAATTGCTTACTGGAACTAAAATGCCACTTTTTGTCCAATTCTTTCTTGATTTTACCCAGGAGGTACATAGCAGAAGTTGATTAAATTGCTTGGTGTTGCTCTCTGTCTAAGAGACACATGAATCTCTCAGCATATGTATTCAGGAGTCTTTAAAAACAGGAAAAAAAAAAAAGGATTTTCATACCAAATAACCTGTTGTCCATTCCTTTTTTGAAAGGCATTAACATACTTTAAGACAGACTTTTTTCACTATGTAAAAGTTTGATGCCCAGTCTGAATTAGGTGGAAAAGGGTCCCCCACAAGGCCTCTTCACTGAAGAGGGAAAACGTGTCTTTTGGAGGCGTCTTCTCTCTATTCCTGGAGATAATTTAAACTCAACTTTGATGACTAATTTAACTAGTATCCTAGCTTTGAGGTCATTATAGTTAGGTGAGGTAATGCCCACAGAAGCCTGCAAAAGCTTTCAATAATTTCCTCCTTTTAGGCAAAACCTTCTTTTAATTTTGGAGGACAGGCAAATCCTGAGGAGCATCTTCTTGGTGTTAGAGAATCCAGAGATGATGATAGTGCTAAAGCAAGATAAAAGTAAAGGAGAATAACTGTGATTTCCTTCAGAAATTTTATCTCCTCAAACCTTCCCAAGGCTCCCAGCAAACATCCACTTGTTTGGGAGGGGGAGCCACTTTGGATCCACTTCCGTTCCTCAGTTAATGGGAGTGCAAAACCTAGAGTGGACATTATTCCTTTTCAGACCAGCAAAAATGGTGAGGCATTCAACCTTGCACCGAAAACTGAGATGGGGTAGAATATGAGATATTCTGTAAATGTAAACCCTTTAAAATAAAATGATACAGATGACATAAAAGTATAAAAATTGTTACTGACATGAATAATTCACTAACTATTGCATGGTATAAGTCACCAACTAATGTGTATTACGTGCCATTTAATAGTGGATGTATCTGAAGAAATATGGAAATTGGAATGCTTTAATAACTTTCTATATGAAAGATGATGAGACTGCCTAAATGATTAAGAGGAAGATATGTTATAATGAACTAAAGCCACTCGAGTGTAAGGTAATTTTAATTCAAATCTCCATCTGCTTATGTATAATTAAGACTCATTTAACAAGTTAATGCCTAACAGAGAGAACTGATAAGTTTGGTATTAAAGAGCTTAAGAGAAGTAAATTAAACTGTCGAGTTTGAGGAGCTTTCATTTGAATTCCCTGTACCTGAACCAAAATACAATCTTTCAGAGGCATTTCTTTACCCTGACCATACAGCCAGGTGCCAAACTTGGGGAGAAAAAGGAGGCGACAAAATAGAATATCCTTTTTATATTTTAATTTTTGATATCATGTCAAGTCAGGAATTTGACAGCATCTTTTCTGACATGAATATTTATACTGTTCAACCTGCTCACTATATAGCGTCTATACACCATTAAGAAGACACTTTGCATGCCATCAAAAATATTTATGCATTGCAGAGATTGCCAGTGGGGTTAAATAACCTATGAAAATAAGAGGTTTGCCTTTGAAGTGCAAAAAAAGTAATATTTTGATCTGTGGTAAATTTTATGTGATATTCACCCGCTTAACTTTCTATTTCATTCTTTCTTCAAATATCTTTCCTGCAAGGTCCAGTAGTCAAAAGAGTGACTTCAACCTTTTCATCTTTCATCATGCAATTTTAATTTTCTTCTTTTGGCTTCTTATCCACTGTCAAGATGAGAGTTTCCTATATTCACTTCTTACTTAAAATTCTCTGTGCTCTCGATTTTTTGTCACTGAAGCCAGACGTCAGCTTTGATTTGCTCCTAGCGCTCAGCAGTAAGTTAAACATTTTTGGGAATGCATTGGAAGAATAAATACCACAGTATATCCAATGCTTATTGCAGTGCAGATGTTTCCAAGTGAAGTAAGACAAAGAATTAAAGCTATGAGGTTTGATGACCAACATCCAATCTCAATAAATGACCAACATAAGACATTGTTGTAATACTACTGTTTTGCTCCTAGGCCAAACCAGACTTTCCTAATCTGCTTTAGCATCAGTCTAAAACAAGAAAGAAAGAAAGAAAGAGAAAAAAGAAAGAAAGAAAGAAAGAGAAAAAAGAAAGAAAGAAAGAGAAAAAGGAAGGAAGTGAAAAAGGGATGGAGGGAGGAAGGAAGGAATGTAGGGAGGCAAGGAGGGAGGGAGGGAGAAAGAAGAAGAAAGAGAAGATAAGGCTCTTGACCACCTGAGGAACCTGAAAATACAGAAGTCTATGGGACCTGATGAGATATATCCTGGAACCTTGAGGAAATTGGCTGATGTAGTTGCCAAGCCACTCTCCATGACATTGGAAAAATGAAGTCCCCGGTGACTGGAAAAAGGGAAACATTGCACCCATTTTTAAAAAGGGTAGAAAGAAGGACCCTGGGAACTAACAACCTGTCAGCCGCACCTCTGTGCCTGGGAAGATCATGGAACAGATCCTCTGAGCAGCTATGCTAAGGCACATGGAGGACAGCGAGGTGATTTGAGACAGCCAGCATGGCTTCACCAAGGGCAAGTCCTTCCTGACTGAACTAGTGGCCTTCTATGATGGAGTGACTGCACCAGTGGACAAGGGAAGAGCTACAGATGTCATCTATGTGGACTTCTGTAACGCCTTTGACACGATCCCCCACAACATCCTTCTCTCTAAATTGGAGACGGATGGATTTGATGGGTGGACTGTTCAGTGGATGAGGAATCGGTTGGATGGTTGCATCCAGAGGGTAGCGGTCAACGGCTCAATGTCCAGATGGAGATTGGTGACAAGTGGTGTCCCTCAGGGGTCCATATTGGGACCAGTACTGTTTAAAATCTTCATTAATGACATAGGCAGTGGGATCAAGTACACCCTCAGCAAGTTTGCCGATGACACCAAGCTGAGTGGTGCAGTTGACATGCCTGAGGGACAGGATGACATCCTGACAGACCTGGCAGGCTTGAGAAGTGGGCCTGTGTGAACCTCATGAGGTTCACCAAGGCTAAATGCAAGGTCGCACCTCAGTTGGGTCAACCCCAGGTATCAATACAGGCTGGAGGATAAAGGGATTGAGAGCAGCCCTGCCAGGGACTCGGGGGTACTGGTGTATGAAAAGCTGGACATGAGCCAACAATATGTGCTTGCAGACCAGAAAGCCAAATGTATCCTGTGCTGCATCAAAGAAAGTGTAGCCAACAGGTTGAGGGAGGTGATTCTGCCCCTCTACTCCTCTCTCATGAGACTCCACCTAGAGTACTGCGTCTAGCTCTGGAGCCCCCAGCACAGGAAAGACATGGACCTGAGGAGGGCCACAAAAATGATCAGAAGGCTGGAGCTCCTTTCCTATGAGGACATGCTGAAAGAGTTGTTTGTTCAGCTGGAGAAGAGAAGGCTCTTGGGAGACCTTATTGTTGCCTTTCAGTACTTAAAGGGGGCTTACAGGAAAGATGGGGACAAACTTTTTTAGCAGGGCCTGTTGCAATAGGACAAGGGGTAACGGCTTCAAACTAAAATAGGGAAGATTTAGACTAGATATAAGGAGAATTTTTTTATAATAAGGGTGGTGAAGCACTGGAACAGGTTGCTTAGAGAGGTGGTAGATGCCCCACCCCTGGAAACGTTTAAGGTCAGGTTGGACGGGGCTCTGAGCAACCTGATCTAGTTGAAGATGTCCCTGCTCATTGCAGGGGAGGTTAGACTAGATGACTTTTAAAGGTCCCTGCCAACCTGAACTATTCTATGAGTCTATAACATTAGGACAAGATTAATGACATCTGAAAACCTGGTCAAAATCTATACAAGATGCAGTTATCTGTAACTAAAAAGTGAAGTGCTTAGCCTCAGAAATGCAGCAATAGCCATCAAGGGAAATGCTTTTCTTTAAATGAAACGTGCTTCAAAGCAAAGGCATGTAAAGAAAAAAAAAACTGTTCATGATCCTTCTGCAATATGCTTTCTCCTCCAGCCGGCATTAGCCAATTGGCCTTTCTCAGAGAGTAACACCACCAGGTTTATGACAGCTGCTCTGTTTTGCTTTAGCCAAATGCCAGTTCCCACCACACTCATTTTATCCTGGCTCCTCAAGAGCATTTGCTCTGAAAAAGCACTAGGTCAACAAAATAGATATTAATAGAGCACTTAGCACATACAGGTTTGTGATTAGCAGCTTAAAGGTTAAAACCCAAGTAAAACAAAACCTGGAGTAATTCCAGCCTTGAGTCAGGAAGTATTTTAGCACTGAAGCCACGTCATGCACCAAGGGTGCTGTTCTATACATTGTACCAAGAAATGGGGGTTGGAAATGAACATTAAATAAAAAAAAAAAAAAAAGGAAAAAGTCAGGCATAATGATATTAAAGCATAATTCAATCCCCACAATTTCAGAAAGCACAATGCTAAAGTTGCTGTATCATCTCCTCTGAGATCCTTGTAGCCCTTACAGGGCAATGCAAGCACAGACTAGATTTCATGTCTGATTGCTCTTGTTCAATTCAGATAGTGTGACCAGTTTCTTTCTTTTGAAAAACATAATATTCTGATGTAGTAGGTTTAGTTTATTGTCATGATCATACCAAAAATACAGTTTTCCCTTTAAGGATACTTACATTGGAGAGGAAGATCCAGGGATCCCACAGATTTTAACTTTGCTCATGGTGAGCAACGCTCCTAAATCAGCTGGCAATACAGTTGTCAAGTGACACAAGATAACTCTTTTTACAAGGCCAAATTGTTGGCTTCATAGGAAAAATTACCTCCCGCTGGTCTCAGATGGGTACCAGGGTTGGAGGAAGGATGAGCAGGGCATTAACTCCTTCCCCAGCAGCCATGTGGCCCTGACAACACACCTGTGCAGCTCCTCTTCCCTGCCTTTTGCTCTTCATCTCAGAACTGCAAGCAACCCACTTAAGCAATATCTGGTCTCGTTCCAGCTGGAAAACATTTCTCTTTCTATGTTCCTTCATATGAAAAAAGGAAATAGTTCTCATAACAGACAAGACTTTTTTCTTTGAAGATTTATGACAACAGGAAATGTATTTTGATTCTTCTTTTTTAATTTGCCTTGGTGCTAAAATGCTATTTTCCTCATTAAAAAATATGACATTTGGAAAAAAAGTATATGCAGGAGTAAACAGCATGTGGGATATCAGCCTTGGATTTCACTGATAAAGAGCTGCTGGGATGAGGGTGTGTAACGCCGAGTCCTCCCCCGCAGAGAAATCAGCTGAGAGCAGTCAGAAGTGAAACTCACCTGCCATTCGGCCCCTCTGCATCACCACCCTGGCCGGCCCCACAGCCCCGCTCTGGGGTCGCCTGTTTATTTGCCGTGCTAGTAGAAATGATCAAGGCATTTCATCAGGGCAAAACCACGGCAATTCTTCTCCCAAAGACTGCTTAGGGAAGAAAGGAAATGTCACTTAATAACCGTAGTTGTGAAGAAAGGAGAGAAACCCATGGGCTGGTGGAAAACCCCCAGATTAAGGACTGGGCAGGGATGTGCTGATTCCAGCAGGTGAAGAAGGAGGGGGAAGGTGGCTGGGCTCTGGCAGGCATGTGCAGAGCTAGAAACCACGCCACGGTGTGCCACCAGCAGTAATGCTGTATCACCTCTCAGTCTTCTCTTTGCCTCTGGCTAGATTTTGACAGAGCTCCTCAGATCTGGATGCATTTCCATTTACAGCCTATTAATATACCATCTCTATAGATACTGTTTATTTGTTTCTTTAATTATTCTCTACTACTTAACACACACATACACCCTTCCATCCAGTTAGGTATTTTCTCTAATTAAACATGGGTTTTCCTAATTTTATTTCTCAGTCATGAAATAATCTTACATTTTCTGAAGGTTCAGGTTGTTCTCTGAATTTGAGTGACATAATAGTTTCAGAGGGATCTGAGTCATGATTTTATAATGGGAAGAAAATAGTAAGCATTGTGTGTGAGGGAAAGGCGCTACAGTAGCCATTATCTGGAGCTGATGGCAGCTGAACTCTGATGAAGAACGAGACCTGGTTTTATGAGTGTGATCACTGGAAAGCAATGAGGGAAACGGCCAAATTTCTGTGCTTTGATGTCTCCAGAAGAAGAACGTGTACTGTCTTAGATGACTTAGGCTGGTCAAAGATGATTCCCTGTCTCCACTGGAGGGACAATCTAGTAATGGCCCCTTGAAGCAGAACTGTATCACCCCATGATCCTCTCTGGCCTTGGATTCCACACTTTCTAATTTAACGGGAAACGGTATTCTTCACTGTGCATGAACAGCTGTTGTTCAGTGAGGATTTAGCGTGATGTTTCCCTGAGTCTGGTGGGGCGAATTTTGTGATTATCACACTGTGAACTGTCAGTGACATAATTTTCCTAAGCACTCAGCGAGTAGTGTTCTTAGCGGTATTTACATGCCTGGAGATGCAGAGAACACTGCCAATGCGACTGGTGCCAAAAGTGGTTAGAAAACAAATGACTGATTTCCAGAACTGGATAATTCGGAAATACCATAACGTGCCTTTCTGCATCTTTAAGCATATCTTTTAAAGCCTGATGCCAAGTGGCTTCAGCACCTAATCCTGCTGTGAAAAGCACTTCAGTCAGTTGGGAACTGCTATGAGTCAAGTGCAGAGACAACAAAAATGGGGCTATGAGGCAAAGTCTCCAACCCCTCTGACCGCCCAGGACTAGTCATTTCAGCTTGCCATAACTCACTGGGATGCCAGCAGCACCAGCAGCTCAGAAGATACTCCAGTGGCAGCCAAGGTGCCCCTGCTGCACGGAGAGACAAAGAGAGACAATGCCCTGCTCCATCAGGCACCCGGGCAGCAAGTTGCCCTCACTCATGAGCCCCAGACAGTTCCCAGTTCTAAAAGACTTGGATACTTCTCCACAATAAAGTTAAACACTTAACTCATTTAGTTGCCTTTCCTTCTCTATTTTTCCTTAACTCTTCTTCTATGAAAACGTCAGTGACAGCCACTGCTAATTTTTCTTGCACGAGATTTGGCTCAAAGTTAGGCACATGCTCTGTTTATGTTTTGTATGTGTAGAACAAACGGCATGCTCAGCCAGGGAAAGGACCCACAGTAGTTACCTGACAGCATCCAACACTAATATATCAATGAATCATTTAATCAACTAATAATAGCAGGTAAGAGAAAGCCAGAAAGACCCACTCACTCTTACGTGTTCTGCAAAAGGAAAAGGTAATTCATAAGAACTAGTCTACAGAACTGTCTCTTGTGTTCTTGAAATCTCTACGTGCTGTAGTGTATAGTGAAATGACTCATCCTCTAAAGGCAAATGCTCCATTTAAATCAAAGAACTCTTGGCTTCTTTTTTTTTCTTAAAGATAAGCAATAATTTATTTCTCTTTCATCTTCACAATTATCACATACTGCCCAGCTACATGACCAATGCCACTACATAACACAGGAGAATTGCCCACCTACACTTTACTTGGACAAATACAATTGCAATTTAGAGATTAAATGTAATGTACAATGTGTAGTTGGAAAAATGTCATTCTTCTCTAGATGATGGGATGTGGCATATGATTTATAAACAGATGCAGTCTAAGATGTAAAACTTTAAAACTTGTTAAGCCAAGGACACAGTATAAAGCATTTTGTTTTGGTATTGTACTGTTACTAAAGTAGAAAAAAGAAAACTAGAGAAATAATTCCAGATCTTAACTTACAGGATATGTACTAGGTTAAGAAATTAATTGGCTTCTCCACATTTTTTTGTTTTGCTTTTCTTTTTCTTTTTTTTTTCTACAAATGAATAGTATGAATATATTGCAGGATAAAGAAAGACTGCCAGATAAAGAAGGTACCGTTATATGAAAAACAAATGAAAAATTACCAGGTAATTTTGCTTACAAAAAAGGTCAAACTATAAACAGTCACAAAATATATAAAAATGCCACATTGAACGAGGCAATCGTACTCTACCTAAACTGGTAGTATACTCTGAAAGAAGTTGCGTTCATACAGTAGTAACTGATAAAAAGGCATTGTGCACTCTTGTGCCATCTGGAGATTTAGCACCATGTGTCATCAGTTCTTGGATTGTCATCCAGTTGTCCAAGATTTTCTTGTTTCTCTTTTTCATCATCTTTTTGTGACTCAGTTCAATAATGTTAATTTCCTTTTTGCCCTCACTGCCACTCTGTGGACTTTCCTTAAGACACTCCAGCCTGCTCCTCATCATGAACTCCCGCCGCCTCCTCTGCTCCTTAGCTCGCACCAAATGCTGCTTTCTCTCTTCTTTGCTCCAGTAGCGACCCATCTTCATCTCACTCATCGTATCATCATCTGTCGTCATTCCACTGCGCTCCTCTTTAATTTTTAAGGCACGTTCCTTCAGGATTCTGTCTCGAACTGGTCTCTTTGTGATGTACCTCGTCCCATCACTCCTTATTTTCACTTTCCATTCCATCTTGGGCTCTGCACACTTCTGTGAGTCTTTGCACATGCTCACCAGGCTGAGCTGGCTTTGGGCATACTCCACAGCAGACTTCTGCTGGATCAGTTGCATATAACTTTGATAATGCTTTGCATGAGCAGGTATATTCCCATACCTGTAAGAAGAGCTGTGATATGGAGATAGGTAGGGAATGTGCTCACTGCTCTGCTTTTCCTGGTCTGTGAATTTGCCGCTTTCTGATGCCAGCGCTGCGTCCTCAGCAGCACTGTTTTGCTCAGTGGGTTTGGTTTTGGTTGAGGTCGTCTCCCTGCTGCTTTGTCCTGAAGATGACTGATTAGCCACAATTGTGCTCCTCAGGTTTTTCCTGTTGGTTATGCTGATCATCCTCTGGAGAGAGTTGTCAGGGGATCGCTCCACAGTCAGCGGAGTGCTCCTGCAACTTTCAGCTGTGTTGTACGCACTGGAGCTGTCCTTGTCGGACTTCTCAGGGTGCTCCATGATGTCATCCAGTTTGCCTCTTTGTACATCTATGCTGGTGTTGTAATTCCTGAACCCTTCGTCATGTAAAGCCCAAATGTCTCCATACTGATCCCTCACCTTTTTGAGCCGGTGTGCTTGCATGATATTCTGACATTCAAGTTCAATGTTCCTCAGTTCCTCATTGAGTAGCTGCAGCTCATGCTCCACCCCATCTTGCTCTCTTCTGTTGCACTCTATTGTGCTGCTCGAGTAATACAGGTCGTACTCCCCGTGGTTTCGAATCTTGCACTTCAGTTCCAACAGCTGTCGAAACCTTTCACATTCCTCCTCTGGGTTTCCTATGAAATCAGACTCGATGTATTCCCCAGACACAAAGCTTTCATTGCACTGGAGCTCAACACTTCCTAATGTATCTTGGCTGTGGCCCAGCTCCCGTTTGCTCTGCAGGGTTGCGCCGTTCTGCTCCTCAGGTGCATTTTCTTGCTCCGAGCTCTCGTCGTTACGCAGACTTTCATCTGTAGGTCCCACCCCACTGTCCTTCTCCTGATTGTTGGATGATGAGGTTGCAGTGTCTGTAGTGCCATCCTCCTCTTCATGTTTCTTTGGCTAAAAAAATGAGCAAACCAAAATGAATATCAAATGCTTATCAACTGCAGACCAGATTACACAAGAGTATTTTCCAGCTCTGTGTTGCTTAAACAGCTGGGATCTGATTTAAACTGAATTAAAACAGATTACTAAGCAGCAGTCCTACTGCTCATAGCTTTTAAACATTTCTGAGAGTCATGCTGTGGTGGCCATACCAAGTGAAGTAGATGAATTACAGCACTAGTGACATATCTTCTAAAGTCTGAAAAGAAATATTTCCCTCTCTAGCTAAGCCATCTCTTTGCAGTGCTTAAAGATAATGATCACCAGATGGTGCACTGTTTTTGATTCTGGATTATGGCCAGAGACTGGTGGAGCTGAAATGTTCTCAAACTTGGGAAAAAGCTTCAGTACTGGTATCCCTTCAAAAAAACAGAGCAAGCAGCCAATCAAACAATGACTAGTACAATCTAAGAGGGTGCAAAAGGACTACTTTCATCAGTGGGGCTGTTTTGTTTTTTTTTTTTTTTTAACCAGTGAACTCCTTGTTTCCTCCATGGGGCTGGGTAGGGTTGAAGCCTGCAGAGGGCTAACCTGTTCCACTACACCCTCCACAGCCTTCTGTGTCACATCTTGTTTTCAGGAGTCGTCTTCTGGAAGACTGTTCATTTTGAATTCCAGGATATTGCTCAAGTAGACCTCTCTCCGTTGCATCTCTGGAGACCATTTTTGTTCCCTAGTTAGAGTTTATGTTCCTTAGAAATAAAACCAGTCTTTTACCATTAAGCGTAGAACAACACTGAGTGCGTGCCATGGGCATAATGTCAAGCTTTCAGGCTGTTGTTTTTTAATTCACACTCCAGTCATTGTACCTAACCTATTTATATTCTCAACCTATCTCTGTTCTCAAAGAATGTGAGATAATACCTCTCTGAAGAGACAGATACTTTTTATTTTTCAAATTGGATAAGCAAAGAATTCCCCCCTATTCCCCGTGCAGAGCAATCATGCAGAGTGCAATTTATATGGCCGGTTCGCCAAATGTCTAAGTGTACATAATACCAACCAAATGCCATTTCTCTTTTAGGAGGTATAATTGCATAATTATGTATAATGGTAGTAATAATCAAGGGAGAAAAAAAGGTACAGTGCACCCAGTGAAAGGAAACAAACTCAAAGAGGCCACTGTCATAATTCCCTTTTTCTCTCTTTGACAGACAGTAAAACAAGATGAAAATGCGTCTACTGGCTCATCCTTTCTCCTCTCTTCATGTGCACCTCATGATCACACACCCTTCATCTAGTTTCCTTTTTCCAGTTGTCAGGAAAAAATAACGGCCTAGACTCAGAAAAACAAAAATAACCTCCACCCTCAAATGCAACGTAAGAGTGGAATGAAATAAATATTGAGAAAAAGACACCACCAGGAGAATTCAGTGTCTGTGACAGACCAGTTAAAAATTTCTGCAAAGATATTTTAGCAATTTTCTGTCAGACAAGACCTGCAAAGAAAAATTTCTCTTTAAAATCATAGCATACATTTTACGCTCATCCTTTTGCTCATACAACGGGCAGCTGATAACAAAATGCACAATAAATGTGTAAGTCTCACGTAGCTTTGGCAGCCACACTAGCAATGTGCCAATTACTATCTCTGACTCTCCCCAAATAGGGAGAAACTCTCCCCTTGAATTTAAATGTCATGGGACAGAATGTATTCAGCGTTATTCAAGGGATCATGCAAAGGTTCAATGTTTCTTGATGTTGTAGGGTCAGAATTTTCTATAAACTGGATTTTGAAACTGCAAGGGGCAAAGGCAGACTTTCATGAAAATTCTGCAAGTTTTAAAAATTCAATGGTACTTATTTTTCCTATCTGAGATACTTTCAGCTCCTTCTACTTGGCCACTTAAGATACGAGGGTACCTTGTTGTCATAGGAAGAAGCAATATGAAGAGTAGTACCAATAACACTCTAAATGACTAACTATTGTAGAATTGCTCTATAATTATCATTGATCTATTCTTTCTCTCTTCAGCTTATGCATTGCTGTGAAGGTGTATAAAGTATATTGGAAGATTTTTTATTAAGGCTTTTGTTATATTTTTCCAAAGTGGCCGCAACACTTTAGTTCTATTTTCAAGAGTAGCTGGAGAAGTGGTGGGAATGTAATGTCTTCCCACGTCACCTGTTTTTTAACAGTTCCAAAATGCCATATTTTACACAGAGAAAAAACCCAATGTCTAGAGAATTCTTTGTGAAAACCAAGAGTAATCAGAAAGAAGGGCACCCCAACCAGCCGAGTGGCCAGGGCATTCACCAAGAATGCTGGAAATTTAAGTTTAATTTCATATTTTTCTAGTTTACCTCCTCCAGGTGTATGCCGCTACATAAGCTACTCCTTTCTCTCACCTGCTTTGGAGCTGCTCTGGCTGGTGTTGATCTCCTCTGCCCCCAAAACCTTTCAGCAGAGAAGTGACTCCAGTCTGGGTCACCTACCCTGCACGCTGGCCACTGCAATGTGTAACCTAAGTTCCTCACTGCTCTGGAAAACACTGAACTACTGACACGAGGGAGAACAGCTCCACCACAGACTGGGAGGGCTGTGCTGCACAACAGCCAGCAATTTGAGCGCCTGTCCCAAATGCAGAGCTTCCATCTACACTAGCAAATGAGGAAGGCCAGGAGCTGCTCACTGACCCTGAGGGTGAGTGACGTAGCACAACTTGCATCCATATGACTATACTCATCTTACCCCCTAAACAGGGCTTATCCATACTGTGTTAGCACTGCCAGACAGCTTACAGGAGCTGAGCTCCGTGATGTTTCCTCTGATGTCTCCAGCATGGTGCAACACCAACACCAGCAAAGGGTATATTCAAGCACTTCTGAAAAATCCCTTAATGTATCTATTTGTATAGGTGTTGAAACAGACTTTATAGTTTGGGGCCACAAAATTAACACTTTCAGAATTAGTGACTCTTGTTTTCCACACCACTTCTATCAACAATTTAAACTTTGCTCCTTTTGACTTCCACTTGACTTTGAGTGAATGTAATACACTGCCATCTACTCAAATTACACTATCCGTAATAGAGAAGTGACACACGTGCAAAAGATGTAACCAAAGCAGACCCCATCTTTCCAATCTAACAGAAATCAGATGGGTGGGACTGATTTCACCAAATGTAAGCGTCTATAGTACAGGCACCTGAACGTCAGGTAGTCACTTTGGGTTCCCCTCCCTGTCAGCAAGAAACAAGCGCCTGTACAATCAGATTCTTCTCAACCTAAAGCAGACATCCATATCACGTTAAATCTTAACCCAGTCTGTGGATATGTGCAATTAAGATACTTCAATTAAGGAAAAAGGAAAGTAATACAGACATTTACTGTACTGCATGTTTTTGAGATATGTTTTTTAAAAAAATCCACTGTGACTCATGTAAGGTAGCCCCTGGCATTTCTGTCCTGGACTTGTCATGCTTGCCAGAGCTCCTAAACATGTGCAGACTGAGCAGTCTTTTACAACATATGATTATTTTAATTTTATTTTGAAAGGTAGCAAGCCTAATTCCAGGTTAAGTCCCTTTGGAAAAATGAGAGATAGTCTCCAATTGTCAGTGCTTTGCTTTTGTCAGTGTTATCTATTATCTATTCCAAACAAAGTGTTTGTTTTCAAACGTACGTTGTCAATCTCTTCTACAATTACTTCTGTTTGAAATACCAAAGGGCTCCTTAGGCCTCATCTTTGCAGTGAGAACTCAGATAATGAGAAGGCAAACCTAGCGGTGCGTACAATCAAGCAATAAATGAACCTCAAAAGATTCTGCATTTCAGCTCCAGCAAGCATTCATGCCTATAAAATGGCTAATCTTGCAGGAATTCAGGCACTGTTCTATTCTCATTTTACAACCTATGATGTATATTGGGACTCAAAACCCAGGCTGCTACTAAAGTTTGAAGGCAGTGAGATTCAGTTGAAGGTTTTAATAAACGTAGCATCCCGGCTCTCCGGTCAGTCTCTGTCGGTGAGAGGGAGACTGACCACAGTGAGAGAGAGGAATCTCCCGCGGCAGGCTAACCACGAGGTACTCCAGCCACGAGGGAAGATTGGGATTGATTTCAGTGGTGCATGAAAAGGGAAAATGCTCTTCTGCAAACAATGCTGTTCTTTTAAAACAGGCCTCTCTCAAAAAAGAATTTCCCCCCAGATATTTTCAATGTATTTCAGGTTTGAATGAACTAGAATGATTTTTCTTTTATCCAATTCTTTCTCTTCTTAATAGGTTTTGATATATTCTATGATACCGATAAGAATTTCTGCATGGCAAACGTATGGTATTCTTCTGAAAGTTATCTCTGCTGCACAATGAACTGCGATGTTGTAAAGGGGAAGGAATACAATGGGTTATAAAAAATGGAGAATTACATCTTTCCTCGAGGTTTATTGGACTATTCTATACAGAGAAGATACAATTCTTGATTGAATTCTATAGAGTGGCTCAGAAACATACAGAAAAGACACCACTATCTACTTGGTTCTTCTATTACAAACTGTACCAAATTTTTCTGTGACAGCTCACACTAAATGTTAAAATGGCATTCTGTAAAACAGACTCGTATTTGGAAGGGTATTTTGTTATAGTGTGTATTCATTCCTGCAGCTCGCAAGATTCATGACGACAGATGATTATGAAGCCAGAAGACCGTGTTTTGGTTCACAAAAATCAAGGCTGGTGTTAGAGTGAAATCTCCATGGCCAACTGGCAAACTTGAAGATACCGAGCTTGGCCACGGGCAGCTGCAACGAAAGCGGTTTCATTGCTCCAATGGATTATAAGATTCACCTCAGGAAACTGTGAGGTTTCGCAGCCTAACAAGGAGTAAAGAACCAGTTTTCTGACTTGCCGAGTCACTACATAGAGTCTAGAGAGACAGCAGCTGTCACAAATTACTGACGCCCCATTACACATCAAGCTGCATTTGGTTGATTCTATTACTCATCAGAAGGGCAAAGAAATGTCTGGCTGTCCTAGAATTACTTCAAGCAACCCAATATCAGACACCGACAGAGCACAAGTGACCATAATTTTTTCAAGTGTAGCTCTCTTCTACAGTAATATAAAATCCCAATAGGGAAAAAAAAATCCACCCTATCCTTGGTATAAGATCCTAATGGGGAATAAACAATCTCAATGGCTTCTGTGAAACCACTTCACAGAACACTGTAGTTCAATATTAACACTCTCCGCAACCCAGATTCAACGAAAAAGCTGAAGCTTGACAAGAACTTGGTAGTGGAGGGTCACAACTGTGAAGTGATTTCAGAGCCCCCACCACATTGTGTGAGGGGCTAGCAGGGGTTTTTAGACAGACCTGCTCAAGAATTTCGTCCATAAGTGGGGCCTTGGGTGAAGATGTCACTATGCAAAAGAAATTGCTCTGTGAAGAACGAGTGTTCTTTCTGACAGGAAACCTTTTGCTAGCTGAGATAAAATTTCTGGTTAAAAAAACCCAACCAACAAGATGCCAAACATAATTTCAAAGTAGCTAGCAGTGCAGTAGTTAGCACATTTAATCTGGGAAACTGAGGCTTGGCTCACTGCCTGGAAAAGAGGGTCACAACTAAAAGGGCACTATAAATCCTGTTGCCAGGCTCCCTTCACCTCTGACCTTGGAGTTATTCCACTTTGTGTAAATAATTAAATGCCCGTAACATCTAGGATTTGTAATCTGATCTATCATATTCCAGATAATTGACTTAATTATTCTGTCAGTGTCTCTGTCCCAATGAATATTTAATTTATGTACAGTGAATAGTTTTAATAGGAACTATCACCTAGTCAATAGCCCAGCGCCAAGGCTGGAGGGGAGGCGAGGAGGAAACAGGCTAGATGCATGTTCAGGCCCCCAGCGCGGACCAGGCAGTGCGGTATTTGAAGCTAGGTCTCCCGTTAGCCAAATAAGCTCCCTGGTTTCCCAAAGAAGGAGGGCTCTCGCAGCCTTTCTCCCTCTCTTCACTTCAAAGAAAAATGCCTCGGGCTCTGCTTTCGAGCTATTCAGAATAGGGAAAAAATTGTAAGTCACAAATTTCTGTGGGTGGAAAAACAGTTTCTCCCAGCTGTACATGCACAGAAGCCAGCAGATGCAGTTGGATTTTATTTCCTTGGCTCCACACAGGTGTGCATGCTGACAGATCATCTGATTCAGGTGTGGATAAGGTCACTTATACCTTCCAGAATAAAGTACAACTGAGAAGACCCCATCCCTTGATGAAACTGCGGCACATACATCTTTGCCATAGTCACACTGCTTACAGCACATATGGGCAGGTAGAAGTCAGGATAGCAGCAAGCTGAGACTATGCTAACAATAAGCTTATTTGTCTCCATTAACAAAACAAATGCCGAGCTGTGCGCTGTCGGTATAAGAAAAATACTCTTGTATTACCAAAACACCTGTTGTTTATTTTAAACACCTCTTCCATCTTGTTTTGCAAGCTCTCTGGTGCGAGGGCTGGCTAATACCTCATATGCATACAATAAGAGGGACATCTATCTCAACTCGGAGCTCTAGGTGCCACACTGATACAATTCATTAAAAAAAAATTTAACATAAAATATAACAACATAACCCCCAAACACTTCAGGATTAAAGAAGGAAAGCAATATTATTCTGAGAGTTCAGAAAAAATGAGAAATCTGCACTTATCACAGCCTCCTAAATTGTTTGCTGACTTGTGATACCGGGCCTACGCATCTATCGTTCTCCTTTCCCTTACCTACAGCGTGCCGGAGTTCACAGCATTTTAGAGACAGAACACTATCAAAGCCTTTGACTCCATTTTACAGCATACCATTTCATTCTCTATTAATAAAAAAGTATGCCTAGCAAAATTTCAAATGATACTTTTAGTAGCAGTCCTACCTGCTCCACCTCGTTGGCTGTGTACTGCATCGCTTCATTATGCTGCTCTTCCAACATTTCCAAGTTTAACTCCTCTAAGAATTCATTCCTTTCATCATCCAGCCACCCTTCTTCCAGCTGCAAAGAATACATTAGTACATTATATTATGTTAGCAAGGACACACACTAAAACAGGGTAAACCCAAATGGCAATGCTTGACTAGTTCTTTTTATCCTAATGATTCTCTTCAGAAAGCCAGGCGGTAGGAGTTCACGCCTCAAAAAGAGAAGAAGAAAAAGAAGGATAAAAAACACGGGACTCTCACGCCTTTTATCCTTTCTTGAAACAGTATGACTGATTTTCTCCCATAATGAAGGAGACTGCACAGCACAGACATTATTTCCTTTCAAAAGGTATGAAAGGCGCAGCGCATAATCCTGAAGCTGTCATGTTCATTACTGCCGAGAGCCCTCGCGCTGAAAGAGTGGCAACGTTACTAATAGGGCCAGGAGGCAACCGGGCTCTTTCCTCTAACAACCTCCGTCCCGGTGCTGTGCCCTGCTGCCGCCACCTCAATAGCAACCTTATGTTGCGTTTCTGTCACCATTTTCCCATTGATCTTCCAGGTAAACAAACAAACAGAAGAGGGTGACAGAAAGATGCGGTGATTTGAAGGGAGGTTATTTTTGTTCTCGCAGTGCGCCGGGAAGCAAGGCTTATCTGTTTGTTTGTTTGTTTGTTTTTTTCCCCAAGTGTAAAATAATACTTTGACGCTTGGTGAAGCCATCGTTGCAAAAGGACGGGGGGGAGGAGGGGGGAGGGGGAGGGGGGCTATATTTTCTGTCAAGTGGGTATATCCTCTTCCCACACCTCCTTTGCACCCTTCACATCTGTCTAAACTGATAAAACAGGCACCCCTAGCCTAAAATGCCGTTCTTCCCATTTTGTTCATTGTGCATGTGTGCACGTAGCACACATCCATCTGCATCCGCAATCCCTCGCAGATGGCCCACTGCCTCGAAAAGGAAAATATTGATCAGTGGCACTCCTGGCTATAAGGACGAGATCACAGCAGAAGGAAACGCTTATTGTTTTGTCGCTGGTGAAGGAACCAGAGGAAGAAGGTGGCAAAAAGATACTAAAAGGTAAAAGTCTCAGCATTAGACAATTACAAGAGTACCAACTACTCATGTCCCGGGACAGCAAGAGCAACGTAACACGGGCCAACACTTACAGCAGCAGAAGTACCACTGCCTCAAAGCCAGGAAAGCTCTGGCCACAGATGCCGGTCAGGAAAGTCACACCAAACCAGCAAGTAGTAGTAGTTCAAAGCTACACAAGGAGTGATTGATGTTGTGTGGTATTTCTAGCTGAATACTGTCAGGGAACCACTGGTTCCTTCACAAACTCTGAGGTGTTTTTGCCCATGCCAATGAATTCTTTCCTCTTAGAAAGAACATAAGCCTTTCACCACTTCCGTTGGCAAAGCCAGCCTTTAACAGTTTGTGATTAGAAGGAGGCTTTTTTTCTCGAGGACATGCAATTTTTATGTTAGTCCTTAATGGGACTTTCAAATTATTCTCTGAAACATCAGATACTGGCCACTAGTTTTGTCTACTTGTCTTGTTTGCTTTTTTTTTTTCCCAAGGAAAGTATGAACACAGCGGCCTTGTTACCACAAAGGACACAGTTGAATTTCCCTCATTTGAGGAATTGGCAGAGATTAACAGATCTGGAGGACAAAAGATGAAATCTCACTTGGGCAAATCAACCGGTTTGATTGTGGCAGACCCAGTACGGAACTACTGGGAATGCTTATGTTATGTTACAGTTTTCAGAATAAAAATAATATATGGCTTAGTATACACGCGCACTACACACACTTTGTGCACATACACCCATGTGAATGCACATGCCTATGCCATTTGTTTACATATTAAACAGGTTGTACGCTCCTCCGGTGCTCTGTTTCAAAACTTAACTATTCATTGGTATTCATTGAGCACATAAATGCTCAGAGCAGGTTTTCCTCCCTGCTACCGAATGAATGTGCTCAGCAGTCACCCTTCCAGACTGTAATACTGCTGTTACCATCTTCTATCTAGAAATAAAAGCCTGCTTAATCCTGCTGTCTTTTACCAGCGTCAAAGCAACACAACTAGCAGAAATCAGTTTGTGGACAGCCTGATTTCTGACATACTACGTCTTTTCTCCAGTTTTGTATTAATATGTTCTTAAAGCACACAAACTATACAATAAAAAACCCAAACCAACACCAAAGCCCCAAACCCAAACCAAAATACACTTTTACAATTTGAAAGGAGCATCCATATGGGAAGCTATATTGGTACAGCTCAGTAATCCCTTATCTCATATTGGTGTAACTTTTTCATGTTGACCAGTCTAAACAAATACAGAGAATGAACTTTCCCTGAGCATATATTTTATAAGTGGGTGGGTTTCTGTTCCCTATTGAAAAAGAAAATCTTAGTGAAAAATAGTAAGAATAACATTGAAACAGCTCTTTCAAAACTTCTGCAACTTCCAGTGAGGGCTGCAATTTTGCAATATAAACTGATGCGTGGCTTTTTTTCTCTGCTCTGTCACCAGTTTTATGGGAATTGTTTAGATTCCTGAAAAACATAAAGGAAATGAATGCTGAAATTGTGAATCTTTTATAACTACGGTACTCCAGTAGAGATTCCAAGTGGCACTGAATTACACTTACTCAATTTAATTTATACAGCGTATGCAGCTAGCGAGATTGAGAATATCAGATCAATAGCATGAGAGACAAATGGCAACATAACCAACTCTGAATTGTTGGCAGATGGAAAGAACAGTGACAATATAACGTCTTTTTGCTTTGCAATGGCAAATAAACAGAATATAAAGGGAAGTACAGACAGTACTCTTCTTCCACTCTACCCCTCCTTTAGTCTGACGATCAACCCAACATCTGCCCCCTGCATTCACATAAAAAATTATTGGCATGGCAAGATTCTTGGTGTTGGCAGCATTTTATTTTTGAAACCATAGAAATGTTTCTAAAAGCTTTTGAGAATGCACCTCCCAAGATACAATTTGTGATGTACAAGCAGGTTTTTGTGACCAGGGTGCTTTGAAAACAATTAGATCCAGGTTTGCTGAATGGTATTGCAATGAAAGTTCCATAATTGGTACACAAGTGAACAGTTTACATGCCTGCTTATAAGTGCATTGGATAAAAAGAGCCATCACCAATGACCAACTACAGCTTTGTGTAAGTTCATATAAATGACTGAGGTAAGTATGGGAAATTTATCCCCAGATCAAATAAGAATCATCTAACGAGTAATACATAGTTTTCAAGTTCTACTTCATATTTTACTAATACCATATTAGTGCTGTCAGCTTTATTTGTATACCCGCTTACTCTGTCTGCTGGAAAGGAATTGCTTAGTTTGGGGAAAACAAGCCCTAGTAATATCATGTTGTTTTCTTTGTTGGCTAAACAGGGGCAAAGCTCTGCAATTATCTGTTTCCTCCTTTTGTCAGGAACTTTGGCGTTCCTATTTCTCAGCAGTTCATTAGTTACAGTGACAGTGAACGTACGGTATAGCCCGGGTTCCGGCTCAGTGCATCTATTTAGTCTAACCTGCATCTCCGGTCTTGCGACCAGCAACACAATTTTCTTGCATTCTTCGCTGGAGAGCAATGCCACTGCCTCTTCCCGATTCTGGACATCTTGGCCATTTATCTGGAAAACAAATGAAAGTGGCACATTAGTTTCTATTTCCACAAAGCAACACACAATAAAGGGCAGATATCAGCTCATTTGTGCTGAATGTATGGACAATGAAACTCGCGCAACGGGCTCATCTTCAGCCCCTCAGTGGTAAGTGCCTTCACTCAATTACGCGCTTACTGTAAGAGTTGTATCGATCGTTGAAGGATGGCGGACATCAGAGGAAGCAGTTATGTTCATAAATGTCCAACCTGCGCCCTGGTAACATACATCTAGCAACACAATTAACCAGCCCCTGACAGGTGACGTTCATCTTTCTCCGTTCAGAGTAATGGAAGTGTCACTCTGAGATAATAGCGCTGGTGGAAGCAAGACTAGTAATGCTACAGCTGAAATCAGTCACGCCGTATGCTGGTGGAGAGCCAATTAGAGAGCTACAGTATTATCTCTCACCAGGCAATACTTACAGGCCACTGCTTATTGCTGCTCCATTTAATCATTTCATATTTGTGTGGACAGCTTAGTATCCAGCACCACACAAAACATATGTATCCCCCTTACAAGGGGATAATCAAAATAAAAGTGGTTCTCCAATGAGAACATGCTTTTCTCGCTACCTTTCTCCTATTCTGTCCCCTCATTAAAACAGCCACGTCCATGACTACGTGGTAACAAACACATTTTGCATTGCCCAAAACCCTTTACTGAGGGAATCAAATAGAAATCTTATTTTCCATGCGTATTTGGCTTTGTCCACTTCACAGCACAAGAGGTGGATTATTCTCACTGTGGCAACAAAAAAAATACTTGGTCTATTTGAAAATGGGTGAAAACAAAACCAGAAGACAGAAGGATCTGAATATTTGGGGCAAACAAAGTCTTGTTAAGGGTTTGATTTCAAAGTAGCAGAAACTTCCTGGTTGAAAAGTAAAGAAAAGGTTGCATTTCTGCACGTACGTTTGGCCTGAGAGCCTTGACTCAAAAAGACAGCTTTAATTCAGATTAAAGAAAACCCCAGTGTACCCTGATCACCTAACCGGTGACAGGTAAAACGTTTGACACTCTTCAAAGCTGACATGAAGGGATGGCTGTGGTCTGTGGGAGACCAGACAACCACGTGGCATCGCAGAGCTGCCCTAACCCGAAAAGCAGAGATGCCCTAACCCGAAAAGCAGAGATGCAGCCACAGAGGCTCGGGAGCAGATCTCCAGCTTGTGCAAAACACCCCCAGCCGCGGTGGCGGCTCGGGTGATTCCTACCAGCCCAGCAGCCGCCCCTCGCAGCCCTGCTGGCCCTGCACAGCCTGGAGGTGCCCACCCCACCCCAGCTGCACCATTACGGGGGGACGAGCAGGACTTCAGCCTGCCCCACGGCACCTCACTCACATGGACAGCTAAAATAGCAGAAGTTTAGGCAAGTGTCACCTAGGACTGTCCTTATAAAACCTTCCCCTTGAGTTTGTAACATTTCACGCGAAATACTCAGGCTGTTCTCAGATGCTTAAGGAGACTGTGAAGGTGACGGGAGAGGTGTGAGGTTTGGTGAGGTTTGTGAGAATGAGAAGGGGACAGTTTCAGCCTCAAAAACCTGAGGAAATACGCTGTAATTTTGTGAGAAATACACAAAACAGAGCGTCCCTCCCAGCCTTAACCGATGCCATCTGCCGCCCACAAAAAATGCCCCCGTGCTCAAGGATCCAGCTCCCTCCCTGCCTCAGCGTAATCCCCCCGTAATGGCACTGTCACCTTCTATTTCTCTGAGTTATCTCATCAATAAGAGTAGATAGAGGGTCAATGTGTTTTCAGATATTAAAGTAAACCCCACATAACTCTCTGGGTGTTAAGTTTAATGATCAAAATCATAGCTATATATCAGCCCTGACATTAAAGTAATGCTCTGGTCTACAAGAGGATGGCAGAATTACCTATGCTTGTCTCTCGCCCCCGGTGTCTTTACTCACAATTGAAATGAATGTCATTAGGATCTGGAGGATGTTTGCCTGAACTGCTGTCGGCTCTTCACTTCACCCAGAAATTTTAGAAAGCAAGGAAAGGAGCAGAAAATGAATCTACCCTCTATTTCCTTATTTTGAAATGCACAGAGCAGAAATTAAAGTTGTTTTGACTTGGTCAAAGATTTTTTTTTCCCCTGATTTTTGAAAGTTAAAAACCCATTATATCCTGTTTGCTTTCTTCAGTGGGTATTTTGTAGAAAGATGCAGAAGACAGTACACTGACTTTTCCACTCCTAGCTGCACCCCATGATGTAGCCCTGTCACCCCAAGTCCACCAAGGAGCTCGCTGCCCCCATACTGTGGCACCTGTGTCTTCTGGGGGAGGATGCCATCTGTCCTGTGAACGTTTTCACATTCCCAACCACACAGAGAATAAACCAGCAGCCCCTGAGTGAACCCTGACATTAAAATGTAAGTTATTTTTTCCTCCCCCAAAAGTGGGCCACTTTGGTAAGATAGCCTGTAGACCCTGTTGTGTTCGCTAGACTCCCAAAGCTGTTACCAGGGTAAGAGATACAGCGACAGGTTTCAGCAACCACATTTTCTGCAGAAATTAAAAGACTGGAGCGAAGGAACAGGCTGATCTCGTGACAAACTGAGAGCTCACTTGCCTAAATGAATGAAGGGCAATTACGGAACTGGATACAGAAAAGTGACTTGTCATCACCAGGAGCTACTTCTGGGGCTTCAGTGAAAAAAAGGACAAAATACAAGGCAAATTGACCGGGATCCAAAACTAAAATGCTACAATACAGCAAAGACTTTCCAGTCTACTGATTTTTGGTAGCTGTTTCATGATTTTGTCGCTAGTGCAAAAGCATACTATTCCCTGCCAGCTGAAAATGGATACCCACTGCCATTCCAGATACTTCCACTCTCTGTGGAGGTACACTGCCCTTCTCCAGAGCCAGCAGCTGACCACCCTCGCCCACAGAGCTATGCTGTGTCACACAAACCTATCTTTGGAGCAGGTCCTTAAATGAGCAAATCAATAGAAATGAAGGGGGGGAAAAAAAAGCCAAGATGGTGGATTAGAAAAGAACTCAGAAAAGCAATGTTTTATTGGTGGAGGAAAGAAAACATTAACAAAAGCCTAATGAATCCCCCCCTCAAGTAAACTCAAGATCATCCTTCACTAACAGCACATCTTTTGTACGAAAACTCTTACCATCTTACCAGCACGAGTGAGTTTTACCCAAATTTATGCGATCGCTGAATGATCAGCAACTCTCTGACACCCATATTTATGTCTGCAGGATCCCTGTTTAGAATGTGACACTGAGATGAACATAAGGGAAATGAGATTTGCTAATAAATATGGCAAAAAAGACATGGGACATAAGGGCATGAGGCAGAACGAGTTTGTCATTCTCATTTTTCAGTACACGCACTCTAGCTCCCAGCTATTGTGTTAAAAAACAGACAGACATGGATTTTCTCATCGATCACAGTAACAAAGAGAACTACCTTCCCTCATTAATAGTCCACAGAGAAGACAGCGCTGTGCGTTTGTCTGAAGAAAGAGTTTAAGGAAGAGTCTATTGTCACATACTTGCAAAATGCGATCTCCTTCACGGATCCGGCCATCTCTGGCAGCAATGCTGTTTGGATCAACCTGCACAGGACAATATCCAGTAACTGAACACGGAAAGATTTTTACTGGAAACAATAACAGCCCCACAATTTGAAAAAGTAGTATTTTTATTCTGTGCAGAGGCAATCTGAAGTTTCACTTACGGTCATATGAACTCAATAGTTCTTTAAATAATTGTATAAGCTTGTTTCAGATTAAAGCCTACAGATGGAAAGGGTTGGGAGCGTATGATTTGCAAATTATGCCTCTCTCAGGCATTAACCTTCAGGTGTCAGAGCACTAAGAGTTATTGACAGAGTCCCTCTTCTCTGGAAGTTCACTGTGGACTGAGGTACTTCTGCAGCAGTTGATACCTCTATACAAATGGGCCAGTCTTTGGGAAAAGAGCAGGTTTATTTTTCTGTCAGGGAAACATTTACTATTAAATGATTACCTCAGTTATCATCCTGTTATTTCCTCTGGAATTTTGCAGCTCGAGAGGTAACAACAAAAAACCCCAAAGGATCTATATTGTATAGATCACTCACTGGTACTGTGTATCGTTCCTGGTCTGAATCAGTTAATTTTAAGTTAGTTTAACCTAAATAGATGTTTAGGGCTCCATTAACAGTTTATCAAAGTCACTATAGCTCATCCCTGAGCAATGACCTACTGTTCATTGCAGGGCAATTCGATCTATCACCTTTCACTCGATGGTTATCTTAAATCATTTCTTTTGCCTCGTCATACCACGAGCTATTTTTTCAAACCAAACATCTCAGTTGAGCATTTGGTTTGCAAGTTACATCCTCTACAGCTGTTAGATATTATTTTCTTCTTGTGCATTGTCATAGAAAAAAAATTAATCTGAAGTGCTTAATCAAGTACGAAAGACGATATAATTACATTCATTTTAAAAGGTCCGAGAAATTTCTATCATGTAGGAAAACCAGCATATTTCAGATATAATCCTGGAGTGTATTAAGAGATTCCTGCACTTTCTTTATTCCCACAAGGTCAAACAGACTTTAACAGCAGTGCTTATACGACTGGTGGAAGACTTAGTCTGGGGTAGTTTTATATTAATTCCTCATTCTTGTTCCAAGGTTGTGCTTTTCAGCTTCGTTGACATTGCTGCTGGCCTGCGAATGTGCAATTCTGCCTTCATCCCCATTCACTGATATGTAGGAGAATTCTCTGTACTGATCCTCTCTGTCCATGAACTTCACTCAGAATTCAGAATCATAGACTATCTCGAGTTGGAAGGGACCCATAAGGATCATCAAGTCCAACTCCCTGCTCCTCACAGGACTACCTAGAATTAAATCATATGACTAAGAGTGTCATCCAGACTCTCCTTGAATTCTGTCAGGCTTGGTGCTGTGATCACTTCCCTGGGGAGCCTGTTCCAGTGACCGACCACCCTCCCAGTGACGAACCTTTTCCTAATGTCCAAATTTGGTTCAACATGCCACAAAAGCAACAAATTGCGAACACAGTTCACACAGGAAAATCACCAGTGAGCTTGGACTCACCAGTGACCTTGGATGCACAAGAGTTCTGCTTTACCCAGAAAAACAACCCTCGTTGAATGGCTGGAGACTCAAAGGGGGCTTGTGTGCTTGGAATGCTTGTGGACCGGCCCTGTGAAACACTATCACCCTGTGATATGTGCTGGATGCCATAGTTTCCTGGTGAAGCCAATAAAAACCTGAGGGTTCATCCCATCTCAGTATCCAGTATTCTATTTTTTGTCTGGCAAAAGAAAAACTATTAGTCTTTCCGACATACTCCTCTCCCAAGCTACTCTCTCCACCCATCTGTGCTATTTCTGTGTGTACCACAACTTCAGCGAAACCACAAATAATAAAATAATGATTATCCACGATTACTGAGGCTGTGGCAAGCAGAGTGTGAGGCAGGTGCTTTTCTCCTTAAAAACCCGGCTTGATTTCCACCATAAGGGCAGATTTCTTTCAAAATTCAGACCATGCTCAGACTGCTTTGTACTTCCCTAACTATGATGTTGTAGTTAAAAGCATTCACATTAAAGCAGCTCACTAGTAATAATTACACCACTTGCGCAACATAATTTAAACTGATAATCTAAATGAATTGAAGGTGACGTGTGCTGGCTGATGGTTGACACTTCTGCACTCTGGTCTCAGAGCACTTGCTCTCACATTCCCTGGCACGTTCAGTCCTCCATCACAAGCATCTCCCACGCTCCCCCTCACTGCCACGTCCTTACCTCGCTGACATAGATCCCCGTGTCCTCCTCATCATCGGTCCTGTAACAGACAGTCAGCCCCAGCTTCTCCTGGCTGCTCACGCGACACAGCTCCACCTCCTACAAGAAAACACACAGGCTCGTATGGTGGCTTTTGCCAAGGGTGGAAAAAAATCGTGTAGCACAAGGGAGGACCGAGCCACTGACATACTCATACCGGAGGATGCTCTCATACTCATTCTGTAAGAACTACTCATACTGCCCAGTCTTGAGACACAATATTTTGTGTGCATCTTTGAGGGGGAAAATATTCGGTGAATTAAGACGGAAATCCCAATATACTGCAGGTTCAAGCTATACAGAAACAGTTCAGTAAGACACGCTGAACTTTGAGAAATATAGCTCTGCATCGATTTTGCCGTTTTTTTGGGTTTGAATAATAGAAGCTGACTTACAGTATATTACGTAGTCATTTTAGTCCCATCACACCAACTATTGATTTACAGGACTGGCTACACATCGATCAATCCATCACACAAGTGCCACTCCCTTCTAACAGCAATCCAAGCCATAAAGCAAAAACACAGCCTTCCATTAATAGCATAATTCATTCCCTGGCCAGTTTAGTGCCACAGCTTCATTGCAGAAGCTGTTAGATAACAGAAGGATGCTTCAAGGAATCTCCCGTGGAGCTGAACAGCCGTAGCATTCTCCTCAATTGTGAGATGATGCAGAAAACATATTTTTAGTGCCAGATGTCCCAGCAGTGGCATCTCATGAAAAGTGCAAGTTTTAGGGCAGATGGCGCAGTGATAACTACTACATACACCCATCTGAGTTAAGCATCTTTAGGGTTTCATGAGGGAATCATTCACAAAAATGCAAAGCTGCACTTGGTTTGAACACTGTGAAACAAATAATTGTAATAGAGCATGATGAATCCAGCAGTACAGAGTATTAGCCTGGTTGCATATGGGAAACTTTAGTTCATATATGTATTTAAAGGCAGTCTGCAGGTGACATTTGGAGCTTAACAGCTTCCGCTTCTCATGGCTGTGAAAAAAAAAAAAAAAAGAATAGAGACAAACCCATACTTCAGTTCTCAGATACAGAGCTTGTTCCTCCCCATCCCCAGAGATATCACACAGATTAATCCATGAACAGGCAAAGGGCACAGCAGTGAGGACTCATTGCTGAGTCTGATGGAGTTGTGGGGACCAGGTGTCGAATAACCACAACTTAGAGAAAAACCTGCAGTTTGCACACACGGGTTAGCAGATGAACCCTGTGCCGTTTTCATTTCAGCTGAAAATCTTTCACAAAGTGCACTGCTACGGCTCACTCCCCTGCTTCCTCACCAATGTACACATCGACATGGGTTCAGTACCTGTATGAAACCTATAAACTTCTCCCTGGACTTTGGACATTCAATGTCTTAATGAAGACTAAGAAAATGTAGAAAATACCATGAAACCTGTAGTATTCTTTAGTTTTTCTTAAATATGGCAGGAGTTTCAAATAAGGTGGTAAGAAGTGGAATTAGTCACCAGTACATATTATACATAGGGCTTGAAAGAAGAAACACAGGACCATGTTTTATTAGGGAAGAGAATTGCAGTGACCTGATTTTGGCACTGGGAATGAAAGTATGTGTACTGGAGGGAGGGCTATTCAAAACCCATAATAATTGATGCCTCCAGAGGGAAAGACCACTTGACTAGAACTGTAATATTAGGGAAAAATTACAGTAACAAAATGGCTTCAATTACAGCAACAAGGTATACTTTTAAGGAATAAAGAAGCTTGCAGTCCCTTGGAGGCCTATAAGGAAGCCTAAATACACCATAAAGGACTGAGACTGGGACCTTTAAATCAAGGCAAATGAGGAGCTGTGCACCAGCTGAAATCCATTGACTTTCATTGTCCTGCCGGCACAACCTCCCGTCTCCCCGCGCTGAGGCTGGACAGGGGCCCCAAGGACTGCTCTGAACATAATTTCTTTGGTTGGCAATGACCTTGAAGTTCTTGGGGATGATTTGTCTCAAAATGTTTGTTACAACAAAGCTGTACGAATGTTTCAAGCTGCCAACAAACTGAACCCTTCCAGTGTGTGCCGGCTCATTGAGCAGAATAATTTAACTATTTAGGGCATGAAAGAGCAGGGGAAAATGAGGATGGCCCCACAGGCTCCATCCTGGGAGTCCAAGAGGGTTGGACTTTAGCAAGCCATCTCTGGGAACCAGCTGGTGACAAATGTCCCATGACTGGGAAGCACCAGCTCTGGCTGCGCACAGTGCTTGAGTTGCCACAGCTTTCGTTTCTCCACCCCGTAACAGAGCTTAGAGCTGAGATCTGTACTTAGTACTCTTGGGACTACCTCTTTCCTGAAGGACTGCACGGGGCATAGTCTGATGACTGTGTAGTCTGATGACTGTGCATGGCTGTGGCCACTTAGAAGCTGTACATACCTACAACTGAGATACTGGTACGTAGTGTTAAAGGCCCGATAAACATTTAATGTTTTTCAGTCTAAACTCAAGCACGCACTCATGTAATATCTCATCCAGTTAGGGGCAGAAGTTGGACGACAACTCTTGCTTTGCATGAAAGTCATTCCAGATAACTGCCTTTTTCCTACTGCACATCTGCACTATTAACCTCATGACATCTTTTTTACAGCAAACACGATACATCCTGGTCACATGCAAACAAATCAGGGTTGACAAAACATCTTTGGAAAACTTAAAAACACTTTGCATAAAATATTAAATCATGTCTCAGGGCAAAAACCCAGAAGTCCAATATTTAGCTGTATATAACAAGCACATCTGAAACAACTTCAACAGAAGAGCAGCAACTGAGACACCAGAGAACGTGGACCATCATGGTCAGAAGCATTTGACACTGCGTTTTGTGACAGATGCTTTTGAGCGTTTTTTTTTCCCAACTAGTCTCTAACAGAAGAAACAGTAAGTTTGGCAGCAGTAATGAATTTGTAAGGATGTAATTTCCTTCCCCGAAATCCCTTTAGATACATGCAAACACACACACACTTATAGTTGCTTTCTCTTTGGGTTTTGTGTGTGTGCACATAGGGACTGAACTGACAGTCTTAAAAATTCAGCATTTTAAAAATCTGTGAGAAACAATATTTGGGGATTCATGAAGTGTGCTGACAGACAGATGGTGGAAGGAGAGGGACTGAGGAGAGAGCTCGGGAGATGACAGCCTCCCCCTCTTTTGGGCACTCTGGGGGCAGCCGCCTCTCAACACGAAGAGTATTCTGCTGCCAAGTGACAGAAATCAATGCCAAATTGCTAAATCTTTGACTTGCTGCTTCTTTTCTCTGTCTGGGCAGAACAATAATTCAGTGCATTGCCACAGTGAAGACAATACTTTAAACTGTTTTGCCATAAATTATTTGGTTAAAGGATAGACATGGAAATTAGAATAAGGATTATCCTGTCTTGAAAGACTGGGATGCAAATTTCCAAGGTAGCTCATTCCTTCAGACACAGAAAAGGCAGTGAAGAGGTGGAGGTCATTCTCTTGAAGGACTGAAAACTGGTTGCATTGGTCATCCTCTAAAGTGATGAACTAGTGGCTGTAGCCTCTGGCTCCCAGTTAAAGGCCATCATTCGCTTCTGTGATGGAAAACCAGTTTACAGGCTGTCAGCCTCAGGAGACATAAGACCAAACAAGGAGCTGTCACCAATTTGGGGAGGAAAGGCCAGGTTAATACTGTCATTTCTCTCAAGTGGTAGAGAAGTAGATTATAAATGTCATCAACTGGGCTGTTGTTTTTCTAGAATTGCTGAAAAGAGGTTAAGGGCTGTTAAAGGAGACCTTGTAAAAGTTTGCATCAGTTTGCAGTTTTAGTGAGTCTTCCTACTGAAAGCCAGGTACAAAGAGTAAAGCTGATGGTCTGTTTTCTAACAGACCAGGAAACCTTCAGTGTCCATCCTTAAACAGTCTTTTGTGGGCAAAACCGGCTCTGAACTCTTCACATTTTCCCTCCACACACCAGAAAACAGATTACAGTCTAAGAGGGAAGCTGGTAAGGTTTTGTCTCGCTGCACCCAGATGATGTTGACAAGAGTTATTCATCTGATGACCCTGTGCTGGGATAATTGCACACATGGAAAGCTAACTCTGCCCCATTTTTCTTTGCTGACCACTCTGCCAGTGGTGTCTACTAAGCCATGCACACCTTTGAATCCTTTCCACGCTTTCTGTCAGCATTAGCTACTCCTTGTTCAACACTATTCAACTCATTTACACTGTGGCCAAGACCTGCTCCTGCCTCATCACTGCCTGTGATCCTCCCTCATCCTCATTTGGATGATTTCAACCTGGAATACCTCTCCACAAACACCATCCTTCTGCCCTCACCTTCAACACCCTTCTCAGTTCACTCTTTCCCAAAGTGAGCCCTTACCTGTATTCACAGACAGCAGCCTCACTCACACTTTTCTCCCATTTCCCCCCAAATATTTCCATTCTCAGTAAGTGCCCACATCCACACAGCCCCTGTGTCACCTTCCTTTTACTCTCACCTTATAACCCATCCTGTTATTTCACCTATAGAAATCTGTAAAGAAATTACTGCCTGGTAAGCAGCAAGTCCCATCCACTAAAGCGAGTGCTTCACTGCATATGACCCATGCACACAGCTGGGCAATACCAAAATAACCTGTTATTACTGCCACCTTGTTCTCCTTCCTCTCTCTCATCATCCGATCCTTTGTTTGGCTTGCCTTCTCACACTTCTGTGTGATGAGAAGAAATTTTTGTACTGGTGAGAAATAAGGCAAATAAGAAATCAGAGCTCAATACAAATTAGTTGCGATGAACAGCAAGCTACCTTCTGCCCAAGGTAGGAGACTCGCAAAGCCCATACAAGAAGTTCCAGTGTTTGGAGGCAACTGCGTGGCTTTGAAACTCAGAATAAACTTGAGATCTTATCTGTCTCTTGCCCAGGAACTGCTGGGGAATAAGCAGTTCATGGAATCCCTGGTGCTTTCTATGATAATATTATTTTTGTTGAATTTGACCTATTATATTCACAGAATGAGAAAAGACATTGACTGAATTCTTTCCACAGAACTGTAACTCTTGGGCTGCTCTAGTGCAATGGAGGTTTAAGGAGAGAAACACTGCCCCAGCTCTAAAGTCTTTAGGGTCCAGTTTTCTGGACACTATAATATCATCTTGTCCCATTCTATGTCCATTATTCATTTTTGTCCACTCATGGCTGCGAAATGCAGTAAGACTAGTTTACTGTACGTACTGTAGACGAGTATAACCAACAAAAGTTAATCAATTATTCAACATTATTCTATAGCTTGACAAAGGTAAACTCCACACTTAGCTACCTCACGTCCAAACATGATATCCTAGGACCGGGAGTCTCCTGAGACTACACAGACAAGGAAACTTGCCGATCGCCTTTGCAATTTATTTGTGTAGGAAACACAGTGACTCATTTCCAGAACAGAAACCTTTAATAAGAAACCTTAATAAAAGGTTACCATCGCAAATGACAGGGGATGAACCTATTGATACAAGCAACTGATTGCAAGATCAAGAAATGCAAATTTTCTGAATAATCACTGGGTGTGTTTTGGATTACTGGGCATGGGTTTGAGATTCTTCCCTGGATGATGCCTGGTCGACAAAGTCCCCTGGGAGGCAGTCCTCCACGGCAAAGGAGCCCAGGAAGCCTGGATGTCTTTCAAGACGGAAGTCCTAAAGGCGCAGGAGCAGGCTGTCCCCGTGTGCCGTAAGACAAGCCGTCGGGGAAAAAGACCGGCCTGGCTAAGCAGGGAGCTAGTGTTGCAGCTTAGGGAAAAAAAAAGGATATACGGCCTTTGGAAGGAAGGGCAGGCCACCCAGGAGGATTACAAAGAGGTAGTAAAGCGATGTAGGGAAAAAATCAGAAGGGCCAAAGCTCAGCTAGAGCTAAACCTGGCTTCTGTTGTCAAGGACAACAAAAAAAGTTTCTATAAATATATTAGCGATAAAAAGAGGACCAAGGATAATATCTGTCCTCTAGTAGATGGGGCTGGTAACATAGTAACCAAGGATGAGGAAAAGGCTGAGGTACTTAATGCCGTCTTTGCCTCAGTCTTCAGCAGTAGGACCAGTTGTTCCTTGAATTCTCCGACCCCTGAGCTAGAATACAGGGATGGGGAGCAGAGTGAAGCCCCTGTAGTCCAAAGGGAAATGGTGAGGGACCTGCTTCAGCACCTGGAGGTGCACAAATCTATGGGGCCGGATGGGATCCATCCAAGGGTGCTGAGAGAGCTGGCGGAAGTGCTCACCGGCCCACTGTGCATCATTTATGAACAGTCCTGGATAACTGGGGAGGTCCCAGCTGACTGGAGGTTGGCAAATGTGACGCCCATCCATAAGAAGGGCCGGAAGGAGGATCCAGGGAACTACAGGCCAGTCAGTCTGACATCGGTGCCTGGGAAGGTCATGGAGCAGATCATCCTCAGTGCCATCACACGGCACATGCAAGAGAACAGGGTGATCAGGCCCAGTAAGCATGGCTTTGTGAAAGGCAGGTCATGCCTGTCAAACCTGATCTCCTTCTATGACAAGGTGACCCACTTGCTGGACAAGGGAAAAGCTGTGGATGTTGTCTACCTGGATTTTTGCAAGGCTTTTGACACCGTTTCCCATAGCATTCTCCTGGAGAAACTGGCTGCTCATGGCCTGGACAGGTATACTCTTCGTTGGGTAAAAAACTGGCTGGATGGCCGTGTCCAGAGAGTGGTGGTAAATGGAGTTAAATCCAGTTGGTGTCCAGTGACGAGTGGTGTCCCCCAGGGATCGGTGCTGGGGCCCGTTCTCTTTAATATCTTTATCAACGATCTGGATGAGGGGATCGAGTGCTCCCTCAGTAAGTTCGCAGACGACACTAAACTGGGGGGGCGTGTTGATCTGCTTGAGGGTAGATTGGCTCTGCAGAGGGATCTGGACAGGCTGGACAGATGGGCTGAGGCCAATGGTATGAGGTTCAACAAGGCCAAGTGTCGGGTCCTGCACTTGGGTCACAACAACCCCATGCAGCGCTACAGACTGGGGGCGGAGTGGCTCGAAAGCTGCCTGGCAGAAAAGGACCTGGGGGTGTTGGTGGACAACCGGCTGAGCATGAGCCAGCAGTGTGCCCAGGCAGCCAAGAAGGCCAACACCATCCTGGCCTGCATCAGGAATAGTGTGGTGAGCCGGACTAGGGAAGTAATCATCCCCCTGTACTCGGCACTGGTGAGGCCTCACCTCGAGTACTGTGTTCAGTTTTGGGCCCCTCACTACAAGAAGGACATTGAGGTGTTGGAGCGTGTCCAGAGAAGGGCTACAAAGCTGGTGAAGGGTCTGGAGGACAAACCTTATGAGGAACGACTGAGGGATCTGGGGTTGTTTAGCCTGGAGAAGAGGAGGCTGAGGGGAGACCTTATCACCCTCTACAACTACCTGAAAGGAGGTTTTAGAGAGATGGGAGCTGACCTCTTCTCCCTGGCGACAAGTGATAGGACAAGAGGAAATGGGTTCAAGTTATGTCAGGGCAGGTTTAGATTAGATGTTAGGAAGCATTTTTTCACTGAAAGGGTTATTAAACATTGGAATAAGCTGCCCAGAGAGGTGGTGGATTCACCATCCCTGGAGGTGTTTAAGAAAAGGGTAGATGAGGTGCTTAGGGACATGGTTTAGGAGTGGTGGTGTTTTTATCAGGGTAGGTTAATGGTTGGACTTGATGATCTTAAAGGTCCCTTCCAACCTCACTGATTCTATGATTCTATGATTCTATGATGCTCTATATTGAGGAAGGTAAATTTCCCTGCTTTCTCAAATTCATCATAACTTTGAAAAAATTGGAAAGATCTTGCCTCATAAGACTTTTTTTAGCAGGTTTCAAGAAGTTTTCCGCCTTTAAGTCCCTGTTCCCTGTTCAATTGTAACTGCTTTGGTGCAGTTACTTCATGTAACTTTTTGTGACTTGTTTTCCTTACCTATAAGCAGAAAACAATGCAAACACCACCAGAATAGCAGGACATAAAAGAATAAATGATTACAGAGGTTTTGAAAGGCACTGTAGAAATATTATAAATACTCTACATTCTTCCAATATTCCCCGTCTGCCTTTATAGCAATTGTTGCACACCTCTAAAAGGACCAAGAGAGACTATCAAAATCATAATAGCTATTGAGTTCCCTTCACCTGTACAGTATATCAGAGTAATGGGTCCCATGAACTCTGGTAACACCATTAGAAGGGACAGCATGGAATCAAAGCACAACAGTATTTTTCCTAAATGGACCATGTGTGATCATTTCAGTTAACATTTAAGTCCTTATTACAATGAGAAAATCATCTCCCTGTCGAGCCATAGTCAAACACCAAATTAATTTTAATTAGTGTTACTGTCCAGTATAACAGAACCTGTGATTCATAGTTCAGGGTTTGCATTTTTGTGACATGGTAAGACAGAGAATCCTAAGCATGTTATTTTTATGATATAGTAAACTATTTCATTTCTTAGCATTAAATACCATCTACCTTGTTCCATTTAACTCCATTATCTTTAGAGGAAAAGAATGTCATCTTTTCATGCTGCTTATATATCAGTATAGTCCAGCCTGTAAAACCAAAACACTGTGCTTTCTTCCCTCTCCCCTTTGAACATCACTCCTGAATGGGGCAAAAAAAGACAGAAAGAAGAAGGGAAGGTTTGCTATTTACAAGTATGAAATTCCCAGGTTTTAAACTAGGAGCCACGTATAGGTTTTAGAAAAGGAATTCACCACGGTGTACTGGAGAGGATTCCTACTTCACCAGAAGAAAGATAAAAAGCTGCCAGTCTGGGAAAGTCCTTGTGTGGTGAAACGAACAATGCAATTCAGGTATGCTTTATCTTCATCCTAAAATGCATGCAAGAGCTGTATCTTGACTCAAGTCTCTCAGGCGGCTGACAAATTCCATCTACAAAACCCACAGTAATATAACTTACACGCATACTACCTCCCCTCCACACACACAGGCACATGCACACACAACTAAACAAATATTTAACACTCACCCCAAGCCCGAAAACAAAATATCTACCTTAAAATGAAATGACTTTGTTAAATGTACACATATAATTTGGTGTTATAGCCTTGACTGCACTTTCAGAAGAAATCAAGGCTTATTGAATGCTATGAGTGGACCCAATATCAAATGTTCCAAGATGGAGAAGTGTAGTATTTACCATAAATTTTAAGAAAAAGAGAAAAACAACCCCAAAATAATAAAGGGAAATAATAAAAAAAAGAATAGTAACTTTTATCTCTGCTTTTCCTTTTACCTGTAGTAATAGCTGAGAAGCTGTTTTAATATTCATCTTGCTAATGGCATAATTGACAGAATGATTAACTGAATGAACGAAGCACAAAAGGCCAAGAACAAAGTACTTACAGAATAGCTCAATGAAGAATTAACTGAGAAAGTACATTAAGGTCTGACTTGTTTTAATAAACTGGTTATACTGAAAAAAAACCCTCATCCATCTGATCTAATGTCACCCTTCTGAAGCATCAAACAGAAGCGCACAGGGACTACAGGGACTACACACACCTTAAAATGAAGGTTCATTCTTCAGTATCGTCCTGTGTCTGCATCTTTACGGGTGAGATCAACCTCCAGTTTATACGCATAGCTGCATTTTGGCTGCTTTTCACACTTTCTGTCAGGGGTACTAGAAAAAGATTGTCCTGCAAAGTCAGATCAATTTTATCAGCTTCTTGCTTGCGGAAACTGTGGAAACCAAGCAAAGCTTGCTCTCAACCTCATAATTGTGTTTAGTAGTCCCAACTCTGCAGTTCTTATCTCATCACTGGTAATGACGTAAACACCTGGATCGTTATCAGGCAGAGCTCCAAATGACCGAGCATCCTGGCAGCATCTCACTAATCACATTCCCTTTCTTGGTCTCTTCCTCCATGTGACTGGAAGGATATACATCTTCCAGACTACCAAATCACAGGTCATTTACATTGCTACCTTCTATAATATTTGGTCTTTGCAATGCCGCACACTCTTCATCAGTGGCAAGCAATTCTGCTTATGAAATAAAAATAAATAATACAAACAGAACTAGAACTATCCCTTCGCTCTTCTCACAGGAACAGTTCAATCTAATGAAGTCCTAGGAGGGTAGAGAGCTCAGACCGGAGCTACTAAAAAGAAAAATTCATCTCAAATTCAGAAGTGATGAGAATGCTATTACACGTTACATAAAAGCATACGTTGCTAATAAGGCAAAACAGAGGTTAAAACAGGGGAAACGACAGCCTGGGTTTGCAACAAAAAAGCATCATCAGCAGAATAAATGGTGTACTTTAGACTTCCTGTTGTAACACCATTTATTTCACCTCTGAATTTGTAGCATGCAGTAGGAGCTGTGACTATCACTGTGTCACTGTGACTAAACGGTCAGGGTATGTACAGCGGGTAAGACTACACGCTTAAAACAGGTGCTTGGTGTTTCAAACAAGTATCATGTTTCGCCTTGCCCAAATCATGTTTCCTACTCTCTCAGCTAGGCAGTTTTTAGCAATTAACAATGACCAGAAGTAATTTGAGGAAACTCAAGAAAAAGATGTGTAAATCCTAGCACCAGTAGAAATCATCACAACAACCTATTTTAGATATGACGAATTAATTTTTTCCTGTGGGCTACCTATCTCTCTTTAGATGAAGAGAGTCTGTGCTGTCTCCAAGGCGCATTTAACAAAGTCATTTCATTTTAAGGTAGATAGATATTTCTTTTTTCAGGCTAGGGGTTGGTGTTAAATATTTGTTTAGTTGTGTGGGCATGTGTGTGTGGAGGGGAGGTAGTATGTGTGCATAAGTTTATGTATACGTGTATCTAGGTACATACAGTGTGTATATATCTGTGTTTAAGCGTGTGCCAGGCAGCTCAGTTACACTGCAGAGAGTCTCCCCTGGCAATCACCAAACAATTCATTTAAGAGCACAATTGCAAGTCTGGAAAACACAGTGATCGGATATACGCTTATAATGAGAATGCAGAGGTGTCAGATGACCCCACAATTCACAGAACTACATCAGTGACATTTACAGCCATCTCTGGACTCTACCTTTTAATGACAAACCATATAGAAGACTAATTATTTATTAATAACTGTGAAAAGAGAAATGGCAAATGGAGACAAGAATTTTCAGTTTGCTAGAAAAGTTCCTCTGTTGGAAGTTAGGTCAGTCAAACATAAAACCCCTCTCTCGCATTACCTCCATGATAACTGCGTGTTTAGGGTGGGCAACGGTAAAGAAACAGCTCACAGGAGAAACTATGTAGAGGAAATGCCCATCACTGCAGCTTTTCTAAGTGTACCAATAAAAAAAAAAATCAAAACCACTTGGGATTCTGGGACTGCCAGACCAAAGGCAAATAACACCGCAGGCAAACAAAGGCTTCCTAGACCTGACAACTACCCTAACGCCATCAACAGTTACTCTCTCTTGTCAAAAGGATTTTCCAGGAAATATGTTAATGTCTACGTAACACAGGCTAATTGTAGGCTGTGTAGCAGAAGTATTCAGCATGAAGCAGAGTGTAATGACACTGCCCTCCCATTCACAGGTCACTGCAGCGTCCTACTGCACTCTTTCCACAACGAATAAACTTGTATTTTAATGTTTGTAGTGAATTTAATTTACAAACACTGTCCGCTTCCACCGGAAAAGGAATGCTTTTATTAGAAAAGCAAACCTCTGAAGTCCTCTGGTACCTTCGCCATGGAAGGTAACAAGCATCACAAGATTTTAGCAGATTATAATTTAGTTTTAGAACCCATTCTGTAAATGCCTATGGAGATTTCGTAGAGTTCAAGATTTTGCTTTTAAAGCGACTGACATTCTTGAGTTGTGAAAAATAACCTAAAGAAATAAGTTCTTTTTTTTTTTTTTCCCCCTCTCTGACACTCCCAGTATGTTCCTTATGCAGATTTTACATAGACAGGCACATCCACAATGTACTCGGGGGCTATTTGGATGGAAATAGAAAAGCTGTGGAGCAAGACAGAGCCAGCCTAGATGTAAACAAGCTGGAACTGCTGGCAGCTGTGCTGTTACAAATAAAATTGCATTCCCCACTGCCTTCTCACTTATCAATTTTGACAGAAGACTGTCCTGACTTCTCATAAACAGCATCGAAAAGGACAAATCACATTGGGTGTCAGATTTGCCAGAATGGATTTGGTTGGTAGCTTACCACAAAGAAACAGAGGGTTATCTCCATTTCACATGGTGGGGAAAAACAATGCTCTGTCCAAGGGGTGGGGGCTCTACCTTATAGGATAAAGTCTCATTTCGTCCTCATTTTTTTTAAAGTCTGGTTAGATTTAAGAAGCTCTGACACAAGATTTGTATACATCAAAGCAGAAAGGAAAAATATCAGCAAACATTTCTCAAATGCATAATCTAAAAGCAAATACGACACAGAATGGGAAATATTTAATAACAAAATCACTTTCCTGCTGATCCCTGCTTTATAGCTACACTTAGAGCCACATGCTGCTTTGTGTCCAGACAAAGAATGCTCTGGGACAGCAGGACGCTGTAGACAATGATACCAGTGCTAAAAATAAATAAATAAATAAAAGTAGTAGCAGAAAAAAAACAGAATGAATATGCTGACATATAGGCACCTATTAAAAAAATACCATCTTGCAACTGTGGGAGCAGAATTTGGCCCTGTAGCTGATGAATCCTTTGATAACAAAGAAGCTCCACTGGACATGGGAATTCACTCTCTCCCCGCAGCTCTGGAGAAAAAAATTTTTGGTGCGCACTACACTTCTATGTAGGAAATCCAACAATGGAGTAAGTTACGGCACGGCAAGCCTGCCGGTGCATATTCAGCAGTCTGATGTGTGATGATCAGTAACAGTCTGATGGCCGTGAGTGGGAGGAGGAAGACACCCAAATGTCAGCCGAGACTCCCAATGGGTGAGGATGGGGGATGGATAGCAGTCGCGGAGCAGATGGGGGAACGGGTTGGGCTGGGGGAACGATGGAGCTGGACTGCGAACGTGAGAAACCTTTGATCACTGCGCTATGAACAAATTTAGCGTTGCAGTGGGAGGAAGGGTCTAAGCATATGGGGATGAGATAAACACAACTTTTAATTCTGCGGGCCTTGCAGTCTTGGTGTGGCCTTTCTGACTTGCTTTTAAAGGATATTTTAAGCCTTGAGCTTAAAGACACATGGTGGACTTTACAGTGAGCGTATCCCATAAGGAGGTCAAAGAGGGGGAAAAAAGATCCTTTACAGATTACAGGCTTCCTGGCTGCAAAAGGCTCAACAGCTGTCAGTATATCCTCCAGGAAGTCACAAACATCCACTTGAACTTGCGTTTTCCCCCTTAGCTAGCATGCATAATACGAAATCTTCAGATCTCTGTCAAAAAGATAAATCCAAAAATCAACCCTTATGGGAAGTATTAAACATAAAGTACCCTAAATGCTATTAAAAAACATTTTTTCCCCTATTGTCTGGATGATGACACTTACTGGAAAGTAAAATGTCCTCACCATACTTCATTATTTCAAACAAGCCATAGTCTTAGTTTTTTCCCTAATTCTTCCACCTCCCCATTTGTTGTCTTTATTTCTGTTCTTTCCCCATGGTGCAGTATGAATGTTAATTTGTTAGAAGTACTTAACTATATACATATATTTTCCTTTGTTATATATGCATATATGTTTTCACCTGCTTGAGACCCAACACCCCTTCTGGTATGTTCTGCACTTGAGAAAACCATGAATCCTTGCTTTCTGA
Organism: Vanellus vanellus; assembly: GCF_965231255.1. Lineage (NCBI taxonomy): Eukaryota > Metazoa > Chordata > Aves > Charadriiformes > Charadriidae > Vanellus > Vanellus vanellus. The sequence continues at coordinate 32,973,494 of NC_138905.1, read as the reverse complement.
GCAGAGAGATCCATGATGAACTGCTTATACATAGTATTTCTCAGCAGTCAGCTTTGGTCCTCACTTTCGGTCTTTCGCTCGATGTAAGTGTGAAGTTGCAAGGATACGAGAAGAGTGTAAAGTATAATTAACTAGCTGATGATATGCAGCTAAGGGTTTCCTTTTCACTAATCTTAGAGTCTACATTCTCACTTTTTTCTCATTGAACAAAGTAGGTGGGAATAGCACAGACCAGACAGAAACTGAACCTTATGGTAAAATGAGATAAGCAGACTGGAGTGGTAACTGTTCCACTGTGCAGTGTGTGAGAATATACTAAACTGTCACATTGGCTCACAGCATCTATATTCCAAAGGAGTCTTTTGCTTTTGGACAATTTTGACAAAAATAAAAGGAAGAGATTTATTATTACATGTATTTGAAGAAAAAAATTCTGACTTTTCATTAAAGCTCCTAACCTGTCCCCCATATTGAAACTCTTTGGCTTTCAACTTTGAAAAATAAGAGGTACAGCTAAGGAATCACTGGTCTGAGCCATTTAAGTAGGGGGAGAAGGGGAAAGAAACCCTTTAAACTTTACCAGTCAATATTTTTTGGTCTTGGGGCTTTTCAGAACTTGCTCCCCAATCTGTTTTCCAATAAAAATGGCTTTGATGTAAAATGTTAGAACGGACCTTCTTTTGGTTATCAGGTAGAAATACCGCACCCTGCATCTGGCTAGAAGTCCATTAATTAATTAGTGGGTGGAGCACACCTCCTGTGAAGGAAGGCTGGGAGAATTGCATTCGGTCAGCCCTTTGAAGAGAAGTATCTTCTTAATAAGGATATCTTATTGCTTCCTTCAAGTACCAGACTCTTCCTGCAAGTGCACAGTGACAGCCACATGGGACAACAGACTCAAGTTGCTACTCAGGAAACTCCAATTAGCTATCAGCAAAGTGCTTCTTACTATGAGGGTAGTCAAACACCAGAAGAGTTGTCCAGAGATGTTGTAGACTGCATACTATAAACTGTATTACCAACTACAACTACATCAGCTGTATAATCAACATCCACTTCTTTGCCCCTCTACAATAGGCGCTCTCTGCAATTTTTGGACTTGCTTCAAATAGTGGTACTTGAAAGCAACTTGGAAAATTTAGTGGTGACGTCTACTGAAGGGAATGAGACAATATTAGCACATGACCTCAGTGCTGAAATCTTTACAGTGACTTCTCCTACATTTCTGTTTGCCATTCATTGTGCTGGAGATTAAGGTCTGGAAGGGATCCAACACTGCCAAAGCTCGATGTACTTGGAAACCAGACTCTGCCCTTGAGACTGTCAGATACATCCTTCTCTCCATGAATGCTCTCTTTGATACATCATGGACATTCTCAGGAGAAGACTTCAATATCTGGAGTTTTCTTGACTCTAGTGGTATGAAAAAAATCAAATCTGACACGTTTCAAAGGGTAGAAGAAAACCTGTTGAAAGTAACAATTATGATAAGATCAGAAACTTCAAGCCTCTTCCCCTTCCAAAAACAACTTATGCTGCAGCTGTTTCTAAACCTGATTCCCAACTCTCCTGTTTATTAGAGTCCCTTATAGCTCAGACGTCTTTCTAAACTGCAGCAGGTACCTTCTTCTAGCCAACAAACCTTAGATACACGAAGTCCAGAGGTTTATGGGTTGTCATAGCTGCAGTTCAAATCAGCTGAGAATCACTGGGCATAATTAGCTTTTACTTTTCACAATAAATTTCACCTATTGCAGGTAAAATCATGCTTTATTTTTATTGCATTTCAAAATGTTTCTGCCCAGCACTTGGCTCTGTAAACATCATTATTACTGCTGCCTGCCTGCTTTGGGCCAGAAACGTGTCAGAAGATTTATCTGCCTCATCAGCACTTTCTAAACAGCCAGGCAGCCAATCAAAATGGGGAGGCATAACAGATGTGCCAACATCTGCTGCAGCGAGCATTTATCTGGACAGCAGAACGTGTAGCTGTAGATTCAAACTCCTAACCAGTTACAATTCCACACGTTTGGACAGCCTTGATCTACAACTGTGTGAAGGCCATTTTGGAATATTAATTAAAATCAAGTTGAAAACATAATTTTTCAGTTTTAGACAGCTGTGAGAAATAAAGCCTCCTGTAATTCAGCCTATGACTTTCAGACACAGTAAAGGCATAATACTATGAAAAAGCTAAATTTAAAGTTGAGCTTACAAAATTAGAAATTCTTAGAAAGCGCTAAGCTAAAATTCCACCCGGTCCACGCTCTCATTTACTTTGAGACACATACATATTAAAATATGTATAGTTAAAACGTGCAAATTTTAATCACATACATGTGCCTATAAATCAAGCACATGAAGCAATAGGCAATGACTTTTAAACCACATTTTTATTTTCCTGGCATCAAAATGAGGTCTATGGGCACCATATCCATGCTGAGTTTCAGCTGTTCAAACTTCTGTCGCACATGGAAATGTCCTCCACCCCCAAACACATACTTGTTATAGATTGACGAAATCATGAGATGAAATACAAAGCAAACTCATCATCTGCTTTTTTGATGCACAATACAGTTTCACCTGTACTCCTGCTCACCAAACCATGCCCTCCAGGAATGACTATCACATTCTCTTTGAAGAGCTGCCTCATTAAATAAAAAAGCAAACTTCCAGAGAAAAGACCTCTCCTGCTTTTTTGATTTCTCCTCTGAAGGCCCAGCACGCATAATATTGAAACCTTGTTTAAAGTCCATTTTCTTGTAAAAGGTTCCCTCTTGCTAGGGGGATTCAGCCCTTGTTTCCTGCGCTCTTGAATTTCCTAGGATACTGTGCTTTAAAATATTGACATTACAATAAGCTGGTTAATGCGACTTAGGTTATTTTTAAAAGAATATGTAAAAGAAATTATTTTCTCCCATCTTTTGTCTGTATAGCTAGATTCCACGTCTCCAAGATACACCACACAAACTTTCAAGCAGAAGGCACATGAAAAATAGTATTAATAAACCCCTTAGAAACATTTTCACTGTAAAGCATATACAGAGGTATGTGGTATAATAGTATAAAAACTGTCTAAACAAAGCATTTCTCCAAAACAGAAGATTTACAATCCACAGATTTCCATAAAAATGAAAATATTGCCAGCACCTTTCTCTTCCTTCACTGAGTGAATAACACATAGCATATGTTCTAATGTTGCCCAACAATAAAGTGCTGCTGAACTAAGCTCACTTTTCTTCATTTTCCTGGAAAAACGTAAGCTCTGACAACAAGGAAGAATTTTTATTGGCTTTCAGGTGAAGGAGTAACCCTGTGTTTGTTTTATGAAATCATGAAACAAAATGAATATCACTGACTTGATACATTTTCCTCCTGTTTTAAAACACAATAAATGGTAATAACTTTGATAAACTTGCCCATGTCGGTTTTGTGCCTTTTTCTCCCCATTCTCTTATGATCCTCTGTAGTTGTGGACACAACTCAAATCCCTAAATTGGGATATTCATTACTTGGGGGAAGTGAGACGACAGCAACTTCATCTGCTTTGAATGTCAGAATTTGGTGATGATATACAGTAACACACTCAAAATTAACAGACTGCGGCAGAAACTACCCTGACATCCTATTCCATCTAAATGATCCAATCACTAGCAACGAAGAAAAGTGATTTGATGGCCAAAAAAGAGATGCATTACAACTAAAGGCTCCTGGGTTTTACTGCCAGTTCTGTCACTGACTGACTTGGCAGGTCTCTCAATACGACTGTCCTTAGTTCACCTGCCCGTGAATTCCTGCAGCAAGGCAGGACATAGTAACACTGAAGAACCTCAGTGGAATGGTTTTAAGTTTAATTAATTGATAATTAAAAAGTGACTGCAATTCTTAAAAGGCAGACGAAAAAGTAAAAGGAAAGGACTGCTCCCTTTTCACCACTATTTGGCTCATTTACATGTACAATTGGCCACAGTTAGGGAGAAATTACATATTTATTACTGTCTATGTGTAAGTTATGCTGACTTAAATCCCCAGGCATTTTAAAAATAAAAATGCCAGTGAAATACATAATCTTATGTGGTAGTACGTCAAATGCATGCTGAAAGAGTCTCATTTTAATTATTACACAGTGTTATTCAAAGTATTACAGAAGAAAATATTCCAATGCCTCTTCTCCATTTTAACTGCGGTCTTTTCCATTTTTAGTCTGTAGTGAGTTAGCTGGATCACAGACCAGGTGTTAGCAGCTCAGAACTCCTTTCGAGTTAAAAGGAAAAAATCTCGAGGAAGGGTTTCAGACGCCCTGATCATTGTATTGTTTTCTCAGGTCCAACTGAAACAACTCTAATAACCTGTTTACTAGTCCAGGAGACTTCCTCACAAGCTTTTCAAATAGTAGCTTTAAAATACAGTCCATCTTTTTCTCTGGATTTGTATGATACGACATGTGGGAATAGAAAAACAAACCACCCCAAGATCCCACAAACCAGAAGGACTCTCCTCAGCAACCAAGACCATTGATCACAGGCACACACGTACCTGTTCACTTCCTTTATGACACTTCTTAACAGCAGCTGCTATATAATATTAATAGCCACGAAAAATCAGAAAAATGGTGTCAGTAAAATGTCTCTATACCACGGGGCATCCGTGGTTCAGCCATAACTGCCAGGCAGTTATGAACTGATGGTCAGAAAATAAACATAATACAGTAAACAGCTTTCCAGTATCTTATAGCAGCTTTCTAGTATCTGAAGGGAGCCTAAAAGAAAGCTGGAGAGGGACTTTTTACAAGGGCCCGTAGTGATAGGATGAGCAGTAATGGCTTCAAACTGGAAAAGGATAGATTTAAATTAGATATTAGGATGACATTTTTCACTCTGAGGGCGGTGAGGCACTGGAACAAACTGCCCAGGGAAGTTGTGGAGGTCCCATCCCTGGAAGTGTTCAAGGCCAGGCTGGATGGGGCTTTGAGCAACCTGGTCTAGTGGGAGGTGTCCCTGGCCATGGCAGGGGGGTTGGAACTCGATGATCTTTAAGGTCCCTTCCAACCTAAATCATTCTATGATTCTAAGTCCCAATTTATCTAAGCCCTCTCTGAGCTGTTGGACCAGTCCTTCCACCACAACAGCAGCTGCATGACAAAAGGCACGTATCTGCTCACATATAAAGTGAGAAGTATCTTCTTTTCCATTGAAAATCTACACCCCATTTACCAGCAAGCCTTTTCACATTCCCCTTACCACACCAGCCATGTCTGATGACAATGGAAAGACACAACCTTGTCCACCATTTCAGCTCTTCTACACCGCAACACCCACGTCTCTATTAGGATCCTTATTTCTTGAGGCCTTCTCTTTTAAATTACATCTGGTGGTTGCTGACTTCAAAAACTGCCTTTTATTCGCCAGAGGCTCTTTTTTGATTCATCCCAAGTTTTAAGAAGTTCAGGAAAAAAAGAATCCAGTCACAGTAGGAAATACAGAAGAAACAAGCACAACCTAATAGGAAGTCGGGGAGGGATGACAGTGGTGCTTCTCCTTCGCATCACTGTCATCCTACTTGAACATGGCTGGAATTTGACTGGAGTGATCCCCGCCCAGAACAGGATTTTTCTCTCTCTCATCCCTTTATATGATTAAATAAAGAACCATGACTTAATAGCTGTACAGAGAAACTCTATTCTACCCATAAGGAATTTCTGGAAAACTCTTATCTCAGAAATATTTTCCATTTTGATGGCTACACATCCATCTTCTGGGTTAGCTTCCTTGTACAGAAGCAGTCTTCAGGTAACAAAACAAAAGAGCCTGACTGCAGCGATCAGAAGCGCTGGCAGCGTGTGCACAGAAGCCGTTTCCATAAAAACTGTTTATTCAGGTGTTAGCAATTGAAGCAGGAGCTCCGATTGCCTTGCTGCAAGTGCCTGTAATGCTCACGCAGGGGTGTTTGCAGGCTATCACAGCTCTGAAGGGAGCTGTTACAGGCTATCAGCTCAGTAATCCTCATGTTAAAAAGGCCCTAAATATGTATTTACAAGATAGGCAGATCTGTTTGGTTTACCGGTTAAATAATCCATGTGTTGAAAAGGCCTTAAGCATGAATTCACAGGGCAGGCAGGTCTCTCTTGGCCCATTACAGCAGTGGTGGGCCTTTCAGAAAGTAACCGGAGACCACGCTTTAGTGGCCCACGAGGGCCTCAACCCACAAATACTTACACATTGAAGTAACTTTATTCAGATAAACAGCCTCACTCAGATTGCTAATCTGAACAGAATTACTCCTTCTTTTGTTCTGAACGGAAAACATGCCAATAAAATTGATCACTTCAAAACTGTCATGTCGCAGAAATAGGAAATTCGAATTTGCACCTGAAATACCAACCTTCCCTCGCCACGATGGGGTGAGTGTTACTGGAAGAGTAAATCAATGCATTACATCTGCTGCAATCCTGAGATACGATAAGAGAAACAAACAGAACAGGAGAAAATTCTCCCCTACGGGAGTTTTAAGTTTTCAGTGAGAAGAGGTCTACATGAAGCCTTACTCATGGCCAACTCCCAAAGTTGTCTAGCTTTTTTTTCTTCAAGGCCCATTTTTAGTCATTTGTGAAAACGGCTGACAGCAGCTGAACCAGAAATGCTCAGGTCAATAGGAAACGTTAGCAATTTCAGTGGGTTTGGATCAGGCCAGCGGTAAACTTAAAGGACTAATCTACATTTACAGTTAACAGATTTATGAGCGCAAATACTTATCAAAACATTTAAATGAACGGCTGTGCATAACCATAAATTAGCACTTACATTCAACACACATACACACATATATATTTCCTTATTCTGACTGAAAATCTGTCCTTTGGGTGTACAAAGCAGAACATGAACTGAAGAGTATTAACCAACTCTTGGAAAGCTATGGGTTGCTCTGCTTAGTAGAGATATTGATGATAGAGTCGAACTTCTTTCACATGAATCTTCTAATTTCCAGAAACCCTATTTTCCAGAGCATAGGAGGAATCAAAACGGCGGGTGTGTAGTTTCTCGCTCACCCTCCAAGTTTCACAGAGGCATCAGGTGGGAAAAATCTCACATGGCTTTTTCTCAAGATCCTGTTACTACACTCTTTTGTGGCTGCTGTTTCTTGGAGGAGCTCTGACTCTTTCATTGTCTGGAGACAAAAGGCTTCATAAAAGCTGACCACAGAAAGATTTCACCTGCACGTGCCTCGTGTGCTTGTCTGTTGATTTAGTGACATGCACTAAATTTTGAAGGAAAAAAAAAGTAAAATAAAGAAGCTCAATGGTTTCTAAAACCTTAAGTGAAGAGCATCACAGTACCTGGTAATTTCATATAGGGTCAACTCAACCCTTAGCAACTTCTCCCAGGTACTAGTATTAATATTGCCCCAATCTGTCAGCACTTGCATGCATTAAAACTGTAGTCATCAGACACAGGCAGGCTAACACAATGGCTGCCATTCTGCCTTTTCCACTCTGAAAATGCTAATCTTGGCATGCTGGACCGTTGATGTGGTTTTCCAGGCTCCTGCAAGCTGTATCATTGTACTGAAGCAATCACTTGTGCCTCTGCCTAAAAAACAGAACAATCGGACCTGGAAAGTCTTTTATGCAATTCTGCTGCTCTCCCTCGCACATCCACATAAGCTAACACCCAACCTCCCTCCAAAAAAACCCCTCAATTCTGAGAGCACACTTCAGCCTACTCTTCCTCATACATGCAACAACATTTACCTCGACCCACTGCTATTCCTTCTCAAGGATGTCTACTTTTGCTCTTTGTAAAGAAGCATTCAGCTAGAAATAAGAACCTTCTCCTACCTCAGTTATACGAGATTTTAAAAGCTGTAATTCCCTGGAGATATTGGCTCTCACAGCAGAAACCAATCACTTCCCGTTTTACTTTTGCTCAAAAGCTACTTCAGTACCTAGGTGGGACGAAAAGTCTCTGCCCTTGGATAAGGACCTGTTGACTAAACGACACTACCTGCTCGTGCTTGCTTGTAACATCTTATTTTCTTCTGCCCCTCTTATTGAAAGGCAGTTTCCTCAGGCGGAATATGTAGGACCAGACACCAGTGATGCCTTCTATCATCCAGCTTTGTCTTGACAATATTCTTTGTGGGGGGATGGGGGATGTTGACCGATTTTTTCACTGTTCCACCATTTAACTGACTTTGTCCCCTTAATTTTTGTATATAAGGTCAACTTTCCAAACCAAGTATACGCTGCTTCTCTCTCCTAGATAGTAGGTTCAGAAATATGATTAAAGAAGTGCACATCCACTAGCTTATTTACTCCTCTCTAGCACCATCATACTCTGCTCTTCTTACAAGGACAAACCTGTGGGACAAATTTTAGAGCCAAGTTTAACACAGATTTACTGAGGGCTGTGATGGTTTTAGTCCTTTCACCTCAGCGGCACTAGACAGTGTGACATATACTCTAACATCACATGATGTAATTCCAGCAGCACAACAGACACCCACAGCCAGACTGGGTGGGTTTGTCCTGAATTTCTTTGGCTCTCTTTCAGTGACACTGGCTGCAAGTCCAACTGAGCATTTACAAACTGGTCAATTTCTGCTTTATCTTAAAAGTCCTCATGGGTATCTGGCTATGCCAGAATTGCAAATCTTTTGATCTCTTTCTGCCAACCCTGACTAGTGCTGGCTCTGACCCGTCTCAATATCTACCAACAATTTGGATTCCTTTTAGGACAAGTTTTTGCAGCAGCAACATAAGGATGCTCAAGTTGGCTATCAGCAATCCCCCAGCTTTGTCATCTTCCCAGCCATTTGTTTAAAGTGTGGTACTGTATGGAGCCTAATGAGCCTCCCAGGGACTTCATCCTTCCAAGACAATTGGCTCATACTTGAGTTTATTGTGCTGTGACAATCTGAGCACAACCCACTGGGTTTTTCTAGCTTACAAATGGAGTAGAAGAGTCTTGTAAGTGTCTAATCCTACCAAATCCACTGGCAAGCATAAGTCCATATCCCCGGTGCTGGCTATCATATGTGATCCTGCTGTTTGTTTCTTATGGTAGTAACTCAGGTACTTAAATGCCAGCACATATCTGTAAGCAAGTTCCAAGCTGATCAAAGCTTTCCAGGACATTTCCTTTCTTGGAAGATATTCTTTTTTACAGCACCTCAGTCGCTAGTCATCTTATTTCCTTACCTCCTAATTTGGCTGAGTATTTTGCATTTGTGGCTCGGAACTGATGCATTCTTCACTTACAAACCATTTCTAGGAAATGACGAGATGTTGCTCTAGTTCTCTTTCTGCTCACTATCTTAGAATCATAGAATCGTTTCGGTTGGAAGAGACCTTTAAGATCACCAAGTCCAATCATTAACCTCGCACTGCCAAGTTACCCCTAAACCATGTCCCTCAGCACTACAACTACACATCTTTTAAATACCTCCAGGGATGACAACTCAACCACTTCCCTGGGCATCCTGTTCCAATGCTTGACAAACCTTTCAGTGAAGAAATTTTTCCTACTATCCAACCTAAACCTCCCCTGGTGCAACTTGATGCCATTTCCTCTTGTCCTATTGCCCATTACTTGGGAAAAGAGACTGACCCCCACCTGACTACAACCTCCTTTCAGGTAGTGGTAGAGAGTGATAACCCCACTTCCCTCAGCCACTCCTTATAAGACTTGTCCTCCAGACCCCTCCACCAGCTTCATTGCCCTTCTTTGGACATGCTCTAGCACCTCATTGTCTTTCTTGTGGTGAAGGGCCCAAAACTGAACACAGTATTCGAGGTGTGGCCTCACCAATGCTGAGTACAGGGGGACAATCACTTCCCTTGTCCTGCTCACTACACTGCTTTTAATACAAGCCAGGATGCTGTTGGGCTTTTTGGACAATAAGAACCAATCTTGTTCCAATTCCTTTCTGAAATCTCCAGGTTCTGCTTTGAATCTATTTAAAAATTATTAAGATTGCCATCAAGACCTGTGAGCTACTTATCTCTATCGTTTTAATACAATGGGAACGCTAATGTGCGGTTTGGAAACTGGACCATATTCCTAACACCAGGTAGGTTTTTTGCTGTGTGTGATTAGCTAAGGTTCACACTGGAAAGTTGTTACAAAGAAAAAAACAATGATAAAATCGGGGAGCCCTGATACAATCCTCCTTCTACAAATAGCACAGTAATGACAATAAACCTCTTTCCCCTAAACACAGAAAAAATCGAATGGTGGGAGATGGAGAAGGCTCTGTGCTTCTTCCACCCATCCTGCAGCTCGCAGTGTCATAAGCACCCTCTCTTCTTGCTGCTTTCACCCTTAGATGCTGGATGACAGTAAAAGTTGTTGTCTTCCCAAATGCTTGGGCAGTTTTTCTTTCCTTGATGCTGCTGCCACAGCACAGCAGCTTGTGGAGCTATGGGAGCTATGCTGGAAATTAGACTAGGCAGCTGGGCTGGGTTAAAAATAACCGTTCTAAAAATCTTTTTTTTTTTTTTTTTTTAAATTACTTCTCACTTCTGTTTCACAAAAAGTAATGCTGGCATAACCGAGGGGCCAGAAAACATCAAGGCAAGGGTAGGACTGAGTAGCCACAGCAGGGTACACCTAAGCCAATACTGTTGTAGAGAACTTGACAGCATTGGACCATAGCCTCTGCTCTGCGCACTGTCCTGCTGCTTCTCCCCTGGATCAGCAACAACAGCCAGTAAATCCCTTTTGACTCTGTCCTCTATGAGACTTTTTTTTGGATGGAGATATATATCTCTGGGAACAGTGCTCTCAATTGTTTCAGCTACCTAGTTACGGCAAGGGAGCTTAATAATGTCTTATAAGAATGTCAAAAAATAGATAATAGAACCAATGAGTAACCTAAATCATAATATTACCATATGGGCTTAAATTTTTGGAATGTCTTTCAAGTTTAGAGGTCTGCTAGTTAAAGGCTACGAGATATTCTTGTTTCTCTTTCAAAAGTTTCATATTTAGTAGAAAGCATTCTGCTCGAAGGAAGCTAGACAGTTCCTTCCCTACTTAAATTTCACATGAAACACTTTATTGCAGTCACTCAGTGAATTTGCCTTGGGCAACTGAATCACAGCTGACAGCAAATTAATGACTATGATGGTGTGATTAGTAGTGATTACGGGCAACGGAGAACCTGCCCAAGCGTTTGCCATTGTCACAATACTTATGCCAGCTAGTATTAGGGATTAATAATGGTCATAAAGATGACTTGATTCCACCAGGTAGACTCTTTAGAAATTTGAAATATATTAGTATATTGATGTGTCACTAATGCTATCATACAATGGTGAAAAACTGTTTTTATCTAACCATTATTTTTTAACTTTTTTTCTAGATGCTTAGATTACTAACTTATTTAAATATTACTAGAAAAAAAGTTTCTATTACATTTAAGGAAGAAGTACCATAAACAAACACACTTGACAGAGAAATTTAATAATACATTACACATGGGGAGTCAAAACAGAACTTAAGCTCTGAGACCCTTGTGCTGTGAGATATCACACCAAAAGCCAACTGGGAAGAAATGATGATTTCACTAATCCCTAGCAATGATTTTTTGAGGAGTTCAAATAAAAGTTTGCTTGTTCTGAGTGAGATTCACTAAGTAGATGTTATTTGATTGTTCTGCTTCCTGAGGGAAGAATTTCAGATTCCCCAGGCTGCTAGAAGAAAAGAACAATGGGCTGAACGTGCAATAGAGCATCTTAGCTGCTAAAGACACGATAAAAGTGAACACACTGCATATTTGCCAAAGCTTTCGCCATTCATTTCATTTCCAAATGTCAAGCAGCTATATGAAAACCTTAAAAAGGTTTCTTAAGGTAGAGCAAACAAGAGGATAGGATATTTTTAATCTTGTATTAAAGATATTTAATTATTTATAATCACTCTTATTTAAAATACAGTAACTTGAACTTATGTGAAGACTCGGCACTGTTGAATAATAAAAGGAACCATCTGCTTCATATGCCTGCCCCTACAAATATTTTGTTACTGGATGATAGCGGAAAACATGAAAAGCTAATGACTGGCAGAAAAGAAGACTATTTAGATATTGAAATGAAAATCTAATGAAGAGCAACATCACCAATCATGTTATCATTTTGGGAAGCCTCGCATAATGATTTCCCAGTGACTCGGAAACACATCCACCCTTGTCACTGGAGAGTAAAATTCATTAACAGCAAAGGGAGACTGGTGGTACAGAGCACAATTTCTTATAATTGCAATACTTACAATGTCAAATATCAAAGAGCAAGTAATAGAAATTATATTCATTTTCAAAGTTGTAGCCTGATCTTACAAACACTCAAGCACATATCCAAGTGTCTGGAAGACTGATCCCTGCGGCATGAGATACAAGGCCAATTAATCCTTAAAATTAGGGGAAAAAAAAACAATTAAGCTTCCAGTTACCATTTTTAGTTTTGGAAAGGCTTGCTTTAAAGTGTTAAAACTGCAAAAACAAAGCATCTGAGTTACAGTCTCCACTGCACAAAGAGAGAACATGTTTAATAAGCCTCCCGGACTTGTATACAGCCACCCACTGCAAAATTCTGCTTTCACATTTCACACGTGTAGCCTAACCCCAGTAAAGCCCGTGACCTTACACAGGTATAAAATAAAACAGTCTTCGGTGCTGACTTTTTAAGAAGTATTCCCACTCTTATTTTTCTCAAAGGAGCCCGCTATCAGCTGTGCAAATACCATATCTGTAATAACAGAAGGAGAGGCTGCAGTGTGCCAGTGATCTTACCTCATACTCAAAGTCCTCTGCTCTATCTGCATCAGCAGGCAGGCTGGAAAGATACTCATTACCTTCATAAAATTCATGCTCCACTGGGTGAAGAGAATGGCAGCTATGTGGAACAAAGCAGTACAACAACAGTAGATGAGGCAATAGGTTTTTTTTAATTAAAAAGCGATAATTCCCCTCCCAAACACACACACTCCTCTGTAGTTTTCTCATCCCTGGAATGCTACTGTGAACGGCCTGATGGCCTGAAAGGAACTGCACCGAGAAGTAGCACGGGCTTTTCAAAAGCTCATACTCCAGCTGAGTTTGGCTGGGTTTATCTTTTGACAGATTTATACAGGGTGATTTCTTAAAAGGGTATGTTTTGGGCCAAACTACTTAATTGTGACAATTTGGGATTTCTTATGCTCATAAATGTACCTAACTCCAGATTCACGTGCTGCATCATGGCCAGGGGCAACTCACTAATCATATGGTTATAACATCTTGAATGTCCACAATCTACAAGCCACACCAGGCTCACAAATCGTTTAAGAACTTGCATAAAACAACTTGCATTATCCTCTTCTGTTAAAGTGATAACAGGGTGGTGAAATGCATTTGAGTAACTGCACACTTAAAAATGTCAGTAAACTGCACGTTAAATGGGCTTGGAGCACAGAGAATGAGGTCTTCACAACGTGCACTTAGGTACAGCCTTAGATCCCAGCCATGCAGCACCCAGTGTGGATCTATCTTAGCAGAGGTAGGAAACTTTTCCCCATGCTGAGGGCATGGGAACTTCAATCACAGTAGCACACAGTTTAGTAATATCCAGTAACAACTGGAAAATATACACATATCATTTTCCTAGCTGTGCAGCAGTAAGTGGTAGGCTCACTCCAGCATTTGGCTCGCAAGTTCTCGCCGTGTCTATCATCTGCCCAGCTCACCTAGAACTTCTAAAAATGGAGCTGCGTCAAAGTCAGAAGTGTTATGTTCTCCATTAGCATCAATTCGCCAGAGATGCATGGCATGCCAGGAAGTCAGTGGGAAAGCTGTAGGACTATCATATTTTTGCTGGCTACAGGTGGAAGGCAAGGGTAAACCACTGGATGATGTTGCTAATGAGGTGGAGTCTGAAGAAGAAAAAGCCTACACCCTATTTTTGTATAAGCACCACCTGCTGGTGTTTGCATTCAGTTCAATCTCAAAGAATTCAACCGGGGGATAATTTAATTCATATCATTTGTCATATGATAGGTGAATTTGTCCATTTGATCCCTGTATTTTTGGAATTGTTTTGATTTTGATAAGGGGGCATTTAAATTAAATAATTGGTTTCCTTGATTTTTTGGTAAGAAATTTGGAAGAACAGAAAGCAACAAGACAGCTCTTTCTAGGTTTGACGAAGCCTTTTTGGTACTTAGGAACACAGAAGTGTTCTTCTTGACTAGGGCTTAGCTTTGGATGAAACAAATGAACACAAAGTAAACATGGCGAAGATCCCTTCCTGTAGCTCTAATTCATAAGCAGAGTTTAGGAAAAACATCACTGAAGCCCGAATGGGACAGTGGTGATCAACAACATTTACAGTTTATTTAAAGCGTTCCTGAGACTTTTTCAAGAGAAGGCTACAACCGTACCCCTGCAATGCCTCAATCCCACAGGTAAACAGCAGAAGATAAACCATACCTGTCTGAAAGGAGGAAAGGGCAGATATCAGGAACTGGTGGTGTGGAAGGCCTTAGCTTGGCCAGAGCCATAATGTGCTCGAAAGTGATGTCAGTCTGAGTACTGGCATCCACAAGCCGAACATCCTGAGAGCTACCATGAGCTTTGCTAATTGGGGCTCGTCGTAAAACCTGAACTACAATTGGTTCCTTGGCGTTGCGAAAAGCTTCCACTGCCTCTTCGTGAGTGGCCTTAGAGAGGTCCTTCCCATTAACCTAAAGAAAAACAGAAAAGTTATTAGTCACAAAAGAAAAGGAAGCATAAAAATATGGGTGTAAAATGCAGGGGGATGAATTATTTGTGCAGTACATCAAGCCATGAGCTGACATTGAGTGGACCTTATTTTGGCATCCATGCAAGAGGAAAGACAGGGCTGGGAGGAGAAATAAATTCTTTAATCTTTGCTAGAAATTGGAAATGATTTGAACTCTTCCATAACTGTCCCAATGGAATCTGAACGCAACAAAGAAACTACAGCATTTAAAAAGGACATTTTAAATTATTTTTCTCATGCTATTTTATTCACCTCATAAAATACAAATAAAGAAGGAGGGGTGCCTTTAATTTTCAATTTCAGCATTTTCTGTGGCATGCAACTGTTTTACAGGATTTCTGGCACAGCATTGTTATTAATGCAGATGTCAATAAACATGTCTCTGATGTCTAAAAAGAAACAAGGCCAATTTTCAATGTTTTGTCACTTATCTGCTGCGGCCATTACACAATCATTAAGACCAAAGATAGGAAGATTTGACTAACACAGTCAGCTGCTGCTCTTTTAAGGAAAGAGAAGTCTAAATCAAACAAACTGAAGAAATGATTTGCTACAAACAGGCAAATAATAAACCAGAGAAAATTATGCTACAAATGCAGCATAGCTTGGCAAAACTAAAAGACTGTGTCAAGATTTCTCTCTGCTACAGGCAACGCAGGAAATTCCTCCCAGCCTAGATGAGGCCGTCTGGTATTAAAAAAGGTAACTGCTAGGCTGGGTGATGCTAAATTCGTACCAGTTCAGGTATTTAAGGCAAACTTGCCAAGTATCAGCCCACTAGAAAATGCGAGGGCTGATTTGTCAATGGGAGTCAGTAGCTAAGCCCTTGGACCCCGGGGCTGCGCAACACCCTTACGCAGAAAATACCATTATGCTGTTTCCAGAGCAATGGGGCTGCTGTTGACAGCTGCATAGAACCTAACTGTTGTGAGCTACTGTAGAGATGAGATGATCCTGTGCCAGGGTAGAAAGGCAGGGTTTTCTAGTAACAAATGTGAATATCTAAGGGTACCAAAGCCTGATTACAATTTATATCCCTGGGAAAATCTCTACACTGGCAGGAAATCAGGAATAGGGTTCTACTGCAAGTTCATGCCCAAATTACCTTTGTTGTTTAGACAGTGAAGTCGTAAAACTTCTGCTTAATGAACTAAGTCTAATCCCTCCCCAGGAATGGGACAGACCTCCTAACTGACTTTTCCCCCTGCAAATCCTGGTTGAAAAAAAACTTGCTTTGCCAAATCACTCTTTCATTCAAGAAATTGTTGGAACTTTCTTGTCAAAAAAGAAAAAAACACGGAAACAAGAACAACACCAGCAGACTCAAAAGAGCCATTCAGCAGCCTTCAGGAACATTTTTAAGCTTGCCAAGAGAAGCATTTGCAATTAAAAATGTGATATTTGAGGCAACACATACAACCATACTCCTGTCTATTCATGTGGATAGTTATGATACAGCTGACCGTTAATTACATGTATGTATCAACTCAATACATTTCCAGAGTATGTGCTTGAGTACAAGGTAGCACCAGCTCTCCTCTGACACAACTGCCAAAGAAGCAGTGCTTTCACAGCCACATTACTCACAAGGACATGCAAAATAACCACACCGTAGCGTAGCCACCAATGCAAAGGTCAACTGATTTTTCTAGCTAGCCCTGATGCTGAATGTGATGGTGAAAAGGCTAGAAATTATCTAAACAGCTTTCTATACATAAGAAAGCTCAAAACTCCCTGTGCTGAATGCCTGGGATCCCCAGTACCATACCCCTGTAGCCTAGGCTGGGATCAAGTCATATGAACAGCATCTAGCTTGGTCACCTAAGTTTAATGCATATGTACAGTTTCTCTGATGACTGAGGGCAAAAATGTTAAGACTTTATGTTAAGATAATTATCATCCATCAAATTATAACCTTGGGTTACGTTAATCTAAGTTACATGGAAAAATATCATTGGTATGTAAGAGGAAGGGCCAGAACAGTCAAAGAACAAGTTATGTTATAAGAAAATAAAATAAATTTCCCCAAGGAGGCAGCTTCTGCAAACCCTCTCTGATAGCACAAGTTACACTGCCAGGGTGTTCAGCCCTCAGCCTGTCTTATAGAGGCAATTACAGATAAAGCTTCAAGCCTGGGTCTCCTAGTCACTCTTCAGTTCCAGCCTCCTCTGCTTCACTCTTCCTTCTGACTCAGATCCTATCAAGTACACAATTTCCCACCGTTTCTGCAGTTTTTGTAACAAGAGCATCCTTTAGGCCCTCAGAGTAACTCTCATTCCTAAGGCCCCCGGAACAGAAAACTTACTTTCCCACCTCCCAAAACCCTTTTAATACTTCTAAAGTTTCAGATAACTATATGGTGTTTCTCCTAAAAGCAAATGCTTGGGAATAAGTACCACATAGCACTCTATCGATTTTTTTCCCTGTTAAGTATAAAACACACAATCCTTCTGTATCCCAGCTGAACCATGTGTTTTTTTGGCAGAAGCTGACCATTTCGTCACAGATCCACATTAGCAAAGCAAAAAGATATTTGGATAGCATACAAAATATGTGATTAGATTTTTTTTGGAAAACCAGAAGCTCTGTTTATTCACGTCAGTCAATACTTATCATTTATTCTGAGGAAATAGACATAAATTCACAACAATGCCATTTACATGCAAATTTTATTTCCAAAGAATAAAATTTTAAAATCACATGAGTGTGAAAAATCACAAAAGATACATATTTTCATTTATCCTGGGAACCTATGGCTGACCTCTATTTTCATTTAAATGGCTATTTAATTTAAAGACTTTAAAAACATTCCATCCTTTATGTTGGTTTCTCACGAAACACAAGCACTTCGAACACCCAATACTTGTTTAAATTGTCACTTGAAGTTCATCAACACACTTTGTCGATCTGCATAAAGGTCACCTAATTTATGAACGCTGCCTTTCTCAGAAGAAAATCTATAGCTGAATTACTCTATGCTGGCAGCTGTCCTGCCCACTTGGGGCTGGGAAGAGAGAATTTATTTTAAAACCTAAAGCCAATACTACAGATGGGGTTGGAAGCTCTCTTTACGTAGCTTCTTGAAAGGTTTTCTGCCTCCTGCATTATCCCCCAACCTAACACTCACATATAGTTACCCTGGGAGCCATAGACAGCTGAGCACTTATTTACAGCACGCCACTTACAGGTTCTTAGTGGATGATTAAATAAATTCCTTGCCTCAGAAAGGTTACTTTCAGTGGAATCCCGGGTACTATTTTAAGTGGATAGAGAAATCAGTCACTTTTAACAGTCAACACAAAGACATGGGAATACATTTGTAGTAGCAGATGGGCTAATTAATCCACAAGCAAGTTGTGAATGTTAAGTAAAGAACATATCTTTTCTCATGTAAACCATCGTCCTGCCCTGCTAGATTAAGCTTCTGTTTAATGACCACTCTCCCCCTCATTTTGGACGCACCATGAAGTCCGGGCCACTTGTCAACATCTCCCCCAGAGTGACTGGTGGCCACTGCCTGGATCCTGGCCATCCCCTTTGGATTCTTGCTCTAAATCCAGCCACATGCAAAACTGCATTAGCATCAGAAAATAAACAAGCAAACGAGCTTTGCCTTTCATGCTCAAATCAACTGCTGCTGGCCAACTGCCACTTCTAATGCAGCACCGCTGTACGTAGGTTTATTCCTGCTCACACAGAGGTGGACAGCAGAGAAGGAAGGAGGGACAGGACTAAATAACAAAACAGTGACTATAAAAAAAGTAGGCAAATGGTTGTTAGGTTATCCTTGTGCTTTGGGTTCTAAAAAAAAAAAAATAAAAAAGAAAAATCAGTCCTTCGATGAAGACTGCTTCCAGCATTTAAGTGCCTGTGACTGGGAAATGAAATAGCCTTGTCTTCTAACACTTTTCTGCTCTTGATAATTTCTTTTAACGCTGGCCAGAATTTTTGAATCAAGAGGGCCAGAAATGTTGATATGTTTCCTGTAGTTTTTACTTCCCCCATATTAAGAGAAAAAGGACAAAAGGAAACAGGGAAAAAGGAAAAAAAAGGAAAAAAAATGTGTAGTCACGTGAACACAACCATCACAAAAGGTGTCACATTAGCAGCTCATGAGACAACCTCCTATCCTCAGCAAATACCTGGCATACGCAAGTTGAAATTTAAGATCGGCTCTGCTGGAGTGAAATCCTTGGAGACCCTCCGTTTAATCAGTAAGGGCAAAGGGAAGAATAACCTGAGCGTTCTGCTAGAGCAGAGACGTCCAGACACACGGGTTTCCCAGCGAAATGACAGAGATGCTGTCTGACGTGATGATGGAGTTCACACAAGGCTCGCTGTCCTAGGAGATTTCAACCCCCATGCAGAAGATGTCTCTGACCTGACAGGTGCTAAATCTGCTCTCATCACAGAAGTCTCTTCACCTCCAATCCCTCACCCTAAATGCATCCAGGCTACCACACCCTGGCTGCATCCTTGGATGGCAAACTGGCACATAGGATCGAACACCGTCCCTTGGTTTAACCAGTCCTTCTTTAGGACAGGAATTTGAGCCCTCCCTAACTGCAGGCCACAGAAAAAGAGAACAAAACCATACCACCTTCCTTCCAGTCTTACAGTTTTTGGCACATACGGACTCCAGAAAACTTCCACTGCTGAGGGCCACCAGCTGTGAGGCTCTCTGGGCAGCACGGGGGGCACAGGCCAGGTGAGCTATCAGTGACACGCATCCTGGAGAGGACATTGCAACTCCTCTGCTAACGCAAATGTGATAGCTCATCTACAGAACGGGCATTCGACACTCTGACCTTTCAGGTTACAGTTCAGTGCTAAGCCGCATTTCTTGAGCCAGTTCATCTGAACGGCAGCAAATTCAGTCGTTACCCAATACCACTATCTCAGTCAGGGTTCAGGCAAGTTCAGTAAAGGGACAACTTTTATTATGCTGGTTAATGACATTTCCTCTTCTTTAGCTAGAAGAGTTAAGCGATGCTTGTTCCCATTTGATCCTTTGTTGCCCTGACTGCCAAATCTTGTCATCCCTCCTAAAAGCTACACAAGCAGCTGAACACATAGGCTCTGGCTGCTTCCCTCAGGCTGAACCAGGGGCCTGTAACAAGAATTACATCTCCATTACCTGTAGAGCAGAGGCTTTCCCTCTTTTACCAGTCGTGCTGCTGGTTTGACAATACTGAATAGACCCAGGCAATGCCCAGCACCGCAGCCTTCTGTGCATCTTCCTATGCCTAACCAGCACCGCTTCCATTTCCCGGTATTTAGCAGAAATGTACTGTGGCTGAAAAGCTTATGCCTAAGCCTTAACCTAAGTAAGACAAAATAAATGCTACAAAAAGTGGGAAAACATAGAAATATACATGTTTCCATTCCGTAAATCTTCCTTCCAGACGGAAACAACCCAGTGACTTCCCAGAAATTCTGATTATCCGGACAGCAGCTGTCAGAAAAAAGCACCCTTCTCTCAACTGACCTCCAGACGATGCTTCATTTTGTCAGAGTTGTCCACCACAATCCGTGCATCTGTGGGCAGGTCTGGCAGCTGCAACTCCTTTTTATGAAGGACATGGCACATCCCCAAAAGACCTCAGCGAAGAGCTGGACACTGCCTGGAAGTATTGCCTAATGAGATATCCTAGGGAAGTCCAAAGATTTTTAAACTGGATTGGGAAAAGTGCCCCAGGTAGATGTACAGGGAACGGAGAAAGTTCTCATCACAACAGCAAATGAGCGGGCAAGGTAACTAATACAGAAGTCCTTGTGCAACTTTGGTTCTCCAACAAACACAAACTCTCGTTTAATATCTTCATCTCCTGATTTTGCCTTCTCTACCCAGTCATCTCTAACTAAAACAAAACTGCTACTACCAGGAGTGCCTCCCAAAACTTTGCGTGCAGAATCATGCTCCATGTTTTGAAATAAAACTCCATTGTAAGCAAAGATATCACTGAAGATCCCACCCCCTCCACCTTTAGGAGGAGGTTTGGGGTTTTAAATCCCAAATTGACTGACTGCCTAATTGCAATTAAGGTACGGACTATAGGAAAAGGATGGTGTTTCAGATGCATGCCTATAGCCTGCTTACAGCTGGCTGGGTTAGGCACAACCATCAGTCACCACAAATGCCTTTGAGCATTTCAATCTCCTCTAACAGTGTACGGAAAAGTTCACCCTGGGTGACACCTAACATTTCCATGCCTAAAGCATCTGTGGATCTGGGCCCTCACCTTGAGACGTATTTGAGAAAAACACTTGGATGCTATAATTCACACTTCCAGGATAACTATGCCCGCTCCAAGAAGTTTAAAAGCACTAATGAGTTAGCAGTTTTAATCTGTGACCAAAATGCGACCTGAATTCCTGCACTAAAGAACATGACACTTGGCAGTCTGCGTAAGCGGAGAATACCCCCTCCACCTCCTCACTGTGTGTTAGAGCAATGCACATCTCACAAAGATCCTTTCAAGTCCTTTAGTGCTGATGTTCAACAACATCAGAACAGCTCGGAAAGCTCAGCTCAGAAAGTGCAGCAACAGCTCAGAAAACGTTCACTTGAGTTTTGAAAGACAGAATGTACTGTTATCTGCAATTTTCTTGGTTTGTGTTATCTGCAGTTCTCTTGGTTTATGAGTAAAACGAAACAACCAAATTAAATTTAAGAATCACTGCATTAGTTTCAGAGCGAGCTGCGCAGAGACAGGTGCTGGTAGACATGCCTTTGTGAGCAGCCACTATTCTCCTTTTCTGACCCCCTCAATTTGCCCGGCAGACATGTTATTAGTTGCTGTGGCCATCTTTCTTGCATCCTCTTCCAGCTGGTATTCAAGTGTCCTTCTCTCCCTTGCTTCGCTGCCTCTGGTCTCTCTCATCTCTCTCAGGCTGTTTGCTCTTCTTACTCCGGCTTTTCCTTTCAGGGCGGACCCTTTGCTCCCTGGGGGTTTCCTTCACCTCACGCCTCTCAATTCTGGCAGCCTCCACCTTTCCTTTCCCGAACCCTTCTCCACGAAGACCTCCCGCTGCCCTCTCACCAAACCTGTCCCCTTCCCGCAGGGTGGGAACGCTGGCACTTGTCATCCTCCCACGGTGACAGCTGGACAGTCGGAACACTCGCGGGGTCTGCCTTCGTTACCACCGCCTGGTACCAACACGAATGCTCAGCTAACCCAGATGGTGAGGTAACAAGGCTGGAGTGTATTTACTATGTAAATTGCTTTTAATATTGACAAACAGTTTTTCTGATGATATTAGGATTCTGCCCGAGGGCAATAAAGACTAAACTAGCTGTGGCATGCATAAAACACGTTGAGTTACTTCTTGATATAATTAGATCATCATTTATTACATTAATCGTTGCAAACTTTCTATTTGTGGATAGGACATTATATAAATCTCTCACGAGATCTACACATACAGCAACCCTTTGATGGTGGGGAAAAATACAATCAAAGGCCAGTGTGTGTGCTCAGAACAAATCATTTTTATCTCTAAGCCCCTGCACTGAATGCTGTATTCTCCTGTGAACTTCACGGTGTCTCTATTCTACCATAAGATCACTCTCCAATTTCTCTTCCAGGGTATGTATTTTTCTCAGGGAAGAGGCACTTCAAAAGATAGTTGCCACTAAAGTTTTAGGAGATGAAATTAACGACATTCTTTAATCATCTGTAATTCTCAAAGAATAATGGCAGGGCTAAATGGCAGATTTCACGACTCTGTAAATAACGTGTGCTCACTTTTCTCCTTTTCAGGGAATCATATTCTACATTTCACTAACCAAAAAAGTCTCTCGCTTCTAAGAAAACCCCAGCCTTCCATGGCTGGCATCGCCACATGAATGTTACACTTATCACTGTCATAACAATTCATCCACGTACAGACGCCTGAAACTCCTGGTCTCCTCCGAACCGAGTAGTTTAAAAAGATAGATGGCTGCCTTCTGGCTAATTGTGGGAGTTCTTTCATTACTATAAAAAGACTTTTTATATCTCAAGTGACTTTATAAGCAGTGAATAATGAGACTTAAAGTCTTTGGAAAAAAGTCCACTGATCAAATGCTAGGATAACTTATGGGCGCGGTGACCTTTTCCTCAGTAAGATACTCCAAACTGCTGCTGTTGGCACATTATTAAAATTCCCCATTTAAGGCGTGCAGTTAAGCACCAGGCAGATTTTATTTTTTTATTTCAAAATTCAATTTAAGGTAGCTCAGCAAGAGCCAGAGCTCTCCCAGGGCTGAGGACTAACTCCCGCCCGCTCCAGCTGTGCAGGAGCAGGACAGACGGCGGCGGCGGCGCAGACAGCTGGCTGGGTCTCACCACCCTGCTCCCGGCTGCGGTGCCAGCACCGGGAGCCTGCTTCCCCAGCGCACAGCAATCCTCACCCCAGCAAGAGAGCATGTTTCTGCCAGCACATCCACCAGCAAGCATCAGCGCACTGGGCTGGCTCTTAAAAGCCGCAGAGAAGAGCAGCCGACAGCATGTTGCCTCCAGCCTCTCTAGTAAGTAGAGTTTTGCCTTGGCCAAGAGGGTGCTCCACGTGCCAGCGTTTCATGCCGCAAAGCAGCAGGAGTGTTAAACCAATGTCACGGCTGGTCCCGTCCCTGACTGAAACCCTGGCCGGCCCCGCGTGCTGCCACACATCTAACCCAGCCCGACGTCCTGCTGGGGGGCCAAAGACATGAAGTGCTGAGGTTAGAGTGCTCCCTGAAAGCATCTGCACTTGCTTTTCTCTAATGAACGTACAACAGACTTGCTCTACTTTAACAAGCATTTCTCACTGCGTATCTGTTTTGTCATCTTGAAGGAATAGAAAAGGACATTCTCTCTTGAAATAAAACTTGGAGGGTCCCTTTCATTGAATTTTTCCATTCTTCTCTCATGCTGCCTTGACACTAATTTGACACTGTTGTTCTCCATTGATTTTCATGGCTTTACTCCAGAAGAAGCATATTGAAATTTTTTTTTTTTTGTGCATAGTAGTACTTGCAAAAATTCCTCCCAACTTTTTACAGGACTAAATGTTTTAAAAATAGTTTTCACGAGCTCATAGATATTTACAGTGGCTTAGCAATGGGGGCTGACACAGCAATAGATTACAATGAAGTTTAACTTCATCCTGCCTCTGGAACATGGCATATGGCAACTTCCTTGATCACTTTTTTCAAAGAAGAAAATGTGAATTCAGAGGAACCACTCATTTGATAAAATTAAGCAAGCCATGGGGCCTCACCTGCCATTCAAAAGTCCATTGGATGCTTTTGTATCAGAAAGTTCCCAGTAGCTCTTAGGAAAGCTTAGCAACAATTTTTATTTGAAGATAAAGACAGCAGGTAATATTAACATCCATGAGAGCAGGTAATATTAATGACACTATGGTTGTACACGTTTAGTTACACACAATGAACATAAAAGAAACTACATGTAGATATATACAGAGAGAGACACCTTATAAAACATATTTTTGTCTGTTTCTTCCCTTTTGCTTCTCTCTCTCCTACTTCCATACTCCTTTAAGGACTATTCAGTTGTGTAGGATTACTTTACTTTTCTACTGAGTGATGGCTTACTGCATTGTCACAGAACTATTTTAAGTTGTCAGTTTTTAAAGTTTTATTTCCACATTGCTTGTTAGCAGGAAAAATGGTAAAGGATGTGAATATTAGGACCAGCCTAATGCTACCTTATTTATACAGCACCACGGCTGTGTACACATCTTCCAGTAGTAAGAGCTGCAGCTCCTTCCTGGCTGAAAATCAATTACAGCTGTCGTTTCTCTCCCAGCGTTTCTATGCCTGTTCTTCCTTCTGGAGCATCTCCCTCCTTCCTCTCTCCGTATCTCTGCCTTCCCTCACCACTTCCTTCCTCTGTTTTACTCCATTTGCCTCTCTGGCTTCCCTCCTTTATCTTTCTCTTCCTCCTTTTACTTCTTTTATCATCTTGGACTTGGTCTCTGCAGTGTCAGCAGCAGCCGCCGCTCTTTAACACCCGCAAAGGGAACCTTCCCCTGCATGAAGTCTACTCGTGAAGCCCCTCCACACGGGCTTCAGGAAAGAATGGAGCAGCTGGCTTCTGTCAGCAATGGGCTCTCCAAGCGTCGGCAAAGGGCAATTACCGAGCAAGTTCGCACAACGCTCGCCAGTCTCCTTTTCCCAGGCAGTTCTGGGTGTATGGCAAGACTGTGTCAGAGCCGCTGTTCCAGCTCGCCGAGGCACGGCAAGGCCGTTAAGGACCAAATGGCTGAAAAATATGGCAGGGAGCTTACACGTGGCTTGTAGCCAAGGCTGTGCAGTCAACTGGCCACTGAGTACACCGCATGAAGCAGATTTGTACCATCGCCTTGCAATACGATAAATACCACTGAAATCCAAGCAGATTTTGAAGAATCTCTGTGTTAAGTGTTCAGAGAAAAACACGGCCTTTGGATAGGTGCGGGCAGCTCTTGCTGCTTTCAATTGCCGTGCACTGACATCAGACGGTGCAGTTTAGCATAGAGAGCAGAAAAGACCTTTCAACATCAGGAACTGAGGAATTATTTCTGTTCTAAGCAACAGAGCTATCCTTTGCTATGTAATGAGATTATTTGACAGCCTTTTGATTATTTATGTAAAAGCAGCATGAAGAGTTTAACTAAAACACTGAAAAAAATACCTCCTATACTTATCTATTTAGAAAAAATCGCAAGGGCTGTGACTTTTTGGTTATATGGTATAAAGCACCGCAGAGCCCCAAAGTAAGTAGGGCCTTCTGGATATTGCTGCAGTAAAAATAGTGATTATTATACACCTGTGCTGAGAATTTAGACAACAAATTATAAAGGGACATGAATTAAAATAGATGCGCTCGAAAATAAAGTTTATGGCCTAGACAATGAAAATACTTCAACTACGGCACACTGTGGGATATCAAGACAAGGGCAATGTCATCTTTGTTTTGTCTCGGGAAAAAAGTCCTTTTTAAAAAGCGTTTTTCTTTTTTTAATTTATATGACATTTCATAAAAGAAAAACATACATTACAGTGAAAGAAGAATTAAGCACTTTCTTTTTTTTTAATATATTATATATTAAAGGAGAAGTGCTAGGTGCACATAAATTCCTGCTGGCAATATACAAATTATATGTACAGGATTACTTTATAAAGGGAGATATAAGTTCTATATCTGCTTATAAAAGAATGATCGAGTAACAGCTGACAATCTAGAAATGCTTTTAATAAGCTTTGGAAACAGCACAGTGTTTGTAAAAGCAAACTTCCAGAACAAATTAAGTCATTTCACTAAAATCAACAACACTGAAAGGTAGCACTTCTCAACTGAACTTCTTAATTAAACTTCACAGCCAGATTTTAAGATGTCATATTTGCCATCTAGCCATGACTTCTGCCTTGTAGTGTTTATTTATGCTAACTTCTGCAACCTTCTTCAGCAAGTGGCAAGAAACTGTTGCAAAAAATATAATTTCTACTTACAAAAACCAAAGTATGCCGTTGCAGTGTCACAGCTTGTAGAATCTTTGTACTTTAAAGAATAAGACCTGGTCAGGGAGGAGCAGTGTAGACCTGCATCTGGATGGATATATAGTAGCCAAGTGCAAATTTCAACCATGTCCTAATTCTAGATGCTCTTACAGTTCAGATGTACCCGGATTCCAGGGTTTCTTCCCGGCTTACTTGTTGAAAAGGTTATGATTTAGAAAGGCTCAGCTGGAGAAAAGAGTATTTTCCCCCTTAAATTTAAAATCAAATAGGCTCCTGTTTCAAAACCCACATCATGTAGGACTTGAGAGAAGCTTTCATGTTACTGCTGATAGATATTTTCTTTAAGAAAACCAGGTTCCTTTAAACTTTCTTGGTAAGCTGGCTTTACAAGCTAGTCAAGTAAAATGTCATCGCATAAAGCTATTGGTGAAAAGAACAGCAGCTGAAAAGCAGAGCCTTCCAATAAATTGAGAAATGTCTGAAGCCAGTTCAAAATGGCAGGGCAAAATTTAAACAAACCTTCCCCACCCGAGGAGAGGCAGACAGGCATAAATCATTCCCGGCAATCAATTCTGCTATTTGAATTCGTCCTGACACTTGTTGGGCTCAGTCGCTGACTTGGAACCGTGGCAGAAAGGCCAGGCCACTGGGGAAATTTGGCCAGCTTCCACATCTGAGAGTGAACCACCCGGCCGCAGGTCTCCAACCCTCATAGCATAGCTCTTTGTTCCGAGCGTAAACCATTTTGTCCGCTGTGTTTCAGGTCTGCCTCCAAGATCTCAGGATAAAGAAAATTCTTTGATTACTATTCATACAAGAGATGGGAAATACTGGGTGAGATTTCAGCCAGGAATGGCACAGGTAGCTTTTCAGGCAATTTAAAAATACACCTGCCAAGTTAATGTGACTACTTTGCAGTTAATTATTGTTATTCTGTTAGACAACAAGCAAAATGTCTGAGAAAAGGGACTGCAGATTTCAAATTCTGTGAAAATTCAATATTTACATACATAGGAGACAAATCTGCTCTTGACAGAGATTCTCAGAGAAGACGACTTTTGTGAGAAAGAATTTGCATACTGGCCTCGAGTGCTTTCATTAATAGCAAATGAAAATACCATCACAGTCAGTTGTTAGTGCAGAAGTCCCACTAAAACTCAGTTAAGGTAGCCAGTGCTATCTTACACACGCACACAGAGAACATGTATTCTTTTTCCCCACCTCACCCTCCAAAATGCAGCCTTAGGAAAACCCAGAAGTGGTGAGATCAGGTACCCAGACGTGCCATCTTAACCTTCAGCTTCCCCCCGATGCCCATCTTAACCTTCAGCTTCCCCCTGATGCCGGCTGCAGGCAGTGGAAACGAGCTGCAGGAAAGCCATCACATCCAGTACATCGCACAGCTCTGTCGAGCGAGAGAGGGACTACTTGGAGCAGCTTGTGATACTGTGATCTCAGGGAGAGCAACACTGGCCCACCTGACATCCTCACGCGTGATCAGCAGATGAGGTGCATGAGTACCAAAAAGGATTCAGTATCCTCATTTCACCCTCTGTCGTCTGGGTAGGAGGAGGCACAGAGCCCCTCAGAGGCTCCCAGGCAGGAGATGCACTTGGTCTACGGGGCAAGTGAAGAGGCACTGTCCACAACAGGCTGGCAGCAAACTCAAAAGGCACTTCTGGAGGTGCCATCAAAGCCCAGCAGTTAAGCAGTCTTTCTCCCCACCAGGTCTTCCCTTCTACTCCAGGCCCAGGCTAGTCAGCCAAACTTCTTTGAAAGTAAAGAAACCAATGGACACAAGACTTTCCCTTAAAAAATGAGGACAGTAAGGAGCGGTGGCAGTAGCAGCTGCATATTGGCACAGCAGCCTAACGAGTAAGTCGTTTGCTTAGAAACCGGGAAAGCTGAACTCAGTATAAGTGAGTACGAAATCACGCCTTTCACTCTGCAAGGGAGTCTCATCAGGCTACTGGACATTTTGGAACACTAGAAGTTATACACCACTTTCTGAACCTATAATTTGAAGTAATTCAATATCATCCAAACAGCTATTAAGCAGGATTGGAGTTAAGGAGCTAGTGTGGGTAGACAATGGCTGTTCTTCTGAAATGCTCCCTCCATCCCAGTCAAATGGGCACAACAGCTGTGTCCAGAAATCTCCTGGTAGTAGAGCAAATGAGATTACTGTACTTTCCTAAACCATGACTCCTTACAGCATTTCTCTTTTTTTCCTCCACCTGCTTCCCTCAATATTTAGCCTTCTCCCCTCCTGCCCTCTTCGTTCTTCCCCCCAGGCTTCCCAGGTAAACCTCCCAGTCCTGCTGAAACCATTGGTATTTTAGAAGACATTAGACATGTCATTGGGAATTGGCAGGTGAAATTTGCTGATATTTCTGCAAAGGTCACTAATAAAAGTATTAAACAAGATCACTGCAAAGACAAACCCTTCTGGAGCTCCAGCAATAACCTCTTTCCAGCCTTTCACTTTCCTTTTTAACACTATATGTAGATAGATATTCCTCCAGAGTCAACTCCATATCCTCTTTATGGCCGCTTATCTAACCATTTCTGGTCCACTTTAGCTAGTATTTTCCCTTATAATACCACATCAGATATTTTTGTTTAGGTGAAGTCCAGATAAAGAGGACCTACTACATACTCTTTGTCAAGATAAGGCGTTTGCTAATCAAAAAGTCTATCAGGTTAGCCTGGCTTTGTAACCATCTTAGTCTGCGATTCATTATATCCCACTTACCCTTGGCCTCCCCTGTGTGTAATCATCCTTTTCTTCAAACAGTTCTTTAACACCTTCCACAATGTGCACGCTGAACTTCAAGTCTAGCAAATCCCACAACGATCCTAAGCATAGGTACACCATTTCATTTTATTCCAGCATCTCCTGCGTGCTAAACTGGTTTAACAAATCTCCCTATTCATCCTGGCTACTACTTCTCGCAACACTCGTGTCCTCTGTCTCACAGTTATGCGAGTATCACTGCTTCTGCGGGTTGTGATAAAAACTGGATCACTGAAAAACCCCACTTCAGAAATCATCCTTATTAAAACGTTAGGGTTACTTACCCTACAGGGAATTGCCGTCTCCCTCCATGTTGCCCATGTTCCACTCAAATCCCATCTTCCACCCCTTCACTCTTCAGGTGCTTTTCCCTTCCACTCAAAACATGAACCTGTGCAAATCCTTCTGAGAGGTTTTTAAACTTTTCTGCTTGATGCAGATTGTATCTTCCCAAAAGGAAGAAAATCTTCAAAAGAGGCCGACTGGGATAAAAAGACTACTCTCCTTAGGTTGTATTTCATGCAGCTACCTGGACACAAGGCACAGGTGGTGTACAGTAGAACCAAGCAGGTCTTCAGGTTCAAGAAGGCAGCAATCGCTCTTTACTACTAACTGCCTTGCATTTGCAGTTGAACTGCTCTGATGCAGATCTACATTAGGCTCATGTTTATATTGCAAGAATATCTATTTATGCTGTTTTCTATTTTGCTACCAAGTAGTAGACATGTCCTACGTAAGATGGGGCATTAAGTGGGTGAAGCCTATGCAACACAGTCAAAACTGAGCTCCTATTACTGAACACACACAAACAGGTAATGTGACCTTTCAATTTTAAGAAAATACCTTTCTGGGGTAATACATCTCAGAGGCCTCGAGTGACCTCAAATTTGAGACACTAACCCTCAAATGATCTTCTGAGGCACATCAACTATCAGGAAAATTCAAACTGAATTTCAGAGTCCTTAAGATTTTCCCATTTAATTGTGCTCAACCTTAAAAATAGAGATACTTTTGCTTCACCACAACAAAATCAATAAGGACTACACTTTGGACATCCTTTGGTATCACAAAGCATTGGCAGCATGAGAATAAGAAGGAAATATCCAGCACTCACTTCCATCTCAGTTTCATCTACACTACTGCCAGTAATGTGCTTCACCAGTTCACCACATTCTACAATCAAGAAGAAAAATCTATATTCCCCTTGTGTCACCTAACTTCCACGCAAAACCCACGGCTACCTATTCTGACCATTAATTTTCTACATGTCCATCTGAAGACATGGACCAGCTGGTGGTCAATGGGTGAAAGTTACCAGTTCCACCAACCTAACAGCAGTTTTTGTAAGCTTTAGGGAAGACCAGCCTTCAGGTGACTTAGGTGGTATCACCTAGACCAAATTACAGAGCAACCAGACAAACTGCTTGTCCAGCCAACTGCTGACTGTGTTGTCTTTCCATCTGGAACACCAATCTCACCCACTCACATTTGAATCTAAAACAGGTGTCTAGAAGAAAAGGGAAGCAGTGGTCCATCTGCCTCTCCGCAAATGCCTGAAGACACAAAAACTGGGGAGATATGAGGGGGAAAAAAAAACCAAACACAACCCAGAGACATACAGAAATAAAGATTTTCCATACACGGAGGGTTGGTAAGGTTATCTAGGTGCATAGATGCAAATACTTATCCAAGCCAAAATATACAGGTCTTGAGCTACTGCACAAGTACAATTACTCACATAATTTACGCAGGAAAAAATCTGTTAGTTTTAATTTGAAATATACAGCATGGGAGAAGATACTCAGACCACCAAATGTAGACACCTAATTTTACTGACAATTCTCCTTCTATAGCCAAATACAAGAGAGGGGAGGGGAGGGCAAGTCAGAGACGTAAACTAGCTGTGAGTAAGCTGAATCACCCTCTGGAAATGGCCACCTCTCCCCAATGACAACAAGGACTCTAGAGAAATGAGCTGGTTATAAATTTCAGCACCTTGGACGATGTGTGAGTATCCTTTTAATTTACCAAATGGCATGACCTCCGTTTTGGAGAATTTAGAGACAAAAAATCAGGCATTAAAATAAAATGGGTGAAGACAGGAAAAGAACAGATTTTTTAAATGCTGAAAAATTATTAATATATTTTATTATGGCTCTTGGTAATACAGGGAGAACATCTCTGTTAATAGATAGCAGTATTCAAGGGTGTTGTAAACATATTTCCCAGGATGAGGTCTGATTTATAGTCTTGGACAGAAATTATTCTCCCCATGTCTTATGAAAGTAGAAAAAAGTGTTTGCTCAGCATGGTTACAAGTTACGCAAGTACAACACAGCGGAGACTCCACTGCTGCTCGATGCCTTCTGTGTTGCCATAAGTTAGCTCTAAGATGGTTTTATTTTTTTAGGGTAATATTTTACAGGCTGTTAATCCAGAAAGTGGATTATTGCCTTTGGGTATTTTGTGAAAAAATAAAACAGAAAACAACTGAGGTATTGCATTTAGTATAGCTGCTGCTGCGCATGGGCAATCATTTATTTTTCTCCCATTATATATTAGGCTTCTCAGCACTCGGACTTCCTAAAGCAGCTTCACTAACATAGTTGGCTGTAAGGCCCTCAGAGCCCGTCTTGTCAATTATCTGTGAATTTAGAAGGATTTACACAAAAGATCATAACGAGCTGGGTTTGAAAGAGGCTGTAAAGGTGTGAGGTATTTATCCAGAAGCCCTGAACAGCTATGATAGAAATAAGCCTTGTGCCAGCTCTTGCACTCAGACAATGATTGTTTTGCCATTTAAAAGTTATGTTACAAAAAACGAAAGCAGAGCTGTGAATTGGAGAGTGCAGGACTGAGAATGCTCAAACTCTGCCTTTATCACTGGCTTGGCCGTGTCATCGTTGCACAGTCACTTAACTTTATTATATTTTGACTTTTTCCCTGCCTGTTGTTACAGTGAAGGTAAAACAGTAGAGGTCTACTCTGACTTAAATAATAAACTATTGATTTTTTTATATAGAACATAAGATTATTTTTTTTTTGCCATATACGCAGAGCACCATCTCCAAGCATGATGCACGCTTGTCACACTACACCTCAGAAGCACCACGTGGCTGAGTTCATGTTTGCAAAACACTCTGGATCTCAAAAAAGAGCACAGTTGCAAAGCGAATTGTTATAAGGACAGATGTTGAAGTCTGATAAAAGCTGCAGCAACAGCACAGAGCAATAACAGGCAAAAGTTATGACTGACATTTGACCCTCGTTCACGTATCTCCAAATGTCACCAATGTTTAAGACTTGTTTTGGATGCATTACCAAGAGGAGAATCGCAGAAGAGTGTTAGCAGAAATAGGACAGTTCTTGTGCCCAAGTATCTGCATTTCCAATCCATCTGACATCTGAAGGACTCCATTTAAGGTTTGGACACCAGTCGGCAGATACAGATGTAAATGGCTTGCAGGTACAGCACCTGGAAAATATGATGGCTGCAAAGAACATCTCCCAGCTGGGAGTGCTTCGCAGGGCTCCATCCAGCTCTGCCGCTGGCACGTTCCCTTTGCGGCAGGCTGGCACACTGCTGGCACCAGAAACGGCTCTGCCCTCAGGTTTCGGACTCTCGGCTTCAGTAACACAGCGGGTACAGGCAGAGTTAACCACAAAATTAGGGTCTCCGCGTACTTAACTTGCACGCTGCAGCACATGGATACAGCTGGGTCAGGACACTACTACACTGGTTTAACTTGTGAAGTGTAACATCTGCCTGTTTGTGCTTGGAGTCTGTTCTTTGTCACACTGCATGAGAAAGGCTTTAAAACCGCCATTCACAGGACATTTGACACACTCAGAAACTCCCTTCTGTGTCAAGAGAATGGACTGGAGAAGACCTTAGGATGAAGAGAAAAAGCTAGAATATATGTTGTTATATACACTAACTAGCCCCCTGGCACACGCATGTAAAACAAGGCTTGTGACATGTAAAATTAATCTAATTAAAAAAAAAAAAAAGTTTTGTGAAAAAAAGTTTGAGGCATATTTGATGGGAGGCCAGAATATTGTTGCCTGAAGTATAAAGATATTTATAGACCAAGATGTGCAAAACTGGAACATAATTTTTGCCAAGTACAAATTAAGCTAATGTACCATTAAAAGCTGGCAGCTGATATACATTAAAAACATGAGATGAGGACACAGACTCTGCTATGACAAACTATCCGTGCAGAGACATGATAGGGGTGATCCAGCATCCAGCTAAGCTCTCGAATGTCAACTTGCTGCTTCTCCTGTGGCATATTTAGGGTGAGCTTTGTGAATACTAATATCAATCCAAACAAAGGTATGCTTTCTTTTTGGCAAAAGACATTAACAACAGGTAAAAAAGAACAAAAAGGTATGAAGCCTTATGAAAGGTAAGGCAGTACTTCTGGAGACTGTATATATTGTTTTGTTATGATGCACAGCTCTTCCTTACGTTGGACCTTAGCTTCCTCGCCCTGCAGCAACTTCATCGAAGCTGTCCAGCAGAATTTTGCTGCCTTCAGGAGGAGAAGGAAAATGAGGGAATAAGATAAAAGAGCACTTTATATTCCAGAATGGTGTAATTGTAAACTAAAGTTCCACCAGAGAACATTGGAGATTATCTTTACACTGCTTAAGTCCACCTTCAGCTAAAAAATCAAATTTCCTTCCGTGCTGCCTCTACCTTCCTCCCCTGTAGTCTCTCACTCACCTCTTTGTTAATAAATATTTTTACCTTTAAAAATCACTTGCAACTTCATCCCCTTATGTTCACGGGGAACCACACAGAAAACAAAGAAAAAAGACAACATATGAGAATTAAAAAAAACAAACAACACCACAAAGCCACAGAACGTTACCGTGTGCTCACACACCTTGCAGCACGTGACCACAGCACTTGAGGCTCACGGGTCTGATAAAACTACAGTCTCGTGGCTGGAGTGTCCACTTGGAAACAGATGATCCGAATCCAAGGCCGCAGTCTGGGGGGCTCAAACCTTTATGGGACTTTGCTTTAACCACAGGGCCATAAGCTAGTGTGCACTGGGTAGCTCTGCTGCCACTAAAGGAAAAGGACAAATGCAGAAGTGGCTGGTGAGGGACGCAAGACGAAGCACCTCCCTGAGCAAAGTGTACTTGGACACATCTGCTCTAACCCCCTCCTTGCTCATCACCGTGACCTGTAAGGCTGCCTTTCCAGTCTCTGGAATGACATGACACATGCTCCAGCCAGGGACAGCGTACCCCTGACCCAACCCCAGTCTATGTTTAATTTTTCACGAGTGTGACATAAAGGGTCTCCTACCCCCATGCACACCCACACCCACGCATGGAGCTGCCAAAAATCCCAGGCATTTGGGGCTCCAAAGGACAAACATGCTGTCCCCTTTAAGGACAGTTTTCAATATCTACAAACTAATTTCTCAGAGATCTCCACTGAAAATAGTTCAGCAGGAATGAGAAAGATATTTCAAGAGTACTGATGGCACACAGAAAAACAAAACCTGTGAATTTTTGTAGGAGCTCTTTGATTTCTTGGACCCATTAGAAAACTCAACCCTGACTTTATTCATAAATCATGAAGGAAAACATAGCTCTAAGCCCCCTCCTCGCCACGCAAGTCAGTCATCAAAACAGGAGTGAGATGCAAACCGCCAGATGGCACAGAGGAATTTAGGTGAGGTTCCCAAACTTTGAGGACAGACAAGTTTGACAAGGACAAGTTTGACAAGGAGCCTGCACCTCCAGAAAAAAAAAAGACAAGCTGCACACTGAAAAGCGAACACCTCCACCTCTGTAAGTCAGTCTCTGCTGCTGCTTTTTTTACTGTGTCTGTTTGGTACGCTCTTTCCCACGTTTGCTTCTTCAAAACACTCATCATCTGCGGCCTTTCAAAATTATTTTCCAAAGATAAAACAATCATGCCAAGGACTAGTAAAAGCTCTCCACTGTTCCATATCTGCACGAATTACCTTGTATTTCAGATGATTTTATGTGCATTTAATCACTACAGATTAATTAGATGGCATACAGAAACCAGCAAAACACTGAAGAGCTAACTTCAGTTTAAGTGCACATGCAGCTAACTTGTGGCTTTTTAGAACAATTTTAATTAAAAGTACTAGAAAAACCATCCAGCTGAAAATATTGGGAGCTTTGGGATGGGCTTAGCATAGCTAATTAATTGTATATTTAATCAAAGCAGCCTCTGGCTGTAATTAATAATCTATTTTCCTCTGGTAATAAATACAGTCATTCTGTGAAACAGAATATATAATTTCCAGAATGCCATATATATAGAAGATGCATGCTGCAAAGAGATCATTGCTATCCCAACATTCAGAGAGCAGGTTGTTTTCCTTTTAAATATGTAAGACTATTTTGAAACCAGTTTAAATGTCATGTCATAACATCAATTTCTGAAAAAGATGCCTCAGAGTGCCTTGGATCCCTCCAAAAGAAGAGAAATAATCTAAAGCGACAGTAGGCTTGAATGGGCCTGACTTTTCCAGTGAACCACAGAGAGAACGCAAGAAATGTCCCACCGGCTCAGACCAACCACCTCCACCTAGGTAGCCTGCTTCCACCAACGGCAATAGGAAATGCTATTAAGAGTGGGCGTGTGAGGCAGCTACTTTTGGCAATCCATTCCCACGTACCCTCCCAGGAGCTCAGAGAATTTTACAGATCATCTTTTAAAAATGTCAGTCGCACAGAGAACCTGGGGAAAAAAAAAAAAAAAAGCCTTTTTCACTTTGTTTATAAATAGTAGAGTATAATAGTTGGCGGATTTTCGGCTCTAGCCATCCTGGCCAAATGCTGGATTTGATCCATGCAAGCAGATGAAAACACTCCCATTAATGCAGCATAAGCCTTCCAGCTTCGGGAGTCACAGAAACACTCATCCATCTACTCACGCAGTGAAAGCCAAGAGCTGCTACAGCATCTTTTCTACTAGAGACTTCCTTTCATTTATATGACACAAATTCCCAGTTGTGCTGCTGTAACATGTTTTTCATGTGGTCCCGCACTGAATTATCTCCACTCCTTTACTGGGTAGATGCAGATTTAAATAAAATAGCTACATTAATCTAGCACGATGCATCTTCCGCTCTTAAAATATCTAATGTTCTAATATAAATAACAGCTTTGGCTCTCTGCTTGCTTAGTTAGATCAGAATGCAAAGCATTTTATCTGCATTGAAATATTTCATTCATCTGTAACAGTAAAAATACTTTCTTACCTTTTTTTTTTCAGTTAACACAAGAGACTGGCTAAAAAATTATCAGCCTGATGCACCCTCCTGCTACAATTAAATTGGCAAACAGATTAGATATTGATCTGCTAGCAAACATATATTGATGAATAACAACTTATTGGGAATTAGTGTTGAAATGGAAATCGATGCTTCATTTATAATATATATTATACGTATATACACACACTACAACCTCTGGTCATTATGATTGGACTACAGTAAATTTATAGATCTTTCCTTTCTTTAAACATATGCAAGTACAGCTGATCTGCATAGATTTCATAGCATTACAGGGAAGACTCGCTGTAAGCACTTCTCCTGTAGGAAAACCTAATGCTGCAGTTCTCTTTTGTTGTCTTCTCTTCTACTTTCTGTGCATCTATTACAGGTATATTCTCTTCTTTCCATATCTAGGAATCAAAACCTGCTCTTCCTAATACACAAATACTACCTTCTACAGCATCTTGCACAGATTTAAAGATGTGAGTTGGCAGCAGATAGATTTCTGGAAGCCCTTCCCAAGGACCTCGTTTTCATGGCCTGTTCTTTCAACAGGACAGCAAAAAACTTAAGCGCTCTAGTCAAAGAGTTGAAACATGGCTCTGCAATCATCTTTGTGTCTCAGCTGTACCTTGTCTGGCAAAGGTATAGCATTTAGATGATTTTCTGGTTTTGGAAAAAGTGGGAATGGTATTTAACTATAAAACTCTCTCATTGCCTTCCAAGAGCTACAGTTAGGCCTTTCTCCATAGGAAACGGGTCCTAATCATACTCAGCTAGCCCATCAGCCTGAAGAAACATCTCTGGAATAGGATTCCGCAAACTACGCTGATTGCAAGTGAAACAGCAAAGAGGCTTATTCTGCATATTTACCGAGTAACTAGGATTTCCTAACAGCAAACCAGTAGCAGTATTCAGCCACGTGCGCCTTCATTCTGTTGGATCTCACTGTTGCTAGTTGCACGTCATTTGGCACACTTTCCATGGCCCAACATAACTCCCTATTTTTCAAGATGTGCTCAAATTATATGATAGTGGATACCTTTGGAATAAAGACATAAATACGTATGTCAGTACGTATTTATGCGCACTAAGAATATACAAACGAAAGCACAAGTCAACAATTTGTATTTGGGCTCCATCTTGACGACAGGCTTTCCTAGTATTTTCCACGCAGCCCTCTTTTTAGAAGAGGGCTAAAGAATAAAGACATAAATACGTATGTCAGTTATGCACACCAAGAATATATTAAAGAAAGCACAAGTCAACAATTTGTATTTGGGCTCCATCTTGACGACAGGCTTTCCTAGTATTTTCCACGCAGCCCTCTTTTTAGAAGACGTCAGCCTATGTATGTGTTTGCCTTACTCAGGCAGTTTGTTCTATAAACAATAAAGAGAAGAAACTGCTTTGTAGCAAAGACAGATGTTGGAGGAGAATCAATCAAACCGTAACCATGGAATTTGAGGTATAAAACCCTTCATTTCCACCTGTGAATCTTCCACAGCAAGCCATTTGCTGCCAAGGTGTAATACCTTAGGCAGCACTGATCAGAAGATAAAGGTGATATTTTAAAGTAGTTAAAACTAGCTGTGCTGATTAACAACTTTGTATGTAAGGAGAGCAATAGAGATAGATGAGGCAGTATGTTCACCTACATGTACTATCCATAACATTTCATATTCCACATCCTGAAATGGTAGAAATCTTCATATCTATAACATTTAACTATGTATGTCCTCAGGCTTTGCCTTCTACTCTTTTACACATGTGCTTCCCACTGCATATTTCATGGGGAAGGAGACTGGAAAGAAGTGTGCTTAATAAGTGAAACCATTAAAAAGTACGGATTGTTCTTGTTTTCAGAAGCATTATCACAGCGGAAATCGTTCATCTATTCTGTTCTAAGCAGCTCCTCTACCTCAAACTTAGGGAAAATAAAAGTGCATCAAAACAGTAAAAATGCCAATCTGATTGATGAGCAAAACCGATCAAAATGCTGTTCATATGTCCTACTGCTGATTTATACCTTCAGGATCTGCTTTAAGAAGGTACCAGAGCAACTGTACATTGAAAAAAAAATAATCAAAACAAAACAGGTGGCTTTGAAAATACCAGAATATGCAATATGTCTCCTTTCTGCTGTAAGAGATGGAGTTGGACTTGATCTCATCTCCATTGTTTTCAATAAATGATCTAATAACAGAGCATTTCTGTTTCCATGACACACAACGCAGTTATTCATGGTGTTATTGCTACTATTATCTAAAGACATCAGAGTAAAGTACATAGAACATGATAATATATCTCGTACAAGAAAAGGTCATGCAGCGGTTCTACAATTTGCTGATCCTAAATATATGTACAGTTGTATCACCCTGCATTATAATCACATTTCTGATGTATTGCCAGAGTGCATCATAGCAAGTTTATGGTACAATGCCAATTACATGACACTGTGGGAGAACAGACAACTGTTGAACCAGCATAAAGTTAGAATGGTGCAGACAGATGATATCTGATTTGGTATTAAGCATAAGCCTGCTGGTAGGAAATTAGCCAATCAACATTTTTTCAACAAAACTGCAAGACGAATTTTCACTCAATCAATGATAAGTGCAATGCAGTCACAGAACCTGCTCTCTTGTATTTATGAACCGTAGAGCTGCATTTACTGCATCACTGAATGACAGTCCAAGAGAGCTGGGGAATACACATGGAATTTAGCCAGGCAAGCCTTTCTTCTCATCCAAAACAGACACAGCAACTTTAAATGAGATGAGGACTGCAGCAGTTGCTCTGAATTAAACTGAGCTGTATTAATTATACAAAGGCTAACAAAGGGTAGTTAGCACATGTAGAGCAAGAGGTGGTGTAAGCAAGGGGTAAGAACCCAGAAAGAGAGAAGAACAAGGAATCAGCAGGTTAGAACAGTGAAGGGTTACCTTAGTCAGGTGTAGATTATGGGAAAATAAAATAATATACCAAAATGTTTCTATCATCTAGTTCATGATTTTGGGTATGAGTGACATTTGTCTGTCTCCGAGGCAGAACTTCCTGTTCTGCAGGTCCAGTCACACAACAGATTTTATTTCCTTTGCAGAAGAAGTTATCACAGTAAATGTTTCTCATTGACTGATTGAAACAGGATCCATTATTAAAATGGATCAAAAATTAGATATTGTTTCTCTAAGACTCCAAAACTGGAGCTGCAGTGAAAAAGAAATGGGGGGGAGGAGGGGGGAAGAAATCAAAATCAATCTGTTGCCTTTACAGAACAATACCAATTAAAGCTGGATTTAACTAATTCTAAAATATTATTGACTACATTGGCACAAGGTAACGTCAAACTGCAAGACTTGAAAGAAGTATACAGAGATGATTAATCCTCTAATTAGGATGCTAAATTAGTTCAGGAATTGAAGGGTGAAATGCTTTCATCTGCACTTATCTATACAAAAGAGTTTCCATATTTTACTTTTTAAGAAATGATTCATCTTTTCCATTCCTGTGTATTAACGCATTTTTTCCATTGGTGTACGTTTAGGATCATAAGCCGTATCTGAAAGCCTGTTTCTGAGAAATTTCCTGTCTTAGTTTAGGAATTTACC
Organism: Vanellus vanellus; assembly: GCF_965231255.1. NCBI lineage: Eukaryota > Metazoa > Chordata > Aves > Charadriiformes > Charadriidae > Vanellus > Vanellus vanellus. The sequence goes on along the minus strand of NC_138905.1, from coordinate 32,933,545 downwards.
CACTCAGATAAATTGGACAAGCAGACACATCGCAAAGGTGCCTTGGATCTTCTGGATTTAGCGCTGAACTGAGCTTCCTGAACTCATGAGGATTTTAAAGCTTTTTAGGGTATGTTTGAAGGTCAAAACCTTTACAGGTTTTCTACTCAGAAAGTGTTAGCTTTTCAGAAACAGCTATTATGCAAAAGTCTTGCACGTGGAAGATTGTCTCCCCCACACAAACGCCCTCTGCCAAAGACAGAAGCTCACTATTGGGGCTAACTGGGCATGATCAGTCTTTTGCCACCCTTTAAAAAAAATTAAAATAAATCCAGGCCTTGAAAGCCTCCAGAATTAATCAGCAGTAAATCCAGTAATGTTGAGTGAGTGGAAGCTAGAAGTACCATCATGTTGCTGGAGAAGGTTGAGGGTAAGAAGAAAACAAAAAGGAAAAAGATTAAAACAACCAGAGTATCTGCTGTGACTTTGTGACAGTTGTGTACTGGGGAAAGAGGTTTTGACCAGGTTTTACCTGCGCTATCTCAGGTCCACAGTGAGCCCATTTTTCCGGCCAAAGAGAAGAGACAAGGGGTTTGCTGCATCTTTTTTTTTTTTTGAAGGAATCACACATCCCAAACTTCAAACCTGCCTTGATCAAGACAAAGTAATGCTAGAAGTGCAGGGAACACCACACATTAGAGTAAGATCTACTTTCAGCCCCTGCCACCAGCCATCCTGGTGGCAAGGACCTGGCTGGTATACTGCATCCAGTTTCCCATGGCTCAGTGTTGCAGGCTAGATGGTAACATTTATATGCAAAATGGCAGGACCGTGAGCTAAAATGGAGGAAAATTCAAACATCACAGAAAAATTACAAGCCACTCATGTGGCAGAGTGGTGGAGAACAAGGGGAAAGAAATCACTAGCCCTGCTTGTTCAAACCAAATCCAGGAATAAACGCATCTCAGCTCGTAAGTCTCACAAGTTTCAAGCACATCTGTAGTTATTCTCTAAATTAGATACGGCACCAGGATCAGATACAGTACATTAAAAAAGAAACCCCATAGAGAAAGGCAAAGCTTGTTCATTCTTGTTACAGACCACTTATAAGCTCTTTTTTGCTGCTCACATCATTGTTAAGAGTTATTTTATTTTAATTTTTTTTTTTTTAAGTTGCATGACTTTTATTGGTGAGTAAAACAAGAACAGCAGGATCCAACTCCTGTCTCCGTAACTCTTTCATCTGCTTAGCTGACTTTATTAGCCACTTTCTCTGAATGGAGAATGGGGGAAAGTTCAACAGCAGACTGACATAATAACGAGGACACAAAATATAGATGAAAAGAATACACGTCTAAATGTCTGATGAACTGATATTAGCATATAAATGCAATATATGTACAACAGCAGCCTTTGAATTAAACCACAAAGAACACTGTCTACTTGATTAGTTGTTTATTTTTTCTTTTGAGGGGACACATCAGAGCTATAGATTGATGCTTTAATAAGGAACCCAAAAACCTTTAGTGGAGATTAAAAGGGCTAGTGGTTAGATGTCATAATTCATGGATACTGATTGCACAGGACTTTGACAAGAACCATTAATTGTCACTGTGTAGCTACCTTCTGAAGTCACATACTCAATTTAGTTCTAGTTCTTACAAGATGTGGTAGGATCATTAAAGGAAGCTTGAGGCTAAGCACTGATAATGGGAGTATTTTAATATTCTCCGTACTTTTACAAAGGAACAGCATGTCATACATCAGTTCTATGTATTGCACCTAAACTCTCAAAAGAAAAAAAAAACAGCTTTTTGTTGCCTCCACTGTTATCTAAGAAAGTGAGGTGTTAGGGTTTCTGTGCTCTTTTGCAAGCCCGAGGCACAGCAGGAATCTGAGAAAAAACAAAACAAAACAAAACAAAACACAAAAAAAACAACCCACAGAAGGCTTTCATATTTCCTTTGTTTGAGGTCTGGCTCACCTTTTAGACTAATCTCATGGATTACCTACTGTTCCATGGTAAAAATCACTGTTCATTTAAAATAAAAGGAAAACAATTAAAAGCAAAGGGTGCCTTCTTTCTTGCTCTGAAGACTTCTGGAGTTCTAGGAGGTAAGATAATTTTTTTGCTCTAATGAGAGTCAGGATGGATAAACCCCCAGATTAATGTAAAATACAACAGAAACTTTCCTATTCTCCCTTCTTTCTTCTCTGCAGTTGCAAATCGGAAACACAGCAGAATAAACAGAGGCCAAATGTGCCCGTGCAGGCAGAAAAGCAGAAGAACGTTTCAACACGAGGCCAGGTCTCAGTGCTCGTAATTAAGGCAATAGCAGGGTTTAGGTCAAATAAATAAGCATAGGAGGTTCCCTCAGGCCACTACATCCATCCTGCCTGGGAGGACTGGCAGGTTTATTCCACCACGGACTTATACTACCATACAAACATGAGGAAGGATCTACCTCACCTGCCCTTTAGGTTTCCAAAACTGTATGTCTAGTGGCTGAAGGCTTCCTTTGAAGTCAAAGTGGGGAAGAGGGCATCTTCAAGTCAATACATATGATCGGGTTTCTCTCTGTTAAGGAAGAGATCAGCTGCCCTCAGATGGTGCCTGTTCCTTACCCTGTTTTTGCAAGTCCAGGCACAGGGCTGAAATAGGGCAGGTGAACCCCATTCAAGCCTCATTCATTTCTTGACAGCTTGGCTGCTGCCCGCAATGAGCTAGTGTTTCATCTAATGGGTAACTGGGCATCAGCTGCCATGGAGAGGAAAACATACAATAAAAAAATCTGGCAAGAGTATAATAAAATAAAACTAGCTTCAGTAACAAGCCACCAGAAGTTTTCATTCAGGTAGTTGTTCTTTCACTTACATTTTGCTAACTAGATGCAGACGTTTGCTAATTAAGATCCCCTTCCAGTGTTTTAATGGCTTAATTTGAATACTGTCGCTGTTCACACAGGACCGCTTCCAGTCTCGCTTCAGACTGATACTGAGCTCAGGATCTGGCTTTATGCCTCTAACAGCCACAGGGTTTTTGGTTTTTCTTGTCTTTTTTTTTTTTTCCCTTTTCTTTTTTGAGAGTGAGCGTGAGCTATTTCTCAAAGTGAGACAGCAAAACTGGTAATATTTCAGGAAGCTTCAAAACTGAAACTAATTCACTCTTCATAAAAAACGAAACAAAGCCCAAGAAGAAGGTTCAGCACTACAATTTCCCCTGAGGCTGGCCAATTATTTTGCTTGTGGTATATTTGGAAGATTCAAACCCTGCTTTGTTTACAGCTCATTCTATATTATTTAACACATTATCGCTGTTGACATCACATTAATTAAATAAGCACAGAGACAGATTGTTCCAGCTCTTGAAAGCAGAGTGAATAAAAGACCCCACAAGAACAGATTTCTCTCCCTCACACATTGCAAACACCAGATCAGAGCTAGAAGTATTTCCTGTCACAATTTCATCAGGTACCAATCCTTCAGCATCTGAGCAATTTCTGTTTTGATTATACGCAGCACATGACAGATTAAAAACTACCAGAAGTCTCACAAAGGCGTTCATGCAGTGGGTAACCCGCTTTCCTGGTCTCTCTCTGGGATTGCATGCACCACAAGGGGAATTTACTGGACTGAGAGGTCGCGGGAAACGTGTGTGAAGAGGGAGTTTGCTCTCAGCAGAACCCCTGAGCAGCATTGATTCCAGACTGGAGTCATGTCCTGCTGCCTGTGCCTTGAGGAACTGATTTAGAGCAGTAAGGGAGACATATATCTGGGAGAAAACCACTGCTAAAGCAGTTTCTACATAGGGAAAAGCATCCCTTTAAGTGTTTACATGTTGATACCTTGGCAGGGTCTTCAAGGACAGCTAATCTTTTTGCTACTCTTACCCATTCCGTGGCTCCTCGCTCATTGATATATTCTTGTTGCCACCGATGGAAAACCAAGTATTTCCTTTGGTTCCCGCAGACCATGAAGGCTGCTGCTGAGAGAACAGCCTGCTTGGAAAGATTTGATCAACAGCCAAAGCGAGCACATTGTCGGGCCACACTGTTCTCGCTCTCTCCCACCCAGCACAGTCCACCCAGAGCAGAACTGCTAATGTATCTTCTGCTGCAAAACCACAATTCCTCTCCTCCATTTTCTTAATGAAGATTTCCCCTTCCACATACTGATTCCAAGAATCAGAATAACTGAGAATAACTGCAGCTGTTTCTGTTTCACACCTTTTTCATACTTCCTTTCGTGCACCTTTGTGTCCTAACTCGGTCTCCTTCTCCCTAGTTAACACACTGTCTCTTGCTCAAGAAACTCCCTCCATGACCCCCGTATCTCCAGATGTTCTATTGTAAAGGATGTATTACACAGAGTTAATTTGTTTCATAAAAATAGCCTATGGGAGCACCTTGGAATGACCACAAATCTTTCAGGTGTGCTATTAATATAAAATAAACTATTTTAACACATCCTTAATCTTTCTTTAATAATCCATCCTAAGTAAATTATCTTGAAGCAATGCTGGGCTATGATTGATGGCGCTCTCCGTAAAATCTCACTGTTGGCTCAGTACAAAAAAAATACCTGACTAATAACAGAAAGCTTACCCTGGATATTCCAACCGGCTTCTTGAAGACACAACAGGATGGAAAACAGCACCGGTACTTCTGAAACTAGTTCAGCGAGCCTCGTGTTCTGTATGAAACAAGACAGATGCCTTCTTCTGCCTGCTCACAGCGCTAACAACTCGCCCTGTGTATGCATCACCGGAGTTATCGCTAAGTGCAGCGTCACTGTACATGAAGTACTAGCGCTTCCATGCAAACAGTGCTTATCAGAGTTGTATTTGCACATCTATACAAGATGATTGTTGTAAAGGCATGGACACTTACTGGAACAGCCCGCGCCCTACGCTACTTGAATTATTGATCAATTACAAACAGATTACTAACAACTATGAATCGTTAAATCCTTATAATAAATCACGTAGACAAATAAAACATGCCTAGGGTGAATAATCTTCTTTCTCTCTTCCTCTTTCTGAATTCACTACCAGCAGTGTGGCACTAACTTATTTGTAGTAAGGCTACCTTCGAAAACCAAAGGGGCAATATATTCAAGGAGTTGGAGGTCTTTTGAAGTAAAAAGAGCGCCTCCTCATGCATTATTGTCTCAGCTGCCAAAATAGAGACTGCTAATAACTTTATCCTCCAAAATATTTACATCTCTGAAGAAGCTCATCGCAAAAAATTGTCAAGTATGGTAACAGATTGCCTTTTTGTTCCTTTTAAAGCATTTCACTCCAGCAACTTGGATAAACACAGAATCCTTGAAAAATGCAGTGATGTTATCTAGTAATACACATCACAGCATCCTAATTTAGCTAAGACAAGTGAATAATAAAAATAAAGAAATGTTATTGATCAGGTAAGGTAGATCACAGTACCTGAGCAACTATAGCTTTGTTAAACCGTATTTCGACAGCAATCTGCTTCTGATTTCACAGGGACTTGCAACGTTTCATTGCAGTTTATTTAGTGAACAGACTCCTTATTCCTTCCCCAGAAGGAAAACACTTAGATTCTGGTTCAAAGGCTCCCAGTTCCTTAAAGAAATGGAAAATGTAGAGTTTAAAAATGAATCAAGATCCTAAATAGTTTGCTGGATCTACACCCCATGCCATAGGGCATTACTTCTCCATGTACTAGAGAAGAGTTTTCTTTGCTTGTTGCTTTACTTTGCTATGCTAAAGAGTAAGATGACTTTTAACCACCAAATAAGCCACCAAATTTAGGGGAGACTTAGATGGCCTCCAAGGTCTTTACCAGAACTGTCATCCATATGTAGAAAAGGGAATGTGTAGGACATCAGACAAAAGGCTAACTCCCCAGGCTACGTAGCTGTCTTTCTAATTTCCAGTTATAAAGACAAATCTCTAACCTGGTTGACTAGGAGTAAGTTGGTGAGTACCTGAAATATAAACTTTGACATGAACTCACAAGGACTAGTCATTCTTATTCCCTCCAAAATCACATCAGGTTTCAGTCTGTGAAGGCCAGCATTAACCAAATCTATCAGAAGTCACAAGTCTCTTATTTCTCTAGCGCACAATGTTGATTGCTTAGAAACTCATCCCAGTATTTCCATTTGCATTTTACTGTTCATTTTCTCCAGAGCATAACCCAGGCTCAGTGTGCTTCACATTATTTCAAATCACATACCAGTCTCTTCAATGCAGGACACCCTTCTCTTTATTCTACATTACCTCTGAGTCACAAATAAGGCACAAATAAGTGCCAGTGTGGATCCCACTACAGAGATGGGGTCCTTGTTGTCACATGCATTGTAATGAAGGCTTCTATAGCTTACAGCAGAACAGCAGTCCCTACACACCTCTGCCACAGAAATTGATCTAATTTCATGGTCTTCCTAGATACTCCAATGCTTTGTCCTTACAGAAGTAACATCGTTCCTCCAGGATTTTCAAGCATTTCTAAACTCAGAGTAAATATGTATGCTGTAGACCCAGTAAAGACATAGGCAAGTGTGAATGTTTCACTACTTGTTCTGCTAGTGCACGTGCAAGAGCAAGGCTCACTGGTGTCAGAGTGGTCACTACTGGGACTGCCAGTGCCAAGAAAAGACCACACCAAGGCTGCTGAGAGCACAAAAATACAAGAAGGCTTGAAATCAAGCCTTCATCAGAACAAGTAAAACCACAGCAGCAGCCTTCCCCAGCATGGAGGCAGACATCCTGTCTGCTGATAAAGTCCTTCTTGCCTGATATCTGAAGGGTTATGAGGAAGCACTGGGTAGTACTAATTTGTCTTGCCTTATCCTAGTCATGATGCTCTGTATCCGAGTTGATCTGCATGGGCTGGTAAAACAGATGCAGCTTGAGCGAAGTGGCCCTTTCGGTTCTCGAAAGGGAAGGATTTGTAGAGCGGAGCGTCCTGCAGGCAGGAGCAGACCAGTCTGCTAAGAGCAGGATGAGTAGGAGGTCTGCCAACAAGGCACGTGGCTGGGCAGGCAGGCAGGCAGGCAGGGGCTTGGTCCCTACCAAAAACTGTGAAATGGGTTAAATCAGGAATGAAACATACTCCTCTCTTTATGCCACAGATAATAAAACAACAGTGGGTTGCAACTACCACCTTGGTTTTTATGCTGTTCTCAGGGAATGCAGCAAAACACAAGTGCTCGCGTTGACATTCAGACACTATGGCCCAAAAGTACCTGCTTTCTCGTACACACACAGAGATGTGCGCATGTGCAGGTAGATTTCCACTGTCATGTTCAGAAAGAAACACAGCTTAGTATTACTAATTATATTATCATGTAAACAGCTATAAAATGTGGTGGATTTATCAGGAAACTGCTCTCCTGTCTTTGTGCAAATGTGTAACCAATAGTCTGTGCCTAGAAGAGTTTGCATATCAGTATATAAACAAACAAAAAAAAAACCCAAGCAGAAAAAAAAAGTAAAAAAAAAGTAAACCAAAAGGAGGAACACAGATTGACAATAAGACTGTGAAATTTGCTTAATCAGCATATTATTTATGTCATCATCCCGTTCTGTAACTCACTACCGATGTTACATCATATCTTTGTTTTTGAGACTATAATTAGTGCCTCTTTAATGGGTTGTAGAAGTAAGTGCAATTTCAAGGATGTAACAAAAGGCAAAAAAGCTCCTAAACGCTGGAGCAAACTGGACGCTATTTTTAAACAAATGCTCCTGACTCTTCAGCTAATGGAAAACAAACAACACCCAAAACACTGAGCATCTTTAAAGATGTAACCACTTTTATTCTAATTACACTGAAAGTCTGGCAAGCTGAGTCAAACACACTGCAGGAATCCCCAAATGGATTCCTTCATTTACATTTCAGTAGCCTCCAAGTGGATTCCTTTAGTTACTTAAAAAGGAAATATTTTATGACAATATATTGCTTTTTCAGAAGAACAATTTTAATGTTAGGATTGCTAGTTAGTCTCAAAATAGCACCAATCACACAGAAAGTTCTATTTACACAGAAGAAATAGGAGGTTTTATCACCCAAAATTAGTGACAGCTGCTAAGATTTCTGAAAGCTACGCAAGATATTAGGGAGTCCCTAGAAAGCTGTTTTAACCAAACTGAGCCAAAATAATTTGTAACTTCAGTGCTTTGTTCTACGCCCAGAAGCCTGAAACTCAGACCCATCTCACAAGACAGGTTCCTGCACTGTGAGAAGGTGAAGGGAGACCTTACTGATGCCACCGAGAGCCTGGTGGGGAGGGACAGCAAGGACACAGCCAGGCTCTTCCCAGCGAGGCACAACAGCAGGACGGGAGCCAGCGGACACAAGTCAAAACAAGGGAAATCGCAGTCAGGCATGAGGAAAAATGCTTTGCCACAAGGGTGGTGAGACACTGGGACAGGTTCCTCAGGGAGGTTGTGCAGTCTCCATCCTTGGAGAAGGGCCTGAGAAACCTGCACAAAACTGGCGCTGCTCTGGGAGGGGCAGGACCCGATGGCCTCCAGCCCTCTCTTCCAACCTAAATAGTCTATGATTCTCTTCACAGCATGTCACACGAGGGAAAAGAAATGAAGAGAAATAAACAACTTACCAGCCAGCTGGGCATTTTAAGGACAATGAAAGGGCCCTTACCTGAAAAAACATAACAGAAAGCAAAACCTTAATAATTCATCAAAATCACCAGGCTAATGAATTGTAGTAACTCCTGGTACATAAATAACATACACAATTATGCATTCATGACATTGTAAACATTTCCCCCAATATGCTCATATTCTGCAAAAGATAAGCTATAGCTATGCTGGAATGCATACCAGGGGTCTCTCCGTGTCTGCACCTCCTGCGGCTTATGCCCACACCGCAGAGAAAATAAGTTTGTCATCTGTAGGCTCTGCGACCTGAACGTTTTTATACTCACTTCCTTACTATTTCAATTTCATCGGACATGTGCCAACATTTCTTGTAGACAATTTCACCTTTGGTCCCTGCTGAGGATCTGTCCACTAATGACCATAATGAAACATGCTTTGTGTGAGAGCCTGTTCATTTATTTTCATTCCCGTGAGTGCCTTCAGAGACCAGTGTTGCAATCACGGCTACTTACTATTTAATTCCCAGCCAAATTTATGGCCAAATTGAAAAATGGATGCAGGCTGCCTGATGCAGGATGCTTTTGTCTGAAGTGTCCTCATGGAATCATTATACTTGCATTAATCTTTAATCTGCAATTAAACAATCAGTTCTATGTAAAAGATAGCTGCAAACAGATCTCCTGAATGTGTACCAGACAATATATCTTAATGGGCGTATGCGTGCCGTGGAGGGTCTGAGGGAAGAAAAGTCAGCAATTAGGACAGCATCCATCACTGGGCCCCCAGGTCAGCGAAAGGTTAGGGGAGAACCAAACCTCCCCGAGGTGCCGAACATCCATCCGCTACCTGCCCTGCTCGAGGGCTGTGCCCGCAGCGGTGGCGAACATGGAGAGAAAAGCCAGGTGGGGGTGGGAAAGGAGATACAACGGATTAAGGCATGGCTTCCCTGATAAATCTGTCTTGGCAGAAAATGCAACCTGCTTTGAATCTGCTTCTTTCCAATTAAGAGCCCTGCTTCCAGCTCCGGCAGATGCTTAATTGGAGACTGAGGCTGCCAGGCAGGCACCAGCGCCACGATCATTAACAGGTAGTTTGAAGCCATTAAGGTGCTCCTGCTTGTCAATTCCCCTCTCATATACCACTGACATAAACAAATGCATCTTCTTCCTCATGGCAGCCAGCTCACCTCGCAGGGAGAGGTGCACACATGTGTGCTGAAAACTCGCCTTCGGTTCCTGGGACTGGGAAGTTATTAAATTAGCACCCAAGGCGTCCGACCCATTGGGGAATACAAAGGGCCTTCCCGCCTGGTGTCAGTGTAATATTAGAGTGGTACCAAATGGCTTCAACAATAGGTAAGCAGAAGGGCATCTGTTTCAGATTTTACTAAAATTGCATAATTAGATCTCGGTAAGAGATCCGTCTGCTCACGTGTGCTTTTATCAAATGCTCTTGCCTGATCCAAATAAGGAACCAGCCCGCAGACCTCTGTGGACATCATGTCGGATGCAAACACGGGCACTACCTTAAGAAACTCTACACCTGTGCAGAGCCTTCTGTATGAATAGATGACTGCACCGATTCACCAGGTTTTTAATTACAAACATGGAGAAACAAAACTACAACAATACCCATGAACCCTGCCTTATTACAAGACATTTCTCCCTTGCAAGTTTTAGTCTTAATAATTCACTCATGGGTTTAGCAAAAAAAAAAAAAAAAAAAAAGGTCACTGGATTCATGCTGGATTCATGTCAAACAGTGAGATTCATTTTGTTTTCTCTTACAAGGGTACCCTGACAAAAATTCACAACTGTCCCATTTAATGATGTAAATAATTCACTACCATGTACCATTTGTGGCTTACAAATCAGCCGATCTTGACAAACATACACTAATTAAGGGCAAGGAAGTAAAAGGCATTTATTGATTGCAGGGTCTGAAGCACCAGAAAACTGATTAAATATATGTTGTTAAGGAGTTAATAAATGATTTAACTCTGCTATGCCATGCTCCATGTACACCCAGGGCTATGGTAGCTAAATGGCAATTCAATGCTACAGCCTTCCATTATTTCCAGTGGGCTAATAAGACAAGCAATTAGACTGTTGTCTTCCCTTCAAACCGCAGCATTAACGTACTCAGTTGTGCGAAGGAAGGAACGATACCCAGCAGGTGGGAACAAAACTACCACACATAAAATGTTTTGCAAAAAGAAGACCCATTTGTTTAAAACGGTTGCAAGAGAAGTGTCAGTCGGCTGCCACATGAACCCAGTATTTTACAGCTGCTCAGTGATCATAGAGACTTCATAGCTATGGTCCACCGGCAGGAAGAAGGGTCCTTACGTAAATGTGCAGCCCTTTGAATGGATTCTGTCCCGAAGGTAATACAGACCAGTGACAGACCACGACGGCCGTAAAATAATTAGCCAAGAAGATCCTTCTTTTCTGAATATCTGACTCTTTAACAACATGCTGCTCATGGTTCAATGAGTAGGATCATCCTGGCACAGTAAACCTAAGGCCAGATGCCCTTAGCCCAGTTTCAGATGGGAAACGTACAGAACTGTCTTCTGTCAGGTCACGTAGATGCTCACGTGTGTGTCCCCTGCCCCAGACACCTCCCGGGCAAGCGGGGAGGAGGGCAGCCACGGCACACTGCGCCCACACGCCCAGGGCAGGCAAGCGGTCCCCGCACGAGGAGCTTGCTGCCGCATCTGGCTGCAGCTGGACAGGAGATCACGGGGCTTCTTATGAGCCACGGGGTGGGACTGTCTGGGGCTTGGTCACCCCCCCTGCCTATGGCTGGCTCTAGGCCAGCAGCAGCGTGGTCAGACAAAAGCCAAAGTCCTCAAGTTCTGCCCTATCAGAAGAATTTGCTGCTCAGGTTGAATAAGCATAATCCTATAAACGAAGCCATATATTCACTACTTTCCAATTCCCTTTCTACCTCCAAGTGACGCTATACTGCACTTTTCCTCATCACACTTCTATGCTTGGTTTACAGAATACCAAATGAAGATACAGCTTTCACTAAAATTTAAAAAAACCTGTCCATTCTTTCATTTGCTCCTACGATATATGCAATTGCAGAAAGGGATCAGAGAACAGAAGGATGTTTTGCAAGTTCCCTATGAAGTAAAAATCATTGTCTCTCCTCTTTTTTTTCCTTCCTCACACATACACATGAGCACAGCACACGCCCATGATGTAAAATCAGTGAAAAATAAGCCTAGACAGACCTCAGATGATCACCTAATCCACCCCTGTCTCAAGGATTCACCTGAGGGGAGTTTATTTAATCTGTTCTCAAAACCTGCTACTAACAGACGCCTACCAGCAACTCCAAGCCATCCTTCTTACTCTTGTAAGGTTTTTCTTGGACTCAAACCCAAACCTCTAGTGTTGCACTTTAAGAACGTTATTTATTGTCTCACCCTTCGCAGTCATGGAGGAGAGATACTCCTATACGTACCTTTAAAAAACAAACCTCTCCCGTCCCTAAGGGTAATAAACTTCCTGAGCTTCACTTTCATGCCAACCTTTAGGTGTGACTTCAGCCCTATAATTCTCAGTTACTTGCATATTTATTCTCTCTTTCTCCCTCCCCTGTTTCCCCCCCCGCATAAATTATGAAGCTTTCCACACTGAGCCATGCTGCATATCCTTAGCAATAATGGGCTTGCTCCGGGAGTACTTCACTATTTTTGCCAAATTTAAAGCAGAGCGTGTGCTGCTTTGCATCTGTCAGTCACACAGCACTCCCCTTCGAAGCCTATCAATAAGCACGAAGTGACGGGTGGTCATCCGAGCCACGCTTTGTGCTTCCATATTCAGCTCAGCAGTCGACACAATTTTAACCAGGGAGCTGCAAGGATAAGGAGAAAAAAGATTTTTTCCAATCACGTTAAAATGTTTCAAGTGGCCCATTTTCGCTTTCTGTACACTTCTGAAAGATGACTAGGAGTCAATGTGAGAGATTAAGCTCTGTTGGCGGCGTAGTGTATTCATAATATATTAATAAGCAAGAATGCCTCAATTTTGGTTTGACACTGGCAATAGACTAAACTACAAAAGGACGTTCACACAGAGGTGAGAATGAAAACTGAAGGTAGTGACAATGGATTACCCTCCAGTAGTAGAGGACCTTGGAAAACGGTAAGAATGATGTTTTATTTGCAAAAATACTGTAAACCGGTTATCGCTCAACAAATCTCCAAAATGAAAAACTGCCTCTATGCATTTAGCATTTTAAGCTCCAGGAGAGTCCCAGTAAAGCCTGTGAGTAAGTCACAGAAAAGGGAAGACAGACGTGATGTGCTGTTCAGATATCATCTCACAGCTTTGTTACCCTGTTTTAGTTACACTCACATTTTGGTGACAGCAGGAGGCCCCTGGCAGAAATCGCAGCCCCACTGCACCGAACCGTTGTACAACTGGAATTTCCTCCCCATCCAGCTTACCAGCAGGTTAAGCCTCTTCAGATAAATGAGTTGAACCTATCTAGCCATTAATACTTTAAACAAATACCCCTTCCTCTTTGAGGGCAACCGTTCTACCTCTGAACACACTTTCGGAAATCATGCACAATTGTATTTATTTAATTGGAAATAAATCTACACACACTCCAGGCTTTTAAAGCAGAAAGCATACCCCATGTCACAGCTCACATAAATAATGGCAACTGGAAGTCAGGCTCCTCAGACTCCAGCCAATAACCTTCTGACACTGTGATGGATTGGAAAGTCAGTATCTCAGTGGGGAAAATGTTTTGTCAATTAAGAACTTCCTTTTATTACTTCTGGAGACAGAAATTGTGAAGTCAGGTTTTTAACCGAAATGCTTCCTACTAATGAACGAACTTTTTGCTGAGCTATGTCAAAGCCAAAAGGTTTCTTAAAGGATTGGGATAGCTCAGATTTCTCTGGTTGCTTTGTTATTATTTCTTTACTGTGCTCCCAGTTGGGACTCGGAGGCTCACAGGGATGAAAGTATATGCAAGATGCACTTGCAAAAATCTGAAGACATAACAGTATTACAAAACACTGGCTTAAAGCATATTCTGTTTTCTAACAGAGGCTTCCAATTTCGTTTACCAGATACTGAAATTCTTCAGCCATAACCTTCTTTAATATTTCTAAGGGCTGACCAGATACCTACCAATCCTCTAAACTGATCTAGCTTGAACTCGGATCATATCTCACACGCATTATCTGAACATCCAAAACATAATCTACATGCTCATTGACCAAAAAAGCCCAACAAAACAAACAAAAATCCCACCCCCCCCAAACCCCTTGCTCTTCTGTATCTATTTCACAACCACAAGAGAAGTGGAGAAGATTAACTCACTTTTTTAGCAGCAATAACAAAACACGATCGCCCAACAGTAAAACCTGAAGCAAAAAATGCTATGATTACGTTGATCCCCCAGTCAGTGAAGGATCGGTCATTACTATAGGTTGCCCACTCAGTGATGGAGCCCTTGCCAATGCAAACCTCGGCTGTTTTATCAGGGTGTGCAAACATGTTCCTGTCCTACACGCTGCTGGAATTGTCTACAATCACTGGCTTTCTTAGGAATGATGACAACCCCGAAGTTCTTAGGTCTGAGGCTCTTAATTCTTTTTAGCTCTCTTCAAGTGTGGTTCTCTTGTCTCTCAACTTCCATTGACTTCCTTTGTAATTTCTCAGAAATATTCCAGCAAGGAAGTACCCCAAATAGAACATGCGATTAAAGCCTTCTTAGAAGGGTTACACAGGTGCTTTGCTAATCTTTACCACCTTTCTACCTCCTGAACTTAGAAGAAACGTTTTCTATATTGCAAATGGCTATTATTGGCTAGGGGAAACACAGAGCATATAAACATACATGAACCGCAGACACATGAAAAGTGCAATACGCATGAGTTCAGGCCACTTAACGTCAAGGAGAAACGAACAGAGAAATAAACACAAGGAAGGAAAAAGGACAGTAAAGAAGGCAAAGGTTATTTATTAAATCAAGGATGTTCTTGGCTTCTATGGCTGGGGATCAAGACCATGCATTGTAAATGGATGCTAATTCTGCAACTAACACTGAGATATATTGTTCCAGTCCTGTTTGTCCTGTGGTTTTTTGCATTGCAAAAGCAGATGATACAGGTCACAGATCTGGTGGTAAATCATAACATGAGTTGAAGCTGAAGCCTGCAGTTGTCTCTGGGTCATGGATTTTTATATTCTTTGCTTGTGCTAGGCTAAAGATTGAAATATGCTTTACCTGTGTGAACTCTCTCTGTCATTAAAACTAACAGATTTTTTTCTCCCTGGGGAATGAGGTATGAAGAACAAAACAGCACAAAATGCATCCATGTATATTTCACTGGAAATCATCATGAATGAAAGTGAAGACAAAACAAAAAAAAAAAGACACAAGGAAATCTCTGATTGGTGCTAACGTTTTATACTGCGTCTTCAAGAAAGTCATGTGCAGGCTTTACCTACGTATAGAAGCTATCACTAATTACCACACCTTTTCTTTGGCATTTGTATGAAAAAAGTTAGTCACAAAATGCAAACAAGAAGGCATGATATATACCGTGATGTTGGCTCTGTCTTGTATTTTTTTCTGTACTTGTATACACTCTCCAAAACTCAAAGAAACCTAATTTAGAGATCCCGCCATAACTTCCCTAAACCAAACAAAAGCGAGGGATGCTCATCTCACTATTTGCTAGGCTTCCTTTTCTTCTGTAAAAGAAGAAAAAGGAAAAAAAAAAGAAAAAAAAAGAAAAAAGAAAAAAACCAACTTCCTAACAACCTTTCTCTCCTTACAGCCTACTGTCACCCTTAGATGTCATTGAAACAATACTAATAATATTTGTAGCTGGCTATGACACTCAGCTGCCAGGAGCAAAGCTATTTGGCACTGTAATGCAAATGACTGCATTCGTCAAATGAGCTTTGTTAGTTATTCATTGTGTTCCTTATCGTTCCTTCCCCAAACCCCGGTGCCTCTGCAGTGCGCACGGAGGTGTGTCCGCGGCAGCATCCCCCGCTGCGAAGCCCACCCTTATCAGGCAGAGCAGGGCGCCGCGGGAGTGACCTGCCAAGTCACCGCGTCCCCTCTCCTCTCCCCTCACCCTTTTGTGCCCAGCGCCGCTCTTTGTCCGCATCCGCGGGATGTGTCTCCCCCTGCTCTGCTCACCGCGCGAGACCCTCTCCCACAGCTGGAAGAATGATTTGCAATGAAAGGGACTCTCGAGAGATCTGTAATTCCCTCCTCCTTCTACCCCATCTCCTCATTTTCCTCTGAAATCGACTGCTCCGACCCACCTTCTACAGGGACTGGCTTTTAAAAACAACCAGGGCAACAAAACAGCCCAAGCCATCGTGCATATCTCAGCAGCCCAGCAGGCCTGCGCAGACAGAAAACAGTATTGACAAGTTTCGAAAGGGACAGACGCCGACTCTGAGGCGGGCAGGCACTTGGGGCTTTTTTTTTTTCATTAAATCTTTCACTGCTTAACACAGTTCAACATATCATTCTGTACCTCCGGAGAAAAGCTTTTGGGGGCTAGAGCCAGAGATTAATCCCTCTGTAATTTCTACTGCTGCTGGCGGTACTAACTGCCAAGGGATTTTGGTGAGAGATAATGGCACTGTTAGCTTGTAACGTAAGTGTAAAAATGGTCTTAATAAAACCAGGATGGTTGAGGCCCCATCAATAACTGCCACACACAATTTTATTGGGGGTAATAGATGCAATCCATTTGATGTGATACAGGAGGCTCATCCCAATCTGGTAATTAATAGAGGTTGGGGAGCTCCTCAAAAAATTGTCTAACAATGGCGAAGCATCCAGGACAAACCAGTCAGTTTAACCTCTAAAGCAAATGTCAAGATGTAAAAAGAGCTTTAGTAAGAGGACTGGTCTGGATCTTTCTTCAGTGAAAATGCAATTAAACAGGGTATAAAGCCTGTCTATAATTAAACCAATTTGGAATGATTCTGTCAGATATACCATAATTAATGTTTGTATAAGAACAGATTTTCTGTTTTGCAGGAATCAGCAGATAATCAGCAGTTGATTGTTAACCTGCAAATATGCTGATCCAAGCATAATTATTTTTACACATGTACCTACCCTTCCATGAAAACATAAGTGAGAGACATTTCCTCTACCTCAAGAACTGCCGTAACATCATGAGGCATAACCTCCAAACAAGCCCAACTGTATTTTTTCTGTTCATCTTCAGTGGAGTTGTTATTCTTTATTTTTTTGGGGGGGGGTGAGGGGGGAAGTTGAATAGGGTGGAAGCCCTAATTCCAGGTTCTTGGCACCCTATGTGTCCTTGGGCAAAATTATTTTTATACCTTTGCTTCCTATACTTTCTTGTCTGAGATCAAGATTATTCTATTAGACTGACAGGTACTCTGATACTATGGTGAGGCTGATAGACCTAGAAGAGTACTGTTAGGCACCCTGTGCAATGTACCTATAGATACTTTATGAACTAAGTGCAAGGTTCCTGTAAAACCTTTTTGAAAAAGGAGAGTAAGTAAAGATTTGTGAAAGTCAAAGGCTAAAAGAGGAACGGAATAATAGGAATTCATTAGTGTAGCAAAGAAAATAGCAGATATTTAACACCATGAGACAAACAGTTTTCACTGGAAACTCTCATACTTCTGGTCAACTGTTCTCTCCAATTTTCATAAGCCCTCTCACCTTCCTGAATCTTCAATTCGTTTTGCACTAATGAAGCAAGAGTGCTCATCAGTGGGTAATTAAAATTATTAACATATTCATGGTTTATAATGACTCCTAGTAAACTTACCAATGAATTTTCTATATTTCAAGTGAAGAATTTAGAAATACAATAGGTCAGAAATAATGAGCTGATTGTGGGGTTTGTTATGCACCTTTAAAAAGAGGCCTTGAAATGGTAACAGTCAAAAGAAATTTCTCCTTGCACATGACAATTTCCGACCAACTCCATTGCTTATTTCCTTAAACCTCATTGCTCAGCCGATCCTGTGAAAGTGGTCGGACTGATGAGCAAGCCATGGGACTTGCATGGCCAGGATGGTGAAGAATTCTGCTACATCAGAAGAAAAAATTAGATGCAGCTCTTCATATCTCTCATTCTCCACAGGGCTGAACAATCAACATCCATGAATGTCATCAGTTTCCAAAAGCTGCTCCTAGACTTTGATCCTCTGCTGCTCCTAGATTCCTCATCTCACCTCTGTGCCTGAAAATATCATGGAACAGATACTTCTAGAAGCTACGCTAAGGCACATGGAGGACAGGGAGGTGATTCAAGACAGACAGCATGGCTTCACCAAGGGCAAGTCCTTCCTGACCAAACTAGTGGCCTTCTATGATGGAGAACAAACTAGTGGCCTTCTATGATGAAGTGACTACATCAGTGGACAAGGGAAGAGCTACAGATGTCATCTATCTGGACTTCTGTAATGCCTTAGACACAGTGCCCCACAACATTCTTCTCTCTAAATTGGAGAGATATGGATGTGATGGATGGACTATTTGGTGGATAAGGAATTGGCTGGATGGTTGCATCCAGAGGGTAGTGGTCAACAGCCCAGTATCTGGATGGAGATCCGTCATAAGTGGTGTGATAAGGAGTTCATACTGGGACCAGTACTGTTCAATATCTTCATCAATTACATTGATGGCCTTCTACTACTTAAAGGGGGCTTATAGGAAAGATGGGGGCGGATGTTTCAGCAGGGCCTGTACCGATAGGTTTTTAAACTAAAAGAAGGTAGATTCAGACTAGATGCCCCATCCCTGGAAATATTCCAGGTCAGGTTGGATGGGGCTCTGAGCAACCTGACCTAGTTGAAGATGTCCCTGCTCACTACAAGGGGGTTGGACTACATGACCTTTAAAGGTCCCTTCCAATTCAAACTATTGTATGATTCTATGATAATATCTATTGTTATTATCAAGTTTGTTCCCATTTACGATCTAATCTTATTTTGGTTAGGAGAGTTCTAATGTAGCAGAGAATCCAAGTGTTTACAATAATAATAATAAAAGAAGATAGCCCTTAAGTCATCCTGTGTTAGCTCTGCTATGTATTTTTAGTAACTGTCATTTACAAAATTTCTTTCCTCTCTCTCTCCCCCTCATCTTATTCCAGTCATGTAAAATTCACCACTGAGTATAAGGCCATCCAGAGCTGAGACAATTTTTCATGCTTTTCCTCTAGGACTGATAGACCATTATCAGAAAAAAGTGCCAAATGCCTGCTGGCACCTTCCGTCAGCTGTCAGGAGCTGGAGATGTCACATGCTTCATCCCTACAGGTGGTTGTGGTGTGATAGGACTGGCAGAGTATTTTGGGAAAGCTTGCTCAGGTGTATCTCAAAGATACCACTTTCTGCTTAAGCTTGGTTGGCTCCATCTAACAGGGTTTAAGACTGAGGGGTCTACAGAACACTAAGAAAATTGCTGAAACTGTGAAATTCGGTTGTGACAAATACCTAACTCTTGACTGGGCCTTTGAAAATCCTGGACAAAAATTTGAAAGCAGGAAAATCAACAATAGAGAGTGTAGAGGACCACATGGAACTTACTCTATTGAAGACCAACAACATAATTTGCATCTCCATAAAAAAGACTGAGTAGAACAAACTACTCAGCAAACTATGCAATATTCATCACGTCTGTAGTATGTCTAGTGGCTTACCTAACAGTATGCTCTACACAAAACATCACCGCTGGTGAAACATCTAGAAAAAAGGATGTGTTGTTTACATCTGTGGTACACTGAATTAGTGAATGACACAGAAAACATAACCTAGCTGCACAATTCTTACCCTTAAAAGGAGATATAAATGTATCACAGTGCAGAAAAATCTAAAGGCATACTTACAGAGATGATAAGTAAAAAGCTGAAGCATTAGATATTCTATTAGCAGAGGGAAAAATCTTTCAATTGGCCGCAAACTTCATAGCACAGAAGATTAAATTTTAGTAGAAAATTATCAAATCAGCAGAAAATAAAATTGATCGTTCCCATGCATACTGCAAAAGCAATATTTTACTGAGGAGACTGAATACCTCAAATACAACATAAAAGCTTGCCATAATGACAGATAGTTCTATTACAAAAGGTACTGAGTGCATAATTAACTACTGCTAATACCTATCTGAATATTTGAAAAGAAGAAAAATTTATTCAAGTGGGATATAAACTATTCATCAAAGCTGCAAAAAATATATAAATGAAATTGCTGCAGTGAAAACATGCACTAGTCAGGCTATGTTTATGATTCCCTGACAGAGGCTGTATAAATAGGAAAAATTTACCACTCATTCACTAGCAGCTAATGAAGCAGAACTAAGATCACACGCACACCATCACTCAAGTGCAGGACATTTGCAACTTCTCAATTTTATATGGAACTGCCTGTTCAAGTCACATATTCTGTAACAAAGGTCTTTTTTTTTTTTTTTTTGTTTCAGTCTAAACAGTAAACTGTAATTGGCTTGGAAGTTTCATTTTTCTTAAGCTGATGTTAATTTAATGAGTATTCTCTCCACATTCCTGGATATAGGTGACGAAGGACTTTGCTTTCTCAGTACCCCAGTATCAATCAGTTACATATAGTAAGGCATAAAAAGTAATATTTAATTGAAGTTCCCTGTTCTGTAAAATGATTTATACTCTTGGATAAACACCCACAACTGTAAGCTTTGGGTTTCTTTATAAGAGTTCACAAAAATGAATAGCATTGATAACATTTCCATACTATCCAAGCTATTGCAACTACTTAGTTGCAAATGTGGAAAAAGCTAAGTATCCATAATTTAAGAAAATGTTTCTTAGAGCTAAAACATTTGTAAAGGATAATCAGAAGTTTATACTCTGTAGACAGGTGCAAGTAAGGTCTAAATTCTCAAACAACGGCAAGTTTCCAATCTCTGAATGTTCATTTAGAGTAACGCAAGCTGCATTACTTTGTCAGCCAATAGAGGCATATGGACAATATTCCTGAATATACTCTCAGCTCTGAAAGCTGTAACATTTGCCACTTGCAAGTGTAAACATATTTATGAATTTTCAGCATCATCTTATTCTGACGACTTTATTTATCTGCATCACGTAGTATTTTCTAGAAGCTGTTTGTGAATGAAATATAAATTATTGCTCTTCTCACAGAGAGATTTGAAGTATTTCTCATGAATTTACTTTCACAGAGGTTCTAGAAAAAATGCCGCCCTGTAATTTTAGTCAGTGGATTATCCCTAATACATTATTTTCTTCCTAATTTATTTACACAGCCTATAATGCACTTAACAAAGATCTCGTGTGTCAGGTGCTCTGTGAATGCTAAATAGATTAAAAACTACAGGCCTGTTTCTACAAATAGGAAACAAACAGTAAGTTGTGCTTCCAGCAGCATACCAGGAAAATACTCTCTGGAGATGAATTCTGCCTCCGTTATCCAAATGGGCCCAATGTAATGCCAATCTATAGGAAGCATGACTTTTCCTGCTGTAAATATGTATCTCCACTTAAAGTATAGAAGTATCCTTACTGAAAGGTTTAATTCTGCATATTATTTTCCGTAAGCACACTTCTACAGATGCCTGAAATAACAAATGGAAAAATATCTTACACCACCTGAAACTTTGGCCATGTATCTTTAACTTCACTCTGACTACACTTAACTACCTGGAAAGGGACGACCGATACAGCCCTATTCTACAGATGTGACCATGAGACCAGCTTGCTTATGGATCATCCCCAGATCCCGTGAAAAAAGCTGTGAGAGAGCTGTCTTGTTACCGCAACGGGTGGCATGTCCTGCTCAGCAGAGGCCAGGGCGATCCTCTCTTCCTTCTGCACAAGCTGAACAAAAACCATGCCAGTACGGGGAGGTGAGGCAAAGCTCCCTGGTGCAACGCTCTATTTGCTTCTTTAATAGCAAGGTAAAAGACAGAACCCATCCACTAAAAAAAACAGCCTACCACAGAAACAATATTCACAGTATTTTAACCGCGGACAGTAAAGTTTTACTCCACATTGCTGTACATATTAGCAATGCCAGTGCAATCTGTCATTATTCAAATGACTATACATGTGCTGTGGAGTGGAAAGCAAGCCAGTCAATCAGAATTCAATAGCTACCAGTATTGAACACATCCCTACTCTACATATAAAATCTCTCACTAGAGGAAGAAAAAAAAGAACCATAAAAGATCTTTTGGTTGAAATGGCTTGAGGAGCCATCTCACAACACTTCCCACACCTGGCACATTTCATTGTGGATCAATTTGCAAATAAATCTTGTAGAAAGGCTCAAATCTCTCATTCTTTCCTGTCTTTTAGTTGTCACTGAGGTATAAGCAGCAACACCTAAGATACTTTACAATTTTGTTTCACCAATGAACAAAGATTGATATGGTAGTCAGAGAATCAAATTAGAAGAAAGAGACAAGAGTAAATATTCTGTCAGCTTTGTACAGCGTTCCTGTGCAATAAAAGGAAATCCAATTTTCTCATCCCTCCTCTTGCATTCAGACTTTTCTCACTACAATAAAAAGCTAAGCATTTCTCAGCGTCTTCCAAATCAAAAACATGGGAACAACAGCTTTTCTGAAAATCTGTAACCCAAGGCTTAGAGTAGCTTCCAACTAAAGTCTCCTGAGGTATGGGGAGGTGGGAGGTGAAGACCTATCTCTTCTCAAGTCACACTAGAAATTAACAGCACAATTACTTGAATGATGACCTTTCTCCATAGAGCTAAGAAGGGGTTTTGCTTGGCAACAGAATTTATTTTTGGGACCTATTCCCAGCAGCTGCTACAGTCATTGCAATCCAGAAGGGTAAGCTGAGATTTCTATCCCACATCCCACCTTTTTCATATCCCACTGAAGACATATGCATGGAAAAGCATTACCCTTACAGGGGTGCAAATTTCAAAGCATCAGCTACCTGTTGCATATTTTTGTCTAAATGGAAGATAGGGTGCATTCTGCCACTAGTCCCCTTACCCCAAGTCATTTTATCACAAAGTAAGAGTGGCAATATACCCCTGCACATAAAGTTTATGTCCCTGTTTACCCTGAGGTTACTTGTTCAAGTGCCTGTAATGTTAAGGGTGACAATGTGTTTGAATAGACCAGAGCTGTTCTGAATAAGCAGGACTTGACTCAAGATTCATTGCATTTTTGCCTAACTTCCACTCATTTCAGGAGTTAATTATCTGTAAGAATGTTCTTTTAAAATAATGAATCCACTCTCAGCTGGAGGTCAAGTAAGCAACTAAAGAGAGCAGGGAAGCTCATAAAGAAATGACTAAATTAAGGTTCTCAAAGTCTTATTTGCCTATTTTAATCTTAATCAAGCTCCTCTTCACAAATTATGGATGTGAACAATTGTCTTTAAAATACAGATAAATAATAACCCAAGTGAACCACTGCCGATGTGAGAATATTATCCATTTCACAACACACCTGCTCCAGTCTGAGAAAAATGCTGGACAAAGCAACAGGCCTTGATGCCTATCAGAAATTGCAAATAATTATGGGTAATGTTGTAGGAAACAATCTTTCAAAACTCGGAGCTCTCTGCAGCATTTCCCAGCCCCCAAACCAAACACATTTTGGGAACCTGAGATAAAGCACCAACTAAGCCTAAATTGCCAAGCCAAAGCATTAATTTCAAGGCAAAGTCTAAGAAACCCAAACTCCTGCCACAGAGTTTTACAAAACCAAAACATATTTGAACTTTCCATGGAAATAAACTTTAATGCATAGTAGTACCACTAGGGAAGTGAACAGCTGCATTCAGCACTTGCTGAAGTCTCTACAAGATCATCAGGGTGCCTAAAGGGACACATTAAGTTGCATTTTTGGGGCATGCAAGTGCCCGTGGTGAAAGCCCAAATTTGAAAAAAAAAAAAAAAGTTGCATGACTATTCACAAATGGGAAAGAATGGTTGGCTGCTGTGTCAGGAAGGCTGTCATGTAAGCGATAATCAGACACACTGATCACTCAGGAGCCTTCACTTTTGCTTTTCCTCTGTGATTTGTCTTTGGCTGTCAGTAAATATGACATCTATCCTCTCCATTCAGCTGGCTAACGGCCCTCGTCTAACTCTGAAACATTGGACTTTGGGAAACCATCTGTATCCATGAAATAAAGATAAAGCCAATACTACAAAGGCTCTTGTATTTCTAGTCTCCGATTAAGTGCCCTGAAGACCTTAGCATAAGGTGAGCAGGCACTTATTGCCAAGCAGAACCTTGTGACATCCTACACAAGTGCTCTTCCAGGGCACAGGAGCTGTGGCTGAGCAAAGCCTTGCGGGCCCTTCCTCAGAGGAAAGGCCTGGGCTTGTCAAACATGCCTCCATCCTTCCCCAAGAGGGTGTTCAGACGTGTTAGCAATATCTCATGGGCAAGATTACCAGAGGCAGCTGATACATCTAAAAGAGTCTGTACATTCACGTATTGTCACGAAATTAAAGGAGAAAATATTGACATAAACTTACTGCTCCCAATACAATATAAAAATAACAAAATAAGGGACCTACTGCTAATAAGGATTAATAAAAGTTAAGTAATACAGTTAAAAACAGAAATAACTGTTCAATTTACTCTAGTAGCAGTAGAGTCTCATTTGCTCTTTCAAAGGCATAATCAGTTGAAGGGCACATTTTTCTTCTCTTTGTTCTTTCCCATCAATTTTAATGGGTGCAGAACATCAGTCACATGAAATGTAATGGGACAAGAAGATGGATGAGTACATTTGAAGCTACTAGTCAGAGGACAGAAAACATCCTGACAAAGTGACACTGGCAGCATAGGGTTCAACAATAGAGCCTGGACAATATTTAGTAAGTGAAACTACAGTGCTACATGATTTGGTATTCTCACTGGGCAAAATCCCTCCCCTGTCACTATTCATCATGTTCCCACAGGTCAGACTTTCAAAGACATTCTCCTACTGAACATGACCAAATGACATTTTTAATTCAAGGAAATACGTAAATCTGGGGACAAAGAGGTCATTTGGATATAAATGGAAACAACCTCCTGTATTAGGAACTTAAAACTACTTCATCAAGAAGATTTTAAATGGTTTAGTAAGATACGCACATAAGATTTGAAATATATTATGCCCATAGGAGTGAGGAGACCTATATCTATGCTGAACTTATTGACAGCAACAGGACTCCACTAATGATGAACAAGTAGAAAACACTTATTTTTATTAGTACCCAAAGAAAGCAATACCAAAAAATTCATATTAATAAATTGCTCCATTTAAAAAAAGCTTCTAATTTGCACAACAAAATAAAATATGTGATGAAAAAAAAAGCGATTTGCCTGGTTAGTTATCTGAGAAGAGGTTTTGGGGAAATTGAAAACAAAAAAAGAAAATTCCTGTCCAAGCTAACCTTTAATGTACAGCAAAGGAAAACCCAGTCTTCCAACAAACCAAACCAAACCAAACCAAACCAAACCAAACCCCTTCTGGACTTTAAGGAAGCGTGGGACTCCAGAGCTGTTGGGAAATGCAGACAGATCTACACTCTACTGCAACGATCTACTTCCGTTATAACTTTAACAATAATTGCTCAGTGGATCGATCTAGAGTTTACGATGCTTATTGTGATCACCATCATCATTATTAGATAATACTATTCCGGTTTCTTCATTAGCCGAGATGTCTACAGTTAATCTTTAAAGCTTTAAATAATATAGAACTTCATACCAGAAAGGGAAAAGAGAAAACAGGACCTCTTCAAATATACCCACGAGAGCAGGAATTAGAGCCAGACCTCCAAGTCCTGCTGCTGCGCTAAATACGCCCTATGCCTCAGTACACCACAGTCACCCATCCAGTGGCGTGTGATGTTCAGAAGGCAAAAAGCCAGCTTTTGGCGCACACTCTCTTAAACAGGGCAACATCCCTCTCTGGCACCGCAACATACACTGTGTGGGTGATGGTATATTCTTTTTCTAACAAGTGCCTTATTGGAAGCTGTTTCTACAAACGCTTCTGGCTACATACGCTTTCCTTTCCTCCCACAAGATATGAGACCGCTCTCTAACAAAATCTCTAGAAGAAGCGCATGCTGGTCAAGATGATTTTATGTAAGGAGGAGCTTCCCACAGTAAGTCATATATCTCAGAAAGGGAAATCCAGAGAGGATGGAAATTGCACATCAGGAGAAGGTTTGAAGTTTCACAAACAATACCCACAACTCTGGAAAGAGCAAAGCATTTTAAAATAAAAGAACACTTGACTCGCTTTTGGCTTCCAAACTTCATATTATATGAAATAATACACCATTTTTAAAACTATGGAATGTAAGATATGTTAAAAGTTAATCAACCTAAATATTTCACTATGATGATATATAAATAATATTCAGACATTTCTGGAAATTCCTTTCACATGTTTTTCCTCTAAGACCACATTTTGGTGAGATATTTAATTTTTCTATGAAGCGTTTTGATTTTGATGGAATTATATTCCTCAGTGAAAAACAATCTAGACACCATACACACATTCTGGAATTCTCCATTTATAAACTTATGGGTCTGTGTCTTTCCTGACTGTAATAGTAGACTACATGACAAATTAAATTAAAAAAAATGCATAAAAGTATATTGCAATGAGATGCCACTCCCACTTTTACTAAGCCTGACCTCTGAGAAAGCATTCCAAATGCTGAATAACTAATAATTGACCATTTTTTCCATCTTTTCTTGCCATTAAAATTTGTTTTCAGCTGGCAGTTCATATGCCCACGGATATCACAAGGAATCCGAATACTTCACATTCTAGCCATGAGGAAGTCGAAGGCCTGAATAATGATTATTCCCTGAGCAGCTATCCATGAAAATCCATCACTATAATATGCATAAAGCACATTAGAAATACGATCAAACATATTAACTAGGTCGGTCAATTGTTCTGTTATACCAGAGGTAACTGAAGATAATCCTTTTCTCTGATTATTTCAATTGTTATGTCCTCATAAGGGTTTAGCGAAGTTCACCCATTCTCATGCTCCTTTTGGTCCTCAGGACAGGGGTCCTGGCACTGCAGTCAATTGTTCTTCTGACATTAAAGAGCAAGTCCTACAAAGTTTGTGGCAATTTCCCAGGAGCCTCAACAGTTTGCTGCACATGGACACAGAAGCTGCGCTGACATTTGCAAGCAAGATGGTCCCTGAAGGCATGTCTGCAGGTGCAGGGGAAGAACCCGCGATCCTAGCTAGGTCTCAAGCGTGCCATGATGTGCTGACACAGCCACGGCCGGCTCCTGTTGGCACTGATGTCTGTGGACAAGCCCTGAAAGCCCAGAGCCACTTTCCTCCGTTTTAGGGCCATGCACAGCTGCAAACCCCACATGGGTGGGTCTCAGCCTCATCTCTCAAGCAATGATGCCTAGCCTAGACAAGCAGAAGAATACCAAACCCTGAAGAATTTAGACTGTTTCTAAATGTTATCTTTCAAGTTCATCCCAATTCCTTCCAAATTTCCTAAGCTGTAAGCTAAACCTAACTGATACTTGCAAACTTTTCTCACTGATCATAAGTGAGGCTACTTTTAATGAGAAGTGCTTTTTTCAAACCAGTAAGATTCCAGGAGCTATGAAAAAAAACCCAAACAACAACCCCCCCCAAACACTAAGAGATATGAAACAAAACTGAAGAAAAATCTCCAGCTGGTCGACTAACACAAAACTTAAGACGTGTCTAGACAAATTAAAGATGCTTGTAGACTTTTGCAGATTGAGTCCTCTCAGGTTCAACTCTGACATTAACACACATGAAGCACAGGAACTCTACATATGACGTAGTGGTTTGGAAGATCACTCGTTCCACTGTGCTTATGTTGTTTTAGAGGTCAAACTTCATGGCCAAAACCTCTAGGGATTAAACTGCTACTGTACACAGCCCACAAAACAAAGGAAAATGAATGTTTGCTTTGCTTCACTTTGCTCATTATCAGGGTTTGCAAAAAAAAGCAACCTTCCTCCTGGAGGAAAAGGAATGAATTATTTTTTCCACCTGAGAGAAGAAGGATATGTAGAATTTCCTAACTTCCTCAAAGTGAAACAATAAAAAACCACCAACAGTGAATGTCATGCAAGTTTACATCATCCTATTATGCAGAAATGGTCAAATAGCCATACTGTCCTCTGCCTGTGCACACCAATATTTTAAACTTAAATACAAAATACAAACAACTGTACGAGAAGGATTGCAGTGTGTTATATGAAGACACTGCAATTCCATTTCTAGGTTAAGTCCATGGCATAAAAATATTTGTGAAAAAAAATGATAGATAACCTGTTAACAGTTGCTGAACTAATACCTGATCTTAACAGACTGATTTTTGTTACAGTTATCGAGCAAAGTAAAACAAATTACGAGCTTGTTACACACAAGAGAGCAAGTAACTATCTTCGCCGCAACCACAAAGTAAATGTATAAGGAACAATCTGCATCTAAATTTTTAAACTCTTTCATGTCTTGATATTTTCAGGTGGCGTTTGCAAGGTAGGAAATCCTCTTGGTCTTGAAAAAAAAAAAGATCTAGCTAGCAGTATCGTCAAACTAATTTGCATGAACCTAGAAGATCGGAAGTCCCTCATGGTTGAAATTAGCCAGTAGGTTCAAAGTTATGGAGTGGAAAAAAAGATCAGGTACTATTATAAAAAGCTAATTTCCTTTGAAACAACAGGTCAAATACACTCCGAAGTTAAACAGCCTTAAAAGAAAAGAACCGAGCATTTTTCAGCTTCTTTTTTATTCCATTTTTATGAGACCTCACCAAATCCCTAGGGGTGGAAGAACCGTTGGTTATCACCAACCCCTGCTGTACGTGTCTCCATTAAGCTCTTAGCTCTTGAGAGAAAACTAGTGAAACAACCTACTGTTAATTAACTCTTAACATGTACTTGGCAGAGCGTCTGGCTGACATTTAAATGCCTCTCCCCTTCAACGAACTACAAAAAACCCCAAAACCTGAACCCCCACAATACGCTTCTTCAGCGGTTATCAGTCTGCAAATGCTCAAGGTAGCAAGATTAGTTTCATCACATCACTGATGTATAACACTCACATAAAGATATATTTTGCCTTAGGCCTGAGGATTAGACCCATACATCCCATCAGGAAGCAAGCCTCAAGTAAGGATAGCTCTTTAAAAAAATGTATAAAAATCCGATCATTATAAGAATCCTTAATCCCCATTGTTAAATTCAAGATGCAAGGAACAGCAAAATGACAGAGAAAATCATGTTATTCAGTACCTCAGCCATTTTTTTTGTTTTTCACGGCATTGCCTATCCCTGCAGATTACTGATATAATCTCGGTATGGCTTTTTATAGCTGCCTCTGTTGTACCCATCCCCTGAATTCTTATCTCACATACTATTGTCTGCTTTCTTATCTCATGACTCTTTCTTTATCCTTCCTCTTGAGGTATGCGCAGGAACTATATGCCTTTTACAAGATAGTAAACAAGGACAGAAAATGAAAGCCTGGCCCCAGTGAAGTCAGTGGCAACACTTCAGAGTTTCCTGGGTTTTATCAGAAAAAAAAAAAAGCATTTTATCAAAAGCAGTTGGCGTGAGATCCAAAATAACACTTAGGTACTTAGTGTATAATTCAGGTGTCATGTTCAAAAGAATGACTCCAAAAAATCCTGCTGACAGGTTTAGGTTTTTAGGAAATCAGATGATGACTTCCTTACATGCCTAGTTGTATGCATGGGTCTCTTTGCTACAGCCACCATCCATCTGGGCAGACAGAGCAGGTTATTTTAAGCAGTCGATGTGTCCCCAGACCCAAATCCCCATTGCACAATCTTCCAGGACTCCTCAGGGAGCCTTCACACAAAAACATAGCTCTGTGGTGAGAGCCTAAATCTAGACACGAGACGGCCTATCAGACGTATCTTCTCTTTTAAGCAACCGGCATGTGGTGTCTCAAAGCACAGAGCTGAGGCGTAGATGCCCGAGGCTCTGGGGACAGCCTCCAATGCTCTCCTGGGCCATGGATGGCACCCAGCATGGGACGATGAGCTCCTCCACCAGGAGCAAGAGCTCAGTTGTTAGCAATGCCACAACACTGGTGTCTCTTTTTGAGTACAGCCCGCAGAAACGTTATGGCAATGGGATGAGTTATTTAGATGAATGATGCTCAATTATCAGTGTAAAGTAAGTAAGTAAGGAAACAGAAGAACCAAGAATGTGTGCCTGCTAACCACAAAGACTATTTCTTATCTGTAGGAGAAGGCAACTTTTATGAACTTCTTTTTTAAAGTCTTTTCAGTTTAGCAGAGGTTCTTTAAGGAAACTCCAAGCAAGTTTCTCGTGCATGGCTAGAAACATATGACAAACTTCACTTGATTATATTTTTACCATAAATACATTGCTCTACTAATAGGAGACAGTGTAGCTTTGAGGGGAATTACATAGAGCAGAGCTCTAAAATTGTTCTCTCAAACTGACAGGAAACAGCACTCCTACAAGTTTGTTGACTCCTTCAGCACCTCAACATTTATTTTTGAACTTTTCAAACAGATAACGCGGTATTCAGAAGAGCTGTTTAGAAAAAAAATAAGAATCAGGGGGTTCTCAATCATTTTGTTTAAAAATTAGAGAGAAGCAAAAAGGAAAAGCTAGGAAAAGAAGTGAGATAAAACCAGATCTACTTTTCCTACTGATTTAATTTGACTCAGATAATTAAACTAATTTCCAGACAATTAAATTTAGAATTTTCTCCTTTCATATTCTCCAGAGGTAAAAGTGTCCTGCCACAGAACTTCTATTAAAAACAGAACTTAGATATAAATGGACTCCAAAATGTGTTTGTGCTGATGCAGCACAAGATAGTACTTTCCCATTGCTGGTGAAATTCAGGAGGAGCATTTCGGGGTGGCACTGATATACAGCAAACAAAGGTGATGCAAAAGCCGCCTACAGGTATCTCCAGAAAAGAATGAGAGATAATGGCAAATACCACACCAAGGAGTTGTCATGTAAATACTTCACACAACATTAATAGTAGTGGCTGAACGTTGGTTCAGAAAGAAAATAAGGATCACATCATCTAGTCTATTTAATCCTCCGAATAAACCCAAATTTCATCAAGACCAAAGAAGGAAGGCCCCAGTGACAAGGAACACTGCTTGGCCCCCAGTCTTCTTTCCTTATCCCAATGCCAGCTATAAGCAGCACCTCCTGAAAAATACAGAAGTGCCTCTAGTGTTTCAATGGGCAGGCTTGATGTCTCTGTCGTGAACCTTTGAATTTGAAGAGATGTACCACTAAAACGCAGTACTTCAAGTAGCCCAGGGATATCAAAATGAACATAAAATCAGAACTCTAAACTGGTGAAAATTTGAGCTTTATGCTAATTATGGGAACCAACATGAGAAGCAAACTGCATAATCAGTCTTCAGAGGATTTAAAAACGCTGCAAGCAGGCTCTACTATCATCTCAGGTCAAATGTAAAATATAAATGTGCAACCTTCTAGTTTTAATCCCAGCTCCACCACTGACTTTGTGAGCCATCCCAGATTGCCTCTGTTTTCTCTTCTTGCTTTTCTCCTTTCTCCCTTTCCATTCAAAGCTCACCTGAGCCAGGACTGCTTCTTAACATGTAACTCAAAAAAGAAGTTCACACTGGTCTTTAATTGACCTCCAAAAGTACTGTGTTCTCTGACTCTCCACTCCCTTTCTCTCTGGGTTAACTGTACATTTTGAAAACAAAGCATAAAAATTCCAGTGAACAGAAATGATTTCCATATGATATCTGCAGAATTCTGTGAAAAATTTGCAATTCCTTGAGTCTCACACAAGGCTATTGAAGATCACTGCTGATGATTGATCAGATGGTTCTCCAGTTTCATTCCCTCCAATCCTCGCCATATTTCTCTTATCCTTTCCCCTAAAGGGGAATAGTCCTCATCAAGGAGCTAACAAATGACTTAAACTAAAATTTGACCAATGGACCATTCAGTGGATAAGGAACTGGCTGGACAGTTGCACTCAAAGAGTTGTGGTCAACGGCTCAAAGTCCAAGTGGAGACCAGTGACGAGTGCTGTTCCTCAGGGGTTGGTGCTGGGACTGGTACCATTTAACATCTTTCTTGGCAACATTAATGTTGGGATTGAGTGCACCCTCAGCAAGTTTGATGACAACACCAAGCTGTGTGGAACAGTCGACATGCTGGAGGGAAGGGGTGCCATCCAGAGGGACCTGGACAGGATTGAGGGGTGTGTCTGTGTGAACCTCATGAAGTTCAACAAGGTCAAATGCAAGGTCCTGCACATGGGTTGGGGCAACCCCATGCACAAATACAGGCTGGGCAGAGAACAGATTGAGAGCAGCCCTGAGGAGAGGCACTTGGGGTGTTGGTGGATGAGAAGCTCAACATGAGCCAGCAATGTGCGATTGCAGCCCAGGAAGCCAACCACATCCTGGGCTGAGTCAAAAGAAGTGTGGCCAGCAGGTCGGGGGAGGTGATTCTGCCCCACTACTCCGCTCTCATGAAACCCCTTCTAGAGTACTACGTCTAGCTCTGGGGCCCCCAACAGAAGAAAGACATGGACCTGTTGGAGTGAGTCCAGAGGAGGGCCATGAAGATGATCAGAGGACTGGAACACCTCTCCTACAAAGACAGGTTGAGAGAGTTGGGGTTGTTCAGCTTAGAGAAGAGAAGGCTCCAGGGAGACATTACAGCAACTTTCCAGTATCTGAAGGGCGCCTACAAGAAAGCTGGGGAGGGACTTTTTACAAGGGCATGTAGTGATGGGATGAGCGGTAATGGCTTCAAACTGGAAGAGGGTAGATTTAGATTAGATATCAGGAAGAAATTTTTCACTATGAGGGTGGTGAGGCACTGGAACAGGTTGCCCAGAGAAGTCATGGATGCCCCCTCCCTGGAAGTGTTCAAGACCAGGTTGGACGGGGCTTTGAGTAACCTGGTCTAGTGGGAGGTGTCCCTGGCCATGGCAGGGGGGTTGGAACTAGATGATCTTTAAGGTCCCTTCCAACCTAAATCATTCTATGATTCTATGATTCTATGAAACTCACTTCTTTCACCCCATCAGTGCAAGAGAAAATCAGCTGTGAATGGCAGAGATCTGCTCCTAATGGACATGAGCACACAACAGGTCCCACCTCTCCAAGTGACTTGAGGTAGGTTTCCCAGCTGCACATTCATTAGCACAATCTTGCTTATACAGCACACATGAAATAATAATAAAGTGCCCCACGAAGTAGCATGTAGGACCATAAATTTCAAATTGAGAGGTCTTCCGTTTCTCCACCAGTAGGTATATATACGGAGAAGAGGACTTGGCGGGGTGCTACGGCTGATACCTTCTCAGGGTGAAGTCAAGAAGCAAAGCGGAGCCGTCCTCACGTCCCGAGGACAGGTGAAGAGGCACTCCGAAGCACAAGGGTGCTTCACCAGTCTGTAGTGGTATCTCAAAAGCTTTCATTTTTAAAACATGACTCTGACTTTTTGTTTTAATCCCAGCCTGCACGTGCAAGACACAGTTATCAAAATAAAAGTCTCCGTCAGGCAAGCAAATGCTGTTTTCGGAGAGGGCCTCCATGGTCTCTGAACTGCTATCTCAGGGAAAGGCAAACGAGCCTGGAGGAAGGGGGTGGGAAGAGGAGCGAGGAATTATACATATTCTAACGATGTCTTCATTTCCCAGCAGCTCTACAACAAAAAGCTCTCCGGTGCTGAAGCTGACCTCACTACAACCAGTAACAGAAAACATGCCTCACTCTAAGCTCCTGCACGGTTTTCCTCTGCAAACAAGCTTTCCTTTGTTTACTGTATTTTTTAAGCACATGAGTGCCCAGACCACCCACAGTATCAGGTAGCCGAGCACGGGAAAGGTGAGAGATGAGGCTAGGATTGCTTCCTTATATGAATATAAATTAATCTATCTGATCCACATATGCTAGTGAGCCACAGCTCATCCTCAGTCAGTTCATGTCCCTGACAGGCTAACTTGTCCCAAGCTCTCCAGAAATCACGCAGATGAAAGAGCCAGGGCTGTGGTATAGGAATTACAGGACTGGAGAGTTAAAAAGGGATTTGCAAATCAAATAGTAATGCCTGCCTCGGCTTAATTTAATTTATCATATTCTGCTGCTGCTCCCACCCACAGCAGCAAGTCAGCATTGTACACAGAAGCAGTTACGGCGCGAGATACTACCTGATCTCTCCTGTAGCACCTGGCTAAAAATACGCTCAGTATCCTTTGGGCTCTGACCTGTATACACTGAAACAAAGATAGGGATGAGTTTACAGATGAACACGGGATCTGGCAGCGAGCACACTAAGTCATTTCTCTGCTCTCCTTCTGCACCTTATCAGTGACATTTCCCTAACAGCACAAGCTGCAGCACCAGGCTCGCTGCGTTTCAGCTCCCCAAGGAAACTCGCTCAGATCCCCCCAGGGATTACACTTTATCTGGCAAGCACCAGGGTAAAACGTGAAAGCATTAGTTCATTTTGCACCTTGGTTGTTCACATCCACAGACACTCCAACTCAAGAGCAGAGAAGATAACAGATAAAGGGAAGAATTTCTCTAGAATGTCTTTACAAACACCACCTTTGGGTTTGCTGATCATTTCAACGGCATTTATCACTATGCAGCATTACTGCAAGGAATATTTTGAAAAAGCGTTTGCTCTAAACCAGGCACAGCTTCTTTTTTCCTTACACACGTGCAGCCCTTTAAGAAATGTCTAATCCCCTTCACAGCACAACCCACATTTCTTATTCCCTGGCACAGAATTCCATTTTACACTTTCAGATCAGTTTGGCAATCCAGAGCTGGGGGGGGGACGGGGACGGGGGGGGACAGGGGGACAGGGTGGAGAGGGAAACGTGCTGCTATGCTTTTCCCTGTGCTATTGCTGCAAGAAAACATGATGATGGGATTACGACTAACTATTGAACTAAAGGGAAGTGTTCCACCTAGAGACCGTCTTCACCAGGCGAGGCAACGGGCAGGTTACCTGCAAACGGACACTCTTTTAGGATTGAATACGCCTGCTGGTTCTGTGGTAAAAAATGATGCAGAGGTATCCCCCCCAGTAGTAATTAACAATGTTAATCTTCCTCTTCCTCTCTATGGTGATAAAAAGAGTCATTTTTATATTTAATTAATGCAGAGGATCATTTTGGAAACTGGCTAATGAGGCTCTGATCACATTACCATGAAAATGTGCATTAACACCGCAACTGAGGAGGCTGCTTCATGTGTAGAGAATCCACTTTGTAATTAGCCCACTGTGAAATGAATCACGTCAGGAGGAACTCGGAGGGAACCAGTCGGCAACGGGCACTTAGCTGCTGCTGTGCCAACAGACCACCAACACCGTAAGCTGTTTTTTTCTCCTCCGCGCTGCCTGTCAGCAGCAGCGCAGTCCAAAACTGCGAGCGTTCAGCCTCCGTCAACGGCAATGTGTCAAAGCCAGGACAAATTATAGAGAGGGAGAGAACAGATGCTGAAAGGCACTAAACTTTAGTATGCGAGGGTCTGCGGTGCCAAGAGGAAAAACCAAACAAAAAGCTGCAAATCAAATCCCGATTCAATAGGATCCGGGCAAAAATTAAGGGCTATTATGGTAAGTGCCTGTTTCATCTTATCTTATTCTGAAGGAGCTGGGAACACGTTAGCAGCACACTGCTACACACACTGCTACACAGCTGAAAGAGACACCAAGATATCTAGATGGGATTAAGATCTTTGTCTATCGGTAAACAGAAATAACACACACACAATGAATGAACGAGCAGCACACCTCACTCCTGGAAACCCTGTTGTACTCAGTACCTCTTTAAAGGTGACAAGCACATTTCAGAATCAGTTCCATTTTAATTAATTAGTCTGAAAATTTAACATACTTCTTGGCCAGCATAGACACGCCATAAAAACTTTGTTCCTTAACTTAGAAATACTGGAGATCACAGACCTAACACTTTCAGAGGCAGCAGTGCAACTTATCTGAGATCAGCCTTATTACCAAAGCCAAGGGCTCCCTTAAAACATCACCGATACGGTTCAGTGAGACTGCTGCTATATGACTGACATCTTGGCAGAAGATGCACAAAAATGTTAAAAGAATCCCACAGGAAGTCATCTGAAGGGGGAGTGGCAAACGAGCAGAAAACAACAAGCACCCAAAATACTAATAATTACCAACACCCCCCCACCAACTTAGCTAGCAATTTTGCAAAGAAAAAAAAAAAAAAAGGCAAAGCAAAACAAAAGCATCTCTACTTACTGTCTGTAAAGAACACACATTTATACTCTGGAGATGCAGGTAATATCCTCTGCACTCACCTGTGAAACTTCATAGAGCAGTTTGTAGTGCTCCTCTCTCTTCTGAAAAGTGCACAGATTGCAGCCCATCCTAATAAGCAACACAAGAGCAAAGCCTCTAATTTCCCCAGCACTGAAAGGCAAACGCACTGACAGGGAATCACCCTCCAGACTTGACTACCGTTTTTCATCAGTCACTCCAGCCCCCAAACACAGGCACACGCCACTGTTAGCTGGAAGCGCGAGGCAGGGCAGTGTGTAGCAGCATGCTCTTCTTCCCTTCCCCTAACTATCTTACACTCACGTATACACACACAGAGTTTCGACTCAGTTCATGGCAACACTCCCCCTGTCTCTGCATCAGTGCACATGACTACACAGATTCTCACTCATGAATATTAATAGCCTCTCATTGATTATTTATGACAGAACGTGTTAGCGGGGAGGGGTGTCATAGCTGCTGCTGATGACAGATGAATATTCACTAATT
This sequence comes from Vanellus vanellus, assembly GCF_965231255.1. Classification (NCBI taxonomy): domain Eukaryota; kingdom Metazoa; phylum Chordata; class Aves; order Charadriiformes; family Charadriidae; genus Vanellus; species Vanellus vanellus. The sequence goes on along the minus strand of NC_138905.1, from coordinate 32,897,111 downwards.
AAGAAGCAAATGTACTGTGGTTAAACAAAATTCACTTGTGTCAATACCATCTCTGTTTATTAAGGGTAGAGGGACTAAGCCTCACGTATTTCACCCACACTCGCCTGAATTTTTACAGTAATTGTGAGACTAATTCATGAATGGGGGCGGGAAAGGCACAAGTCAAGTCTTATGTTAGGTCTCCACCTTGTGCAACAGGGATCGCGGAATACATTTGAAATATTTGCAAGCATTTTAGGAGTGTGCTTGTGAAACCTGAGCTGATGTGGCTAAAAATTTAAAGCAAAGAAGGAGAGAAAAATTAACCCAGATGGCTACACTGCTAGCTTCACCTTTGACACTGCCAAATTTAGCCAGAATTCCAGTGTACTCATAAAAGGCATGAGTCTATAACAACTCGTCATACATACCCAGCATATGTGGAAATGCAGGTGTGCCCGATCTGGTGCTTTTTACATATATACACGCATTGTACTGTTTATTAAATAATCTCACATTCAAGTCTCTTTCGGCATGTAAAACAGATTAATAGTAATTATAGCCCCGATTTCTAAGAAACTCAACATATATTTCCTCTTGGACTCCTAGACATCAAAGCTTTTACTATACCATGCCATTATATCTAATTTTACCATTTGTAAATTAGATTTTAATGGCTTCACAATTCTCAATGTGTGTATAAAGGCAAGGATGCATTTAAAATTAAACCCACATGTTAAATGTTAAGGCCAATGGAAATCACACTTAATTCCAGGCTGGCATTAATTCCTATATTGTATAGCATATAACCCATTGGTAGTTACGCAAAATAGAAAGCCCAAGCCATGACAAACCAAGACAGAAAATAAAAAAGTTGCTTTTGTTTTATCACTCCTTTCTCAGCAACTCTGCTAATCAAGAACTACGTCCTTGTTTCAAAGCATCTTTAATCTGGAGGGGATAGCAGGTGGGATCCAAAGCAGAAATAATTACTTGGAAACCAATGAAACCAGTTAGTTAAGATTGACACTGGGCCCTAAAGAGTTGTAATTACTAAGCACCGATGTACAGCTACTATTTTTTTTTGGGTGCAGTTTCCTAAAAGTGCTTTGTCAAACATTTAAAATCGATAACAGGAAATGATTCTAATGAGCACTAATTGTTAACAAATTGGCTTTGCATCTAGCAGCACCTCAAGCACCACCAACATCGGGTAGCAAGCAGATCAACAATCATGTGCTGCTTATCAGTCCTGCCCCTTGGGATGCAATAATCCGATTTTCTGGGCCTTAATTTTACCTAACAGCCGGGATGAAAGCCAAGCAGAGAAACCTACAGGAAAAACTGAACCATTACTGCGAACTCTGCATATTAGTAAAGTTTGCTAAAACCTCTATGTAAATTACAGATAGGTTGAGACTAAATGTTAATTAAATTTCATCTCCTTTAATAAATGAGCAGAGTCAGAAGGAATCAAATAATGACCATTAACAGAGCAAGCTCTTCTCCTGTCAGCTTCCAGCACTGTTCCGAAACATAAAATTAAGATTAATTTTCACTTGGTGGAAGAACCTGAGCTGGCAGGTTTGGTTCTGAATTTTTCCAAAGTCCAAGGGTTTCCAAGCCGAGCCATGGAGGAGGGTTCACCATTGTTAGAAAGAATCAGCCTCTGTTCTCCTCCTCCACACTCCCATGAAATGCTGTTCATGCTGAGAGGTTTAAACCCATGAAGCAAACATCAACCCAGTCTTTGAAGGTTTCTATATTGTGAGGTGCAGAAGGATTCTCAGATGTGTAAATTTTGAACTTAAGAAAGTCAGATCAATGAACTAGACAACAGTCACGCAAGGACAACCATGCCATCTTTCGATGAAAGTGTTCCCTCCTTCCACTGACACAACTTCTTCCTCTGACACATACACAGTCTGAAAGCTAAACTATACTCATAAAAGGAGACATGATTTACCCTAGTATATTTTTGATAGTCCCTTAAAATTAGTTCTTAAGAAAAAGAGGAAAAAAAAAAAAGTCTATACTACTACAGGAATCCAGTTGTATATGCACAAGAAACAAACAAACAACAAAACAAAACCCAACAGACAAAATAAGCAATGGAAAACTACAGTTAATCTTTCAGCAGTTTCCCCTGACAGTCTCTTTTTTCATTGCTCTTCCTCTGGTTCTTTTGTTTCCTTCTCTGAAGCCGATATAGGCTTCTCCATTCATTTATCAAGTGCCTGCCCTATGCCCGTACAGAGAGTAAAAGGGTTCTGTCTTCAGCCTCTGCGGCCACTAATGGACTGCATGGCTGAATAGATTTATTTGTGAAGGAAAGGTGTACTTCCAGGTTCTTGAGCTTCATCTAAACACGCTGCTTTGATTTTACATGTGGTCAAAGTACCAAACTTTGTGCAGCACAGAATGACATTCAAGGCAAAACTTGATTGAACTAATGACTAAAATGGAATCTGTGACGTGTTTTGGTCAAGTTGAATTTGACGTTGGGGAGAGAGCAATCTCTTTCTTTCCTTCCTTCCTTCTCTCCCTCCTCTTAATCCCCTTCCAACATCAAATTTGTAGTTAAAGGGACAAAAAAGGTACTAAAACATAATCAAGTAATTCTTATTCTACATGTAATTCAAAGATATTTGAATAATTCAATGCTTTTCTTGATTGTGGAGTTCTCCATGTTCATCACCTACAATTTAATGTTACCATAAAGACTAAAATCATAATTTATAGTCAAACCAGGAATGCAATAATGCAAAGGGATGAAGTTTAATTTCAAGAGAGTTACAGCAAAATATCTGTTAACATTTTCAAACAAGGTGCCCTTGTTTAGGTCCCTTAATTCATTTTAAGTATCCAGGAGATGACTTACACATTTGGTATATAGTTTCCTCACTGAGGTACAGAAGTGTCTAATTATAAGCACCCATGCTTGAAAGTTTATCATTGCAAAAAAATTCAAGGGAATGACACTTCAAATTAAAGGCCACTCACTCCTTTATATCTTCTTTATCACACAGCTAAAAGATATATAATAAAATATAACATAAGTGAGGACAGTGAAGTCATTGGTCCGAACTCAGTGGTGAAACCCAGTGAGGCAAATGTGGAATTCCAGGTTTCCTTTGCATGCCCTTGAATTCGCACTCTTCTCCTGAATTTTCCAACCCTACTGCATTTACTCTACAAATTTTGAAGAATGACCAGAAATTTAGCTCACAGTGGCAATGCAATTTATGGTCTTAAGGCTGCATATCTGTAAAACAAAAATATCATAAGAAAAAGGGAGTTGGAGAAACCCTTTGCTTATCCCCACTTCCTAAACAAAGGCTCAACTTCATAAGGCTTGACCTCAATCTGGCCAGATCTTTTAGTTCATGGTGATAATTAGTGTTTTCTGTAAAGCCTCAGCTGCTGGAATCAGGTGACTGTATGCACCAGTCAGTTTGCGTCTTAGAAAAACAACAAATTTTCCGGCCCTATGATTGCAGAGAAAAGCTTAAAAACCTTCAGTAAATGTAACCCAAAGACTCAGAATTTGCACACAAGCTAACCAGCTCGAATTCTACAATAACATAATGTATATTACCCAGTAGGCTAAATGAAGGTGCAAACTATGGATGTACAAAGTCATTGTAACGGGCTTAGGCTCCAATAAAATGGATTTTTCCAAATCAAAAACACTGGAAATTTTAACCACACTCCCTACAAAAGATACCTGAAAATCTAAGTGAAGGTAAAAATGCACTATATGTTTTCCACAGACATCAGAACACACTTAAAAAATGCATGATTAAAAAAAGAATGTGTATCTACAATAAAATGCAGTATTTGCAGGAACATTAATTTACGTCCATAGGAAAGACACTTGTTTAAACTCATATCCTTTAGCACAGCCACTGAGGCTTCATGCACTGCTCAAAGTCACAGTAAGAATAAGGGTGGTAGGAGAAAAGGCGGGACATGGAATTCCCACGTTCTGTATTTCCTCAGAGGATTGTAATTTATCTGAAGACTGTCCAGGTCTACCTGATCGCAAATCAGATGAGGTCCATGAGTGGAATCTTCCACTAGGCTCAGGTGCTTCCTGGAAGGCAGGGAGCACCTACAACATTATATGACACAAATCCAGTCTACTGTTTTTTGTTTTTGTTTTTTTCATCCATGGTTAAATTGACACAGATCCATGGGATTCCTGGTCCAAAATGTAAATACATGTCTAGAGTGAAATCGAAAGCTAGCAAGCACGTGAGGAACCTTCTCTGCCATGATTGTTTACAACACAAGAGCTATTTGTCCCTTTTGTTCTACACAGAAAATAAAAATAAAAATTAAATGAACCCCTGTTTATCTACCACTCCCATGTGAATGGGCTCACTAACTTTCTTTGGGAAAAGTACCATTCCTTTACCAGGTCTACCGGACAAACTTCAGACCCCGCAGGTACCTTTTTTTCTCTTTTCTTTCTCAAAGTTTCATCCAGGGTATTATTTTTCTGAGATTTTTACTCTAAGTGGCTTCCTTATCGTTTCTCAAACTGCTGCAATTACACAATTACAGAAGTGTTGCAGAACACCAAACGATTCCTATACTGAACTTTAAGGCCTTGGGAATACATAAAGACATCAAGTGAACGGTGTCAGTCAAATCGAGAAAATCAGTCAATGCTGGCCCTAAGAGTCTTCCCTAAACTAAGGACTTTGTTAATAAATACTAAAAGAAACTGAACTTTCCTTGACTCTCTCTACCTCATCAGTTAATTATAAGGAAACTATCGGACACACCTTTACTTTTTTTAAACCACATGATCACGTGAAACCAGACTGATAGCTCTTTACTGCACTATAGAGATCAACACTAAGGAGTGTACAGAGTAAAATTACTCATAAATAAGCTTGAAAGGATTTAAAGAAAAAGACAAAAATTTATTCAGGGTAGCCAAACCTAAAATGGCTGAACAGAGTTGCCGAAAAAAAGCCCCGATTAGACATAAATTGGGATATGAAGTCCCATGTCAATAAACATTAAATAATGCACTTAGGGAATATTGCTAAAATATCCAGAGTTGTGGTCTCTAAAGTAGTTATTTCTACTCAGAAAATAGATCTGGAGTTGTGGATAGTTTCCTTGAACTACATGTTCAATGCTTAACCGCAGTAAGAAGTCAAGCAGAGCGCGAGGAATTTTAGGAGAACACTGAGAACAGAGCAGAAACTGTCATCATGAAACTGCACAAACCCCAACAATACCCACATAGGAATACAGCCAGCAGTCCTGGTCTTTCCACCTCTAAATCATTTAATGGAAATGGAAGAGCTATGAAGAATAGATGAGAAACACAGATGTGTAATAGTTCACTTTCCCTGCATCTTTCATCTTAATCTATAATTTCCCCCCCCCCTGTACGGAAGCCATTCCTTCTCACATCGCACAATGAAATAATCAGACAATACGTTTAAAGCAACAAAAGGAAGTCTGGATTTTTTTCCTAGTAATTTGACTGTGGAACTCATTACCAAAACTCACTGGAATCAAAAAGCAGAAAAGGGTTCAAAAAGGCATTAGACAACTTTACGACAGGTAACTGTCAGTAGTCATCTGCCTGCTTCGGAAGCCCGTAATTCACCCACTCCTGGGAGCTATGAGAGCGAGTCCAGCAGCGAGATTTCTCTCCATGCATCCCCTTGCTGATAGCTTTCCTGTGCTTTATTGTTGGCCTCTTAGAAATCTAATATTGGCAATATGATCGCTTTACTAATTCAATTCTAAAGCTCCAAATTTACCAGTTCTTGCACAAAAAGCTAGAATATGTACTAAACTGAAAATTCCTTAGCTAATGTTAGCTGGCAATACACCACAGGGTCCAACTGCTTTACAAGGCTTTATTAATGATCGCATAATGACTTTGGACTTCAAACATGTTTATAAAAGTACATTTTATTATTGTTGTCACCGGTTTCAAAGCTTTTCAAGCTATGTCTGTTAAAAAAAAATAAATCAGAATTTTTCACCACACCTGAAGATTAAATCTGAGGGGTTTTTTACATCTGTGTGGGAAAGAAAGACCATCTAGAACTGATATATTACACTCCAAGTTCAGGCCCAGACCAAACAAAGGCAAACATCAATGAAACGCCTCAATGAGAAACCGAGCTCATGGTACAAAACTCTAATTCAAATGCTGAAGCAGCAGGAACTGGTTCAGAGGATGACAGCAGCGGTGAGGACTCCTTGGCTCTGTTCTTTCCTCTGATACCTCTGTCATTAGAAAATCTCTTCCTTTTTACATTCTTATAAAATAAGTAACACCTGTCTTGCAAGAGCATTAATTCAATGAACCTCTTCCGAGCTTTCAGAGCTTTTCAAAGAATGTATTGTAGAGTGCAGTTACACCCCTCCAAGTTCTGCTGAGGCCACCCTCGCAGTCTCCAGCACTCAAATGTAATTAAAATGTCTTGCGTAGTTTCTTAATTAAAAGTTTTAAGTAATACTCATGGTGTGCTAATCAGTATAAAAAAACACAAGGAAACATTACTCATGACTTGAGAAAGTCCCTTGCTAAAAATTACAATCACAGCAATTTGAGGGATTAGAAAAACTAAACAAGAGATATACTTCGGTCAGGGTGATGGCTGAGCATGTCTTCATCCCAGAGTGAATAAAATATACTAGCTAGAGGTAGACTGGAGCATTTCCTTTTCGGTTGCCTTCCAGTTTAAGTACAATTAGTTGGATAAATCTACAAGAGTAGTTTTGGCACATCCGAGTATCTCACAAGTGAGGTAAAGGTGCTGATAAGAGTAGCCTGCCATGAATAATGCCATTATAGAGACATATTTACCAACACAGACACTTCACTGTTGACTTTCAAAATCCATACAATTGACAATCTGGAAGAACTGTAGAGGGATACATGCAATACAATAGATTATTCTGTCTTGTCCTGTAAAAATGGCCTACTGTGTCCCAGAAAAACACCCTGGGATTAGGAAAGTTTTCATGGCCTTGAAAGCATTTTCATGGTATCGAAGCTCAAAAAGAGACTTGTACCAGACCAGGCTGTAAAAGCAGCTGCTTTCCTCCTTTGCCAAAACATAAAGATGTAATATAACTGTCAGAAGTTTGTGTTAACTATACTAAAAAATTAATTTTGGAACATAGAAATGACCTGAGTCTTTAAAGGAGTGGTGAGGCAGAGGGGAGATGGTTGGTTTTGTGCAACTAATCGTGACCTCATCACCCTAAAATTAGTATTAGGTGGTGTACGTGACTGAATCTCAAATGCGGCTCCCAACACACACCTGATAGAATGATGGATGCAGGAGTGGCATCACACGATGCTGCAGGAAGAACCATCCAGAACACTCCCATGTCTGACAGCTGGCTAGTTTGATTTAAAATTACAATTTGAACTGAAATCAACTCTGTTTGTTGACAGTCATTAGCGGACTACCATAAAAGCACCATTAATTCTGTTGTAGTCAGCAAATGCTTTGTAATGATCTAAAGCTAATGCGGCTCCCCCTCCTGTAAAATCCCCACAGCGTCAAAGGTTTATTTTGTACACTGTTTGGGCTTTCTGAAGCTTAAAATCACTGCCAGTGCACCTGCTTTCTAGAAGATCATTAGGTAAAAATCCCAACGAAGCCCCATCAACCTGGCTTTAGTTACCTTACCGTCTGCTCTAAAAGAAAACTAATGTTATTAGATGTGCGTTTCTCTGAAAATTGCTGGTGTTTGGTTACCGTGCCAGCTGTCTGGGAGGTGCGGGGGTCTGCTGGACGCTGACCCGGCTTTGCCTGGGCAGAGACCGGTCCTGGCCCCTGTGTCAGCTGCTCCACCAGCATCGGGGTGCCCCGAGACCCCCCGGTGCACCAGAGCTCAGGCGTGCCAGCACGACCCCCCCCCAAACCCCAGCTCCCTGCAACCCTCACCCAGGCCATCGTGAAACAGCGACGCCAAGTCTGAACTCAGGTATAAGGACTTAGGAAGAAAAACAATAGAAAGAGTGAAAAAACTCCCGCGGAGCCACACGGATGAAGACAAATGAAATCCGATTAAGGATGCCTCTTTTTCTTCTATTTTGATGTCCCGTGGAAAAGTAATTAGCATAGCAAATCCTGCTTTATCTCTGAATGAAATTTCAGATCCTCAGTCTGAAATCTGCTCTTTCCTCTTGGAACAAAAAGTCAAACCCCAGAGCTTGTCAGCTTCGGGGGGGGGGAGATCTGTCACGCACCAGCGGTTCCAGGGGGTGGTTGCCCACCTGGCCCTTGCTGCCTGACCGCAGGGACACCTCTGCCACCCAGCCTCTGCTCGGCTGCTGCCTCCCCGGCCTCTGCAGCACGCCAGGACTTTTGGTTCTCCTGTGCCCTCTGGACAGGTGCATTAAAGCCACTTTGTGAATATAGTTTCCTAAAATAGTCGGAGGACAACGGACAGTAGACGAAAAGGATTCAGGCACATCACAATCAAAGAATGGTACCAATTAAAATGAAGTGCTTAACTAGTGTTTGGCACAGAAACCATCTGAAAACCTCTAAACACCAAAATCACATAAAAGAAACCTTCGGGTGGGAAGCGGGAATTTTAGAGGCATGGGTCTCATTGACTTTACCAAGACTGAAGCAGTTAAAACCCCCGGTATGTTCTAAAGATGAACTCCTTAGCGCCCTTCTTCACCAATAAGTATTAATGACATAGTAGCAATACCAGTGCAATTCATCTGGGATGAAAATCCTTCCCAGTTAAACTTTCACACAGTGAAAACACTATCTCCCTGAAGTTTTGCATTTTGGATTTCAAAATACGCTCCTCTTGAAATACACACCCGAGCTCCCTAGTGTATTTTGGTTGTCAATATCAGTCATAAATAAAGATAAGGCAGACTCTAGAATAGAGAAATATGATGAGAAAAGAAACAGAAATCTCCTGCTCAAAGAATCTCTGCTTTGTAATTCTCCACTGATGTTCTCTCCAGTCCTAGGGCTGGGAAAAGGATGATCTTTAAAGGTCCCTTCCAACCCAAACCATTCTGTTATTCCATGATTTATCTGAATGTATTTACTTACTAGGAAATGTCCACCCTGCTTTGTCCAACAGTGCAGCGAGTGCCCTTGGTACCCTTATAATTTATGCTATTTCTTTAAAATAAGAATAAACCAGAACTATATCCTTGCATGATCAGTATTTTAGGAGATACTGTTCATAGTCCTCTGTCTCAAAAAGGTCAAGGCCACTTGCCCAACCTTTGTCAGCTCCTCCAGGAAGCCAGATCCTGTACTTATATTTGTAAGAGTTTAAAGATGCCCACAGACAGACACATATCTTCCCTGTGCCCCCGCACCTACCCATCCACTTGCCCACTCAGATTCTGCTGTAACACAAAAAAGGATAAACCTAATCTCATATACTCCAGAGACAATTTCAGTACTACCGAATCATTTAACCTCAAAAGGAAAACAACGGGCTTCAGGCCAGGTAGGCATCTCCTGTGGCTAAATCTGTCCACGTTTCTACTTGTCCATAAGAAGTCAGCCCCCACATTTTCAACTCGTTGTCTTCAGAGGGGAGAGAAAGATGCTCTCATTTACCACAGGGGAGGAAGTGACATCTGTGAAAAATGCATTTACTTATCAGGCTTCAAACTACAGGCGGTGTGTATGCGAGCGTGTACACTGGAGGGAAAAACAGCACATTTCCAACACTCACTTGTGTTTCATTTTTACAGAATTACACTTCTCACCTTATAAACCAGAATGATCTTTTAATAGAAGGGGAAATATTTAACCTTCTCAAAGTCAATGCTTATTCTCTTCTCTGTGATTGCTCCTGTAGAGAAATGAAACAAATCACAAGGAAAAAAAAAATCAAGGAGAATAACAGATTGGGGGGGGTTGGGGGGTGTTGTTTTTTCTGCAAGAGCTTCACATCTAGTCTGAATCTCTTTCATTTCTATTCAGTTCTTGTGCAGGACACTAGGATTATATGTATCAACTTAATTCAGTGATAAGAAAATCCTCACTATAAATCCTACCATGTGGACAAATCTGTCAAGATCTTGATTATCCAAACAAATGAACAGACAGTAAAATGTGACATACATAGCATACACTTTACATGATAAATTAGCCGTCGCACAACTGACAGACATACTGTAACGGGATGTTAAAGTTGCTATGGCAAACAATGCCTTTCCTCCCCCAGCTCCCGAATCACAAGTTTTCTGAGAGGGTCATTGACTTCTAGCAAAAGACAACACATTTTCTATGGCTAAACACTACCTGCCTGGAAGAGGCACATTTCTCAGTCCCACTGTGGTCTTCTTCAAAAGTTACTGCCTTCAAGAGTGACCTCATCGTGCCACAGGCTATAAGGTGTTCTTCCCCTTCAGCAGACGTGTTCGGGTTTTACTGTAATGCTTCAGGGATCCAAATAGTGACGGTCAAATAATTAGGAAACGTACTTTATCGTGCAGTGAGCAACAACGTTGTGAACTCAGGGAAAACGAGAGAGTCCTGTCTCAAGCTTAGAAATGTGAACTAAAAATTCAAGTATTTTAGCTACCCAAAAGTTTGGATGTTACGCATCCCTCGGAACTGGGTTATCGTGTAAGAACAGAGTTTCTTAGGAAACATTCCCACTTTCAGTTGGAATAAAAATTGTGGGAAGATGATTTCAGCATACATCTCATCCAAACTGGTGTTTGGAACTGCTAAGGCGGAAAATCAGTGACACATTTAAAGAAACGGAGCAAACCCCAATGAGAATTTAGTACAACATCCTGAACAGCTATTTCTGTCAACAAGAAACATTTCATGCACCCAAGAGCTCTCCTGCACAAAGGCCGAAACACTAGAGAGAGTAAAAGGTGTGGGTACATTCCTGCCGCAAAGCATTCAGAACCTGAATCAGGATGGGCTCATCTTTGCTGCAAAATATTACACAAGTCTTATACAGTAAGCCTGACAACTTCACTGATTACTCCTCCTGGAAACCTGTCAGAAAGTCAAATTAAATTAGCTTCTGGCTTTCTTAGCAAAACTCATGAGCACAGCTGGGTTCTTATTGACCTCAAAGGAAAAGGACCACAAACTCTCCTTTAGCTGTTAATTCCTCTGATTACAGTGTGTCTTCTAAGTTCTGAGAGATATGCATATTGATCACCAGGCGACAGGGTACAGACACAACTATGACCACATCAAAATCACCAAGCGAAACGGTCAGGTTCCTGTATATCTAGGAAGGAATGCAGAAGGTGCTTGTGCCGTCTTTCTACTTCATACTGTAGTTCATCAAATAAGCATTTCACAAAAAGTCACAATTCTACTGATAAAATCAATCATTTAGGTGCTTTTCTGAATACATGCTATCCTAATGGCAAGTTAAGTGATATAGTAAGGATGAGAAGCAAAGATCTTAAAAAAACGCCACCCTCAGCTAGTTCGTCTAAAGTCTCGTTGTACTATTGGCAAAGAGGAGACCAATTTACATAAAGGTCTATTTTCTGTTTGACTCCAGGCGCAAGCAAAAGAGTGAACAATTCTGAGCAAGTAAAACAGATTATTTTAAAATCATTAAATTTAACTTGTACAAAAAAAAAATCTAGACGTTAAGTAAACTATTTACGTAACAACAGAAGTCAAGATTCATACAGAATTTTTCAGACAGGGATATCAAAGTATCACACAAAGTCAGGTAATGTTATCACCATTTTACAAATGTGCAAATAACATGGAAATGTAGCAACGCATAATACTGAAATACAACAAATAACTTCCAAAATTCAGTACCAGTGTAGAAAGCACCAAGAAGCTCCGTGGTGATAGAGCTACCCAGCCCCAAGCAAGTGATGGCAGAGCAGTAACACACCAGCGGATGGCATCTAATGAATTTCAGCAATTGTTTGGGATAAGAAAAACATTTCAAGATCTTTCTACACCTTGCAAAGAAACGAAAATTAAACCCAATTTTAGACAAAAAACCCTTTGAAGGTAGCTCTTACAAGAAACTGCAGAGAACACACATCATTGGTACTAGCCTCCAGCTGGCAATGCAAACCTATGCAGTTTTATCTCTTTCTCCTCTCCTTCCTCTACTGGATAGTGAGATTTTACTTTTGCATATCCTGCTCCATATTTTCTTGTTTCCTATGCCCAGCTTAAAATCTGTGTCCCACTATAATTCTGCATCTCTTTCCCCATTTATCCACTGATGGCTCCAAACAGGCCCCCACTGCTGTGCACTGCTTTCATCCATCACATCCTGCTCCTTCCCAGCTCTTCTCTACCTTATTTCCCTTCACCTTTGGCTTCAGAATTTCCCCAGCCTTCTCCCTCCTGTGCATCCTCCCAAGAGCTGAACTCTACCACAACCCCTCTGGTTGGGCGGGAGGCCACGGAGAAGACCTTCTCGGGCTGTGCCCAGTGGTGGGTAGACGGGAGAACCTGCCAAAGCCTGGGAAGCAGGCTGGGCTCAGCCGTGCTGGCCGGGGCTGCTCCCCAGGACAGTCCCAGCTCTGGCGTTACAGCAAGCAACAGCTGCACGCCTGCTTTCCTGCGCACAGCAAAACAAACCAGGATGCCTGGGTCGCAGGTTTAATTGATTTTTTTTTTTTGTCGTTCACCCTGCTTCAGAAGTCAGCCTGATCAATGCTATTTCACACTCTCCAGTGCAAGCTTTACTGATCTAACCCCTGACTAAAAATAGATTCATCAAAGCAGCACCGTGGGAGGCAATATTTATCCCCTGCAACACACAGGGAATGTCACGTTACAACTTCCTCCTGGCTTTCCTCTTCTATTAGGAGCAGCGGGGAAGGAGGAGAGGGAAGGAGGACTCGCACGGCTGAAGCGAGCGCCGGCACTGGAAACTGATGTTGTGTATTTATCCACTCGCATTAAGTATGGAAGAGGCAGTCACAGTTCGTGCTCCCTCGGCACTCTTGTAAATTCTTATCCTTTCCATCTTCCAGTGGGTGACAGAAAATAGCAGTTACTGACAAATGCTGGGGGAAAGCACAAGACCTAACCAATAAATAATAAATGCATCCATATCTCTACAACTCCTTACTTCAAGTCCAGACAAAGTAAATACGAGAATCCCCACAGGAAGTCATGGAAGCCGCCAATTCCATTCATGAAGGCGAATACATGAACTTTCATACTGCTTCCTTGCATTTCTTTAATAACCTGAATAAAAACTGCTAACTAATAACGCAGCAGAACATGTTCATTTGCTCACACAGGACAGCCTTTCCCTTGCCAAACGCGCCGGTGTGAAGGGAGATATCCGGAGCGGCCGTGGGAGCATTGCCGGGGCAGTGCACACACAGAGGGGGTACCTAGCAGCTGTGCACATGAAGAAGTGAGGCTTTGTCATTTTGTCACGCAGGCGGGAAGATTACTTCCTATACAAAACTGACAGCTACAAGGATTATTATGTGGACGTGGTGTGAAAAGTTACTTGTGCCACTTCAAGCACTTCCTTGTTTCCATTCTGGCCATCTGCTCTTATTCCTTCTTAGCTTGCTGTCTTGATGCGCTTTTCTTGAGGACAGTTTCTCAGTTCTCTTCAATGGTGGGTCTATTGCTAACCCCTTTGGTGCCTTCTCCAAACCCTCTGGGTTGGTTTTCCATATGGAATCAAAAAATCCCTCTGAAAGGCTGAGCCACATCACAGCTTGACTATTGTCAATCCTGCCTGCTATTGATTGAATATTTCCATTTTGAGTAGTTTTGCTGAGATTACGTATTTTTAATTACTTCCCATTCAAGGTGCACACCTTCACCACCAGAGACTCAGACATTAAAAGCTCATCTGTCACTCTCTCGTCTCATTGCCGCTGCTCCCACAGCTCTCTCTTAAGATGTCCAATTTAATTCTTCCACTTGTACCTCTCTACTGATATTTATGAAGCTTTCTAATTTGGGGATAACTGTTCCATTTCTTCTATGCCAAACTTCTTCTGGGATCTCATTCATGCATCTCCTTACATCTACTTCCTTCATCAGGTCCCTCATAACAAAATCTCAATTCCTCCTCTGCCCAGACAGAGTTCTGGGTTTCTCCACAGCTGGGCTATGACATCGTCAACTCTGGCATCCTCCTGAACCTCTGTCTTCTTCTTTGAACACAGTATGTTGGAGAATATCAAAAGAACAGGTTTCTTCTCCCACTTTCAAACAGATCTATTCCAGGAAATTACTTTTCCAAACCTGATCTAATACAGGAATCCAAGCCACTCTAAACTTAAACTGCAGGTGGACGAATGAAATACACCCTGCTTCTGAGACGTAACTAAAACAACTCAGAGCCAGGAATTAGGCCCTGCAAGTACTTCTGCTGATTTGAACAACTGAAAACATTTTAGGCAGAAAGCACACACTGAGCCTGTAATTGGAAGTGCTGTAATCAAACAAGTTTTCAAAAGCTGCAGAAGCAAATGCTTACCTCAAAAAACCACAGCAGGGCATCAAATAACGAAGAGCTTGAAGTCACCACCCTGGAAGCTCTCAGTTTGACCTCTGGGTACAAAAGAAGAAGGACCGCGATGCCTTCCCATTTCCCACACTAATGCCTAAGGTATCACTTCCCATGACTGCTGACTACTACATTTGCGCAGTGAACCATGAATTTCCCTTCAAAAGGCATGTACTCTTTGCAGAAAACCATAAAAACTGACCTGAGCATTCACCACATTCCCCAGCACAAACAAGATGTCTGCTTCCAAAGCTTCGGCCCGTGGCCCTGCGTGTGTCTGCCCTGCACTGCCTGCTAATTGGACCTAAAACGTGCTGGAACAGTCAGCTGGAAAAAAGCCGCCTTATCTTTGTGCTCCAAAAGAATTTTTAAAAGGAAAAGGAAACTCCTGTTGTGAATCATGAGAATAAGCATCTTTCAAATACTGTTAATAGAGTGATAAGAATTACCTTTTCTTGGTGTCTGTAATACCCCAATCAGCAAGGACTCCTCCTCTCTCCCCAAGCCTCAAATTTAACATGATTTTTACTTGCAGTGTTACTTTCCAGAGATACATATTAGCGCATTTTTTCAAAACAAATGAACATTGCCAAAGTAATTACTAAACACATCTTTCCCTGCATAGCCAACCAGGGGCTCAGTTCTGAAAACTTCTGCTATTAATAAATGACACACTGCAGTAAACTAATTGTATGTAAAGTCAACGGGTGCATGTTTAAGAATTTTAATTACTGTTCCGTGATTGCTTTATATTCAATACATAACATGCAGGTAACACAGCCTTTATGATGATAAGCAGTTTAATTAGAAAGCCAAGATAAGAAAAAAATGCCTTTAAGTTACTGAATTTGTTCATGCTGGCCCTGCGATAACTCGAGCACATAGTTTCCCCCGGTATTTTAAAATGTGAATTGCTAATTCTACCTAAACCTTTGTTTCCTCACACTATAACAACTCCTCTCTATGCCATTTGCTTCTCTCTCTTATGGGTGTCAACAGCACAGTTTAATTAGATCACGACCCTCAACCCGTCTTTGCTCTTTGAGTGGGTCCACGCAAGCGAGAGGTGCCCCACGCTCCGCGGCCGGCGCGAGCCTCCCAGCAAGCCCAGACAAGCCCGGGCTGCGCGCCGGCAGCGGCCCGCTTACCCTTTCAGCAAACTGTCTCGGAGGATGGCCATTGATTTCCTAGTTATTATGAACATGAAATTATTGAATGACAGATGATAGAGTGTTAGGTCCTACAAGTATTTTCCCAAATGGGTTATCTAGCCCGGCGTTGCTGTAGCAACGAGGCTGTTTGACAGCGCTTATGACAAAGAAGTCTTTGCTCAGAATTCAGCTACAAAATAGCTCCTTGCTTCCTACCTTATCCTCCCTGGCCCTGTCCGGCATCTCCTCAATGCCTCCCTGGTCCATGCCTCCAGCCAGCTGCTCCAACACCAACCAGGGCACGGCACCGCCGCCAGCCATCAGCCCTCCAGGAGAGCACCTTGCCCCTGACGGGGCACGACGCTTTTGCCCAAGATAATGGTGATCCCCATAAGAAAAAGTAATAGGTCTGACAGCGCCGAATCCATTGGGAATGCAGGTTCTGCATCAGGACACACAACTGAAAGCCTAGGAGGAACCACGCTCACAAATCAGCCATCGTCTTGCACAGCTAAAGGTTAAGTAATTTCTTGCCAACATGTCACATCTGTTGCGGGGATACAGTGAACTTCTCATTTATGCCTTTTTTCTTTTTTTTCATAAGTTGTAATAAATTAGGGTTTAGTACAGAGTGGTTTCTACGTTCACAGGTAGCTTCGCAGTCCAAAGCATGGTTATGCTCACTCCTCCTTCCTCCAGAGCAGCACACCTGCCCCTGCACCGTGGCGTCCTCCTTGCCAGGGAGGAATTCACACGCAATGCTCTCTGCGGAGCACAGAACCACAACTCCACATCAAAACACTGCAGCGGGGATGTTGCAAAGGCTTAGATCAAACAAAAAGCAAAGCACAGAAGAGAGTTACACCTCTGGAACACCTGCTTAAGCTTTTCTTTCAATTATAGTCCTTCTTCACCTTCAAGTCATGACTCGTTTTTTTTGTAAGCCCTTTTTCTACTAGCAGAACATAACCTGAATAGCCTAAAATAAAACTCAGCTACCCACCTTCTCCAACTGCTGTCACATTTGCTCAACCTTTCGGATAATTCTAGAAAATACCTCTCTTTTGAGCTTCTGACTCCCAAAGAAAGCTGCTTTCAGTCAAAACCAGAATTATATGTGAATCCAAAAATGACGGGAGATAATAGGTTATTTCATTTAAACTGACTCACCCACATTTTAATTCACTGGTCAGTTTTCCAGAAAGACAATGACAGGAGAGGGAATTACTGAAGGACAGCCCGAGAAGCTCTAGCTGGTTGCAGGGAGGTACCACAAAGCTGCAGCCAGGAAGGCTCACGTGCTTGACTTCTGCTGCCCAGGTTGGTAACTGCTCTTCACCGTACAGTTACCACCCTTTTTCACCCTGCGCAGGCCACGATGAATTTTGCTGTACTGCGTTCCCACGCCAAGTGGAGATGAGCGGCACCTCGGTTGCTGTCATTTGAGTTGTGACATGTGGGTGGGAAAAGGCTTATGAAACATAACTGTATTTTCAACAGGCAGCAAGTTATCATGGCTGAAGGTGGAAAAGTACACTGGGAAAGCTGAAAGAAGGCCTCATTGTGAAAATATAAGTTAAAAATGTGCCCAAATATTCCCTGATATCTTTACCAAGCGAGAGACTTTCTTCCTCCAATCTCCAATAAAAATTCATCCCAAAAGGTGTGTTTTATGTCAAGACGGAAAAACACACCAAATAAAACTTTTTAAAGCACACAGCATTAATGGGGCCAAGTAATGACCAGATCCCCAGGAGAAACTGAGGGCTAGGAATGGCGTGAGAAAATTGAGATAAGTTTCCGCGATGGAGCTTAAATGCTCGGTCTGCGCCAAGTATCTTGTTTCTGGCCAGAAATATTTTAGGTCTTAAAATATTTTTAAGTTCATTAAAAAAAAATATTCCTGGTTTAGCCACATCTGCTCATAACAGCACTTTTATTGGACAGCTTCAATTAGAGTTGGCTCTTGATGAGCCTCATCTAGGCTGTGCTGCACGAAGCAATAAACAAGGCACTGAAAGCACATGGAGAGCTGCAGCTTCATGCTGCCACCAGCCCCCACTGTCATATTTCCTCTCCTCTCATCCCCTCCTTCTAGCATAAGCAAAGCTGTAAATGTTTTAGGGCTGTGTGATAGTCCCTGAGAAAAACAGGGAGCATATGTAGTGTATTTTCACACGGAAAAAAAAATGGAGATCCTAATTTCTAAAGTGTGCCTTCTGTCCAAAGTATACCCTTGACGCTAACTCGGCTGCGATGCAAATCACTTTACACAGATTACTCAGCCATAGACGATACCAAGGTACCATCAGAAGGGTATTAGTCAACAATTTCTCATGAAGTCCAATTACATGTTTTCTATATAATTCCCTGACTACCCACTAAAATTTTGCTGATATTAGCCCATCCGAAAGGCATTTCAGGGACCAGGAGCACAGATAATATCCATTACAAAACCATTCTGTGGTTTCTGTCAAATCTAAGTTAAATGCACAATAGGGACTGGAAAGCTGCTACAAAACTGCAGATTCAGGATCTATGTGAAACAAAGACACTATGTCAATACGCTCTTCTTTTTAAATGGAGAGACATTCGAATACGGGAAGACCAAGCTGAAAAGGATGCATCTAATGGCATAATACTGCATCACCTCTGAGCACCACCATGATGAAACTGTGAGGACCTGCCTGGCCCATAGACAGAATTGATATATCTGGCTTTACTCAAATTTCTTATGCAAATAAAAAACTGGTATCAAATGCATGGAATTTTTACTGGGAAGAACAGGCCACAAGAGTTTTTTGGCAAAATCCTCTCCCCTTCTCTCTTCCCAATGAGATTTTCAAAATGTGTCCCTTATGAAGACATTTGAACGGCTAGATGGTTCAAGGCACAGGTAATGGCTAGAAAGCCCTTCACCTGCAGGTCACAAGTTTGAATTCAACCCCAGTTGGTAGTGACTGAACGTTATTATGATGAGACAGCTGTTCAATGGTCTATCTGAAACAAGCTGGTAGTTTCAGTCCAGTTCCTAGTAGGCAGGTGTTTGCATCATTAAAAACACACCACTTCATTCAATAACCTTGTTGGCAGTGTCAGCAAAGAGGCCAAGGACAGAGCAGATGTAGGGGGGACTGGGAACGTTCTCCTGAATGAGAATGAAAAGAGCTTTGGCTACTTTAGGATTGATGTATAGTGATGAGTAACAGAGAAACACGAGCTATCACTGACTTCACTGAACTTGTTCTAGGCAAAATAGGAGTTCTCACCCGTACCATAAGCATTTCAGCCAATTATTTCTTAAAGATTTAAATTCTTCTTAACAATTTCTTATTTCATATGAATTCTTACATCATGAAAAAAATATCTGAAAGACTTCAAGGTGGAAGCAAGTCCCTATAAAGACTTCAAAAGACCGATACTGGGGGGGGAGCAAGAATATTTGTTTTGGTTTTCTTACTGTCTTTATACATTGCCAAAAGAAAGGATTCAAACTGTGGTTAAAATAAAAAAAAAAATAATTGGAAAAGAGTAAGAACTGTGAAGCCTTGGTATAAGCATATTTCTTATTCATGGGATCTCCGGGGAAACAGCCATTGCTTTCTTGATCTATGCTAAAAAAAAAGTCTAAGAGAGTACAGCATTAAACCAAAACTTAATATAATGAATTGACCTAACTACTAGCTTTAACCGCAATCAGTGCAGGCACTTCATAGTCAGTATCCCAGAAAGCAGGGGATCAGCTCCAGTATTTTTAGCTACAATTAAACAGAACTCTGGCAATCTGCTCATCATGGTATCCTGATGGAAAACTCTTCTAAGTATTTGTAGACTTTGTGACATTTTCCCTTTGGGTTCACGTAGCAGGGAGTATGCTGCTTCTGTCCTGATGAGCACTTCTGGGTTCAGCCATTCATGGGCCAAAGGAAGCATGAAGGGTGTTACTGGAGCTGGCTGGATACACACCAACTATCCCCACTTGGCAAAGTTTTGGGGAGTAAGATTTTCAAGGACGTGAAAGAAAACAGAAATTTGATTATGCTCATCCAAGTTAGCAGAGAAAAAATGTACAGACAACATCTTTCAAAAGACAGATTTAGTGTGTTCCTGAAGCTGTAAGTGGAGAAAAAAATTACACTGCTATGTTGGGAAAATGGGTGCTATGGAATATCTCTTTTTTGCTGCACTGAAAGTCACTTAAAGTGATCTCATTTGATGATGACACTGAAAAGTGAATGAAGAAAGTGAAAGGCTACTTCCCTCAAGCCCTTCCATTTTAAAATCCTGATTCCAGTCTCAGTACAGTGCAAAACTGTACAAAGACACTTGTTTAAAGATAACACTCGTTAAGCTTACTGGGATCGCTATGGGCAATCTCAGCAAGCTTTAAAAACAAAAAGAATACATTTGCTCACCAGGCAGAATTTTCCTATAATACAAATAGCAAATTCAATCTGCTGTTAAAAAAATTACTCCATTCTAAAAGCAATTAAGAAGGGCATTTCCCCCCAGCTTGACTTGTCAATCCTATTAGACCAAATTCTAATTAAGGGTGGAAAAGTGGCTATTTTATCTGCCAAATGAAAATAATTTAGTGCAAGTTAATGAGGACTGGCTTATAACTGATTAGTCATTTTGATTCTGGCTTGTTACAGTGGTAGAAATTACCTTCAAAAGATACAGTAGGATCAGCAGTCATTTTCACACATTTGATAAACAAACAGAGCTTTCCTTTGTGACCAAATTAGGCATGAAAATATCTGAAACCGGGAACAAGATAGGTGCAACAGCTTACAGCTAGCTTGGAAAATATAAACTACTTTGAATAATAATAATATCTACACTATTAAGACTTGGCAATCTTTTCTCCCCATCACACTTGCAACAAGTGGACTCGGACTAACGCGGGCCAGATATTGCCTGAGAGGAGAGAGAGGGAAGACCAATCTCACATAGTTACTGGCTGGAGCAGCCTTCCCACACCATGCTGTGGTGCCACACAAGAGTGCTGACGTGTAGATTTTTCAAAATCAAGTTTACAGCTGTCATAGGGTACATGTTTTAAAACTGGGCTCATTACAGTGTGCAATGGCACATCCTGCGCAAGAATAACAAATCCTGCTAGTCCTTCACAAGCGGGTAAGGAGCCGCTCAGACGGTTCAGAAGGCACCAGGGCAGTTTGCATTCAGTGCACCAGGACATGGGAGTGCGCACAGCAAAAATACCTTAGAATAGGTCACCACATCTGTTTTATTTCTTACACTCTGGGTGACTACACTTTGTGTAGGCGTTTGCATTTCTCAGTAATCATTTAAAAGCATTCATAACTATTGATATGTTCTACTTGTGTGGCACCTCACCTGACCTTGACAGCCATGCAGAAACTGAGTGATGACATTTCATTTTCAACATTTTGTGTAAAGATAAAAATAATGTCAAACAGAATCCTAAAGCCAGATCACTGTATGCTTGAAAACTCATCTAATTTTCTCCTGTGGACACAGGTACCAAAATGATTAACTGGCTTCAGAAAAATAAATTAAAAACAATTAAGTCAAGATTAAACTGGTCATCTCAGTACCTCAAGAAACCAGATTTATGACTGATTTAATTCACATGAAGCAGATGGGGTTTTTTACATACTTGCCACCATTGCAACAAAATTATATAATGCTTTGGCTGGAAAAACCCCAAAGACAGCAGCATGGGTTTTTGTTAACATCAATCACTAATAAGATGTTGCTTGGCTGATATTCTTCATGCTTAAATAATTTGATCTTGGTATTGTGACTTTAAGTAGATGGCCTCCTCCAGAATCCAAAACAAAACCTGGATAATAGAGGCATGAAAAAAGAATGTCCCTTTGGATACCAGAAAGCTAATCTTTGCAAGAAGTTCAGGCACTTAAAGGTTCGGAAACATATTCTAAGTTCCTGACCAGTTCCTCCTGAACTTTAAACATATCTCCAAACACCTAAATGACTTTGAAATCAGAGCACAATTAGTTGCTTAAAAAATACAATGGCAACTCAGTAAACAACATTCCAGTACTTCTTTAAAATGACAATTTATATCCTACCTGAAACAAATCAGTTTTCGCTCTTGTCCCCGCTCTGCAATGACTTAAGGCAGCTGCTGTATTGATATTTCATAATATTTAGACTTGACATTGAAAAACACAGTCTGCACTTATTGACATACGATGGCACATGAAACCTAATTTAAAGCAAGTCACATTGACAAAAGGAGTTTGTTGGGCTTTGCATCATACGTTTTTATATTCACCTGCATTTCCAGTTTACAAGGGAGCCTCAGTCATCAGTGAAAATTAATGAGGAGGTAAGTGAACCAGAAAAAACTTTGGATGCCTATTTACACGCAAGTTTCCCAACGACTTAAAAAAAAAGAATCTAGATCCTTACATATGATTCTTTTAGGATTCGGGACTGTAGTTACGTATAACGTTGTAATAAGGTTTTGTTATTAGACATAGGTCCACAACCAACATGATAAGATGTTCATCGTGCTATTTGTATCCAGTTCACTGTGACTGGAGCGAGGGGCACAGGGCCAGGGTGGCACTCCACTGTCCCCCAGTGCAGAGTGCTACGCAGGGGAGGGCCACATGCCCCCCTACCTAAGACACCTGCCACCCCACCTGCTCTAGTCCACCTGCATGCAAAAGAGAAGGAATTTTGCCACCTCAGGCAGGACATTTCCTAAGCACCAGCTTTCAGCTTCAATAGAGGAAACAGATATTTCTGGTTTAAAACTGCACAGCAACTTCATTGCTCTTTAATTTTGCATAGTCCCCCTGAAGCACTTTGCTACTGAACAGCCTTTAATATGATTTGAAGCAGATACCACTCCAGGGCTTTCTCATCTTCATCACTTGTTTGTTTTGACCTTGACATTTATTCAATTAGAACTGATTTGCCAATCACGCACAACCCTTCTTAAAGTCCATTTCCATACTCCAGTGAGTAGGCCCATCCAGTTAGCAATGATCTTTCCGCATGCCCGAAGTAAAAATGTACAAAACCGAGGAGCATACCAAAATGCCTGTCACAAGGCATCTGCTATTTTCTTTCCTATCATTGCTCTCAGTAAATGGAAACAAAGAGGATCTATAAAACGTCTTCTGGCAAATAATCAGCTCCAACGTGGCCTAACTCTGTCAGATTAATCAGTTCCTTGAAAATTGCTTCAGTGGAGGAATGCCTCAAGTTCGGTAAAGCAGGATTCATCCCCTGATTATCACGTCAGCTCCTCCACAGCTGGAGAAGAGAGGAGAGCGCACAGTCCCTATCGCATCTCTGTCACACACTTGGCGCTGGGAGAGGAGGACTTGTTAAGATTGTCAAGTACCATTCACGAATTTATGCCTGTGGAGTTGCTCCTCCTGGAAGAGAACCAAATAACTCATACTTTTTGAAAATTGCTTATGACAGCTTTTCAGTCTGCTTCAGGCTGGCTCTCAGTGATGATTTGTATTTTCATATACTCCTCATACATTAAGAAATTTACACCTGTCAGGTCCTGACAGAGCGTCTCCATCTTCAACCTTTTCGGGGAAAATTCTTTGCTTGCAGACATTATCCAAATAAGTTTCTATCAGAAGTCTGGGTGACATAACAGGTGGAGGTATAAGAAATATGCAGCAGACAAGCAGAGAATTTTAATGAGAGACAGGGACTTCTGCACTAGCATAAAAGGGATGGAAATTACAATACTGATCCCTGACACTTTAAACTGCACATGAAGCCCATGGGTAATTGTTAGGCGAAGACATAAATGACAGTTACAAAACTTTCTTTACTATCCAGGTTGACATCAGAATTTTTATTTCTGTTTAAGGAATCACGCTTGGGGTCAAACAAAGCAGCTCAGTGAACAAGAGTCCTCGTAAATAAGCAGGAAGATGGTCGTCCCTGCTGGTACGCTTGTTGATATCAAAACAAACGTTTGTTCCCCCCAGCTACAGCGGCTGGAGGAGAGGCTGCAGCGTGCGGGGGGTGCAGGGGGACCTTCAGGCACAGGACTCCCTGTGTGTTCAGCCAACCCCTGACCTAAAGCTCATCCAGAAAGCTGATAAGATGCTCACTACTCATCACAAAAATACTACACTTTTGAGAACATTTCAGGAAAAACGTGAGCTTTGTGGCTCAGGTTCAGTGCTATGTCAAGTAACACAACGCTAAACCCAGGTATTACAGTGACACGTGTCAGGTATTAGAGGCTCACGCGTGTCCACAAATCCTTCCCCTCACCCACCCTTTCCTCCAGCCCCAGGAAGTTTCACTGTGTGACTGTGTCCCAAATACTTCATTTTCAGAAAGCAAACCGAATTAGTGGGAAGGCAGGGCGACATGCTGGTGGGAGGAGGTCACAGCCTTGCTTGTGTAAGAAAAGTAGCGTGGGACGCCTGGGAGATACCAAGCCTCCAGGGCTGGGGATGCTGCGTGTCAGCAGCTGACATAATTTGGGGTGGTAGCATGGAGAAGGGAAGCGAGTGTCCCTTGGAATTTGTTTCCAGCCTCCTTCGAGTGCTGGCTGAATGAAGAGCCAAGGCAGGATGACCAGAGAGGGCCCCCTGCTTCCCTCACCCTTTGGCAGCAGATGGACAAAGGGGAATCAGCGGCGTGGGCAGTTTTGTTATGGTCCATTCAGCAGCAGGCAAAAGACAGAGCACTCACCCTGTTCCCCCATCCTCCCCGCATGTCTCTCTCACTCCACTGTAAAAGGATTCAGTGCGTAAAAGAAAACAAAGAAGATGCTTGAAGGACCGCGGGGCAGCACCATGCCTCTCCTGGCTCCCTCCGGAGGAGAGCAAACGTTTGTATTCTCCCTAACGTCACAAGGCAAGTTATTCCACACCCGCCCCCACTGTAACTAACCATAGTAGCATTGCTGGGCAGTAATACTTAATTACCATTGCTTTTACAGTTTAATAAATGGTTGGATTACCAACACTAAAAAGACATAATTTGTCAACTGTAAATTAATGTTATTCAAATTAACTTTGGACCATAAAGAGGGCTTTTAATGTCACTCATCC
The DNA here is from genome assembly GCF_965231255.1 of Vanellus vanellus. Taxonomy (NCBI): domain Eukaryota; kingdom Metazoa; phylum Chordata; class Aves; order Charadriiformes; family Charadriidae; genus Vanellus; species Vanellus vanellus. The sequence continues at coordinate 32,872,432 of NC_138905.1, read as the reverse complement.
ATTCAGCATTTACTGCCCCTATTTTGTAACTAATGTGGAAACTGCTGAATTATTGGATTTCTTTAATCTTTTTTAATTCTTTATTACCCGGTACCTTCTGTTGTACTTTAATGATCTATCATGCCCAGCTCTTCCAAATAAAGGGCTCTGTTAAAAGAAAAGGCCTGGTTAACCACTCAGCAGATTAATTTTCCCCCTTGTGCAACTCCTACTGCAAGCCTCTCTCTTCTCGCTTTGATTGCAGAAGGAACCAAACCTCTGATATGTATATTAGCTCTTGAACTGTCTTCTTTTGCTTAGGCAAGACGTACAAGATTGCTGGTTTCCAGCAAGTTTTAAAGGTAAAGGTAACTACAACATACATGAACACGCTGCTGGAGTTAGAGGAGGCACTCAGGTACCTGCTTGAAAGTTTCCGAAAAGGTCACTTCAGACCTAAAGGCAGTCAAACCAACCCCAGTAATGGCGCAGCCAGCTGCTGTTGGCATTATCTTTCCCAAAAGGCCACTTTTAGGTTCAGGCTACTGAATGCAGACTTCAGCTTTATTTCATCCAGAAATGCTTAACAAATTTAATTTTTTTTTTTTTTTTTTGCATGCAAAGATTTCCCAAGCTAACTGACACATTTAGATAGTCTTTTAATGAAAATATTGCTTTACATAACTGAGACAGTATTTCATCACATGCAAAGGGAAGTATTTCTTTCAGGTTTAATTTTTCTTTGAAAAACCTCATAGAAGAGCGGTTTTCTTCTTAAAAGATGGTAGTTGCCAGCTACTGATGTAAAGGGTGATAGACATCTGAATGCACACACAAACAAATACAGAAGCATATCATCCTGTATCAAGTGACTGTTTGCAATTAATTTAATTAAAAATTAACAAATATTTGTAAGTGGAGACAGACTTCCTATTCAAAGATACAGCAGTCTGTCAGCCATGGCACAGCTGACGAACACCTGCTCTAATTCTATATACAGCATAAAGCCTAACCATTTTGTCATTCTTGCTTATCTAGGGGAGCCTCACTGCAGGAGTTGAGGACACGACGATATAAAGGCTGAAAGGAAGAGGAGGAAATCACCTGCCTGGCCCGTTTGGGCTAGGCCAGGAAGAGCTGGACCCACACACACCTTCTCCACTTCTGACACTGGTGTGAAAAAACTCTGTAAAATATTTTTAAATTGGCCCGAATACCATGCAATCTCAGCAACGAGATTTTTTAAGTGACTTCTTTATTAGTGTTGGAAAGAGGAATGCGACTCCCTGTTAGCCTCATCAGTGGAAAGTCCAAAACACCACAAAAGAAAGAAATACACCCTACCCCACAAATATGCAAGGGAACCAAATGAAATGAAAATATGGGCAAAATGAGAGTAGATGCAGCTAGAGATAAACTAGTGTTGCTGAGAGAAAGAGCCAAAAAAAACAGAGGTGCATGAGACTCTTCTGACACAGAAATCAAAAAAGAGCACTGTGAATGAAGTGATGGTGAGTGAGAGCAGCTAATTGGGCATATTTGTTAGATAGAGAGTGTAAAAGTCCACGTTTGTCACCATTAATAAATGATTGGTGCACATTCACATCATAGCAACATTCACTTATTTTTAATAAACTACTATCTTTCTATTTTAAACACTGAAAACTTGCCTCTGATTTTTGCATAGAGCAGATGAGCTTCCTTTCTCCTCCCAAACTATTAAAACCAAACCCCCTGGAACAGCTATATTGCAGTAGTTTGAGAGTGATCAGTTCACCCACACAGACTGAAAAGCAGTTTGTAAGCCATCAGGGTTGATAGGCAAGATATAAATATGGCTTGTATTTTTTTACTCAATCTACACAGATTTAGATCAATCGTGATTTAAAGTTTTTGTTTGCCTAGGACTAAATCCTCACGTCCTCCATTCAGCTATCTCCACTACTTAGTTACTCGTGCTCATTTACTTCATTACATCATGTCTAGGACAAGACTGTAAAATTCACAAGCATTAACAGTTTTTTCAAGTTACTTTTTTTCTACCAATTTATATTTCATGGCACTTCTTAAGCTTTTGGTAGCTTAAAAAAAATTAAGGCAGGCGGAAGGTTAGCAGTAGTTGATCATCCCAAAATATTCCTCCTGTTTCTATTCAATTGATTCCATCAACCTATAGACAGTAGCTGAAAATTATCTCAGCACAAGAAATCCACTGCTAAAAGGAAACATGAAAAATAATAATTTATTTTAGCATAGTATCATTAATTACCATAAACTAATTCAAACTGTTTTGGGGTTTTCCTACCAGACAGCTGAAGTAGCTTTGAAAAGAGTATTGCCCCAATGCCAAAAATCATGAACAACATCTTCCATTAGTGAGCTTATTAGGTGAATCACTGGATGGCAAGAGCAATCCAAATCAGTGTGGTAAGCATCCCAATTTAAATCTGTTTCCTTGACGGAAAGCAACTTGTTTTCTCCCAAAGCCACACAGACTCTTCAGGCTGCAGACAGAATAGATGCAAGAGAGTCTGGTGGTACAGTTCCCACCCCAGTGGCAGCCACGTGCCCCAGTGATTGCTAGGTCTCTGGTGCAACCCAAGGAAAGCATCTTGCACTCAACACTTTTGCTCTCTCCATCTCCTTGCTGAAATGCCCTTGACCAACTGCCCTTGACTAACAAGGCTGTACCAGAGCCTTCCAACGGGATGCTTGAAATCAAGAGATGCTGGCCCGTTAATGGGCTCTACGGTTCCTGCAAGGAGGCAAACCACAAGTGACAGACCCGTTCCTTGAAAACACAGTGTGCCAAAAGAGCACCCTCCAGCAAGACCGGGGGTCAACACCAGTGTTGCAGTGAGGAGCTTCGCCCATAGCCACCACCATACTTGCAGCCTCCGAGCGAGCCTGGCCCTGGGAGACACCGTATCGCCCTGCCCAGGCTTCCTTGCAAAGAAACGCCTGCCAGCAGCAGAAAGAAAAGTTGTCCCATGCTGTGTTCTTGTAAAACATGACGCACCAGGCATCAGCGGCACGAGATGACTGTACGCTTGTTAGTGAACCATCAGCATACTCTTCCTTCACACATAAGTGGTTGCTTCTCATTAACGTGCCACTGTGGTGCTACACTAACAGAAGGCAGGGGAGAAGCTGACACTCCAAGTGCAACACGCATGAGAAACATGTACTCACAATGGATAACCTACAAAATAAGGGGCATATTTGTGTGGTCAGTTCATGTGTTGAAAATGGATCGCCACTTTGCAACTCCAGCGTTGTGCCAGTAAGACCACACCGCTGAAACTCCACTGAAACTCTGCAGTTTCACAGGTTACAAAATTAAATGGACAGTTTTGGTGAAAGATGAAGAAAGAGGGACGTAACGATGACATATCTGCTTCCAGCTTTTGTGATATTTTCATCTTTTAGGTAAAATTGTCTGACCCAAGTCGAGCCAAAATTGGATGAAATGTGTAAAAACCCAAGAAAGGGAAGAGAGAAAATATTATAACATGGCAGGAGAAAACAGCACAGGGCTACTAGTGCTACCTCTGGATTAAGTCTATAAAGGCACACGAATGCACAACTCAGATATTCCACATTTATCCATGTCTAATAGTTTCAGTGTCCGTCATCCTCCTCAGGTCAAAAACGCCCAGGGGATTTCTCACCCTTTTACCTGCAGGATTGGTCGCAGCATTTTGTCTGCTCTTCACAATTCCCTCAAATAGATTTATAGCAGAACTTGCTCCATGACAGACATAAAAGTCTTTTCATTGAAGGTGACACAGAGTTTTACTGGGAAAAAGTAACTGCCTCTGCTTTGTCATACATGGACATTCATTTGAGGGGTACACAGCCCATTTTTCTTGCCTGTGTCAAGAAGCTGAAAAAATGAAAATTAATTACATGGTCCTCGACAAAAAGATCTCAAGCAGCTGGAATAATTCTTGAAATCCTCTTTCTCTATGCCCTTAACAACAAACAGGACTATTACCAGGGATCAGCCTTTATTTCCTTCTTTGAATGTCACGCCATTGACACTGAGATGCCACACAGTTCTAACAAATGGAGAAGCAGGAGGATGTATAGCAATAGCCCTTAAAATCCCCAGAGCACTCAAACTACCCATTTGCCAGAGGAGAATAGGATGCTCTTCTTGCTGAGAGCCAGGCCATCAATTCCTGAGGAATAGATGCCCGCAGTGACAGCAAACTCTACTCTCGTGGCTGAGTAGAGAACCTTCCCAACATGAGCCTCTGTGCACCACTGGATCAGCAGCCGGGCAAGCGTGATACCTCCGCTCCTCTTCATAACTTCTCAGAGAAGCAACAGAGACGAGTTAACAAACCAGGGAATGGCAGAAGAATTGCTCTAATCTGGAGATATCGGCCTTGCTCAATAAAACAGTCCTCAGCAGGCACGGTTACTGGGGAAGGACAAATGGTTTGGGGTATAATACCAGACTCCCAGGGCAGCCAAGTATTTGGAAAACAAACTATTAGGACCCTCTAGGGTTGAAGAAAGAGAGGAAGGAGAAACTAATAACATTTTCCCTCTTTCCCAGCAGCCAGGGTGGGGCTATCTGTCCCAAGTCTGCTAAAGTATACAAAATCTTTAGCTATGCAGAGGAGTCCACAAACGAAAACGTAATAAAAAGCCCTGCACCCTTCTTATTCCTTGAAATGGAAACAAGCTATCCAGATTTGGTCTTCCTTAGCAAGTTTTTTCACTGCTCCGGTCATTAGAAACTTTATTTTCCTGCCTAGCACATGCCTAGTAATTTTTTTCACGCCTCAGGACAGTACAAATGCCTCTGGTGGAAATCATCACAAGGTGAGTTATATCTACTATCTTTTCAAGAGATAAGCAGAGAGACTCTGTTCCTCATGCAAAGCACCACACAAAGAGAATTTTACAATCAGATATTCTCAAGAGAAAAGACAGTGTGAAAAATACAAATAGATAATAGTTTTCCCCTCAGAGTTTTACATAGAGAGTAAAAAAAATGCCATGTATTTAAAGGTAATAAAGCAATCATGATCAAAATACCTGTGCTTTTAGCCCATGCATTTTTTTTTTTTGATACTTTGCCCTGATTGAAATGATAGTCTTATTTTTGAGGTTGATCCCTATTAATATCAAGTGAATCAATCTTCTATTCTTTCAATCTAAAATGGACTTGGTAATTGTTAATAGGAGACTCAAAGCAAACTGCAAGGTGTCATTTGTCACTTCTCTTTTCAGCACCAAACAAGTGACTGGCAACTGAAAAAATGGATTATACAGAGCGCTGGCACTGCCTTCATTTACACTTCTGGCCTTAACACAATGGTTGCTTTCCGATTACAGAATCATGGACTGCATAAAATAAATTGCCAACCACTTTTTAAATTCTTCCTCCAAAGCTACTTGCCACTCACCACCTTTCTTTCTGATATATTCTGAATTAAACAAGCCAGGTCCTTAATACGATCTAAAATTATGAATCATATCTTTTTGCTAAGAAAGCTAAGAAGCACGTGCCGAAAAGTTACCAATAAGCATTCCTATCCTGGCAAAAAGAAGACATACTATCTACATTAAGCTAACTACTGACAGCAGACATTTTCAAGACAGTATTTTCAGATAGATTTCCCCTCCCCCCTCCCCCCCCCGTGGCAAGTTTCACAGAATCTTTCTTTCACGAGACTAATATTTAAGCTTCTACCTTTCTTTGTCTGCTATTTCTGCTCTGTCAAACCTAGTAATATGCATTTTATTGCTAAAGTCTTATAAAAAGAAACAGGTTACCCCAAAAGGAAACATTATGGTCTATCCCATTAAGCACAGTAAAACTTTAAATCTCACATTAAAATAGGTCATCCAATTACATGGTAAAAGCGACATTTTTTCATTGTCCAGTACACAATATATTTACAGGAAAATTACCAGAAACCCCTCAGCTGTATCAGATCTGAACCTTATATTTAGATGCAGTCATATATTACTGCTGATAATGTGATGTCAGTGAATAGATTGGAATTTTTCACTGTCCTTTATCAAGATAAATTGTTCTGTCAATAGCAAATGGCTGGCAAGTATTAACACTCTGCACACTATATGACTTTTCATTCCAAGCAAAAATTGTATTTAATGCTTTTGCACAAAATCTATGGCCGTGACTATCCCTATTACCTATTTAACTACCTTTTAAAAGGAGGATTTATTTCTGCAAATTAGGACCTGGGTAACAAGACGGTATCATGCATCATAAACTTTAAGTCAATACAAGGCAGGACACTTGCAGTTCGAATGGGGAAATACCTTCCTCTCATCGCTTGGTCATCCAATAGCATTACCAAGCTGCAGTGGGAGCAGCTGCTCGGAGCAGAACTTTATCTTGGCGTTCTTCCACCTACACCGCCACTGCGTCCCACAGTAGCAATTTGCTCATTGGCCTATTACTTTCAATAGGTATTCCAGTAATTGGCTATTTCACACTTGTAAGGCTTGAACTGGCAGAGTGCAAAGGGCAGGCAACCAGCCTGTCAGGGTCCTGCGAGCCGCTCGTCCATCAATTATCATCAGCTTTTACAAGAATGAACGAACGCTCTGAAACCTTGTTGGCTTGCATCAGCTCTGCTATGAGTGCAATTTATCCCCAAACCGTGTTAAGTTCCTATCTGAAGAACGAGGAGGTTGCTATGGAGTGAGTAACACGTTTGCTGGTTGGCACGTGCCAGGGTGGGAGGGGGGGGACGTTGTTGATTATCTGGAGGATTGCAGCTTCTGCTGGGTTCTGCGGCCACCTGCTGTCCTACGCCCGCTCCCTTTGCCAAGAAATAGTCAAAGCAGACAAATATAGTTTGTTTTGTAAATGATGACTTTGAAGGATAAAAGGTCCTGCCTACGGCAGCCTGGCAAGGCGGGCACGCCTGAGCCCCTGCTGCTTGAGGCAAATTGTTTTACATCTGCATTTACGACCCCGAGAAACCTATCTGAAAGGAAATCAGGGTTAAAGCATTCAGGTAGGTTAGAAAGTTACAGCAACAGTAACGCTAACTGCTTTTCTGCTTTAACCCAACAGTCTCCACTTACAACAAAGTCAGATCACACATTTCCCGTAGCATTTTACTCTGCGTCCTTCCATGCCAGGCTTTTTCATTACCACCATTTAAAAAGCAAAAAGCCATGCAACATTTTTGCTGATCTTATTCACTATTCAACAGATGCCCCAATTCTAGGTAATTCTAGGTAAGGTGGCTGGGACTTAGTATCTACCAGCTTCTTGTACGAAGAACCCAGACAAATCCTTCCCAAAGGCCAATTCGATCTGTTTGCCAGATAATTGACAAAGCGGTCTCTTGTCTGGCAACTAGCTGCCTTGAGAAAAGTAAACAAACCACAGATTTTAAAAAATAAACAAACTCATCTATTACACGTGCTAATAAAATCCCAAGTCCTTAAAAAAAGATAAGAAAAAAAAATCACATACATGTTAAGAGCAAAGTGATTTAGAAAGCTGCTAAGGTTGTTCAAAAATCAATTCCAAACTTTGAGAGGACATGACTAAGGCCCTTAATAAATCCACCTCCAAATGGATCTAAGAGTTACGCACCCTTACTAGTTGAATAAATGAAGTGACACTGAAGCATATCTAATTGTAATACATCACAAGATAATCTGTCAAGCCCCAAGTGTTCAGGTCCTGTCACCCTTCTTCATCCATTATTTATATACAGCCTTCATTGCCAATGAAATCCCTATGAAGTATAGCTTGGCGTCCCAATGCAGCTGTTTTAGCCACTCAGCAGATACAGTAAGGAACCAAACCCGTACAAAGTCTCCAAAATAGCTGTTATCCTGCTGGAGAGTTCAGAAAGGAACAAACATGCAGAAGCCCACAACCATTTTCTGCTTTGCTTAATGAACTGAAGAGCTACCCAACCCCGTGCCTTTGCAGTGGAGACTGTGGTATGCCCTGCTGCCAAAGCTTGCTTTATATCCATTTCGAGATGCTATCTGGGGCCCCTCTAGCCTTTATTTCTTTATCCTATTTTAGACAGGAAGGCTCGCCTAGAAACACATCTCAGTGCTCTTAATAGCATCTGCTGTGGTAATAGGCAAACAAACTAATGGAGCAGTGCAATATTTTTTACTCCAAACTTGCCAAAGAAGTGTGAAGGGCAAACAGTTGGACATATTTACATACATTCATGATCCAGAAAGTCTCAGTTCAGCAGCTGCTGCAGCAAAAGGCAATCCTTCCCCGTTAGCCCGCTCAGCAAGCACAGCTCTGCTTCACATCCTGCTGAGAGTGATGGGCGGTTTGCAGGGGAAGCCTCTGGAGCGATGGCTGGGCTGGGGATTTTTCGCTGACTCTCATTTTAGTAACTGAAGTCGCAAATTCTTAATCCCCACGTTACTGCAGAAGAAACAGGGGTTCCTCCCCTTGCTCCTCTTCTTCCCCCAAGATACACACAAACACTTTTTAAACGTGAGAACAGAGATGCACATTTCATGGTACTTCAGCGGTTCAGCCAGGACTCAGCCAGGACCTCTGCTTCACTCACCGGGCTGCGATAACAACCCCAACCTGCTTCAGGCGTGCAGCACTAGAAAATTAAAGGTACTGCAAATTACACGGCTATATTCCTCCCACAGCCCAATTAAAGGCTTTATTATTTGTCAATAAAGTACCAAATAAATAAAGGTATCCTCCAGATAAGGCAGCTGTTGCCATTTGGCTCTGCTGAGCCTTTATTTATGTTCCGTAAGTTTGCAGCATGAAAGTTGCTGATAGGCCGTGTGCATTATTAGCAGATGCCCCATGGAAACCGCTTGTGTCCCCAGGGCCAAATCCTCAATAGCACACGTCTTTTCCAGTAGGCAAGCAGTCCATTCACACGCGGCGTGATTCGCGTTATTGCTTGCCGCCTTTGTCACTCTGAAACAGTAGACACTGCCTCCCCATTAACAAAGCATCCTCCAGCAGCCACGGACCTCGGTCCTGAGCCGGTACCTGCTCTGGCTGCCTCTCGGTATGATGGCTGGTATGATCAGGGCTGGCTAGAGACATCAGTGAGATTTTTCCGTGTATACTTCCAAGGAAACTGGACCAGGCCTCTGAGCAATACCTTCATCCTGCTGAGAGTTGCTATCACTCATTCCCAGGCTGACAAGGTTGGCTGCTCTTGTCTCCGATGCCCACAGTCCCTCCCGGCTGCCCAGCAGTAACTGCGCAGAGCTGAAGCCTCTCTCTTTTTCCCCATCACCCATTTGCATTGACTTAATTGAGACACGATTTCTTGTTTTGTTTTGTTTTGTTTTTTAGTGTAAAGAACAATGGCTTATGAGCTCTTACTACGGCTGTATGTTTTCACCTCTAGGAACGGTAACAGCCCTCAGGAAGCGAGGCATTAAGACATCAACACGGCACTCCCATGGCTTGATGTGCATAGTTCTCTCCCCCTCCCCAGCTTTTTTAATTTCAGGCACTTCCTACTTCCTATTTGGGCTTCTGAGTGATACGAGTGTGTAATTAGTGAAAAAAGACATTAACACCTACAAGGCACACTTCAGACATCAAAAAAATCAAGCTATGCAGTTCTGCTCGCTGTTTCTTGTAATTACAACATTAATTTCTTACTTTTGGGGAAAAATAAAATTCCTGTATTTCACAGATGATGGCAGAGCTAAAAATTAATTTAAGATGATAATGTTACATGAAAATAAAAACCTCTTCTGATTGAATTTCAAGGACTCTTCTGTTTAACTAGCTTCAAGAGTCCTTTTTTTGATCATAATAAAATTATTTGCCATATGGTTCAGATGCTTGTGATCCTCTCTCAATGAGAGGATTATGCATGAGATATAATGCCTACTGTAGCTGCAGCCAAGCACACAGCTGGCTCTGATAATGCCAACAAATGGCTTCATCTATCTCAATGTCACGTAGGAGCTGGTGCGATGAGAATCAGCCCAGAGTACAATTAAAATCTACATCATCTGTGAGAAAGGTGATGGAGGTTCTGACATCAGAGCTGTGCCAGATTCATCCTCTTTCCATTGTAACAGAAGAAACATGTTGCCCCTTTCACCCTGTCACACTAATGATGTGCTTTGCACATCCCTTCCTGTGCACATTAAAGGTAGTAAATCAGGGAGACTCCTATTTAAAAGCTTCACCTTTATCTGACATTCAGTAACGAGAACAATTTCTAAATTTAAGTTAAGTGTACTCCTTGCTCCCCTCTCTGTGATGAGATAATGCCATTTGAAGCCTGCAAGTGAAATATGCGTAGAGGAGTTTATGATCCATATGGCCCCAAATTGTGACAGTATGCAAGAATTTCCTTGTTTTAGTTCCACAATATTTAGTCACACTAATAAAACCAGGCTTGCACATCCATTTCTCCCACCAAACCAAATTTTATTGCAAAAATGGCCATAATTCACAACAAACAAGCTTGATATCGAGACACTGATGGACCTCCTCTTTTAGGTTTTTAAAGCTAGTGGGGGACTTGTGCAATGATTTTGTTTTATTGCTATATTCATTAAAGGCAAAACCCACAAATTTGTTTTATTAGCATTTTCAACGATTTAACGTAAATACAAGACATAATTACTTATGCCTGGCTCTCAAATTTTATTATGAGCCAGGGTTCTATTAAAATATTTTAAGCCTTTGGACATCAGAAATGTAAAAGCTTGTCTGGCGGAACATGGCAAGCCACTAGCTAATGCTGTTTTCTCCTTTCTGTCAATTTAGCTGCATCAGTTTGTGTGGCACATTGCAAATGGTATTGCTAATCAATGCAATGTAGGCACTGGGAAATGAAGATATGCAGGTTTACACTCACTCTTGATCTTCACCGGGTTTGAGATGTAATCAACGTCTATTTAAAAATCTTTAATCACACAATATACATGCAGACCATTTTCAACTATCTCCTGGTTAGGACTTAAGTCAAAGTCCCAGTGCATGCCCCTTAACTACGCCAATAAATGTATTTTTAAACGCACATGTTCTGCACTAAATAAGGCAAAAAACATTACATTTGACTCTCCACTGTGCTACTCTAGCTTAATGCCATTTGTCTCAATAGTGTTACACTACGATAAAAACGACTATACACAAGTGTTAAAGTATTAGGCTGTGCACCAACATCAAAAATCTAAATCCAGGAACACGAGGCTGAGCCTCTCTCCATATGAAAACGAGCACCTTGTTGCTTTCTCTTAAGCAGTTGATGATAATAGAAGGCCAGCCTGCACATCTGTAACAACATTGCTCTGTTAAGTTGATTTAGACAAAATGACAGCAACATCCTCTTCAACAAGAGCTTAGGTGGTACAAGCTTTGGAGAAACATCCAGGTGACATAAAAATCTACTCTTTAATAGAGCAAAAATCACAAAACTTAAATTTTAAAGAACTAAATCAACTCAGAGTTTCTAAGGAATACTTAAGAAAGCAGATGTCTCTAAACCGAGCAACGCAAACCTTGCAGTTCATGTAAAATGTCATTGCTCCCAGAGTAAAAAAAAGAAAGAAGAAAATCCAAGCAAAATGTTTACTGCACTTGCTATGTCTGCCCATACGTAAACTTACCAAGCTACAAATAAATGAAACAAAAAGCTGGGTGCCAAGGCTTCACGCCTCATTAAGTGAATGTTTTTTCTCTCAGCCTTTACTCTTGGGGTTTTTTTCCTCCCCAGATAATAACAGCTGGTAAGCGCATAACAATGCACCCATTTATAATTCAGGTATGGGCTCTTCACAACTCCATAGCAAAGAAACTGCCTTTGAAGGTAAGACACCTGCAGTTACGTCCAAGTTCAGTTTCCCTCCTTTACCTGAGTAAACACACAGTAGCCGATGTCCAAGTTTGAAAATGAATTGCAAAAGGTCATAAAAGCAGCCACTCCAAATGACAAATTGCCATTTTCTGTGCATGTTTCAATAGCTCTGAAATAAGTAAGTCAAACCACAGAAATGGTAAAAGCGTAGAGCAAGATTTCCCAGTAGCAGTAAAGGTGACAAATATCCTCCAAAATGCAAAAATCTCCTCCAATGAGGGGAAAATGCCAGTGGAAACTATGCACATACTTCCTCTACACTCCCCAAAACTGTACTACAGCTACCCCAACTCAGCTTGAGAATGATCTACACACTTACATGTACACCCCTGCAGAGCTCCCACAAATCCAGGACTTTAAGAAAATCTTACGTATACCGAAATACAAAATCCTGATATACAGTCTTGAAAGATAAGTATTTGGGTACTGTATTTCAAGAGACACTCTTAAAATAACAGAAATAACAGTTTTAGAAAACCAAAACTGGGCGCTTTCTAATAGAAGCAGAAAATCATTTTGGCTAAATGTGGCACTCTGAAGACGACACCCAAGTTATAATGCAAGTAGAAGTGCAGAGGCACAGAAAGACAGACCACCATCCTCCCATATTAAGAATTTGAGGATGAAAAAGCCATTGATTTAATGACTCAACTAATTTATAGTATTGATAAAATATTAATTTGAAATCACGCTGCACAATTTCTACAAGCAAGACTTCCAAAATTTCCTTGTCTCTCGTAAACTGGAAGTTCTTAACGGTATGTGACTTGGCCTAAGTCATCAATATATTTTTAGTATATAAAGTTTAATAGCACCCAATGGTACAATAATACCTCAAAGAAAATTAAGACAGAACTAATCTCAGCATTATCTACAGGAAATAGAGCACTGGAACAGGCTGCCCAGGGAGGTTGTGGAGTCCCCTTCCCTGGAGATTTTCAAGACCCGCCTGGATGCAGTCCTGAGTAATGTGCTCTGGGCAATCCTGCTTTAGCAGGGGAGTTGGACTAGATGATCTCTAGAGGTCCCTTCCAACTCTGATAATTCTGTGATTCTGTGAAAAGAGAGAAAGAAACGAAGAAACAAGGAGACGCGACTGACTGAAGGAAGAAATGTTATGGTAATCTCATCCTTTCAGACTTGCGTGTGCTTCTACCTTGTCAATGTGCACAACAAAATCGAGTTCTGCAAGTTATCACACATACTGCCAGACCCCTCAACTTTCCACTGTTTCAAATAACCAGGCTCAGGAAAAGCCACATAAAACAAGTTTTCTGTCCAGAAAAAAAAAAAAGCAAAGATAACTTTGTTAAACCCTCCCATTCCCAACAGACACATGTACACAAAAGCACAAAACCTAGCTTTAATTCTTGAATTATTTGGTAAAAACAGCAGAAATTACAGTTAAAAATCATAAAGGCATACAGACAAACCAATATCAGATGTGAAACAGTAAAAGAAGGTCTATTCTTAGAAAACAGACAGAGATTACTGACTGAGTGAGGACCTTGTAGAGCCCCAATCCAGAATGTGGTAAAGTACCTCCAAGTCATGATAAACTAGGCCACTAGTGAAGCACTGAGACTGGAGAGCAAAAAAAAGGAGAATCACAAAAAGCTTTCTATCACATACGATGTTCCTTCTGTTTTTCTCATACTTGGCAAACCTCTCCACCTGTGATCTTCTCTGAACTTCCTGTTCTAAGTAATTCAGAAGCAACAAATTGTATGGAGACCGCTTCTTATCTTAGCATGCTGAGGAGTCCAGTTGTTTCTGGTTAACTCACTTTCAAACATCCAAAATGCTTTGTTGTAAGGTATTAACAGTGCTTGCCACTGTTCATATAATCCACTTCTGCACACTGCTGAGGTCCCAACCACCGGCTGAGCACCTAGATGTAGACAGCAGCAAGAGCTACTACAAAAGCTAACTTTTAGCCGTTGAGGAGTGTGGTGTTTTAGGTTTTTTTGTTGTTTAAGATAAGAGCAGAATTCTCCTCAGGATGTGAAATATTTCTTCACAGTTATTTAAATCAAAATATCTACAGGTCTGCTTCCTTAAAAGGTGCAAGAGGTTGCGATAGAAGAATGGGTATATGCAGTTAGGTTATTGCTCATCTCCAAACAGTATTGCTTCATTTTAAAGATCGTATCAGAATCTCAAAGAGGATGAGAAAAGAGAAGGAAAATGGAAAAAAAGGAAGTTTATTTTTGAGCTAGCTCCAGTGCACCGTGAAGCTGTGATATTTTCTGTTCACCTTCTTCTATTTCCATTTTTCATTTTCCTAGAACCAGCTGTCTATTCATAAAGCCAGAAAGATATTGCTTAATATAATATCAGTATTCCTGGTATAGCACCGGCAGATTAGAAAAGGTTGTTGAAAAGCAAATGCATATATGCAAATGTTTTTTTTATATTAAATGGAAACATTCCAAAACCTCAAATGATCCATGTGAAATTTTAATTATAACTTAACAGCTGTTTGAGCTAATTGAAGGATATCAGAAAGGTGATTTCCTTCTCATTGTAATTAAAGAGTTAAGCCTAATTTACTGTTGTCAGAACAAGACTAAATACCAATCTGGTCTGCCTAATTACATAAAAAGGTAAACAGGACAACTCCAAGACAGATATCCGAATGCTTCCTCCTACCCCAACTCTCTCTCCCCGCGCACATGCAGTCCCCCAGTAAAGTAAAACAGACCAGTTTCACAGTGATTGCTTCTGCCCTATATCTTCTCTGGCAAGAAGATGGGCAATGACCTTTAAAGCAAGTGAGCAACTCACTCTGATTCTGCCTTACCACCCTTTTATTAATTTTGCCTGGAAGGTATTTTCATTTCCATTTCCTTGGCTTCACAGCCTTATTGTTTAATACTGTGGCTATGCAAAAAGGTAAACATATGTTTTGCATTCACTAATGTGGTATTATCTAGTTGCCACCAACAAAAGAATAATGTAATACAGAAATAATGCTGAAATACTTGTTGTTCTATGACAATATAACAAGGGTTTTTTCTACAATTTTGAAGGAAAATAGAGAGAACAAAAAATTGTTTTGATCTCTATCGTAAATATATATTGTAATATGCGTACCTTTTTAATGATGCATTAAATACAATGGTCTTCATAACAAATACAGTCCTTCCAAATGTACCCGAACAAAAATTGAAAACTATTTCTATAACATTAAAAATTCAAAGATTTTGTTTCTAAGCAATCCCCTGATTAATAGACAATCTGTACAGATCATGGCAACTTTTCTACCCCATCTTTTTCCACCTCCCTTGCAACACAACTGCCGTTATTGAAAAGAAGCACAAAATACTTAGGAGAGACACAAATCCTGCCTACAAGTGTCAATAATATGCAGTGTAAAGTTAATTGCTAAAGTATTAATTGTGTCAACATAAATTTGCTAAAGTATGTTATCTCCAATGTGTTATACTAAACACCAAAGAATTCCAAAGCGATATATTCAGGCACAGGGGCAGAAGTGGTGCAGGATGAGTGAAAGAGTACGACCTGTGAACAATATGTCCCTGAACAAAAGTGCATCTGTATGTTTAATTCACATTTTCACCACACCTGAAGCTCTGCGTGGCTCATGTGCAATCAGCATCAGACCCTAGGGAAAACGAGCAGGATTCCAGGAGAATAAGAAGCAGCTCCACTATGCAGGATGGCAGCAATAGATCAGGAAGCCAACTGAAAAATGAAAATGTTCATAGACGTTTGGACCACGTATATCAAGGAAGTGCCAATGTAATATGGAAGACACATTTCAGGTGTCTTTAACAAGGACCAGTGTTGGTGGGAATGGAGAGGCCAAGCAGTCAGATCTGTGGAGCACCTAGGCTAACAGTAAGGCATCTTGCACTAAATATGATCCGTGGCCAGACAGCTGTAGTTTTCAGTTCAGTTCATTACAGCTATTTTAAACAGATAAAAGCAAAAGATAGAGGGAGAATCATACACTGAAAATATCAGAGACAAGTTTGCAGTAAGCACACGTTCTGCATTTTGCTGCACAAGGATTCTTACCTCAACTCAAATCGCACTCTAAGCACTAAGCACTGCCTTTATGCTCAATTAATGTAACTTAATCCAGCCATAAGCAAAATAGTTCAGACAGCTAGATTGTGCTGGGATTCCCCTGCCTCCTTGTGCTCTAGTGGTTCTCCTGACCTTGACAAATCTCTTGGTTATCCTCCATACAACATAATTTTCTACAACTTTCTAAACAGCCAAAAAGAGACAATGTACAGCAAAAACTTAATGAGGAGTTATAAAAGCACACTTGAAAACCATCTCTGACTAATTAACTTCAAAGCAGATAATAAAAAAAAATAGCAATTTCATTCTCTACATATTACAAACATAAATTGTAGGCACTCTATTTCAGCTGCTGTGCCCTCTGTACAAAGCAGGGCTTAACTCCCAGGTCAGTCGAACAGCCAAAGATGTTCCTCCACCTTCCTTCTCCTGCTTTCTCGCTCATTCATTTGTGCTTCACCCTATGTCCAGATGTTGTGAAAAATCTTAACATAGATTTATCTCAGCAACATTTACAGAAATATTTACCTTTACAGGTATCATCCCATTGGTTTACTTCCCCAGATAAGAAGCTACTAGAATCAAATTATTTTACTACTCATCTTTCTCTGTTCTGTCAAAAGTACGTTTAATGCAATCTACGTGATGAATGTGTCCTCATGAAAAGTGGGAGGGAAAATTAATTTGGGGGGTCTGACAATGAAAAGATCATTTGTCATTACTGTGCTGAGCTGTGCCAGCAAACGACTAGAGCCCTGCAATGTATTGTCAGAGCCCAGCGGCTGCTGCCCATTTTCTGCCCCTTCCTTTAGCGAACTCCTCCTTCCTAATGCTTCGGTCCGCTCTGAATGAAGGTTATTAGCAATACTATCCAGCCAGAGTGGCGAGCTTGGATGCAGTGGGGGTGGGATGTGAATTTGTAAGAACTAATTTGTCTAATGTTCGGTAACAAAGGCAAAGCGTCTGTACTGTGAATTAATATAGCATCAATCACTGACTAACTGCTTCAGCACATGTAATGAGAATATTCTCTGGCCAACCCCATGGTCTGCACAGACAGCTGGGGAGATAATAACACAAATGGAATTTTTATTTTAATGCAAGTCTCATCTTCAAAGCAAGGAAGAACCTAGGGAGACTGTGTATGTATGTGTGTGTATATATATTTTTTATATATCTGTATATACACACACACACATGCATAACAACCTTTCAGAAAAAGCTCAGAATAAAAGTATTTATTTTGAAAATACCTAGTACTTAGAAATATGGTCAGTCGATTGTAAGGTTCCTGGTTGAATAGCCCTTTTCTTTTAATACTCTCAGAGTTGTTCAAACTTCTCTGCAGTTGATGTTTTTAATGATGTAGTTAGCTCATCTTATTACAATTTTAGGTTGTATAAAAATAAAGAATAAAAATAAAGAATGCTTGAAAACAGTTTAATATCCAGAAGAGTGGGATTTTTTTTTTTCTCCCCTTCAGTTGCTGATCACATTAAGGGCTGACACAGAAATATATATTTAAACACTTAAACATTAAATGCAGTCACAATTAGAAAAACTTCCACTTATGTCTTTAACAAGGAGATTTACTGTTTGCATAGTAACAATCTCCCATTGTTTTCAAAACAGAAAAAAAAAAGCAAATACATTTTAAAAAAAATTTAAAAATCATTGCCAATCAAAAAGTCACCTAGTCTAGGATCACCTGGAAGAATTAGTGGGTGCACTGGGCAACTCACTGCACTGCCACCCCTGGAACGAATGAATTCTCTGTATAAAAAGATTTACCTGGGAGAGTTTAGGAGTGCCAGAGACGCCCAAAGAAGAACTCAAAAAAATAACAGAGAATTAAGGAGAAGCAGACGACAGACCTTTATTACAAAGGTGAAATGAATATGCCATTTACAATTAAAAGGTTCACTGAACTCTGCATACTGATTACGTGCTCCAGCCCAACACAGCCAGACTACTTGTTCTTCAGCACTCCCAACTTCAGCAGGCTGCAGTGAAGCAATGAGGATATTTTATCCGGTATTGATAACGAGGAGGAAGACAGCCCTTCTCAAGTCAGACATGCCAAAGAATGAGAAGCTGTTGCAGGTCATTACCAGAGCACTCTCATCACCCCTCCACCACTACCAATTTATGTTATTACGCTGTTAAATATTTTGCTGCCTTCAGCAGTGTCTGATAGCCTCAGAGACATCCAGAATGCCTCCTAGATCAAGCCGTAGGCTTTCAAGGGTGAAGGGTATGCTGCCATCCAGTCTAAAGGGCTTGGTATTTCACCCATCCTGCACTGCATACATTGTTAGGCACAGATCTCAAATAAAACCAACAAAAAAAAGACGTTAAAAACCGTGAGTTCAAGGCAAGTTTAAGACCATACTATCCTCTTTGACAGACAAGACCTGCGCTGCCACAACCCTGTCTCTAAGCCACTGTGACCCCGGGGAAACAACAGGAGGAGGTGAACCGTGGCCTAGTGTTTCTGATCACGACAGTTTTGTGGAAACATTACGATGTGACATTTTGGAAAAAAATACACTATAATATAACACTGGGAGACAGTACTTAGAGTGGCCTGAAACAGAAAACAGAGTTCTAGCTGCCTTTGTGAAAGCAACAGGGGAGCTGAGGGAGAGCCATGGCTACCCAAAGTAATATACAAAGAAAACACGTCTGTTTTTTAGCAAAGAAAGGATGAGCTGCAGCCATTCTCCCCCAACAGGCTTGAGTGTAACCCCTGGAAAAGGCTAAGATTTGTGCTCCCATGGGCGAGAGACACTGGAACTAATTACAAGTGAAATTTCATTTAAACTCCTGCAGATCAAATGTGCACTTATCAGAACAAAAAAATATGTATGTGTGTATAGGAATAGCCACACAGCATTCTGACCAAGCAGGACACCACTGTACTGGTTAAATGAAACACTGGTTAAATTGAACACAGACAAGAAAAAAATGAATTGGTATTGTTTAGCTGTGGAGCAGTTACGTACTTGACAAGATCAATGGGGAACTATTAAACATGTACTTGATATGCCTCTTTACCATTTGCATGTCATACAGAAAACATTTTTGATCATTTTTATACATGCGAAGTCTTAAGCCTTTAGTTAGATAATGTACATATACACTACTTTTCTTGCTGGAGGAAGTAGGTCCTACAGCTCCAGTCTGAGTTAATGGAGAAAATAAGCCTCTTTTACGCAAGACATACAATAAGCAGTCCATTGTATCAGTCTAGGATGAGTCCTAGGAAGAAACTGTGACTCAAATACAGAATTATTTCCGTTACTGTGTCAGAGGAAGGAAGTAATTTACTGCAACTAAATAGAGACTGCAGTGTAATTCCCTTTTCTTCTGGTAGCTGGTAGGTTGAGGCAGGTGTGGGGAATAAAGGCTGCATATCACAACGGTCCCTCTTCTTCTGCCCAGCTGGAAGGAGAGCCACATGCAGCCTCTCTCAGCCCACACTTCAATTCTCAGGACAAGAAAAAGGACTGGGAAGATTCTGTCTCCCTGGTCTTACAAAATGGGTGTCCCTGGAGCTCTTTTGCAATTTGGTTCCTGATGATAAAAAAATTAAATAAATACCAATGACTCAGAGGGGAAGCTCTGAATCACATACTGAAGGACTTCCTCGCCTTACATGCCCTACATTGTTTCAATCTTTCTATAGAAAAAAAAAAATCAAAGGGAATATGATTTACTATTTATTTAAAGGTGTAAACACGAAAAAGAGCCTATTATTCACTTTAAATGTATCTTTCATCAGTTAAGCAGCAACAATTCGAAAAATTATGATGGTGATCGAATGGCAGCTATTATTGTCAGTATAATTTTCCCTGTCAGCATCCTATAAAGCATGTTGCACTGTTGACACCACCTTCAGACTAGTTCTACAGGCCTACTCATGAAAAATGTTAAACCATTAAATACCATGCACTATTGGCAGCGAATACATACATGTATTTTGTTAATTTATGGCATGTTTCACACATATCAGGGAATAAAATCAGAAATAATTATTTCATGCTAATAAAAAATAATCACTGCAAGTGCACAGTTTGTGGGTTTGTATGCGACTTGCTTGTGGGAAAATTATAGATAAGATTACACTGTCATAATTTTTTATGGGAAAACAGTACTTAATAGCCTTAATCAAAAATGAGTATGTTAATATTCCCAATGACAATCAACGTGAAAAAGGAAGTTACATATTCAGACATCCTAAATCATCAATGATTTATCTTCTGCTGTTGTTGGACTTTTTGTTTTGTTTGGGGAGGCTGGATGGTTTGGGGGTCAGCTGAGTGTGTGGAATTAAATCCAACTCCTAATCTGGTGAGTTATCTATGGTGTGCAAGGCATACACCATCCATTATGTAGCATCAGTGAGTGACAGTATGAATAGCAGTCTTTGCCAGTTAAAACCGTGATAAGACCCGGATTCTGAGAGAAGTTCCTGCTCCAGAGCGATCTCCATTGTTCCAGCCATCAGTTTTGGCAGTAAGACTGATTTAAAGATAAGACAGCAATGATGCTGGAGTTTTACATAGAAAAATATCAGCAAATAATCACTTTATCTGCATTTACAAAGACATCTATCGAGTCGATTTTAATTTTAATAAGACCCAGTGCCATTTTTTAAAAAATAATAATTTAAATATACAGAATTTCTTCGAGTGAGAATTTGATAAAAGGCTGAATTATTCTATATTCAGTATTTGCATCCCCACGAGTGACTATTTCCACGAGTAACTGTCTGCTAACGGCCCTCATTTCACTCTGCCCCCCATTTGTAACTTCATTGCTGCCCACGGGCACGTTCGCTGAACTTCACGTAGAACTCTGCTATTAACCCAGCTTTCTGCCAGCCTGAATACTAAACGGGCGTATTTCTCTCCAGAAAGGCTGCAGGAAACGTTGAGTCGGACAGCGGGACCACAACCCGCACGCGTGTTCTCAGGACACGCGGGTGGCGGGACTCCTCGCCGGGAGCCGCCGTTCAGCACCACGGACAGCGCCGGGCGCCCGGCGGGCTGGGGACAGCCCAGTGGCTCGGGCAGGGCCACAGGCCGGCCACCAGCCCAAGGTGAGCACCAGGTCGGAGCTACGCAAACCTGAGATTAAGATTTCTGGCACGCGGTATAATTGGAGTTATTTTCAGAACGTCCTCAACAACAACAACAAAAAAGGCCAGGCTTCCTGAGCTCTTTTTGAAACAGTTGCCGAACTAGTCTCTTAAACGACCCAAGGTGCTTCATTTCCACGAGTTTCCAATAAGCTTTCCCTAAGTTTTCTCCATCACAAACTACTAAGGAAAATAAATAACTGTGGGGCAAGGGACAGAGTCCTGGAATGGATTCAAAAAATTGTTAAGTGATAGGAAACAATGAGTAATGACAAATGGGTGCCCCTCAAAATGAAGAAAATGTAAGAGGGAATGCTCCTGGGGCTGCTATTGAGATGAGCGCTACTATTAATGACTTGGATATGGAACTGCACAGCAAGTTAGGAACTGTGGCAGTGTGAGTTTATTGGGTTTTTTCACTAAGTACTGGAAAGTTTTACAATGACTATCTTCAAACAGCTGAAGAACTACAATGATACTACAGGTAGCAAAATGGAAGCTTATCAGGAAAAATGTGGCTAAATACGAGGAAACAGATCTCAGTGCACACTGTGGGACTGTGAAGTAGGTTTTTCAACGGGAAAAATGAAAAGCAGGCAAGTTTTTTGCAGATATGCTGTATAGCAAGCAGTCATTCCATTTGCCTCTAGTATACCAAGTATAGCAACTAGCCTTTTTTTCTTTTCTAGTAAATATGTAAGAGAAAGCATCTGTCACAATGACTGACTAAATTTAGCTTAAACAGACACAAGTCGATGCAAATTAGAAAAAAAAGTCAACAAACAGTCTATATAATTCCAACAGTGTATCACATACTGATAACCAGACACAAAAGATCTGTTGAAAAGACTGAACGACCATCAGTTTCAGTTGTTTCAAATTTATAATTAGTCTACAGTCATTAACTTAGAAATAAAATACTTCAGAAGACAGACTACATATTCTTTCTCTTTTATTAAATTTCTTTGTACCATGAGAAAAAATGGAAAAAGAATTTTGGCTATGAAAACCAGTAGAGGGATATAAAATTAAAAAATATAGGCCTCAGATCATATAACAGGTAAATTTTAATGTCCATTACTGTGTCCAGTTAAAAAATCTAACAGGTGAAAAAAAAAAAAATCACAGAAAAATAATTAATTGGTTCCAAGGCTGAACCAATAAATACAAGGGAATAAAAGAAAACACAAAGTTCAGAACTTTATAGCACCCAAAATGATATGCAACTTAAAGGGAATTTCACACAGATATTCATAATTAAGTAGGATATATTAAAATCTGATCAGGTTCCTCTCTTTTCTCTAGCATATAAAATGAAAGGAGTTTTAAATGAAAGAATGGTAAATGCAGAAAAAAATATAAAGAAACATTACTTTTACATAGTCAATGGAACTGGCTGCCAGATCAAGTCATTGAGATAACAACCATAGCTACATTTTTAAAAAGAATTGAATAATTTTATGACTGCTAATAACATTTGTAGCTATGCAAGCTAAGATAATAAGGGTAATCAAATCTCATGCTTCAGGGTGTAAGACAATGAACTTCAAGGTTTAGAAAGAAATGTGCAGTGTCATACAAGTGGATAAGATGCATTAGCAATTTGGGAAGAGATTTACCTTCTTTTAAAATATCAAGAAATAGCCACTGCCAGAGGCATGGCACCAGACTACAGGGACCTGAGGTCTGATCTGCTGTGACAAATCCTGTGTTATTATGAGTTTGGCTTTGATAGACAATAGATTCTCCTGAGTTTTACGGAGCGGAATTCAAATTAAAAGCACATGCTCTATGAAAGCATAGCTTGGAGGAAGGATCTGAAGGACAGAACTGTTAGCCAGTAATTAAGAGTTCTGTGCTGTGCTTTCTGGCAGCAATTATTTTAACATAATTCTTAACAGAGTCTATTAAAGAGGAAATGCCAATTAGCGATAGCTTATTGCACAACAAAACAATGACTACCGATATAATTTACTACCATAAACTACATGGAGAATTGACTGCTGAAAACAAGATTGGATGTTTAATTAAAAATGGGGGAGAGGGAGGAGAATCTACATGCACTTAACATGCACAAGTCTGATGAAACTTCAGTTCCTACACAGGAAGCTCAATTCAGGATCATGTTAAACTATCCAGGCTATGCATATTATTTGCAGATACCTTTCAAATTAGAGTCAAACGATGAGGTTTTGCCTAAGTTTTTTCAGATTACCTGGTTCATATCTGCCAACCAGGCAGTTACCCATTTGGAGACAAATTTCTGGGTACACTGTTAGTCCCACACTTCACATCAACATGAAGGAGGCCAAAAGAAGAGGCAAGAAGGAACACTGATTTCTGCAAAACAAAGCACAACTAATCTGGGTCCACATATAGAAGACAATTTGCTGTTCTAGAGTTTTCTAGCAATGCTGCAAATGATTTCTCTGAATTACTGACCTTGCTTTTCCAGTCCAGCCTGAGTCCAGTTTTGTTCCTCATCCAGTTGTTCCATCAAAATGGAATATGGATAACTCAGAACACACGCAGCCAGTATTGTGTAAAGAAAATCTACAGTCAGGAAGGCCGCCTTCTCCAACAAAAGCCTCCAAAAGAGCATAATAGCGTGCTTTCTTAAGCTTCTAAAACTGAAATAAGAACTGAATGTTTAGCATAGATCTGCTACTTGTCTCTGCTTCTTAGTTCTGACAAATAAGAAGCAACCGCTGTATATTCTTACCTTGCAGAAAAGCATGGCAGCGGGAGGAAGAGAATTATCTTTAGGCTGGAGATTTACAGGGTCTGAACTATAATCTATCCCATTAAGCTGATAAAACATACCATCATGGAAACTTGGTATGCAGTGGCATTGATGCATTCAAAAAGATAAGATAGATGAAAAGAGAAATGTGATGTTCATGGTCATAAGAGCTGCACTGTTCTGCAGTCAACATCTACAGCTATGTAGAAACACAGTCTGGTGGTATTATCGACTGAAAGATTGCAGTTCCCTATAGGAATACTGAAAGGAAGGAAGAAAAAGAAAAATTATGCTCTTGTGTTCCCCCTAGAGGGTGGAGCAAAATTGGAATGAGAGGTGGTTTGGTTTTTGTTTTTTTTTTGGTAACATGAGAGTTAGACTATCTGCAGGCAGATTTCTCCACGAACTTTTGAGTACAAGTCTGATGATCCTGAGAATTAAGTTTTACTTTGTTGTTGTACACCCTCTTGCTTCCTCAACTTGTTGTTTTAACCTTATTTTGGGATGGAAACATTCAATCTAATTCTTTGGCTCCTTGTAATGAATCTGAGAATTAACTATCTCTTGCCTCAATAAATTAGAAGACAATCTTTGCTTTAAAAAGAGAACATAACTCAACTGTGCTTTGTCTGTCTACCTCAGAGTGAGCTCATGCTTCCCAAAGCCTCAGGTCACATGTAGCACTGCAGAAGATGGTATATATTTATTGATGAACCACCTGATTGATCTGTTTTGAATTTTAGATGGGGTTTAGCCTTCCTCTGGAGAAAAACTGTCTCTTTTTAATTTTTTTTTTCCCTTTAGACACATTGGCAGTGGATCTTTAGCATAGTTAACTGCCATAAACAGAAGTGAAAAATCATCAAACTTGAACTGGGAACTAATTAATGGTTATAAAGTATCTCACGTACTTCATTTGATTGCTACAGAAATCAAATAAGTACGTACTTGACCTCAGCTTCTCAGATGACGTATTAATCCCTTTCTCATAAATTATTATTGTACCTAGTAGGTTAACTAACATATTAATTTAAAAAAAAAAAAGCGCAGCTGAAAGATTCTTTAGATTTTTCACTTTTAAAATAGGACTAAAAATCTTTCTTATATTTCAAAGTATTTATTGAGGTTAAGCTCTGGCAATATTTATAATGAACAAGTGAAAGGCCTAGGAGTTTCTTCCAAATCGAAGATTTTCTGACATTTTTTTCTTACTAGAGTCTGTCTCCAGATACTTAAAATTTTGTAAAACTGTTCTTTTCATCAAAACTTTCCAAAAGGGTTGTCTGACTCAGTTTCTGATTCAAAACCTACCATTTTTACTGAGAAGATGTATTTTGGGAATGTAATGTAATCAACATAACCAGTGTTCAGGTGATTCAGCTGTTAGACTTGCTCCACAACGCTCTTTTAAGCAAATATAAATATATAAAGCTTATAATACTTTTGCTACTATTCAGTAGTGAGCATGCAAAGTTTTATACAAATAGAGATTAGACAACCATAGGCTTATAACAAACATTAAGATACTACCGCTATATGCACAGTGAATTAGATATTATATCTGTGTGACAACACAGAGCATAGATACACTGTACACTGGTGTGAACATTGTAGATTGTTAAGAACATAGGTACAGACCTTCTCTCTCTGTTTTAAATTGAAAGGTTGCTCCTAATATTCTCTAAATTTTACTGAAATATAGACTACCACATAAAC
The DNA here is from genome assembly GCF_965231255.1 of Vanellus vanellus. Classification (NCBI taxonomy): domain Eukaryota; kingdom Metazoa; phylum Chordata; class Aves; order Charadriiformes; family Charadriidae; genus Vanellus; species Vanellus vanellus. Next base: position 32,846,949 of record NC_138905.1, on the reverse strand, counting down.
AACGGAGCAGCAAGTTTTCTCCTGAAAAGAGATGGAGCTCTAAGCTAGGATTATTCAAATTATTTTATGACAGTTCTTATACACAATTTCTTATATGGTTGTCTAGAAAAATGTTTTAAAATTTGAGTCAGCAAACCCTAACCTGGGAAATCCAGTTCTCCACAAGACAAGACTAATAGAAATCAGACAGGTTTTTTTTCCTGGCGGTTTAGTCTGAGTGCTGACAGGATGCATCTGACTAAGCAATTAAAATAGCACTGGGCTACTCAGAAAAAGGGCATTCTGACCAGAGATATTACAACTCAAAAATAAGCTTCTTAAAAGCATTCTTAGAGATTTATGGGCTGTATTTAAGGAAATGCTTCTTTGGAGCTTTGGCTAACAAATATATTACTCTTAGGCACCAAACCTTTCACTCCTCCTGCATGAGCCCATCCCTCTTGGACTGTAAAAAGCATCAGAAGACACTCTGTATTCAAAAGCCAGTTTTTATCTCTAAAAACCCCATTGTGTGCTTCCTTCTAAAAACAAGTTGCTCCTACTTCTTTGTTTTGCTTTTAAATACGGAACTATGTCCATTATGTCCACAAAACGGTATTTGAACTATTCTAGCTATAGGTACAGGCTGACAAAGCTCTTTATCTTCTCAAGTGTCCACTGTCCATCTTCTAATTATACATCATAGTATTTGCTTGATAGTTGCAGAGGAGAGGAAAGCATAGAGATGATCTGTTGAACATTTTCCATTTCATTAAGCTTGACCAACAAGCTGCTTTTTGTCTATAGCAAACGACTTTCCACACATAGAATCATAGAATCAGTGAGGTTGGAAGGGACCTTTAAGATCATCAAGTCCAACCATTAACCTACCCTGATAAAAACACCACCACTTCTAAACCATGTCCCTAAGCACCTCATCTACCCTTTTCTTAAACACCTCCAGGGATGGTGAATCCACCACCTCTCTGGGCAGCTTATTCCAATATTTAATAACCCTTTCAGTGAAAAAATGCTTCCTAATATCCAATCTAAACCTGCCCTGACATAACTTGAACCCGTTTCCTCTTGTCCTATCACTTGTCGCCAGGGAGAAGAGGTCAGCTCCCATCTCTCTAAAACCTCCTTTCAGGTAGTTGTAGAGGGTGATAAGGTCTCCCCTCAGCCTCCTCTTCTCCAGGCTAAACAACCCGATCCCTCAGTCGTTCCTCATAAGGTTTGTCCTCCAGACCCTTCACCAGCTTTGTAGCCCTTCTCTGGACACGCTCCAACACCTCAATGTCCTTCTTGTAGTGAGGTGCCCAAAACTGAACACAGTACTCGAGGTGAGGCCTCACCAGTGCCGAGTATAGGGGGATGATTACTTCCCTAGTCCGGCTCACCACACTATTCCTGATGCAGGCCAGGATGGTGTTGGCCTTCTTGGCTGCCTGGGCACACTGCTGGCTCATGCTCAGCCGGCTATCCACCAACACCCCCAGGTCCTTTTCTGCCAGGCAGCTTTCGAGCCACTCCGCCCCCAGTCTGTAGCACTGCATGGGGTTGTTGTGACCCAAGTGCAGGACCCGACACTTGGCCTTGTTGAACCTCATACCATTGGCCTCAGCCCATCTGTCCAGCCTGTCCAGATCCCTCTGCAGAGCCAATCTACCCTCAAGCAGATCAACACGCCCCCCCAGTTTAGTGTCATCTGCGAACTTACTGAGGGTGCATTCGATCCCCTCATCCAGATCATTGATAAAGATATTAAAGAGAACGGGCCCCAGCACCGATCCCTGGGGGACACCACTCGTGACTGGACACCAACACATACCACAATGCAGAGGAACTCACTTATCCCCTTCCTTCACTCAGACACTGGACTTTCCAAGACACGAAGACCCCAAGAATTAGGAATCTCTCAGCAGGAGGAGCCTTCAGTAGGCATTCTGTACTGGCTTGCTTACTCTGTCCAGACCTGGCAGAGCAGCCAGCTTGGAAGCAGATATAGAAATTACTTATTTTGTGATATCCCCAATGAAAACAAAAGATTAGACTTGAAATCAGGCAGTTCAGCTCAGTTACTCTAACAAACACAACGCGTGTGTTTTTATATTTTTCCTTAAAGTCAGTTCTTAGAATTGAACCTGAAAAGATAAATGCTCTCATTTAAACTACAGGAAAACAGTGTATGTTACTCTTAATTGGCAAATTTCCACATTTTGTCTTTTTTTTTTTTTTTTAATATCGAATTAAATGCAGATATTATCACTGCCATACCTAGCATAAAATATTTCTTTATCCTGAGCAGAAAGCTGTTGTCAAGGGTTGGCAGAATGCTACATCACCAAGTCTTGCGCTTCTGCTTCCAAAAGAGAAATGTAGACAGCACTGAGTTTCAGATTTGAGACACAAATTCTGTTCAAGCTATATCTCTACCCTGGTATATATTATGACATCATAATGGCTACATCAGCTGTAATAAAAAATGAATTCCCTTGACATATATTACCCGTAAGTGCAGCGTAGTAAATAAATGATTCATGCAAGTTCAATTACAAGGGTATAATGTCTATAAATGCTAAGTACCTGCAAGACAGCAACAGTAAAGGAAACGAACCCATGCAGTGTTAAAAATGCCTTCCAGCTAAAATTTCTGACCACACCTTTCATCTCTTTTTACATGCTTTTTACATGTGTTTTACTAAACACCCTAGCGGTAACAATCCACTAAAAGTTTACATATGGGGCAGAGTTTCTGTCCTTACTATGGATAAATCTAAAAATAGAACTAGGTAAAGAAATCTTTTTAAGAACTGGAACTCCCATTGCATTTAAGACTTCACCTCTATGAGTTAAGTTACTAAGCCTTTAAAAAAAAATAATCTCTACTCATGATGAATTATATACATAAAGTCTAAAAGCAGTATATTTTATGTTAATGTATTTTGCTTTTTAAGTATATATAAGATGACAGGACAAACACAGTTCCTTATATTTTGCAACTATTTAACAACTTAATGGCTTAGAGAACTAGAAAAGTCTTCAGGTAGGCAGGTGGTCATACTCAACTGTAAATCAGGTACAGCTGATAATCTTTAGAAAATGAGTTTCTAAGTATATATACATCCTCCAGGGCAACCATTCATAGTAGCAATTTTGTTGACATTATTAGCACAAACCGATTTCTGAATAAATTTGAAATAACACTCTTATTGTCTTATGCAGGTTTCAGTTGCCCATTCACCCACAAATGAGATAAGGACTGTCCCGTGGAGCAAACTCATCATCCTCCTAAATGTGCTCCCCACCTCTATTAGCTGGAAGCATTAGATATTTTAAAGAGGTCTGTCAAGAGCACCAAAGCACCAGGATATTTTGGATAGTGACCTGAATAACAAATGAAGTGTTGCAATTTTGTTAAATTCTTGGTTTCCACAATTTCCTAAGAAACAGGTTCCAGAGAAAAAAATACACACTGCTTAAAAAAAAAGTTTCTATCTTCATCCTGAATTTCCTGCCTTGTGATGTTCCTTTGCTTTTGTACAACAAGATAGGAAAGCCAAAATTCACTGGCGTACCTTCTCTAACTCATTCATTATTCTTTTCATCTGCCTGGTTTTTAACTCATGCAAAATTCCTCAAAACATTTGCCCAGTACTGACAGTGCAGCCATACAGACTTTTGCACCATGGATGAAGATGAATCTGTATTTTTTAGGATTCTACTTTGCAATATACAGCATATTTTAATGTGTTCTGTATTATTGTGTATAATTGCATTTTCAATACAACTAGGAAAACTGACAAAAAAATTTAAAATTCTCTGTCTTCCAGACAGGGCACTGACACCTCTATGTTTCATCACAAGAGTCTTGTAAGTCTATTTCTTATGACACATTCTTGAAATGTATTTAGCCCAACCCAAAGGCAGATGCCTACAGGGTGGATCAAAACTTTATAATGCGGCATATGAGAAATGCAAAGGTCCGTTTGCCTATTTCACTGTTATGGCCATGGAAGTAGAAAAAATAATTCTTGTAAGTTGTCTAGCAGAGGATTCTCTCGTGATAAAATAAGTGTTTGAGAACAAGACAGACAGGGTTCAAAATGACACTCTAAAAGGAAATAATATACATATTTACATTCAGAGTATTTGAGTCCAGAAGGGTGGAGATTGACATTCCTAAGTCATTTTTGCCATAAGCAATAATGAGGGAAAACACCTCTTCTAGGTTTGAGGCTTATTTTATATTAAAACACTATGAGACAGCTGCTGAACATGAAGAGAAAGTTGCGGTACATTTTGTTCACTTCTTTACCATATGGCTCCAAACTATGAGAACTTACAGCATCTGCTACAAAAAAAAATATCTTAGAACAACAAATCTTTAAACCATTATAAGTGAAGGCTGCTAAACCTCTTGCTTAAAAATAAAACACTTGACTATGCAATTCCCCTATACTGTACTGAAAATTTACTGGGATGGATTATTCATAAAATATCAATGCATCATTATTTATTAATGAATTTAAAAGTGACACCCTCCCCTCCAAACCCTCTTTTCATGCAGTCACATCTTGATTCTAACCAAAGACGCAAATAAAATATAGAGGATGCAAATGATCTGAACTCTCCCTTATTTTACAAGCACTTTGTATAGAACAGCCAAATGAACTGAACAGCAAGGCAGCAAACTGTTTTTATACAAGAAACATGAATCAGGATCTGTGCCAAATTTTACGTAGTAGTAATAACAATGTTGTCTGATATGTGTATTTCTCCCCAACTCCTAAATGGATTTAAAGGTTCATCCTTATACTTACTTACCTCCCCTGAAAATTGCACCATATTGCAGCATTTATCTTTACGGATTCCAGCAGCGATTTTTAATTTCAGGGTTTTTTCGTTTCTTTTTAAAGCAGTAAACACTAGCATAGAGCTGTATTAAAAATAGATATACACAATTAACTTAGACCACATGTGTAAACAAAAGCTACCATCATCAATAGTGCACACTGATGTTTTGTTGGGTATTTTTAAATGATTAAAAAAAGGTAGTAAATTTTACATGGCTTTCGCTTTTAGTTTACTACTGTGATTAATTTTGTATTTGCCTAAGAATATGAAGCCCCTAAATATCCTTCCAAGGATACCTGGAGGGATCACACCATTGGCTTTTATTAATCCAGTGTTCTCCACGCAGGTTCCAGCATATGCCATCAGATCCACAGACAGAATTAATAAATGCAGAGATACAGATGTCATCACCACTAAAAAGCACGTTTACTCCACACGCTCATGCTCTTCACAAGTTTGCTCTTGGACTATGGGAAGCAGCTCAAGACTCAGAATTGCCTTGGATTCTCCAGGAAATTCTTTGCACAAAATGTGTACATGGTGATACACCATACCCTCAATTTCTCAGTGTGCCACAGCCGTATCTCCTGCCATTTTTTCCTCACAAGGACACAGGAGCAGGGTCACAAGAAAGCTATGCATAGTCAGAGAAGGAAAGGCAGAGCTGTTCATACACCTCCCTGTCTTGAAGATGCACCAAGACCTTTCAAAACTGGGTTCTTACTGCCAGTTGTGTCAATATTGCAGTTCTGAATTCAAAATCTGAATTACAGTCCATACTCAAATGCCATAGAAACATAGTAAAAACAGGTCCATCCCCAAAGAACCTATTCCCGTAACCCACTCTAGGAATAACCATCACTTCTGAAATGGCAAATACACCTTCCTTTTCACTTAGATCCAACTGACATCAAGCACTCACTGCTCTAATGAAGAGAGAATATGCCTCAGCAATTCTGGTTTTAGAGGATGTGCCTCCTGGGTCTCCCTAAAAAGTCAATGAGAAAGAGCTAAACTTAGATGCTCTGACGCATCTTCTGGAGTAGTTGCTCTTTATCTACTCACTGTAGAGAGAAAATACGATGAGCAATCTCAGTTGGTGAATATCCAACGTAAATATATCATATGAATAGATATCACTAGTTTGGACATTACTGGATATTATCAGTTTGGACAGACTGTGGAATGAGTTGGCTTAAAACATCTTAGCAGGTCATGGCCACAGAAATCTTCATCTCCTGCATCCCCTTTTTCCATAAGTACTGTCTGCTAGCAAGTGTAGCTTAGGCTCTCCCAAAATAATGTATCTAACCAAATAAAAAGTTAATATTATCTTAAAGATGTTCTGTCAGCTGGAATATCCAATATTCTAAATAATATCCCTCTAAGATTTTCCTTTGTCTATTATTTTATTTCCTGATCCCTTTTACTCACACTCGGCTAGATCTTTCAGTCTACATCATACTTGTGTAGATGGAATTAAGGCAGAATGAGTAGGCGTAATATATTTACCAGGTATTTCTGTTGCTTAAGAATCAATGATCAAGCTCTTTACAAAAGAATACTTAATATTTCTACTAAAAACTCCTGAAATCAAGATTTACCGGACAGATTGGAAAAGCAAGTTTCCAAACAGCAAATGTCTGGCGATATTAATGCCAGAGATACTTCAGGGGAAATAAAATGGCTCTAGACTGGATTTTTCACATGTTGGCATCAGTGTTCCAATTGCCCAACAATTCAACTAATCTTTTTAATGACACCTTGCAACAGGCAATTGTAAAGGTGATCTGGCTGTTGCTGTAATAGGCAATCTGACTCCTGTCTGATATGGCGGCTATTTTCTGAACCATCATTATATCCGTAAGGGTATCAGTTTTGAAACTAGCAGTTTATTGCTACAGATGACCTGTTTCAAATGTGATAGATATCATTCTCTCATGCCCATCAGATTTGCATCTCTATTTTCTTCTTATCCATTTTTCTTTCGCATCTGGAAGTGACCTTGTTACATTAGCGCTATTCAGTATGGCAGAGCTTCCCATTAAGACATCAATATTGTAAGTGTGGATTTGCCGTGCAGTTCCATCTCTGAATAAAATATGCCAGTATTTTACTAAAATAAGTTCCACCACTGGAAATAAACAGCAAAAGCAATACTTTTCCATACAGCATTCCTTTTATTTTTCAGAACCCGACTTCTTAAGAAAGACCAGCAATTGACTGATTACTTAGCAACCTCACCGAGTCTGATAGAGTCACACTGTGATAATGGAACTATCAATGCAGTTATAATGTACTTACACTCTGTAGATAGCTGTTTCAAATGGAGCAACATTCCCTTCCAGCCCAATGCTTCTCTGCAAGGCTGGAGGGCCTGGTAAAGATCGAATACGTACCTTTAAAAAGAGCAAGTTACAAAGAGGTTTCACTGACCGCTGATCTTTTGTGCTACATTAAATATTGCCGGTGCCACTTTTTTTTTTTTTTTTCTCCATTTTCTTTCTTCTCATTTAACAATAATTTAAAAAATTATTTTCCGTGGAGGAACCCAAAGTAATAAGCATCTTAAATGTATTTTCCCTCTTCGTATTACTTTGCAGTAACAACATAGCCAGTAATTAGTAAATGACCATGTTCCATGCTATTAGCATGTTATACAGGTCAAGATTTTTAAACAGCTGTATTTCACACAGCAGACCAGCCGGACTGTATCATAAGGATATAATTTATGTCACAAAGATGGTACTTATGTAGCTGTACAACACTGAGACAAAAGGGTAGCACTTACAGAAATGCATGAACAGCAGAGGGATCTCAGACCCAACCTCACTGGCTATATCTGAAACACACTCAAAAAAACCCAACCCAAAACCAAAACCACACAAAAGAACACCACCACCAAAAAAAAAAACTCCACAAAAAAACCTGAAAAAAACCAAACCAAAGCAACAACCACAACCAGACTCACTTCTCCTTAGTGCGAGGCGCATGGATGGCTCAGCTCAGATCCAAACAACTGTGTACCCTTTTCGTCCCCAAAACAGTGGCTTTGTTCACCATGCCTACTTGGAGCAAGCCTTATTTCGTGAGTGAGATGGTGGGCGGGAATGCTAGTTGGCATAGGCCAAAACTGTGCTATGTAACAGTGATGTAGTAGTCAACAAATAAATGCTATACACAATCATGGCACAGTGCTCAGGCCACAGCTCTGTTTGCTTCGCTAATACGGTCATAGCGGGGCTCCCAGAAATCTAACAGGCAGAGCTTTAAAGTCCTTTGGCACATAAAGAAAAACACAGGCATCGCAGATGTATGTATCTGCACCTCTTGGTACCAAAGTGTCATTAAACACCTGTCCCAAACACCTCCATTCCTCCAAGTCTAACCTTTATCATTTAGATACCTAAATAAGGAACACACTCACCCAGACTTCACAGCTAGTCTGTGCAGAGACAGGCGTCTCTGGAGATTATCGTGTGTTTACCTCAGCTACAGTGCTGTAGCAGAGATGGCTGTTGCCCTAGAGACTTTACAGGGAGCCGAGTTGAAACACATCTCAAAACAAGAATGCCTCAATTCAGCTCATGAGGCCATGCAAAAGGAACCATGGCTCAACAGAACTTAAACTTGTTTGAAAGCTTGATTTACAGTCAGTTTTATTTTTATCTCCGTAGCAACTCACAGTGCATCCAAGTAAAGCATCTTCAGTGTAACTGTTCTAACAAACCATAATACAATCTCTTTTTAAAACACATCCCCCTTCCCCCTTCAAAATAGGAAGTAGATCACTGGCACGAAAGAAGAAAAAAACCAACATACTTGTATGGATTTTGTATTTCCGGGGGGGGGGGGGGGGGGGGGGGGGGAAGAACTCAAAAAATATGTTAGATGTTCTCAGGTTGGCCAGGCCTGGTGGTGGCCACTGTACAGTATATAATGAACTAACTGAAAGGGACTGAGAATTTATGGAGAATGAAGAACTTTGAGACAGGAGGGCAAACACAGCACCTGTCCTTCCAAATGGAAAAGCAGTCAGAAAGAGTGAAAGCAGTCACTCTACTTTCAATAACTGGAAAGATACTGAAACAAATTATTAAACAATCAATTTTTAAAGACCCTAAGGATAATAACGTGATAAGGAACAGACAACATGGATTTCTCAAGAAGAAATCACTCAGGCCAATCTCATTTCCTTCTCTGACAGACCAACTGGTCTCCTGGATAAGGGACAGGCAGTAGATGTGATATAGCCTAACTTCACTAAACCCGTTGATGCTGTCACACGTGACATTCCCAGAAGCAGAAGAGGAAAATATGGTCAAGATTGCATTGCACACAATTTAAAGGATAGTTATCAGCTGTTCTTCATCAAGCTGAGAAAAGATATCAAGGAGTTCTATGAGGGTTTGTCTCAGGTCCTGGAAAATCTGCCATTTCCATGAGTGGCTTGGATGACAGAAGAGTTTGTATGTGTATACAAGCCCCAGATGTTACTGACTTCACAAAATTTTGTGCAATTTTAAGAACAACTTTAAAAACCAGAACTACCTCGCTGAACTGGACAAATGCACATGCACACAAATATATTGGGAACAACTGGCCAGACACCAACACTACAGAAAGTCTGGGTGAATAGCATTTTCCCAGAAAAAGAAGAGAAACAATAATAGCCTTCCACTATGGGAAATTGCTACAGACAGGTGACAATTAATTGTTTTCTGTATTCACTGATCATAGGACAAGTTGCAATCAGCTAAATCTGCAATCTGTGAGAGGGGACTGGGGAAAAGAAAACAAAGCCATTTTTCCAATGCCGTTTTTTTGTCTAGCAAGATTGGGAAAATCTCACCACAGGAGGATTTCCAGGTTGGTCAGTATCTTTCAAGGATGGTGATGCATCTCATCTACTTTGGAACAGAGACCTGGATGAGATAAACTCTTGAGGCCTCTTCTGAGCTTTCGTATCCTCAGGTCTCACAAAAGTAAGAATGGTGTCATGTATCTATAGCTGTTCTTAGACTGGGCTTTCATTTACATTGGGTACATGTCGTCATCATCTTAATTTCTTTCTTTCTATATCCCCCCCCCACCCCCCCGCAAGCCAATGAAAAACAAGCAAGATACTAGAAGTCACATTTGTATGTGCACCTTTTAATTACCGCTAATTCAGTATTCCATTTCAGCTGCAAAGGGTCACTGTCTAGGCACAAAAGCATACCTGAAAGCACAGTGGCAACTTGTTAAATCTAGCTGGAAGATAAAGTGACTTGAGGGTTTGGTCTGCATTAAGAATTAGACTTGACTGCAGGAGCAAGAGAAAAAATACAAAAAATCCTTCAACAGCCAATAAGTATAAAGTCAGTAAGGAAATTAAATGAAGCTTGCAGTATTTCTCTATTCACCTTACACTTAAACAAAGGGCTTTCATTTTATGGGTATCAGATTAGAGCTTCTGGAAGGAACTCTTCCGTAAAATTTATGTGCAAGCTTATGGCAAAATGCTCATGCATTGCAGTGTTTATTTTCTTTTTCAGATGAAAGTATCTATGTTAAATTCCTGCATTCAGACAATAAATATGTTGATAGGGAAACACTAAGGTGTTTATCTGTTCTGTGATGGATAAAAACGTACTCTGAACAAACAGCTCAGAAGATTGACCTTGTGCTAACCACACACAAAGAGCAGCAGCTCACCTGCCAGAAGACAATTCTTTTTTACAGGGAAGGGAGGAGTGGGATTTTCCCCATCAGGGTAGTTCTAAAATGGAATATTGATACATACCAAAGAACAAGGAACTGAGGGAAGGGACTTCATGCATTTATGACAGCTGACACAATATCCCACTATTTTCCAACTTAGTTGAAATTGGACAATATATCAGTAAACCTCTAGCTGATTGTTACCTTCAGTGAAAAATGATGACACATAATTTAAAAGGTGATTTTTAAGGGCAATTCTCTGGAGCTTTTATGACACACATTTGAGGTTTATTTTCTTTTTCTCCATGAAAAAAATCTTTCAAATCTGTGTGTAAAATTGGGAAAGTTTTCATCCAAACAACCTGCCTCTGTCCCCCTCTTCTGTTTTCAGTCATATCAATATTATTTTGGGGCCCCGTTTTCGGCTTTGAAGCCATACTGACTTACAATGGAGAGATTATACTACAGAAAGTAGTGCCGTTCACACATGCAGCTCACCTAGGTCCTGCCTTCAACATGCTTTTTATAAGCACATCTCTGCACCCACATGTTTCATCCATCAAACCAGACACTTCGTATTCTGAAATCAAGGTCATGGCAAAAACCCCTGACCTCCCTTCCTACAGAAGTAAAAAAATAATACTGTATTTTAAAAGTGCAGTTCATTCTCTTTCAATGTTTTAAGTGGTTTTGTCATATAATTTCATGGGCTGGCTGCTGGAGAGCTGATGGGGTTAACATTTTACATATGACTACTCAAAGTGAGCCTATGCAGTTCTGCTGTCCCATTACCTCCTTCGGGGATATAAGCAGATAGGTAAATTTTTAGATTTACATTTGAAACGTGTCCCATAGTATTCCAAAATGACCTTCCAAGCTCAATATCAAGTAACATTATCTTAATAAAGAGTTAAATGCAGCTTAAAAATTAGAACATGTCAGCAGACAGACAGTTCATATACTTAAAATTCAGCTGAGTACTCTGCCATACTCACATACACCCTTAAGTATGTGCATTTACAGCGTAATGCTGTCTACACTTTTTTTTTTTTTAAAAAACTTTGACTATGACTTGGCCTGATCCCATACCATAGCATACTTGATGACACACCCAAAAGATAATCTAGATCTAGTAAAGACTTATGATTTTGCCTTGTGTATAGTTATAGTCAACAAAGGATGACCTTTCAGTCCCATACGTTCTCAAGAATACAATTTGAGTGATCAAGCAATCTCTAGATTGACTTGGTTAAATACTTAGCAGGGTATTAGCAAAAGTTGGACTAATTCAAGCTTCTGTTGCTTTAACCTATACAGAGTTCAAAAGCTTTTATTTGAGGTGATAGTTAAGAGGAGAGCAGAAGTACAGGCCTGACAAAAACAACAATCAGCTGTCTGCTGCCTTAGTAAAGAATACTAAAGACAGTAAAAGAGTGGCAAACAACATCAATGATTTAGCAAACCCACTCTGATTAACAAATGAAGGTTTTCCTGTAAGTGTATTGACAGGTGAGGTGCAGGTTCATTAACTGTAAGATATGGAGGAATAATTACATGAGTGATTTTGATCATTCTCTGCGATGCACCACGGCTTTATAATATTTGAAAATCCCACATGTACACCACAACAGACAGATGTACAAAGTCAAACCCTTAAAAATGAATCACAGCCTTAAAAGAGAGCAAATTTTCTATTAAGCCACCAATCTAAATTTACAGTACTACACAGCCACATTCCAGAGAAAGGGTGGCTAACATTTCCACAGACATGAGTAACTTCCGAATTTCAGATTAAACAGTGAGCACAACTGAAGAAATGCAGACAGCGTATACAAGTGAAGTGACGCACAAAACAATGCCAAACAAGCTGATGATCTCCAGAAGGCAGCTCTCATCCTGAGACAATTTGCTTCACAGGCCCAGTACTCACTGGCTGCCTTTGTCCCAGGTTATCAGACAGAATTTGCAGAGCAAAGACAGGGGTCAATCCACAAGGTCAGATTTACTTTGTGAAAAAATTCACAGGAGAGGATAATTGCCCTTTTCTTCTGTATTCTTTTCACACTTACCATCCTGATTGCTTTAATGTTTTATGAAGAAACTGTAAGAGGGTATTAACATTCTTCTGTATGTAATGTTATGCGAATTTAGCCAAAAGGTATGCCTTAACTGATTGCGGAGTTTTAAAACAGTTCAGTACAACAAGGACAAGATTTGGAGGTTTTCACATTTTGGTTTAAACTACGCTAATATATAGTATTTTATACACTACAGTAGTTTTACTACTACAACAGCTTTAATACTAATAAGGAACTCCTGTAAGCACAGAAATAAATTGAAAGAACAGAATAAAGAACAGAAGAATAGAAGAACTGAAGCTGCACTGTCTTTCATTGTATGACAGTAAGTTTGGCGCTGTAGCAGCCAGTAAGTTGCAAAGAGATCCTACTTTTCATGAAAATATGAGCAACCTCCCTTAAGTAAGTTGTAAATTTCTTGGTGCAAAAATTTGCATAGTACACAAAAGTGAAAACGTCAATCTAGCCAACCACCAGCATGAAAAGGGAAAAAGTATCAATTTTATCTGCTTAACGTCAGCATCAGTGAAACTGAAAGTATAAGATGAAGGCACATAATCAGAGGATGATTTCTCAATGCACCCAGGGACCAGTTTTCAAATTAAATAGGAGCAGACGGAAAGGCAAACTCCTCCAAATATGAAATAAAATGTTCCATTTTAGGAAGGCTTCACCTACACATGATTTTTTACCTGTTTAAATACACTAGTTTAGCTAAAGCACTGTAAATCCATATTCAGCTTCCTGTGCTTTACCTCTCAGTGTGAATGTGATTGCCTTTGGATTTTAGGAGAAAAGGGGACATTATCTTGTCAGTAGTTTTGACAGTCAGTTGGTGGTTAGTTTTCCCTATTCTGCCCACCAAATCCTGCTTGGGCAGGTATGGCCAAGAACAACACAAACACAAAATCCAGACACAATCAGCTGACTGCAGAAGACCAGAGCTGAAAAAATGGCATTCCTTAACGCCTTGTCACAAGTCGCAACCATACACTTAACACAGTGAAAACGAACACAAGGCAGACAAAAAAAACAGTGAGGACACACTACAAACTTGTCAACAAATTGGATGTATTCCAGCACACAGGACCCTACTCAGATGCTGCAATGGCCCTGATGAGCAAGACTGGAAAACTGGTAACAACAGACAAGGAAAAGCTGAGGTACTCAATAACTTTTTTGCCTCAGTCTTCTGTGGCAACCTCTCTCCCCACACCTCTCAAGTGAATGGCCGCAAGACAGGGACTGGGGGAGCAGAGACCTTCCCGCTGTCAGAGAAGATCATGTTCATGACCACCTGAGCAACCTGAACATATAAAAGTCTATGGGACCTGACAACACGGATCCCAGAGTCCTGAGGGAACTGGCTGATGTAGTTGCCAAGCCACTCTCCACGATATTGGAAAGGTCATGGCAGTCCAGTGAAGTCCCTGCCAGTGACTGGTAGAAAGACAACATTGCACCCATTTTTAAAAAGGGTACAAAGTAGGACTCTGGGAACTAACGACCTGTCAGCCTCACCTCTGTGTCTGGGAAGATCACGAACAGATCCTCCTAGAAGCTACGCGAAGGCACATGGAGGACAGGGAGGTGATCCGCGACAGCCAGCATGGCTTCACCGAGGGCAAGTCCTGCCTGACCGAACTAGTGGCCTTCTATGGTGGGAGTGATTGCACCAGTGGACAAGGGAAGAGCTATGGATATCGTCTATGTGGACTCCTGTAAGGCCTTTGACACAATCCCCCACAACATCCTTCTCTCTAAATTGGAGAGACTGTTCAGGGGATGAGGAATTGGTTGGATGGTCGCATCCAGAGGGCAGTGGTCAACAGCTCAATGTCCAGATGCAGATCGGTGACAAGTGGTGTCCCTCAGGGTTCCATACTGGGACCAGTACTGTTTAATATCTTCATCAATGACAGACAGTGGAATTGAGTGCACCCTCAGCAAGTTGGCAGACAACACCAAGCTGAGTGGTGTGGCTGACACAGCTGAGAGATGGGATGCCATCCAGAGGGACCTGGACAAGTTCAAGAAGTGGGCCCATGTGAACCTCAAGAGGTTCAACAAGGCCAAGTGCAAGGTCCTGCACCAGCATTGGGGCAACCCCCAGTATCAATACAGGCTGGCAGATTGAGAGCAGCTCTGCCGAGGACTTGGCAATATTGGTGTATGAAAAGATGGACATGAGCTGACAATGTGTGCTCACAGCACAGAAAGCCAACCATATCCTGGGCTGCATCAAAGGAAACATGGACAGCAGGTTGAGGGAAGTGATTCTGCCCGTCTACTCCGCTCTCTAAGACCCCACCTGGGGTACTGCATCCAGCTCTGGAGCCCCTAGCACAGGAAAGACATGGACCTGTTGGAGCGGGTCCAGAGGATGGCCACAAAGATGATCAGAGGGATAGAACACCTCTCCTCTGAAGACAGGCTGAGAGAGTTGGGGTTGTTCAGCCTGCAGAAGAGAAGGCTCTGGGGACACCTTATTGCTGCTTTTCAGTACTTAAAGAGGGCTTACAGGAAAGATGGGGACAAACTTTTTTAGCAGGGCCTATTGCGATAGGACAAGAGGTAATGGTTTTAAACTAAAAGAGGATAGATTTAGACTAGATATAAGGAGAAACTTTTTACAATGAGGGTGGTGAAACACTGGAACAGATTGCTTAGAGAGGTGGCAGATGCCCTATCCCCGGAAACATTCACGGTCAGGTTGGACAGGGCTCTGAGCAACCTGACCTAGTTGAAGATGTTCCTGCTCATTGCAGGGGGGGTGGACTAGGTGACCTTTGAAGGTCCCTTCCAACTCAAACTATTCTATAATTCTAAAGAATGATCTAATCCCAAAGAAATATGAATAGTAACAATCTTCGCTGTAGCACTATCTTTCCTCTGTGTGTGTGGCTTTGTCATCACTCTGCCTGATATTCAGAAATGATACTAAAGCAGCAGAACATGAATGCACAAGACACATCTTCAAGTGGGATGTTAATGCAGATGGAAGCGCTTTTCTCTCCCAGCTTTGACAGGTGGTTTCAGAACAGGAAATGTCACAAGAGCCATTTCCTTCTAAATTTCCTTTTCCATCAGAAATAGGAAGGGAAGATTCAAGATTCATCTACTTCATGAGTAGTATTTAAAAGCAGGCACAAAACACCGCCAAATAAACCTCAGTCCTTCAGGCATTTCCATGTATTAAAAATTAGTTTCCACCAAACCTTCCCTTCTCAGTACAAAGAAAAGCAGTCTGTCTGGTAACCTGCATAACGCAGCTCTCACCATTTTGAATGTTTTGTCTGGAGAAGATATTTCCATTCTTCTTTGAGATTTTCTAAGAATGGTTATGGAAGATTAGCAAGAAACAATGGTTCAAAATGGCATCAGTTTGGACAAAATCAAGTCAATAGGACTACTAATGTAGAAGGCAAGAATTTGAGAAAGTATACACATTCAATACAATATTTTTAATGGCCACTAGCTGAGAAATTATAGAGATTTCTGAAAATATCTTCTGAAATTAAGGTATAGGCTCATGGGGACTCTTCACAGGTTCTAGGGTTTTTTGCTGTTTTCCCCCCATATTCCTAATAAGGCACCTAGCTGAAGTAATCTTTCTATGGTGGTCATTTTCAAAGAAATCATAATGATCACTGTGAAAACTAGAAACCTGTTGGTGTTTTCCCCAAGGCAAATGCTGCGTATAACAAGGTGTGTGTAATAAATTTTTATTTCAATTAGAGGTTTTCTAGTGCTCCTATTCCAGTTACAGAACCATTTCAATTGTAAAACATCACTAGAAACTGATTGCTGTTTTTGGAAACCAGTGAAACAGGTCAAGTCATAATTCATTGATCTGCCTGGCATGGACACTGCCTACATGCGGCATAATTACCTAGGAAAAGTATTAGGCCAGCTAACTGTATGTATATGAAAAGGAAATTGTTCCTAAAGAGGTCAGCAGTGGGTCACAACAAACAGCTCAACGATTAAAGGAAGATACACATCCAGCCGTTACACTTACTAACATAATATCAGCCCATTGTTCTGCTCAGCTTCCCTGTTCAGTACATCATTAGAAACCAATACTATCTATTACATTGTGTTATTACTATCTGGAGATGGAAAATATAAATTATGCAAGATATCAATAAATAAGAGCTCCTAATGGTCATTAACAATAAAAACTGCTGACCTTATGCATGGTTGAGCTGCAAATTCAACAGAACAACAAATAATCAGGTAAATACTGCTAATAGGTATAGTAAAAAAAAAAAAGAAAAATGCCAGAGACCTTGACCTTCAAAATTATGCATTCTTTTTACTCATTACGTTCCCAGAAAACGTCTAGATGGTTATCTGGTTTACACCTCTGGAGCTGAAACTTGGGTGTGCAGAGCTTCTCCTCCCAAGATCTTTCAAGAGAAAGAATGTGGCCCCATCTCTGCACAGAGGAGGTGCGCACTTAAGACTCTGGCTACCTTGTAGAACTGAACCATTTGAATTGAACTGGTTGTGCTGGACCAGGCTAAGCAGAGATGTTCACATTAGTCATGTGGGCATTATTAGAAATAGATCCACTGGATGACTGCTCCTTGTCCATACTAAGCACTGTTAGAAGAGACTTTTTTTGTTACAGAATTAATTCTCCAAGTTTGAACTCCTGCCATTACAAGTCCAACTTCAACAGCTGTGGGCCTGGCAGATACTGGAATGTTATGAAGGCACAAATGAGCTCCTAATAGGAGAATGGGTTAAATAATAGGAAAATAGGAAGTTTAAACAGAAGAGCCAGTTGAACCCTTTCGACAGCCTACATCCACATTGGCACTATGACCAGATAGAACCAAGTGATTTAGAATGAAGGGTTCTTGTAAGTATAGAAAGCACTATGGTATAAATTTTTTTCTTCACATGAAAACATGAAATGTTAAGTGAAAAGATGCTTCACAGAACAGTGGATTTCCCTAATATAAGCAACACTTGAGTGACAGATCATGTTCTGATGGGTACGGCAAATGAAAACAAGTCCAGTCCATACTTGCCACATGTCTTAAGTGGAAAATTGTCCTTCTTGTAACAACGCTTTCTGCCATTCCTCATTTCCAAATCTCCACACTGTGTAAGCTACAAAGAACAAATCCCTTGGGCACAGAGTTACTTAAAGATTCTTGCACAGAAATTTAGGCAAAAATACTCTGGTTTTTTAGCCAAAGAAAGTTCTATTATCAAAACACAAAATATACTTAAACAATAATGCTCCATCACTCAGGGTATCACATTATGAAAAGCTTTAAGAAATTCTCTTTGCCTCCTACTTGCACACAATACTAGCTGTGACTCTGTTGGGTCATCGTGTTTTCACAAAGACAGTGCTGTAGAAGTTTGGAGAATTCAGAGTAAGAGAATACAGAGAAATCAGAATGAGGAGAAAAAAGGAACAAAACAACTGGCTGCAGAAATTAATTACAAAGCTACAGGGTAAGCTTTTTTTTGTGATACATTTACACATCTTGAAGTAATTCTGAAGGCTTTAAAAGTGGCTTTACCAAAAGAAAGGGAAGAACAGAGGTTTTTAACTCGTATTTAAAAGGACGACTGAGGGTAATTAATGAGTCTTTACAAGAACTGTTAAGCAACATGTGAAGAATGAACTATAGTAGAGAGCATATAAAGATATTGTTAATTTTTTTTTTTTTCCCAGAAAGCTCCTGCTGCATGGGAATCCAGAAAACTCAAAGCCAAAATTTACTTTAATGTTTTTCCCTGTAGGTCAACCTTCTTTTACCTATCAGCTAGAAACCATCAGGTGTTGCAAGTCACTTCAGAGTGAAATCCAAATATATACTTCAGTTGTGTAGCTATTTAATTTGCTCACCTTTGTAAATATGCTGAATACAATAGTGAGAGAAGAAGAAAGTGGTAAACTAACAGCAAAGGGAATACAACATTTTTAAAGACTAATCAAATCTGTTGTTCATACTCAGAGTTTGGACCCAAAATATCGTAACAATCAATTGTAACAAGAATTTCAAGAACCATCTTGGATCTGGTGGAGCTGTTTCTCTGTACCACAATCACCAGTTGGAACAGACTCATCATGGTCTATGGGCTATCAATTAGCTTGCAGATGAAAGAGGCTAAATAAGTATTGATATATTTGCACATAAAAGAGGTTAAACCTTTAAACAGCTATTTTTAAATACCATTGAAGGAATAGCCCCAAATGTAGTCTTGCAACCATATGTGTAATTTGGGAAGTAGTCCACTGACTTACTATTTTAAAAGTTTGACTCTAACTATATGTTGCTATACAGAAACTTTCCCAAGCGCCTGCTGAAGATTTAGAAGTGTTTAGGGATTAGGAAATATTTCTTTTACTCATATAATATACGATTCCTCTCAGCCTACTCCAGTGCAATGCAAGTGTTTATGAAAGAGCACTGCTGTGACACATTGTGCTGCATATCTTTATTTCTGCATTTGTGTTTTACAGTTTTAGGTACTTTTCCTCATGCAAATAGTCATATCAGGTAATTTGTATGGAAATCTTAAGCATAGAATTTCAAGGGGGAAAAAAAAAGAGTCATAAAACAAACAACTTTGAGCAAAGGAAAATAAATAGCAGTAAGTCAGAAGTGGGGATTTGTCATTGCCAGAGCCCAAAATTACATCTAAGCTGAGAGAAAGGTGAGTTGTGAGGCAGATTTTGTAGCATTAAACTTCTATATTCATCATTCTTGTTATGCTCTGAAATTACTTTGAAATTATTTTAAATAGTGTCTACAGATAGACTTACTTCCATAAAATTACTCTGAAATCAAGTTTAAATAGTACATATTTACTAAATGATAGCCACGTGGAGAAGCAACTTCTCCTAGAACCCCAGACAGGGAGGAAGCCCCGAGGACAGATGCCATATCACATTGAGGAAGACGGGAAGCATTTTCACCTCCAAAAATCCAAACATGACATCAGCATCAGGGGATGATGTCAGACCATCCTGTATCATGCAGGAATGCAGCTCTGCTGCGGCATCAGGCCATGGACCAGAAAGGACACACGGAGAACCCAAATTCAGCTCTGGCGAGCTGGTACACAGGGTTGCTAACAGAAATCTTCTCATTAGAGCCAAGAAGTTTAGTCTGTGTCTTTTGAATTCCTGTTAGACTCTGAAAAAGTCAAAATTATCCACTGCTACTGCACAGGCCTCTTAACTCCTGCTCTGTACCCTTCCCGAGAGGGGAACGTGCTGATCCAGGGCCTGTCCCTGCTCTGTACAGCTGGCCACTGGGGAGAGTTTTCTTTCTCTTTTCTCTCTTCCTGTTTTGGCCCAAAGTAACTTTTATTGCTAAGAGCTAGCGTGTCCCATCGGCTACGGGTCCTGTGAAGAAAGCTCTGTGTGTGTGAACCTGCCTCAGCCCCCTTTGTGCAACACCAGGCAGCAGAGTGCAGCTGCCCCTGGTGTAATGGAGCTCAGCCCGGGTCCCGTGTCTCATGTGCTCTGTGACCTTCTCAGTTCCCCCTTGTTTCTCGCTACTCCTTATTGCCTTTATGTATCCGCTCCCAGTCTTCTTTCTTCCTCACTTCGACTTAAACTTGTTCTTTTCTTTCACCTCGCACCATCTAATCTAGCTCCTTGTCTGCAGCCCCGCTGCCCGACGCCTCTTCCTTCTCCCCTCACCCACAAAGCATAAACAGAAACCTTCAGTGAATAAGACTTCAGTTATTTCTTCCATTTACATCAGACTGCATACTCATAAAAACTTAGCATGTATTTGGATGTCTTGCTTCGAACCCCTCTCCTCAACTTTCCACCAGGCAGCACTTATCCCAATGCTATGGTATTGTTAAATTTGAGGAGGTGTTATGTCTTTTGCTTTCAAAGGAGCTTCTGCAGCTTAATGCACCAATGCAGTTCCTGGAATCAAAAATCTCATTAGTGACAGCAAATACACTTGATGTCTTAGGGAGACATACAGAAAGACCCTGTTTGCATTTGTGCTTATTCTTCCCCTCTTGCATTGCATTTTATTGTGAAGACTACGTATAGCAAGTGGAGTATTTACGGTCTGACAAAGGCAAGCTGAAATGGCATACAGACATCAGGAAAAACTAAACATGTCCAAGTGCCAAACTTTTCAAATCTGATCTGAAGATTCCAGGTGTTTTAGTCTCTGTAACAGCTTTACAGAGCACCTGTAAGAACAGGTCTGTCTGTGATAAAGCTGTTCACATGCGATAATGTTCTGCAGCTTCAGTTTTCAGCATTAAAACTTCCGTTACTGACTTCATTTTTGTAGCACTGCATTACTCTGTACAGCACACAAAATGAACAGACAGACATGAAACACTCAAGAAATGAGTTTTAAGAGGACAAATAAGATCAAAGAACAGAGTCTACATCACGTTTTGTTGAAAGCACATTCAGCCCTCAGATCAAATAGTCTATGTCACATTCTCCTGTAATTTCCAAAGCAACTTCTTTCTGGCAGGGATGAAGCTTTTCTTACACTTTGTGATGTGCTATGATAAAGTCAGCCCGATTTAAAAGATCAATTCTCGTTCCACCAAAAGCCCACAGCCATAACCAAAGACTTGAAAATGTGTTAGCTATACACAAAGCATTTAAAGGTATTCTGAAAAGAAAATCAGAAACTGTCAAGCAACATATTACGGCAAAAGGTTCTAAGGAAGGGAATGAATGCTTCAAAGCCAGCAGTGACACTGTGATCTCACAGTGAACCAGCAGGTGCAGGTAGGACCTCAGTATTGCCATCAGATACACAGGCTCTGCCAACAAGAGCCTTTGCACACTGGACTGAGCACACCAGACTGCTGCACGGAAGAGACAGAGACTTGGCCCCAGCAGTTCTTTTAACTGACCCAAATACAGCTTGCTTTCATCAATTCCCATTTCCAGTAACAAGGAAATTCGTGTTTATTTGGATTGAGCATAAATCAAAATAAAAGAGAGGATTGTTCAGAGAGTCTTGAGGCTTTAGGGATATTTTCCCAAGGAGAGGGAAACGATGATTGAAAGTTATTGATATAATCACTAAGATTTTCAATGTCATTTAATTTTTCTATGCATCAGCTTCCTTTTATTTTCAGAGGAAGCTCCACACACCAAGAACTAACAAAGCTTGTTCTGCAAATTCTTCATTTCCCATTATAAGACACGACAGACTGCAACATTTCATTGATTCCATCACATACTCCTCTGAAAATTATACCAAACATTTAGAACTAAGAACTTCAGTTTAGGCACGTGGCTCCTAAAAAACAAATAAAATTGCAATATAGGACTGTGGTGAACAGCCAGTGACTGTGGGGTAAGTTGAGAAAAATAAACTAGTAAGACCACACTGCCAGCAGTGAAAAGAGTGAAAGGCAAACTGAAAGTTACAGGACACCACTGCTTTAAAACAAACAAAAAACCCCCTTATTTTTGTTTGCTTTTCTGTAAGACAAAGTACATTGTCGTTTGTTAAATACACTAATGGAACTGCCTACTATTATTTAACTTCTAAACAAGAGAAAGACCATTAGTCGCAACATTGAGTTATCACATTAAAACTTCAATTTGCGAAAGAATCTTTTTAAAGATATTGCTGCTCTTTAAAGTACACGATATTTCCTATGAACAATTCCAGAGTGAAACATCACTAAATTATTTGAAGCTGTAAGGTTTACAGATCAGCTACCACAAATATGAGAATAACTACACCATCCAGAGCTCTGTAAGAAGAGTAAAATTCTTCTAAAGGGATGTAACTCAAGAGCCAACCCACAGAAAAAAACCTGTGAGATGCTGCAGTTCTTGGAGTACAGAGCTGAGCTACTCCTACGCACTCAGTTGCACAGGTCACATACGTTGAGGAGTACACCAAGAACACAGATGCATCATAGATCAGGGAAGTACCTGTGGTGTGATGGGCAAGGCAAAAGGAGTCACCAAGTCCCCACGTAAACACAGGGAGCTCCCTGCCCCTCCTGCATTTCTACAGACAGCAGAAAGAGCTGATGCTGTGTGCAGCCCATGCAGAAGCTCCCTATTGTCTCCATTGACATCCGGGCAGTGAAAGTGCCTGTGTGGCACCAGACACAGGGCCAAACAACCAACCGTGTCCCCCTGAAGTGCAACAGATCACCACGCAGGTACCAGGTGCCACTGCCCCCCCACCCTGCCCAGCATCATCCCAGGCACCCAGCAGCAGCGACGGTGTGTAAAACCCCTCTTTGGGCTTGGTACCAATGTCTCCAAAGCAACCTGTGCAATGGAGAATCGTATTCCATGAAAGGACACATCCAAGGATGAGGAAAAATGGAAAAGGCAAATCTTGAAGCCCAGCGCTGCCGTTGCCAAAGCACACTACGGTTTGTAGATGGAAGATCTCGCTCCCTCTCACCAAAAGATAAGAAAAGGGAAAGGGGGTTGGGGTCGGAGAGTGCCGACGGCAGAAGTGAGCATCTGCAACAGCTGGTGGGTTCCTGCTATCCAACGTGAACTTTATTCAGGGTGTCTCAAGATCCTCATATGTATCAACCCCTACAAAAACTCTGCAAGATATAGCCAGAAATACAGGACTGGTCCTCTGATCACTTGGGATATTAAAGTCTATTAAAACTTTGTAAATACAGCAAAAAATAATAGTAATTCATAAAGCTTTCTTCAAGCAGGAAGCATGCAAAATAAAAGAGAGGCTACAGTAACAGCTCCCATAATATTAGGCAGTTTAGATAAATGTAGTTTAATTATTTCTGATAATACCTCGTAACATGCTGCATATACACCATAGCATATTTTGTACAGATGATAACACTTATTAATGACATTTCACTATACTTTCTGCTGTTAAATCTTGGCGAGAAAGTGGAAAGATTCCATCTTTTTAAATCTAAATAATGAATTGCGCAAATTAGGAAAGCATGGATTACAAAGAGTCGGCTATCTTTCCTAAGAACACCGCAACGCATAATGCTCTGAAAATTAAACTGCAATTAGTGAACTGGAGATAACCCGCATATTTTAGTGAAGTTTACACAAGTCGTTTTTTCTCCAATCTTGCATTATCCGCCCAGGTCTGCTTCAACCTACTCTGTGTTGCCATCGTCTGGGCTGTTAGCAGCAGTGATCGGCTGACACGCACAGAAGCTTAGGGAAAGGTAGCTTTTACGGCGACTGCCTAAACCAGCGCTTAGGCGTGTAAAAGGAGAACAAAAGTGCAATTGAATTCTTTGCCCCCTCCAAAAGATGCCCAAGCAGCAGAGCAGCTTGTCACTCAGCATTCTCGCACAGCTCTTCAGAGAGACACGGAGCCACATTGCAAATAGAGACACAGAACATCAGAGAAGAGCTACAGTTCCAATTAGGACGAAATCAGCCACTCTAGGCAATAAAACAACGGGAGACATCACAACATCGATACCTGAGAAATACTGCCACTTGTTATCTAACCATATCGCTCACTCAAAACATTACCCAGGAGATTCAGAGCCAACCTAAACACTTCAGAAACCATCCAGAGCCGTATGGCACTGCATTCTTTCATACCTCAGGAGTAAAAGTTAGCCAGAGCCTTCTGACAAACTAAAGTGATTTATTATCACAAAGCAGAACTAATGCATTCTGCTTTACAACTCTCCTGGTAGTCTAGGAGAGACGTTGCATTTATTACCTACAGTACATAATGCCCGCTGCAGAGCTCTGTATTATTCATAAGACTGGCTTTTTTGTGCCATCATAATGCTGACAAATTATAAAAAAATGCATATTTTATTTCAATTTCTAACATATTTTGGTACACATATCAATCCATCACCTTGCTGTAAGAGGAATAAGCATTATTGCTGACAGCTGTTGACATGTTCACCTCAACAGAGATGAAACAAAAGGGCTGCAGAGCTCGTCCTCACTCACAGCTATCATTCCACTTTCATCGCTTAATTTTTCGTGGTTGAATACTTGGAGGAGGCTATGGAAAAAGTCAGTGATACCAGAATTGGGGACTGCCGAGGGATAAAACAGCACAAAGGATAAAAATAAGCTATCAAAGGTAGAAAGCTGTATTCACAATTTTCTCCTCAAAGGTAGATTTCTGCTAACAGAGTGGCTCCCTGAGATTACTTTAATTTCCCTGATCAAGGCGAGGTTAATTTCTACAGGAGCTGATATAGGTGCTGCTGAGTAACACAACTACAGGTGCAGGTGGGGCTGAATGGAAACAAGGGTTATTTCAGCTTCTCTGTCCAGCCATGGTCCATTTCTTCCTCTCTCAGCCGGAGGTAACACGAGCATACAGCACAGAGGGACCCCTCCGCCACTGCTCATCAGTCCTGATTAAAACCGTCTCGCTAAAAACATTACAGAAACTGACAATACAACACCCTGCCCTCAAACCGGTTCAGCTATTCACAAAAACATCACCTATGTTGATAGACAGATATAAGCTGAACTCTTTGCCTATTATTAAATTGTTTTACAGGAGTCTTGACCTGACGTTAGCACTCCTAGTGCCTTCCATAGAACACAGTTAACAGGGATAGCCCTATAGATACTAGGATATCATGACAGTTATGGGGTTTTTTCTACCACCATCAGTTAATACCATAACACACAGAACAGATGAGCACAATCATCTAAACTATTACCTTAAGGAATACCAGCTCTCACAAACCCCCAAAACCCACAGTTTATAAACTATGTTCCTTTTTGGAAGGCTTAAATCTTACTATTCCCTATACTTTATACTATTCTGTTTTATTTTTAACTTGAAACAACTACTATCAATACAAAATGCAAGCCAGTTTTCTGCTACTTCATTTTTATTCATTAAAATATGTTACTAATATTTACTGAAAGATCACAGCATAAACCCAAGAGAAAGTGTGCCACTTTAATCTGTGGCATGCACATAATGTACGTAAGGTGCCCTTTTATCTGCACGCAGATATTCTGCGTGAAAGTCCCATGCCTGACATACGGCCACAGCTTTTAGATCTATGAGACCATTAACATAATTGGCTCTGGAGCAGAAGAAGAGTTGCTTGCCTTAAAAACCTAGCAGCAGACTAAAATATCTTACTAATACCCACCTTTTACTTTCTAAAAATGTGCTCTCTGTCTGTATGAAGAGGAATTTGAACCTCACACAAAATGAGTTGCTTAAATTGTTAAAGGGGAAATGGATTTCCTTTAATGAGTGCTGCCTGCCCAGCACCGAGCGCGGCTGCAGCCCTCTGCCACAACCTGAGCCGCGGAATGACCTTAGTTTCTTTGAAAGCCTCAGCAGCATCTCGAGCAGTGGGATCTCCTCCATCTCACAGCCATCCCGTGCGATTTGGCACCGACGAAACGGGCCTGACAAGCCTATTACCACCCACCTGCACAGAGCACCCTCACTCCAACCAAAGGGACATGGGCACCATCTGCTCCCAAATGCCTCACCTCCCCCGGGCACAAAGGTTTCTGACTTGGAATATTCCCAAGTAAGGTCAATCTTCATAAAAGTTTCATAAAAGCAACATACAGGAGTACTCCATAGCCTGCCCACATTGGAAGTATACCGCATCAATCAACTAATATATCAAAAGCATAAATGCAGCCTTGGCTGCACCCAACATGCGGCTGAATGGGATAAACTAGGATATCCTGCCATCTGCTGGGAACCGGCGCCTTGCTGCATCTCTTTAATCCGTTTACAACACATACGCAATTACGTACTTTTAAAGTCCAAGGACACACAAATCATTCTGCGCATCACACAGGTCATTTGTGAAATACATAGCATTGTATATACTTTGAAGGCATATTTGTTTGCCAGGATCTCCTCTGGTGTACGCACCATTTTCTATAATACCATAATAATTGCTTCTAATAATACCAACACTGTAATTCCTGCATCAGCATGGGAATTCCTGCATAATTGAGTTTGTTAGTTATTTGAATAATAGAAGAAACATTTGAATATGTCAGTAATCTAAAAGATTTGGTGATAAACTGTCACTTCAAAACTTTCAACAGTTTTTGTATATTTAGAATATTTTTCCAAGTGTTTTTGTGTTTGGGGGGGTTAAGGGGTGGGTTTTGTTTCAGTTAAAACCCCAGCTGCTGGATTCAGGAGATTTCACAAGAATCCAAGCCTTTTCATTTTGGTCAAGCAAATTTCAAGTAAACAAGTTTGAGAAAACTTTACAGAAAAGAAAGGAGGGGGGAGGCAAGGAAACTTGGAAACAAAACTAGGAAATACCCTTATGTCTTTGAAGCCAGTAAGTTTGGATCACTCGTATTGTCAGGAGCGAGGCAACTCCGCTACAGCTACCTAACTCCATACCAGCCGCCTTGCAAAATCTTTAGCACCACTGTAATAACCTCAAATAGCTTAGTTTCTAGCTCGTGACCCTCCAAACCTGGCACAGACAGCAGAGGGCCACTGTAGCATACTCCAACCAGATGCTCAGCTAAAGGTGTGCAGCCCCGGCTGGCTGAGGCATCCATCCAGCGCTGCACATCTGCAAGCCGATTCAGAAGAGATGCTTCCAGGCTGCGCTGAAGACAGCTATAACTTTTAGCTGGCAAGATAACACACGTGCCACTCTAAGATAACCTCATGGAGAAAGCTCCGGGATATCCACAGGTGCTACAGCACTGCGGTTGCTGCAGTGGGGTGGTTATATGTCCTCGGCGGTGTAGGCAAGCCTGCCTCACAGCCCTGAGAGGTGCTGAGGATGAGGAGCAAGGTGGGGCATCCAGAGAGGAAGGAGCACGCCAATATACGAAATACTTGTCCAGGAGTATTTTGCAATCACAAAGTTGGCTGGGTGAGGCAGAGAGGAGCATAAAGGAAAGGCAAGCAGGTTTTTTTTAACAAACTGTTGCTAAAACTGCAACATGGAAAAAAAGCTGTATCTGTGCATGCTGATCTATTAAAACTGTTGGCTTCTCTCATTATAAAAAATAGTTTTATACCTTCCTCATTACAAAAAAAAAAAAGAGGTTTAAGATTAAAAAAAAACCCAAACTAAACACAAACTTTTCTCCATTGCAGCAGCAACAGAACAGTTTATAATTAATGAAGAATGCAACATGTCATTTAAAGAACAAGGTGACACCAGAGTCCTCAGTTGACTGACTGAGCATACATAGGTTCTTTATAACTTAATAAAAATTTCCAAAAGGCACACAAGTCTTTCTGCCTACATCAGTGAAGGCATGATGTCAAACTAGTCCTGTTATTTCTAATACTTCTCAAAACACTACGGTCTATTCAGAAAAATGCATCATTAAATCTTATGGGCCGTGCCTGTAAATATGCACACTCCTATGCAATCCTACAAGAGGAAGTAATATGAATACACATAACATGTTACAAATAACCTGACACCAAGAAACCCCAGCCACTTAACAAATCTGCTATAAACACATTTATTCATAGGGATTACTTCATATCCCCTCAGAAAGGCTGCCAACTAAAGGAAAAAAATGTTACTCCCCAGAGCAGCTAAACACAGCAAGAGTTTAAAAGGCAAAGCAGACTCAAACATTGGAGCCAGGAGAAATAAGCAGCAGAGCAGAGTGCAGCTGCTGGAGCTGGGCAGGACACGGGGGATGATGCCTCCGGTCCAGAGAAAGCGGTTCATCTCATCACCACTGCAGTCCCCCGTTCAGTTTTACATTTAATGTGAGAAGTGACACATCTGACTGTAGAGTGCCTCCCTCTCACGTGCTGGCTTAATGGGAACAGACTGCTGCAAGGCCAAGCTTAAACATTACACAAAACGCTAAGTGCAAGACAGCGGTTTAAATGTATTTCAAAAGGAATGTGCTGAAGTTGTGCAAGCCCCAAGCTCCTGTGTTTGTGTCAGCGTTAATTCAAACTGCACTTCAAAGCGCCGCCAGCAAGTAGGCAACATGTTACAAAAAAAAAAAAAAAAAAAAAAAAAAAAGCACCTACACAAAAACACATCACAGGGAAAGAGCGCAACTTCACAGATAAAGCTCAAAGCGATGAAGAAATGCAGCCTGCAAAGATGTTCAGTATAAAAACAGAGCAGGAAAGAATTGTAACTTGGCTCACTTGGGTGGCCCATGCCACTCAAGGCAAACTGATCCCATTCATTCTTGAAACTCAAAAAAGAGAGAGTATCATACTTCCACTGGGTGACTGATGTTAAATTATTGAATTTCCTGCCCTTGGAACTGCAAGCAGGACCCTTTATGACAAGTCAGAAGTAATCAAAACAAGAACCGCCATGCGCAACGTATTTCCCACAGAGACCTTTTAATACATCCGATATACATGAGCCTCCAGAGTACGACAAGATTAATCCAACACGGTTAACTGGCGGTAAGAGTATCTCCCCGCAGGTACTGCCGGCTCTGCTTGTGTCCGTGCCCTGAGGGCACCAGTGGGTCTGACCAGCGCTGACCCCCCTCCATGGGGGCTCCCCCATCCTGGCCGTGGCCCAGGACCCCGTTTCAGCCCAGCTCAGGGTGTCAGTCCTTGCCCACCCTGTGGGCAGCCCCCTCTGCCCACAGCTGTTTCAGAAGACCCCAAACTCATTAACCCTCTCAGCAGCGAGGTTTCTGAGTGAGCAAACATCATCGCAGAAACAACTATGTAAATACTATTTCAGTACATTAGAAGAAATGCAATTTGTAGAAACACCTCATCTGAGATTAACGTAAAATAGAAATTTTTTGTATCAAATGAATTTTGGATATTGGAAGGGATGAAATAAGTATTTCCAAGAGGACAGTGCCAGAACTCAGTGGTAATTTCCTGTTCTTACAACAGACATCTGCTTTCTTCTACACTTACTCTCATTCAGTGTATTACACCAGCTCCTTCATATGTTTACAGATGTGCATATATGTGATAAAGAGATGCATAGATTTTTGTAAGTGATCTACTTTAAGAGGCACTTAGAGCAGTGACCCCTTAAAGCAATTTCAAATAGTTGCCAAGATTTAACACTTATTTTGCTAGACAAATAGCCTATTATTGGCAAGTTGGTTATTCTTCCAGTACGTCAATCAGGTCAAGCTTAAAATCAATACATGGCATTTGTCAATTGTGTTTCATGTGTCTTCAGCCTGATTATATTCATTAAGAAAGAACAGATTACTAATACCATTCATTGTAAATCAGGTTATAGTGTCAGGAAGCAAACAATCTTACTGCAAAATAATGAGCTTAAATTCTTAGCTAGAAGAGCCATACAGACAAAGCTCAGCTGTAAAAATCATAATGCATGTAGTCTTTAGTGTAAGATGACCTTCAGCCTAGAAAACCCTAGAACAATGTTGCCATAAGTATTCCATCAATCCATGTTTAATATCAGTCACGAGAGGAAAAGTAAGCCCTTCTTAAAAAGAAATCAGATTATATCCTGTAGCCTATGGTTTTGTCCCACCATTATATACAGTAACATTTGAACAGAGCTCATTTCACCTTCAACCTTCCACAGTCCCCAGCAAAAAATGGAAAAACAGCTGATCAAGTTCCTAAAATAACCTTTCAAACATACTTCTATTTCTTCTTCAGTACAAAGTGATGAACATTAGTGCTTCACACTCATCTGACATATTAAGCTGCAAAAATTGGCTCAGAGTATGTGTGTGTTTTATCTCCATTTGTTTCCAACGCAACTGGAGAGGAGACAGCGAAACCCACCCAGCCTACCCCTCTGCATCTTCCGTCACAACCTGCATTCCAGCTGCAGCCATGAGCGTGTCACCCCTGATTTATGCTCGTTAATCACAACAGCAAATGCAGGTGAGCTCAGATCTAGGTTCCAGGCTGCAGACTGTAAACAGGATCAATCACAGCCAACTGGCATTCAGAGTCAAACTAGGAGAATGTGGAAAAACAGATGCTGGTTCGGAATGAGAAAAAGGAAGCGAAGGGCCAAAAGGGTAGGGCTCTAATTGGCACAGCATAAATAAATAAAATAAAATAAAATAAAAAAACAGGTTGAAAAGCCTTTACATTTTTGAGAGAGGAGAAACAATTATTTAGAAGCACAGTGAAGTCATTTACAATGTTCCAGCTTTTTAGCGGCGGCTGTACCCAAGAGCCAATTAAGTAAACGTTACTGCAGGATTGCCAGAGTTCCCATTTTTTGAATTGAATTATTATTGAATTGTAACCACTGGCTGAAGCAAAGGCTTAAAAGACTCAGTATAGTTTCTCTTTGTTACCATGGAAGCAGGGGAGAATGACATTCAACATATTTCAGAAAAAAGGTCTTTAATGCTATTCGTTAATGGTAATTATTAACTTCTAGACTTGCGTATCACAAACATTCTTTTTGGCTTTGTAAGATAACAAATACATGACCAAACAGGATGATAGGAGTACATTTGAGAAAAAGGCTGTACACTCACGAATTTATTCAACTGAAAAGACTAAAAACACAAGCCACAGTGTAAACTGCCTAGAAGTTTGGCACCGTTGAGAAAGGACCAGTTACGTATTACCATCTTTTTCATATACTCTGTGCTCCACTGGCTTGATCTGTCTAAATGTTGTACACTTTGCAGCACCCAGAGGATAGGGTGACCTAGAATTTCATTGGAAACGGCAAAGTAATGTTAGGTAACCTCCATCAGTACTGCTGCATTGCTCTTAATAACGCAGTTAATAGCTTGTGCCAACACGGACTATAATATATGTTTGGAATCCTTCGTTTTAATCTGCATCTTGCCATCGTTTGGATATGCGGATGCAAATGATATAGGAATTAACATATTGCTGTATACAGCTGAATGTTAACATGAATGAATTATTTATAAGAAAAGCTAATAACTACATAATACTGATTTGAGAAACAGTAAAATATCAGTTTTAAATAAGTCCTTATGTCATTACATCTTACCAAGCAATCAGACGTGAAACATAAGCAGATTTCTAAAAAAAAAATAATAAATAAATAGAAGATCAAAACAGTGAAAAACTGGACACCTTTTAAGCCATTCAAGGCAAAGTAAAAAAAAAAAAAAAAGAAAAGAAAAAAGGACAAAAATCTCTTCTGGAATCTTGGTATTCAATTATCTAGTCAGACATATAGACATATTTGTGTATTTTTTTTCTATGCCCTGCAGTACATTACAATCACCGAGCAACTGGCCTTTTTTAAAAAAAGCTGTGCCAGATGGTGACGAGTTGCATTCATTCCACTCGCACACCTCCCAGTTATGGGAAAGTAGGACCAATGCAGACCTCCAGAAACATGAACGAAAAGCCTGAACTGAGTAGGTTTCAAAACAAGACGACATTCAAGTTATTCTCTTTCTTCCTTCAGTTGGCAAAGATACAGATCACTTTAGAACCAAAGGTTTTACAATGTGTATTACCTAGCTCTGAGGTTTCGTGGGAGAAGATATGCACTACATAGCCCAGGCTTCCCAGGGGGCATGCAGAATATCACATACGCCCATCTAGCAGGACATGCAGCAGAAGAAAGAGCATGTTCAGAAGCACAGACTGACCTGTCCCCCAAGCTACAACTGCCACCAACCTCTGCTGCAGGTCTTTCAAGAAGAAACCCTTTAAGTGGCACTTCACCCCATGAAGCCATTCTCAAAAGGCAAAAAGCACTTTTTTTGTTTTGTCTTTCAATTACACTGGAAACACTAATAAAACTTATTAGACAGAGACCACATGGACCGCATTAACATTATTAACTTCTGTGGTGCTTAAATTGTACAATTTTCAGATGATCTCCAAGAGGTGGACCCCTCGATCTTGCAAGTGCAATCTGTCTTGCAGAAGGCAGCATGTGTAGCATTAGATTTTGGTAGTCACAGCCTCCCTTTGCTGTTGTAGGTGGTTGAGTATGCAGTAGCTCTGCTTCAAACATCAACCAATTGGTTGTAACCACTTTAACGCTTAGATTACCCCATGTAGAGCTACAGGCTTGGGGAAGAGTGGCTGGAAAGCTGCCCGGCAGAGAAGGACCTGGGGGTGTTCTTTGACAGCCGGCTGAATATGAGCCAGTGGTATGGCCAGGTGGCCAACAAGGCCATCAGCATCCGGGCCTGCATCAGGAATAGCGCAGCCATCAGGGCTACAGAAGTGATAGTCCCACTGTACTCAACGCTGGTGAGATTGCCCCTTGAATACTGTGTTCAGTTTTGAGCGCCGCAGTGTAAGAAGGACACTGAGGTGCTGGAGAGGGTCCAGAGAAGGACAAGGAAGCTGGTGAAGGGTCTTGAGAATAAGTCTTATGAGGAGTGGCTGAGGGACTTGGGGTTGTTTAGTCTGAAGAAAAGGAGGCTGAGGGGAAACCTCATTGCTCTCTACAACTACCTGAAAGGAGGTTGCACAGAGGTGGGCATTGGTCTCTTCTCACAAGTTACAACCGATAGGACAAGAGGAAATGGCATCAAGTTGCACCACGGGAGGTTTAGGTTAGACATTAGGATAAACTTCTGCACTGAAAGGGTTATCAAGGACTGGAACAGGCTGCCCAGGGAAGTGGTTGAATCGCCATCCTTGGATGTATTTAAAAGCCATCTAGATATGGTGGTCAGGGACATGGTTCAGAAGTGGACCTGGCAGAGTTAGATAACGGTTGGACTTGATGATCTTAAAGGTCTTTTCCAGCCATAACGATTCTATGATTCTATGATTAAGTAGCCACCTTGCCAATGTGACCAGGGAAGTAAGTTTTCACATCAACAGATTACCCAAGGGGTCTAATCATTAACCAGTTAGTAGCCTGAAAACATTACCCTGAGACATTTTAATGACCTTCAACCATCAAAAAGAAGGGAAAAAGCACACCTATGAAACTGGTGTCTCTGTAGTTAGAGAAGCATAGTTTCTTCTGCCTCCTACTACATCGACAAAGTCTCTACAGTGGACTACCATAGGTAATGACTAATCTTTTAGCTAGATGGTCACCATTTGTTGCACACTTGTTTTATTGTAGAGCACGAATCTGAACAACTGTACATTTTCCAATTTTCCATGCATTTTCCAATTTTGGCATCAGTAGAGACCTCCAAGCAAAGCAATGGTGTAAACAGGGAACTCTTTATAGAAACTACTCAATTGTCCAATTTGCATTTTCCCACTCCATAACCCACAGGAGAGAGGAGGGGGTGGAAAATCAGGCTTGCTAAACTTAGCAAGCATGAGAGCATTTTGCAAGAACTGCCTCCCCCCCCCCTCCCCCCGTTGTTTCGAGGAAAAAGGGTGGGGAATAATTGAATGAAAAGAAAAAAAAAAGTCTGCTGTATGTATTACACATTTTTCTCACTTTAAATAATAAGTTTGAGGTGTTCTGTGAGAACTTGGCTGTTTCCTGTATGATGTAGCTTTGATTTTATATTTTATAATTATTTTTTTCAAAGACTTGTAAGCAGCAATTACTACCACAGCTATCTAAAACAATTAAACACGATAACCATCTATGCCAGTACAATCAATCCAGTCGGAGCCTGAGCCAGTCATTCACCCACAGATTTCCCCTCCCCACCTCCAGTTGCTCATCCGCTGGGAAAGTCACTTTTTCAGAAAACCATTCCCAGGGGTGGCCCCAGTAGCACGCCAAGGAGGCCACCCACTTTGAACTATTTCAGACCAGAACATATGACACAGGTAATATTACATGCAATGAATATATAATTCCTTCTTGATATCTCATGGTATCATCACTCTCACAGAGTAATCACTACCTACTGTGACGGAGTAATCACTAACTACTGAATTCCAGTGAAATAGCTGAGCAAACTCATTTCTGGGTTCTGAGTTCGCTCTACCTGTGCTTCTGATTTGTATCAGAGGAAAGTGCTGGAGCCTCACTCAAGGCAGGCAGCGATGGGATCAGCCTTGGGCTCCATCAAGTTCAATGTCATCAGCACCCTTTAAATCCTGCTCACAACTAAGTGTTACCTGGGCTCATGAAAATGAAAAGAGGTCATTAAAAAACAAACAAACAAACAAACAAAAAGACTGACATGTTTTTACAAAGTAGATTTTTAACTTTCAGTTACTTAAACCTGGCTCATCCATCACACTAGAAACCCCTGACATGTGACCAACAACAGCATTTTCCACTGTAAAAGCTGAGGAGGTTCTTAATGTTGTTTATCTTGTGGAGATTTATGTGCATCACATAAAAAACAGCTCGTCACACCTTGCAAAAAGTCTCCAGATAAATAAAAATCTAAGGTAAAATTCTCTGTTATATGGATCTTTTGCAAACAGTTAACTGAATGCTCAAAACAGGTTATTTTTGCTCCTGTGCTCCATCTATTAAAAAAAAAAAAAGAAAATTAAAAAGCTGCACAAAACCCCACCGTCTTCAGGGGACCCTCCACCCCCAGAATCAGAGCTCTGCTCTCCCACCTGTGCTCTGAACTCCCGAGGGACTGGTCCCTCTCCCAAACCTCTAGGAAACAAAAGTGTGACACTGTTGGACACAACAGGTCCATCTGCAGCTTAGAGCACTTTGCTGTCCGCTGGGAAGCTGACAAAAATCATGAGAGAAAGCACTCCTGTGCAGCAGTCCTGCAAAGGGGGGGGAAAAATTAAGAAAAAAAAGCACCTTTTACCTTTATGTGTGATATTTAGCCATATTTACAAGGCAACACGCTAGACCTGCGCGTTCCTTTCCAGGGTGTCTACACCCTCTGGGAAACACATGCAAACATTTTCATAATGGAACCAGCACTAACCAGAGGCCACTGAGAAAAACAGTACTGATGAAAGGGTGAATAGCTTTAGGGCTATTTATATACACTGGCTCTGAGAAGCTCTGGAAAAAAAAATAAAAAAGACTCTTAAAAAAAAAAAAGTCTGAGTTCCTCATCTGTGTACAATTAATAAAAGACTGGATCATTCAAGCATGGGTTTTGGATGGATGCCCTAGCTCCATTTCAGTACTTCAGAGCAAAATAAAGCAGCTCTGCAGTCTCACTCCACAGGGAATAAGTACTGCTTGCTGCAGAAACGAACATATTATACTGCATTTCATCTTACAGTAATATTAATCGCTACCACCAGTTTGTTTCATATTTGCAAAGGGAAATTTAATAATTAAAAAAAGATTTAAGTCTGCAGGTATAGTTAGATTATTTTTGCTGAATTTCCAAATGGAAAACGATGCATTTAAGCATAACACATAAATTGACTATCTGTATTAATTTACAATATAAAAAATTTTCTTGAAATATGAAATTATATGATTATCATTGATTGGTACACTACTGTGAGTGCCATACTTTCCTCCATGGCCTGCTCCTCCATAATGGATGCCTTGCAAATCACTTTAAATATTCACATTCACACTTAGGAAATTTATCAACCTAAAACTTCTCCAGAACTGTCTTTGAAGTCTGGTAATCACGTCTGCACTTTTGAACCCTATATAGGAACCCTCCCAATCCACTGACTTCAATTAAGTATATTACTTTCCTATCTGTCAAGAAACAAAAAAATAGGTCCCTAATAAAATAAGAAATATAAAGTTTGTTTGCCCATCTCAGCATAAGAGGCACCATATCATGTGAAACCAAAAGCTGAGCCCAGGCAGTGTTCTCTTTTCAGCGGTAGTTGCTAACAGCTTCAGAAATAAAGAAAATACAAAGCGGTGTTTTTGCTCGCACACCTTCTCACGCTTCCAGCAGTTATCAGGAGATTGCAGAAAGATCAAGACATATGAAGTTTACGAACCATTTCCTTCCATAGTGCAGGCAGTGACACTACATCTATAGCATTACATTTATGGGATAATATTTTGTTTAAGTGTTAAAACTGGAAACATCTTTCTGAGGTTATACGATTTACTACCTTTCTAAAATGTGAGAGAATAAAGGGACTAAGTGTCTGAGTTCTAAAAAATACATATTAAGCGCTCTGATTTCAATAGAATTTTTGCCATAAGTTACGTATTTAAAGAGAATTTACATGCTTACCTTTTCCTCAGAAAGGTTACAAAATTCTTGCCCGAGTAATTTGGCCATAACCAGATGGTAAGTAAACGTTAGAAGGAGGAGATGGAATTTGCTTTTCTAAATCTTTTGCCACTTCTCTAAACTAGGCAGATTTCAAGGCGGTTCTATTATAATATGCAAATCCAAATGTCATAACGAGAACAAATAAATTATCTTCCTTGTTCTACTACTGAGCTAACAAACATTCTGCAATTAAAACAGCCTAATTTCAAATAGAAAACTAAGTTCAACCTTATCAAACCTGTACCTGTTGTCTATCCACCGCTCTGTCTCCTCATGGAGGACTTCTTTCCAAACAGAGCAATATTAGATTGCCCTCTAATGGATTACTGGCACAACTGCACAATCATGTTTTTGCCATTAAAAGTGTTTAAGAAGTAAACAGGGTTGCACCAGAAATGGGAAAATTAATGCTGTTTTGTTTCCAGTCTTGTTCAATGATCTTTTTAGATCTGAAATAAACTTTGCAAAAATTTTAATTGTCAACCTACTCGTTTTACTGTATTCAGCTGCAAAAATGAAGTAACATGTGCTGCACGTTCATGTTAAAACGGCCTCCAACTGCAAATTGAATTTGAAATCTAGAGTCAGAAAGCTGCTTATAAAATACTAAAGTAGCAGCTGAGCCAGCAAAAGATTTCTCAAGAAAATTTCATCAAGAGACTCCAACTTGACTTTTGCACTCAATTACCTACCCAGAACCAGACGCTAAACTTGCAGACTCTGCCACTGTCCTCCTTTGTCAGCAAGATGACAGCCAACACGACTGCCTGCCTTTCTGCCCTTTCCTTTTTTCTCCCCTGAAATGAAAGTACTTATCTCTTCCAGATGGGAAACAACTACATTTTCCAAAAAAGACGACTCTGTAGAAGAGATCTAAATGTATTTAAACGTGACATCCAAAGTAAACAAAGGACTTACGGATTTACACTACATAGATACTTCAACATACTCTATTCTTACGGTTTATAAAATAAGGTAAGATTTCACTGTTTCCAGCCTACACTTTAAAATACTGTAGCATGGCTCAAAGAAAAAAAAAAATCTCGCAGCATTTTAGTAAAGAAATGCACATGCACTCCCCTAAGCCCAAGTGCAGCCTTCCTGGTTAGAAGCCAGAAGGAACTGACCACGTTGGAGGCATCACATCCTACAGAGCAGTAAGAGGCTTGGGTTACACAAATATACACCAAAGACTTTCTTCACGAAGCACTTCCCTCACTCCACATTATCCACAGACCTTACGGTGGATGTGGATGTGGATGGGGCAGCCGTCCTGAGCGTGGCGGAGTGGCAGAGAGCTTCAGGCAAGTGAAGATAGGCAATCCCTCCCTCTGGAGCTCGGCAGGTCCATATCTGTGCCGAGGACTGATTTGGTACATTTAGAGGTACAGCCCATCCCAGCAGAAGTCAGCCCTTGGAGGTGCATATGCACCTTTAGGTAAAAGGCAAGGATTTATTTGTTGTTGTTGTTGTTTGCTTTTCAGACTTTTTAATGCTGCTCCAGTGATAATTTTTAATTATCTTCATTCTCAAAATGCTAAATATCCATTGTGTATTTCACTAACTAAAAAACCCAAACAATAAACAGTGAATAAATTTCAATTTAATGCAATATTTAACATATTAAGAGAACAAGAGTCAACAAGTTTAAGCACAGCATCTATCATCCTGTAGTTGCCTAGCTTTATCCTTAAAACCACCAGAATCAACATTTGTAAATTAAAACCATTTCTTTTTAAAGTATGAGGAATAAGATCTAGTGAACATGAAGAAAATGGGGACTTGAATCTCTAAACAGTACTGTACAATCAACTTCTTCCTGGGAGTACTGGGATAAAGGGGGTTCAAGGAAAAAAAGAGACAAAAGGCATTTCTGGATTGCTAAATTCATTAAGTATAAGCAAAATACAGACAAGTGTCAGCATCCAACAGTGGAAGAAAAAGAGACCAGCTTAGATCTACATCATGAATCTAAAACAAGTCGTAGCAAAAACTATGGATTAAAGACATTTGAGTAATCATGTTTCATTTGCTGCAAGAGTTATTTGATTTTGATGGTATCAAAGAAAATTGCATTTTCTTCTTTTGTTCTTAGTGCAAGTTAATTAAGTCTGAAAACACATATACGTACAAACAAACAAAACAAGTAAGCCTTGCTGGTAATATCCAACCAGTGTACCATGAAACAGAGTTTTCTAGCTAAAGCCACTCACTTTGGGATTTGTTCTTTAATGCTCTCCTGAAAAGCTACATAATTTCAAGTAACAATTCTCCTGTTCTGCTTGAACTGAGATTTGAGCTATAATACTTAAACAAACTAAAATGAAAGAGAAATCCACTAAAGTGCCTATGAGATTTTTCCCCCATGAAACTGGGTCTGACCTATACTCCTGAATATAACAATTTCTGGCACTTGCGCTCTGAAACAGAAGCCACTATTACACCCAGACCACCCAGCAACTGACTATCTGATTAGGGCAGAAACAAAGACTAAAGTACTGAAAATTATATATATTTCTATAGTCAAGTTCTCAAAAAGTGCGTTTCAGGAAGGATATTTCTTCCTTTGTCTTTCTCTCAATGTTATAGCTTAGACTAAAACTAATGGAACAGCTTCTAAATGACTAAGGTTTAACTAAATAACTAAGGTTTAGCTAACTAACACAAAACAGGTTATGGTGAAAAGTATTTAAAAAAAAAAAAAGCTAAAAGAACCGCACAAAGAAAACACACGTAAAAGTTACTATTCTCCTTAAGAAAAATGAGGAGGATTGAAAATGAATAAATGAAGCAACAAAACTTTCCTAGGCAACAGGTAGCTACTTAGGAATATTCAAGGGCTGAAGGAAAATGTTGTCAAGCACAGAAGAACAATTTGTGTGAAGAAAAGACTGTGAACTGGAAGTCAACATTTATAAAGTTATCTTCAAAGTATGTTTGAGACTGAGAATAGCCAACTGTAAGAAAGACAGAACTCGAAAAACACATAGAAGCATGACACTCAATCAGCTTTTAAGGAAAAATTTTGGAAATCCTGCCTCAAACCTCAAAAAAGACTGCTCTCTATGAACTGGAAGTATAAAGGGAGAGACACCAATATCAGACAAAGGTATTACTTGGTACAAATTCCAGAGAGGGTGGGGAAGCGCAAAGAAAAGGAGGCAGAAGCATAGAAATGCTAACCAATGTGACACTCCTGTGGCTGTGACACAAAAGTGCAAAGCAAAGCAGGGAAGGTTCAATGATCTTAAAGGGTGGGTGGGAAGGTTCAATGACCTTAAAGGATGGGTGCCAGGAGGATGGGGCCAGGCTCTTTTCGGGGGTGCCCAGTGACAGGACAAGAGGTAACGGGCACAAACTTGAGTATAGGAAGTTCCACCTAAACATGAGGAGGAACTTCTTTACCTTGAGGGTGGTAGAGCACTGGAACAGGCTGTCCAGGGAGGTGGTGGAGTCTCCATCTCTGGAGACATTCAAAACCCGCCTGGATGCTGTCCTGTGCAACCTGCTCTAAGGTGACCCTTCTCTGGTAGGGGGTTTGGACTAGATGATCTCCAGAGGTCCCTTCCAACCCTATGATTCTATGATACCTGCTGGAAAGGTAGAAAGGTCTCTGACAACAGACACTATATAGTAAAAGAGAAGTTTCAAAACAATTTAGAAAAATACATAGCTCTGTTTTTTGTTGTTGGGGTTTTTTTTGGTTTGTTTGTTTGTTTGTTTGTTTGTTTGTTTTTTAAGGTGTTACACAAGTCTTGGAATAAGGGTTATCTTTATCTTAAAGAATTAGTAATCGAGAACAATTCTGCAGGGACTTCTGTGTCCAATGGATTCAGATGATGCTTCTGTTTCTCAGCCTCCTTGTTATTCTTTGGGAAAAAAAAAAAAAAAAAAGAAAAAGGAAAAAAGAAGGAAAGGAAAAAAAAGAAGTGATTGCATGGGTCTTCTATAGATCAATAGGAAGCAGAAATGTTTATTCTGCAAACAGTAGAGGAAGCTGTCTGACTCCAGGGAAAATGGTGAAACACATGAAAGGAGAAGTACTGGCAAATTAAGCAAACCGATCAAGACAATATTCCTACTCTGTGCTCTTTTGGTTCCAGCACCTTTTGTTTTTATTTCTAAGCAGCAGACTATTCTTCTCCTAATGACACTTTAAGTTTCTTTCAAACTGAAGGGAAGACTTTGGAAACCATTATGGATTACTATGGAATCTGGTCCAGGTTTGGGATGATGTGAGTCCCAGGTGTGGGACAGTTCACCTGAACAGCTGGCTCCACAGGAACCAGAAAATCCCAAAGGGTCATTGATTCACACTGAAGATGAAAAGCAGTACTTTGTCTCCACATCTCTGTGAAGGCAACCAACACAATCAGATGACCTATACCCTTAAAACAGCAGCTGCCACTTTCAGCGAGAGCCTACCCCATCATCACGTGTGTGTTTTATAGACCCCGCATCTACATACTACTGCTCCCACAAATCTGGCTCTGAATGTGCCCAGTTAATCTAAAGGAACTAAGCCCACCAAAAGCTCTTTTTGCACATCAGGTACTTATTTGAAGTTACTGCATGTTTAGTATTTGCTGACACTACTAAAAAAAAAAAAAAATCCCTGCAGGTTTATAGTTAATTTCAGTTTAAAGCAAGTTGAATAGATTTCCCAAGTACTAACAAGAAGAACAGGGAAGGACTGGATGTTTTATCACAAGCACTCTAACGCCTTGAGGATGGAAACTGTAACTCAGCAAAAAAAAAAAAAAAAAAAACAAAAAACCCAACACAAACCCCTGAAGGTTAATTTGATCGCATGACTAGCAATTCACACTTCTCCTCACCAACCTCTATCAGAAAAAACAATTACTCTGCAGAATAACTAGGTGCTCAAATAGACTACTAATTGTACCATATGTGGGTGGGAGATACCATCTCTGAGATTTTGTTCAGGTTGCATTCATTTTCTCCTGTTAGAAATGCATTCCTCCACTTCTTCCACCTCATTTCTAGATCTGTATCTAGTGGTGCTACTAAGAAGAAAAAAAAAAACAACCAACAACCAGCCTGACCTCATGGATTGCTTAAGCTTCCCTGTACATAAACCTGGTGATGACATA
Source organism: Vanellus vanellus (assembly GCF_965231255.1). NCBI lineage: Eukaryota > Metazoa > Chordata > Aves > Charadriiformes > Charadriidae > Vanellus > Vanellus vanellus. The sequence goes on along the minus strand of NC_138905.1, from coordinate 32,805,250 downwards.
AGAGGGTGCTTCAGAACAAATGCTTACTCTGGTTGAGAGAAAACCTCTGATTTGGTTTCACCTCATCCACCATCTTCTGACTGGAGAAGGGAATCTGTTCAATCAGATGATGAGCCAGGAGAGTCTTTACAGGACAGGTGAATGTTAGACATCAAAATTATATTGTGTTATAATTTTGTGAGACATCAAAAATTATATTCCAGTCATGGGATTCCAAGGAGCTAGAAGTAATCATTTGAGCGGATACAAACAGGAAGGAGCAACATGATTCTGGCAACGGTTCTTGCAAGTCTCAGACCATCAAAGATGCAAAGCTACATCATCAGGTGAGGAAAGATAAATTATAGGAAGAGACAGCCAAGAGAAGTTCTATGTCTGTAAAGAGTTGCCAGGTAATTAAAAAAAAAAAAATAAAAAAATCATTCAAATCTGTGCTTATTTGTGAGGTGGGGAGAAGTGGTAAAAGCTGTTGGCGATAATGTAGCTTTGAAGGAAGTCTTTTCCACACAGATCTCCGTTTTTAAACTCTTTGTTCTGAAGCTGCAAAATTTTAAAAACTTATTACATCTTCTGGGCCTGAATATTTAAAAGTATAAACAAAAAGCTTTTGTTGCCTCAAAGCAGGTTTGCGAGAGCACAAGCTCATACAACTCTGGAAGTGTCAACAAGCATATGCCAAAATGAGTGCAGACTCTCCTCCTGTGGGGGCTCTGGCCCCACTCTCACTCTTTATATATGAAACTCCAGGCACTCGCTCACTCACCTGCTTGCTTCCATTTACAGCACATTGACATATACTATTCCAGCCTTCCGTTTACAGCACACACATACAAAGTGCCTTGACTCTTTCCCTACTTTTCCCGTGGAACTTTTTTTTTTCCCCTCAAATAACTGTAACAAATTCTTACCTACCTTCTTCACTTTTTAACACGTTCTCCTCCTTTCCAATCCCTCTGTCTCCTTTTCATTTTTCATTCCCATTCAGCCTCTTTCAAGCAAAACCCGCATCCAATGTGCTGCCAAAGGCAGGCAGGATGCAATGGTGACAGAGCAGCAATTTCAACCTTTCCCTGTTTACGTCCACTCAGAATGTGGCAAAACATAACTTTCCAAACCTGTTCCTTTGTCTTTGTGAACTACCTTTTCTGCAAAGACTTGTTTTGCATCAAAGAAGATGTTTCTAACTACCCATGACATCAGTCTCATTTCCCTCTTTGTTGTATTTCCAAACAGATGAAGTGCTTTCTTTTCTCTTTTTGCATCAGAAGAGTTTTTGCAACTGCATTGCAGTTGGGTTTTTCTTGAAATCCCTCTTTAAAACTCTCCTTCGCAACAATAGAGCAACTTTTTTTTTTAAAAAAAAAAAAAAAAACAAACAACGGAACTTCGATATCTAGCCTATGTTGATGACCTATTTCATTGTGCTCCAACCATTCTTCCCCTGTAATCTGCCTTATACCTGAATTGCAAGCTACAGCTGAAACCACCTTTTTGCTCTTCATTTGAATACTGCCCAGCCCAACAGTATTAACTATGACTTCAGTTCCAATAAACTGCATTAACAAGTAGTAAGAGCTTTTCCTTTGTTTTAAGTATGTAAGGCTATAAGGCTATCCCCCCCCCAATTCAGTCTTAGCTAATGAAAATCAGTCAACCTTAATAATTAAGAAAAATGCTCCTAATTTCACAAGCTATTGGAGCTTCTTCTTATAAAACGGCACAGACTACTCTGAAGTTCAGCAACTGCTACATAGAGAAAAACGTACAAAGATGATGTAAATTCACTTCCACCAAGTTATACTCCATGATAAAGTTGCGTTCAGACAGTTCTCAGACATTTCAATAAGCAACCCAAACACACACAGCTTTCCTTTGTGGGAAATCTTATTTCAGTAGATTCATGCACAAGAAGTGGGCATACATGACCGAACGGTGAAGAAGCTTTTGAACTCCATTTTTTAATAGACAGCTGTTGGGTTGTTTTAGTACCCTTAAGCTTCCTCTATTTTTTTTTTTTTTTATAAGATTTTTGTCTTTATCCCAATGAAACATGAAGGAAGAAAGAGAAAGCAGACACACACATTTGATGGAAAAAATAGTGGCTACCAATGTAAGTGTCTCCACACTCAATATACTTAATCCTCCAGGAAAGGTGCTCCAGGGCTCACAGGCTGCGATGTGCCCGAGCAGGTATGTTTTGTTATTGACAATGAAAAAGTGTTAATACATTTATTATCCCTGAAAGTGCTAACATTGTTCAAGGTCCGTATGCTCCAGTATTTCCTACAGTAAAAATGTCAGCTTTCTATTAATGTTTTGTTCTGGTAGAAGTTAAAATCAACATGATAGATTTAGGGTCTGTCTTTTTTGAGAAGAGAAGGTGCTCAGCATTCTCATGAGAGAAAGACGTGCAGGTTCAATGATTCCCTGACCAGCCATGAGCAAGGAAATGATTTTTTTTAATGTGGGCTGCAGGTTCTGAAACGCTGCTGGAGCCACTGCAAAGAAGGGGGGGTGGGAGGTGGGCGGGAAGGAGCTGCAGGCAGGTTTTGACCCTGTGTTTCAAAGAGCTAATCAGGTCGAGATTTGGGGAGAATCCATAAAACCTCTAGTTAAAACCCTTATACCATTGCTAAATCAGAAGACAAGAAAAAAAGGCTTTCCGTTTCCCTCCGATGCAATTAATATTTTCTCAAGTTTTTGATTTTAGTTAGAAAGTTTATAGAAAATATTCTTCACAAAAGAGAAAGGACTGCTTTTCTCAACAAAGCATCGTATGGGCAACGCAAACTTGAATCTTGGCAACTTTGCACTACCTCAGGTTAACCTTCAGAGCCGGTAGTCACTCCCTGTTACTCTGAGGAACCGATCTTCAACCTCCTCCAAAAGATCTGTCTACTAACATTTTCTGAGCATAGGTAGAAAACTTTCAAGTTGCTGTGGACCTCTGAGCTTGAAAGGCAATGGCAGTAACTCAAGAAAATCTGTTCTGCTTAACATTGAGTGATTCACTTGATAAACCAAACTGTTTTTTTCCAAGCTGGCAAGCATCAATGAGCATATACTGATTAAATTAACCCAGATACTTCTACAGGCGATGGTATTCCTGGCTATACCAGAATTACAATAATTCTGACAACATTAATAAAAATATTAATGAACAAAATTAATGCCCTGAAAAAAAAAAAAAAGCCTGCTAATACATGCCAACAAAAGCAACCTTACACCAAGTATGTCTCGTTGCGAAAGAGGAGCCAGAAGATCAGGTGGACTGTTGCTGAGTTCCAACAGCACTGTACCATTACTCATTGCAGCTTCTTAATATAGGTTATCTCCTGTTTGCAGTAATGACTTCAAATTACTTGGCTGTGAATTCCTATCATTAGCTTTTCCATGATGAAATCAGTTAGCATAACAGCAGTAATTAGTCCCACCTTCAGACACTCTTGGAAATAACTCTTTCTAGACACACCCATCGAATGCAAATACTGAGACACAGCAGTCACTTTATCATTTTGGTTTTGTCAGCACTTTTAGTACACCTCCAAATTACATATGAAAGGACTTGACTGTCTTGACTGTCTAGTGCACTTTCATTCAACAACTTTGTTTTCCTTAGCAGCTTGCCCCAAGGATACAAATTCCCAATGATGTGTCAGTTCATCAAGATTACGTGGTACAATGCAGCAAACAGCCATTTATCATCCGTGTCACCAGGCTGCAAAATATTTCTTTCAAATGCAGTATTGACAAATACAGGAAATTATAGTGGCTTATCCTGGTTTGTGTTGCTGCTTCTTTACAAACTCTGTCAGCTTCAATTTCTGGCCGTGAATATCAGCCCTTGTTCTGGCAACATATGCTATACAGAGCAACTGAGTTCAGACAGCAGATAAGACAACCGACAAAATGACTTATAGCCATGAGACTGAAGAGGCAGCATGTTTGTTTATGTGGACCATGGCTTAACCCTCCAATCACGCCAGGAATTTCAGACGCGCTGTTCTGCATACGGGAAAATTACATGTTAGAATTACATTCAGAAGAAAGACTGGATCAGAAGTTCCTGAGCACAAAACCTTTAGTCCAGAGAGGAAGATACACATGAATAAAAACAGTAAATATAATACTGCAAACACAGAGAAAAGGCTTTTGAATCAGAGAAAATATATTTCTGTGCATGCTCGTTTGAGTATTGTATTTTTGAGCCCAGTAACACTTCTTAAAAATGCTTATGTTGGATTTTGCACCATTTTATAACTCTAAGAACCTTTTATAATATTTAAGAGAGAACTGAAAACATGGAGGGAGTCTGTCATTTAAATCTACCAGACAGCTAAGTCCAGTTCCTGCATCCCAACCACAGGGCCATAATCAGGCTTACTGCCCAAGAGGACACCAACTTCTGGCTTCTTAAACCACTTTGCCTGTATTTACAAAGCCATAGCCATAAATGTCTCAAGAAAAATAAATGAAAGACAAATACCATAATTACGGTTATAAAATAAGGTATAATTTAGTTAACATATTCTTGCAGGTTCCAATTCCAGTGAGAGAAACTCTTTCCCTTATTAGTTTTCCTGATTTAGGGGACATAAGGGAAAGCTCATCTGCTGACCTTCACTGGCATTGCAGTTACTGAATATTGGGGAAATGTGCAATAGCCATAAGGAACGCTGTGCCACTGAAATGACACAACTGTGAATACTGATGGAAATCAAACACAGCAGATCTAAGTCAGGGGTCTGGGATTTGATTAACTGCATTTCCCTTTTAACTTCAGAGATATGAAAGAATAGTGACATACAGGGCCCCTTGATGTGGTGACTCCCATAAGATACAGAAGACACAAATGTGTTATTTCTTTCATACGGCTGCAAAAAAATTGCTACCATAGGCTCCAATTGCTTCTAAGAATGAAGAGCCAGTCTCATCTGAAAATGTGTCAAGAAAAAGAAAAAAAAAAACAAACAACAACAACAACAACAAAAAAAAACAACCACATATTTCAGCCAAGAAAGGACCTTGACAAATTCAGACTGCTTAACAATTCTGGACTAACAGTACTGTTTAAATTGCTCATAACACATTTGGACCGCAACATTTCTCCTGCAGTAAATGCATAAAATAAGTTAATAAAAATGAATAACTAATAAAAGTAGATTGTAAGCCAACAAAGCTTAATTCATTGCTGTCTTCAGAGCATACTGCTACAGGGCTCATAAAAGAGAAAACTTACCATTATGGTTTCTGAGTGAAAGCCACACAGGATGCATTTCCTCAAGCTATTTAACAGGACATACCTATAACTAATCAACCGCCACTATTCTGAAAATACACAGTGTAGGTAAGAGCGCTGACAATAAGCCAAGGTCTGGCAGCTGCCACCGTGGTGTGCAGATCTGACCTCATGGGACCCTTTATCTAGGGAAACAAATTAAATTCAGGAACAAAGGCCCAACCACAACAAAAAAACAACTAATTGGGACACACAGCTAGTGACAGACACACTTCAGCCAAGTGCAGCCTTGCAGCAGGAGCAACCAGCGTGTGAGGTTGTCCAGAAAAGCAGTTGCTGAAGTCTGGGAGCAGCCACAAAGCTGGTACAGAGCGTGTGGCCGACTGCTGAAGGTATAGTCGCTAAACCCATAAACACATATCTGGTTTGCTTTGGATTACTGAGCCAAAAGGCATAAAACTTGCTACCCGCTTGACAAGAAATCATTTAGTAAGCCTTGCCATTTTGCAAATTAGTATCTGAACTTCTGAATATATTTCAAATAGGAATTTTAACTTTTAATTTAGATCATGTCTCTCTCTCCTGTAAGAAAAAAGACAAAAAGGCGAACAAAACGAGTATCAAAATTGCACAGCTAGTTCAGCTTAAGTGCTGCAACGTGAGAGAATGTGAAATGATTACACCGAAGACTGTGTCAGACCAGCAAACTCAGCCAATCTGTCAGTTAAAGCAACTGACATTGTTTTATGGACTCCTTGTGAGATAAAAGTTTTTATGGCCTTGATGCTCTCGCTACTAGTAGCTTTTCTTTTTAGCAAACTATTGACGAACGAAGGTAAGACCTCCCTCTGTTGCGTTCCAAATGCGACAGTGATGGGGATTCTACCATCTCATCCCGTCTTTTGGAACAGATCACTTCTACTGATGTCAAGTGATCAAAGGAAGTTTCGCCATCTGAGATGAAAATGCAAAACAGTAAAAAAGCCTACAGCCAAACACCACTTTTACTTCAACATGACTTTAAAAAAATGTTTCAAAACATTCACGGAAAGTGCAGGAGTAAAACACATCTTTTGTATTTAAACTGTGACATATAAACACTTCCTGACCATTACCCAGTGAACATCAGTATGAAATCCAGGTTAGGGTTACCTCTGACATGATATAAATCACCTTGCACAGGATTGGTTTATGCTATATTAATCACGCTAAATTTCCCCAAATTATTTTACTTTGAATAGAGACACACACTTCCCTTGCAGTAACATGGTGGTCTCTGCTTTGTTTATGCTCTGCCTTTCTGTCAGAATAGACTTCCTTCCATCTGTTGGCATCTTTAGCTGACTATTGCTTATCAAGTGTGTTATAGCCCAATTCAGTCATCAAAAAAGTGCACGTTGCACTCATTAACCCAACTTGCCTCCATCACCTCGAGGTACTTGACAGTGTAAAATAACAAATAAGAATGTCTAAAGTGGTAGTGATTAATTTAATATTGGATCTACCCTTGCTTAAGGCTATTTTAACCCAGTTGATATAAATTGCTACACATACAAACTGTCTTTTCCCTGTTCCATCCTGAAGCATTTATACATACGTATGGAACAATACTTTCAGAGTTTGTAAAATTTGTGTCAAGTCTAGTCAAAGACTAGTAGTGTCACAGCGCAACTTTCCCTACAGCATGAGTACAACACAATACATGCAGATGTATCGCATGTCCATCTCTGCAGAAAGACTTCTGTATCATCAAAAGGCTATGACATCATCCAGCCTTTCTTAGCCAGTTTAAAGTTACGCTTATGACAATTTTCAAAGGGGTTTAGCAAGAGTTCAGCCGTATCGTGTGCAAACACCAGATGTGATGATCTGCTAAACTTGAACGCTATAAGGTTAACTTTCAGAACGACATCCCTTCAGCCATCCCAGAGAGGAGCAATTCACTCGCATCTTTCTTCGTTAACCGCCTGCTCCGTACAGGTCATTTCCTGCTTCGCACTGGCTGCCTAAAACAACAGTCCTGCCCAGCTCACATCTGTAAAACCTTTCAGCGAGTGGATTGGTGCCAGCCCCTCATGCGGCTGAAATATCCAGCGACCATAGAAGCTCTCTAACCTCGTGAGCTGCAGCCTTCCTTCTGCCCTGGGCTGCAACACCAGCCCTTTCCCAGCCAGTTTCTGCAAGCACAAAAGTTACTGTTTCTCCCTCTAAAGGATTAAGGCTTCTTTTTAATTTCTTTACACTGGTTACGGCACTGTTCTCCTTCATTTAACCTGTGCGTATATAGAGGTCTATGCTATTAATTGCAAAATTACTTTGGATTCAAAAAACCAACAGTACATTTTAATTACGGTAAGATTAACTCTCTGGAAGTTAATCACCTTGAAATTACATTTTCAGTGAGCAAAACTCTCATTACACACTGTTTGTATTAAAAAAAAAAAAAAAAAAGTAAAGCCTCAAGAGCCACACTGTACTGGAAATAGCCCCTGATTCTTCAAGACTTCTATTAAATAAAGCAGTACCAACCATTACTTTATTGTTAATCAGTTCTTATTTGCATATCTATCCTTCTGAATTATCTGGGCAATGGGGGAAAGAACCAGAACTTCACAAAACATCCAGGTTTGAATACTTCATAAGATACCCAGGTAGATACCAGTGCTGCACGCAAGGCAAGGGTGAGAGAGGACAATATGGAGAAGACATCTTCCTGAACCTGCTGTTTTCCAGAGGCTTTCACCTGGGCCCAGACAACCGCTATCCTGGAGTTAGTACAGGGCTGTTCTGGAGTTACTATGGGGAGCAGCATTATACCACATACAGGATTCGGCATGTATGTGGACGACTCGGGCATATTGCTCAATATATGATAAAAAAAATATCTAGTTGTAGCGGTAAGGACAACCATTTAAGCTTTAAGATGACTACAGCAAGAGCCTCAAAGCCTCTACAAGGCCATTGATTCACACTCACAGGGGAACATAAAGTTATTAAAATTGAACTAGAAATACTGCAACAGGGAATTAAGCTGCAGATTTGGCCACCAATGAAAGGAACGGTGATGAACAGCGATTAAAGCGTAGGACTGAGTTGCAGAAAACCTGAATGCTCAGCTGTTTACTTGCCAGATGACGTGACCCAGGTTACACAAAGCCCAACACGCACCCTTATTTGTTCCAAATACACTCGAGCAGAGCAGCTCCTGCCTGCCTGACCCCATTTCTGCCATAATGCACATCATTTTGTCTCCGTCCCCTTGTCCTGACCAGCAAGGCTCATGGAGGCCAAGCAGTGGCCCTTTGCAGGTGTAGAGAAAAGGCCATTTTGGTTGGAGACGTGCAAGCCAGTGGGGATGCTTCCCAGCCACAGCCTGGAGCTGCGGTCCCTCCATGTCCCCAGAAAGTTGCGGGGGAAGAATGACACTTCTGAGACAGCCTTAACTCTCATGAGCAGCCACACAGCTTCTTCGCTGAAGAAGGAGCCCCCATGTCCTGTTTGCCTGCCTCCAGACTATGCCAGGAGAAAACCACCAACCTGTCACACAGGGACCTTTTGTTATTTTGTTCAAGTACAATGAGATTTTCGCCTGGTAGTTGCTGAAGTCAGAGATCTACTGCTATATTGTTCTGGGGAACAGTACTTGAGCAGTTCAGTAAGATTTGGGAAAAAGCAGGTCACTGCAAATAAAGAGAACTTCTTTGTATGATCACGTCTATTATCGCAAAAGGGTTTAAAGGAAAAAAAAAAAGAGAAAGTAATGAGATGAAAACTGGATAAAATTATCAGAGTATGTTTTTTCTAAAATTCATTAAGCTGTTTGTAAGAGCGTGAGAAGGAAGGTAGGTAGGGAGTAGGGTTAGCAGTAAGTGATGGACAATAACAGGGGTGGGTGAGGAAACCCTCAGAAGACAGAGGACGAGTTCAAGATGAAATAACCTGAAAGGCCACAAAGGCCATGAGAAAAATCAGAGATTTCCATGTAGGATTTCCTTCTAAATTATCAGAGCAGTATTAGACCAAAGGATTAGTCTGAAAATACCTATAAACAGGCAGAAAGCAAGAGCAGGAGAGGCTCCAATGCTCCGTGTCTCAGGCCACTGCATGCATTTAATTACCCAAAGTGAAAACACACGTATACAGACGTCACCCAGCAAGGGGCAGGGGTCAGATCCTGACTACGTGCTCCTGCCACGTCCCAGTCTGGGTTGAGGGCAAGCCTGCCATCCCACAGCCATCGATGTCTGAAACACAGCCGCAGACCAGAGTGGCACATGGGAGAGGAAAAAATTATGACACACTCCTGCAGCCATATGAATTTTGTCACACAGAAAAGTTATTTCCGATATTATTTCAAACCCTATGCTAATATTATGTGCAGAATAGGAGGGAGCATCTCCCCAAGGGATGCACGTCCCCCACAGCCCTCCCTGCTGCTCCCCTACCACCCAAGCACCTCCATCACGAGGAGCCCAGCTCCAGCCCTTCCCATTCATCCAGCAGCGGCTCCGTCAGCCACGGTCACAGAACAGACTGTCCCTCCTGTAGTGTGACACCTGCCTGATAGTCACCTTGACCTCAGTCTCACAAGGACTGTCACCATGTCTGGCTCTCAAGCACACTACCCATACAGTGCCTACTCACATCCACCTTTAGGGATTTTATTAACCCTCCTTGAGGTACCCGGCACACACAGCCCAAAGTAGCTGAAAATGACTGGGGAAAAGAAAAGAAAAAATATCAAGTCTTAACCACAGGTGACATACTGTATACCAAGAGAGTCTTCCCTTTGCTGTGTCCCCCTCTGACACCAAAAATGCTGTACTCTGCCCAAAGCAATTGGCATTAGTTGAGCATCTTCATGTTAAAAAACACCACATACAACAAGCTAACAAAAAGCAGAAAACCCCAACAAGTGGCTGGAAGATAGGCACGTCCCAAACAGAACAGAGAAGGAAAAATAGGATCAGATATTTTCATGCCAGAAGGAGGACACCATGGGCAGACATAGCCCAGCTGGGATCACCTGTTGGGTTCCACCAGCACACGCAGTGAAACTGCAGACCTTAAAGAGGGCAAGACAGTGAAACCATTCCTGAAGCTCCAGGAACTCCTCTTTCTTTGTCCACATCTTAGGGTACTCTTTCATTACTCCCATACAACAGTCAGTAAAAGTTAAGCTGTTTAATCAGTGGGTGTTGAAAAACTGCCAGGAAGATCTTGTAAGAATACAGAAAGAAAAAGGCTCCTTGATGATGAACTGGCAGAAACACTGCTTTATGCACCCAGCCATGGCATCCCCATCATGTCAGAGGTGCTGCTGCATACCACAGTAGAAACTGAATCACAAAATCAACACAAAAGCATTACCCAGAAAACAGATGTTCTACAGATTTTCAAACATTAAATTCCAATGTAAGAGTAGCAATTGTTCTTTTTAAAAAGTCAAAACATACCTATGCTACTAGCAATAAAAATAATAAGGAGGATTGATGACAGGCGGCTCAAATAGGGAGAAGTGGGAAAGATGCCAGCACCTTTAGAAGAAGTGGTCAACAACAAAAGAGTCCAAAGGGAGTGTAAAGCAGCAGGGTTTAGCAATATCCTAAATTGCAGTGAGTTAGCAGCTGGCAGGGCATAATAATAACCAGGAGATTAACAGATTTTTCCAGTATGAGGTCAGAAAACTACATAAAATAACATTATAGCGCTGGCAATTCAGAAGAGAGCATGAAGTTAACAGGTATTAAATAAAGCCACAGCAGTGGGGGGTGGGTGCAGGACAAGGTCAAAGTCCTGGTGGACACTGCTAAAGCTCCTACTGCAGCAGACTGTTCCAGCACGTACCAATATCTCTTAGTTTTGAAAAGTAATGGCAAGTCATGGATACCAACTTTTGTCCCACGTTGGAAAGCACTTTCTGTGGCTGCAGAGGGACAATGCACTGCTGTCTTTACCTGGAAATTTTTACATCGCAGAAACATTTAAAGCAAAGATGAAAAATGAGCAGGCTGCACTACACATTTAGCAAATGTCACCAGCAGGACTAAGAAAGAACCTAAATGAGGAACAGGAACAAGGCAAACAGAGGAAAACGCACTCCCTGACCTTAAGACAGGGTAAGTACCAGAAACACACAAGTGCTACGTCACTACTGACTACATGGATGCTTATACACTCTCTAGTACTTTTATTACAAATTATTCTTATATTCAAACCTTTACTCCTCTGCACTGTGGCACCTAAAAGCTGAGCTGTAAGCTCTTTTGACCACAGTGCAGAAACTCTTCACTTTTGACTGCTACAGTTCATGCCCAAGGATTTTGACGTCCTTTTTTGATGAGCAATACATCAGGAAATTTTGTTTGAACGCCAAGAAATTAAACAAAAATGTAAAAATGAAAAGACTGTGTCTTATTTTTAACAATAGCGAAAATATTTTTCAACTCATTACTTCAGGACTTCAAAACAAACTGATAGATTCATGACTGCTTAATACTGACAGATATAATTCCGTGTTGCAACTCATGTGGCATTATTGGTCATGGTGGAGCAGTGACACAGAGGTGTAAGTTCCTTCTTTCCTCAATACAGCAATCTTTTGTTTGCCTCTCATCTTGTTTGTGGCGGAATATCCAGGCAATATAGGAACAACAGCACAGGAGGCTCTAAAAAACAGGATTGCTAAATCTCTATGATGCTAAAGTAAATATCAGTACATGAATATTGTTATGTTTACAACGCTAGAAAAAAACCCTCATGTTTCCAGACAGGTTTTGGTAATAACTATGCTCCTATATTATGAATGTCTTAGTGTTTGTAGCTTGTACAGTATTTAGGCTGAATATGCACGCTCAGAGTGCCGCAATAAAGTGGAGAGGCAGGATGCGCATTAGTAGGAATTAATTGCTAGGATGCTTCTAACTTTTTCATGACTAATGAAGATAGGCATACTTGCTGTTGCAAGTAAAGAACACAGGGTGTTATGAGAAAATGGCACAAGGAGTGCCTAAAACATCCTCTGGCAACTCATTAAAGAGCTGGATTAGTCCTAAGGAGGAAAAAAAAAAAAAAAAAAAAAAGGGTCAGCGATCAACTCCAAAAGATATAAATTCAGCCTTTTCTATGGGTGTATCAAGAAACTGATTCTCCATACTAGCACAGCTGAAAAGGAATTAGCCACTGAGTTACGAGAAAGTTGCAAAAGTATAAAATACTTTGAAAACATGTAAATACGAAGCAAATTTATTAAAAGAGCCAAGACATAGCAGGACATCTCTTCCCCCTTACGGCAAAGGGTACACAAATACAGTCGGCAACGAGAGAACAGGAAAACGCAGCTCGCTTTCAGGCTGAGATTCCAGGATCCCTCAAATTATTGCCACAGGCATGAATTTTCTAGTAGAAGGAGGGGGTAGAGCCGATGGAGATTTTAGCTCCTCATGCACACATTGCTTCTACATCAAATATCCCGTACCCATGCCCCCTCCCTCCCCTTGAAATCAGAAACGGACTCTCCCCAGCTCTTACTCCCACACCCAATTTATTAGTGGTGTATTAACGTAGCGTTGTGCATGCCACAACAGTATCCAAGGGATTTGTCTGTTGGTTGCAATTACAGTTTGTATGCGCTGCCCAGATTAATGGGAGCTCTCCGCAGGTGTCCTCCACAGCACGTTGCACCTAGGGAAGGTCCTCTCCCTTCCTGGGCACCCGCTACTCAGCATGACTACGACTGTATTGTATGCACAAGGTTTCTGATTCAGCTACCCCACCCAAAAAAATGAAGGCTCTAGGATTTAAAAATTTTGTGCCAGCAGGGAAAGTTGTTCTTTCAAGTCTCTGGGAAATGAGAATGACAGATCTCTATGACCAAAAAAAAAAAAAAAAAAAAAAAGACGAGAAAAAAAATCACTTAATTTCACTTTTAGAAAGAATTCCTCAGACACAGCTGCAGCACTAACTGACTTAAAGATCCGTGAATGCAATACCCAGGATTCCCTGACAGAGTAATCTTTATTACAAGGGCAGAACTTCAGAAGAGGTAGTAGTGTTTCAGAAATTTATATTCTCCTGACTTTTTCACGCTGCTAAAGCTATTGAAGCTTTATGAACCCAGGATGCCTTTTTCTCCTCTCACGGTTACCAAATGCGAAATAAATACGTATTAGTAGGGACTGCAACACTACACTGTCTGAATATTTGGCAAAGCACCCTCAGACATTGCAAGACATGGAGCCTCTCTCCTCTTTCAGGGCAGATCCACAGCTATGTCAGGCTCTCAAAGGAGATCTTTTCCAACACGGGAAAGAATAATTCAGAGTCTTGTAGGACCAGAATGACATTGATGTTTTTACCTGCATCTCAGAGTAGCTCCATTTGAGCTCCTCTAACAGCAGAAGTTTGGCCCTCAAGGTTATCATAAAAGAGGACTGTAGAAGGTGCAAGTGAGAGGGGGGAAAAAAAAAAGTTAGAGATTGCCATTACAATAGGCAATTAAACCTGCCAGGTAATAGTTGAAGATAAGCCTTCACTGTTCACAGCAAGCTAAAGGGCTCTGAAATCACTCATCACTTACACTGGATTTATTCACACCCTTCCTCCGGTACAGCCAGGCAACTGCAAGCCATCGCTGCAGAGCGGTTGGTCTCCCCAGCTGAGATGCAAAAACTGCCTGCTGGGTTGAAACATGAAGTTGAATTAGTTAATTGGGGCCATCTTTAGTCTTATAACATTTCGGCTGATTAGAGGTTGTACCCATCTCAGGCGGTGGGAAAAGTTTAGAGTTCAACCCGTAAACCTAAACATGTCTTTGCATGCTGGGCGATTATCAGTGTATCTCCATGTGAGTTATTAGCGCTTTTCATTCAAAAGGTGTGGTCCTACCTGATCCTTGAAAGCCAGATATCATATCTGATTTTAATGAAAAACCTCAAATTTTTGTAGTGGTTAGCTGTGATAAAATCCATTTAACAGAGATAAAGAAATGATCTTGAAAGGCGCAATAGTTAAACATATACCAGACAGTAGCAAATCACTTAAAGGGTACATTTCCTTTACGAGCACTTCTAGCTTTTTAAGCAGTTCAGCATAGCTATGTGTTACTTGATTGGCCTTAATATAATTTTCACTTTCCTGACATTTTGATCCTTTGAGAGATGCATGGAATGGAAATTATATCACGAATGAGGTTAAACAGATGCTGCTACTTATTCTCCAGTGTTCAAAAACTCCTATTTGAAACAGAAATAAAACGGATGTTGGGAATAAACTCAGCAGTTACACTGAACACCAAAAAGCAAGTGGCTTATGGCATAGTAAGGATAGAGGAAAACTCATTAAAAGAGTTCAGTAGTGCTACTGCTGTCATGTGTGTTAGCGTAAGCATTACTTGGCTGGATTTTTAGCCTTTGGCAAAATGTTGTTGTGGGTGTAAAACCAACAACTTTGCACAGAATTTAAAAGATACATTACATATTTCTTAATAAATCTTCCAATACAAGTGGTAATGAACTCAATAGCCAGGTCCTCACTTCACTGCTTTTCTGGCAGTCAAACCTTCTCATTTGTTTAATTTTATTTTTATAAACCTATGATGATGCATGGAAGTTTACATGGCAATAAATCTTTCTGTGAAATAACTATACTCCTACAGACATGCACACAAACCAAGACAAAGTTTTATTCCCCTTCAGTTCCCTCACTCGAAACAGTAAATATAATCCATGGCAACATGCAACTGCTCCTGTATTCTGAGAGTTGTTTTCGAATACATTTTTCTTCTGCCAAAAACATTGCAAATTATTTTTTCAAGCACAAGTAATGATTAGTTAATTGCTTTTTGCTTTGTTTTTGACTTCCAGAATTGACCTGGGGCACTCTAGTTTCTTTGACAGAAAGAGGAAGATAGATAATGGGCATTTCTTTAGGGTCTCTCACATCTATCACTGTTATCAGGACAGGAACGGAGATCTTTCATACTGCTCTGCTGATAATTCAAGAAGTTCGCGATGTGAAGTGGCCTCGAGTTCCATATGTTTGTTTAGTACAGGAGATTTCAAGTTCTACAAGTATAATAAACACATTCTTTCAGGCTAACTTTAAAGGTTCAAGACTGACAGTGGAAAAGAAAAATAAACCCCTCAAGCCCTACCTTAAGGGAAACGTTTCTCAGCTCATCAGGAGCAAAGCTATCTATATGAAAGCCACGTAGCTCAGCCGAGCCTTCCAGCTGATTGCCCCCCCCCCCCCCCCCCCCCCCTTCTTTTATTCACTACCTCTTGAATCGGTAATCAATTTTAATTAAACACGGAAGCTGTGATTTTAGGCAATGTTCACGTGCTAATCGAGATACCGTCAGCAGCCATCAAACAAGCGCAAATGGGCAGCTGAAACACAGCTGCAGGGCCGCCAGCCTGCCTGTCGGCTGGGCCCCGCTTAGCACCTCTCGTCCTCAAACCAGGAGGGCACAGGCCTGGGAGGGGACCCATTGTCCTAAACGCAGGTTTATACTGGGAGGGACAGAGGATGTGGACAGGGACAGCATACAGCCACTGCATATTTTTAACATACCAGGAGAGAGAGGGGAAAAAAACCCACCTTTTCCTTAGCAAGCCTTTCCAGGTAGCCTAACCTCTCACCTGCTCCCTGAATCTTCCTCCTCCCTTACCAGATCTCTTCAGGCAATTTGCCTACTCCTTCTCTACAAACATTGCCATCTATTCACACAGCTCTTGTATGCAAAGGCAGGCGAGCCACCTAACTTGCTGTAAGGGAGAAGGTGCAGCCAACTCTCAAGTATGGCTCCAGGAGACTGTTTGACACCTGCTGGTGGTGTACGCCACATCTTCAACGCTACACCTGTGACCAGCATTCCCCAGAGCCCCTGTACTTTCCAAAGCAACATTAAACCAATTCCCCCAACAACAAACTGAAGATGATGTATGGAAGGAGACAAAAAACTGAGAAACCGGCAAGCCAGGGTGAGATGCGATGCATCAAATACCAGCTTTGGTAATTTGATTAAGTCACATCAGCTACCCTCTTATGCTTCTCAAGATATGTTTTATGCTATCTCAAGATGCGGTACAAACTTGCAAGCAAATATTCAAAGGGACAAACATAGATCAAAAAAGAAAGAGGTCCAATTCTGTAGTCCTCTAATATCAATTTTTTTCTAAAGGAAAATGAAATCTAGTGCGCTCTGTCCAACTCTGCAAACCACTGCCATTTAAGAAAAGAGAAAAAAGACACAACCCCTTCCATCTCAAATCCCACAGCTGTACTCCTATAACTGAAGCCCAAATTATGCTGTATGTTCAGACACAAAACTTTATTCTGACATCTCCTTAACTCCTGGCCACTTCAGTTTTCCACTTCCCCCTGTGCCACCTCCACTAGCCCACGTCCCACCTTTTCTCAGTATAATTAATGTATAAAAATCGTACATATTAAAAGCTGAAAAAGACACTGAAACCTACTCAACTCCAAATTCCACCATCTGGAATCGCATATTTCACAGGAACCATCAACAGTGACTTTTGGATTCATTACACTGATCTTTTGCATTAAGTCTAACTGAGGACAATTGGAGGCTGTTGAGCTACACAGAATCAGCAGGGGGAAAAAAGAAACACACTCAACCAGGAGATTTCAGGGATAGTTACTGACATCCATGTAATGGAAAGACTCACAACCTTCTGTCTGTTCCAAACACCAGAAAGGAGGGAGGTTGAATAGATGGTACAGGAGCCTTTACTAACTACCTACAAGACAGTTCCCAGCACATCTCATTCAGCTTGTTCTAGTTCCTGCTCTAATTCATCGCTATTCTTCATCTTAGCTCAATTTCCTTGCCTAGACAGCATCAGACCCAATTCACATTTTTGCAAGAAAACCGAAAGAACTTTCCTTGTTTGATGTACCTAACAAAACAAAAGCCTGTGTCCAGTCCATTGCTGTCTTAACTGCCTCATGTTTCCAATAACGAGTAACATTCAGCATTTGGAAGATGCAGAACTTAATTATATATTTCATCAAAACTCTTTTTTTCTAACCAGCTGACTGTACTTAATAACAGAAAACAGAGGAAACACTCGAAGTACATTGAAAACTCCATCTCACAACCAAGGTCAAGCTGTAAAATACCTTCAGACAAATTCAAATCATCTAGTTCGTCCTCTACAAGGAGCACATCTGCCCTGTCGTCATGAAAAACACTCTGGATAGGTGTCCCTGAAAGGTTTATATAGAGCTGTGCGTTTACATAACCCCCTAACCTCTTTCCGCTTAGGCTGGAGAGGTCACTTACACAGACCAGTAGCTGGCTTCAAAGCTGATGGCTGAAAAAAAAAAAAAAAAAGAGTGACAGCAATGCATCCTTCCTAACCCCCTCAGCATGCCCAAACCACGACACCCATTCCAATTACTCTCATATTTACTGACTTCTGTGCTCACTCACATTTCATTTTTCCTCTCTTTGATGATACAGACATCCTGGCTCCATCTGTCATAGGGTTAAATAACCATCTCTGATTTCAGTAGATTCTATGAACTGCAAAATAGAGCCCATAACCAATCAAGATTTTCAAGGTCTTTTTTTTAAAAACAAAAATAAAATAAAATAAAATCCCACCCACAACCGGTCCCTTCCAAGCTAACAGCAAGTAGAGTTTAGCCTGAGTTTCAGCGGAGGTAGAAGCAGACTTCTATTTATCGTCATGACAGTACACAGAGTAAGAGTTCTCGTCTGCTTTTTAAAAGCATATAATCACAAAAGTTTATTTTAGGAAAAGAAAGCCAAAGAATGTTTTAAATTATGCAGACTATTATTAATTATTGCTTAGGATACAACAACATGTTGTCTTCTAACTTGAGAAAACATAAGTCTGATAATGTGTTTGGCTACTAAGCCATTCTGAAAGCCTACAGAAGGCAGCACGCTCTCATAGATGTTCACCATAACAGTCTGATGAGCTAGGATATGCACCCCTAAAACCATCCACTTGCCTGTCTCTTCTTAATTAGATTTTAACGTTTCTACTTGCTATGCCCTCTCCCATCTGTCCAACTTTTCATCCATTAATTGACATGACATTACAGCTCAGATATCCCAGTACAGACAATGATGCTCTTAGTTCTGTAATAAAGACATCCTGCCATCCATCCAGATCTTGATACTCACATTTCATTGAAGTCTATACGTACCATTTTTAACCATAAACTGGGAGAATAATACATAATAGACACTTACGGGTTTTGGAATAGACACTTAGGGGTTGTCAATGAATCTGATGAAATCATTTATAAACTGCTTCTCCATTTTTTTTGATTTTAAAAATAAATTGTGCTCCTGCCCAAAACACTAAGTAACATCAGCCTCATCGCTAATCAGTGCCAGTATTCTTTTGCTATCACTCCCCGTAAGCGAGTCAACAGGAGACTGGCTATGCAAGCAAAATGCATTGCTTGTGCAGATGTTGGTGTTCACAAACTTTCCCAGTGCGTCTTTCACAACGGCTAGCGCTGCAGGATGGCAGCCCCTTTGGCTTTTCTCCTTCTCTGTATTTTTTGCCAATGGTATCTGTGAAACATCAGCCTTAATGAGAGTGCTGAAGTCAGCAAACGTGGAACAAAAACCATCAGGGTTCTTTCAAAGTTTGCTTCCAAACTCAACAAGTGTTATATATAATGAAAACCTTTGCCGCTGCTTATCATTCTCCAGTTATCACCAGGCAAAACTTCCCTTACATATTGACCGAACTACTTTAATACCGGTATTAGCAATCAAGTTTTTAGGAGTAAGTTAAAGAGCAACTACATTTTAAAAGGTTTTGTACAGGCACATTGGGCTCAGCAGAATATAAAGTATAATTTGTGTGTAACCTTCCCAGCTGAAGGAAGTCACCATGCCTGCTTTATCTGAAATAGGCTTTGGACACTACTAAAACAAAACACAAAACAGACACCACACAAAACAGGAACCTCATCCAGAAAAAAACAACAAACAGAAGAGGATGATATCTTCATCAGCAAGTCTTTAAAAAAAGTCCTTATCAAACATGCCAGATAAGCAAAGAACACAAAAACATTTTTTAATACTTTAAGTAACACCCCAATAGAGAAAATGGTATTATTTTTTTTAACCCAACTTAAAACATAAAACCCACCCACCTAGACATCCTGTGAGGTTAAATAGGAAAATTTAATTCTTTGGCACTGGAAACAGCGGCCTACAGAAAAACCATTTGTTTCAAGGTTATCGTAGGGTTACAAAATGAAAACAGACATTTGGGGTTGAATACGCTCACAAGGTCAAGGCAGAGCTGGAGCAGGAAGCCCGGCTGTTGCAGTAGGATGTCGGGCTCTTGTGCAGATACACCCTGGGCAGCAGCGGGACTTCGACTGCTAATGAGAGTGATTTGACCAAAACCCCACCAAACACCAAGTGTTCCCATATGAACCGTTCTGACTGAAGCCAAAGGTCCATCAAAGCCAAGCTGCTTTCTGCAGCTGAAGAATACCCAGAGCCAAGGGATGAAGGTCAGAGCAGAACAAGCACACACCTTCCCCAGTATGCTCTCCCAGCTTCTACTGGGAAGCAGCTCCTAGTGGGGTTTACAGTCTTTGAGGGTGTTTTACTCCATCAATCTGTTGATTTTTTTTTTCATTTATATCTAGTGGAATTAAATGTGCTAAGTAATTTATAATTATGGTTTTGAAAAATGCTGGAATGAAATTTTGGCTATATTCTAGTCAAAGGCTTTGGTATTTGCATGTTGAAGTTTTACACTTCAGCACAGAACTTCAAAACCTTCATCAGACAACCCATGAAATGGCTCAACACAGTGATGTAGTGTGGGAGGAATTCAGGACCCAAGGCAAAAATGCAGACAAAAAAAAATGGGGACAATATTGTGCTGTCCAAACTAGATTTTGGATCAAATTGTGACTAATCCTTATACTTATGAGTTATTTAGGTTTCACCTATAAAGGGTGATTTCCAACACTATGTTTCCCACACCCTAGAAGCACTAGTTTAATACTGAGTTTGAAGGAAATTTATATTTCTCAGCTACCAAAAATATGCTCCCCTAAGCCAACTTATCAAAGGCAAAGTAAAGGATCAGAGGAAATACTGCCACCATCTCCAACACAAGGAGACTCTGGCAGAGGAATAAACATTTGACTTTTAGGCAGAAAGCTGTAAAACAGTTTCTGTCCATTCATGACAGAGTTGTTTTGGGCCAGGCAGGGGTGCTCATAACAGCTCCCTTTCTCCAGAAATGCTGCAGGTGAAAAATAGGAAATAGACAGCGACAAGGAGAGAATCAGAGATTCTGATTTGCAATTTCAGGCCCAGAAAATACAAGCTGTAACATCGCAGGTAATGTCTGATACTGCATACACAGCAAAAGAAAATCCCAACTCTCCACAGGCTTTCTTTATTAAAACCCAGTCATCCTGCTTCGTTTAACTGCAGGATTACTGGAAAACATTTCATATTACTTAGAACGGGGATAGAATGTTTTTCCTCAAAATACAGATGTGCACCACAGACCAAGTTTTGCATTTCAAAACACAAATTCAACCACCACTGACATAAACAGGAGTAACCCACACCCTCCTTTCAGGCTGGTTACAGTCACATCTGTCAATTTAAATGTAATGATCTGAAAAATGCGGAAAGTTGTTTGTGTGGTGTTTTTTTTTTTTTTTTTCTCAAGCAAATTAATTTGAAAATAATATTTCTAGTGCATCTTTAGATCCTTTGTCTATTCCACTATGAGAAAACAAACTCTGATATATCAACCACTAACTACTCCAGAGGTTCAATGGATGCACAGTGAAAGAGTATTTTCTTTGACTTCAGGCTGAGAAACACTTTAATAGAAGCAAAGTTTTTAGGCTTCCCTGCTGACTAAAAAGGCTTATCCTTAAAATAAGTCATGAAATGGAAACTTTCATGTAACAGATAAAGGCAGCCCACACACATATTTGGATGAAACCAAAGATATTTCAGGAGGAAAAACAAATAAGTTCTTTTTCGTGTTAATTAGGAACTTAACTCAAACCACATTCCTACGTGCAGGCAGCTACAAGATGTCACTTCACGTAAAAGATTCCAGCATATTCCCTTTGTTGCATTATCAGAAAATTTATCAAGCTATTCAGATAACACCATTCTGATCTCTTTTTTTGTGTTATTTTAGGTTTTCAAAATGTTTATAAAAAAAGCATGCAGTCAGTCAGTCAAACTTTTGACCCAACAATCTGGCACAGTTAATTACAGTTAACCCAAAAGCAAAAGCATCAGACTTGGAATTTCGTTACTGTATTGCAAGATCATTATTGTGACAAGTAAATGGCAAGATCCTGATGAATGACTGCCACTGTTCAATAGATTGAAGACAGCTTGAAAATGCCTTATCTGTGCTCTCTGGTACAGGAAGATTAAGGAAAGGGTGGATAATAACCTTTCGTATTACCCTCACACACAGGATTCAGTCTGTCTGGCTCCACGCTGTATTATTGCTTTGGTCCAGGCTATTGTCTGTTCTCACGACATTTATAAAAAAAAGAAAACGCATTTCAGACGTATGATTTTTGGCTCGTTTTATGAGACAAAAGTGCCATTAATAGCCTTCTGAATGGTTCACAACATCATAAATCATTTAACTAAGTTGCAATTATAAAAGTCAACAAACATGTTATGAATAGTTCCTACACATAATAGGTTGATACCAACTTGTTTTTCAAGTATTTTAATAAAAATCGTTTCTCTCACTATAATTGCTAATATAGAGAGGTGGGGATTAATCACAATAGGTAGAAGCTTATCAAAATTAGTCACAATGCAAATTTGTAAAAATAACATTAAAAATAAATAATTGCATCTATTTTCTTTTTTGTGTGTGTGTGATCTGTAAAGAGGATCTGAAGAGATTTTTCTATGTATTATTATTTTCTGGGTTTCTTTACCTTAAATATACCATCTCTTTTCTGCCCTGTTTTGCTCAATGACTTTTAGAAACAACTACAAAGATATAATGCATTCGGATTCCGTTATTGAAAAGGTGGTTTGGAGTTTTGTTTGTTTGCAGGGGTTTTTTTTGAACTTTCGGAAATGTTTAATATTTTTATTATTATCCACTCAGTTCAAATTCTGGATAAGCTGACCAAGAAGAAAAGGTACAGCTTATAAAAACGTATACTTGAAGTGAAAATTGAGGAAAGCCTACAACACTTCAAGTCTTCCAATACACAGGAGAAAAGATTAGATATTGCAGTTTCCAAATGGAAAGAACAGACATACATGCTTGCCTGTGAACGGAAACTTTTACTTCATCATAAATCTCCTAGAAAGCAACAAAAAGACCAATCCTATTTTTTTTTTTCCTTCTTCTTAACCTTCATCCTTCGTCCTTTAAGGTAGTATATCATTACAAGATCATTTGCAAAGATGTTTGGGGCCCCAATTTTGCGAAAAAGGCTCATGGATATATTTAACATTGAGACTGTTCATGTCCTAATACTGTAATTACGCTTACCTGGTTTTAAAAACTACACATGTGTATGTACAAGATTAGAGGTATACCAACAAACAGGATACCAAGCACAGAGAGTGAAGTCTCAGAGCAGCTACAGTGCCAAAACTCTTGTTCTCGTTGACATGCTAGAATTTAATCAATAAACAATGACGTGGTTTATGTTGCATGGTTTTCACAGCAATTTGACACGAGATACCCATGAATGTAAATATATACACACATTTTATAAGATACTACATGCACATACCATACCCATATGCATACCCCATACATATACTGCATATCACATATATACGTGTGTATTTTCCTACAGAACTGAAGACTGCAACAGTATTGTCCGGTGAATCAGCAAATAGTTACCCAGGCTTAAACAGGCTTTCTTTACATGCATGAGCTGTAAAAGCTGGGAAGCACATTTGTTAAGGCTACCGAAGTTTTAAAGTTGGTATAAACATAAATACGATAGCTATACTGCGAAGCAGGCAGGCAACACGCCTGTATCCATTATAGCTAGGATAAGCAAGTCGGGGTGCACCCTACAGCACTCTTGCTCTGTTTTGCAGCACTAGCCGTGAAAACACAGGCAGACTCCAGGAAGCTTTTGGTTTGCCTTTTAAACGTGGAAAAAGAAACAAAAATCATTCAAGACATCTTTTGTTTGTGGCTAAGCACTGACGTGGATCCTGGGAATTGCTACAGCATTTGTCCAAGCCCAAAACCACTATGTGTCTCTACCCCAGGCAAGGCCGAGGGTGGCAGCTGACCGCACAACCTTGGAGATCATAGAATGATAGAACGGTTTAGGTTGGAAGGGACCTTGAAGATCATCGATTTCCAACCTCCCTACCGTGGGCAGGGACACCTCCCACTAGACCAGGTTGCCCAAGACCATGTCCAGCCTGGCCTTAAACACCTCCAGGGATGGGGCCTCAACAACTTCTCTGGGCAACCTGTTCCAGTGCCTTACCACCCTCAAAGTGAAAAACTTCTTCCTGATATCTAATCTAAATCTCCCATCTTCCAGTTTAAAGCCATTACCCCTTGTCCTATCACTACATGCCCAGCTCCTTCCCCAGCTCTCCTATAGGCCCCCTTTAAGTACTGGAAGGGCCGCAATAAGGTCTCCCCGGAGCCTTCTCTTCTCCAGGCTGAACAGCCCCAACTCTTTCAGCCTCTCCTCATAGGAGAGGTGCTCCAGCCCTCGGATCATCCTCGTGGCTCTCCTCTGGACACGCTCCAGCAGGTCCACATCCTTCTTATGTTGGGGACTCCAGAGCTAGATGCAGTACTCCAGGTGGGGTCTCATGAGAGTGGAGTAGAGGGGCAGAATCACCTCCTTTGACCTGCTGGCCACACTTCTGATGCAGCCCAGGATACGGTTGTCCTTCTGGGCTGCGATCACACATTGCTGGCTCATGTTGAGCTTCTCATCAATCAGCACACCCAGGTCCTCCTCAGGCCTGCTCTCCAGCCATTCCCCACCGAGCCTGTATTTGTGCTTGGGATTGTCCCGACCCAGATGCAGGACCTTGCACTTGGCCTTGTTGAACTGCATGAGGTTGGCTTGGGCCCACCTCTCCAGCCTGTCCAGGTCCCTCTGGATGGCATCCCTCCCCTCCAGCATGTCTACCTCACCACGCACCTTGGTATTATCGGCAAACTTGCTGAGGGTGCACTCGACTGCACTCCAGGGCCCCCTCTGAAAAGCGACAGCAGCTATTTAAAAGTGGGATAAATCACACAGTCCCAACAACTGACAGTCCTTTCCAGGAGCAGTAGATCAACCTGCCAGCCAGCGGGACCTTTCTATGTTGCACAACAACCTGCAAATGAGGAGTAATTGCAGGCAAACCATATAGGTTAGATGTTACAGGTACTGCTCCAGGACACCCAATGAAGGGTTCAGACAAGGCAGGCTGTTGGAGCAGGAAGGGAGGCAGCTGAGGTCAACAGGGAATTGGTCTTGCCTCACCAGCATTAGTTCTCCCACCCAACTCTCCAAAAAGTGATTTTTCTTGAAACACATTCATTACCCCATTTCTTATCAGGAGGTAAATCTGATTCAATGAGTGACTGAACAGCACAGCTTTGCCTCCCTGATTTTTGGATGTCCACACCCAGAGAAGTCAATTGTTTCATAATTTTCAAAGGACCCCTAAGACCTGAAACTAACTTTTGTCACTGCCAATCAGTACCAGCCTACATCAGCTTTTCAGGTAATATATGTAAATGAAAATGCTCTGCTTGATTGAGCGCTAAAACTATTATTAAGTGTTATTATCTGGATTTTCCATGCTCTTACAATATTTTCAAAATTCTAATCAACCATGAGCCAATATTAAACAGTTGGATTAGAAATGTCTGCACCAGCCCAAGGAAACTTCCTGACAGGATCAACAAACAGTAATTAAACATCACCGGCAGCTAGCATTACTGAATAAACTAAATCGAAAAAGAGGAGGGAGGGAGGAAGGCATGTCTGCGTTACGGCCAAGTCATGAGCTTGATGAATTAGAGTCATGCACCACGACCTGTAGATCTTGCTGCCGAATACTCTCTGTACTCTTTCAGAACAAAATACACGGAGTGAAAGCTCTGATCTGCCACAAAGATCAGCAATACTTGATCAGTAGCACTCTCATAAGACAGCATAAGTTATATCACTGCTTCCCGAGCAAGTTCAGCATTTCCATGAGTAGATTTCACAGGTGAGCTGTACTCCACGCCTGGGCACGGGAGGCCAGAGGAAAGTACCACGGTCATTTGGTTCTCACAGGTGCCACACAGCACACAGAGTCAGAGGACACTATTCATGAGGTCACTACAATTTAAATAGTATTTCACTGTGCATTAGTCGAGTTTCTCCATTTTTACATTCTTTTATCAGTCTCACATCTATTTTCAGACTGGTTTCATCACGCTTTTCCTCACCGTTCCTTTTATTTTATTTACCTTGTGTAAAACCATGGTTCTGTACACTTTGGTTTTGTCTCTCCATACACACGAGTCCCTTGGGAGCAACCACAGAGGGACTTTAATGGCAATGCTGCTGATGGCACTGGGTGCTACCCCGGCGCATGGCGGCAGCTATTCCTGGAAGCTTTTCACACCACCACAACCACTACACGGGATATTTCACACCTACAGGCAATTCGTACAGGTCACTCACCCGCAACGCTTAGCACTGAGTGTGAAACCACACAGACTTCAGCAGACTTCCCACTGCGCAGGCTAGTCTGTGTGAAAGTCCAGTATGAAAGACTAAGGTATATCATACAGCTTGCGTGTGTATATAAATACACTATTTTTCTGAAGGGGAACGTAATTATATGTTTTTTCCGCATTTCTCATTTTCAAAACAAGTCTCTGAATTCAACAAAGCTTCTACAATAACAAAAAAAAAAATACATATACTTACAACTCTAACGTTTCATATTTTATTTCTAAAAAATAAAAACCAACAGCAAAGTCTGCAGAAATATTTCCTTTGGAATTTTCTAATGGCAATAAAATTATTCATAGTATAAATACCTTCCACTGAAAGGGCAAACTCATTAATCAATAAAGCATTTAATCATTCAGAGCGAGGAAACAGAATGAATAAAATGTACTGCTATGACCATTTAGCATTTATCACAAGGCAGCTAATGCTTCATGTAATAATCACTCTAGAGTTAAGTGACTTTTTATTAGAAGTAAGGAGAGGACAGTATTTTTGATTTTCAAAAATCTTTTTTTTTTTTTTTTTTACAAGTCTTCTAGCATAGCAAAAAGTTTCCATGCAAAATATACTTACTCACTGTACAAGGTCACAGTATGAAGGCACTAAACTGCAAATTTATTCAGAAGCAGTCTTTACCCTCTGTAAAATGGTTCATCTCCATATTTAAATTTATTTCCTACCCTTGGACTTTAGGTTATGCACTACTAGTTCCAGACTGTGTTCTTCCAACTCTCTGCTGTGAGACCCATTATAATCTCCATCTTGCAGAGCAGTTTCTCAGTTATTGGGACTACAAGGAAGAAGACAAAATTACACATTAGCCTCCTATTTCTCAAGTGGAATCAGTCCCACCCAACACGCTCTCAAGCCTGCCGCAGCAAAAACACTATTGGGAGCTCAAATGTAGAGGTCCCCAACCAGCCAGGACCAATTTTTCTACAATCTCCACCACTATTAAGAATATTTGTATAAATATAAGCTGTACCGTCTGAGCATGCAATATACTGTTGCTTTAAGCAGCAGTGCATCACACAGAGTCAAGGAAAAATGAAGCAGAGCGTACACCTAACCAACGGTCCTTATCTTGTTGATGTCCTCTGTTTCTTAATGCATCTGTTAAGGCATAACAAGGTTGTGAGACTATTTTCAACAACTCGCATTCTGTGGATAGAATAACTGATAAAATACCCAGCTTGTCAATGGGGAGTAGCTGTGTCTCTTCTCTACTCGGGAGTGTTATTCATTATCCATTGATCCAGCCCAGGAAGAAAACCAAGGGAAGTCTTGCAAGGCTCCTACTTGGGGAGCCAGCGCAAACTACTTGGCTGTGGTTTGAGTTGGCCACTAATAACTGTGATAGTTTTTCCTGGCTGACAGATGAACCCAGACGCAGTAGCAAACCTCCTCTCCTTGCGCCACAGCACACGACAGTACCGAACTGAAAACTCACAGACCTCCCAACAGCTGACAGCAACCATACGAAAACCCCTACCATGAAGGTCTGACATCCCACCAAGAATGGCAGGGTGTTCGGTCCCATATACAAGAAGGCAGACCTCAGTTTGTCATTTCCCAGCTCCTGCTATGTTGGAGAGCTTTCATCTCAGCTCTGCTTATTGCATTTCAGCATTTCCCGGGTTCATAAACGGGGAGATAGCAACTCTTGCATTCACAAGGACACGATGACCTGAAGGCACTGTTAAGTGCTCTTGGCTGCGATTCCACTTTCACTGTTTTGCATGGAAATTTACAGAGAGAGCATGAAACCAGTTTAAACCATAATACTTTGGTCCTTTCATGTATTTTAAGTTATGATTCTAACTAGCAAGATCTTATGGCTTGTCATTATGAAAATACAGGTGTCTGCACTGTTAACAAGTATACCTTAGATTTCTTTTCCCGAACGAGCTGGACATTTACTGTTTCAAAATCAGCATAAAAAATAAACACCACCACCTTTCAGCTCCAGCTGTTTGGGCACAGAACCCTGTCAGCTGGGTTTCCCTCACAGGGGTCATCTCTGAATTAGTTCGCAGGACACAGACTTTACCAGTTGCCCTCCAACCTACCTCTATGCTAACAGTGCGACTCAAACATTATCAGGAACTAACCCAGATCAGAGCCCTCCACCCGGCATTGCTGTGAAGCCTTTTTCACGTCTTCTGCTTCAACTTAGCTTATGAGACCAGGGAGAAAACAATTATGTAAAACATTAATAAATGTCATGTTCTTAATGCAAAACCCTGACAGCAGTTAATACACAGTAAAACAAAGCCTTTGCCAAGCAATTAAGTTCACGGAAGATAAGCAGATGACAAGAATGAAACTCATTAATTAACTACATAAAAGCTGCAGATAACAAAAGTGGGGAGTGCCCAACTCTTCTCCAAGCCGCACAGCGCAGGCTCTGCTACCATCTCCTTCCCCGCTCTTTGCACAGGAGCGTGACCACCTTCCTCTTCTTACTGACAGCAGCTCATGGCTTCAAGCACCTGGCTCTTGACTTTTAATATCTTCTTGAACAGCAGTATCAAAGAGCAGCAAAAATACATAAAAAATAAGAACAGAAAAGACTGGTTGGTCTCAGATGATTGCAGCCACCAGCTCAGAGCTGAAGGCTTCTGCGTGAAGAACATGAGAAAAGATGCAAGAAGCACGAGCAGGGTGGTAGAGAAATACAGAGTTAATTTCCAGAAGATAAAGGGAGATACAGTAAAAGTGTCACTATTTCTTTAGTTCAACTAACTGCCATCAACAGGCAGTGATCTGAGCATTATGTGAAAAACAGCAATGATGAAAGATGTGCAAGAAGGAAGCAAAGTTTTCAAGATATTTCCAGCAGGATTTTACAGGGACATACTGAAACCATTTTCTCTAGTCTCAAAACCAAGTAAGAAGTATTTCCTAAAATACGATTTCAAATAAAAGTATGAATTACGAAGGAAAAATGTTCTGTCCAGAGTTTTAGCCTATTCACGTCAGTTCTTGCTGACTTCACCAGCTCATTGGTTTTGCCAACCCATGTACCAAGACGCTCAGCTTGTGACAAGACCTGCACAGCCAAAGTGAATACAACCAGTTCTCTCTTTTCAGTACAACTGTAGGCAATGAACTGAGTTCCTCATACACATTTGTTGAAAAATTACATTTCACAGAAACTACTCCTTATGCAGTAGTTTTACAATGCTTTGAGTCACTTCCCTGAAATTGAAGTTGTTGATTTATCTCATGTATGAGATCATTTGCACCTAATGACGACGAATTAAAACAACTAAGCAAGCACATTTTTGCCGAGTTAAAATACAGACAGACAAGGAAGAAAAACACGTACATTTCTACATTTTTTTATATCGCAGTAGGCAAAAGATCTTCCAAAAATCTTATCTCCTTAGCAATACCTTCCTTGTCTGACAAACAGGAAAGCCCGAATCTTTTTACCTCCTGCAAATTGTGTCCATGTGGAAAGGGACAAAATATGCAATGTACTTCTCTGCAAAGACAGCCAAATGTGACCCTACAGAGGGGTAGTTCTATTGTTAAAGAAAAAAGAAAATAAAAAACTTTCAGGCCAAAGTGAAATGTGTTTATTCAACAAAAATCTATAACTTCAGAATATCAATGTGCCTTTAACTCAGGTATTAACTGTCTAACTTATGGTTGTGAAAGATGAAAATTCACCAATGTACAGAAACGCATGAAAACATGTTTGAAAGTGAACCTCAAAAATATGTTTAACACAATAACTTCCCCAAAAAGTTGCTGTCAGAAGCTATTTCAATAACCCAAGTTCTTCTGCCCCAGTTTTCCCAATCGTTCCCCATTCTAAAGTTCTGTTCACCCTAAAATCCATCCCTTCTAAAATACCCTTACAAAATACCTTTGACCCATTATGTAAATTGACTCAGAAACATTTTTTTTTCCATAAACTTTAAAAGTAAATGCAAAGATTTACACCAGACTGAACTTCATCAGTTCAGAGGTCATTTTTGGAAAGCTAGATATACACATCCATTTGTTTTATATTCAGAGATCATTATGGACATATCAAATTGAATTAGTTTTTAAAATGGTAAAATGTGTCCTATTTACCTCAAGATACACACTTGCAGCCAATTTACTGTAGTTTGCTTTTCTGTACAAGTCCCCAACACCAAAATTTACACAGACTCTCCAGTGTAACTGTTCAAAGCTCAATACTGACCTGTAACCTCAGGAAAATACATGGGCTGGGCACAGCCCTGAAACCAACTGGCTTTTCGTGTGCAGTTCCCAGTTAAGTAGTTGGACACAGATCTTCAGGTATTCCCTTCTTTCATTCAAAAAGGGCATATTAAGACCAGTTTCAGTTTAGATCGCTCAGGGACACACTTAAGGTTTGTCTACACTATTACCGAGCCTAATCATCAGCAGCTTCTCCAAGGAAGCCATTTACAAATACAGAACACATCACACAGATCCTCACACCACCTGCGTACGCCTACAAGCGCGCTATTTACATTTAACTTCAAATTTGTCTGCCCACTCAATGGCTTCCGAAGGCCAGAGCTCTTTTCGTTTCACCCCGGACGCACAACCACACTGCGGCTTAGCTAGTCGCAGCTGTCGGCGTACCATAAGGTGCCAGTGCTGTGACCTGCCCCATCAGCAGACAGCACGGACGCCAGCCTTTCCTCAGCAGGACAAATGGGAGAAGAAGGGAGGACGGGGAACCGGAACAGAGAGGAGACATCGTTCGCTCCTGAAAGATCTGGGAGCGGGAAGAATAGCCGCAGTGATATGGCTGTTATTCGCTGCCATACTGAATCCTATTTGCCACAGCACACCCCAGCATTAACAAAAGCAGCAGAATACCTCAAGAACCGAGATGTGAGGCCAATATTGAAAACATGTCTCATCAAATTTAATGCCACTGAGTTTTACTGTTAGCAACTCTTAGATGCTGGCCTAGTCAGCTGAAAAAAAATAAAAATGAAAAAAAAAAAAAATCTGTGTTCACTGTTCAATCTTAATGTGGACAATAATGACTGTCCTTTCAAAACCAGTCCCTTGGTTATCCGCAAAAAGAAAAGAATTAGCCATCACACTACTATCTCAGTTTTGAGCAATAAGACATGAAATTTTGATTTACCAGAATTCTACAAACCTACAAGATTTGCTGTGAGCTTCTTGAAATGCTGCTGGACGAAGCAACGAGTATGTGCACACAAGTCTGTCTTTCCTCCCCCCCTACTCCTTAACAGCATCGCTCTGAACTGCATGACATAGAAAGAAAAAGCAGTTGTCATTCACTTTCTTCACCTTGATAAATGATCTTTCTTACTGCAAACATACTGTACAGTGCCTTGGTTGGAGACTGCAAGCTGGATTGTAGCATTCATAGAAACAATTTGCATTTGAAAAATATTCCCTCTGTAGTGATTACAGTTTCAGACCATGAGAAAAGAGACTCTAGTTTGTTAGTCACAGCAGCTTTTATAGCTTAATCACTTCCAAATCTTCACATGTAAAGCAGTAGTTTGAGAACTATGGTAGCTGCCTTCTGAACACAAGAAGGCACAGCTCACAAATTATAAAATGAAATTTTAAGTCATATCCCAATAGCACAGCTTTACGGTCATATAATAGCTGAAGCTGGAAAACTGTTGCAAGGGAAAGTTAAATGATATCCAGAATGCACAGTTCAAAAGCATGTATTAAAAAAAAACCCAGACTGGAAAAAATCTGTTTAATAGATAAAGCTTCAGATGTTCCCTTTATACTATCCCTTTGCGCCTTACCTCCCTGCCCATTAATATCTTCACTGTATCAAATAAAATGTTAGAAACCTTTCCACTAAAGAGTATTTTAAGAAATCTGGGTTTTAAAAGGCTTTTGAAAACCACCATACTGAACATTGAATGTTTGTCGTTTTCTTTTAGTCTGACTCATTTATTTAGATTGTGAATTCATGAGGCGACGATTATACTTTACACTGGTGTTTGTGCATCTGCTGCAATAGTATTCCCTGTTTTCTCTGTAGCCTCTCAACGCCAGTTCGCTACTACTAGCAAGAATAACTGATTCACTATGGTCCTACATAGGAGGGATACAGGATCATTCTATTTTCTTTTTTTTAATTTTATATTTATATTTTCATATACAGACTATATAGATTGATATATATATATATAGGAGAGGAGTGAGGTTTTTAGGTTTGGGGGGGGGGGGGGGTATGGTTTGGTTTTGTTTTTTTTTTTTTTTTTGACAGAATCACTTTTCCACACTCATCTGATGTAGGAAAAAGCACAACAGCTTTCTATGAGCTAGCCAACTACTTACATACAAAACTTTGAAAAAGCCTCCCTGTTAGCATTTAAACAACACCCCATCTCCCAAATTTCACCAAATTCAGAACCAGACGCAAGCATGCCATAGACAACTAAACATCAAATTGACACTGAAAAACAAATCTGAAAAAAAAACAACCAACCAAAGAACAAACACAAACAAAACCCAAAACGTCTCAAGGTATTTTTACAGCCAATATATCCTTCCAACTGTAGCCTTTCATGCCTCCCCACAGAGGCATCCTCAGAATCAATGCATCTCACATGTGCGCATACTAAAACCTGATATGCTCATCCACTGCACAGATAAGTTTGTTGAACTTGAGTGGAAACACCCAACCACGAAGCACCAGAATAAACTCATAGACATACCAATAAAGATGACTAAGAACAGGAAAAACAACATTTTGCAGGAAACAACCCCCCCATCTCTTAATTTCTCAGTCCTAGTTCCACGAAGAAAAAAAGAAAACCAACAACAAACCCCCCAAATTTATTTTAAATATATGTAATAAATCCATCTGTGCATTCTATGAAAGCACCTTTTGCCCAAAAGCCTGCCCGTCTTTTACAGCTGTCTTAGTTTGATAAAAGACTGCCTTCCTTCTCTTGTGTACCTTAAATCTCCATAAAAAACACTAAGCTCAAAAGCAACAAAAGTGCAGATTAAAATTTCTTACATTGAGCAGTGAGATAATTCACATTGTTCTCTTGCCAAAAGACCGTCACCAGGCTCTCAATCTTTGTACGGTCTGTTTCTCTGAACAAACTCCATCTCTCTGAAGACTGCCAAAAAAACGAAGCATCGCTCAGCTGCTTGGATGGTTGGCGCTCTGTACCATTTCAAACACACATCTGCATCTTCACTCGCTAAAACCCATCACCAAGGTTCCAAAAACAGCTACTCAGATTCCTCCCGAAACTGCCAAAATCAGAGTTTGCTGACTTCTAGAAAGGCCCAGAGAACAGTCAGAGCAGCGATGTAGGAAGTGCTCTCAGCTGACACAGCTCTTCACAGCATTTCTTCCACTACAGCAGAGTCGGCTAAACCAGCAGTACACTGACCACCCTCTCAGGGGACACAGATCGCCTTCTAACACTCGGGTTTACTTTATTCCAATCCCAAAGATATAGAGATTAATGAGACTGGATATGACATGAAACCATATGTTAAACGATTTCAAAGCTAGTCTCTCTAAATAGGCGGGGCTTACTGGAGCATTTCAAGTTGCATCTTTTCTCATGCTAATAATTCCTGCCAGATTTTGAGTAACAATGTTCAAAATTTAGCAACCGAAATATCTGGAACATGAAATAAGCCTTGATCTTGTTGTTGTATGCCTATGTTGTTTTGTGTATTTAATGAAAAAATATAACATTCAGAGAGTCATTGAGACTATGGAGTTGGAGCAGGCCATCGCAAATAGGAGCACCACAGCACAAGGTACGAGGATTCCAAGGCCAGTTTTGTATCCAAATTTCTCTTTTCATATTTAAGCTGGCATTTTACATATTATGAACATGGAAACTGATTCCTTGTACATTCAAGGTCTCGTTTAAATTAGTGACATACATAACTCCAGAAAAATGGAATATCAGACCTATGTGAATCATAAGGTAAGAAGGCGAATGAAACAAGTTACATTCTTTCCTCTTAAATTTTATTCGTTCTTGGATGACACAAGATTCCGTAAGCTTTGTTCTGGCTTTACAGTGAAGAACTCTGTACAAAGAGGTCTTTTATCCCAACAATCTAACCCCCAAAGCACTAAAAAGCAATAATAAAAAAAAGTTGATTCATATGAAACTTCCAAAGAGTTTAAGATGTATCACTAAAACTTTCTTATTTGAGGGGTTGGATGAATTTCATCCTAACTCAGATGTCACTACGTTAAATATTTCAGGCTGAACTAATCACCTTTGCTAAATATAGGTGCCTAACTCATTTAAGATTAACTTACAGAATTAGAAAATGTCAAGACATTTAGCATTAGGCAAGATGAATCTCGTCTTAAGCGTCCTGTGTTATCCAGACCCTCTGATGCCATTTCTAGATTGGCATTTTTTTTTATCAGGGCTTTTTAAACTGCTGAACGCACGACCAATACTCAAAAAAGTAAACATCAGGCAGATGGCTTGGCACAGGCTGGTTAGCATCACTTATTATTGTTCTCCTACTTAATAAGACAGATTCATCACGGTTGCCCTCTGCCTCTGTCCCCATTGATCAAGAGAGTTGGGTAACCAGATGAAATATAGGCATTTAACATCTTTATTTGTCTATGTTTAGAAAACAAGGGATCAAACTTTTTTCTTCTGATAAAAGATTAAAGTTAAAATATACATGAATTTCCAACTAACCTAATGGCTTACATTTCATCAATGTTCATCTCATTGAAAATACTCTCTAACATTATCAATTCCATGTTTTTCTTCTGTTTCTTCAACTGCAAAAGTAATTGTAAATATCTACTGCAAGAAAACCTGAAAGCTGCCATTCTAACAAGCTCATTGGGAAGGACCACAACCTCACCGCAAAGCCTGTCAGTAGGAAATAGCAGCCCAAGGGCTGTAGGTGGAACTGAGGTCATCTGAGCTGGGTGCAACCACTTTTCCTCAAATTTTAAAATTAAAAAGGAAAGTAATAACAGTGGCCAGGCAGATTTGAGAATTTAAAGCAGAGCAGTTAAACTAACCATGCTAACAAGTAACATGCTGGCTTTCAGATTAATAACTTTAACAGCTAGTATAAACCGTGTCCTATATGACATGTACTTCAAAGTATACATGGAGGTATACTTGAACTACAGAACTTAAAAATCACAGCAAGTACAACACAAAAGAGAAAGAGAGCAATGCAAAGCAATACACGTAGAAAGAAGTCACTAATGTACACACACAATTCTTCATTTTGTGCTGGAACTCCCCAAAGTACTTGGTAATGACATCAGCAGAACGGCCGTAATGGACTGCGGGACTCTGACTAACATAAGACACAAGTTGAAGCAATCAGATTAAAACTTTGTTCTTAAGTTGCTCTGCTAAATATAGACACTAACAGCACTTTCTGAACAGTTCACTCTCTGAATTGTGCTCTGAAATGTCAATGTGTTCTTTAATCTTTATAATATTGTCCATGGTTTGTGTTAATTAAAAGATAAAACCTCTGGATTAAGTGACGAATACTGATTCTCTAGATTTCCATTACCTCATGGCAGGGAGGAGGGAAAATGTATGAAAAACCCACGCTCTTAGTACAAGGGTACAGTACTTAAGTGACTCAGAAAAGAAGGCTGAAAATAATAGTCTTCATTTATTTAATGAGAAATCTTAGCAATATTAAGAGTTCTTTACAACAAATTATTTGAGCCATTTTTGTTTCTTACAGGTTCTTTTTATATTGAAAAAATATAAATGTTCTTCCTAGTCCCTTATGCTCTTCCTACTCATTTTAAATAAAAATGAAAAATAGAGAAATTATTCAAAATATCAGACACTTATTTAAAAAAATACATTTTTTAAGTATTTTGAATATTTGAAAACAAGGAAGAATCCCTATGTTTTTAGAAAATATCATACTTAGTCTCATAAGGAAAGGTTCCTGCTCTCCACTCAAAAAATAATAATTAAAAGTTATGCTAGCAACTGCACGGTGACTTTAACACCATTCTTTTGGTCACTGGAAAGTAAATTTCTGTTTAGACACTTCTCAAAACAATCAGTTTTCCATTTAACCACATGCCTAGAGCATGCTAAAAAACAGCTGTGCTGAGCACTTAGAGATTTTATGGAGACATTTAGAAAGCAAGATGGAAGGGACACAAAGCGCTGCTACACATCTGGCACCAGCACAAGGTGCCCAGTTTGGGCGGGGGCTCTGAGCACTGCAGGGGGAATGAGGGATTCAGCTTTCTACTCCAGACTACTGGACGTTCTACGCTCGAAAATGTAATTAATCCATTCAAGAAGGGCACAACCTCCTGGAACATTTATCTTTCAGGCCACAGTAGTAGCTACCATTCAGAGAGGGCTGGGGGGTAGGCAAAGGTATGCGCTGAAAAGGCTTGCTGACAGCACGGAGACCATATGGCTCCGTACTTGCCATGTGCCAAAGACTAGCCCAGCTCAATCAAACTGTAACAGCGAAGTGTAAGGATCCAGATGTTTTAATTCATGCAAGACAGCAAATCCCCTTCCGTTTAAAATAGCATGCCTTCTTCCTGCGAGCCGCTGGAAGGACTTCAGATATTAACCCTCTTCATCAGCGTGCTTAAAGAAACAAATGCAAGATTGAAAGACCGTACTCCGAAACAAATGGGCAAGCTCCAAGCCACTGAGTCCCTTACATCTTGGATGCTCCAAATGTTCAGGAAGAGAGAGATGAAGGGAAAAAAACCCTTATGTTCTATATCAGCCTATTTTGGACCTTCTCCTACATTAGATGACCGCTTCTAGACATACAGATTCATAATTTATCCAATTTTAAAGAAACTAAACTATTTGATAGGTGTGCGGAATATAGTCACGTTCAAATGTTTTTCATACTTAAAAACTAAGTATAAAACAGCAGGGTGTCAACAGTTATGAATTAATTTTTTCCAGTTTCCCCCTTCCCCCTCCTCCTACTCTATTTCTCAGTCTTGCTACTTGAAAAGGAAAACAAATTCCTCAAAGAAAATGTTAAGTAAATCATATCCTGTAAATAACATATGTAAACTTACTATGTAAATAAACATAGCAGCCATGACTTATTTTGTCAACAATATTTCATAAAGAAAATGCCTTCCAAAATTATTCCAATGAAGAAACAGTGTTGAATCATTCTGCGTTCCTTTCCTGCAGCAGCAGTGATTCAATCAAGTTGGGTCTACACACAAAGTTGTAAAATTACATTAGATTTGCAATTTCAAACAAGACATACACTAACTAGAATGTCTGTGTATTAGTAACAAATGTACTTCACTTAGTATATTTAATTTTACTTAGCATAGTCTTTGATGGTGGTTTGAAAAGACCACGTATGCTCTTGCCAATTTGAAAATTAGTTTTTCTATTACTGTATGGTTTTACACGCTGCAGAATTTTGCATTCTGGAGAGAAGTTGCTTCCAAACAACAACCTTTTTTACATTATCACTTCAATTTTCAAAGCATGTGGAAAGCACAATGCTGTACACGCTTCTGACTACTCCTATTCACAAGTTCTAAGGAGGAGCGTTCTCCCTTTCGACACACTGCTGCGTTTCACAGCTCCTTAAAAATTAGGTTATTAATTTTTTAAGTGAAGCTATGAATAATTACTTCATTTTGAGCATTTCTGCACTGGCAGACACTAATGGCTTTTTTCAGTCAGCCTCCAATTATAGAGAACAGTGATTAGCTACTCCTTACAAATATAATTAGCCGATTTAAAAAAAGGGCAGAAGAGATCAAAGCTTTTGGAGCATATACCCTTGGATTGCAACAATCAATTCAGTGACTTAAGAGGATAAAGCACTGCATTCACACAACATATGTAAGCTGTCATCTCCTCTAACTGTGAAGTTGTCTCAACCACAATAAAGAACAACCTTCATGAAAGGCTGAAGAAGGCTCTTTTCACTTTCTGAAAATGCCAAGAGCTTCTGGGGTGCCAGCAGCATGGGAGGCACGGCTTCCTCACACGTCCTTCACTTCTAAGCAATAAACTCAGCGTGGTCTCAGACTTTATCAGAGCTTTTCATAGCTGGGCTTACCATCAATTATTCCACTAGTCTTCTTCATATAAGCCTCAAAGGGTTAGCGCCCTCTGATCCATCCTGAAGTGCTCTCTGAAGCTTCTGACTTTTTCTATTCACTATATAGTTGACAAGGTTAAGGAAAGTTATCAGAAAAAGCCTTTCCTCCTCTCAAAACTTCCAGAATTCACCAGGTTAGGGTACTTCAGCTCCATACCAACCATCAGGTCCACCATATCTATGACAGACTTGGTCCAAGACCAAGGCAATAAACCACAATACACCTACAGCCAGCTGTCATGGAGATTCGGCTTGTCGATGGAAGAGAAAGCACCTTCTTCAGGGCTGACCCAAGAAAGGGCTGCCCAAGAGTAAAGACAAACGAGCAAGGGTCTTCATCACAAAAGCTTGCCACCTTCAACAACACATATAATGATACATTTCTAAGACCTTGTCTTCCCTAACATAAACAGACACCAACATGTAAATATGCGTGTATGTAATTATTCCAAAAATTCCTAAACAAAACACTCCTCTGCACATGCACTTCTCTTCCTGGGAAGGGGATGAAAGCAGAGGCATTTGACAGATGTTAGTCAAGTTGCTTAAAGCATTCCTGAAAGTGCTTGTGAACACCTCTAAAACCTCATATAAACAAAAATTTCCTCCAAACCTACCACCTCAACTGCATATAAAACTGAATTGCTCCTGCTGCTGGGTGAGATGGAAGTGTGTTAAAGTTCCATTGTTTTGCAATGTTTACCTTAAAGCTTAAAAAAAAAAAAAAAAAAAAAAAACCCAAAATCATGGGAAGGAAGAGAAAGATGCCATGCGGCAAAGACAAGCTCAAACAGGGCATCTAGGAAGATGCCGAGTTTCAACTTGCCAAGTTTCTGACACGTTATCCCTCAGGGATGAGATTAGACTCTTTATGAAGATGGGTGTGATCAAGCCTTCACACGGTGCCTAGGGATCTATGGTGCATGGTAGCAACACCGTTTATGGGATCTTGCAGGTTCTTATGTTAGTCAGCTCTTCCACAGGTTAACCAGAACTCTTCCTACCTAACAGCACCACTGACTTGCCAATTTGGCTACTGCCCCACTCTGCAGACACAGTACAGTTACCATAGTTCTGCTCCAGTTCTGTTCTATCGGATTTCCCTATCGGAGTTCATGGCAGTTTGTATAGATGATCCTATTCCACAATTCAGTTCCCCCTATTTCTACATCCCCTCCATTTCTCCCACGCTGCCTATTTATGGGCAAGCGCTGGAAAACACTCCTGTGGAAACATAAGGTTGGTGCTTTGTACTCTCTAACTGTAAAGCTCAGTTTCCCCTGTTTTCCTTCTCCCTTGCATACTCTCCTTCACTCCTCCCCTTCTGCACTTACAGTGATCCAACTGCTGGAAAGATCTACCAGAGCAAAAGAGAATTATCTTGTTGGAGAGAGAGGGTTATGCGCACTCATGCGCATGCAAGATCCCGAAGCCTCTTCTATCATTCCCAACCTAAACCACCTAGACAAAGACCCAACATGGTAGGAGTAGCATAAAAATCCATTTTAAGAGATGATTTTCACTACTTCCACTTAGCTTGCTCTCTTGACTCCAGCATGAAGCTAGGTCACATTTCAGAAATACTCCCGCACTGCTCCTTCTGCCACATCTGCCTTGTGCCTTGTTCTAGCCACACCAGTAACTCCTTCGCTTTGCTTACTGGGAGCCCCTTGCAAAGATGCATCCAGGCACATACAAAGGTGCAGTACACCAACTAGCTGCATCCCAAAAGAGCTATGACTGACAAGCTGAAGAGACTTGCTGAAAAGGACAATACCACCTTATCTCTTGAATATACCAATTCTGCAAATAAACTAGTTGGAGAGTTCATCTGGTGGTCGTATTCCAACCACATCTGGCATTTTCACTTTTTTTTTTTTAGATAAAAGCACTGTGAGAACACATATTTCCACAAAAACAATGTAGCATTATACTTGCACACATGCCTGGTTTGTCTGAGAACAAACCAACACAGCTGGGAAACCCTCCTACAAGCTTGCACCTCTATAGACCTGGGTCCACGGCAAGTTCTCAGTTGATAGAAACTTCTCACATGATACCTCAGATTAAAAAAAAAAGTAATAATAATAAATCACCTCTTAAAATCCAAGGCATTTTAGAAGTTTTCATGATGCTGCTTTACACAAGTATCAAAATAATATTTTGCCTTTTTATGAATGTAAGACTCAATTCAATCAACTGAGGGATCGAATGCTGAATTTCTGATCACAAAACCTTAAGTTATTATTCACTATTACCCTACTAACACTCAGTTCTCTGCTTCTTAAATATCGCGTTGTTTTATTTCTCCCTTTTCTTTAGGATAGAAAGTATTTTGTGAAGTCTTACCAAGATTTGCAAGAAAACATTATATATGGAAGGGTAATTATTTTAGTAGTCCATTTTTAACATTTCACCACAAAAAAAATACAGAAATTTTAGGTCACCTATAAACAAAAGTCTCGTGTTCTTTCTTTTTTTTTTTAAACACAGACAG
Source organism: Vanellus vanellus (assembly GCF_965231255.1). Lineage (NCBI taxonomy): Eukaryota > Metazoa > Chordata > Aves > Charadriiformes > Charadriidae > Vanellus > Vanellus vanellus. Next base: position 32,764,640 of record NC_138905.1, on the reverse strand, counting down.
TAAATTGCTGGAATTTTAAGTGCTTTTTAGAAGGAACATAACCTGTTTTCAACATTTGCATTTTAGTTCAGTGAATAAGAGAGGAACACAGGCACTTCTAAAGACGTGTAGCGAGTCTGGTCAAATTTAGGCTACTGATATTTGGTAACTCAGGCAAGAAAGTACAAAATTCAGGCATTGCAGGATTCCCACAGTAAGATATCAACTTCTAGTACAGACGGTACATTGAACACCAAGTTCCTCCACCTACACGAGATCCAGCCTGCACAGCCTTCTGAGAATGGGCATCAGCAGCTGTATCTACCTTTTAGATAAAATAGCAGCTAGGGCAAAGACCAGGAGGAGGAAAACTCCAGCTACCGGCATTAATTCAGACAGGGAATGCCATCTTTCATATCTAGGGCACAAACTTGAACATAGGAAGTTCCATCTTAACACGAGGAGGAACTTCTTTACTTTGAGGGTGGCAGAGCACTGGAACAGGCTACCCAGAGAGGTTGTGGAGTCTCTCACTTTGGAGACATTCAAAACCCGCCTGAACACCGTCCCGTGCAATCTGCTGTAGGTGACCCTACTGTGGCAGGGAGGGTGGACTAGATGATCTCCAGAGGTCCCTTCCAACCCTGACCATTCTGTGATTCTGTAAAGACACTATGAAGTCAGAAACACAAGTATCACTCAAGAAAGTATCATACAAGACGCAAAACTGTGCAAAAAAGAGGAAAACTCTCATGTATTGGCACAAGCACTTACCTAGAAAAGGGCAGGACCAGTATTCCAGATACAACTCCCTGGAATCAGCATCGATTTCACAGCAGAGTGTCACTGGATAGGATTATCTCACACGCCTGCTGGCACCTAGCTGTGATTGAAGAGGATGGGTGGAGGCTGGTCTCACACAGGATAGCCTCTGCCCCAGTAACGAGGGCAATTACCTGGATGGGTAAGCTTAGTCCTTTGCAGGCAGGGCAGAGACCACAACCCAGGTCTCCCACTTCTAGGAGAAGCACTCTACGACTTTCTGTTAAGTAAAAAAAAAATCAGTGGGGACAGTGGGTCTTATTCAAATTAAGTTATGTACAGACCTGGTCACACCTGACTTCTTTAAAATTTCTTCAGACAGCTGAAAGAGTTCAGGTGTCCAAAAACCTGTATCTCAACAGATGAGGGAGAGGTGAAAAGAAGATGGCATAACTAATTCATTATGCTAGGGATCTTTCAGATTAATTGGGACTTATCTAGTTAATGCCGGCACCAGACCTGGTTACCTGCAACGTAACATTAGGAATTTGTTAAGGATTTAAGAGAACTTAATATACCTGAGGCTACTTTGGGTATATTTAGATACACTGAAATCCACACCATTACAATAGCTATATAAAAGTTTCCTCATCTACCACCCAGATCTTACCGGCCGCATCACGTGCGGCTTTGGTTCAAAGTCATACCAAATCCACTTGCTCTGATCCCAGCAAGACAGTTTTTAAGCTCGCTACTTCTACTGACATAATCTGACAGTGAAGATTCTTAGCCAAATAAACACGACGAGTATCAAAGATTTTGCTTGAGCAACATAGTGAGTGTAATGACAGAAACATGCAGAAGATAAAACTTCACAAGGCTGACACACAGCACAGTCAGCAGTCTGGCAATAGTTAAAAAAGTTTCTGTGTAGGCGCTTCGCAGATGTAAGTTACTTCTGCCAGGATGAGCCTCGAGACTTCATCTTTATTGAAACTGGCTTTGCTGACATGCGCTTGAAAGCCATTGTGTGTCTACTCTCCAAAAAAGTGAAAAGAACAAAGGGGAACATGGAATAAGGGATGAAGCCTTATTTATAATATACTTACAGAGCTCAGGCTGCATAAACAAAATACACAGTCATGATATGTATGCATCCAGCTCAATTTTCAAAAAGACTTAAAGATGCGAGACTAAAAATGCTTTTTCTTTCCCCTCTTCTCCATCATGCCTGCTTCTCAGCCATCAAATTAATGAGAATCAACTGACTGAAATGCGAAAGGGCCGATATTCTCATTGCACTTGAGAGTAGAAGAACAGAAGCCTTTGCCTTGCAGTGCGAGGAACAGAAAACACTTGAGCCTTCCAGACGATGATGTGATTATAGTTCCTCATATGAATATTTTGGTCTTCAGCCTAAGCCCCTTTTATTTGCACACAAGGTTTTTCACTGCCGTTTTGTGATTTGGCAAACCTACTACAGAAGTTTCAGCCGTGACTATAGGGCTTTGTCTCCTAGGCAATGTGAATTAGCAGTAGCTCTTTTTCCTCAAATTGATGAAATACTGCTCTTTAAAAAAAAAAAAATAATGTCCAAAATTCCATCTGGATTGCAAATTCTGTCCTGGTCATGTTTTTTATGTACAACACTGAAGTGAAAAGACAAAATCAGCATATCCCACTTTGGGATACAACGGTATTTTGCAAAACGCTGTGACTTATAGAATGAAAGAGGACTTGAGAAAATCAGTCACTGTTTTTTTCCAAAGTTGGGCTCAAAACCAGAGGAGATGACATACCAATTTCCATAAAATTTAATATTATATAAAAAAAAAAAAAACAAACCACCAACTCAAAACTAGTATAAAGAACTAGCTCTGAATGGCTTGTTAACTAGGCGTTAACTAGTGCACTTTGAGCTCTGGCCAATGTGGTACCATTCGTATGTGAAGTTGAATTGACTGCAAGCTGAGAGAGTAAAATTTTCCTCCATATGGAAAGAGCTACTTCCAGTATTACTGCTCAGGACTATAAACAAGTATAAAGAAAAGCAGCAGGTAAAACACTTCTGTGTATCACCAACATGGCCAAGGATCACAGCTGGTTTATGCTGCCTTGAGGAGGATATTAGCATTAGCAAAGACGAGCAGTGAACTTACTCGGTAGGAAAGATTTGCATGAAGTGAGGGGGAGATGAAATGATGCGTAGCTGTACAACTGTAAACCTTTCTAAACATACTTTGTATTTTCTCCCATCAGCAACCAGATTTCTTTGAAAAAGCGCAGACTAACAGACAGTCCCGTGCGTGGCTTGCTGTTTCTCTCCTCCCGGGATTCACAGGCAGGGTGGAAAGGAAGACAGAGATCCAAAAGTTAGAGGTCTGGTGGCTTTATATCACTGCTCATATCCAAGGCTTTCATGTTGGGAACCGCAGATATCAATGCTGCATCTAGTTTTATGAGATGCTTTTTATAGTGTGTGATCAGTGTTTAGTCCTGGCACACATGCTGCACTGTGTTAATTTAGGGAGCTAGATTTTTGGATAAAAACTCTTGAAAGCAGCAGAAGACCATGACATCTGGAGGAACCTGCTACATAGAAGTAATCAATGAGGAAGACTTGCTCCTTGATGAAGAAATAATTATCATTTTTGGCTTGTAATAAGATTCCTCAAAGTAAACATCACCAAAGTGCTGTTTGTGCACATCACTGTCCCAGGGCAGCTTTACACTGCATAAACGGGTCTTTTCTCACAGAGGAGTTAACCTTGAATAAAGAGGGCAACGCTGTGCCTGAAATCTTCTGTTTCTCAGCAGAACAGTGAAAGGGATCGGTGAGGGTCCTGTGACCATACCCCGTGAAGAGCTGCAGCCCCTTGACACGGGGTGCCTGGGACTGACACCCTTCACCTCTCCCTGTCACCCTCACCCACCACCACCCTGCCAGCCCACAGGCATCTGTTCCAGTTTTCAGGTCCTCAAGCACAAAATACGCTCACCTGAGAGTAAAGCCCACAAAAACACCAACGTTTTTCAGACAAAAGAGTTAAAGAGGCTCTATTGCCCATATTCTGGGTACAACGATCTCAAAAACCTCCGAGAACTCAAGTCATTTGTGTGGCATTTTTACCCTTAGAATAAATACCTTAATAATGAAATCTGATTTCTCCCCTTGGCACCCTTTCAAATACCGTAACAAATATTTGGCAAAGTGGCTGCCATACATAATGACGTATATAAAGTAAAAGGCAGCAATACTTAATGTCTGCCAGTCTTGCCTCACATTTCCAGCTGCCAATGCCATAGGACTGTGAAATCCATTTGCTACACTAGGCTACCCACGAGATGGTCATCTGAAATGTGCACAACTCACTGTCGTCAACCACGTGCAGCTAACATTTGTTAAACATCTGATAAAGCACTGAAACAAATTACCTTCTTTATTTAGCAACACGCCTTGAGAACAGATTTTCTCCTGATTTAATGGGATAGTTCTGTCCATTATCCCATTAGCTACGCATTGCTAGAAACACCCCGGGCATCACATTGCCAAACAACTGACTATTAAAGGCTCTTCAAACAACATCGGTTCCTTCTGCTCTTGCTTATTGAAAAAAGGTCTCATAAAATATCCCCCATTAGATCAGATCACCAAATGAGTGAAAGGCAGGCAATAATAAGAAGCCCCACTTCCTATCAACTTTTCACCGAAGCTCATAATCTGTGTATCTGCCAACATTTTTGAAGAAGTTACACCATCCAACTTATTTCCTCACAGCAAAAACCTTTCCGATTGATCCTTCACAAAGGAAACAAATTTCAAAATACTGAAACATTTAGTAAAATATTTGGCCTAACCCTGTACATTTTTAAAGGCTTGGCTGAATACAAAAAATTATATACAAAGCTGTTGTATATTAATATGGTGAAAGTGGTGCTCCATTTAGAACTGTATGCTAAATTGGATCTATAGTTTCTCATAGAACTGAAATCTGTACATTGTTGGTAGCAATTTAAATATCAGTATGATTTTATGCAGCCAAAATTCTTCAACAAATAAAAATCAAGCATCAATTATGGCGGCATTTTGAGAAATGCTGGTTTGTGACTTTGTTCTTTCTTCCTCCAAAACCACTCCGTTTTGTCTTAAAAATAAAGGCACTACAAAAGAACAATAAAATAAAGCAGGAAGTGTTGAGCAAATGAATACAACTATGTAGCTGGTCACTCTGTACAAAATAAAATGTGGTGAGTGAAATGGTGATGTCAGAAGAAAATAAGATTTTTTTAGCACAGGGCTTCTGTTACAAAAAAAATATGGATGTGAACGCTTTTTGTGTATCTTGGGGAGAGTTACGCTGCAAGTTCAGTTTTGCTCAGCCAACTTGGTTTCTACTAGAGACGCAGGTATGTGCCAGCTAAGAGCAGGAGCTTTCCTCTTCCAAGAAAATACAATAATTTGGTTTCACGCGCTGCTCTAGGCTTCCAACATTAAGAGCAACGCCAGCACTCAAACGCTCTTGGCTTATGTTTCTAGTCCTTAACGGCGAAATAATGCAATAAGCCAGCAGCAGCACTACGCGTTTGTCTCCCAATCCACTTGTTTCGTGTGTCTTTGTTTGAAACCCCGTCCAACTGGCAAGTTCACACAACGATTCTGAGCCTCCCCTAAACCCAAGGCTGGAGTGACGTATCCTAAACAAACCCAGCAGCTACTGGTACGGGCTGTCATTCAGAGAGTTGTATTAGCGCTGCGATGTGAAATGCAGTTTTGACAGCACCCTAAGGAGTCTATTTCAGTGACTGTTTGAAGCTGTTCCTTCGAGACCTCTTAGCTAATTACGGTTAGACGTGTAGGCTAGGCAGCAACCTATTCTTCAGACTGAGTTACTGATTTTTTTTTTTTTTTTTTTACAAACAACTATAGCTACTTTATGGGAAAAAAAGGCATACAACGCGAAGAAACTTCAAAATTTCCATGCTAGCGTATTATGTGACTGGCAAAGAGCTATACTGGTCCTGGTGAGAACAACAGATGATCTACTGATCATATGGCAGAAAGCACTTTCTCTAACCGCTTAAGAACTTTCACGGCACTGTTTACCAGCACAGCTTCTCCGCAGTGTCCCAGAGTCACAATGGTAATACCTCCTGCACAGGGCAAACCCAATTTCACTAAACCAGTGAATTTCTATAGAGTCATTTGCCTTCTTTCTCAAGTTAATGAAAACAAATACAAAATGCCTCTCTTGCTTCCTATTTCAGTGTCTACACCTTTGCCTCGCTTACATCAGCTTAATCCCGAGACCAATACATTTATTAGTTGTTGGAAAAATCCATCATGCGTCTTCACACCTCAGAAATGTTCGAGCAGCTCAGTGTACAAGAATCATGTTTGGACACAGCAAAAGAGGAAAATTACAACATACTTAGTGTAAAAACCATCAAATCCTTGATTAATCTGATAATATAACAGACTAATCCACTGGTGGGTTTTAGTTGTGGGTTTGTTTTTTTTTCTTACCTCAATAATCTTGTCATGAATTTGCAGGCCTTCTGCTTTGTCTGCGGGTCCATTTTCCAAAATCTTTGACACGTAAATTCCCTCAGCAGATTCCTCCTGATTGTTCTGTACCAGGCGATAGGGAAGTTGCAAAAAGGGCCACATTAGTACAAGAAATGAGACGGTACTAAAATCAGCAGCAATGAAAAATGCAAATCCACCTGAAATATGCAGCTCGCTTTTCTAGCGAAGAATTAAGCTCCTTGGGATTGTTTTGTTTTTTTTTTTTAATTTGCTTAACACAAACTAGTCATTAATCAAAAGGACAGAATTAATTAACTATCCCAGCATTTTTTATAAGATTAACCATTTACTTCTGGTTATTTCTAAATTTATCTAAATGAGACACGGGGTGCAACGGTAACCAGATCCCAGCAGAAATATTTAAAGCAGACCTCAAACTTCACAGCTGACAGTGACTAGTACATAAACACACAGAGGAAGATATTCACAACAATGGATGCACAAGTGTTTCTCTCAGGAGGGAAAGGGCTCCTGCACTACTGCTGCTTATAAACTCTTTTTTCTGCATTTGAAAATAAAGCTCCAAGGAACAAAGTGACTTTAGTTAGCTGGCATGTAACGGTGACAGGATTTGGTTGGAATTGGTTAACCTCATAAATCCTATTCACATGGGAGATTGAGAACTTGCTCAACTGTGAAATCCATACAGATCAGCTGTGGACAAAAAGAGAACCCACTTCCAGTCGATCTCTACACGTTGCTAAGTACAACGCACATGAAGGTCAAATTTAAAGCAGATAAGTTATCATCTACCACAGATAGAATGACATACCTGATGTCATTGCACGTGATAAAATTACTTCACTCCATCGTGTGATAGCTTAAAATACTTTTAAATCATTATAAATAAAGAAGTAGTGACAAGCAGAAGCTGCCTACTTAAAGTATTTTTAAGTGTTCATACAAATAATAAACTACATAGCAATAAACGAAGGAATCTTTTTCCAGATGATTTATTCTTTGGATAGCAGTTTATATGATGCTTGTTTTCCTTCTGTGACTGGTGAATCCCTAAACAGCAGCATGATTCATAGGTGTATAAGGCGTAACAAAAAATGGAGCCACTGTAGAACATGCTTTACAGTATGTGGCAACTGTCCTATGGAGACTCAACCCACGTAGATTTCAGGTTAACAAATATTTGTTCAACACCATATTAGTCAGACTATGATTTCATAAACTCCTTTTTTTTTCCCTTTGACACAGAGATGCAGAGGTGTCAGGTAAGAAGCAAAAGGGAAACTTATTAATGGTTCCAGCAATATTTTGAAGTGATGAACAGACCTCCACTGAGTTCCCACCTAAGCAGTGAGAAACGAAACTCTGAGAAAAGCAGCATAATAGCCATTAATGAAAACGCAGGAGGGCCACTGTTTTTCCCTTAAGAAAACAAAAGGCTGCATTACAGCACCTTTGCCCACATAAAATGGTATTTTTTTTTTCCACAATAAATTTCATTGGATTTTTCACGAGCAATGTATTACTCGGCAAGAAAAAGCATATTTCAGTGTGGCTTGTGGTCCCCATTGGTAGCACACGATGGTATCCACCAGTCCTGACATGAGAAACTGGGTGACTACAGGAGCCCCAAGCCGTGCCCCCAGCACACACCTCCCTCCAGCCCGGCTTCGCTGAGGTGTCCTTGAGGGGGTGACAGCCTCCACAGCCCACTGTGTGGGACAGTCCTCCCAGCCAGCCCGACCTGGGACTCAGCACAAAAGTGGGGATCAAAGCAGCCTTGCTCCATTAGAATAATAATCACCTCCCAGAAACACACGCTTGTGTGAAATGAGTACTTTCCTGACAAAAAAAAAAAAAAAAAAAAAAGACAAGCTTGTGGTGAGCTGTTCCTTTCCTCTCCTCCTCCCTTCAGGTAAGAGGTTAACAGTGGGGAAGCCTATAAAGGGCTGAAATGAAACACAGCCAACAGAAAGTATGTATGTATCTTCCCCGAGTCACCAAGAGTCACCTGCTTTCCAATGGGAAAAGACCTGCATTGTATTTATAAAACACAAGTAACGCACGGCGAAGGAACACATTCCCACGTAGGTGACTAATACAATGACACCACTCTTCTGCTCTTCCGCTGTGAGAGCCAATGCTTCACCCAAGGGCACTTTTTACCTGAACAACCTGCATGTACAGATCACCTTCATGAACCCTTTTTGTCTTGTTACCAAACAATTCCTGCTCCAGTATTTAAGTTTTTGAGCAGAATTTTTTATTTTCATTATCTGAATCAACTCAATCCTTTTTTCCTGTTATATCCTTTGGCTCCAGCTATGTTGAGCCAGACCTTATACTGATATCTGGGAACTCCCGATCAAACATCTGTACTATTCACATTTATCACAATGAGAACAAAACAAAACAGAATTTCCGAATTAAACTTCAAAGACTCAAAAACCCCTGAGCCCCACCTCTGCCTCACAGCTCCGCCAACTTCTCCAGCTATCAGTGTTAATGGAAGACCATGACCATTTCCTTTCTCCGGTCAGCAGTTCTCTCCATGAACAGTGCTATGAACTTTCATATATTTACCATTTACTCCTTAAACTTCCAGAATATTCATTCAAAAAGCCTAACAGTTTGTAATATAAAAAACTGTTCCAGTATGCACTGTCAGCATGTAAGTACTTCAGAGAAGCTCAGCTGCCATCCCAAGAAAGCTGAACACCATGCTCCCTTTTCCCTGCAGTTTTCATACAGCTGTAAATAACAGAAATCACACTGCAATCCGAACTAAAGATTGTCTGGACTTTGTTACTGGTATACTCAAAATATGGATATAATCAAAGTGCGTGTATTTTATCTTATAGCCACCTGTTGTCTCATCCTTCCACTAAAAAATCTAAGAAACCCTCGCTTTGGATTTACAGCACCAACATTTGATAACTGCTGGTCTTCATAATTACCCGCAGGGAACAGGAATTCTGCAGTGCAGACAGTGAACTTCTTAGGCTAATGGGAACAGACTTTTTGGCACCACTAAGTATAGCTTCAGAGCAGAAGATTGCCAAACTAACAGGGTCCCATTCCCCTCCTCAATAATAGTAGGAGGTTACAATTCTCCCACTTAACAAGAACCTGATCAGTGCATAATTGTTACCAAGCCTTTTTAATCAACTATTAATTTTCCAGTTTAACAGGTTTCTTTACCCTTCACATGTAATGACAGTCCTGATTAATGCTTTTGGAAGGATGAAGTAAAAAAAAAAAAAGCATATTCTTATGCATGTTCTTGGGGGGGGGTAGTGATCCTTATGCATATTCTATAGTTTCCAATGAACTTTCTAAACCTAGACAGATGACACTAGATTGATTTAAGATACAAGATCGATGAAAACTCAGTTTCAGTTCACAAAGAAAGAAAAATTGAAAGCAGGCATTTGAGAGCAGGACATGTGCTTAAACTATCTGAGCTACAGAAGCAAATTTTCATCTCTCCTTTAAAAGAAAAAAAAAAAAAGGCAAGCTGTTTCCAAAAATTCCAATGGCTTAATCCTGCAACAATGACTCTTATAAGCAGTCCCAGAGATTTCCATTGAACAGTTTGCATGAATACAGAGTACTCACACGGGACTTGAGTGCAGATCAGCCTGAAGTTTTAAAGCCAAAACAATGGGAACACCTTTCCTGAAAATGAAAATAATCCAATTCTCACAAGATTATGTATTCAAAACAATGACTCCAATTACACCTGATAATACACAGTTCTTCTACCTGTGGAGCTGATTCCCTACCTACTGTCATCAAAAGTAATTCTTATTACAAACAGTGTATATAGTAACAGAAAGTATGGTCAAAATAACCTACAGTAACTTTTCTCATTACCTGATTGGGTCGTCCTCCTATAATATTGAATCCCAAAGTATCATTTTCTCGGTGTAGCATGATTGTTAATGGTTTGGGTTCTCCTCCCTAAGAAGCAAGAGGTGAAATATTGTTAAAGAATACAGTCTCAAAAAGAAGATCTTAAGTGAAAGCACTAATGTACAAAAGACTTTTAGCTGGAGAATATGTAAGATAAGGCTTAAAGGAAAATTAGGCTGAAAAGATAACAAAAGACTTTGTACTAGGAAAAAAAAAAAAAAAAACAACAAAGGAAAAGTACTGAAAAGTAACAAGTAACACCTGATTATCTTCACTGCCAAACAGAAAAAAGTGCAGGCTTTTGGTGGGAAGAATGCTCAGCATCACTGAGAAAAAGTCAGAGCTCCAAATGTCCAGAAGTCTCTAAAAAATTCTCTATGTGTGTCAACGTTTCAGACATTAAACATATAGGTTAAAATTTACAACATTATAATTTTCAGACCCCAAAGTCCTAACAGTTCATATTTCATAGCAACTTTCAGGGAAGATTCACACAGAAAATGAAACCCAACTCTTCATTCCAAACTTTCACTTCTCTCCTAAAAAGAAGGAAACCGAAACCATATCAGTAAAAAAGCATTTTTCTAAACAAGGTTTAAAACATAAAGCAAACATTCAAAAACAGTGATGGAGCCAAAGTTAAAAATGAAAAAGAGAAAGAAACCTTTTCCTTCAGCGGAACAGGTTTTAAAAGAAAAATATGAGCAAAAAAATATTTGCAGGCTTTAGCACAGCACGTTAGCTTATTTTACCTTGTTCACATATGATAATAGTTACATTTCAGGAGCCATATTCTTCACAAAAAAAACAACATTGCATTCATCCAGCATTGTTAGGTGTTTGTGTTTGCCACTCTCTATAATTTAGTCGATTAATATAAATTTGACACCTAAATAAGGTATACCTTTCTAAGCGTTCAAAATACAACACTTAACGCTGAAGCCCATATTTTATTAACTGTGACAGTGAATTTTTTTATTGCCGCATGATACATTTGATTTTAATGAAGTACATTTTTACTTTATTGATAGTTTTTCTTCCAAATGCCTGTTTTATTCATCACCCTGGTCTCATCTGCAAAAGAGATTTCTGAGCGGCAGTACATACAGCAACACCTACCGGCACTGCTCAGAAATGGCAGATGCTCCGCTACTGCTCAGGAGGAGCGATGCCTCCATGCCTCTCCCCACACCTCCTGCCAACTCCTTACCGAAAATCCAAATCTCTCTCCTCCCTTCTACAGCCACTGCTTTTCTCGCGCACCTCACAGCCCTCAACTGTCCCTGCTCCCCAGCTTCATATGACCTTATCCCATCTGCCAAGAGATGAAGCAGATGTATGAGCACACCTCCCAGAGCCAGCAACCTAAACCTCGTGGATTAGTTAACCAAAGGAAATTAAAAAAAAAAAAAAAAAAAAGAAAAAAAAGATTAAATACTCAAGTCTCCAAACACAAAGTTTCTCAATGCCACAAAGATGCATGTTTCTAGGCTCACAGGTCTCCTGGGAACCACAGCCCCTGTCCCGTTTCCCATGCTGCAGTCAGATGCACAGTACACTACATCGCTTCAGGAGCGAGTTTGGATGCTCATACCTTTTCCTCCTGGGATTTTGCTTCCCAAGGGTCCATGAAGATTTGGATAAAAAGAAAAATTCTTTGCATTAAAACACTCCTCACCACAGCTGCAACCAGAAGTGCCAGAGCCTGCGAAATGATCTTCCAGCCAGGAGTTAACACTCAAAAAAAGTAATCAACTCCCTTATAGCAAGTTAAACCAGCTCATCGGTACTCTCGGATGGTTTATTTAGCCTAAAGGAAGCGAGTCACTATCCAAGCAATGTCATCAGACCTGACACAGAGACACTGGTCTCTGCTATCAACAGTGTCAACTGTTACTCCATCCTACCAAACGAGAGAGACTTTGCTGTCCTTTCACCACCGTTTCCAAAGTTTACAATAATTTTATGCTCCTGTTTTTTCAAGACAACTTCTCGGCTGCGCAAATAAAAGTCAAAAGCCAGCTCCATGCCCCTGAGCTTCTGCCAGCCCCAGCTGGAGCAAACTGGGCAGCCACAACAGCCGGCTCCCGGGCGAGGCGGGGAGTCCTGATGCGGACGCCCTGCCGTTTGCCGGCTGCCAGCCGAGGAGCGAAACCCTCTCCCTTCCCGCCCGCTTCCCACCCTCTCCGGCCAAGCGAGCGACGAGCCGCCCTCGGCCACCGCCGCTACCGGGCACCGCGGGTCCCATCACCGCCCGGGGCTATCGGCCACCGAAGGGTACCGAAACAGGGACCGAGGAGAAGCGTGTCCCCGGTCGGGGCTGGTGGCTCCATCTCCCTGGGGGCGGCGAGGGACGGGGAGAAGCGGCTGGCACCACCCGGGTGATGATGCGCGGGAAGGAAGTGGGGGGGATACGGGCTGAGTGCCGGGGCGGACTTGGGGGTGACTTCCCCACCCCCGGGGGGAACACCGCTCGCACCGTCACCTCGGCGGGTCCCTCACAAGTTGGGGACGGCGAAAGCAGGTCCGGGGAGAGGATGGCAGGGCCGGGGACGTGCCGCCCGCCGCTCCCCGCGGCCGCACTCACCTTGCCGGGCTGGCTGCCCGCCAGGTCGCGGGTGATGCTGCTGATGTGGCTCATGTACTGCCCGAACTTCGCCTGGTACCGCCGCGCCGTCAGCTGCACTTCGCTCTGCAGCGCCGAGAGCTGCGCCAGCAGCGACTTCTCCCTCCTGCTCCAGCGCAGGGCCTCCCTCTTCACCTCGGCACCGGGCTCCGAGCTGCCACCTCCGCCGCCGCCGCCCCGCAGCGCCCGTAGGCACCGCTGTCCGCCGCCCGCCCGCGGCCGCCCCGCCGAGCCTCCCCCCGAGCGGCCGGGGGACCTCCCGCCCCGCGGCTCCGGTTCGGCGGGGCCGGTGGCCGTCGGCCCGTAGCGGCACGCCGCCAGGTGGGCGGGCAGCTCCCGCAGCCGCACGGTGCGGCCGCAGCCCCGCGGGCTGTAGTCGCACTTGACCTCCAGCTTCTGGACGAGGCTGCGGAGGGGCAGGACCGGGCGCAGCTCGGCGGCCGCCAGCGACCGGCAGCGCAGCGGGCAGCGCCGCCGCCGCGCCGCCCAGGGCAGCAGGCAGCCGGCGCAGAAGACGTGCCCGCACGGCGTGGACAGCGGCTCCTCCAGCACCCGCCCGCACAGTTTGCACTGCAGCTCCGCCGCCACCGGCGCCGCGAAGCGCGACGGGTCGAAGCCCATGGCGCGGCCGGGCACCGCCAAACTTTTCGGCGCCGCGGCCCCGGCCCGGCCCCGCCGGCGCTGGAGCCGCTCCCGGCGGGCGGGCGGTGGCGAGGGGCGGGCGGAGGAGCGGGGCCGCGCCGGGGGAGGCGGGCGGCAGCGCCGAGCTGGAGCTCCCAGCGGCTCTCCCCCCTCCTCCTCCTCCTCCTCCTCCGCCACCACCACCACCCCTCTCCTCTCCCCGGCGCTGCCGCCCCACGCCCAGCCCCGGCACCACCTCCGCCCTCCCGGGGCATCCTCGCTACGCGGCGGGGAGAGAGACGGAGGGTCCGCCGCCGCCCCCCCCGCCCCGTGCGGGTACCGTCCCCGCCGCCGGGCTGTGCCCCCGGCAGGTCACTCGGTGCTGGGCTGTGTGTGTGTGGGGGGGGGGGGGGGGGGTAGGAAGGTGACAAGCTGCGAAGCAGCGGGTGGTTTACGCTCTTTTACCGCTGCACGGACATGCCGGTAAATAATGTGCACGTGTTGAGTGTGCCTATTTCATCCCTCTCTTAAAGGCTGGCTGCTCTTTCTGCACTCCTGGTTTGGGATATCCATCAGGGCACAGAAAGCTGAAGTCCCCACTACTAACGCTCTCTTTGTTGCCGCACCGAAAAAGAAATACAGTCGGGATAACAAAATTGCTTGTCGAGCTCCCTTAAACAACAACATATGTATAAACAACACTTTCATTTTAAGAAAAGCTAAAACGCAGCAAAATCTAGAAAGGCATAGTTAGGATCAATAGCCAGCCTGGATTCTACCCTTTCATTGCTGCACAACCCACAACATACACTGAAACATGAAACCCCTAACACATTCCCCACATAACTTTACTATTGAAAACACAGGGCCAGATTGCTGCCCCCCAGCCCTGTGGAAAACCTCCCAGAGGAGAGCGGCATGGAGCCCTCTGAGGGGTTTCTTCAGTGAGCTCCTTCATGTGTGGGTCAGACACCATCGCTTCTGGAAAAGGACAGCAGGTCTGGCCTGTCCAGGCCCAGATTATAGGATGTTTTCTGGATTGAGGACTCCTGAGGCAGAGCCAGGCTGTGTCCTCACCAATTCTGCAATTCCTGTCTCAAACTCCGAATCCCAAGAGCATCCCTCTGCGAAAGCCATCAGGGCTTTCGAGACCCACTAATGAATGGTTCTTTTCCATGGCTAAGAAGACAATGTGAAGGCAATGCAACAGAAGCAAATACTCCTCCCTGTTTCCCAAAGAAAGAAGGAAAACTCTGCACACCCCTGCCCTTAGAACTGTACCCGGGACCAAAGATCTCAGTTACATCTACCCATAATTTGCTTAACAAAAGTTTCTCATCAATTTTAAACAATAACAATTGGCTATGCCTCACAGAATGTCAACAGACCCAAAAGCAACCTACCATTTCTGACTTGCCGCACAGAACCCCACAGTTTCAGTTGGATTACCACGGCTATAAAATAAATAAACAAATGAACTGCACCATCAAATAGTCTCTCGTCTTGGAGAAAATCCACTATAATACATTATACAATATTTCATTGCAGATCAAAATCACATTCTCTCACACACGAAAAGGAAATCAGACACCCCGAGTAACTAATTATGCTACTCATGCTTGGTTTTGATCATCTAGTATATGCATTGATTTGAATTGCTTTGCTCATAGGTCAGAATCAGTGTCATTCTGAATGTTATGGAAAATGATTAAAAAATAGTATTCTCATCCATCTTTGAATTTAACTGTTCATTTGCCCTCATTATTTGTTTATACCAGCTCTTCCATCCTGATATATCTTCTTTACCTCCTTATATATGGCTCAGAATCTCAGGGCTGAACACAGGCAGTAACATCTACACTCATAAATTAAATTGGGCGAAGAACAGGCCCCAGCACTGGCACATGATCTATTAAACTGGTATTGCCTCTGTTAATCTGTTGGCGTGACGCTTGGAACGGCTTTGGCCAAGTCGTGCAAGCAGCCTCCCAAACCACACTCGGGCACAACACAAGGGTTGCAGGGCCCAGTCCCGGGAGGTAGTTTGGGGTGGCCGCCCTGCTTTGGGGTTGACAGCTTAGGGGTGAGGCTGTGAGTCCTTCTGCGGTCCCTGGCACATTTTGTTCACCAGTGCAAATGCAGCCAAAGGGATGATATAGCCAGGTTTGAGCCTCAGAACCTTCAGGCTTCTTTTAATTTAGGTGATTAATTAAATGAAGGCTCAGGAATCCCATGGTAGGCATGCTTTTAAAAAAACCCTGTCCTTTCTGGCCCACTTTGGGCATTGGTGAAATGTCAGTGCACTGTCAAAATGGTTCCGGGCAGTTGTGCCCTTTGTCTTTTCATGCTGGACTAAGAAACTATCTTTCTTTGCCAAGATATCGGCACGGATGGCAGCACAGGTGACTGGGGTTATATCAAAAGTAATTTTCCAGTGCAGGAACCTGTAATACAGACAAATGTACAAAACTCCTGTAAAGGCAACAGCTGTCTCCATACCAGACCTCCACGGAAATGGGTTCACATGGATAAATGCATACAAACATTACCCATGTGCTTACATGGGATTTTTCCTACAATTAGTCCTATTAGTTCTGATGTAATCAGGAAATGAAAAACACAGTCCTCACACTTTCTTAAATTGTGCTTAAAGAGACAACATAATTATAACTTTGCTTGCTCATCCGAGGTCGCGGCACCTACAGCTCCAGGTTTCATACAGCCACTCCAGTCACGGTTTCACTGCGACGGTCAAAGAGGGAAATGCAGATTTAGTGAGATGGAGAGAGGCTGAGGAGCACAGGAACAGCAGCGCCCCCAGGAACATTACCCGCGGCTGCCATAGCTCTGTACAGTTCGCACCGGGACTGCACCCAGCCATGGATAAAACCAATGTTGTGCGGTGGCTTGTCTCCAGGACAGTCCATGTCTTCAACAGCTTCCACTACACTCTCTTTTGCTCTGCCTGGTAAAGCAGCGAAAGTTATTTGAAATAGGAAAGCACTTGCTTTCTTAGTCACACGTACCTAGACACACACACACACACGCACACTTTGAGGAAGGATTTGGTGGGAGTAACTGCTGCTGAGGGAGTTCTTTATCAGCACGGAAAGCCTGCTGCTCCTGGGCATCAGAGATGGGAGGAAGAGCTATTTCAAGTATAAAATCAAGGGTTATTTCTGCCTGTAGTTCTTGCCTAAGAGGATCTGCAGTTTAAAGTATGAACTATACGGCAGTCCGAAATCTTCTGATGAAAGGATCCCGAGATAAGAATTACTACTCTGACATCCTGAAGGTAACTGGAAAGCTCCTGGCTCCATTGAAGTCCATGAGGAAAATCTGATCAACTTTCAACTCACATATGTGGGAATAAAGTATGTATTTCTGTTTTTCCCCCCCTCATTTTCTTAATCATTTTGCCCTATTATTCATCTGTAGGATTTCAAAGGAAGATTCTTTTCCCAGTCACACTAATAAATCCCTGTAACTAGTTTAGAGCCAGGAGGACTCAGCAACTTCACTCTGAGAACAGAGTTTAGACCTAAGCGTTTGCTATTAAAACCTGTTGTCATCAGAAGTCTGGAAAGAATGAATCTGCTTTGGCAATGAAAAGATTATAAGTGTAAAGTTAGTCCATAAAACTCATGTTTCATTGTAGACAATCACCTCAGAAGGTTTTTTATTCCTTTATTTTTCAGGTCAGCAAACAACATTTTTGCCCCCCCAGTTTATCATTGCAGTGCATTAAGAGAGTTTGAGGAAGTGTCCCTAAGATGGGGGAGCAAAACCAAGTCTGAAAGCTCACGATTAGTTACTGAAACCTGAACAAGTATCAGTTAAGGAAAGAAACTCCCAAAAAACTGCAAACACTCAGTAAAGAAGTTTACACACAGAAAACATTTCTGATCTGTATTGTTCATTGGCACAAAGACACTATATGGTCTCTGTTTAATTACGCTTGACATCAAATGTGTCAACAATCAACTTTGACCACTAGAAAAATGAGAACAAGTCATAAAGAGCAGTAAGTGGGAGGTCTGGATTTTGGACCTGCCTCTTTCATCCCCCGAACGGCCTCAAGCAAGTCCTATAACTACTTTTCCCTTTTCACTTCACTTGCTGCCAATGCTGCCCAGCAGAAAGCGCAGCGCTCCATTGAAGTCCCTATACAATGCCTGTCGCTGACAAAGCCACCGCATTAAGGCACCAGTCCTTAGGGCTGTCAAAAGAAAAGTCTGCACCTTCTGACAGAAGAGGGTGGGTAAAAGCACCTCCCGGTGTGTGCTGTGAACCCTGACCTGGGAGGTGCGCTCTGAGGCCACCCTCCCCGCCGCAGACTGCGCCTGGCAGAGGCAGGAGGAGGAAAAGGAGCCGTGAGATTGCGCGTGACCCAAGAGACAAGCTGTTCACTGCTATAAAAGCCAAATGCTGCTGAGCGTGGCTGTTAAGCCTTTTGGGAACTTAGCTGTTGGAAACTAAGGATGCCATCGACTTCGGACACTTCCAGCAGCTGACCGGTTGTTTCACAGAATCACAGAATCACAGAATGGTCAGGGTTGGAAGGGACCTCCGGAGATCATCTAGTCCAACACCCCTGCCAGAGCAGGGTCACCTACAGCAGGTTGCCCAGGACGGCATCCAGGCAGGTTTTGAATGTCTCCAGAGTGGGAGACTCCACAACCTCTCTGGGCAGCCTGTTCCAGTGCTCTGCCACCCTCAAAGTAAAGTTCCTCCTCTTGTTAAGATGGAACTTCCTATATTCAAGTTTGTGCCCATTACCTCTTGTCCTGTCACTGGGCACCACTGAAAAAAGACTGTTCCCATCCCCCTGGCACCCTCCCTTTAAGTATTTATAAGCATTAATAAGATGCCCCCTGAGTCTTCTTTTCTCTAGACTAAAAAGACCCAAGTCCCTCAGTCTTTCCTCATAAGAGAGATGTTCTAATCCCCTAATCATCTTAGTAGCCCTTTGCTGGACCCTCTCCCACAGTTTTCTCAGTAGTACATTTCTACTGGGAGTCCTGTGGTACAAAGTCTATAGGTAGATATGAGTACTGAAAGGTGGCTCTTCCACATCTTCCGAACAGAATATCTTAACAGTAAAGAATTGTGAGGGAGGAAAGTACTGTTTTCCCTCTTTTACAAATGAGGAGGTAGATAAGTAAAATTCTTTAGGTTCTGGGTCAAAATGGCTCACATACATAAACTGGGACTGTGTGTCAAAGCAGGGAACTGGGACTGCCCTCCTCTTTCTCTTTAGGAGACTATTGACGAGGCAAGGCCTTCTCCTAAACTGGAAGCCCAGGTCTGTGTGATGCACCTGGCCTTCACCAAGAAGTTTCTGATGGTCAGGAAATCCAGTAGTGAGAGCAGGCAGTAGCTCAAACAGGGAGAGCAAAAGGAAAGTCGAGAGCGGTGTTCTGACCCCGGGAGCGGGTGGAGAAGGGGAATGCAGGTGCCCGGATTGCAGGAGCGCATGGGGATATGCGCTTCTTTCAATCTCTGACTGCAGACAGCACTAGGAGAGGCTGGAGAAGACTACACACTTGACTCATAGGACAAAACAGACTGATGCACTCATTCTGGGGTTGAAACAGTGTTTTTTTCTTAACTCTCCTTTTTTTTCCCTCTTGTTCAGTGTTAAAGGAGAGCTACTTTTTACCATGGCAAGAAAGCAGGAGCGAGAAGAGGTAAGACCCAGGCTGAGAGACAGCAGGTCTGCTGGTGCGTTAACCTCTCGCACTTGGCAGGCCTGGACCGCATTCCGGCAGCCGCCTGGATCCTCGCTGGGCTGCCTGCTCACCAGCTCCCTTCAGACTGCCCTGGCTGCTGCTCCCCTGCCCGTGCCGCCCGTGCTGCCCGGGCCGCCTTTCACACCACAGCCACAAACCTGTGTCCAGCTGCAGCCCAAGCAGAAGGCTCTGAGCAGTGGCAACAAACGTAAAGGAACATGTGGGCCTTGCCTGGGGTGTTTCTATCTCATTTCCCTTTCCCAGCACAACTGTTGCAACCCCCAGATGTCCTAGTTTCTAAATTTGTCCTTGCAGAGCCAATCCACGTCGCACTCACCTGCTGCAGACACCTCCTCTCGGTGCAAAGCTGCTCCCTAAGGGTATGCAGATACTAAAAGCTTTCCGTCTATTTTAGCATCCATTAGCTCAAAGGAAAAAAATCTAAGGGGATGATATTTCACATTACGAAACCTCAGCAGTTTCTATCACTGAGTAGAGCCACCCACTGTGCCAGGCTCAGATGAGACAACAGAGCCCAAACTGGTTCGGAAAGGGAGCACCTTTTGCTCCTGGCGATGGTCCCTCCAGAGCAGGGTTAAGTCCCCTTGCCCTTGTAATACCTGATCTACCAGCAAATACACAGTGGCAGTTCCTCGGGCTGCCTTCTCAAGCAGTAAAATATCTTAAAAATCAGAGCTAGAGAGTCAGTCACCTTGCCCAATAACTGTAAAATCAGGTACATTGTAAGATGGTGAGATAGAAGGAGAAACGCAGTTTCTAACCTCGGCAGACCTCAGTGAAGGCTTTGATAGCTGTTCAGATTAGTAGAAGTGCTTCAGGATTAATACCACCCTTCCATCTTTTGCACGTCTCTTGCCAGGATTACATCGCATAGCATTTAGAAAACTGCCTTCACCTATACATTTCATAGTATTAGCTTGCACATCTACTGGTGAGGGAGACAAGAAAACCATTTTCAAAAACATATATGAAAAGCTCAGAGTGAAATATGACAAACTAAAGAAAAAATGTGGGATTTTTGTGGTAGGATTTTCAGAACTCTTATGTAAATCCACGAATTTAAGCCTTTGAAATTAAATTTAAATATCATTGCCACCAGGATGTGGCTGGCCTTACTCTAAGCCAGGTGAGCAGGCTGAGAAGTGCGTGCAGAGAATTCTGATTACTTTATGCATTCTAACATGACACAGACTTGGAAAAGTTATTAGTAAGTCAAAGAAAACAAGACAAAAATGAAAGAAACCATTTTAAAATGGTAGCTAATATATAGTTACAGTCAGTGCATGGGAATACAGGAAGCTGTGCACTGTTTCAGTGTTATTAGCCTCTTACCAGATGCAGTACAAAAAACCAGATTGGAAATATGGAAGCAATAGACACAAAAGGGAAATGAAAAATTAATATCTTAGTGTTCATATGGGGCTTAAGATGAGCATATAAGAATATGCTTCTGCTTCTTTCATGTCATCTACTTGTTT
Source organism: Vanellus vanellus (assembly GCF_965231255.1). Lineage (NCBI taxonomy): Eukaryota > Metazoa > Chordata > Aves > Charadriiformes > Charadriidae > Vanellus > Vanellus vanellus. The sequence continues at coordinate 32,743,961 of NC_138905.1, read as the reverse complement.
GTTACACTTACTGTCATTTATGCACTTTGGAGTGTCCTCTTCAATCCCCATGCCTGTTGTTTCCGTGCGTAAAACAGGTTAAACAAAAATGGCCAAGGAACACTTTGTCAGTGTTCTTCACATATGAAAGCCCTGATACTCACACCAAATATTTAATTGACCCCAAAGCCAGTCCCTTTGAGACCCAGCTTATGTTAACACAAATAATGCACCGCTAAAAAAGAGAGATTTCCTCATATAATGAAGTATTTTAGTGCTCTAGCAAACATGATTCCTAGATATACTTCCTTCATTAGAGGCTTATAACATTAACATCTCGTGTTTGCATCTGACAGCAGAAATAATATGGAGTAACTATTTACAGTAGTAAATCTTTAAAAATATCAGCATAATATAGAAGCAAACGTTATGAGCAGCGAGAAAGTATGCTTTTGGATTTTTTAATTTTTCCAGCTCTTGATCTGTTTAGCCTTATTTTTCCTCTGAGTCCTATTTTCCTAAAGCTATATTTTCACAAATTACATATTAATGTCTGAATTAAAATACCTAAAATTGCTTATTCTGCAAGTAAACTTAAACCATATGAATGGCTTGTATTTTATTTTACTTTTAATTAGGATTTATTTTGCTTGTCTCGTGTGGAAGACCACCTTGACCAGTTCTTCTAAAAATGCATTTAGGGCATCATTCTTTCTATCAGCCTCTCTCTTTCACTAACCCCACTAAAAGCAGACAGAAGCTGCTTGAGTCTGTGATTTTTTTTCCTTCTAGATGATTGGGGTTTGCTGCTATTCCACACGAGTCCTCCCTGCCTGCCCTTGTGAGGCTGGAAACTGTGACCTCTGCTGAGAGATAGTGGCTTTTTACAGTATTTTGGGTAAAACCTGCAAGGGGAGAGCACTGAAGAGACTGCAGGGAGCTGGGATCAGGCTCTGTGATTGATGCCTCCGTGCTTTCTTTCCCCTTCCTTCACTCACGTCCCGAGGCGGGTGGAGGGCCACCCAGGAGCCTGCAACCGTGCTGCATGGGGGCGTCTCAGAGAAAAGAGAGGTGGTAGCTTTGTTGGTGGAGGACATACCCACGTTGGCTAGAGGAGCTTGGCAGAACTAATGAACACAGTCTTCCCGGGAGTTATGGACAGTGGCTGGGTTTTCTGGTGTCCAGTAACAGCGGGGTCGTGTTGCAGTGTCCTTCACAGTGGGAAGAGCCAGGGGAAGGGGTTTCTCCGCCATCACTTTGCCAGGTTTTATTAAACTTCTAGGATCTTTCTGTCTCCTACACATTTGCCAGATTTAGTTGATAGCAACAAGGAGTTCAAATGTAATTAAGGAGGGGACCCAAACAGGCATGCATGCACACAGAGACGGCCGATGCCACGTCTCCTTTTCTCAGGAGACCAAACTAAGTAGGTTTAATAAAACTGAAAAATCCATATGGGTGAAGCCACAGTAAAGATACTGTGGTTGTTTATCTTAGTACTTGAGGGAGTGCAATTTAGCCGAACATCTCCTGGGAGAACGTTCACAAAAGATGTTGATATCTTCTGTTTCTGGAAATGTCAAGAGTGCTGAATTAGCAATTTTCTACGTCATGTTTTAGTAGTTCTCATCCTAATGAGGCCCAAAATAGAAAAGAAAGAGAGAAATAATTTTCTGATGCTTGAAAACTATTTAAAAATATTTTGAAATTGACCAACAACTTCTACTCATCTTTTTGTGAGAGACTCAGACCAGAAAGATCAGAGATTACACCATTAAAGCATATTTGGACAAGTTAAATCTACGTTGTTCCTAAGCTGCCTATCATCACAGATTCATGAACACTAATGCTGGTGTACTAACGCAACTTTCTAATGACTACCTACTCCCACACTGAGGATTGACATGTACAGCCTGATGGTCTTGTTACGGGGTGTTTTGTCGAAGTGCTAATACAGCTCCTACCTGCTGTATTACCTCATCACTATTTTTTTAACCTATATGGGTTTTCAAGAAAGAAGCCTGAGTTTTAGAAATGCTGTGCAGCCAGATACTCCAGTGACATCAACAGGAGATAAAAGTCATCAAAATAAGGTGAGCTTTTAGAAAGTATGAATGTGCTTTTTCTTCATATCTATTAGTATTGTCCTGTTCAGCCCACTCAGATGTGGTTTATGGCGTTGCCTCCCTTCACCCTCTAGCTGTATTATAGCTGCATCAGGTTCTGCTTGTATCAGAGAAGATTCAGATCAATAACATATAATTTGGTATGAGTCTGCTATTAACTTCTGAGAGACTCCCCACCTAAGCGAGATAAGCCAGATTTGGCCCTTGGTTATGTTTTAAAATGGATCAAGGCACAACAAAATGCTTTATATTAATTTGCTATGTTGCTATCAGGGTTTTCTCTTTTAAACAGAAACAGGGGATACATAAGATGAGGCTTGGGAGAACTTAGCATTTCAGCTTAAATGGGAAAATCTAGATGGCAAGTGTGTTATCTGGTCTACGCAGAGGCATGGCTTCAAATTTATTACAGCTCATTTTAAAGCCAGAAAATTTGCCCAAATTAATAATGATTCAAACTGTAATAAAAGCTGAAGTCCCTGCTAGATCATACATATTAATATACCATCAGCATAAAATGCCAATTTAAATTCACTGATGCCAGTCTCCATCCCATGAGAATCTGAAGGAGCATTAACAGCTTCTGTCAAAGCTCTTGTGTTAAAATGAAGCAGCATGGTGGTAGGGAAGAGGAGAGACCAGGAAAGTACCTTTTTCTGTAGTAGTCAGACTCTAAAGTTTCCGAGTTTTCTTAATCTCTACAACATCAGAATTTATCCGGCTTTGTGTTTGAGCAAGTGGTCACTCACTGCTGACTAGGACAAGGTCCAAAAGTGGCGATCTCCTCTGAGGCAAGTTAGGTGAACGTGGTCTTTTGGCAGCCTGTGCATTAAGAGCTACCCTATTCCCAGGTTCTCCATAGACGACATCAGTGAGGTCAGTAAAATGTCATTGGATCTGATTTTGTACTGCTTGGGAACTTTCCATCTCAGCACATCACCCTTCAGGCTGGTTTTGCGAACACGATATCCCGAGATTCCTTAATAAGTACTACCAACCCTCTGCAACACCCACTGCCTTCAAGCAGTGTGATTCAGACAAGTAGGAGCTTTTCTTTCCATTAGTCCCACTTTCAGCTTCCTTTTAGCAATGAAATGACTCCCTCCTTCCCTTCCCACACAAATAATCCTCTCCTAAAGAAGTCCAGCTTTTAGTGATTAATAGCATTTTCCAAAGTCTGGCTAACCCTTTAGAAGAACTGTCAGAGCGTCAAGGCCAGCAGGGAGAGCAGAGCTCAGGGCTGACTGTCGTTGTTCCTGAGTCTGCCCCACTGACGTGCTTTGAGATCTTTAATAAGTTAATTAACCTCTGTGACTCAGTGTAAGCACTGGTGTAATGCACGTAGTAATGCTTAACATGGAGTCCCGCAGATGTAAGGCATGATAAAAGGGTAAAGGACTATTATTGTTACTAATGATCATTAGTTTGAAATCATAGTCAGGCAAAACCAAAAATAACAAGGCCATTGCAATTAGTTGAAAGGTAGGGTTGTGATATTTAATTATCATTAAAAAGGTGCATGATGAAAAATACATTACGTATTTTCAACGGTACTACTTAGAGAGAGACGAGAAATAACTTTGTAGGATATCTGCAGTAAAGACCAGGAGTAACAGCTCTGAAAAACGGGGATTGCTGAATCTTCTGATTTTTTCACCTAGTATAGAGCTTATTTTTCCAACAGTGTTGGGCACTGTGGCTATTAAAGTCTATTTTCGTCTGTGTGATAGGCTTGTGCACTGAAAGATAACAAGCCACAAGTCTGTAAGTTTATCTCTACTTTTGTTGTTGTTGTTATTGTTCTTACTATGCTTAATGCTAATTATATATTTTATCTAGAGAACCCTAGATTTGGGTCAGAGCACTTTTGTCCTGTGTGCTGCACAAGTACATTACAAGATATTCATGGTTTCACAGAGATAACAAAAGTAAGCCTTTACACAGCACAGTAAATAAATAACACCTTTACACAGCACAATTGGTTTTAATTATCTTTCCATTTCTTTTAAACATTGCCTCTGGGATATAATTAGATAAAGAAAAAAAAATCTCTTCCATCCCTTAAGATATTAGTGATCAGAACTGAATATTGGCAGTCTCAAAGACGACATTCCTTTCCAGCTATCAAGAATTTTCCTTTATTGACTTGTATCTTTCAGCCTATCAAAGAAACGTTTAATTTGCAGCTGAAATCCTGATCCTCCGATGAATCATGTTTTCTTTTGAATGCAAAGGGCGTCTGTCTGGCAAAGTTGGCAGCCTGACCTCCATAAATATTGTTCTATTGATAAAAAAAAGGAATTGGATATAAGGACTATCCAAAATAAATATTTTGCAGCGATCCTGAATGTCTGAATACAATAGGGCAAAGGAATGTTATCGCATATTAAATAATTCAGACATAAGCTGAAGTGAGTATTAGTTTTAGTTGAAAAACTGTCAAATGCAGTTTGCACCCTTCGTTTCGTTTGGGAAATTAAAATGGACACCTGTTTTAGGGTTTGCTCTTTTCCCTTTTATCATCTGTAGGGATTTGCCATTGGTTTTGTTGGGAGCAAGTCTGGGCTTCTTAGTTTCTAGGAGATTTAAAACAGGATTTGAATGAGGTATTCAGAAACACCAGCCCGACGTGCTCCTGCCCTTTGGGTGGAGGTGGATGGAAAAAGAGCCCTTTGTGCCCTCCCCGACAGAAGGCTTCGCGGGCTCGGGGCAGCTGCCTCTGCATGCCGATGGGGCAGACATGCAAGAGGAAAATCAGCTGTGCGTCGCAGGCAGCAGGGAGGCCGGGCTGCCCCCAAGATCAAGGGAAAGGGAACCTGTGTGCCCCCTCCCCCCCCCCCCCCCCCCTTCACATTGGGGAAGCACAGAGGTATGATTTTTCCCCCAAACTGCAATCCCTCTGGGGGCTCTCCTGGCAAGGCGCACCTCCCTGCTGCCTCCTGACAAGTCTGTGCCCCAAAGGATGAAAGACACGCTGCTGTATGCTGGCATACCTCCTCCTTTCTGCCCCTTTTGCTGCTACAAAAGCTGCTTGCATAAAGCAGAAAGGGCGTGCAGGAGGAGGAGGTGTATGTGGAGGATTATGGCGTGAAAAGTCCTCAGAAGGGCTTACGAGAGGTGTCTCAGCACCATCAAGTCATGGCAGAAGATGGTCTGACCCAGAGGCGTGAGCCAGCTCGTGCTGAAGTCCACAGGACCGTACCCCTGCATATCCAGCATCATCCTCCTGCCGCTCTTCCCCAAACGGAGCAGTGGGGGAATTTTTCTCACCAGAGGTTTTTTCTTCTTACTGATGAATTACACTACGTTGCTGCTGCAATATGTAGTCTATGAAAAACAGACACATATATTTTTATTGGCTTATCTATTTAAGAAAAGACAACTCCTGTCATCAGTGCTAAACTGTATACTAAAATTTGAGGATAAGATATGACCTAATATTTCTTTGTCCTGTAACTCACAGTGCTGCTATGATTGCCAGGCAAAGGAACATTTTTATAGCGTATGTGACAGATAACACCAAAACCGGCTATTTATCTGTTTCTCTTTTCCTATGAATCATTTTCCTTTCTGTATTGTATACCTCCTTAAAAAAAAGTCTCCTGATTCAAATTGATTTATTTATTTCAAATGCATGTTTACAATAAAATCATAATAAAACAATACTTCTGCAAAAAAAAAAAAGGCATTATTTACTTGGAAGTAGATTCCTCTGTACTGCAACTTCAGGCTGAACTTGCCTTTTTTGCTTATGTTCTAGGTCACGGAGAAGCTTTGCATCTATCAGCTTTCCTTGCTATAGGCGTGTTTTGGCACTTTCACCCTCTCAACATTTTGGAAAAGGTTTTAAAAGGGGGTCACACCCGTTACATCTCCTCTACCATTTGTAAGAATCAATCAAAAGCCTTCTTGGCACCAACTGGATCTTAAACACGTGTATGAGCTGCTAAAAAAACCCCATCAAAACAGTGAGAGATGGAGATGGCATTCTCTCCTGTGTTGACCCAAAAGTTTTCTCTTACTCATCAAAGAAAATTTAACAAAACCCAGAGAACACCAAGGAATCAGCCATCCATGGGCAATTCCCCCATCACGCTGTCAGAGCACACCGAAATGCCTGTTTGAAGCCGTGCGGGGCTCGGCGCGAGGGCTGGGCTGGAGGAGGTCAACCCAGGAGCTCAGCCCTGGGCAGCGGTGGCCTTGCCACACACCTCGGCATAATCTGGTGCCTGTGACCCCAGCCACAGCCTGCTCCACCTCTGCCTTGCCAGGAAAGCTCGTGGTGGCTTCCCGGCCAAGCTTCTTGCACAAACAGCGCACCTGAGGAAGGATAAAGAACCGCTTGTAAAAGGAGTTCATTGAAAACCTGAGACAAAGAAAATAAATAGTGGTTCATGAAAGTGTCACGGGGCCAAAACCAAGGGTGCAGAATTCCTCAGGCAACCTAAGAGAAGTACAATTGTGCTTGTTATGGTGCTATCTGCGAGACTGCGGATCTTGAAATCTGTCAGAGGAAGGCTGTGTGCCGAGTAAAAACACAACTCCCTCTCTTTGCTCAGTGATTTAATACCGTTGCTTTTGGGTACTATACGTTCTCCAAAGTAACCGCTGTGCTGCAAGTTACAAGAATGCTGTTCTGGTGCATGTGTCAGGGGTCTGATTTCTAAGCACCCGCTGAAATTACTGGGGAACTTTGCTTAAAGTCAGATGGTGTAATACAGATCTCTGCATAACCATTTTTGCCTTGTTCACACTCCTCTTGTTCTCCTTTCTGCTCCGAGTCTTACAACCAGAAGTGCTGAAGTTGGGATTTAGGGGGGAGGTTTTTAGTAAATGTTAGAAAAATGCTCATTACAGAATCACAGAATTATCAGAGTTGGAAGGGACCTCTAGAGATCATCTAGTCCAACTCCCCTGCCAAAGCAGGATTGCCTACAGCACATTACTCAGGACTGCATCCAGGCGGGTCTTGAAAATCTCCAGAGAAGGGGACTCCACAACCCCCCTGGGCAGCCTGTGCCAGTGCTCTGTCACCCTCACCGTAAAGAAGTTTTTCCGTGTATTTGAACGGAACTTCCTGTGTTCTAACTTGTGCCCATTGCCCTTGGAACCATTGAAAAGAGCCTGGCTCCATCCTCCTTCAACCCACCCTTTAGATACTTGTATGCCAAGTATTAACCTGGGAGAAATTTTTACTTCATTTAGGTCTACAACATTAAATTTAAGAGGTACAATAAACCGTTTTCTTCTAGAACTGCAATAGTTTTCTAATGTTTTTTCACTGACAAAGGACTTACGCACCTGTACAAAGAGTTACACCCTGAGACAAAGTTTTAAGGCTACACTCACTGATACCGCGGGGCCACCGCGGACTCTACGTTAGTGTGGCACTGTCGTCATTCCTTAACCTGGGGAAATATGCCCATTACTTTGCAATGCTCATTTGGAGCATGGTTGAGAAGGACTAGATATTTGTAATCCTCTTAAAACGCACGTCATATGGAGATGAATATATCCAGGAATGGAACATATCTTTCTGCTGTTAAAATTATGCATAATCCTTGGAGAAAATACAAAGCCACACTTACAAATAGTAAGAACTGCCTAACCATTGGTGATAATTATTGATACCTCCATTAGTTTCTCCTATAATACTAAATAAGAAACCTAAAATATGAAACTAAGTATTTAATTCTGCCTTTCTTTTGATGATTTCTTATAATTTTTTTTTTTTTTACGTTTGTAGGTAAAATGCAATGAGAGCACTGCATTGGTAAATGTTACCTCAGAAATGCACAAAACAGTCTGTATTAAATGACTTCAGTCCTATCTTAGAAGCACAGAACCCAATCCAGGTGACTAAACCGAGGCCCCTGGTGCCACTTGCATGTCCTACCATGTCCTCACCTGTCTCTCGCGACAGGGAATGCAGGTTCCCAAGGGTTCGCAGCCAAACCTGGCAGCCCCTTGCAAATGTCCTGAACGTATTTTGACTCTTGGGAGAGGTAATCAGTCCACTGGTGACTGCACATCTAATTTACTTCAAGCCTCTTAAATACATCTCCAGATAAAAAGACCGGCTTCTTGCCTTCACCTGTTTTTTAGCCCTTCTGAGCAGAGAAGCTGTGCTTCAGAATTTGCTCAGAGACAAATGAATTTGCTCAGTCACGAATGCCACTGTATTCACTGGAAAAGCTTTGTTTAGTTTCAGTGAGCTTTGAACGGAGCTCACCAAGTCATTATTTCTCTTCAAATGACAGCTAGAGGCCTCAGCTGAGACTCACAAATACTGAATAACAGACAAGAGCTTCCCAAAAAAGTTTTGAAAAGAAAAACATCAAATAGATGTGAAAGACAACGGGCAAATAAACTGCATTTAAAAAAATATATACTCATTTTATAGATTTATTTTCTACAAAAAACCCGATGTGGTGGAATCCCAGAAAGGAGCCTGCTGTCCCCAGATCCCAGGTCAGCACTTTAACTACAAAGACATTCTTCTTCACCTATCAGTTGTGAGATAGTAACAGAGATTAGGTTAAAGACCATTATTAAGAGCTCAGGAGTTAGAAAATGCATGACCTAACGCCCACACAACTTTTAAGCAACAAGGCAGTGCATGTGCCCTAGGATGCCATCTTTCATCACATGCTCATGTCCTTTTTTCCTTCCCACAGGTCCTTTCTCAGTGCAAAAAGCTGACTGTACTCAATTAATGAGTAACAACACACAATTTTATTTTCTCTCCATTGTTCAGTGCATGGCCCAAGCTGTCTTTCTTCTTCACTGATGAAGCTGTGCTGTAAAAGTAGGATTATTCACATCCTCAAGAGCTCTTTACGATGCCTTTCCCTGCAGCATGTACGTGCTTCACCGTCATTCGTGACCTAGTTTCACAAAGCTCCTCTGAGACACGGACTTTGTATCTTTCCCATGTTTCAGATTTGGAAATGCAGTGCAGAATGACTAATGTCAAGTCGAACAGCGTACGCACGCCTAGGGCTGCAAGGTCCTTGGGTGTGCTCTGGGAGCTTGGACAGGGAGAACTCACATCTCTGGAGACTTTAATTGGTGAGCTCCAATTTCTACCGGTTTCTACAGAGAGTTTTTGAATGTTGGTGTTTTAAAGGGATGTCACTTGGCCAAAGGTGAATTTTCACAGTGACGGTAAAAGACAAGATCCTGATATAAGGTTTATCCTTTTGTGAAACTTCTTATCCCAGCTCCAAATGTTAAAAGACACTACAGCATTTAAAATGAAGGATACTGTGCTGTTTTGAGACAGGTAGAAATATATTCTTTATATGCTCAAAACCAGCAGTACAGCTTTAGCTGAAATGTCCTTTGGGAAAAAAAAAAAAAAAAAAAAGAAAAGAAGTGAGATGGAAAATTTCATTCAAATGGAGAAAGTTTGGAAGAGTTGTGAGAAGCTGAAAAGAGGGTATTACAACAGGAAATGTGCAGCCTCAGGAATATGCTACTGGCCTGACTCAGGGAGCATCCAAAACAGAGACATAATGTTAGAAGGAGTGTACTGTAAAACTGAAAAGAAAGGAAGCCACAATAAGAACACCTAAGAAAATAATGCCTGTCAAGAATTAAAGAGTGTTTTACAGATAGTAATTCCGGAGAACGCTGTAGTGTGTATTTCTCTGATTATTCCTACTCCAGACTTGTGGCACCATGGAAATACCCTTTTCTTGTTTTCCACTGCCAGCTTGTATGGAAAAACAGCTTGCTGGTTATATAAAATAGAGGTTATCAGCAATATTGCTAATTAACGGTGTAGTTGCCAACTAAAAAGTTAAACTCTGACAATTCTGACCTAATGTTACACAAATATGCTTCATCAATCACGGTTAAAAAAAAAATACGCAACAGCCAGTATTTTCTTTGGACTGGTAATAGAACCTATTGGCAGTTAGTGTAATTAAAGGCTAGTAAGCAGATTAAAATGTTTGGGGGTTTATAGCCTTCTCGTCTACAGAGAAAGGATGAAAGTGTTTTTAAAATGCCACAGCTTTGAACTGGTGGTATTTCTGTTTGTTTAAAAGGGGAAGAGTTTAGTGGGAGCTCAAGGATCTACAGGCAAATCCAGGTTCGGCATGGGGAGATCTCAGGTTTCTGGCCACAGTCAGGCTTTTGGCTGTCCTCTGATGGACGCTTGCTGTTGCTGGCACTGACCTTGTCCACAGCAGCCAGTGGTGCTGCACAGCAGTACTGGCGTCCCCCTGGGTATCTGCCTGGTGTTGTGACATACAGAGATACCCTTTGTCTCGCTGTGCCCCGTAAACTTCGAAGCTGTTGTGGAATATCGGTAACGTGGAGAAGCCTGAAGGGCTTGTTTGGCCTCTTCCCATCAAATGGAGCAGAGAGAAGTACAGTTCATTTGTTTAATTTATTAAGTGTAGAATTTTTTGAATGATGGCTTGTAACAGATGAGAGCTGAAGAGCGCAAAGATGAATAGGGAACTTCAACAGCAACCAAAAATGAGACATTCAGCAGATTATGTTCTTAGGCTTAGGTGCAAGGAATAAAGAGGGGAGAAAAATCTTGCATGGGAGAATTCACTTTACAGATTTAATGAAGTTAAATCAATGTTTTTACAATTCTGTTTAAAAAAAAAAAATGAAGTCTAATGGTGAGGATGGAACAAACATTCTTAAGCATTCACTCTGAATGCCAGTTTCCCACATGCCATAGAGGAGAATGGATTGACCATTTTTTTAACGCTGTCAGACAACGTTACTCATCTATTTTAGTACAGACTCAGTAAATCAAGGATATATTTCACAGTAATATTTATTTAAGCAGCAAAACATTACTCATTGACATAGAGAGCTAAAGTTCCATTTATGCTCAGCAATTTATCATTAGACTCACTGGATTCACATACCATCCCAGCAAGATAAGGAATGCTATGAATAAACCCATTACGTATAAAAAGGAAAACCAAAATCTGTATATTAAATACATTGCACTGCACTGAAATGGAGGTTTTGGTTGAATATTAACAAAAGAAAACAGCACTATAAAAGCAGAACACGCTACATGAAAAGAACACGGCTGGAAGTAGTGGCAGTGACAATTGGCTCTGAACCTTTCATGAACCCGTTGACTTCAGTGGCCTTTGGATAAGGCCCAGAAAAAAAGCCACATTTTTATATGGCAGGCAAATTTGATAAAGGCACCGTCTGAATCAGAAACAAAGAAGTTGTGGGAGCTATGCAGAATAGACAGTCAAAGGAAAAAGTATACTTTTAATGTAAGTACACTCACATTAAGTCCAGTTGACTGATTTCCATTTAAGGAAGTTTGAACTAGAAAAAAAATAAGAGGCAAAACTGAAAAAAAATCTTCAGGATCTGGGTTATACATCTAAGATGAGCCCCGCAGGCAGCAATACCTCTGTTATGCTTGGCATTTGGCCCATGCTTTGTATTGCAGTTGGGTTTCACTAATCACAAACCCTCAAGGGTTTATAACTTCTCCCTCCTTTCCTGGGATCACCTGACCAGTTCCCCAGTATGCTTCCAGCACAGCTACAGCCCATGAAATGCCACATACAAATGCTTTGGCTCTTCATGTCTCCTCATGAACATAGGTAAGAGCCACTGTTTCCACCAATGTAGGACCGGGTCTCCGGGGAAAGAGGATACCCTTGTTCCTGTTGAAATGGTGAGAGGTTCCTGCTAAGGTGGCCACACACCAGAAAGAAGCACACAAATGCATAGTATGGATTCATAAACACAAGTGCAAATCTGCAGTGCCAAACCTTTTCATACCGCCATGGGTATGAGAGCTCTTCAGGTGCCTTGGATTTTCAGTCCTTTTTTAGCTCCTTGCTTGCTCTACTGGTTATCTCAAATTCCCTTCTGGGGTGTCTACTTTTCCCATGCACCACAGAGGTAACCCAGGTATGTACAGGATTTTGTATTCTGCATCAGAACCCAGCCACCTGAATTTAAGGCGATTAAGCGTCTCTGAGGATCTGACCATTTGTAAGTGATGAAGAGCAAATAACATCCTGTGTTTGCACATGGATGCCAAACAATGATCATACATGGCTGCTCAATAATGTCTCATGCTATGGGGTCAAGATTTCTTGGAGCAAAGTCATGCTCCCCCACCTACTGCCTGTGAGGAACTTTTTCTGAAGAAGAACGTAAACAACAACTTATAAGTCTTTAGAAACAAATATTAATGACTAAAATAGAACATCATTAATATGGAAAGATGAAATTTTGTCTGTAGTCTTTCTTCTTCAGGTTTCTGCAATGATGTCTTCTTTTACCTCCCCCTCTAAAAATAGTCCATCGTTTGTGATGCACAAACAAGCTGCTTTCACAGGCGAGAAGGGAATAGCGACTATGGGCACGCAGTAAAAAATGATAAAGCTGGAGTGGCCAAACTGCCATAATATTCCATGTAGTATACATTAATCTGCTTTAACTGAGAGGCAAAACACAGGACATTAAACCAGTCTAACCAAGGTTTGAATAGGCACCCAGAAATAACTGGGAACTGAAACATGGCCTGTGTGTACCAAAATTTAGAGAAGTACCTCTGACAAAAATTATGTTTGCAAACATAGCACATTCGCACAAACATCTAGAAACCAAATACCTGAATAGTTATCCAATGTTATTCAAAGCATTGTTGATATTATATAACTTGTAGCTGGGAAGAAAACAAATGCTGGGCCTTATTCCACACCTAGTTGATTATCTCAGCCCAGGAATACCATAAATTATGTTTTAGATAAACTTGCAGTCACTTCAAGATAAACTGGTACAAAAAAATCTAAATTTAATTGCCACAAAAAAAAAGTGAAGTACACTGGATCAAAGGATTGCTTTGCCCAGTTACTGATATGTAGTCTCATCATTCATATTTAGGTATCTACGTTTTCAACCATGGTCAACTCAACGCCTGTCCACAACTGTTGTTCCTATCCTTCATAATAACTGCCTTGGGAACCCTCACGACAGGCTCTGCCTTGGCAGCAGACTAAAAGAAATACTCCAGAGATCCCAGAGGAAGTGTTGCACCTCTGTCACTGTGGTTCATGTATGGAAGCGTGTACGGAAGGCGGAAAGGAAAATCTTAGTGTTTTTCTCCCATTCAGTACGTCACATTTCAGGTAGGTTTAGATGCAGACACATTACAACGTAGAGGTAGCACTACACTTTATGGGTCTGGGTCTCCTGAGGGCAGGGTTTGCTTTATTTTGGAAATCAAAATAAGGCTGTGAAAACCTTTGAGGACAAAGTATTGTTCTGCAGATTAAAATTAATGATGGAAACATTTTCATTTGTTAGATGAAGCTAAATTTTAAATGTCCTATTTTGTTATTCCAGGCTCTTGCATGCACAACATTTCATTTAGGTTTTTTATTGGAGAAAGGGCATGTTTACAGGAGCATAATTATTTAGAATGAGGGTTCGAAATTTTATAAGATCATTCCTGCTATTAAATCAGAAATCATTTGACCAAGGATATAATTTTAGAAATATTTAAATAAATGCTGAGTAAGCAATAAAATGTCTTTCTATTGCATTTAGCTGTTGCACGAAGACACGTCACACACTTAGATGACACCTTTTCACTCCACTGCCGCGTTGTGCAATGGTTTCCACATGCAGACTGGGGACTGAGAGAGGGATGACAGACTGCTTTATCTCCTTCACTTCAGGAAAACAGAAACCAGTTGACAGTGTATTCAAAGAGGGAGAGAGAAAGAGGGAGAGGGAGAAATTTGTTTGAAAACCACCAACGATACTATGAAATATCAAGTTCTAATTCACATGACTCACACTAACTACTCTTCCCCAGGCTGGCCAGATGACAAAGCACATTATAATTATGTGGCTAAGATTGAAATGCTCTTAAAGCCTACGTAACTAGCCTAATGGACTCCACCAAAACCCACCAAGGGCACTAGACCTCACAACCAAAGACCATAGCTAGATATTACAAATGCCAAGGCTGTAGTCCAGTGAAAACATGGTGCTACTTGCAAATTGTTTCTCCCTAAAATGATTGCTCTGCTGAATGCTCGAGGAGAATGACATCAGTTAGCGGTCACCCGTGACAGTTTTATTCCTTCAGCCATTTCCTATCGCTTCAGCTGTAACAAAAAAGGTTTTCTTTCCTTGCATAAAACTCCAATTGAAATGAATAGGCAGGGGAAAGCTTTTCTAAAACTAAAGCTCTTGCTCCCTGAGTAAACAAGAAAATTCCTCGAAGGACGTGTTCATAGGAGGAATATTGTTCTCAGCATGGGTTTTCAGCAGAATAATTTCCCTCTGTGTGTGAAATAATCTGGCCAAATGAGGACAAAAGGAGAGCACAAAGTGCTATTTCACTGCCTGAACTAGATCAGCCTTCCTGATTAGTGTGTCTGTGCTTTGGCTCCCTATTCCATGCTAAAATGAAAATTCAGGTCTACTATGTGTGCATAAAAATGCCTTGTCCATAAATAAAAATTGGTCAGTTCTCAATACTCTGCAAGACCACCTAGAGAGTCCTCAAAAGGCAAGGTAAAAAAAAAAAAAACAAACAAAACAAAACAAAAAAAAAACCCAGGAGGAAATATTTTCAATATGCAAAACATTAGTCTACTATTTTAAATGCAGAATAGAAGCACAGATCAAGAAAATGATACCTAAAAATTTCTGCTTTCCTTTCCTCAAACTTTTTCTTGTTCATCTTCTGTTTTCCTGTCATGATTTCTTGGTTTTAATGAGTTTATTTACTTTTTCCTATTATTGTTTTGCCTTTCCCTATACCAGTCCCTGACTGTCTTTGTTTCAGTCTTCAATATGCCCAGTTCTTCCTCTTCCCAGCTCTCTACTCCTCCCCTTTTTAATCTTTGAGTCCTGCATTCTATACCATATTTTCCATTCCTCCTTAGCTGGTGAGGAGCTGTGAGCTAAGGTCTCCTTCCTGCCACAGAAGAAAGTAGGAATAGGAGCCCATACAACGTCAAAGCTTCTTGTAGGAAAATAGGAGAACATAGAAGTCCCACCCAACCATTGCTTTGTGCTGCTGCCATTCAAGACCTCGCTGCTTAGAAATTCTTACTTCATTTTTTTTTCCTCCACTAATATGTGAAGAAAAGGGAGTAAGAGATCCCTCACGGAGCTCCCAGACCACAGGGAAAGCAAGAAAAAGAAACATTCCCTACTAGCAAAAGAAGAACAGCTGTGCGTGCTTTGCCTTGAACCTTGAGAAAGATTATGTAGGCATATCCATTGGAGAAAATCATTCATCAGATTTCTGTCTATTTTCAAATTACTCCCTTTACCCTAATTCTTCCGATTAGATCATCACCTGGCACACACAGCCACCGGGAACTCACTCTGCCGACACAAAGTCCCTGGTTTCCCAATGAAGAACTCAGGAAACTTACAATATCAATCTTAATTTTATACTCATTTCTTTCATTCCCCCCTCCCCCCCCCTTGCAAAGATTTGAAGAAGAGCTCTTGGAGAGCTTAGATGTTTCTAGCAACTTAGTTAAATGCCAGGCCTGCCACATCTACTGTGCTTCCCAGTAGCCTACAGCTGTTCTGTCTACTTTGCGAGACCTAGCAGGTATCCTAATCAACCTATGGATTTATTTTTGGCAGTGAGTCAGGACTGTGTATTAAACTTGTGAGATTAATAAGGAATAGTGCCAATATAAAACTGGGCTGTTCTGTTTCCCTGAGAATATATTACCCAAATGCAGTTGACACAGATTCACGACTATTGAGTAATACTGGGCAATATTTTCTCCTTTGTTTTAAATTTTGGGCAGAGTGTTTGTATTATTGGTACATGCTTCTTAAGTGAGGTTTCTAGGGGCTGGCAATTTACCAGGATGTTGTCAGAGGCTGAAAAATAAACGTTGCCTTCAAAACAATGCATCTTCTGGCTGGATTTTATTGTGATCAACATTGCAATGCCACTCCTTGTTTTTCTGAACTCATCAGTACAGAGCTGTTGAAAATAGCTTGACAATTCTCCTTTGCCTCCTGACATTAATCATGGTTAATTAAGTGACAATAAAGTTCGGGTTAATGCAAACAGGCATTAATTCTTGTCATCTCCCCGTTCTCAGGAGTATAGAAGTTGGACAAGCAGAGAGAAACAACATTGAAAATATATCCTGGAAAAAACATTCAATTAACATCAGCATTGGAGGTCTTGTCAGAGATCTGATATAACATATGCTCCATTTTTCCCAGTAACTGCAAGTGGGCAAATCCCAGTGTCTACTTGGAGTTAGATGTAGGACTGAGGTCTACTTTTACAAGCACCAGGATAAAAGCTTTTGTATCCTTGCTGCTGGGTGTATGCCAGGCAGTGTCAGGCAGCAAACGTGCCGGGTTCATTTTTCTAGAGACTCTCACCAGAAACACTGAAGTGTTTCCTCACACTGTGTAAATGCAGGAAACTAAATCAAATTGGAGGCTCTAGAGCAAGCAATACTTCTTGGGTGGCAAAAAATGGATTTAGAAAGAAAGGTTTAAATAAACAGTTCCTTTTTTTTTTTTTTGTGGGAGTTGGGGAAGAATAATAATTTAAAAATCAGCTTAGAAATTTGAAATAACTGTCACTAGATGAAACTACTGCTGTTCCAAGAAGGTGTGCTGTCAGTAATCCTGAAATGCCTCTTTCAGCACAGTGAGGAGGTAGCTGGCTGCTACCTGCTTATACATTGCTCACAGCTCACTGCCCAGGCTTCGAGGATCAGAAAGTAGATCTCTTTCTCAAAGGATATGAAATATGTGAAGTCTGTCACCTATTTCAGCTAAAGCATTCAGAGTTATGCTTCTAGATACAAGACCCACACAGCAGCTACGTCTCTAAACGTGCTCTCCATGGCTTCAGTTCCACCCAGCCATTTGCCACCACCCAACCAACGCTCTGCTGCTGCTTCATCCCCTACTACCCAGCCCTGCAACACTACTGCCACTGCCACTTCTCCTCTGAAGCTTGCTGCTGCTATGTCCCCACCTCAGTTGCCCATTGCTCCCCATCCCATGGTGCCATCCTCCTGCGACCCTCACAGCATCCCCTCAGCACTGCCGGAGAAGATTTATGGCCTGCAGGACTGTCTCCTTCCATAAGGAGAAGGCACAAGAAGATGGGACTGGAGTTGCCTTTTTCTACAGTAAAGAAAGCCATGTGGCACTTTGGAGAGGTGTCTCTTGTTCACAGATTATCAGATATCAACCTATACACTACAGTTTTGTGAAGATTAAGTGAAAAGTTTATTTGCAGTAAAATGACACACTCAAGACTTGAACTGTCCGGTCATTTCCCCTTGCTCTCCCAAAGATCCTTGGAAAGAGTTCCTACGTGCGACACTGATCACTCCTGCTGTGAAATTTCAAGTGCTTTTCAGGTTTCATAGAATCATAGTATGGTTTAGGTTGGAAGGGACCTTGAAGATCATCGAGTTCCAACCCTCCTGCCATAGGCAGGGATACCTCCCACTAGACCAGGTTGCACAAAGCCCCATCCAGCCTGGCCTTGAACACCTCCAGGGATGGAGCTTCCACAACTTCTCTGGTCAACCTGTTCCAGTGCCTCACCACCCTCAGAGTGAAAAACTTCTTCCTAATACCTAATCTAAATTTACCCTCTTCCAGTTTGAAGCCATTCCCCCTCATCCTATCACTACATGCCCTAGTAAAAAGTCCTTCCCCAGCTCTCCTCCAGGCCCCTTTTAGGTACCAGAAGGCCGTAGTAAGGTCTCCTCGGAGCCTTCTCTTCTGTAAGATTTGATTCAGAGCAGCTGTCATGTCCACCAGGTCCCCTCGGCAGCACCTTCCATCCCCTCAGTGCTCATGCAAGAGCAGGGGGCCGGTGGCATGGCCGGGGGAGTGGTGAGCACCCACCCCGGTGTGCCCTTGTGGGTCTCTCTAAGGGCACCGCACCGCCTCCACAAAGCAACATGCAGTTCCTGCACCTCAATGGCCAAATGCCCTTTCCTGGGGTCCCTGCCCTGGGGGTGCATTTATTTTCTTTCTGAATAATACCAGATAACCAGGAACAGAGTGCCAGTTAGTGTCGCTTGTGTAAGCTCATGGATGACTTGTTTTGCAAGAAAAGTGTCTTCAAGATGAAGTCATGGAAGGCCATTTACAACAAAGAAATGGTACTCACAGCATTTTAAGTTTCTCATAACAATAATTTTAATAAATCTTTTAATTTGGGCACTCTTTTACATACCGTGCTGTACACATAAGGGCTGGCAGGTAGAAAAGCAGGCTTGTGTTGCAGTCACAGGAAGAGAACCTGAATTATTTACGAGGGGAAGATTTTTCAGTCTGGGAATCCTAGTCAAATGAGGAAAATTAAAAATCTCAACTACTGCATAGTGCAAAGGCTATAAACCTAAGATCTCCCATCCCGATTTTTTATGTGGCTAAAGGACATCTGTATTCAGCAGATCACAAAAATAATTCGTGTACAAGTGGATGCAGGTGGACTTGCTTTCCCTGTTTTGGCTCCTTTAGCATTAATATATGCTAAATACATTATTTGACACAAAAACTCTAACTTGCCCTTTGAATTGGTTATCACTCTCTTATTTTTGGCGCACACTGGTTTTCATGCTTCTGCTGCTTCGATGCAGTATTACTGCACTTCTATTATCTTCATTTTTGAGCTCGCAGCAGTACAAACCTGCTGGGTGCAGTGACTCAGCTGCTTTCCTCCTCTTATTGCTGTGTACAGCACATCTATCTAATAGCAATGATGAAGGGTAAAAGGAACGGGGAAACCAGACAGAGAGTATGCCTCTTTGTAGATACATATATTGGATAATATAAATACATAAATACCTATGCTCTTCATCTATGCCCACTCAAGAATTTGGTTTAAAGATGTTTTAGTGTATCATAAGAAAGAAATTGCAATGCATTCTTGCGTTGATATTACAATGACACTTGTGGAAAAGACACTCTCTACATTCTTTCTGTAAAACAATTTGTCATAAGGACAGTTTTCCTCTACCTCCTTAGTTTATTGGCGTTCACTCCTCCAGAAAAACAGTTTTTACTAGAAAAATAGTCTTGGCCCTCACATCGTGCTCCCAGAACGGGGGCCTGAGCTCTCCTGTACCTTTGGATATAGAAACAGGTGTAATTTTCCCAGCTTTTCGAGCTGGATTGCACAGAGGACCCTATATACACACCTAGATTTGTGTGCTACAGCTTGTCTTTCTCATGATAAGCAACTAAAAGAAATAAAATTTGTTTCTTCATTTCTAATATTGTACAGCAGCTCTGCACTTACTTTTGGTAATCTTTCCTCTAGCAGATGCACTGAGTCCTTGAAGAAATCAAAAGTTGCCAAACATCAGCATCTTCAAGAAGTGACAGGAGTGGGAACCTCTTTGCGGGGAGAAAACCACTGCAGAAAGAGAAAAAACAGCTCATTTCTGTTTCTTTTTTACCTTCTAGACACTAGACCTGAGGTGGAGATCACAACACTGGCTGCACCCCTTGAAAAACTTGCTTAAGAAGTGGCCAAAATACACCAAAGAGGTCCTCCAAGAATTATTTACATAAAGGCAACATCATCTTACCTGGTAAAAGCTATTTTTCATCTGTTAAAAGTCAAAGGAAGAATTTAAGAAAGACAGAATTAAAATTTGCATAATTTCCTTCCTTGTATTCTCTCATATATACATTCAGCCAAGCTCATTAGTGCTTACAAGGTAGCTTTGCTTTAACAATATTACAAAAAATCAATTATGACTGCTAGCTGTTAAATAAGGAGGTGACACTGGGGAGCAATCTGGATTGCATGATAAGCTGAGTTCGTTTGAACAATGTGCACTTGAATACAGTTAATGTAATGTCATTAACCTTGACATCAAGAATGTAGGTTACTGTTATAGAAGGGTGACTGTATTTTGGAAATCAATAACCAAGTCAAGGATTTAAGGGTCACCATTACCAGGCAACTAATCATGCGTTCCTAGTGCGAGGCTCATCCTGATTTCACCGCTGCAGTTGTGTCGAATGTGAAATTAACTCTTTCGGTAGCCTCAGTTTATCTGAATAAGTAGAACCTCCAACTGGAAAGCAAGAATAGAGTGGAGTAGAATAGAGCAGGGCAGGGTAGAACAGAACAGAAACAGAGGGAAGGGAAGGGAAGGGAAGGGAAGGGAAGGGAAGGGAAGGGAAGGGAAGGGAAGGGAAGGGAAGGGAAGGGAAGGGAAGGGAAGGGAAGGGAAGGGAAGGGAAGGGAAGGGAAGGGAAGGGAAGGGAAGGGAAGGGAAGGGAAGGGAAGGGAAGGGAAGGGAAGGGAAGGGAAGGGAAGGGAAGGGAAGGGAAGGGAAGGGAAGGGAAGGGAAGGGAAGGGAAGGGAAGGGAAGGGAAGGGAAGGGAAGGGAAGGGAAGGGAAGGGAAGGGAAGGGAAGAAATTTCAATAGGAAGGGACCAACAATGATCATCTAGTCCAACTGCCTGACCACTTCAGGGCTGACCAAAAGTTAAAGGATGTTATTAAGGGCAATGTCCAAGTGCCTCTTAAATACTGACAGGCTTGGATGAGTGATAATCTTTAAATATAATACATTGCTTAAAACAATAATCATTTTTATAGCCAACTGCCTTTGCCTGACCTCCCAAAATCATGCAATCATGTCAGAAATGCAACTTGCAACTTGCATTAAAGGGGAAACTACCCTCCACCAGATATTTCTGTCTAGTTCTGATTGCTAGGGAAAAAAAATCTGAAAGCATGAACCTTGCTTCTTTTAATTAAATCTCATCATGCTTGGACCTGCCATGCTGCTTATACACCAAATAAAGACAATAGAAGCATTTTCATTTTAGAAGGTATAACAAGATTAATTAGCTAAAATTAAGACACTTTCGAGTATGAAGTAAGATGCACAGTTTTATCACCAAAGGTATTTCAACCTTCAGTCTGAGCTGGAGAAATGAAGACTAGTGCAGAAAAAGCATGCAGAAGCCATTTGGCGTACGTATGTAGATGGTCAGTAAATGGGGATAGTCCCACCTAACTCTAGAATCTATAGCTTTAAAGCTGTCCATGTTTGGTTTCTTGGCTCCAGTCAGCCGGATAACAGAAGTTCATAATCTGTGTCAGCTGGCAATCAATCAGTATTGCCCGTTGTCAGCTATACCTACCGTTGAGTCTCCCTCCCAGTTCTTGTAACCCGAAAAGTCCTGCAAAGTTTCGTAACGCTTGTAGTCCTGGCACGGAACAGGACTTGGACTCTGCACAATTTACTCCTGCAGTTGCTGAAAGTTGGTGTAAATGCCCTTTCCCAATGTAAGTGTAAAAGGCATTTTAACTTTGTTGATGGAAAATGTATTCCTTCAGCAGCTTTCTTTTTTTCCTAAGGAAAACTCTGGCTGACCAGGGTTGACTTTTCCCTGCCAGCTTTGCTTCCTTTCTAAGTCATAGCCTTGCAACTGGGGATTCGCCCTGGCTCTTCCTGGACATCACAGCTCCTCTCTGGAAATTCTCCCCTGGGGGCACCATGCTGCCTTTGCACCTCTCTCCTCAAGCAACAGATGAGCCCTAACCCTGTGATACTTAAAGAGGAATTCAGGAGCCCCAGGCACACTATACTTTTTTTTCCCCCAAAAGGAGGACCCTTCCTGTACTTCATATCTCCTTCTGGTCATCCAGGAGCTCCTCCTGCGCACTCCCAGTGTTCTCCAGGTGGATAACTACAGCCTATTACTTCCTCGTGCCTCCAAAGCAATTTGAATTTTTCTTTGGCTTTTTCACTAGCCAGAAGCCTTTGCAAGGCTTACAGCTTTCCTGGCATCCCTCTGTTTTGACCGAAAGGCCTTTTTTCCCCTGGCAGTCCTTCCCAGCACCCTTTTGCCTTTAACTCTCTGCCTCTGTGCCAGGATAGCTTGCAGGAATGGGGCCTATATGAGGATGTAATCGCTTGGGAAAGGAATGTAATTAAAAGCAACATATAAAGCAATTAAAAAAAAAAATCTTCTGAGGACGCTCAGCTGGCACAGTGAGAAACTTGCTGAGAATATTTAATTGTTCATGTTATTAAGTGCAGACAGGTTGGTTTTAATTCAAAACAAACATGGCAATTAAATTAAAAAAAAACCCTATATCAATACAACATTATAACTACAAAGTTAAAAACATGTAGGAAACGTAAACATTCAGGGTTTCAAAAAATGGGAAAGACTTACCAGATTAACCAGATAATTAAAAAAAGAGTCCTAAAGTTTTATATCAACTACAATATAAGGAACCAGATGTCACACTGATGCCACTGCCTTGATTATTCATATTTTTTTTTCCTGTTTTTCCAGTTAAATCTGCAGCAGAACATATTGCATTTGATGATATCAAGTGCCTATCATAAGAAACACTTCCCAGCTGAATTTACATTTGTTACATTTTCTTTCCTTCACATCCTGTCTTCTTATCATTTCATTTTTGAAATGTTACCACATTGACATATTAATGTGAGGTTTTAGTTTCTTTTAGAGTGTATATGCACTTGTTTTGCTATTTGATGGAAATGTTTGATAGAAATAGTCATACATTAGGTAGACTTGCGCGAGGTAAAGCCCAGACTGATCAGAAAAATTCAAAGCCTTTTTTTTTTTTTATAAGTAACTAAGAAGAAAATCCATATTTCTTCTGAAAGACAGTACTTAGTCTTATCTTGTATGTCTTTTCTGTGGATGCTAACCAATTAACCTATTCTTATCTGAGAGAAGTATGAAGCATTTAGCCCTGTGTGGGAAATGGGAAATTTAAGTAGGGAGATTAATAGACTACCGTAAAACCATAGAAGGAAACTCCTTCAGAGCTATTATTAGATATCAGGAGCTCTGGATTTCTCACCACTTGCTCAAAACTGCAGACAAAATTACTCCATCCACTCCAAAGAAAATACTTAATATCTCATTCTCTAATCAGGATTATCATTTTAAGGTGCATTTTTCCCAAAACTGACTGGTTACTCTTTTAGTAGCCGTTCCCGAACTCCTGTATTTATTCCCATTATACCCTTACTGCCCAACACATGCATTCAGACACTGCCTAAGCCAAGTCTCAGCACAAATAAATTTTTCTCTTGTGTCAAAACTGTGTTGAGGAAGAGGGAATGGAGGGTGCTTGGATGACAGTGTTGACACTCGAGCTCTTGTGGAGAATCACAAACATGATGCTCTAATAAATAATCCCTGCTGACAGGTTAGAAATCAAAGCTCATTAGCACAGAGGAGAGAAGACAAGCATTTTAATGCCTCTGGATTCCATCCAGTGCAATTAACACCACATACAGCATATTGTTCACCTAAAGCCATAAATCACAGTAACAAGTGTCATATTATACATAGATCCTGAAACCACAAGAATGAAAATGAGGAACGACTTAGAAAAAATTAGGAGATATCCCATTTTTTTCATGCAACCAATTGGAAACTAAACCTAGTGGTGAAAACACTTTTAAATTCTTTCAAGATGGATGGTCCTCATAAATATGTCTGAAGGACTCCATTTACCTGAATAAACTACATTGCTGTAATGCCTGTGTGCCCAGCCCTACCAGGACAAGTAATCAAGAGTAAGACAACACTATTCCTAAAGTGAATATACAAACTCATGTGCATTAGTCAGTACAGGACTTGGTATAATTTTGGTAGGACTCTTACTGAAGTGTTTAAGGAGAAAAATAGTGACTGCCCCCAAGTTAAAAATATGTCAGAGACAAATCTGAAGCTGAACACACCACCCAGGTGAAGATTAAATAAACTAGTGATTATTTCAGGGTTTTTCTATTTCCAGGTGGGTTGGACCCCAAGAAGAAGAGTTGTTAGATTGCTGCTCCTGTTTAAACCCAGTATCACATCCACTGTGTTTCAATTTTTTATTTTAACTACTTGATGCACTGCTGGAAGAGGCAGACCTCATTACAAGTCCTGTGCTCCATCTGACATCTTTCCATGCAGACTGTCATCTTTCAGTAGTAAATAATGCATAGCACTGAATACATTGCACTGATATATTTAATTTTACCAGTTTTTTTAAGCTCTCCCTTCCTTCTCACTTAGGACGTTAGGCATGCACATGAACCAGTTGAGAGAGCCATTAATTTGAGACAGAAACTCCAGATATTCAAATGTTGGATAGAGAAAAAAATTGTTCTGATTAGCTTTGCAGCATAAAAGCTGAACCATAGATTTTCAGATTGTATCACCAGTGAAGCAGCACACAACACAGCTGCTGCAGTGCCTGTGATAGCACAGGGCACCCCCAAGGCCAGCACCATGCTCCAGCATACAAGGGACACCATTGCATCACTCAGGAAGCGATGAGACCTCTGCGATGAGCCTCTGCCTGCTCAGCCGTGTCCCAAAGCCCCCATGCCAGCCCTGCAGCAGGTGATATTCTGCAAAACATTTCTTCTGCCACCCAGACGCATTGCTCCACACCTGCCTCTCCCTTCTGCCCCAACCAGGAGAAAAGGAGGATGGTGTGTGGCCCCACAAATCCCACATGAGCTGTGTCATGCTGTCCCCCAAAAGATGTCCAATAGCCTATCTGCAAGCAGGTATCAGAAACTGCCAGGGGTCATCCCAGGACAGCACAGTTGTTCCTTAGGGACAAAAAAGACAGCACACTCAGAGCCACCCCTTACGACCCCCTCTGTTTGTCAGACTCACCTCTGTCCCAGCCTGGCCTCTCTATCAGACCCAATCCAGGCAAATCCACTTCCCAGGATGGATCATGCAGCTATGCAGGTGCTCTCTGCTTGCATGGAAAATTTCTCAATGATTGGGGCTTGGCTGGGTGTGGAGGAGAGCACAGGTCTCTCTTGGGGAGCTCCTTGATGTAGTAGGAAATAGGCTTGGCACTGGCCACGTGTGACGAGTGGCTCTTTCTGCTCTGTAATTACCATTTCGAGCCGTGGGCCAGAAAAAGTGGGCTCTTGCTGCCGGTTCCATCATGTACAGCTCCTACAGAAAGGAGCTACAAAACTGCGTCCACTGCCAGCTGGGTGCCTGCCTGCTCCTCGGCGGTGGAATGAGGTTCCTCCAAGAGGAGCACCACTGCCTGCCCCTTGGCTGAAGGGTGGCCAAGGGACGGCAGGCTGGTCCCTGCCACGGGCCCTAGCTATGTGATTGGTTTCCATTTCACTTGCTCTTTTCCTGCTCCATGACTCTTGGGTTCCTGTAGGCATGGGATGGGGTTTGACAGGAGGACGGGAACATGTCCCCTCCCCAGGCTTCCTCTTGGGAATATTTTACTGGTTGGTGTTTAGAGACAGGGATTATAATCCCTTGGGACACAGAGATTATCCAGATGCTCCATCTAATGGAGTCTACAGCTCAGATCCTGTCTGAGGAAAAAGATGGTACCACCTACATGGATGCAGCTTCGGCACTTCTGTCCCCATAGGAGACCATTACCCCTGTCACAAACGTGAAGGTCTCCACGTTCTGTGGTCAGAGGAACTGATCATAGCCCTGAAGTAGGTGCTCCAGGGCCAAAGAGCGGCAGAAATTCAGGTGTACCTCCATGTTTACCATGTCCTGATGATTTGCTCTGTTCTGATCCCTGCTTGACGTGTAAAGCTTTCTGGATCAATGTTTAAAGGCAGAAATCTTTCATTGAGTAGAAAATCTAAGTGCCTTACTTAGGTGGTCTAGATTTTCCTGCCAGATACCTCTTTCTTTAGTCACTGCCTGTTTTAGCTGTCTGCTTTGTGTGTTGCAATCTCTGTCTCGCCCTTAGGCACCAGCAAAAGTAAAATGATAATCAAGTTTTATGTCAACAACTGGTTGGAAACAAACATATTTCTAAGACACCATTATTTCTTGTCATGTGGAGAAAAAAGACCTATAGCAGGGCAGTGACAGTGAGACTCACACATGCCTCTCCTTTTTTCATGTTCCACAGGTATGCATCCAGTTAGGAACAGGAAACGCAGAGCAGGGTAAGGGGTGACAGAAATTTGACCTTCGTGCGTGTTCTAAAGGGGTCTTTTCCCCACTTCTCTTACATTTCAACATATTACACAAAGCACTCAATTACATATCTAAATTTCCTCAACTTGTCAACAGAAATTTAAGAACTTGGCTCTTCTCCTAGAAGGGTACGGCTGTAGCTAGAGCAGAGCAAGGTTCTTACCATAGTTTTCTAATCGTGTCCTCTGTAGGCATATATTCCCAGTTCTACCTTAAATATCTCTGAGAAAAGACATAGCACCGACCCACTCTCCGTGGTCATCAATTATCCAAGCCCTACAAGTAGCATTATTAAGAAGAGGAAGAGAATACTTTCCCACAGATATGCTTCTTGTTTGATTCTCATGCAAAAATAGTTCCCAATTAGCCAAGCAAGTAGGGAACACATGAAGGTTCCTGGCCGCAGCTGGTGGGTGGACTACTCTGCATACGCAGAGGGAACTCAGTGTGGGCCTGGTAGGATGCTGTCAGTCATGGCATCAAGAGTCTAAGTCCAGCCCAGCCTTCACACTACTGTGATTAATGAGGCATTTTCTGAAGCCACTGGCACACTGTGAATGACATGGTTAGCCTTCAGCCACTTCTCTTTGACTCTCCAGCCCAGGTGACCACATCATTTACTGTTGCAGCTCCAACAGTCACATAATTAAGTGTGGAGAGCCTGTGGCACAAGTCCAGTGCAAAGGTTTGCTCATGCTACTATGCCACAGCATACAGGCTCTACTGCATCTCCTACACTTAAAAGTCACAGAAAGAGCTCATACACTCATCTTGGTGTGTTTCTGGAAGCTGAATGAACCTGTGGCAGCTTTGGATTAGGTAGAAGGTTGTGGCCAAAGTCCTTACAGTGCCTTCTGCTTCCCGCCCTACCTTCTGCTCCTCTCCTCACAGGGGAACCTGCAATCACCCTTTTGCAGTAGCCACCACTGGCAGGGTTTAAGGATGTTTTTCCTTATCTGGCACTTTTTGGGTAGGGAACTCGTTCTCTCTGTCAGTAATACTAGTGTACTAGGGGTAGCAGATTGCCCCAATTTTATGGAAATGCGTGCGGAAGAAGCCACAAGATTTCTTAGCTGATCCATGTGCTTGAATCTGCTGTAACACCCTTGTTTGCCACCTTCAGGGCTTTGTTGCCATCACTGAAGTTTTGCCCGAAGTAACCCAAAACAGCCTCTTACATCGTCATACTCATTCTGTGGGGCTCACAGCAGTTATCTGGCAAAAACAAACAAATCCAAGACATTTCCAACAACAAATTAAATAAAATGAAACAAGTACCAACAATCAAAGCTGCATGGATTCTGTGGGCAAAACCCATAACAATTTATTGGCTGTTTACATTCCTTTAATAAACTCAACACTTATTCTACAGATGTGTTTTGACGGCAGCATTTTGGGCAGCAGCCAAGCAAGGATAAACACAGAGCTGATGCTTACAGAGGAAACACAAGAAGTGAAGGAAGGAAAGAAAAAACCCACACATGCATACACAGAAAACCCAAAGGACTTTACAACTAGATTAGGAAATGAGGAGCGTGTTTAGAAACAAGTGAGTACTCATTGAGCTCTTGGAATGACTTTTCCAAAAGGAGCCACCACAGCACCAGGACATGACAGACATGCCCAGCCAGTAAGGTGGGCAGATATGAATTCCGCTGAGTTGACCCAACATGAAGCCACAGGCCAGTGCTACAGGGCTGTGTTAGCATGGCAGTGTGCTCACGCTGAGAGGCAACTGCAAGGAGAGCTCTCAGCCTAAAACTGGTTTATGTCTGGCCAACCTGGGGGATGTGGGAAATCCAGGTTTGCCTGTGCCTGTGTATACAGGCCTGCCTAAAATAACTTGGCTATGCTGAGCCCATGTAGCTTGAACCATGGGTTCCTCAAAGGCCACATTGATTGAGGATGAATTGGTTGATGAATTGGATGAATTGGTCAAAGATGGGGATGTCCCAGAATACTATTATTTCATTATCAGTTTGAGAGAAGGTGTATTTAGACATTCAAGGTCCTGAACAATGTTAAAATTTCTCCCAAAAGGACAACTTTGCCCTTCACTGATGGTCATTTCCCACTTCTCTACTACATCAGCTTCTTCCTGTCCCACAGCATTACTGCTAAATCCCTAAACCAGAACCACAGCCTAGTGCTTCTCTCCACCCTGTCTCATGAACATCTCATTCCCCAAACTAGCCTCCGGGTTGTCCTCTGACGTCTGTGTTGTTCACTTTCAAAAAAAGATCCTTAATCCAAGCCCTTTTCCTCCCCGTTCTAAGGTGCTCCCCTAACAGCTCACTTAAAAACTTCTCTAAAAGTGAACACTGTAAAGAGGTTGCCTCGGCGCACAAGGCCCCGCAGAGTGCACGCTGCCAAATATCAGCTCATCTGGGCCTACCACCTAGGTGGAGGACTTACTCTGCTTGAGAAATGGGGAAAACTTGCTGAGGAAAAAAAGATTTTTAAAGACCCTGGCTAGCTAGCACCCAAATGTGTCTGAACAGATATCCCAAATTGAGATTGGGTATCTAGACACAGATTTTTCATCTGCAAATACCTCCAATATCACAGAACGGTTAGATGAATATACAGCTATAAGAGAAACCAAAAGCTAGGATGCTGTGTAAATAGCCTAAATTTCAGAAGGGCCCAGCACCCAGTAAATTCCACTGAGATCAACAGCGTTATTGTTGTTTGATTGTGACTGTATATAATACAAACTCCAGTAAGAGAGGCAGACACAGAAAAGGCGAGATAACACTGGCTTTGAATGGGAAAGCTGATTAAATGCATTTCCCTCAGTCACTATTTGATGTTACTTGTCACTGTGTTTACCCATTAGTCAGTCCTTCGGCATATCACGCTTGTGTTTGCCGTGCTAAAGCACACAGCGTTATCCAAATAATCCAAATAATCCAAATGCTGAACCACGAGCTGGTTGCATGTTGTTGGCAAGCTGCAGAAGGAAGAGATACTATATGCTACCTGACAGGAGGTTGTAGAGAGGTGGGGGTCGACCTCTTCTCCCAAGTAACAAGCGATAGGACAAGAGGAAATAGCCTCAAGTTGCACCAGGGGAGGTTTAGGATGGATATTAGGAAAAAGTTCTTCACAGAAAGGGTTATTAAGCATTGGACCAGGCTGCTCAGGGAAGTGGTGGAGTCGCCATCCCTGGAGGTATTTAAAAGACATGTAAGCATGGTGCTGAGGGACATGGTTTAGAGGTGGTTTTGGTAGTGTTGATGGTTGGACTTGTTGATCTTCAAGGTCCCTTCCAACCTAGACGATTCTATGATTCTATGATATGTGTATATATAGGAGGTACTTTTTCATAGCTTATCCTTCTGTGTAGGAGAGAACAATGAGCAATTTCTACATTTTAGCGATAACTTGCATGCTTATATTCAATTGTATTTAAGTCTTTCAAGCTCTTATCTATGAGGAGTGATAATACTAATCCTTACGTTACTGAATTGTTGCAGACTGAAATACGCTACACGTGGTGAAGTGCTCCCATATTGTGGTAAAACACTGATCACAAATACCCAGACAGGTACCTGGTTACCAAGTTACATAAGTTAAAAGTCACCAACCTGGCTTACAAAACCTTCTTATCTGATTATTATAATGTGATGAAAATACAACTTAAACCCAAAATATTTTGCCCTGGGGCATTTTAAGATCAGTGACTGATGTTACCTGTAGACCACATACAACAACTGGTGGCTGGTAGGATGTTCTCCATGTGGTTAGATACAGTTATGTACCAGACTGGGTGTGTGCAACACAGTGAAATGCTGCTGATGGAGGTTTATAGTCCCTGTAGTTTAAGCTCTCATAAATTTAGTTCTGGTCCCACCAACCCTGGAGTTTGCTTTCCTCAAAACTTTCTGACTCGGCGATGCCCCCGCTATCACCCCCTTCCCCTGCCCAGTGTATGGCTGGTATTGTGTTCGCTTGCTGTGAGTTGATCAGGAAAGCTCTGGTTAGATGCCGCAAAGACCTTGACCATCCTCCCTTTCTTGAAAGCAGAACTGGAACATACCCATGGTTATTCACATTAGCATCATTACATATGAGTTTAATCTTGCTTGCTCATCCTTCTTCTAGTTACTTATCAGCTCAGGGTACAACATCTAATAAAAATCTGGTATTTCCATGGTCCTCACCACCGTACCTAAGCATAAGTAGGGGGTGTGCAGCGTGTGAGGAATGTATTCAAAGCACATGCATTTAAATGCCTACATGCCTGCGTTTGCCAGCCTTGCCTCCCTGGCCTCCCTTGATAGTCAGCGCAGACAGAGCGTCTCCCCCAGCAGGCAAGTCAGAGCCTATAACCGAGGCTCCTCTCTGAGTCACCCCCAGCAAGTTACCCTCATCCACTGGCTCTGAAAGGAGGAGAGGGATTCTCATTTCCTAACATAGGCAGTGCCTAAACCTTGGCAGTTCACTGTCCTCCATCTTCCCTGGATATTTACTTTTTTTTTTATTTCTTAAGGGAACAAAGAATAATGACAGAACCGCAGGTATTACAAGCAATTGAACGAAACCCAGACCAGCGAAAATATACTGTTGCCACGTTGGCTTAATGGAGAAATAAGACCTGGCCAGGAATGTGTGACAACAATATCTAAATCCAAAAGATGGACTCGGATTATACACGGTGAAACCAACCTTCCCAACTTCTAATGAATCCTACTGCATGTATAGACCCATAAGCAAATGTTCCAAAAATGGGAGAAAACTGGTCATTTTCCAGCGCATCCTCAATGCTATGTAAACCAGGAGGAGAGCGACTAAAGTAAGATCCAAAATGAGATACCAGGTAGTTCTTTCATCCAGTTTTAAATATATGAATACATAAATCAATGTGCATGTTTATGTGTCTGGCTCCAATTAATAAGCACCCATCCTGTGCCTCCGGCTTCCTGACAAGCATCAGAATTAATAATTTAATACATGGAAGAATGATAATCTTGTGGTTAAGTCATTTGAAAGTTGGTTTCAGTTCTTGGCTCTGCCATAGATTTCCTATGTGACCGTGGGCAAGTCACTTAATCTGCTTGGCCGAGTACCTCAAAGGTATGTAGGTGCCTGATCCCACCAGTTAGGCGCCACTGATATCTTCAAAAAAACATTGCTCAGCTGTTACTTCAGTCGGTAGGTATATAATTTCTGTCAGTAGGCATAAACAGGGGTTGCTGACGTCATCCCACGAGCTAATGAACCGCTTCGAGGCCTTATTCAAGTTCAAACTCCTGGGTCCCCACTGTGTCACGACTGGGAAAGCTGGTTTTCAGCTCCGGGGACCCTGAGTGAAGGTGCAGAGGATGTGCCTGCCTAGCTAGAGAGAAGCAAGCATTTTTGGCCAGGGAAAGCACTGCCTTTTCACAAGGACTTTGATTCCTGGCAGCTTCTCTTCTCAGCTGGGAAGCGTTTTTTTTCCCATCCATCACTTGTCTGGACCACTAATTCAATCCTGCACATTCAATTAGGTAGCAGGGAATTACAATATGGGGGAAATCAGAGGAAGGACAGAGGGGAGGGAAAGGACCACGGGGGGAAGGTGAGACTTTTCTTTGTCTGAGCCAGAGCAATGCAGCCTCTGTGCCCCATGGGAGGGGAGCAGCCACATCTGGGCAGTGCCATCCTCCCCACGGCAGCCCAGCAGTGCCCAAAGGCTGCGCCTCTTCACTCGCTCTCTCTTTTTTTTGCTGTGAGCACCCATTTGCCTTTCTCTTGGTGCTGCTGACTTTCCGGGGGTGAAAGCTGATGTTCATCACTACTGAACTCCTTGTGACAACAGCAATGGTCCAATCAGTGCCCTTCTGAGCCCCCCAGGGACCTGGAGTTGTGGTCTGAAACTCTCCAGAGCAATTACAGAAAAAAAAAAAAACACCAAACCGTACTTCCGTTGGGGATATTTACCAACTGGGTGATAGGAAATATCATATATTCCCGCTGTCTCCAGTTACTGTGTGAGTGTGGTGCGTGGGGCAGCTTGGCATTCAGTGGCCAGAGCCCATCTTCCCAGAGGGACTCGGGGACCTGACCGGCACTGAGTGAATCCCAATGGACTGTGCAAAGCAGGTAGCCATAGGGAGCTGCCTCCACGTTTTGCTGCTGCTTTCCTTTATTTCTCTGGAGGAACAACAATGCTTTTAGACTGTTGGGAGTTTTAGGCTTTGAGGACTGGATTTAAACAAGTCAGTCAAGTTGTTCGGGTCTTTAGCATACGTGCTAAGCTCAGCCAGTTGTACTTCATCCAAAGAAAGAATAAGGAGAGAAATTTTACATGGCAGGATAGGAGTAAACAGAAAATACAGTGTTGAAACAAATTCAGTGGTTTAAGAAATTTGTCTGGCTAAAAACTCACTTACTCTGTCAGCTGATTTAAGACATTGCAAACCAATCAAAGAGGTATAGAAAATGATGTTTTCCATACATTCTTTAATGCTTTTCCGCTAAATCTCATGAATCGTACATGAGAAAATCAAAGATCTCTGAGCCCAACTGAAAGGCAACAAACCGCCAAGATAAGGAGATTTTGAGCTGGTGAAAGTTGTTGCCTGAGGTCAGTGTCCCTGTGGATGTGCAGAGATGTCCCTGGTGCATGTGTTGTGGAGGCAGCAGCTTCAGTGAGGAGAAAACAAGCCCTACTGCTTTTTTCTCCTCCTGCTGAAACTACAGATCTCTCTTTTTGGACTACAGATCTCTCTTTTTGGCTCTTTTGCTGGCACAGCCCCATGGAGTTGCTGTCTTCCCAGCAGGAAGAGTTCCCAGCAAGGAAGAGTTCCCAGCAAGGAAGAGTTCCCAGCACGGGGGATGCAGACCTTTCCCAGGAAGGCTGTGCCTGTCCCTACCTGTACAAACAGACGCCAAAACAACCCCGTTCTCTCCCAGTAGCAATAGCAACTCGACGCTTCAGTTTTGTCTTGCTCCCTTGTTGTGCAGCCGTAGCCTCTCCCTTCCTACAAAACAGTAGCCAGGGAGGCATGGAAGAATTACGCAGCAAATCTCAGCTCTTCCCCGGGGCGGGGGGGGGGGGGGGGGGGGCAGAGGCTTCCCCCAGCCCTGCAGGTCAGGCTCGGCGAGATTTTGGTTGGGATCACATATCCCTTGGCTCTTGGCTAGATTTAATCAAGCCGGAATGAAAGCCTGCTCTACGGAGGTCAGTGCAATGTTAAATAGACCGGGATCTGACAAATGAACTCCCCTAAAGTGCATTACTGGAGGGAAGTTAGTTCAGGGCATCTCTTACCCCTCCTAGTTGTTGAGGAGTGCAGCGCTGCAAAAATAAAAAAATTTAGGAACTCCTTCGTGGCTTTTAAAGTTACTCAGCAAGTGCTTGGAGTGCACAGATTGGGACATTGCTGTAACAAACAAAAGAAGGCAGGAGATACATAAAACCAGCACAACATTTAGAAAATAAATGTTTTAGATAGGAAAGCAATTCTTCAATACCTCTGCTGTAGGCATCCTCCGGAAGAAATCTTCCCAGCTTGAGTCTGCAGTATTATCAGTCATTATAGTCAGCACCTGCCACAAATGCCTCCAGGCAGGATCAGGTTTTGTGTTGTCCTTCTGGGGAGGTTTTTTAATGGATAATATGATGAAAAGAATATCAAAATGTGTGGTTTAACTCTTTCCCCCCTCAGCCAAATCATGACAAATGTTGATCTTTTTGACAGTGAATCTATCATATGGGCATTGACTACATAAATAGTGGATGTAGCCTTAATAAGAAATGAATCTACCTGTAGGTGGAACACTGACGACAAAATATGGTGGAGAGGCTCTTATGATAGCTCTTAAGCTACTCTGTGCTGAAGTGAGGGTTTTTTTCCTCTTATTGTCTGTTAGAGAGCAACTGTTTTTTACATCACGCATTATCATTTAAAAAAGGGTATATAGCCATTGCTCTCCACACTGTGGTTTACAGGCACATAAGCACAAAACACTTTGTGAGCTTAGTCATTATTATACCTAATGATAAGCATTTAGGAATAGTTTATTAACATCTGGCAGTCATCAGCTCTTAATGAGAGGTAATTTTAATACATCCATTCCAGAAAATTAATTTTTGATGCTTAATGGACAGAAACATTACCATCCATAATTGAAGGATTTTTTTTTTTCCAAACATCTTAATTCTACATATATTACTTGTTTTCATTGATTTTAATGTGAATTACTTGTATTTTCTTGTTGAGCACACACTTTATAAAGGAAATTAATGGAGTCTTGCTATTAAGAGCCAAAGGAAGTAAAAATCCCAAACAGATGGATGCTTTAATGGGTATCTTCACAAATTCACATAATGCTTTTTCGTGTGCCCTTAATCAAGTGTACATTTGCATTATCTAGAATCTGCTTGCAGTTATACCACAGAGAAGCTGGGTGATTGCATATTTGATATAGCTACTGTTTAACCCCTTTACACAGTTCTTTCAGCAGATTGGACACACAGATAACTTCCAGGTCCTGTCGGTATGTCTCATAGGAGATCAGGGTCAGGAACTAGAGACAAGAGACTGGGGAAGAGGGTCAGAGTGCCAACCATTAGACAATCCAGTCACCAGTCAACAAAACATCCTGCATAGCCCCTTATCATAATTACTGCCCCCGTGAGCAATGGCACACAGCTAACCACACTATTGTTTAACACAGGCTGGCTGAAGAGACCACCCAGCGTTGGTCACATCTTTGTGGACCAGAGCTCGGACACAAACCTCACAGTCCTGTTTGAGAAAGAGGTGTCCTCTGGTAGCTGTTGGTACCGATAGTGCCAGGTTTTATTCATTCATTTCCTGTAATGCTTACAAACTGTATCTAAGACCTATGAATTATTTGGGCTTCTTCATTTAAAGCCCTCTGCTCCCTGACCTATTCCATCCTTGCTGCTCCCCAGTGAATCCATGAAGCTCGGGCATGCCATCTCACCGCATCCATCGGAGTAAGGCCTGCTCTCTGCTCACTTTTTGCAGCTCTGCAATCTTCACTTCGTATCGCTTTTTACTAGTTTTGATGCACAAGGGAATAAAAGCTTTCAGAAGTACTTCTTATTGCGTTCTCCTGCTGTTCCTAGCTTCAGCAGCTGCAAACGTGCAGTAGACATGATGTTAGCAGACATAATGTGCTGGAGATCTTTCTTCTTTGTCCGTGATCACAAAAGCAGCCGCACATTTGTGGGGGCTTAGCATGGCAATCCTGTCTGTCTGCTCTCGCCCCAAGCTCTGGGGCGGGGGTACCGTGCTCCTCCTGGCTTGGCATTCCCAGGAGATCCCTGGATCCCTTCCCCATCAGCTATGGCCCATTGCAAAGGAAAGCCCTTTCTGGACTGGGAATGTCTCACTCTGCATTTTCTCTTTTGATCCTTCCCAGTAGAGATTGGCTCAAGAAAAGAGGTGAAACCTTCAAAGGAAATAGATCCAGCATGTTGAACGGGTCTGCAGAATTTGCTGGGAGATGGCTATCTTGAGACATGCTTTTCTTTCCCACCTGTTGTTCTTTCTAAGCCTCCTGCTCAGTTAAATCCATAAATGATGAAAAAAAAAAACCAAAACCCCAAACCAGAAAAAAAAGCCTGGTTGCCAGTCAGTCAGACCGATCTTATTTTCATGGATCTACTCTCAATCCGCCAGGATGTATCACTGTTATACATGAGGCACAATAACGCTATTACCCAATGTACATTTTACATGATTTCAGAACCCCACGGATTTTTAAGGGTCTCTATGGCCAATCTGCCAAATTCAGCGCCTTCACCACATTAGTTGTTTCAATACCTTGAATAGTTTCTGGCACTGATATAGGAGATATCATAACGGCAGTAGGCAGAGCATGGCAAGGCTTGTGACCCATGGGGCATGCAGGCAGCAGGGCAGCTGGGGGCACTGGGGGCAACCCCGGGCATCGGGCACCTCCCTGAGGATGGGGACGGGACAGGGACGGGATGGGGATAGCGATGGGACACAGACCTGCGGGTGGGCCTGGCTCAGCAGGGCCCATGGCCGGGCATGGCAGCGCCATGGGGAGCTGGAGATCAGCCCTGCTGCAGCACTGGTGGGACAGGGGCTGCCCTGGTCGTTATATCTCTCCTTTGTCAATGTGTTCATGGAGAATCTACTCATGGGACAAAGAGCTGCAAAAGGATATAACTTGTTTTTTCATATTTATCCCCAAAAATCAGTAGAGTACACTAGCATTATTAAAAAATAATAGTTAGTAGACCAGGAATATGGAAATCAGAAACCTCACTGCCACACTCCAGAAATAAACATGAAAAGGGAAACGCTTCAAATACTGACCATATATTTGTGATTTTTAGAAAAGGATCTTCTAGATGCAAGGTTTTACGTTGTAGTTTTACAAGTGTACTTTCTCATGAGATTTTTTGCATCCTGTGTTTACTTGCATTTTTAAAGGTCATAAATGGAGTTGACTTCCTTTGAGTTTTGATTTTGTAAATTAATTCTCGAT
The DNA here is from genome assembly GCF_965231255.1 of Vanellus vanellus. Lineage (NCBI taxonomy): Eukaryota > Metazoa > Chordata > Aves > Charadriiformes > Charadriidae > Vanellus > Vanellus vanellus. The sequence continues at coordinate 32,707,380 of NC_138905.1, read as the reverse complement.
AGACATCACAGCTTCTGGCATAACATCAATATTATTGTAGTTTACATGCAATTATTCTCACAGTAGGTTCTAGTTCATTAATTCCTGAGAAGCTAATACTGTCGACAACACTTTGATTTTAATGATATCATTAGACATAATCTTTTCACTTCCCTGTTTGTTATTTCTCCAGTGGCATATTTCACAGCACTAACTCCTTCACTTCAGTTGCCCTGAGTTTCATCTGTGCTAGGGTGGTACAAATTCAATTTCTCTTGAGCAGATATCCCACAGGATTTTACTTGTGGTATAATAAGGTTCAAGTACTTCATTGGTGATTAAGTTTTCCAGCATTTCAAGACCTTACTGCAGAAAACTCTCTGTTGACTGCCATTGTTAGGCAGCTAATATTCCTCGGCCTCCATTTATATTGGTTGGAGGTAACCAGCCGTCCAGGTGGATCCAACCTACCTTCCCCAACGAGCACTGCTCTCCCAGGTGAGCTCTGCTGGCGATGAGCAGAGGTGAGGGTGATCACCCTGTCTCAGGGCTGAATGGCTCACTGAGGACTGCCTGGCTGGCTTCCCATGCGTGGTGTTGGTAACGGAGGTACCCGAGTTGGGGTGGAGTAAACTTGGCTATGGCAAGTAAATCCTTCATCGAGGAAAATATCCTGTTATCCAACATAAAGCCAAATTTCTGTATTTACCCCCTGCCATTCTGCTATGGTGTTTGTTGGAATAAATGCTGGCATCCCACAATCTATCCCTTACGTTATGAAATTAGATGAGAAATTGTGTGTTAATCACCAGGTAATACAAAACACATAGGTTTTTGCTTAACTTTCAGAGCACATGGCTTCAAATCCTTTAAGACATCTACAGCTCTGATGTCAAGTCTTTTTAAATCACTAGAATATATCCTTGATCCTTCAAATCTGATTCAGAGCTGTTGGAAGAAGCCTATGCAGGGCTTGACAGAAGTAAAAGTCATGCTGGTTTCACCTCTTTCTTGCGTCAGAACTTCCCGGGAAATTGAGTGCTTGCAAAATCTCTTGAATACGTGACTACTCCTTAAGGGACTTTGCTTTGCTTCAGAGGTTGACCAGGGGTGATACTCTTTGCTGATGACTTTATATTACCAGTGTTAAGTTCCTCGTTCTGTTTTTCTTTTGAGAAAAGGAAGAGAGGAAGAAAAAGAGAAGGAAGGAAGGAAGGAAGGAAGGAAGGAAGGAAGGAAGGAAGGAAGGAAGGAAGGAAGGAAGGAAGGAAGGAAGGAAAGAAGGAGAGGCTAACTATTTTTGATCATGGAAATACCCATTTTAGTTTATGTTTGCTGGAGGACTGAGCACAGGGAGAACACTGGCCAGAAGCCACAAGGTTGTCACATCACAGCAAGGATATTCTAGAAGAAGCAAGGTAGGGAAATAAAAACTAAGTTCGTGCCCTCTGTGACCCCGTGTTCCTGACAGAGTGAAAGCTTCTAGCTTGCTTAGTACTGGTTAAAAAATGACCAAGTCAGCGATTATGCTGTTCCTATAGAAAAAAATCCTGTTTTCCTACATCCTGGAATTCATAAACCCTGAAGGGGCGAGTTATTGTGCTGTATACCAGCACACAATTACTAACAGGAAAACTTATGCGATTTTCTAGGTCATTTCTATTAGCATATGTTTGGCTCAGTCTTCAGAGTTTGAATTATTGATTCCTCCCTTGTTTAAACAGAATTATTTTCCTGTCTTTTCTCCTGTACCACTGTCTAAATCATCACGTCCGCAACATCACAGAAAAGTCAGTGCTTTACGTTAATAATAGAAAACTGTGCAGAGCAGCACCCAGTGGATTCATTCTGTGTGCTCCTTCTTGGCTCTGGGAGCACAAAGTTTAAACTGCCTGTATAAAAGCTGCCGCAAAAACTGCAGAGCTCATTTCTGTTGTTTTTTTTTTGCTTAAGGTATTATTTTTTGTTAGATTTTGTTACAATCCCAGCGCATGCTATAACCTACTTGTACAAGGCTCACAGATATAAAAACACCCACCCCCTATAGACCCTTTGGGGTTGTTCAGTCACATACTTTACTGGAGATCAAATGAGGGATCGAAGCTGGCTGAAGGGTCTTGGATTTGATGCCAGATGAGACATCATCTTGACGTTGGCACATGTTTTGGAGGCCTGCAGTGGTACTGCGGTGCTCCGACAGGACAGGGACAGAGGAGCGTTGTGGAGTTCTGGCTGATTTTCCACAGCTCTTCAAGCTACAAGTCAATCCATAGGCAGCCTGCTATGCATTCTGCCAGAATACAGTTAAATTAAGGTCGGTAATTAACTGCTTCAGAGTGCTGTCACAAAGGAGATCTGACTGACGCATGTGTCTCAACATCTATAGCTAAAAACCTCCTGGGAAGAGAAAAAGATATATAATTTCATGAATATTATTGGCTAAACATGGACTTGCAAGACAAATAACAGCAGTTTAATTATGAGGTATATGAGGTGGATCAGCAAACGCCTCGTCACACACAGCCTTGCCCTAAAGCCCTGTGCACATCACCAGATGGGGACATACATAGGGCTTCTCCTCTTGCAGAGAAGAGTTCCCTCTGAAAACTATTGCCAGCACTGGATGAGGAGGAGTAGGATGGGGAAGAGGGAGAGGTGTCAAGCAGGTCTTTAACTTTCTCCATTCCACGCTTGTCCATTAGTGACATCCAGGGCAGGTTATACTCCAGGGCACACGGCATGGCTGCAGTGGGAGATGTGCTGTCCCAACACTCTTGAGTAGCACCTCTTGATGGCAACCAGCCTTCAGCGCGGTGGGTGCCTCTGCTGCCAGGCTGCCCAACACCTCCTCCTGGTGGGTGCAGAGCCCGTGTGACAGACGTTTTTTTTTTTTTTCCCAGGGAAATTATTCCACTTTCCCACGTCACACTAGCTAATCCTGTGGCAGCATAGCTGCATTTATGCCAGACACTTTGCTGACCCAGCATTTTGTGCCGGGCAGTGTCTGATTCTCTCCTCTCCCAGATGACTTACGGCTCTGGCACACCTCCCCAGTGCTGACCAAGCCTGGTATTACAACACAGAAGGCTGTATTGCTACACCGTGATCTGCTGTGAGTAGAGGGCAGCGCATAGATTCAAATCCTCAGAAACAGATCCCTCTACGAGTCAGATGGCACTGTGCCTTTTGTGCTGCCTGCTTTGGGAGAGAAGGAAATGATTTCATACCTTTTTGTGAAGCAGATTGTTAGTGGCTGTGGCAATACACTAAAGACCAAAGGCATCAGGTTTTGAAGAGACTATTAGACTCTTTTAAATATAGACCAATAAAATCTACTCATCAATGCTCACTGGGGGTTGTCTGTGGAAGTTACCTGCTGAATCATGAGTTTTCTAAGTATTTGGGGGAACTAAAATTGGCATAGTTTCCAGTGTTATCCATATTAATCAAGAGACTAGACCAGATTTGAGATCAACTAAGGTGAAGGAAACACTTTTGTGTCTTTTCAAGATGTCCTTTCGAGCAGACTTGGTTAATTGGCATCCAGGTGAAAGAAAAACATGTTAGCCTGTCAAGGAAAGAAAAGACAGTGCTACTCCTCTTTGAGATGTAAACATTATTTTTTATTTCCCATTCATGTGGACTTTTGTGCTTTCTGTCCTTTCTTCAGTTTTTGGAAATAAGAAGAATGTTAAAATGACAAAACAAAAGGAGCTAGTGGTAGAAAAGTTAAAGAAGAGCGGATCATCTCTGGAAAAAATGGAGAGGGGCAATCTTCATCTGCAAGACCTCGCTGCTCTGTGCAGAAGGCAGGTGGTTCTCACCAATGTCCTAACACCGTGAAAAGATTCCACTGGACGACAGGTGCAAGGATGGAGCATACACAAGTGCTAGAAGCTACAGAAATTTAGACTGCTGTCAAAGGAATATCCTTATTTCATATTGTACTGTTGTAACCTGAAAGATAGACATTTCCGTGATGTATTTAAATAAACAAAATAATCTTGAAACAATAGCATTTGGAACTATTTCAAGATCTGTACTGGAATGTATTTGGGTATTACCTGATGTCTGTTATTTTAATTCGAATAGGAAGTATAGAGTAATGCAATGCTGAGGCAGATCAAGACTGGAAGATCTGGTCTTCAGCCAGATATCTAATATTTAAAGGCATATTTTTTATCATCTTCTGTAGCTAGAGGCTCTGTAGTCTGGAAACAAAGAAGTCTCACAAACAAAAACGAGCTGTTCTTTGAAGGGTGGGAATAATCAACCTTTTCTCCTGTGGATTTATGTTGCGTGCCCCATTCTTCCCCTCCTCACTCTGGCACTGCAATGATGTCAGCTGTCTCCTGGTGCATCCCTCTCCTGCCATGCCACGTGTTCAGGCTCCCCCCAGCCTCACTCGTCGCAGGCAGGAGCAAGGGGAGCCGTCTCTGGCTTTCGGGAGTTTGCTGGCTGGGCATTCAGCAGGCCCAATGCAACGGGTAACACCAGTGACCACGCTGCAGTCACTTTCGACGCAAATTCCCAATTTAAATTTCTACCTTCTACTCAGATTGCAATTTTCTTCAGTAAGACGGTTGCTGCATTTGTCTGCCACCGCTCAATAGGTTTGAAATGATTAGCAGAAAACTGGCAGACAGAGACGCAAACCATATTTCTCAAACACCAAGATAAAAATACGAAACATACCTAATCAAAGTAGTGATAATCTCCTCCTCTCCAGGTCTGAGCCCTGCTCTGACTGATTAGATAGTCTTTTAGGTGCAGGGCACAAGGAACACATTCTCTCATTGATTCTTGTCATTTGGTGCCTCTGAAGATAAAAGAAACTATGTTCTGCGATATGACCATCAGCTTCACCAACTTCTTACATGCCATGTTTTGTGCGTTCTAGGGCCTGAACGTGACCCCTCAAAGGCAGGCAGTATCTCAGACAGTTATACTTGATGTCACCTCTTGATATCATTGTGATCATACAAAGCATTTAATCAGTACAAAGTTTCGCCATTTCAGCCACCTTTCTTTGTCATCTATCTAATGGAGTAGAAAACATTACCTGGAAAAAGTGCTCTGCTCGGTTAACTCTCACTTCCAGCAATTTTTAAGAGGTCTCAGGAGACTCTCTGTCATTGACATTGGGCAATTCTTTCTATCATCTATACCACCTATAATCAAAGCAAAAGAGCCACCCTTATCTCACAAAAGCTCTTTAACTCCAGCAAAACTCACAAGAAGGCAGGGCAGGGACACACAAGATCTCATTCCATCCACACCTTTACTGTCACAGATGACCACATCACTGCTATGGAATTAGAAAGCTCCAATTCAAAAGACAGTTATTATATTTTGAGTAACATTAATACATTTATTTAATTGTAATTTACTTTTCATTCATAAAAAGGACAAAGCACGGTCCTGCTCTACTCATTTGAAAAAAAAAAAAGATAAAAAGTAACTAAAAAAACAGTTCAATATTCATCAGTATCAAATAATAGTAATATCAAGTTTCCTGAAATATAAAGAAACAACAAATATGTCTATCTATATAAACTTTAATTAAGAACCTTGCGTTTTAAAGCAGATGATACATTAGTTAGTTTTTCTTGACAACAGTTTGAAACTGAAGGTCCCAGTGGAATTTACACAATTCTGTGAAACAGAAAAATCTCCAACTATCTGATCAGTACATGACACCTACCTCATCCGTGTTGCTGATTTAAAAAAAGAAGTGGCTTTCCTTCCCAGGTCATTTCCATGCAAAAACTAAACAGTTTTGTTTTTTACACCATGTATTAGAAAAGTAAAAGGCAATCATGCATTTGGCAAAAGATTTAGTTGTGGTTGTAGATTATATAAAAATGAGTCATACTGCAAAAGAACCAAACCAAATGAAACACAATAAAACACATTTTTTTTTTGTACAGAAGGCTTACAGCATATTAGTTTCTCATGTATGAAGACAGCTCATTTCTCTTTCAAATAATTATACAATTTATGAAACTCAGTAGTGTTTGACACTTTGACATTCCTCTATAGGGAAGTTATCACTTTCACCTATTTAAAAAATTTTCATCTTGTAACAAATAGTTAAAATTAAACTAAAACAGTATTATTGATATTTCTTAATGAAGACTCTACACTTTTACATGTAAATATATAGTACAAAATTATACAAATAAAAGAAGTGGGTGTAAATTATTAATAGACCTATTCTTGCTTCATGTAAATATTATTATTACGGACCTCTACAGTATCAGTTCTAAAAAGATAAAATCTATTTCTAAGTAGCTAGCAAGGTTGTGCTAATAAAATATGATTCAAAGCTTATAATTCTTGAAGCATCAGACATTGCACTATTACTTGAGCCAGCTGATTCAATATCACTGTGTTTCTTCAACATTCACACTCAAACGAATTCCCAGCACACCATGGGAAATGAAAGGAATGTGCATTTCTTTAACAACTTAAAAAAAAACCAACCAAACCAACAAAAAACCCAACACTGAAACATTCTAGACACAGTCAGAACAAAAACATTCTCTATCTCTAATAGAGTTCCCATTTTGCAAAGGCCATAGTAAACATTTAGCTTCGACTAACAGTTGGGATCTGACTTCCATGTACTAACACACAGTTGGATCATTCAGTACTCTATCAAATAGGGAAACGGTCTCAGAACTTTAAAACTCTTATTTACAACACTATGAACATTAGAATAATATCAAGTTCTTGAAAAAGCATATAATTCTTCCAAATGTATGCCTTCGCTACAAGAAGGTAACACCTGGCATCTGCAGCATAAAAATGTAAATATAATAACTTTTTTACTGTGCTACTCTGTTTTTGCCATTTATTGTATATCTTTTTCTTTTTTTACATTTTAAATCTTTTCACTTTAAAAAATAACATACGTTTCCTACCATTTCATGGTCCACTTGGCTGATCTTTAACATGGACTCCATCTTCAAACTCCTAAGTGTTATATTGCAACCTTAATAATAATAATAATAGTAATAATACTAAATCAAAACCAATACATTACGCTGCTTCCCTGAAAGCTGACATTTCACTCTTAAAATCAGCAACAACAACCATAACAGAACTTTTCAACAGAATTGTTTTAAGAAAAGAATATGGTAAATCTCGTGTCAGCGAAGTACAGCTCCTTTAAGCTGAGCACACTATGCATTTCTTGGGTGTTCCGAACATATTTAAAATAAAAAAAATTCCTTGTCACTGCCTTTTATTTCAAGTCCTTCAAATTCTATCCAATAGCCTCAAGAAATATAGCTCTAAAAAAATGAAATGTTTTTGCTTTGACTGTCTCTCTAAAAACCAGTAATCCCAATATATGATGATGGGGCCATTCAAAAATATGCAGTACACAAAACATATAGGATAGTACAGACAGACGTAGTACTCTTACATTTATCACATACAATCAACATTTCAATCTCTATTATATTTCACAATTTGTTATTCAAGTTAAAGCACCTACGTATGGTGATTTTACTTTCACTGTACAGCCTATGTTATTGGGTTTTAACACTGTAACTTGCCCCATTGGACCGAATCATGCAACTGTTGCAGATCAGCATAAGTGTTTTATAAGGCATATTGGAACAAGTTAAAAATATTTCTTAGCCTTTCAAAAGTTGATTTACTTCATGAAGGAGTTCCTGGATGCCTCAGTCCTCTCAAAGTTCATAGGAAATCGGTAGGGTAATTTAGTTTAAAGTGTAATTTATTTGGCTTAGGATGGTGTCCCAGGAATCAAAAAGAGTCATGGTCCTCATCTTCAAAGGGAGTCCTTTGTGTTAGGCGGAGGACAAGGTAAACCCAGCTACATTCAGAATCCCGAGCAGGCGAGGACACCCAGGGTAGGCACCACCAGGACCAGGAGCAGGGTCGGTACTCCAGCAGCGGCACCTGCGCATCAAAGAGATAACAACACGGTGTTGGTCTGACTTCAGCATTACTCGGGGTGGAGGGGAACAACCCTGGTTGTGAGCAAGAAGGCTGGGTAAGAAGGCTGGAAAACCAGCTGGCGTACCTCAGCACAGCCCCTACCTGGATGGATAATCTGAAAAGGACAGAGATTTGCTACAACACAGCGGAGGACTCGCTCTTTTGTTCTGCAAGAGCTGTTTCTGCAGCGTGTTTATACAAGCGGCGAGGCCATTCAGAACACATCAGTGTATTTTGATTTGGCCGGTCCAACAAGCCGGGAGGTTATACCAGGAGGTAAAAGGTCAAAATAAATATTTAAACATGTGAAAACAAAATTAATGGAGCCTTTGAAATGTGACGAAGCAAAGAGACACCTTTGGAAATGTTAATGTTCATATGACCAGCAATAATCTGAGAGATGTCAAAGAGCCTGGTCCGTTTGTTTACCTGCCAGATTACAAAGTCCAGATGGCTGACTCCTAGCAGTGTGGCATTTACACATTTACGTCTGTTAAAGTCACGAGGGTCTTTCTTAAACAAATATTTTAAGACAAAAAATATTAATCGACAGCTTACGAACTTTACCTGACTCGCTCTGGCAAAGAGGCATAAGGATTGCTATTATGTCAAATGGCTTGTGTTGCCATGGTCCAGCTCCCTGTTAAGAAGCATCAGTATGAGAAAATAACCCAGCCAAACTCTGCCCGGCTCTCAGTCGTGGAGATGGGCCAAAGGAGCTGGAGAATGGGCTATTCTTTCATCCCAGAGAGGGCTCATCTACATCAGGATGGTAGCATGTAGGTGGGCAATGTGGGATGCAGCTTACTGCTTGTCTTTCCTGTTGAACATAGACTAAGGACAGAATTGCTTGCAGCTGGTGGTGACAATGCTGAGCAGCTGCTGGAACTGTCCCACTGGACGGCTCTCCACCAAATGTTCTTCCGAAGGAAGAAAAAACATACTGAAAAGAACCAAGCGACACAGATTGCAGCAGGCAGACCTGTTTTTCCTAACAACAGGCACAGTATGACAAATTTCACGTATTCTTTCATAGAATTTAAAGTCCCAAAAGAGCATTCACATTTTCTCATCAGACCTCCTGCAAGAACAAGTAAATCACATCATCTGGTCCAGCACCATGCAGGCTTGTAGAAAGACAGATCTGTGGGGTTTACATGTCTGCCTCAGAAGTTTCTGCATCTTTCAGGATAAAGAGCTTAATTCTTCATTTTGTGTCCATTTCAAACCTCCTATTAATAAGGTGCTTTATTGACTCTAAGTTAGCAAATCAACATCTGGAGGGTTAAAAAAAATGCTGGTTTGAAGTGAGAATTTGGCCAAATAAACACCTGTAAGAGACCTTCACACATTTTTTCTTACAGTATTTCCTACCCACAATAACAAGGAGAAAGTAAGGAAACTAGATGGAAATGAAACTATTACTGATAACAAAACCCATTTTTTATAAAGTTTGTGGACTAAGTCCAAATCAGAAAACTCCAGACTTCACCAGCTCATCAGTTAGCTGTGGATATATGGAAGTGATAGTATTTAGTCATTTGTGGTTCCTACATGCATAATTTCAGGGATTTTTCTCTGATAGGTTTTTCACAATATGTCTCAATACACTGTGGATTTGATGTCCTTCAGATCAGCATCTCTGATGTACCATACGTGAACTATTTGCAATACCAAGATCAAAGCTTTATCCCCCAAACAAGTCCTAACTAAAGATGATCACATACATTCCTATTTTTTGTACTGGGCAGAGCTTCTCCTCTTTGCAGAGTCATTTAATTGAGCCTTCACCTGCAGTTCGCCATGTTCATAGCACTGTCTCCTCTCCTCGGTTGGCTTTAAACACCCTACTGCAAGCAATGGCAGTTTTCAGGCAATTGTTTGGATAGCCAACTGGGAGCATATCTCAAACTAGAGCACTTAGCCTTCTTTCCTCACAGCTGGCTTATTACAGCACTTCCCAACTAAATCCTGAGCATTGCTACAGTGGGAACAACCATGTTCCACCATATATATATATATATATATACATTACATGGATGTCACTGGAGAGAGCTGGGTCTAAAGACAACCTTCAGCCAAAATCTCTATATGTAGAGAAGGTGCCAGAGGAGTGTGTGCCTTCCCCATTCCAGGAACAGAAGTATGCTTATACCACATGTCAGGATGTGCCTACAGCCGTTCATATGCACGTATGTACAGCTTGTCACCTACCAAATAATTTAACAAAAAGGAGACTACAAGCCCTTAGCAAACAGAAGGCCTGACTTGTTTACAGTTGGCCTTCAGTAGTGAATTCAAGCGCTATTAGAAAGGCAGTTCTGAAAGGCAGTGTCTCCTGACCTACGGATGAAGCTCTATGCAGATCGCATCAGGGATATATTTAGAAGACGGCCTCCAACATAGAGTCAACTATTTCCCCTCCTGTTTCTACCACAGAAGATGGAAACAAGTATTTTTACATGACCCTGGGTTCTCCATTGTCCCACCAGAGCGAAAGTCCACAGTATTTGCCATGAAGACAAAATTTTAGGACTTTCCCCACAGAATTTATTTTCAAATTCAGCCATGTTCCTCTTATTCTCCCCCTTCTTTCTAGGTCCACCACTCTAATCCTCCAAACTATGGTCCTCACTCAAATCAACTCTTTCTGATGCTCCACTCTCTTCCCTGTCCCCCATACGGAACTCCACCCTCAGCTTTCTCTTGCTTCTAATGCCTCAAAACTCTTCTCTGCTCCCATTCCCACCCTTGCCCCTACTGCTGTACAGATGCTTTCTGAAGTCAAGATTTCTTCTTAAGTCCTTTCTGATATCCAAGCACTTGGAGAACCAAGACAAGAGACCTACCGATCCTTCTTCATCAGCTCAATTCAGCTGTAAAAAGTAAATTTCTACGAATAGCACATTTTTCCATAGGAAGCAGTATATCCACCTCACTTAAAGATAAAATTAAGGAAAATACTGGAAGATTGGTTTTGTAAGTATCCATAATCAGAGAAATTTGACGCTTAAGACAAACATAAATGTATGTTCAAATATACTTTCATACGTAACAACTGCACATTTTGGCAGCTGTGAAGGTACAGGAGTATATTTATCTGTACTTTTCAGTGATTTATGAGACACATTAATCTTTTCCGTAGTCTCTATCCCTAAATATCAAATTAGTGGTTCTTAATGTATGAATAATAGCCATAGAAAAAAAATATATCCAGATTTCGTATTTAAGGACATCCACAGAAAATATATTCTGCCTTTTTCAGACCAGGATAATGCAGTTGGAAAGACATAACTAAACTCATGTTCTGAATGCTCCTAATGAAGGAAAACATAAAAGAAGTTTGCCAAGTGAAGTTGAATGATGAGCAAGTATGAGGAATTTTCTATTTGCATGTAACCATCCTACAAAGGAAAAGGAATAATAAATCTTCCCCTGCGATGTGCTCACTGGCTCCAGAATTAATAGTTAGCAATTCACTCCATTACAGCAGTTCCTTGCAAGGTGTAGGCACTGTTGCAGATATAACAGCTCTCCGAAGTGAAGCAAATCCTACCCTTAGACAGCACATTAACAGAACATTAGCAGGACAAATGCACGTTAAACAGATCATCTCTTCTTTTTTCTTGTTAGATTACTGACCCACATGTCAGGAACCATACTTTATTTGAAACGCCAGTCAGCAGTGCATGACAGCCGGTACACTTCTGCAGCTCATGAATGGAAATTAATGTAAGTTTTGCCTGAGTACTGACTACAAGATTTAATTCTGTGCAGTAATGCAGTTGTGATCTGTCTGTCTTTAAAAACTAGAGAAATGCCTGATAAAGACTTAATGAATGTGTACAAATAAACGTGGATGTAAATGAAAACAGAAGGATTATTAAGCTCCTTCTGAAGTCTGGCCAGGTATAAGCTGGATATATTTAGCACCTACAGATTCATTCTCTCCTCAGTGTTATAATGTGTGATCTCTCCTCTCAACCAGCAACTTGCGTAGCCAGTGGGCATGCAATTGCAAACTACAGTCATCAAATTCAAGGCCAAATCCAAATCAATATCACACGACCTAACCACCATGTACGGACTTCACATCAAGAGTCCTTGTTTCTTTCAAATAAACAATGAAACACACCCCTTAATTTTTTTTTCCCACCAGCCCTAAGCAAAAGAAGTTGTGAAATCTTGCTGTATTCCCATAGAGACCTTGCTACTGTCTGCTATAGAGTTCTTCTGGTTGACATTTTAAGCCCAAGACTAAACTATCTACAGAAACATATACTCAGAATCTGGATTAAAAACCAATACAATTTGTATCGGATGCATGCAGTTAACCTAACTTTTTTCCTGCCTCCTGTTCTCAGCAGACTTCCTCACAAGTGGTTGTTTATCTGAGTAAATGATGAGAACTGCTGGACGGGTTTTGCTTTAGCAAGGTCTTTGTATCCCACAAGAACTCCTGGTGAAGTCCCACTAATCCACAGTTTTCTAGTCGTACTTTAAATTCTGTGTCGCCATCTCAGTCACATAAAGTCTAGGATGAAATGATTTACACTTCCGAATAGCGATGCCGGATTTTACTGACATCTTCTGCAACACTCTTCCAATTATATTCAAAGTAATGAAATCCATTTAATGCCTAAATGAAACAGGCATTAAAACAATTCCGACTTTGATATATTTCCCAAGCCTTAAGAATACGTCATTATTTTACTTATCTTTAAGATATGACATTTTTGGCCCTTTTCCCAACATCAGTATCTTTTTATACTGGATTGTAAAAAAAAATGGAGAGGCCTGTTTAGAAATCTGACTTTCATCAGATCTGTGAACCAGGAAATTAGTTACTGGTCATCGGTGAAGCTGTCATATGTGAATAACTTCCCTTTCTCAGTGGGAAAGTGTTTGCCCTGCCAACATACACAAACTCCAAGCTATTCCCCAGCTAAGCGTGAGCTGATCCTGTTGTGGCAAAGCTCCTTCTCTGCTTTTGTTGTCAGGAAAGATTATTCAAGAATTAATTTGTATTAAATTACATCAGTTTTCTCAGTTTCCAGGTACTGAACATCGAGGGGGATGTCTACACTAGTTTGAGGAGTGTGTTTTTCAAGTATCTCAGCTGTCCCCTTTATTGGGGTTTACTTCGCACTGTGGAGCTGTCTTGAATATCCCGTGCTGGAGTAGAGCTAGTGCAAAGTAAGACCTGACATGAGCGTACAGCGTGGAGCTGGATCCTCAGCACTGCTGTTTCTCTCTACAGATCCACTCCTCTTGTGCTGCACAAATTGTTTAGGTAGATGCAGACCGGCTACATGAACAATACAGCTGCTGCAACACAGTTTTCATGACATACGTTATCATACATTGGGTAAGACTAAGGAAAAGTGAAATCTTTCGTACGAGGACTGGTATTTCATACGGTTCATAACAGATTTAAATTTGTAATGTAAACTTTGTAACTTGTTAAGAATTGAGTCTGCCTTTGTGTCTGTTTTGCTAAATGGATTTCTTCTTTTCTGAAAGAATGGCCAAACTCCTACCCATTTTCCTGTAAATAATATTCTCCTCGTGTTTGAGGACCCAAGACTCATCTTCCATCAGGGGTGTCTGTTTTTATATTTCTCCTTTTTACTTTAAGAAAGATAATTGCAAAGCCTTCTCATATTCCACTTCTCCCTGCTTCTAACTAAGATCATCCACTTCTCTGGGAAAAAATTGAGCCACCTGAAAAAGAAGGGATTTTTCCTGCTCTGTTTGTTAGTTTTTTAGCATCTATTAGGCTTCATTAATATCTGTTCGCAGAGCGTTTTCATATTTGCCCAGGTGGAACAGAAAAGCAGGAAGGGAAGAAATGTAATTTCTTCAGGTTAAACTAAATTGCACAAAAGAAGTGGGTGAGTTTGTAGTTCTGTCAACTGTCTTTTGAAAATAAATTCCACTTGTTCCAGCTGGAAATACTGTCTTCATGAAAGACTACTGCAAAAGAAATAGGTAGTATCAGCTGACGTGACTTAAATTCTGCTATCCCTATAAATGGAAAACAACTGAACTAATTAGAATATGCTTATCTTGCATCATTGGCATCATTGCAAAGTCATGGGTCCAACTTTCCCTTGTCTAGGAATATCTTTGTTTGGGCACGAGGAAACTTTCCTCTTGCCTGTGCCATAAACCTTTCAAGAACGGTGCTATGGAGTAATTCACAACCCTGTGAAGTACTGTTTTGCAGCAGAGTAGAGGTACAGGATGGAACTAATGCTGTCTGTGCATCTGCTCATGCTTTGTGCCATGGAAAGGTTCGCTGTGCAGCTGCAGAACAGCTTTAAAACTATTATAAGAAAAAGAGAGAGAACATGAAGAGCAGAGTTGAAGGGCTGCTGGTGGTCTGGTGGTTTGTCCACCCCACGGTGTTCGTCTGTCTTCTCCTACTTGAAAATCCATATGCCGGAGCCAGGTAAATGTTTTGTTCTGGCAGTGGCACCTGGCGTGTTGGCAGTATCAGAAGGCAGCTGCAGGGGCTTCTTTGCCATTGACTCTGGCCCTGCTCACGACCTGGGCTGCCAAAATGAAAAGATGCCTTGGTCTCTGAAGAAAATGAGACAATTTTCAGTCGGTGGGCTACTACTTAGCTATCAATAAATGTAAAATATTTCTCAGCTACCTCTTCACTTTCGCATATATTGCTATACACTACATATTATTTTGCATGGAGAGTTAAGTAGAAGACCACAGGTAATTTTTTTTTTTTTTTTTCAAATGTACTCTTTTAAAGTAGTATATTCCACAAATAATAGCAAGAACAATCTATGGGGGTCTTTCTGTGACTCAGGCAATAGTTATAGTTGTACTTTACATGCATTTTGTGAGTTGCAGGACTGCTTATATGACCTAAAGGCTTGTCATACCTCTCAGCATCAGCCCCGTCTCTCCATTTGTCAGAGATCACTCCAGACAAACTGGCTCACCAGCAGCACCAGGAGTACTGCCAGGGCAAGTAAGGCTGGATGGTGTACTCAGCTAGGAGGAGGTGTTCACTGCAGGAAACTGCCTGCTGAAGCAGCAGGAGCTTGAAGTGAGTTTCGGTAGCTTGTCCCTGTAGAAAATCTTATCTGTGATTGCACTGATTGGTGTGGCAAAACAGTTGGCTGTGAACGTTCCCACATAAATGTATTCTGCATTGCCTCAGAATTATGGTTGATAGTCATTCAGAGGAATTCAATCATCCTCTGGGAGAGTCATTGAGACGTTTTTCATCAAAAAGGGCTAATTTGTCAGGAAAAAATAGGAGGCCAGAAACGACAGTTTCATTGTAACCCTGAAAAGAAGAAAAAGGACAGATCTTCTTTGGCCAGCTGGCATGTCAGGGGATTTGAGTGAGGCACTTGCAACTCCCTGTTCAAGAAAACAGGGATCGGTGAATGTTTTTTGCAAATAAATTCATGCCAACCATACACCAGATGTGTCACTCCTTTTCACTTGCAAATAGTCCACATTTAAACAACCACACAATGCAATGGGCAAACAGCAGAAACTCTTAAGGTGCAAAAGAGTGGTGAATTAATGGGAAAAATACTATAGTTTTGGAATTTCTGTGTTCTTGGGAACAAATGTGGCATGTATAAATACTGAGGTACATTAAAAGCCTGTCTTGAAAACCTTCAGCTTTCAGCCTGGAAGAAGATGAAGAAGGATGCCCTTAGCTTCTAGATGAGCAGAAGCGCCCAGTCTCAACAGGCTGGATGACAGTGCTTGCTTCATCGCAAGGAGAGGCCACCGTCCCTCCACAGCATGCAACAAGACTTGGACAGCATGTACAGTACAGTGCAGGTCTCATGCTCATGAAACTGGCATGTGCCACACAATCTTCGTGTACAGGTAAGTCCCATCACCGTGCAGCCCTCGATAAGGAAGGAGGTAAAGCGAAAGGCAGGCAGTGCTGCCAAAACAGCCTCCCTCCCTCTGCTCCCTGAGCACAGCAAGCATGGAACAATGGGAACAGGAATAGCCCAGGGCTGGGAGCAACAGGGCAAATAAGCAGCAGAATCAACTAGTGGACTGAGAAGGAGCAAAGAAAATAAGTTAGTCCAACAGGCCAGCTCAGCTTAAATTTGGCCTTGCTACCCAGCAAGGCAGAAAAAATCTTAAATCGGGCATGAAAGTTACTGCAGATAGGAAGAAAGCAAACAGCTGGCCTAGCGCGTGCCTCCCTAGAGCAAAATAATATATTTTTGACTGATAAGAATATACTTTGAAGATTTGGGTACTATTGAACCAGAAAGGTCAATACAATTTTCCAAGGTAGCTGGAAAGCAGGGTCTCTGGTAAAGAAGACAGATAGGAATAGACAGGATAAAACAGCTTAGAGGGCTGCATAGACTGCATAAACCAGAGAAAAGGTACACTGGTTAATAGAGAACCTTTACTGGGAATGGTCCAATTTGCCCAGTTCCAAACAAAGGTAAAATAAAAGGAGAAACAGGTGAAGGCAGAAACTAGCAAGAACACACCAAAACCCAAGAGCAGGGGGCTAGTGTAGAAATTGTTCCTCGTTTGATACATTTGTTGGCAACTCCATTTGGCTTTCTAACAAAGTAATTTCCAGATTGTGAGGACTTTGTAGGTACATGCAGAAAAGGCTGTGATTAGTACCACATTCCCCTTCAGCTGAGCACACCATTTTACATTTTAGTGTCCTGATACAGAAGTACTAACAGCCATCGTAACTGAGTGCAAACACTTCCTTTAAAGCCAGATAAAGCTTTTTACTGCCATGCTGTGTAATGTCAGAAAAAGATTTGAAACAACCCATGGCTTGCTTCTATTATTACGGAATATAATAACTTGGAAATTCATGAAATATTTGTTTTAGGGAGAGAGAGACAAAATCTTCTCATGTGGAGATAAATGACGGAAACATTTTTTTACAGATAATATCTAAATGAGCCAGCAGTGCCTAAACCCAGCTTTAAACAGCTGCTCATCTGTTCAGATGAGTGACATCCTGCCACATTAAATTCTACATTTTGCTTAATTCTGCTCAGCAGTATTAGAAAGTAATGCTGAGTTACAGAATTACAGCACAGAAAGGATCGTTATGTCTTTTAATGTATATCCTATATCATCTAAATATTGCCTCACATACAACAGAGTTTAAGTAGCCTTTTACTTAGTTTCTTCTATACTGAGCCCAGGAAGATGGACTTTTCTAAAACACACCTTCTAAAATGGCTCGCAGCCTTGGTTTAAAAACACCAGGAGTTGAAAAGCAAAAAATCAAGCAGATTTTCCTGTTTCTGGAGAAGACATTTTCAAACTGATCCTCTGTTAGAATTTCTCTCCTGATAAAGTTCTTACACTTGAAGACCCACTGACATGCAGTTAGATGAAGGATCCTTCTGACATTTCCTACTTTGACAGAAGTAATATTCCTCCTTCCCTTCCCACTGGCTTAATGCAATTGTGTTGAACAGCCACAGAAGACAGACTGGGCAGCACTCTTCCAGTGCCTACTTCAAAGAACTGTTGTCAACTCTCCCTCTATTGCTTCTATGAACAGGCATTAGAAATACGGTGAAAGTAAAATACGTGGTATTAATCTTTAAAGGCAAGAACATTTTGACATTGAAGTTCTTCGAGTATTCTGAAAAAGGCACAGAGAATTTCAATAAGATGTCGTAAGAGGTACTATTTAAAGAAGGCAAAAATACACACAAGTGCTTCCTATATGGTCACTGGCACTTAAATGATATGTTTGAGTTGTCAAATATGGGATTTTATCTGCTTTTTATATCTGTAGTGACAAATAAATCTATTTATACATGAATACAAACCTACCAAATAATCACAGTACGAACTGTGCTTCTAATGAAACACTTATCATTTAACGTACTGTCAGTAAATCTGAAGTTTGGAAGTTACACAGTTTGTAGGAGCGCAAAATGCCTGGTTGTAGCTGGTTGTGCCTCTGGGGCTCTCTAGTCTGACCTCCCACTCATATCAGGACTGTCATCAACACTGAATGTTGTCAGTTGCGGCTTCGCCTCTCTGAGTCACAGAAACCTCTGAGGATGAAAACCGCACAGCCTCTCGGGGTAACCTGCTCCAGTGCTGCACTACCCTCTGGGTGAAGTTCTTCCTAATGTCCAGTCTGTTCTCAGATTGCCATTTCCTATATTTTATCATCTACCATTACCAAGACTTTGGATTCACCGTCTTTGTAACCACTCTTTATACAGTTCTGTACTTCTGTTAGAACGCCCCTCTCCACCGCGCTAAACCTTGGTGTTTATTAAAGGAACTAGATGCTGTGATGCTTCCTGAATACTAAGGAGCAGAGCTGTGCACCTCCCTTCCTACCAAAGGGTGTTTCTGAAGTCTCTCGGACTTTGCTGCTGAAGTAACTGGAAAACTATCACTGCTGCTGTTGTCTGAGAATCACTGGGTTTTGTTCTCTTAAGAGAGAGGTTTCATCAAAAGGCGTCACAGCAGATGTCTAACCTAATCTGTCTAGTCTTCTGAATCACTCTCCTTGCTAAGAAGAACAAGAGTCTGGCTAGGTTAGGTGCATAAAACTGAGAGGTATGCGTATGCCACCACTCCAAGGCACCCATAAAAAGTAAGATAGATTGTCAGCTGCCGAACTGAAAAATACCACAAGGATTTGAATACGGCAGTTCCACGTCCTGCTATTGAAAATTAAAAGACGTAAGAATTGTCATGACTAGAAAGTATTCCCTTCTTCATTCCTTCACCCCTGTGATCACGTCTGCAATCCCGTCTAGATTATTAAGGGGAAAAAATTAATGAGATGAGATGAGTCTTCCAAAGATTCCACTTTAAACACTACTTGGCTGGCTTTGATTTCTCAAAGCAATTAAAAATACTGTATAAATATAGTTCAATAGTTTAATGTCCTACTAAGAGGTGAAAGAAGAATATGCATTTGTATTAAATTAAATCATTATGCATCAAAGGGATTATGCTATTAAAGCAAAATACTAATTTTGGCATTCACTGTATGAGCTATGTGATTTTTTCTGTGATATTCTTTTCTGCTGTGTTGCTACATTCAAGTGTAAGAGAGTTAAATAACAATCTTTTGGATTTTTTCCATCTTCTTCTAATGGTAGAGTACAATGAATATAAAATACCAAGCATTTTGTTTCATAAAAGGGAAGGAGTATAGTGCTCCTGTGTTGGTGTAATAAAAAACCTGAAAGTAGCTGTATGATATATCTCAACAACTGGATAAATTAATGGAGAAGTATAATAGTATAATTCAGCCAAACTGAATTGGAATGTCAGATCTTTAATTCATTGATGAGTTGATGGTCCAACTGAAACAGTGGCAATCAAAAGCTTGCTGAATTTTTTAAAAAGGTATTTCTGACGGCACAGTGAACCAAAACTTATTTTTCTTCTTCTCCTTACACATTTTAAAAGTCAGTCATTGTTTGGTGAGTAACATCCAAACTGCTGATAACAGTAAAGAAAGTATTTAAGGTTTTCAGAAGAAGAACTAATCCTTAGTGCATCAACTAAATATTATTCAGGCATTTCATAGTACAGTACCCTGAAGCTGGGAGTATAGGGTCAGCTTTAGTAAGTCTGACCGAAGGCATAGGACACTGACTCCAGCAGTGGTCTGTAACAGATGCAGTGGAAAGGGGGAAAAAATCACGGCATGCAACACGGCATTGTGTTGAAGTAGCTCCTGAGGTACTTTGCAGCTTCTGTTCAGTAGCTCCTGAGTCAGAGCCTGAATATAGGACACGGTTTTAAATGAGGGCTGATAGACCAAGCCTCTATTTATAACTTTGTCCTGCACAACATCCTGTCACAGGAAGTTCCACAATTTAATTCTGTGCCATGCAAAAGAGCATTACTTTGATAGTTTCCGATCTGCTGCCTCCTAATTTTACTGTGTACCTTCATTCACACCTTCGTAATGTGAAGAAAAGTGAATAATCTTTTCCTACTTACCTCTTCCTATTGTTGATGACTACCTTACTAGTCATCCTTACCCCAGCTGAAGGCTCCTTGCCTCTCACTCGCCTCACACAGAATTCACTCTGCAGCTGCGGTACCCTCACTGATTTTCTCTATACTTTTATAGTATCTTTCTTTACTATCTGTTAGTATCTTCACTTTCTGAGATCCAACAAGAATCTATGTTTCCCGTGACAGTCACACCTTCCTATAGCATTCTTACAAGCTTGGGGATAGCCAGCAAAATCTCTAACGGGTAACAAGTTAAAACACGTAACAAGGCACACGAAGTTGCCATAGATTTCTTTTTTGCTAACGTTTAAAGGCGCTGCAGAGTTCTCATGCGCTCATGTGACCATGCAATAGCCGTCAGTGGGGATTTAGCAGGCAGTTCCCAAGCTCATGCAGACAGGCATGTAGCAACTCAGACTGAAGATGAAAGCAGAAGTTCCACAGTCCTTTCAAAGACCGTGGCCACTTTTTCTCTTTTCTGATGTAGAGCAATTATGGATTCCAGTCTTGTCAGTATTCTCTGATAATGAGTAACCTATCCTGCTCTTGTTTTGTGTGACATTGTTCTCTTAAACCTCTGTTGTGTTCTAAGTCTAGGTACATTTACATCCAATTTCCAGCTATAAAGCCCGTCAAACACCACTGCACAGCTTGGTTTATGAGCATTATGGCAAAAAATGAAATTTTGTTGTATTCACACTTTGTGCGTATCCAGACTGTCCCATACAAAGAAATATAAATGACAAAATACACAGCACTGGGATTATCATAGGATGATGCAGACTAAGAAAATGTAAATAGGTACAAAAACATTTCTGCAGTCTGTCCTACTATTGAGTTCAAATACAAGAAAAAGAGAAGAAACTGAAATTAAGGACAATATGGTTTTTCAAGAAAATGCTTGTTCTAGCACTGAATATATTGTAATGCATGGAATTGTCAAACCTTAGTTGTAAAAGTGAGGCTTGGAAGGAGGCAGTACCAATAAATTAGAACTGTGATGAAATGAAATGTGATGATGAAGAAAAACGAAGAGAAATACCAGAGAACCATGTTGTTTTAGGCAACCTTATGTACCAGGTTAGAGGGTATTCTGAGTATTTTCTACTTTATTTTTGAGCCATGAGACAACAGCCAAATTCACTGTGAAAATTACCATTCTTGTAGAGGAGAGCTCTTTTGGAAATCTATTTTTAGTTTAGTAGAAGCTTTTTGCCACATTCTTGTCACAGTTGCATAAGTTCCAAGATCAGTAACAGAGGACTGTCATACCAGTTAGAGGACTGTTTTCATCAGCGCTCCTTATGATTTTTACCTGTGTTCTCTTCTCTTATTGCTACAACCATCTTTGCAACAGATGGACATTTTCAAATTATGATCAAAAGACTTTGGTTATACCACATGAAAAGTGAATGATCACCTGATTTACTTGATACTAATATGTACAATAAACATTAATGTCCCCTTTAAATAATAATTAAAAAAATAAATTAAAATATGAAATAATTAAAATGTTAGTATGAGTTAGTACGGGCAAAAATTTTGCATTTTCCTTTGAAAAAGCTATGCTTCAAAGTAAATACAGGATCCTAAAACATGCCTCTGGCAAATGGAATTCATATGTGTATATATATGTGTCCAGTGAACAGAGAGAAGCTGTAATTTTGTCTCTTATTATAAGCATATACAATGCATAAATTATTCTTTGTCCATGTCACTATTTAAACTGAGACATTAACCTGATTTCATATTTGAAGGTGAAGGTGCATGGTATCTTCATTTTTTCACAATATTTTCCCAAATCAAAAGTTACCCTCCCCTCTTCCTCACCCTGGATGAAATTTTAAAATTTGATATCTTGATTCTATTTTCCCTTACTCTGGCATAAATTAATTGCACTGAGGCCATAAGTGAAGTGAGAAAAGAACCAAGCACCATGTGGTTTTAGTTCCTACTGATTGCAAAATTGTTTTGATTACATTAATATTAGCATAATGACAAAGCACTGCTATCCAAAAAGCATGCAAGAGACAAAAAAAATAATCTCAGATTTAATATATTTCAAAGAGAACAGATAAGCCTATTATTAGCCACTGAAATGGACTCCTTTGGTTAAACAAGTAGTTCCAACCTTCAACTGGCTGTGGTATCTCAAGAGTGATTTTTAAATTGTGTAGCTCGTTAATTTACTATAATGGGCTTGAAAAATATCCCCAAACCCCTGATCGTACAGCAGGCACTGGTCAATAAAATACAACAATTCATGACTGTATTTTACACTGATTATAGCAATATGCTGAAATTCAGCTCACCATATATACAGTGAGTGATTTTATCAGAAGCGCTTATATTTCAAGATATTCACTAAAAAGAAATGCATGTGAGACGGCTGTGTTTGGTAAACTTCCTTTATATCATTCTCAGCTAAAACACTCTATCACATGGGAAGCTGACTGGTTATATGAGAGAAAAGTTATTGCAGGAGGTTTGCCTCCGTCTTCAGCATGTGCCTCATTTTCTGTGAGAAGGAAGAGGATGAGGAGAACATAAAAGATATTTTCTCCCTCAGAGAAGGGGTTGAGCTAGAACTAACATCTATTTCTAGTTTCTTTCACATTTGACTTTCAAACCTAACTTTTGTTAGTTAAAATATGCTGTATTTTTAATACCTAAGTTAAGACCTCAGGGCCAGTTAGGGTTCCTGAACTAGATGTTCTTGTACTTAAACGTAATTCAGACCTAATTCAGCAAGTGCTAAGAGCACATCTACAACAGGCTGACAACACAGTAGACTAGCACAGCAACAGCAGCCACACAAATTAAGGAAATGGTTTTGGTTTGCAAAAGGGTATTTCAGGCAATTCATATGCCTGAAATACAGGCCAAAAGGTGTCTTCTGGTGTCCTGTCTGGCCTCCAGTTGCTGATCCAGAAGACCTCAGGTCCCCTGTAGATCATGTCATGCCTGCTAGCATCATGTGGATGACCCTGGCAATCTGGGGCACCTCAAACGCTACAGGTTTTGTTTAAGCTTCAGAATTACACCCTAGATGACAACTGATTATAATGGGAACTTAGACACCTAACTTGGGTGATTTATGTAGGTTACATTGGATTTGATACCCAATGAACAACAGGAAAACACCAACCTGGAAGACACATAGGT
Organism: Vanellus vanellus; assembly: GCF_965231255.1. Classification (NCBI taxonomy): domain Eukaryota; kingdom Metazoa; phylum Chordata; class Aves; order Charadriiformes; family Charadriidae; genus Vanellus; species Vanellus vanellus. The sequence goes on along the minus strand of NC_138905.1, from coordinate 32,684,262 downwards.
TTTCTAGACATTCTGCTCTCTTTGGTGCAGCCCTCCAGTTTGCTAAAGATTTGGTCATTCCTGGTCAGCATCAAGGCTATTTTGAATCCCTGCCCTAGTTGCTTAATTCTCCCCACTCACTTATGCAGGAAACAAATTTGGTTTGCAAAGTCTCGAATCAGATGCCTAAAGGTCAAGTAAGGCAACGGTCCTCTCTGGATTTCATGAGATGCCTTACATTTTGCCTTAGCTATCGTTTACCTCTCTCTATAAATATGTCATTTCCATTTTGGCCAGTCAACCACCAGAACACACATTCCTATCAAACTAGATCTTCTCTGCAAGTCTCTGAGAAAAATCATCATTACTTAAAAGCTTCTCACTACTCTATCACCCTTTCTGAGTAATTATTCTAAACCCTGTTGCACTATGGGAAAATTTCCTTAAGGATAAAAATTAGTAGACATAATTTACCGTGTGTAGGTGTTAAAATTACACTGCATTCTGCTCTTTGGAAAATGCATGGTTTGAGCACAGAAATAGCCTGAAATGCTTGCCCAATTCTCTGTATACTGTGTATTCCAAAGAGATTACCCTGCCTTTTGTCTACTTTTAGATCTCCTTCCCTAAACTGAGTCCAGGGAATCCTGGCTTTATCTAGGCCACCAGAGGCACAGTCCCTCGCTGTCTAGCTGGGGTATGGTAGAAGTTGTGGCTGAAAACTTGTCTGCAGTGTGGAAGATAGAGCAATACAAAACTCTACAAACTAGCACTTGTAGAGTGCTGGCTCTGCCAGAGGTGCTAACTCTGTACGGGCAGGCTTGGGGCAGGTCTTACTGGCAAGACCGATCAGCTTGTGCTCAACATTGTACTGACATGATGGTTCTGCTTCCAGTCTGGGAAGTAACCTACCCGCTGCTACCTAAAGGGTCTTTGCACCACACTGATGATAGATGATAATATATGTGTAATACAAAGATGACCTAAGACATGTCCTAAAGATAGCAGTTGCTTCAACTTTTTTGCAACTCATAAAATATGTTAAAAGTGATTCTTCCAGAGTATGATAATATAATGCAATGTATTACAGCTTCTGTAAAGCGGTTGACTTGGTACCCCAAGACATTCTTATAGAAAATGGTACACACAATTAACAGAGTGTATGCTATAAATGGATTAAGAATTGAACCCCTGGCAGATTTCAAAACACAATAATCGAAGAATAGTCATTGAAATTCTAGTGTAATTCCACAGTGAAAGGTAACAGACTGAAGGCAATCCAATCATTTTCATCAAAACCAGAAGTAAACAGCTAAGGAACTGTGTACATGAACCAAAATGGCAAAGTAGTAGAGTGATGATGGCAACACATTCATACAGAAACCCAGACAGCATGAGAACTTACGCCATTCAAACCAAGTGTGCTTCATCATAGCCACATGCAAAATTATAAAACAAGGAAAGAAGAGACATCCCACGCAGATCAGGATGGGACAGTGTATCCTGGAAAGCAAGGATTCCAGGAAGGATTTAGAGCTGGTGTTGGACAAACAAGATTAACACCATTTTATAGCCCAGTGCAAGGAAATAAATGGCTAATGAAAGCCTTTCATGAATAATGCTGGGAGTAGCAAGTGTAGGGAGGTGAGACTATCTCCGCAGACAGCAGAGTTGAAACAGTGCACATAGTTATAGTGTCTATGGCCCTAAAGGAATTCTCAGAAGTTGGAGAGGTGAAAAGAAGAGCTGTCAAAACCATTTAAGACCTGAAGAAAATGTTATCACAGAGAAATTCAAGGCGCTCAGTCTGTTTAGCTTTTGATCGGTCACTTGACTGATATATATACATTTCTTAATGGGGAGAACATATGAGGCACAAAAAGACTCTTTAATGTAGACAAAAGCTATAAAATGAAGCGATAGCCAGACCCCAAGCCCAGATAAATATAGATAAAAAATTAGGTAAAAAAAATGTCAACAGTGCAGGTGATTAATCCTGAGAACAACATATATCCAGCGAATGATGGATTCTCCACTTCTTGATTCCATTTGATCAAGACTGGAATAGATGCTTCATACAAACAAAAATTTTGATACCCATGAGTTCACACTAGGTCATATGAGCAGTATATAGTATTAAAAACCAGCAGATCAGAGGTTCAGTCCTTTAGGAATGGGTAGTTTCTCTCATTGTCTGAGGCCTGCATCATGTAGTTATGCTTGTAGGACACTACTAAAAGTGGTAGCCTAACTGGGGGCACCAGTAGAAACAGTCTGATTTTTGGAAGATTGGCAGCATTCCTGGGATTGAGCTAGACTGCTGCTGAAGTGTCCTACGTGCATTACGAGTCTTTAGAAAGACGTTAAGATAAACCCTAGTTCTCAGTGCAGTCACTGCTGAAGAACTATCTCTCAAATTTCAGATTTGAATGGTGTGCCCATGTCTAGATAGTGTACAAGAGGAAAATATTTAGTCCAATATTTCCAAGTAGTGTGGGAAAGAAGAAGGGAAGTTATCTGCTCACCTGAAATTTTTATTTGAGCCACTTCTCCATCTCCTCCTTCACTGTGTGCTCGGACCTCAACAACATATTCACCATCACTGGGGACTGGGACTTCTATTGTGTGCTTTCCAGTTGAAAACAACTTGCCTTCATGTTGTCCATCTGGTCTATACAGTACCTAGGGAAGTCATAGTAAGTATAGTTATTGAAATGCTACATTTCCATGAAAACACAGTTAGATATGTACAGTGTGACAATGAAAATTTATTAGGTTTTTATTTATATATGAAGTCTATATATATCAAAACTTGGTGGCTGATACTACTTTTTCCATTTTTACATACAGTGAATCTAGACAGGATGTTTTTTCATTGTTTTCTCTGTTATAAAATTATGCCATCTTTTGAAAAATAATTTCAGCCCTTAAAATCAAAATAAGCAATTAAATGATGGAGGATAATAATGCAGGGTGGCAAAGAGCATCAAATAAAAACCTCAGAACTCAGCTGGGTCTTCTGACATAAAATTTATTACTATTTTCATAAACAAAACAATTATTAATTTTTTATTAAGTCTTAGTGCTTTTAAACTATCGCAAATTTGGTGTTATACGTCGTGTGGGACCTTTAGAAAAGATCTCCACTCTTTCTGGAATCATCTCTGTGAAACATTGTCAGCAGTTCCCAGGAAGCAGTTCAACTCTTCAAGCAAAATTTGTACATGTAGAACATGACACAATTTTTCTTACGGCCAAGCAAGCAGCAAAGTTAAACAGGAATGAATTTTTGAAGCTTTCTGTACACCCTATAGTTACGGTATTCACTTGCTCTAGTTATACAGTAATTGCATTTAACAAGGTTAAGTGTCCCTTGCCTTCCTCTGCCTTCCCAGACTTTAAAGAACTCATGTTCCAGGAACTGCAGCTCCCACGGAGATGGGAAAGGGAGCCGGAACAATGCATTCTGGCATAAGGAAAAACTCCTAAAGTGTACAATTTTTGGAGCATTATTTTTAGGCAATAGACAATAAATGTAATCATATGGGAAATCAGGTTGTTGCAGTCACTGATCTAAACTTTCCCATAAGACGGCTTACCACCCAAATGAATTTCAGTGCCCCAGCGTTTTCTCTTAGCTGACTGGCTTTGCCCTAAGCCTACTGGATGTCTGTGATCTACGAGCATGATACCTTCATCTTTTGCATGCAAGTATGTTTAAGTCTGATTAGGTACCAAAATTCAACACTGCCTATAAAATGTACCTCATGTGGCATACACAAAGATAAAAAATAATTTCATAGCTCATACTTTGTATCCTTCAACTGCAGACTCATTAGACATTGCTTTCACATGATCCCAGGTGATGATGTACCTTGAACCAGATCTTACAGAGCTGATAATTCTTGGACGTTGGCTTGGAGCTGAAAAGCAACATATGTATAATGTGCACATAAATAAGATTTCATAAACATTCAATGACATTTTTATTAAGACATGTAAAAATGTAAAAGGGAAATTAGACTGGTCTTTATATGATTAAGGGATAGTCACCTTGCTGGAATGAGCTGCTACAGCTCCAGCCAGGCAATTTTGGATGGCTTGTGCAGTGGCTGCTTTGCGGTTTTGCCTTTCTGTGTTGCCAGAATGGAAGTGGCCAAGATTACCCTTCACTATGTTGCTGACCATGTGTGTTTGCTGGCATGCAACTATTTTCAGAACCTCCCAGAAATGTGGCTTAAGACAGATTTATTCATTGAGATTAAATATTTAATTAACCATTTAAAGGCACTTCTACAGCATTTAGCTCAGTAGAAATCAGAGTACCCCACTGCACATACCATTAATTCTATTTCACACAATAGGCTTATAAAGTGGAGTCTTCTTATTCAACACAAACCCTGCAGGTACAAGTTGCACAAAACACTATTTACTGACAGAAATCCTCATATTAGCTGTTCATATTTTTAGCCCATATAAATGTGTTTTAAAGACAAAAGATGTTTCTTCAACACTGCTCAGCATCTGTTAATGCTAGGTATCATCATTAAGACAGGAGCTATATCCAGTAGCCAATTATGGCATGTAAATTCAAGGGTATGATTCATATAACCCACTTTTTAAGGTTCCCTGATACTGGCTCCCTCTACTATTAATGAAAATGGCAATTGGTCAGATTTTAATCATCAGAATACAATCCTTTTCACTATTGACTAAACAGAAAGACAGGGTATAGCTGCCTAATTAATAGCTGGTCTGAATTGTTCATCCTTTGGAATATCATGTCCAGCTCTGGGCCCCCCAGTACTAGAAAGGCACTGCTAATCTGGAGTCAGTTCCGCAGAGGCCCACTGAGCTGGTGGGGAGCTGGAACACTTGCCCTGTGAAGGAAGGGTGACACAGCTGGGCTTGTTCACCCTGGAGAAGAGACTGCTTTGGAGGGGGCCACAGAGCCACCTGTCTGTTTTTACAGGGAGATTTACAAGAAGATAGATCCAGTCTCTTCAAAGCGGTACAGCAGGAGAACGAGTGACAAAAGGCACAAATTTGATTAAAGGAGGCTCAGACTAGACGCTCAGAAAAAGTCAGGCAGCGAAACAGGTTTCCCAGAGAGGTCGTACAGTCTCTATCCCTGGAGGTTTTCACCATCCAACTGGATAAAGCCCTAAGCAACCTGGTCTGATCTTGTAGCTGACCCTCCTATGAGCCAATAATATTAGTCTCTTTACCAGCTTTTGTAAGATATCCACATTGTACATGGCAACAAAAGAGAAGAAGGAGAGCCTTAGTAGAAATTTTCAAAGAACCAATACCTTATAAAGGGAGAACATTGGGTATATGCATGAAAAGCCAAGTTTGAAAACTTGATGGACATGAGCAACATGCAATAATGAAGTACACGACATCACACTTAACCTAATGCTTCATTTACTTACGTGCTTTCCTGGTAATAATATCGATGGTTCTACTGGGAGGTCCATAGCCTGCACTATTGAAGGCAGAAACATCTACATGGTAGCGAGTATTAGGCTTCAGGTTTTCCAATTTGGTTGAATATTCTTGATTGCTCACTTGTACCCGCTGTGCAGCAGCTTCTTTATCATGAGCAGCCCAGTAACGAATCTATAAGCAAGCAAATTGAAGGATTAAGTTCAACATATTTAGTCATAAAGAAAGTTTATAAAACATGGTGTATGCTGGGTGTTTCTACACTACACACTCTGGGTAAAGTGAGCTAAAAGAAATCTAACATCAATACCATTGAATTCCTTCTACAGACTGTGATTTTAACCAAGTTGTATACAGACATAAAGAAACAGAAACAAATTCAGCTTTTATTATGAACCTTTTCACACAATGGTTTAACTTGTTCTCAGCTAAGTCATTAGAAGTCCGAGAGATGGATAGTGCCTTCAGAGAACAAGACCGTTTTTTTCTTGCTGTTTTGTTTGAACATTTCACTCCGAACTTAATATTGTTTCCCTACACTACACTGTAGACTAAACTCTGCTAATGTTTTCACAATATTTTGTTTAAAATGTCTTACAAATTTAATCCTTTTTTACTTCTATCTAAGGAATGAGAAGCATTCAGTCATGTTATCTGTATGTGCAGGTCTAGATATGTATAAATAACAATTTTCTAAAGTTCTTTGGCTAAATTCAATCAGATTTCATAGTACAATATGGTATTTGTCAAAGTAGATGAGAAAGAACCTGAAAATGCTTGAACTATGGGAAAAGCATCAATGTAAGCTTGTAACATCTTAAAATCCAACTTCAATTAACTGTACACAGAAATTCTGTGAGGCTCTTTTTCCCAAGAAATTGTTCCATTCTACTTTAATTCATTACGCATTACAAAGCACCAGTTCAAATGAGAGTAATTCCTGTGGAGTAATGCCATTCCACAGGGTCTGTCACATACACAGGGTCCTATTCTGCATGGCCTTGTGAGATGCAAATGAGAGTAAAACACTGTCAGTCTCTGGGTTTTGTCTGGTTTATAACCATTTGCATAAGACTAAATTACTGCACTAACCTGAAAGAGTGGAAAGCCATTCCCATTACATTTTGGTTTCGACTGTTTTTACTCAGCAGTTCTGCTAGGCTTCTGCCTGCCTTCAAAATGATTTTTGGGTATGTTACATGAGGGCCTTTTAAAATCTTTTTAGGAAGAACATAATGTTGTTGGTAACTTCAGGCTCTAGGAAGAATCTTGCTTTGTAAGATCTGACTGGAGATATCAGCTATCCTCTTATTTTATCTTTTAAATAGCAACCGCTTTAATCTTCTGTTCTGCTGACATTAGTTTTCCTTGGAAACTTCATTTAAGGAATAGGATAGAAGAGCAGATAGTTTGTCAAGGTGTTAATATCACAGTTCTCCTCTTTACAAATTATGGGCACAACCTTTGCTTGGCAGCTTGGCAAGGCCTTATTTTCTCCTGTTGATGTTTATATTAAAATGCTTAATGAAAACACTTGTTTTACCTCAGACTGTACTGTGGCTGAATGAGGAGAGGTGCAGCAGAGGATTTCTCTTCACCTACTTCAAATGTCTTTGGACATTGTAACAATCAATACCACTACACAGAGGTTATGATCATTTAAATACTAAAGTCTCTTGGCAGAGTTTGTTGCTTCAGTCTTGCCCACCAGTGTTAGAGGTTACTCATGCTCTAGTTATTATAAATGTGACAATATCATAAGGTCTTTTCCTCCTCTTTCCTGGTGTAGAGAGAATCCTGTTGCATCTGCAGGCCAAACTGGCTCCCATTTTTGAATACTGCATGTGTACCTGCCTTTCAGCAAGCATTAATGGGTAATTTTAAGTGATATAAATGTATGTCCTGCGCAGTGTTTTGGAAGTTTAATCCACTAGCATCCTAAACAGCAGTTTACTGTAATTTAGGCACTCACATGCATGAAATTCCCACTTATCAAGGTGACTGTTTTACTAAGTCAACAGCCTTTGCCCTGAAATGAGTGAGGAATGTGCACCCAATCCATCCCGCAGGCTTCTCCAGCAGGGTGGTAACCTCCACTTGATGAATGGTTTCAAACTGGTGTGGATCTGAAACTGCCACAGCCATTTCACCTGAAGGTCTGACTATGATCTTCAAGTCAGATTTTTTTAAAAATATGATTATAATTAACAAACTGTTGTAGATGAGCTGCTGTGGTTGAATGCAACCAGCTGTATACCATAAGCTGTTAACTATAAGTGGCTGACTCAAACGTGAGACGGTGTGTGCATCAGGAGCTAGAGGATGTCATGTCTATCTCTGTCCCTACGTTCAAACAAGTTTCTAGCCTGCAGCAAAGAGATGTCTGTAAAATTCTAGGTTGCCAAAAGTTTATTAGCTATGACAGGACGGATGGCAGCTTTGTTGCTGATATTAACTGGCCATTGAAGACTAATTCATTCATTTTCAACATGTTCTATTATGTCAATTAAGTACCTGCTTTACCTAAAGATGGCAAACACACTTTATGGGAAGCTTTTGTTAATCGTGGGGCATATGCTGGAAGCCTTTCAATACCTCTGACTTGCAAAACTTACTACAATCCTACAGTTAATTTGCACTACAGTGATACTAAGGGCGTAATATAACAAGTAACATACAGCATCAAACAAGACAAGTGAGAACCATGTATGAAAATGCAAATTACTTCACTGAGAGCATATTACATTTCAGGCAGAAGTAATATAATGTAAAAATTAAATTAAATTTAAATCCCAAATACTATTGTTCTTGGCTGCAATGTTGTGGACTTAACTACTCCTATAGTGTGTGAGCTGTGTGTCACACAGAATGTTCTTCTTTACCTCTTCATTTAATATACAGTCATATCTACATATTTGGATCATTGTAATTACACTTGGAAAAGAAAAAATTGGAATGACTCCCTTGAGAGCTAAGTAAAAGTACTGTCTTCTTTAGGTTATTCCTACATTTCTCCTCTCACTTATTATTTAAATACTTTAAAAGTCTCTAGAAATAACTTGGAAGTTTCTTTCCTGCCTCTGTGGAAGTGATATCTAGAATTAAATGCCCCATTGCTTCAAGAAGTCATATTTTCTCACTTTACTCTATAGCCTCTCTCTCTTTTTATTAAAGAGCTTGGATAATAATCCTGGACAGTCTGCTTTTTCCTGGTGGGCTGCATTTACCTCTGTAGGGTAACCCATAGGTAACAAATTCCCAGGGGACACAGGAGGGTATTTCAGCCCAGCTCTAAGGTTTGTTGTAGGAGATAAGCCAACAGTGATCTGTGAGAAGAGAATGCCTTATCCATCATGGATTAGTGCAGCCCTCCATGCTGAAATCAGGGAAAAAGACTCTCTTTTGTGGTCCTCTCCTCTATTCAAATTTTAACGTACAGAAATACACCAGAAGTTGTTTCTGTGTCATGACGAAACAACAGCTGCCATAGTCATGAAAGTTTTACATAGCAGAGACATAAAAGAGATACTTTACTCATATTCAGAAAGAACGCTAATAGGATGTTTCAGTAAACAAGGGACAACGGTGGTGAGTCGTGATACACTTGTTTAATAAAATAAACATGTATCTATCGCATAGAAGCAGCAGGAAATACAGATAGTGTCTTCGGTATTGCGTGCACTGAAGAGCTGTGGCTTTTAGCAGGCTATTGCAAGAACTCATAAATCTTACATTCTCTATATGATGGAGATAGTTTTCATACTTTATCTCTTCTTTAAGTGTGAGCTGAAGATACTCCTCCGTAATGGCAAAATGTATCAGCTTGCACTCATCACAAGGGCAGTCATCCTGACAGTATGCATTAGTGTTGAGAAGATCTGACTCCTCCAGGTGTGAAAAGCATTGTGTCACAGGTGAAACACCTTCAAGTACTTTGCTCAGGGTACTCCCGCTCTCTAGTATTTAAAAGGTCAATTATGCAATTTTCAGGTAATAATAAAGACCAAAATGAAACCAAGAAGGTGTTCTGGTGAATAAGGGATTTTGCTAATCTGTGTTACAGATGAGTAGTAATTAAAAAATAAATATTGGACTATTTCTTGATGCCTATAGAGATAGAGCCTTCCAGATGTATTCACTGGAATTTTATAATGTAGTTTGAGTGCTTTTCCCCCCATAACTTGTATTGTATCTTCACAAAAGCTATCTACAGCTTTGACCTCCCAGAAGAGCCCTCTCTATTTTTGCCCTGTCCCATGGCTCCTTCAGGACCGATGGGAGATGTGATCTTCGGGAGCACGACTTTCTTTTTGCCCTCAATGTAGAGGCACAGGTTTGCCCTTTGTTGCTTTCCCCACCACTAGAATGAAGTTGGTGATTGCTCTAGAGAAAAAGATCTCAGAATTAACAACTTGCTGAGCTCCGTGGGGCAGTAATTCGTGCCTATCAGCCAGATGGGAACTTCTTTCCAGAGTCCTGATAACTAGAAGGTTACTTCAGAAAATGAGGAAGAAAAAGAGAAGAAATTCATTCTAAAGCCACTGCTCACTTCACATATTGAAGCCACCCAGTTCATACTGGATTTGTGGAAGAGCAGTACTTCTCTAGGAATGAGTGGATGAAGTTACACTCCAGCTATCAAAATAAGGCCATATCCAGCACCTCTGTATTTTGTCTAATAGAGCTCTCCACCCATTCACATGGTATCCCACCTTTCTTCAGAATAGCAGTTATTTTCTTTTCAGCCCAAAGACCCTCCACACTTCTTAACAACTTTTTTTCCTTTTTTCTATTTACAGTCCCATGCATCCTGTTCTTTCCTGCTGGATCCTCTCCCCTCCCTTATTTACCTGATTTCCCCTGACAGCAATTCAGATTGCTTTATGTAAAATAAAGTATAATTTTAAAAATTTGCCAAAAGTGGGTTGCCTATGGGAATATTCTCCCACCACGTTCTTTCCCCATTCATCCTCACGCCTCCAGCGTTCCTACCCCGTTCCCCATTACAATCTCAACATTCATTGTCATGCTCTATCGCTACTGCAATCCCAACCTCTCCAGTGCTCTCCTTGTTGCTGCTCTCTCAACACCCCCACAAGCCCCCTGGTGTGTACCTGCTGAGTGTCTGCTCTGGTTATTCAGGGTGCACAGGCTTGGTGCACAGTTTCTGCGCTGACTGTCCAGCTCGGGAGTGCAACACTCCTACATGGCTGGCTCCTCGAGCTCACAGATCAGGGCACTCCACCTGGCTCTCAGTTAAGACCATGAATTTGTCTATTCTATTCTAGTTGCACAGTCCCTATGAAATACCAAACCAGTGGGCTGCTTTAGTAAATTAGGAGATACCGTTGATGCCAGTGTCTTAATTTCAAACCCCAGTGTCCTCTGCTTGTAATTGTAAAACTTTATGAGTGTACTGTGTAGAATCACGCTTTATATGGGACACTATGCTAGTTCCTATTGAGATGTTACATGTTATGTACCCCAAAGGTATTACATAAATCTCATGGAGACAGAAACAAATACTACTAATTAAAAGAACATTTATTCATAGATTCCAGTCATAAAAATACCTTCTATGAAGTTACTCCACATTTGTATGTGCTCATTTTGGAACATAGAGGCTACCATCAAGCAGCCAACAACTTAACTCACAAAGCAAGTCACTAACAAAGTAAGGCCCAAATCCCTGTTTTGGAGTAAAGTAAGCCAGCTGTACAATGCAGAGTTTGTCAGCATCCACTCTGCATGGATGATATTAAGACTTCCCTGCTGGAGTACTACGTGGCCATTTCTGGTTGCACTCACCCTGTGTCTGTTGTCACCATTGTACAAGGACCAGGACAATTTTTACTGGTAGTAACACTTAATCTTGGACCAGATGAACATACCTTTAAGCTCTTTTCCATGTGGAGAATAGAAACTATGAACAACACATTGTTGTCTTGCACAATAGCACTGTCTCTGTTATACTGGATTCTGGGCGTTTGTCACCTGGTCCCACTTACTATAGGATTTGTGGGTGACATATTAAAAACTGCTGAAAATTTAAATGGGCCACGAGTTAGTTACAATTTCACATCTGTGTTGATAATTACACCCAAAACTTAATCTCACTATGTTTTGAGAAGGTAGAGATAGGCATTCAATTACATAACATAAAGAGACAAGATTCTTTTATGAAATAATGATGCCTTTTTTCAGTTGAATTGTGAGCACATACATGCGTTAATATGTTTTAGTAATAAAGTACATAGCATCAAAAAGAATCTGTTTCTCAGGATGTGAAATCCGTACAGAAAATTACAACTACAGAGAAGTGAACCCTAAGAGACAGAATGCTAGAGTAGGAATTACCTTGCATTTAACTATTGAAACTAAATGAATGAGAAGATTATACAGTATCACCTCTAAACTCACCTGATATCCTTCTACAGATTTATCAGTAACATGGTGCCAAGAAACAGACATTTCAGAAGATGACAAAACTTTTACACTCACATCTGTAGGTATTTCAGTTGGAGCTGGAAGATAAAACACATGTTAAACATCCAATCTCAACCAGTGACATTGTTATACTCGCTTACACAGGCTCCTCTCACTTCAGTATTTCCTATCATTTTCTCGGTATCAGGGGGCCAAGTGTGTTAGTTTTTAATCTGTTTTTACTTGAGTGAACTTTAAATTCGGTGATGATCTGTATGGGAAATGACTCTACAAAAACAAAGCAATGATTCTATTACTTGGCTCAAACGATGTATTTTTATGCTTCAACAGTTTCCATGCTGAAATCTGTGTAAATTAAAACCAGGCTTTGATAAATAGAACGAAGCATCCAGTCATCTTTTACTAAATAGGACGGCAGCTCACAGATTATGTACATCAGATTTTTTAACGTAGCTACACACAAATATTCATGTGTATCTATTTCACTTAGTCCTGATGATACAAAGTTTTTATTAGACCAGATATTAGATATAGAGCTGGCCAGTGGCATATATAAACTTGAACACAGGTGTGAAATAACCCAACAGCATCCTTTATTAGGTGTACATCACAAAGCTGATTTTGTTTGTGTTTTAGTTCTGGATACCAGCCAATGCAGAATACAGACCATTATAATGTGATATGCTTTTATTCAAGATTTAAATATTAAGTTCTAGTTTAATTATAAGAGGCTTTTAACTTCACTGTTGCTTACGTTTTAAGTGAGGTAAGGAATTTAAAAAGGCATAAACTTAGCAACGCCTATAAAAGATAAGTTTTCCAAGCTAAGAATGGTTCTCTGTCGTGAATCTTTTGAAACAAGTTGCAACAGACAGGCATGGCAGCCTGAGCTGAGGAAAGCTTTCATACACTTAATCTTCCAACTGGGCATCCAGTCAACTATGCATCAAAACAGCCACTGTTAAGAAAAAAATCAGTTACATCGCTCATGAAAAGTATCCTAGGTAACAAAATAATCTTATATGCAAAGTTACCTTTTGTAATTGTCTTTCAGTGACTGTTAATAATGCAAATGTATAATTAAAAAATGATATGTTGTTGCAAAATTGTTTTCACAATGACAGGAATTTAGATAAGCAAGAGGCCTGTGCACTCATTACTAGCAAACATTACTCACTACTAGCAATGGCAGGTATGACTAGTAGTTGTCAGATACGGAACTTGGCTTAAAACACATGGGAACACAGAAATTCACCAGTCACTACAGAATTGAATAAAGATGCCCACAGTTATAACTAGACACACATAGATATATTACAAAATACCCAACTTAGTTGAAATGCTGTCATATTTATGTATGTATGTATGTTTATACATATCCACATGGAATATTGTATGACCGTATTGCTTTAAAATCTCGTTAATACCTCAGAGAACTTGTGTTGTCTGATAGTTGTAATATCACTTGCTGATTCAGAGGTACAGAAATACAGGTTGAATAAATGTGATCATCTAATCTATTCCCAAATCAGTGCAGACTCTCCTCCATTGTATGTTTCATATTGAAAAGTTCCAACCGCCAGCCATTTTGCTGATACAATACTCTAAACAATATTTCATCTGCTTATGCTTGTTTATGAACTCCAAATAATTTATATCCCTATTTGGCATTTATGTTCTATAAATATTTTGCAGTCTTTCCTGAGCCAGAAAGATGATATCAGCTGCTTTTCTCCAGCCTTCTAATTCAGTAATTCTACCAATAAAAGAAGCAATCATGTGGGCCTCACAATATGTTCTCTTCACTGAAAACATAGTGATTGTCACACAATTATCTTCTAACCTTAACTATACAAAATTAAGGCTGGGAGCCAGTAAGGATGCTACAAGGTACTGAGGTGACTTTATGCAAGTGCTGATGCCAGGAGAAAAATACGCAGCACGTTCTTTGGAATAACTTTCATTACTCCTATTGGAAAAATTCCTTCTAACCTGCCCTGCTGTTCCTGGATTTCATATGGACAGTAGGCAGCATCATAGCTCCGCACAAGAGCTGAGAGCACTACTGGTAAGGTTTGGAGCACCGTGAATCTGATTGTTTTGGTGACTCTTGTGCTTGAAAGCAAAGAAAAGTAGGTTCATTGAGCTTCTATTCCTTTTGCTGCCTGGATCTGGCATATTCTAACCACAAGTGTTTCTATGAAGTGTCTGGACTTTGCTAAAGTCGATGTTAGAACATCAGCGGCCGCTGAAGTAACTTATTTATCTGGAAGCTGGCGCTACTGCACATTCGCTTTTCTTCTGTCTTTTGGAGCAACTAGGCTCTGCCATGTCTCTGAACTGAGAGAGCTATATGAACCTACTGCCATTCCTGACATGGTTAGTGCAATCCTAACATAAACACATGGGAGCTTATCAGTCAGCTGTTGAGAACGTCTCCGAGAAAGGATGGATACTGAAATGTTACTTAGCAGATATGGCTTTTATTACACCATAGCTATTTACTAACTCATTTATACAATTGCAAAAACAACTGTTCTGTTGCTGTGGCAGCTGTTGAAGATGATATCCTAAGGTAAGCTTTTCTGAGAAAAAGGATTCGTATTAACCTCTTGAGATAGTTAAGTGTCGCTAGCTTGAATCCTGAATTATCATAAGAAACAAAAGGATTATTTTATCTTTTCTCTGTGTGTGGGCGATTCGTGTGCAAAGTTCCCATTAGTGCTAATGGGAATCATGAACATAAATCTCCCATAAAGTACACAGAATAAAGAACAGAGTCGGAAGTGTGAGAAGAGGCCTTGTTATCATATCCCTCCTCTTGGCTCTTTGGTCTGGATCTGTTGACTTTGTGAAGGAGATTCTGCTCTACGGAAAGAAAAATATGAGCAATTCTGCTTTGTGTTTCTGGCAGAAATTAATAAACCATATTTTTTTAAAACAGACTTGAGTGATTATGTTGCAATTAGGATGTTGTATATATTTCTTTTTATTTAATGTAAACCTTCTTCTAGTGCTTCCTCTCTCCTGCTAAGTTTGGAAATGTCATTTAAACTTGAATCCTAAAGATCACAGCATATAAAATAATTCCAGCAAAAACTAAGAAAAAGATTTTAGTGAACTGTCAAAGAGGTTTTCATCAAATTATTCACTTGATAGCTCTAACATCTAAACCAGAATAAAGAATGTGGCAGGGATAATTTATATTAGTGTCTAAACATGCTGGAAATATAACTGGATACAACTGAACTATCATTCCTTCACAAGTTTTGGGCTAAATTCTGATGCTGATCTACTCTAATAATAGGCTTTAGTGTAGTCTGTTAAGAAGAAAAAACCCATACATATGTCAAACGTGTATTAAGATCACAGAGACATTGCTGGATAAAGATGTAATGGTTTTAGGTAAAAAATACGAAGATGAGAATTTCTTTTTTTTTTTTTTTTAACTCTTAAATTTTTTAACAAGCTGTGTTAAAGATCTTGAATGCTTCGGTGTATTGCTCATTCAGACACCAAGTACAGCCAAGTGCTCTGCATCGCATAGGACATAGAGTCTGAAGTTGTTTATTCAGAACAACTGCTAGTGTTTTGTGTGAGCAATGTACACCCTCCTTGCTGAAGGTGTATGTTGCTGTATTAATCAGTGTCTAGGACCAGATTTTCTCTGCTGATGTTGGTCGTGCTGATCTGGGCCTTCGGTGTAAAACTTATCTGGAACCTTTACTCACCATCTTGTGCTGAATAAATGACAGCAGTCAGACTGAATGGTCCATCCCCTTTGTTGTTAAAAGCTTTCACTTTTACTTGGTACTGGGTTGAAGGTGGCATTGATTCGTCCTTGTGGACATACCGGCCAATTTCAGGATTAGTAACTGTAACTCTTCTCCATTCTTTCTCACCAAATGGCTTGAAAGCCACTATATAACCAAAGTTATTGCCATAGTGGTATTCTCTTGACAAAGGCTAAGGAGGTAAAAGATAAAACATTACTTTTTGTAGCCAACTAAACAAATGGATGTCTAATTAAATATAAATAATACAGAAAGCATTGATATGCGCATTGTAAAACCACTGAACTAAAGTTCCATTTTCTCCCGGTTTGCTTCTATGGTTTGCTCCCACCTCCCTTAAAAATACACCATCTTCACTATGCAAATCTGCAGTAGTAGTATATCTGCTACTTTAAGATCTTGTTCCTCATCCAAACTCAGTGCAAGACACATCATGTTATCTCCTACAGAAATAAACCAAGAATGATTGTGTACTAAAAGTGTTGTCTGCTGTAGCTGGCAAAAAATGCTTTCTTAAGGAGTAAGTGATAGTGGATATGTAACACAGACACACTATGTAAGTACACAGGTCCATGAGCATGTGTGGAGATACATATTCTTGTGAAACAGAGAAGAAAAAAATTGTGTGGTGGGCCTAAATTATATTAATTTACCCAAAGTTGGTCACCTATGCAACTTGCACCATTGATGAATAGAAATGGACACATTCAAAGAATACTTCATCCTACCACTTCCCACTGATGATGGAGGGTGTACAGTTACTGGTTTAGATTATCTACCTAGATTCTAACTGGTAAAAGTTTAAGTTAAATGACTCCCTCTTTCAGCATAAGCATTAAAGGTACCTATCCAAAAATATTTCTTAAAACTATAGCTGATTTCCTATACCTAAA
Source organism: Vanellus vanellus (assembly GCF_965231255.1). NCBI lineage: Eukaryota > Metazoa > Chordata > Aves > Charadriiformes > Charadriidae > Vanellus > Vanellus vanellus. Next base: position 32,667,701 of record NC_138905.1, on the reverse strand, counting down.
AATTATGAAAAATATAAAATTATGGAAAACCATCTGCTATAATGAAGTCTGCTTCATTTAACAAAGCTCTATATTCATTGATACCTCCTCAGTCCATGGAGCCTTTACCACAAGTATTAGACAATGCACCCAACAGGCCAAAATCATGTCATTCATCAGTGCATCTAAAGGCTGACCAGAAGCATTCTTTGAAAATAAACTTCCTGCATCACCTTTTCCCATACTGTAAACCTCACAGAGATGAAATAGCCTATCTTGAGGCAAAGGTCTTGCAGCAGTACAACAGAGAGTAATTATTATTCTTAGGTGTTTGCCCACTGCTGTAGCACTTCAGCCAACACGTGTGGAGATATTCTGAGCAAGGATTTATGAAACTTAGATGTTAATAGTGGAAAAAGCCAAAAAAAACCCTAGCTCACAAATTTTGTTGTTCATAGTTCTTTGAAGCAAGAATGGAACTCCAAAGATTCTCGGAGAAAGAAAATTGTGGTGAAAACTCACCAAATTTTTGGACTAATAGAAACATTTCCATTTTGACTTCAGAAACATAACACATGAATTAGAACACTAGTATACATAATACAACAAGAAAAAAATTAAGGCAAACACAGATGTTCGAACTCAAAATTTTAAAAATGTCTGACAAGGACATATGAACAATAATGGAACTTCTTTTCTTCATGACAAAGCTTCCAAGAGAAATGTACAGAATCAGACCAAAGGCCGGGACTTGTGACTTTACTCGGCTTAAGGTTAACTGACCCCTGCTCTGGGTGTGCCCACTATCAGATCCCATTGCATCCCATTTTCTCTGTTGCTGCTGCAAAGTTTCACCACTTTGCAACATCAGTGCTAAAGTCACACCAGTAACAATACAGCGATATTAAAAGCAGGCAGCCTTCAGCTGGTTGAGGACAGAAAGCCGGTTCTAGGTGACGCTCCCTAGACACCCTCGCTTCAGCATGGGATCATCACAGGATACAAGCAAAAAACAGCTGTGGGAACAAGGCCCAGAATCCAGCAGGATTTACCATCTGCAGAGTTCAGTAACCAGCAGGTTTTCTCTTGCTTCCTGTTCTTTTTTCCACATAGTTAACTGCATCTCTAGGAGAACAGTAGCTCAGTTCAGTCAAAAACTGGAAAGCGGCCTCAGTACACCACGAGTAGGGTTAGGGCACCCTTCTAGAGCATGGCATATGCATGGACAATCTTCTGGACTGAGCACCTGGGTGGATATTCTAACCATGATTCCATGTTGCAGAAGACAACTGACTGACTGCAGGTCTCTACATACATAACTTATTTGGCTTTTCTGGGGAACACAGGTGAAATGCTGACACATGACAAATCTGAATTATAATGGAGTTTTAGACAGTGGAAAGATATCCATCTACCTACAACATGACTTCTGAGAACACACAAATAACTTAAGTATAATTGGCAATTAAGATGACTACCAATAGATAAAATTCAAGAAACCTCTGATGTGAAAACCAAGCTGGATATTCAGTCTCTAGTTGTGATGCTAATCACACGCCACCACTTTAACTACAAATCAGCTACAAAAAAAAAAAAAAAAGTAGATAATCTATTTTATGTGCTTAATTTTTTGTGTGTCAGGCATATTCTGAGTGTACCTATTGGATGAGGTATAACTCATGTCTTAGCTTGTTTTCTACCTCAGGCCTGACTGGACATCAGGTAAAAGGCGGATACCTAGCTTTCCAGAACAGCTAACGTACCTTCACATACCTAAGTGTAGATTCATAGGCAACCTTGCAATTCAAAAAGTAGAAGGTTTCATGGACCGGGTCACCTTTGATAGCTCATCTTCTGAATCTATCATTGTATGTAGCTGCTTAAAATAAACCATATCTCATAAGCCAAAGTAAATAGCTCGGATGCAGCCCTAGTCTCAGAATGATTTTCAGCCAGAGCAAACTTTAGAAAGCCAGGACGGGCACTTAAACATTATATTCTGGAACGTCTTAAATAAAATGTTGAAAGCAGCTTGCTTTCCAATGGCTGCACATAATGAGTAGGTATAAGTAGCTGAATAGTTTGTAGTATCCACTGAAAACTTTGAAAAACAAAACAGAAGAGGGAGAGACAAATGGGGAAAATAAGGAAGAATGGGCACGCCACTCCTAGCTCTCTTTCTCAGTTCTTCTTTCAAAACAAGACTCAGAAGAGTTTTGATTGCATCTCTGGCTGTCTCATTCAACCTGGGCTTATGAATCATAGCAAAAGCTGAAAAGGGGTTGGCAGCAACGTGTAAGCTTGCCATACATTTTGTTCTTCTCTTCTTAATTAAAGACTATTTTGAGTAGCATATGCAAATGTCATCACATTTGGGCGAATCAATATACACCTTTATCTTAGCCTTACAGATAGATATATTGTTGTCTGTCAGACAGGCTCCGTAAATCTAATGCCTCTATTCAAAAACACTTGGTAGACATAGTATGGAAGATCCTTGGGAAGTAAATATGTGAAGTCATGCTTAACATGTCTGACTAAATGAGCTACCCATTACAGAACAGATGTAAAAAGCATGACACTAGCTAAGAGAAATAACTGGAATATAAATCTACTTGGGTACATAGGAAAGACTGAAATGATCTTGTACTTCAGATGTTGCATTAGTCAGTATTCTCCTGGTTATAATGTTTTTCTTTTAGTTTGGTTACAGCGGAGTTCACTGTATTGAAAATGCCACGAGTATGGGTCTTTACATGCAATGCAAGAAGTAGCTCTGTAGTTTGTTAAAGTTTTTATAAGACAGCACTTGTGAAGAAATAATAAAATAATCTAGGTCTTGTGCAACTGTCCATTGCATATGTTCTTATTTGGCTTTTGCTCTTCAAAAATAAATAAAGATCAGAATCAAACCAATTAGGATACATCTACTTCCTAACCTATTGCTAGTGGAATATGAAGTAACGTTTTCAATAAATTTTAACAAAGGTGGAGATCTTCCTTTTTCAGAAACTTAGAATTTTTTTTGTTTGGTAAATTCATTGCTAAAATACTTAGGAAGACTGAATAAATATTTTGAACTGAATTAAAACAAAACAAAACAAAACAAAACAAAACAAAACAGGAACATCCAAATCTGTTAGCCCAAACATAAGGCTGACTATTTCTGTGTCATACTTGAGAATTCTTTCAAAGAGGTACGATCAACCTTAAGTGCCAAAAGATGGAAATGTACATATGGATTAAAATTTGTGCATTCAATAACAGGACTGCTATACAACGAGAAAGTTACGGTTGGAATTATATCATCTTTATATTACTTCCCACAAGAAAAAGCACTCTTCATAGAGGTAAATAAGCTGCTACATCTGAAACAACTTATTCCCCAAATGACACAAATGGCATAATGTGCCTTATGTGTCTTTTAGCCTTATGAAAGTGAACAGAGAAGTCAATAGCACGATAAACTCGGTATTTTTTTTCAAGCATAACACTTAATCATCTTTCTTTGCCAGTCGTAATGCTTCTGGAACTCTGTTTTTGCTGGTAACTGATAGGCTCTGACATGAATCGGATAGGCATTTTTTGCTTTATTTCTCCTCCCCAGCTTTCTGAAATACCCTTCAGAAGACCTCCAACTCTCTCTTCCATGCAACTTTTGCATACACAACAACTTTGCTTAAAAATTCTTATCCTCTCTTGTTCTGGGTTTTGCTTTCTTCCTGTCTTCTTGTCCCTTTTCCCTTCTTCTCTGTTTTCAGAAGCATTTTTTTTTCCCACATTATATGTAAATTTTAAAAACCATTGCTTCAATACCAGATTGAAGATGGCATTTATATATATAACTATATATACAAAACATTCTAAAAACAAAATATCATGGATTGAATACCTAAGGTACATGAGAGAGATGAAATTTCCAAAAGACACTGCTTACTGAAAAGCTTTTTTGGTAACACTGTAATTTTTTGAAATTTTCAATCCATTCTTTTTGTGATTAACATTTTATGTCTGTCCCTTTCCCCTTTCTTTATTTTGCTAATACATAATCACTAAAGAAAAGTTAATGGCTTGGAGGAAAAGAAAACCATCATCAGTATGTGGATATCAATGAATGGCTACATTGTGGTATGAGGCAACGTTGTTTTGTGGTACCAGTCACGTTAGCATAAAACAAAACTTACAAAATGTCAATATAAAAGAATTTCCTTAAAACTATAGTTAATAATTATGACAGGCTAGTTTATAGAATGGCAAGGTGGTTTGTTTTTGTTTTTTTTTAATAAAGCCTGTAAATCTGCTCACAGCACATTAAAGTCATTATTAAGACATTATACTTTTAGTTGTAGTAAGCAATTCAGCATGCTATTCAGTTTGTAATTTAAAAAAGCCTCGAAGATACAATATGCAGAATTTTCAAATGCAGTTATATCCATCCATTATCATCAGTCACTTTGAAACACACTCAGAGAATTTTTTTAGATCATATTTTAGAAATGTCCAATACAGAAACATCTAAAATATCATCGTCCTCGTTCCTTTTTATGTATTTTTATGAGAAAAGTCTGAAAACCTATATGTGTACAAATCCTGCTCTCACAGGAGCCAGTGACAAACTATCCATGGGTTTTAGGAGGAGCAAGATCAGCCACAAGGAAGTACAGGTTTCATGCCATCTCAGTGCAATACCTACCATCCACGTTATTGTCAGCTCTCGATTGCTTCCACCCCCTCCTCCGACATCAGAAGGAGCCACATTAGGTGCTAGAAATATAGAAGAGACAAGACAAATGACTACAAAGTATGCAGTCAGTAAAAATATCGCTATTTACTTTTCTTTTTACCATCAGGGCCAATGAGCACACGTGGCACGCACAATTAAAATAATGATAGTCTGTAATAGCTGCGAGAGCCTGTGGTCTTGCCAAGACTAATGTATAGCTATTGCTGTGGGAAACATGACAGTTCTAACCATAACTACCAATCAATCATTCCTATTTTTAACCATACTCTCTACAATTATTTAATTGAATATTCAGAAATGGAACACTCCTCATAGGTCTTAAGAGAAGCACTGTGTATTGTTCTTGTGCTTCCTCAGACATTGGTATGCCAAGGGCTCAAGCACTCAGGACTTGAACATGTATTTACCTTAGGAGACTGTGATTATTCCCGTCTACTTCAATGGATTTACTCACAATGTATAATGTTAAATCCATGGATACATCTTTGAAGCATTGGCATCCTAATCCTATTCTAGGTTAGTGGCACATGTCTTCTTGATGCGCATGTTCAGAATGGGCAGATGTCCAGAAGTGAAGCTGGCATAGCACTCACTAATTTGCTAACTGCATTTTACACTGATATTCCATGTAACGAAACAAAATCCACTGATCTGTCATTAGTGCACAGCTGAGTGGTAAAGCAGGATACTCTCAAGGACTCCATTATAAATAATTTCTGTATTCTCATTTCTGTAAGACTCTTTGCACTAAGTCTGATGATTCTATCGCTATCCTCTGTGGTGTTTGTGTATTTATTTGCTGTCACTCAATACTGAGGACATACAAAGTACCACTGAAAACTTTGGAAATGACGGCCTACCTATAGTGCATTAAATATGTCCCAGGTGATCATGTATTAGCTACATGCACCATCTACATGAACATGTTTTTTGTGTTAAAAATTCTTATATGATCAGGCATTTTCTCCACTAATCAGTGAGTATCACAACATAGTAAGGGGATAGTTCCTAAGTGCTCTCCCACTATTTAAGTAAGATGTTTACTGAGGCCTTCTCTGAGGGTCAGCTGAGGAGAAACACAGAGCAGAGAAGAATTAATGTTTTCAAAAAGGATAAAAATATGTAACAATAAGTTTGAAATTGAAATCAGCATTCCGTGCATGGTTTGCCTTATTTCTGGCCTTCCAGAAAACAATTAGTGGAGAAAGAGACTAAACATACATATCATGACAATTCAAGAGGAAGCTTGAACTTATTACTCGACCTTGTTATTACTGAAATACACAGTAGCCACACTACCTATTATGAGCATATAACTTTAGTGCTAAGTTAGAAGCAGAGGTTTGCTAGAATGCTTAAGTAGCCAAAGAAGACACACAGGCTGCCAGAGAAGAGAAAAGAGACTGTGTAATGTCTTACAAATCACCCTTTTCAAGAGAATCTCCCTCATTCTCTCAACCGTTAAACCCACATTTGTCTCTCCATTACGACCAGGTCACTAATTCAGATAGCTATACTTAGACAATTACTCTAATGCATCCACAAGCCAAAATACATAAAAGTAGTAGTGTTATTGATGAAGCAAGCAGATTTCATTAAAAAGAAAAATCATAGCGCACATTCTTAGCACACTAATAAACATGTTACTGAGATTAGTTATCTACAAGAAGAGATACTTCAAAACTGAAAAAGACACTGATAACATTTGAGTTTAACAGACATTACTTGTCACCTCTACAGTACAACAAACACACAGAACTGTTTGTTTCTGTTTAACGCAGAACAAATGTTAAAAATAACTACAATGTGCAGACATGGGTTGTTGTTTGTGCAATAAAATATTTACTTTCTTCAGATTTACATGAAAATGCACACGCAGTACTGGTTCTGTAGTACCCTGGAAGTTGACAATGCAACCCAAATCCTATTGTTGCTGCTCATAAAAAAAATCCAGCTCCTGGCAGAAAATGCACTTGGGCATAGATGTTCGTCTGCAAACTGTAACTGATTTATACCCTATTTTGGCATGGCAAGAAGTGCTGACTGATGCCTACATTAACATTTTGCTTTGTTTCACCAAAAATGTCTCACAGTCTGCCAGAGCTGACAATGGTGCTGTGCATGGGGAATCAGACAACAGACTAAACAGACTACCTCTTTAAAAAGCATTGCTTCCTGCTAAAAAACTGGAGAATATGCCATTTTTTGGGAGGCTACAACAACCACCATGAACGTGGCACACTGCAAACTGCAGGACACTGCCACTGTTCTACCTGTGAGCATTATTTCCCCTCCTTTTCTATCTCTTCTCTGACATTTCAAAAATGTCTGTTGTGCAGCAGGGACTCCAAGAAGCATGTGTAGATTTCTCATTTAGATTCCTGGGCCTTCAAATACAGCTGTTGAGTCATAAAACATATGATGCTAACAGTCAATTTTATAGGAAGTGATTTCCTTTTACTTTAGTATTAAAGATCTGTGGCTTTTACTTCCCTATCCTGACTATTTTAACCGTTCTTTATTTCCTTTCTCCCTAAGCAACAAAATTTTTAATGGACCAAATGTGAGTCCTTTTTAATAAATGTTTTGAAATTTGCAATGCACATACATTTTATTTTGAAAATACTATCTAATCAAAGCAATGACCTAGCAGGTCTAATTGCAAAAAATAATTTTTACCCTTTAGTTTCAAATCTAATGCTATGGGACAACAATTTTAAATATATCTAGGTGGCACATGGATGCTAATATTTATTAAGGAGGATAAACTGGAATACATGCTTTGTTGGATAGAGTCTTTTTGCAGTGATACATTACCTCCTAGAGCACTGCTGTTATCTTCTTTGTACAGTCAAACCAGAACGTATTATGTTGAATAATAACATCTAATTCCTCATTTTGGAGAATTTATTTTAAAAAGGACGTGCCTGAGCCTAAAGGATATCCTTAAATACGCTCTGAGATTTTAACACTGAGCAATTAGACTGATAAGGGCATATGTTGTGTTGGATAACGTCACATCTTTGACATGGAATAAGAAGACACAAGACAAAACCTTCAATCACAGAAAAATGGCATTATCCAGAATAACACACATCCTGTCATGTATTCTTTAGTGAGAATATAAACTAAACAGCACATGGACATTTTCCGTGTTAAAAACATGCATTTTTTTCTCCTAAGTCCTGTACCCTGGTCCCAAGCATGTGTATACATTCATACACACACAACCTGGCTGATAGATACAGCGGGGAATCTCTGAAAGATGCAGTATGATTCTGTTTCAGCAATGGAAGCAAATTTGCTGTTTGTATCACGATGTATATTTCCTGTCTGCTCTGATGCTATCACATCTGAACAGTCTGGTATTTGCTTATTAAAATCTATAGCAGTGGGTGGCTGAAAATATATTCTCTGGACTTGCATCTTATAAAGTGCTTTTTTAAATAAAAAGAAAAAACAAAAATACAAAATTGATTAACAAAAATGTGAAAATTAAGAAGCACATTAAAAAACTTGACATTTTCTGTTTACGTACGAGCGCCTTCAGTTCTAATTCTCTGTGATGGCATACTAGGTTCTCCTGTCCCCAAAGTGTTTGTTGCTATTATCCGGAACTCATATTCCATCCATGGAATTAAATCAATCACTGTAGCAGACTCCATATTTCCTTCAATATCTGATGGATCTAAAAAAAATAAGAAATTGCTTTTGAAAACAGCATTTTTACAATGAGATCAGCCAACAATGTGGTTGATTTCAGCAAAACGACCACTATTCTGCAACCCCACATAGCCAACTGAAGGAAACTTTATGTTGTACATAAGGGATACATTTTACAAGAAATATTTATGGCAATGACTGGGAATTTGTAGAATATGACACTATCTTGGATAAACCCTCACAGATTTGTAAGTTTTTACTGGGTGTGAACTAGCAAAAGAATTACATGTAGTTATGAGGTATCCTTACTAATTACATATTGTAGTTGTCAAATTTTATTTTACCTACAGACAAATGCAAAGAGAAATCTGGTATTTAAAAACAGTAAAATTAAAATTCATTATATAGACCAGGGCTAGACATGTGCCAATGTAGGGTTTGATCAATTGATAAAGAGCGGTTTATAAAATGTCGTCATATTTTGGTGCACCTTATTAGTGAGCATGTTACAACTTGCTATCTAGTTCTGATCCAACAAGGGTAAGTGTTCCCTTAATTCCTATGAAAAGACTTATTATTGTCATAAGGATGAGCTTCTTTACCATAAATAAAATATGTAACTCGACTTTCTGTCTACAATTCACAGATAATACGGGTTGTTTCTATAGCTGTCTGCAGTTAAAGACAGAGGATTTTCATTTGTTGTATGCCCCAAGAGTTGCTTGTCAAATTGGAGTCTTGGGTTCAGAGGTGGATGAGAAATGAGATATTCTGTACTAGGAAGGCAGCTGATTTGGAATTAAAACATGAATGCAATGGTTGCAAAAAACCCAGGCACAGCAGTGTAAGCACTGGATGGTGACACAACATTAAATTTTTAATTCCAAAGTGCGGCCCTGAAGGAGAAAGAAAAACACTTTTCATTTTCTTTCCACCTGCCCACCACTCTCCCTCCTCCTTACTCAAATCATTTTTCTGTCTCGTCAATAAAGCCATTGCAAACCTTCTATGGCATCCAAGCCATGATATAAACTGGGCACTTCTTTTCCTTGGCTACTTTCAAACTCTTCATTTAATCTTACTGTGCCACAAATTCCCAGAATAATTATGAATACTCAACACAATGAGAATCTGATCCCCTTAATTGGAAAGAGCAACATAAATGTAAACAAGTTACTACATAACCTGTTCATACATACATCCATACTGTGAAGTAGAATACTCTTCTTTCATAAAACACACTTGATATTATACAACCGGAGATGAATGATTTGGTTTGGGAATAATGGTAGTAGCAATAATAACAACAATATTTCCAAAGTGCAATGCCAAAACATATTTTTTTGTTCCACACATTGAAAATTAGCAGCATTAAATGATAGCCTAAACACTGATGAGAGATCAACTTGGACTGTTCATCGTGCTTTTTTTCAAATGAAAGTGAACACTGATCCAAACTGGGAGGAGCCAAGAAATTAAGTAAAAGCTTGCAGTGGTGCCAGTGATGGTTACTATGGTGATTTTACCTATTTTTTGAGGCAATCATCTATTAATCAAAATTACTCAGTGTGGTTCAAATGAAAAAGCAATGAGTTTGAAAACACTGGAGTAGTTAATTTCAACTTTTCAGAAATGAATAATTTATATCTTTCCTGCTAGCTTTTTAAAAAAGGAATTCAACAATCTAGATTCCTCTCTGTCTCACTCAAGATGTGAATCCTACTCAACACACTACAGGAAAAGACTCAAAGTCTGATTGCATGTCTCAGTGACTAATTAATTCTGTGAAGCAGAAGAACCTCAGAGGTGCAGGTAAGCACATCCCATCATGCCTATAACACTGCAAATAGGGAATCTTCCTGAGAAGTGAGAGAGATGGATTCAGGTGTCTGCTCTGAACCAGAGTGAAGATCTGAATCCAACACTTGTATCTCCCACACACATTTCTAGTTCTAGTAACGTGCAGCACAAAAAGAAGCAGTATCAGAGCTGCCACCTCTTGCTTATAAATTCTTCCTATGTTTTCCTATAACCTTGTTTCTTCCCAATTCTTTATTTTTTTAATTAAAAGAAAAAAAATGAATGGGAAATAAAATATAATTTATCCTGAAAAAGTGGAGGGTGGCTTGGAAGGACCCTCCCTCCTGCACATATTTTTACTAAAGCAAGTAATCAGTTACTTGAACAGCTCTAATTTCTACATTAATTATTTTTTTAAAGTTCCAAAAAATATATTCTACAGAAGCTATTAAACAAGATATAAGAGATAGCAAGGGACTAGGGAACCTTCTAGTTTTATTTTCCAAGCTACTTTAACATAAGCCATATTCTAGCGCTGGCTGTTGGAGGTAATTATATACAAAAGAGCTACATATACTATATATTCTAGAAGAGACATCTGATTTAAGGCAGCAGGCCTAGTATTTTTAACTTTTTACTCTGAATACGTAACAGAGATTTTTCAGGTCAATATGTCAAAGTCTATTTCTTAGACATCTATCTCTGTGGTTTCAAAGGACAAATTCAATGAAAGACAATAGTTGAAACTACTAATATTGTTAGTATTTAGAAACGCTGAGTATGTGATACTCTAATTCCACAGAAAAGTACTTAAGTTTATAATTTATTACAGTGGCATAATGAATCATATTGATAGGACAATTCTGTATAGCTTGTAGTAATGCTGTCCTTCATAAAGCAGTCAAAGATATTGGTAGTTTAAAATTATTTTTATAATTTATGCATTTATGTTAAATCTTGCAAAGAAATATACATTAGCATCCCCTGTGTTCAGGCAGGTGCCTCCTCAACTGCAATTATGTGGCACAATGATGACATCCAGTGGTTAGAAAGATAATCTTAGCTATGTTTTCTCTAGGGGTGCCAGTTTTAAGGCAACTGGAACTTAGTCTGCTCCCAGGAAAAAGCAGACAATTTTAACCAACCTTCTGCATAACAAATACAGAAATGAAGACATCTGTTTGTCATCCAAATTAACCTGTAAATAAATTTTTATGATTCTAGTAGTTGATGTGGAATCTTTCAAGCAACAAGGAAAGAGTCAAAAAACAGGTAAAAACTCTGGGCTGTTCTTTTCTGTATTTCTTGATATTCAGTTCAGGCCTTCCAACTGCTGGAAACAAACCTGTTGACAACACACTGACAGGGCGGTACCTGCTACCAAACCCTGTAGCAGACATTAATAGCATCCCTGGTTTCCTTTTATTGTGATTATTTTCTGATTAGCCAAACTTTCTAACAAGCAAACATTTTAAAACCTATTGAATTTATTACTGCTGGCATTACTCTTACCTGTTTTGGCATCTTTCCACTCTTCAGATAGAAAGGTTTTTGACTGGATAGTGTATTTAGAAATAGGACTATGATTGTCTGTTCCACGACTCCAGGTAAGTGCTACAGCAGTGTCTCTAATTTCTTCTACTCTTATACCTCCAGGAGGGCCTGGAGGACCTGAGGAAAAAAAAAAAAAATTGGTAGTTCAATTCACAAATTCAATATTCTGAAAATGAAAGTTCACTAACTTTCCTACTTGTATTTATTAGATATAATGCTTTTGAGTCTCACTTTCTACTTTAGAACAGATTGAAAATGTATATATACATTTTAATACTCTACAGAGTGATTCAGAGGATAAGTGCCCTTGGAGGTAACAACTACCAAACGAAACTCCCATGATTCCTGCCTAAGTAGTAATATCAAGATTTTCTTAAGTGAAAAAATGAAACTGTTGCTACTCTTTTTTCAAAAACAGCGAATCACAGAATCACAGAATTTTCAGAGTTGGAAGGGACCTCTAGAGATCATCTAGTCCAACTCCCCTGCTAAAGCAGGATTGCCTGGAGCACATTACTCAGGACTGCATCCAGGCGGGTCTTGAAAATCTCCAGAGAAGGGGACTCCACAACCTCCCTGGGCAGCCTGTGCCAGTGCTCTGTCACCCTCACCGTAAAGAAGTTTTTCCGTGTATTTGAAAGGAACTTCCTGTGTTCTAACTTGTGCCCATTACCCCTCATCCTGTCACTGGGAACCATTGAAAAGAGCCTGGCTCCATCCTCCTTCAACCCACCCTTTAGATACTTGTACACAATAATAAGGTCTCTCCTCAGCCTTCTCTTCTCCAGGCTCAAGAGTCCCAGCTCTCTCAGCCTTTCCTCATAAGGGAGATGCTCCAATCCCTTAATCATCTTAGCTGCCCTTCACTGGACTCTCTCCAGCAGTTCCCTGTCCCTCTTGAACTGGGGAGCCCAAAACTGGACACAGTATTCCGGTTGTAGCCTCACCAGTGCAGAGTAGAGGGGGAGAATGACCTCCCTCGACCTACTGGCCATACTCTTCCCTATGCAGCCCAGGATTCCATTGGCGTTTTTGGCAACAAGGGCACATTGCTGGGCCATGGATATATTACTATGTACCAGGACTCCCAGATCCTTCTCCTCAGAGCTACTTCCCAGCAGGTCTGCCCCTAACCTATACTGATGCTTAGCATTCTTCCTCCCCAGGTGCAGGACCTTGCACTTGCTTTTGTTGAACTTCATTAGGTTCTTCTCTGCCCGGCTCTTCAGCCTGTCCAGGTCACGCTGGATGGCAGCGTGACCCTCTGGATTGTCAGCCACCCCTCTCAGTTTGGTATCATCAGCGAACTTGCTGAGGATACACTCTGTCCCCTCATCCAGGTCATTAATGAATATATTGAACAAAACTGAACCGAGTATTGACCCCTGGGGGACACCACTGGTTACAGGCCTCCAACTAGACTCTGTGCCGCTGATCACAGCCCTCTGAGTTCTGTCACACAGCCAACTCTCAATCCACCTCACTGTCACCTCATCTAGCCCACCTGAACTTGGGAGTCAGAAAAAATACAGAAAATCTTCCTTCCTAAATTCCACCTAAGGATGACCTTACTGGTGGCCCACCTTTAATCTGCACTTCTGCCTGTGCCATATTGGCCCTGACTGCAATTTATATTGAAAATCTTGTAACTTATATTGGGAGAAAAATCATACCTTGAAAGACATTTCTATAGACCTCTTCACATTTCTCTTGGCCTTCATATTACCCCAATGTGGTAAACCCAACATCAGATTCAGACTTCCTACAGACTAATATAACTTGAGTGAAAGCAGAAATAGGCAGTGTTTCTCTACAGTTCAACAAAAGCCTTCCCACAACAAGAATTTCAAAAATCCATGCCAAAATGTGGAATCCACTACACCCACTGAACTAAAAGCAGTCTTGTGCATCAAACAACCTCTGTGCACCAGAATAAACCCACAAAGACCACCACCAAGGAACAGCAGCATTAAGCTGTCAAAGGGAAAACATTTTTCACAAAACAGCCATTCCACACCAGCCCTTTCAGTCTTGATCATCAAGAAGGACCTATAAAATAATTTCTAAAGGGTATTTTCTTTTTCTTTGAAAGGCAGATACTTGCAAAGATTAATTTCAAATTTCATAGTTGTAGTGAATATAAAAAGCCGTGAACTAAATACCAACGTTGGCTTGATGGCACATTACAATGCTGCCAACACCCAGCTAAATTGTTACAGGTAGAAGTTGCTTTTCCTAAACTAGTTCACAGTTTCATCTCTATGCTTTTCAAGTATTAAATACTATTTCTGCTGAAACCAACTACTTAAAATAGCCATGTTAAACTAACAGCAACTATTGTCAATCCATATTTGGCTTTAAGCTTGTTAGTTGTACTTCATATCTGAAGAGACAGGCCTCTGTTCCCAAAACTTGCCTGTTTATTCCAAGTGTATCACTAAACATAATAAATGGTATTACGTCTGTTCACCAAACTGCATCTGGTTTATTTCTGAACAGTAATAACAGACAAAAACTGCTGGACTGAATGTTCACATTTTAATAAATGCATTTTTTAAATTTTAAATTTTTTCTTCTAATTACTACTACTCCCACACCTCTGCTTTGTGTGGGTAACTCTTTTATTGTTGCTGTGCTGTGCCTTGATTGCCAGAAGAGAGGTTGAAATGTGCAGATCAACAGGCACAGATGATTTTTTCATAGACTAGAAAGCTAAGAAGAGTGGTGCGTGTGCACGATATGTGAGTATAGTAATCTGAGTATAGTAATCTGCATCTGCATGTAAAGACACCACAATGTTCTGTAAGCTCTGCTAATTAGTACCTATTTACAAACTTGACCTATAGATATTTTCAGATCATTCTTTTCATATTGACTGTTCCCGTTTTGTTATTATGCTTCTGTTTTATATGATACACAGTTATGTGATATATATTAACTATTCTGTAAAAACAGAGACAATGCAGCATTTTCTGATTCCACACTCAGAGATAATAACATGCCAACATGATTCAGGTAATTATCCAACAATCTGATTGAATCAGTCCCAGGGCATATTAAAAAAAAAAGCCAACAAGAAATAACAGGATATATTTCTCTGCAGTATTTACAGAGAAACCACAGAAAACAAAAACAACTCAACAAAAAGAAAGGATTTTTACATCAGATCTAAACACAGTGTGCCAAATGTATCTTCAGCTCATGAGCTGTTTATTTTCTCCATAAATCTGAGAAAAAGGAACCAAATGAAATTAACTGAATCAAACAAATATACTGCCATATATTATTGTTCCTCTGTTTCGATCAATTTATCCTTCTAGCAAGCAAGTAATTCCATTCCTGACTCCAAAATTATTCAAATTTAGACTGGTTCCTCAAATAATATATATGCCATTGCTTAAAAAGAAATAAGTGTGACCGCTCTGCACCATCCATTGGACTATGGCCTATGACTTTGACAATCAAATTGCTGATTGTTTTTTCTGCTAAGATCCAAGAATAGTTCCCATCTAGTATCCTTGGCAAAATGTACATCAGTTGACTACAGGACTGCTCGTAACCAACTTCTATTAAAATTCAAATCTTGGCATCGAAAACTAATCTACTGATTAGCTGTCCTCGGACCTTCCTTTCAAGGTAAGGACTAAATACATCACTGCATGTGGAAACGGCCTCTTACTCCTCACAGAGGATGCATAAAATAGAAGTTGTTGCTAAGAGCTGATTTTTAAGATGAGGATTGTTAGTCCACCCTGGTAACACACATATTTGCTAGCCCAGCCCAAGGACTCAGGTAGATAAGGCCTTAGACCCACTATCCTGCAAGACTGTTCACTTCAGAAACCCTCAAGCAGGAAGCTATGGAAATGTTCCTAAGTCCCAAGAGCTTTCGTTCCTTCATTCTTCAGGAGATATCTCTTACAGATTCTCAATTCATTGTCAAAGTTTCTGAAAATGGTATGTGTCAGGAAACACCAAGGGCCAGCTGCTCCCTCAGGAAAGCTGAGCCAGGACTCACGAGTAATCCCAGGGCTGGTTGTTCCTTCAACAATGGGGCACAGTCCCACAGGGTTTAAGTACAGTGGGCAGAGCTGGGTACTGATATGGCAGTCCTAGGTACCACAAACAATGAATCAGGTGGATCCAGGTGACAAACTACTGCATATATCCAAGCAGTCTATCCAGGAGACAAGCTACCTACAGTATAGGTCTGAGGCCCATCCAGGAGGCAGGGCCAGAGACAGAGCTGGAAGCAAGCATGTCTGTAACACAGTTCCAGTCAGAGCTGAAGGTCCAGGGTTGAGCCTAATGGGGCTCCTGGGCCTAAGGGCAGTTGCATGGGTGTGTGTCCTGAGTGAGGCTGGTCAGGGCCATTAAGACCTGTTAGTGCACTCAGGGGTGTGACAGTCTTCAGTGTACTAGTATCACTAGCAATTCTGAATACAACAGCACTTTTAATACTCTAAGATCACATAGGACAATCCATATGAACTGTGAAATTGTTTTGTGGACAAACAAAATATCTTCATGTGCTGCATGAACAGTGGCTATAGAATCGTAGAATCATAGTATTATAGAATGGTTTTGGTGGGAAGGGACCTTGAAGATCACCAAGTTCCAAGCCTCCTGCCATAGGCAGGAAAACCTCCCACTAGACAAGGTTGCTCAAAGCCCCATCCAGCCTGGCATTGAACACCTCCAGGGATGGGGCACCCACAACTTCTCTGGGCAGCCAGATCCAGTGTCTCACCAGCCTCATAGTAAAGAATTTCTTCCTGATATCTAATCTAAATCTACCCTCTTCCAGTTTAAAGCCATTCCCCCATCATCCTGTCACTACGTGGCCTGATAAAAAGACCCTCTCTATCTTTCCTGTAGGCCCCCTTTAAGTACTGGAAGGTCACTATAAGGTGTCCCTGGAGCCTTCTCTTCTCCAGGCCTAACAACCCCAACTCTCTCAGCCTGTCCTTACAGCAGAGGTGCTCCAGCCCTCTGATCATCTTTGCGGCCCTCCTCTGGACTTGCTCCAATAGGTCCATGTTCTTCTTATGTCTGGGGCTCCAGAGGTGGACACAGTACTCCAGCCGGGGTTTCACAAGAGTAGAGTAGAGGGGCAAAACCACCTCCCTCGACCTGCTGGCCACGCTTCTTTTGATGCAGCTCAGGATAGGGTTGGCTTTCTGGACTGCAAGCGCACATTGCTGGGTCATATCCTTTACTGCTTCATTGATGAGATGTGCTGGAACCTCGCTCTGTGTTTCATACTTTGCTGTTGCCTCCTCCTACCAATGCATTGAAACTATAATGTCACCTTTCTCATATTTCATCAGATATTTAACCTTGACCCTGCAAGATGCTGAGTCTTCCACTGACAAAAATGGTAGTGAGAATTCTTCAGGACTAATCAGAACTGTGTTCATCATATTAAAACCTGAATGTTGAGCATAAAATGAATGCTAATTTCTTCCTCAACATAACCTCAGAGCAATGATTCTAATTGTAATTACTGGGTTGGAAGGAGAATCAGAAGCTTAATAAGACACCTTGTCTCTTTTTTTTATTTTTAAAAGGAATTGCTTACATAATACTAAGGCACATGAACAGACCCTTCTCTTTTTCTTTGCAAATGTATTCTGCAGTTTCACTACTTATCCTACTTGCTTTGACATTTCATCCAAAACTGATGACATTTCACTGGCTGTTACTACCCAGTGAAAATTAAATACAGAAAGATTCAAGTCCACAACATCCTCAAACGACAGAAATTTAGAATCAAGGCACAAGCTATACTTCAGCTGCTATACAGCTCTGTAGTATAACTGGAACGTGGGGCAAAATATGACAGCAATGTGGCCCCAAGCATCTGCTTTGAATTGTCAGCATGACAGAGCGTTAGCACTTCAGAACATGTTATACCTGGAAGCACAAAACAGAGTAAAATGCCCAAAGGACATGAATTAACTCCCGTTATTGAAACTATGCATTGTAAGAGATCTTGTAGGATACGTACTGTATGAGCAAGCATAGTGTTTTGAGACCTAAGTAACACTTAACAGACATGAATCAGTTAACAATGGAGTGACAGCCTTAACCCCAAACATCCTGGTTTCTGTCACATGAAAACTAGGAAACCTTTTAATGTAGGCCTAGTATTATACACAATAGTTTAATCCATAAAGCTTTATGAGAAGTGGCTTCTTAAAAATGTTATACAGTGGATACATCAAAATGATTATTAACATCTATTTTTATTAATGAACACCAAATTAAACTGTCTAAAAATTACTTTAACATAAGGAAAATACCCATAATAAAAAGATCTTTATTGCTTTTCAGGAAAATGCATTCTCAGTTAGACCTGTAAGTGTCTGGAATTGAATCAGGACCCTGAGTAGACTTTAAGGATTTTGCATGTTCATGCACTTCTCATTTTAATTGCTGTCATTTCTTGACAAGAAATAACATATTCTAAACAACCCAAAACACTTTGCTTGTCTAGGTGAAAACCAGCCACATCTGTATTTTACCTGGCAAACCTTACCTCTCACCACAAGGTCAGCTGAAGCCGAGGAGTTGTCAACGATTGTCTGAGCAGTGCAGGTGTACCTCCCTGCGTGCCGCAGCTGAACATTTTTAATGAGCAGCTCTCCGTTGGATTTAATCTGTTAGAAAAATAGCACTTAGTGAAGCCGGTAAACATGCCTGTACGGCCATGTGATACCTACCTACACATCCTTTCCAACTGATATACAGTGGTTGCTATTTCCAAAGAGCAAGCGCTTACTTTGAACGTGGACCACCCTCAAAGATACACCTGGTTTATATGACAGCTGTTGAAAATGTCCCGTGTTTCCTGAAGAGATGCTGCTCTTTACCAGACATGAAAAAAACAAAGTTCTCAGTAAACGTATTTTTCATAAGCCAACACTGCCCTTTTACTATTTGAAGCCCATATCCGAAGATTAAATTTAGTCAAGATTTTTTTCGTAAAGAGCAGTCAGAGGATTCCTCCATACCATTATTTGGTTTTTTATGTCTGTTTGTATGATAAAATCTCATGGAGTCCTACTAACAGTGCAGGATACTGTTTGCCTCTTCCTTTACAAGCCTAAAACAGTACAGACGCTTTTATCACAGCCTAAATGAAGATGCACCAAAGAGATGCTAAAATGCAGCGACTGTGAAGAAACAATAATGTTGAACACGGTTCAGAGCTCCTCAGAGGAAAGGCCAATCCCTGCTCTGCCCAGCGGTGTTGGCGATGGACAGGAGGATGGCAGTGACCATAACCCCCATGGAGGGAGGCCGGACTGCCGGGACTCCTGGCCAGCTCCAAGACAGACCAGCCCAGGGCAGCCCCTTTCTGGGGGCCACACAGACCAGCGCAGCACTGGGGCCTCCGCCAGGGCCAGAGCTGAGATGCTCTCAGCAAGGCCAGAGCTGAGATGCTGCCTTTCAGCCCTGCCATGGCACAGCCCAGCTGGCCATGGGTCCCACTGGTCCTGACTTGCCCGACCACCACCCGGCCTCCTCACCAGGGACCTGCTCAGCCATCCCTGGCTGACACCACCAGACCTGCCCTGCTCCCCTCCATAGGTCCCTGCGGGACGGGGACCTTGCTGGTGAGGCCCCTGCTCTGCCAGCCATGCTATTCCCCCCTGGCAAACGGCAGCAGGACCTGCAGGGAAGCAATTTGCCGTTCAGCGAGGCTCGTACCATCATCACCATCATCATCGCAGACCCTAATCCTTCCTCAACACTCTTCACCAATGCTAGACTACTGGGAAAATATATAACTCTGTTTTTAGATGGCTATAAGGTCCACTACCTGTGGTTGTACAGGTAGGCAAATTCAATAAAGTACTTTGTCCTACGACACTTCTGTGAACCCACTGAGTAACTCGATGTGCACCTGTAAAACAAGGAGAGGAAGAGAGGCTGCTATATACCCCACAGCTATTCTTAATGAAAAACACATTTTATGTTAAGAAAGATATTTATACAAATGTTTAAAAATAAAACGCTTAAAGTCTTTTGCTTATCTACCCTGCAGTTTATTCCAGAAAAAGATTACAAGGGTAAATCATAGGGTTATACATGTGTTAGTCTTAAAGATATTTCAGAAAAAAATGCAACGTTCTCTCCAAAATATATCTGATTCCTTTCATGGAAGTCAAAATGTTACAAAATATTAACAGATGGATTTATATCACACTATACTGAAAGGGGCAACATTCATATTTGCTAACTCACTGCAGATTGTTCAGAAATGCAATTTTCTTAAAAAAAACAAACACTGAGAGAACTCACTGCAATCCTGAGACCTTCACATGCAGGAGCAAAAGGAATTCAGACTGCTGAATATTTAGGTATAAGAACTAGTGTCATCATCAACGAAAGTTCGAGGGAACAGCAAAGACCTTCAATACAACTCAAATATTATGGGCTGTCATTAGTGTCTCTGCATTTAGACAGTCTGAAGCAATGAAATAAAGCTATGTCATCCAGTTTATGTTTCCCAATAGAGAAGGAGGGGGGGAAAAAAAAGGTTAAATCTTTTCCAAATGTTCTGAAACCAGAATGCCAGTTTAGAATCTATATTTAGGGGAGATTAAAATAGCCAGATAAAACTATCCTTTTCCTTTCCAAACTACAGTGATGATTTTGGATGCCAGCTTCAGATTCTGCTGGCATAAAATTTCAGCACAAACTGAAATCTGTTAATACCAATTCTTTTTGTCCAACATAAGAATCCACATTTTTAAGAAATTACTGAGGTAAACTGTTGATTGGATAAAGGATGAAAGAAATTGCTTAATTCTGGCTATCAATACTTCAGCTGTTTGCCTCATAGGGTCAGAGAGAAATGCAGGTTACACTGTACCTTTTCAATTTTTGAGTGACCCAAGTGCTGTTAACAATGATCAAACAGATTAGCTGGATCAGTTAACAATCCAATATTCTTGATATATTTCTGACCATTTCCCTTTTAGTTATTATTAAACTATGTCCACATGTACATATATATATTTTCACACTTTTCACTCAAGACTAATGTGACAGGGCTTTTAATTTCATTTGCCAAAGTGCAAGCACGATACAGAGATGAGGTGAGTCTGGGACAGTGGCATCTCTGTGCAGGTGCCCACCCCATTTTATTCATGAGAACTCCAGGGACACTGCCTTCGAGGACAGCATCCTTTGAAAACCTGTGGGGATTACTGCATAAGCAATCACTGGCTGGCTGCCTGACATAAGCCTTTTGTGTCTAGAGTGGGCTATGCAATGCTGTCAACAGTTTTCAGGAAGAAAAATCAGTGGGACTGTCAGTATTTCTGTGGGAGGAGAGAGGGCAGCGACCTGCTCCTCCGCCTTCCAAAAATTACGACAAAGAAGCTGCAGAAGTTCAAACTCCTTGAGTTTTCAGTTCCTGGGTTGTTTGTTGTTTTTTTTTTTTTTTTTTTCATTTTGTTCTTACTGGTTTTGGTTTTAATAAAAGAGAAAATAGTTCTCTATTTGACCGCTGTGTATAAACCTTTAGTTTATTAACACTAAATGTCATCCTAGAAAGAACGACACTGCCTGTGAATCATTGCTTGCACTTTGATTTGCAAATAAACATAAGCAAAGGTTGGGCAAAGCAATAAGGTTTAGAAAAACTGCATAAGCTTAGAATTCTCATAATCGTATTATTACTTCAATAACAAATGATCACAAATTCCTAATAGTCTTAGTATTCATTAATTCCTATGTTAGCACTTTAATTAAAATACTTTATTATATTTACTAATGGTGTGCCCATGTACTTGCTTTAACATTAATTTCCCCATATTGGAACTCGGTCTTAAAATCTAAATGATGAAAAACAGATGGGAAAATGTAACGTAATTTAAAAATCAACAACCGATAGATATGGTATTGTGTCCTGTTGGTTCAGAAGCTCTCCTGGAGCAAGGTTTTATGCAGCTGGTGATGAGGCTTTCCATACCTCAGAAGAAGCCTAAGTTCTTAGTGGTAAAAGAAGAGCTTACAAAGCAAATAAAGAGCATGGGCATCAGCAAATTCTGTCCACAAATTAGATATGAACGCACTGTATGTTTTCATTAAAAAACCTCAGCTTGGCTAAGTTTAAAAATGCCTTCCTTAACTCAGAGAAAACTGAATCATATACTGGAAATAGTGATAGCAGTACTGAGGGATGTTCCAAGGGTATCTGTGGTTCACCACTCAGTTATTTACCAAGTTTCAAGCAGACTTTCATCATATGAGCCCTATATTTATGTTTTAATAGTGATGTCAAAAATAGCATTGTATGACCTATTTCTGAGATTCACTGTTCTCTTTTGACTATCACCTTTGCCAGTGCACTGGATTACAGAAAGACATCAGAATGTGCCCCTGTGTGTCAAAAATCATTTACAGAAATCTAGTCTTTTGACTGAAAGCAGTATCCGATTCTGTTGGAACCTCAGAGGCAATAAAGGAACTTAGGTTAGTATGAAGCTAAGAAGCCCATTGTAATAATAAAATTAACTTGGCAGAAATAGAAGAACCTGGTAAGCAGACGGTCTTTTTTTTTTTTTAATTTAGGTTAAAAAATTAGACATCTGAGCTTCAGAGGTGTTTAATACACAGTGGTGATGAGATCAGCTTTTCCAAAGCAAGCAATGAATTAAAACATCTTTTTCTATTACCTGTACCTAAAATTAACTTTAAGTGAGTTCATGTGATTTGTTTTGTTCCTACCAGTAGAGGATCTGCTATGTGGTAGATAGAAGTAGAACAGGTAATCCAATATCTGTTGACGAATGTTAATATAAATGTGATTATAGCTGTTTTCCTGATATTGAGATCAGAGATGACACGGGGACAACACCGCCAGTGCAGCTCTATTGTCTCAATCTTATTCACAGGAGAGTTTATCTCACTCCGCTTGTAAGCCATGGCTGGCATGAAAGTTACAGGCAAATAAAAAACCCAGCAGGATAATGATGACAGAGTCATTCCCACTAAAGAATCTCTTCCTTCAGTGAACTATATTTATATGTAAAGGAAGTACAGTGCTAATTCTACCCCTGAAATGCGGACTGGGAAATATTTCCAACAAATATATTATTCTTCCCCATTCAGCATACTGCTGAGAATGCCTGAGGACACTGTGCTTTGTACCAGCATCCCTGTGGTAATATGCCCTGTTGTTTCATTTCCAACAGCAGAAAAAGCCTAGGTACATGTTCACATACTCATGGCTCACAACTTCATGCCTGATGATGAAAATTCACAATACACTGCAAACCGCATTTCTCTGAGTAGTGCTCACTCCTGGCTTTCTCAGCTCCTGCTACCTAACTAGGGATGGTACGTGGATTTTGGTAGTTTTTGAAGTCTTACAAGCACATAAAGTTACAGTCAACTGATTTTGCAGTGTATTTTCTTAATTCTAGCACAGAAGTTGGCATATCATGATCCTCTAAATGGATTACATTTCTTTGTGCTGGAAATAGCACTGTGGATTAATAATAGGTTTCCTCAAAGGCTTCTGTCAGAGCTAACTGCTCATTGGCTTCACCCTCAGCACTGTCTTCTGCTTTCCTTCCCCTCCTTGTTCTTAACCACTGACTCCATCCATCTCATTCCATGCTCGCTACATTACTATTAGGCCCTAGCCTCTAAATTTTACCCCAAACCTAGCCATAATATGTGTCTTCCAACTAAATCATGTCAAAAGCATCTCCCGAATACATCAAGGCACTGAAAGCAATGTATTGAGACAGTGCCTTTGGAGAGTCCTGAGACTGTTTTTCAGAGAAAGCAGTAGCTCAGCTGATTTGGTTGGCCATGCTTCATGAACGATCACCTGCCCCCTCAATATAATCAACAAATCGTACTGAATGAGCTCACTATGACGCTGCCTCCCAGGTTTTGTTCCAATCCATATGCAGCCTCTTCTTCCCAATCACACAGCTGCTTCTTCCTTGTCAGGGAGTAACTGAGCTTTCCCATCTAAACATTTTTCTCTAATTCTTCAGTTCTCCTGAAGTTCCTATTGATTTCCTGTCATAAAGCTGTAGCTAGGCTCCACACTCTGCAAGGAGGATTACTAGGGGAAGCAGTGAAGAAAAATTAAAATTACACTCGTCGTATCTTTTCTGCTGCAGAAAACTGGAATGTGCAACAAGAGAATTTATACAATAAAATCGTCTACTCAGTAATATGTTGAAGCAGAAGCATGCAGTAGAACACCTTTGTCTACCACGTCCAGCCAAGGAACAGCAAATTGTAATAATTCACAAAAACCAAGCCGGTATTAAACTATACTCCTCTGATAGGATTTTTATATTTCAACTTACTCTCTGTGGTCTACAAAAACAGCTGTTTTGGAGAACTTTACGTTTTAGCAAATGTCATCTCCAATCTAGAATTCATCTCACCTATTTTAGACATCTGTAGTGTGGATTTTGGTATCTGAACTAACCAGCTTTCACAGTCAAAGCGAAGAAAAAGGCCCTTCCACGTGTCATTTACTTAAATGTAAAGTAACTGTCTGGCCATGCATCTCCAGAATATTACGAATGTGGTCCTAGAAGACTGCAAAGCTTTCTGTACTTTGGAGAGGGATAAAGTAAGATGAATAATATTTGCATAAGGAAAAAAAAGCTTTTGAAAATACAGTGAGGTCCACACTATTGAAGGTTATTGATGGTTGCAGGGACACCAGAACAAGTTATACACAGACAGCTTGGATTCAGAAGTGACTTCAAAGCTGAATAGAGCCTGAGCTACGAGCCCTACAAGTTCTGTGCTGAACATGTTTGGTTGCCTTTGTGTCATGTCCCTGAACCTATGAACACTGGAAAGCACACTGTGGATTCAGCAGGTCTTAATTCCTGCTCAGTAGCAGTCATGACACTGAGGTGTATCAGCACCATCTTGAACAATGCTCCTCATTCTGTTAGAGCTTTTTAGTTGGGTGCAATGCTGTGAAATGTCCAGCATCAGTAACGACACCTTTCTCGTCCTGTGAACTAGCCGGGAAAGATTCCCTATCAATTCTGTAAAAAAAAAAATCCACCATTAAAGCTGGTGGTAAGGCAAAAAAATCCTAAATATTAAAATTAAATTATTTGCCAGTTCTCAGAGTGTTAAAATTTTGACGGAAATCAGAAAGAACAAAGCATAACGTTCCATGACACACTTCATAAAATGACCTCATTCTTGCTGGTATCAAGCTTTGGGCCAATACCCTAACTTCTTATTTCAAACACCGGAGCTTCTGCTTGTGGTGAAAGGTGCTGATATCCCATTAGACAAACAACTGCGCACCAGCATATAAATGTATTGGTTGAGCAAAATACTGCTGCTATCTGCTTTCAACACTCAATACCATCTTTGATACACTTCATTT
Organism: Vanellus vanellus; assembly: GCF_965231255.1. Classification (NCBI taxonomy): domain Eukaryota; kingdom Metazoa; phylum Chordata; class Aves; order Charadriiformes; family Charadriidae; genus Vanellus; species Vanellus vanellus. The sequence goes on along the minus strand of NC_138905.1, from coordinate 32,642,556 downwards.
AACCGTATTTTTTACACAACTATATTAAACCATCACAGAATGACACCATAGTTGAAGTCATAAGGGATCTCTGGATGTGTCTTGTCCAACTTCCCTGCTGAAAGCAGGGTTGACGGGAACAGGTTGCTCAGGGACTTCTTCAGTCCAAATATTTTGAATAACTTGATGGATGGAGACTCCATAGCCTCTCTAGACAACCTGTTCCAATGCCTGACCACCTTTCCATATGTTTGATTGGAATTCCCTCTTTTTCAGTTGCTGCCCATCACCTCTTGTCCGTTCACTGGGTGCTAATGAGAAAAGTCTGGCTTTGTTTTTCTTAGTTTCCTCTCACCAGGTATTTACACATTTTGACAAGATCCTCCTGAGCTTTCTCTTCTGGAGGCTAAATAATCCCAGCTCCCCTGAGCTCTCCTCATATGTCAGATGCTTCAAACCATTAATTGTCTTAACCCTATCACTGAGAACTCCAGCAGAGGGTTTTGGGGGCACACACCTTTGATTATTCTCTTTTTACAATAGGAACAGAACGATGGCTTTCTACTTTTCAATATTTTTTAAATGCAAGATGTAAATTTCATAATGAAACTCAAGTGCAAAACAATAGAAACCACGAACCTTTGACATGCAAAAAAATTTAAGAGAACTCAAAAATTCTGTCAATTTAAAAAAAAAATATTGTTTATCTTAAAAAAAAAAAAAAAGCAAAGAGTTGCAAGTTTCTCTTGTCAATAGTCTTGGTTACTCCAGTTTTGCACCATTTTGGAATTCTGTTTTTTTGCTGGCTTTATATTGTTTTGACAAAGGAGAGGGGAACTCAACATCTCTAGTGAGGCTCCACGGAATGCTTTTTTTGATAAATTATGATCACAAAGCAGCATGAAGCCTTGAAGCTATCTGCTGTGAAAATAAGGACAGTACCTTCTGTGGGATGTAAAAAACACACTAGATGCCAAGAACAGAACTTACAAACCACTTTAAGGTACTTTAAATGATCCAGATATTACATGATAGGGTGATACAGACCTGCATTTTGGTAGGTGTGAAAGCATCTCAGGTACTCAAATACGGTTTTTCCTTATGTTCTTTTGAAAATCTCACTGCTAATATGTGAAAACATGAGCAAACAACAAGTTTGCTCTATGGCAAAACTTATTGTCTGGCCTTATTGTTCATCTTTCTTTTAATTCTTATAAAATAAAGTTATTTGCAAGCAGTCCAAGTTCCAGAACATTAACTTAATTTATTAAAGATAAAATGGTAAGAGAGCTATCAGGGTTTCAGGTTCACTGATACTTTTTAAGACAACTAATAAACAATGTAGCAAACACAGGAATATTGATGGTATGGAAAGTATTTCAAAATGTACCCATGTCTATATGTGACTAAGAATATTACAGCCTACTTTTGAACTCTTCCTAAGTGTATGTACAAGTTTCTGACTTGAATCAGTTAAATTATGGAGTTCCTCTTCCTGACTTTCCATAGAAATGGATTAATGTAGCTTCAAAAGTGCAAAAAATAGTTATACACCTTCACATATTAAAGACAATTTTTTATAATAAACTTAAAAGAATATATGTATTTAGATAGTGTACATTATTAAAATATATATTAAAAGTAAGCTTTTCAATCTTTAAATATACATGACAAAATGCAGATCCATAAATAACAAATGACCAAACGCTAGAGTTTTCCAGATTACTTGAAGTGCTATATCTCTATGGGACTTGAAAGGATGTGTTAATTTTTAGTTCCTCAATCAAATAATCAGAGGAACAACCATACTTAAAGTCAAAAGCAATCAATTTAATAGTAAGATTTCAAAGACTCCATTTGACTTTTTGAAAGCTAACCAATTAATATATCTATATTTAATTTTAAATATCACTGTCATAGGAAATCAAAACAGCACTGACAAATGTTCTTGTGATAAATGAGTCTTAGTACTGATGTAATGCAAATTAGTTCTGCCTTCAGCAAATGATGGAGATACCAAAGCTTCCATTTAAAGAAAGAAGCCTTATGCAGGTATTTACATGAATTTCATTAGCATTCCATTATGTGTATGTGACAACAATATTAGTATTATTTTGAGAACTGAAATACTGTGGCTGTATCAAGTTTCAGCATGTTGATCTGCATTGTCACATAAATTAATAGTGATATTATCACGAAGACAGATGAGGATCCTTCATCAATAGGAAATTATAGCACAGAGAGCATGCATCACATATCCAGTAATTTTAATATTCATGATGGAATATTTTTTTCTTCTATGTTTACGAGGCGTTGGGTGGCAGCATGGCAATCCACTGCTTAAAGCCCAGCAGTTAGGGCTACTGCTGTCAAATGCTCAACAGCTCCCGCCTTTGCATCCGAGAAAGCCTGAGCAAACCTGCCGCCCAGTGACTTGAGCTGAGAACTGCCAGAGACGGAAGCGGTAGGCAGGAGAAAATCCCTTCGCTCACACAGGAAGGAAAAAAACCCTTAATGTAAGAATACAGTAATATATGAATGAAGCAGAAATACTGAAAGTGCATATTCCTTTTAATTATGCCCTATATAAATCTTTGTATTGGATTAGTTGAATTTGTTAAAAATTCTGCATTTGTTATTACTTAAGTGCTGAATCTCCAAATAGCTAAAAATCACAATTCCAGATAACTTCAAACAAAATTCTACTGTCCCCTCTGTCCTGAGTGATGAAGACTGATCTGCCTGTGCAAGAGGAACAGAGATTATCTGCACTTGCTTTGCATTTGAAAACCCAGAAATAAGGCTTAGGAATGCAAAACAAGAAGCTGCCCCTGATAAAATAATTTCTACCAGTATTGATCAAGTACTTCTGCATCCTACGGAGTATCCATCTCTGTAATCTACTGAAAGAGGAAATCTTCTGGCACAAGATTCAACACCCTCATGAAGTGAACTATCTCTTCTCTCTCTCTGCAGACCATAGAAAGTCTGTAGAGACCAAGCTAGCCTACAAAAGCTAGGCTCATTTGTTTTTTAAATCAAGCACTTCAATAAAGTGTCTAAAATATCATGGAGCTAATAAGAATTTGGGAGCAAAAGATCCAGGAGCACTGGCTATCTGGAATACCAAACAGGTAGCTGGGAACCTACATATTAAGTCCATCTTCACAGAGAATTACAGCTTACACACTTGCTGAGGTCCTTATTTGGCCCCAATTTTTTTCACTTGAAGTGCTTTGCCAGAAAGTGCCCTATAATTGGGATTACATTTCAGAATTACTTTCTCTGAAAAGAGAAAAAAAATCCAATTTCCTTCTATTTTCATTATTAAGAGGAAACCCCAAAAAGCATGTCAATGGTATAAAAACTTTTGTTCAACATATGACCAACAGATGGAGAAAGTTCAGGTTCCTTTCTCTTGCATTACATGGTCTTGCATTAGGAAGTCCTCTGGTAAAGGCATTTTTACCTTCCTTCCACACCAAAATCACGGATTCATCAACACTTTCAGCCCGCTTTTCTGTTTCATGGAACACAATTTCTTTGTGTGACTTCTGTCAGGTAGCTAAATGCAATCAACTAAATAAAATTTGACAAAACCAGAGTGGTTTTAGTTGCTCTTTTACAAGGAATACATTTAACGGGGCATTACTCCTTAAGCTCTTATTTTGACTGACATTCAAGATTCATTCCAGCCTTTATCTAAGGAGAAACTAATGCCACTAGGAGGTGATTCAAGCTTTTCAAGGTACTCTTATGCACTGATTAGTACTGAAGCATAAATATAAACCTATGAAAAGCATGTCTTAATAGTCACATGCAGGAAATGTTTTGAATGATGCTAGCGTATTAGTGTAGATCTACATATTTTGTAATTCCTGAGGCAATACAAAATACAGTACCCTTCTATTAAGTTTGGACATAGACTTTTGGGAGGTTTATTGCAGAAAAGGGGTTTATCTCTTTGGGTTTCAATGTTTTTCAGCTGATCTTAGCATACTTCTACTGGCCTGTTGGACAAGGGCTTGTTCTCTCACTGAAAGAGAGCAGTGTGACTTTTTAGGAATGATTACAACTCAGCAAATGAGCAGGCTGAGGCAGCTCTTGACTCCTCAAAGGACTGGTTGTTTCCAAATTAGACTAGAATAGTTACGGTGAAACATCTTCTTACACGGAGATAAACAGACATTGAAAAAGAATCTCTTGGTCCACAGAAAATCAAATAATATTGCCAGCTTAGGAGAAAAACTCTGCAGGAGGCACTGTTACATGGTACATCGTTTTGAACACGGAGCTGAAACTGAACACGGCCCCTGGCATTCCCGGACACTACAGGCACCACTAGCAACCTTTTCTCTCCACATCTGCAGTTCCTCTTGGGAGCACAAAAAAAAAGTATCTAAATTTGAGGATCTGTGTATCACTTAAACCCAGAAAAATAGAATAAATATATATACATGTGGGCAACCACTCTGAGGTTGTTGTTGAATATTAGGTAAATTAGCATGTGATCAGACATAACCAGAAGGGATTTCTACTTGAGATATTAATTTTGAATAAGCCTGATAGAAGACTGTGAAAAGATAACCATACACGCAAACATGAAAGATCTATGATTCCTCTTTCCATGTGCCAAAATGCGTGTCTTTGTATTAACTTGTTTAGCCTTCACGCAAACTCTTCTTGCTCAGTGTTTACAGACTGTTTGACTCCTACCCACCATCTGGCTCGGTCTTGTGCCAAATTCCAGAAATGTTGATGAGAAAAACATGGGTAAGTAAAAGTGAATGCACATGCACACTTTTTCAAGATAATTTGCACCCTGTTTATGATCAGGCTACCTACTTACCAGCTATTTTCACTATTTATCAGAGTGGGATTTAACTGAGGTACCAAAATACTTACGTCAATTTAGATATCTGATTTCAGATATCTACCTGCAAGTGTCTACATGTCTGTAAGGCGTCTAAATTGTAATTTTATTTTATGTTCTTAGCCTACTGCATTTTTCTAGACCTGAACCAACACAACAGAAAAAGTAAAACAGAAAAGACAGCTTTTCACAATAAAGAAAACTGGGCTTTCATGTATTAAATAAGGATCTATAGTATCTTACCATAACATTCCTTTCATAATGTTCGTGCTCTTTCTCAAAATCTATTACAAAGCCATTTAGAGACCAAATAAACGTCAGGTCTAATGTGGGATCATGGGATGCAATGCACTGCATGGTAGCATTCTCTCCAACGGTGACATCAACATTCAACGGAGCTAAAGTAATCCTTGTAGCTTCTGTGAAGTTAACAGCAAACATGGGAAATTCCAATAAATAAATGTTTATCCAAATGTAAGCTCAGCTCCATAACTGATTATACATTAAACTGCTCCCTCGAGCTCTAATTTACATGTTATTCATACAGCTACATTTCAAAGGACCAAACTAAAGAGAACAAAGGAAACCTTTTACAATGAAATGCCTAACTTCTGTTTAGCTGTCCTTTGAAAATGGCTATGTTTCAGTCTCTGAATCACATTACTGACTACGTAAAGCTATTTTTATTCATTGACTGCATCTCAGGTAGAAAGAAGACAGATGATGAATCTTATGTGACTTGTGTTGCATTGCTTTTTAATTATAATATTTCTTATGTTTTAAAACCTGTCTCTTTAACAAATGGAAAGTTCTGCTCAGTTGTCAGGCCAAGTCAGATTTCCATTCAAGCACTGCAGGGACTGAGATCTTAATTTATCTACTGAGAAACAATATAATGGATGCATAACAAACCATGCAAATAGCTATGTGTGGAAAGGAAGAGAAAATAATACAACAAGCGGAAGAAACCTGTATAGCCCCCAGAAATGCCTCTTGTTATTAGAGAAACAAAAAAAGTCAGAGATCTCATCATACTTGCTAGAGATCTTGGTATATGCATCAAACTCATATGGCAAATTAGCAATATGGTTCTGGAAGGGATTCACTGGATCACCGAGACCTCCTCCTTTTCTTTAAAATATTATCATAAAACAAAAAGCCACACAATATCTTCCTTATGCCATGACACATAATATCTTTCCCACCAATATAGGAGTGGGAGCAGAGTGCCAAAACCTGGAAGACGATAGCCATAAGAAAAGTTATTTGTACTAGTTAAGACCTAGGGTTTAGCATGCTCCAAGGAGCACACTAGACACCACCACACACAGAACAGCAAAAAGTCTTCAATAAAGCCAACATTTCTTGTCCATCTGCCCTGGAGAGAAACCTTCCTCTGGATCCTACTCTAGTAACCTAAAACCTGCTTAATACTGGGACTATGAGAACGGCACAACTACTGGCTACTATCCTACTATCCTACTACACGTAGGATACCTGCTCCATTCTATTGTTGTGCCTGTATGTTCAGCATCTGGTTCTACCATCGGTGATTTTCTAAATGTTTACATAAAGTACTCTACCAGTCAGCAAGAAGTTGCCGAAAGAGTGGTCCAGTGGCAGTGAACAAACAGTGTGTGGGAAAAAACGTCACACTTTATAGTGCCTGTCAGCTTCAGATTTAACTTTTTAATTTCCTGTAGTCATGCGCAATGTCTGAGAAGTTTTATGGGCCACACAATGTGCTTGGGAATACCATTTTCAAAGCATTCTTTGTCAACCCTCATCATTGTCCACAATGTGAAAATCATTTTGAACTATGTCATCTGACCCTTCTGTTTCTGCTGTGATGCGAGGGAGATGTCTTAGTCTTTTGGTTTTCCTTTTTAGATGAATCAAAGGAGAATTCTCCAAAATTTTAAAATTCTTTATACCTAGTTTATAAGGTTTATAAATATATGGTTTAAGTGTTTCACTGTGCGCATTTAGTATGCAAATGTTCTTCCTGATTTTAGAAGGTATGATGCAATTATTAAGGGGCTGGATATCTATTTACATAACCTTTCAAAATAATGAAATGCCTGAGGGTAATATTAAGACATATAAATCTGCAGAAGACGATAAAAAGTAACTGCAAACATTAACCGAATATGATTAATCAAAATAAAGTCTTACAATTCATTTGGTACAATAAATTTGGTATAAATCAGCCAGAAAAATGCTTTCATATGATCCAATGCTACAGATTAATTCTTATATTAGTACATCAATATTGCGGCATCAGCTGTCACATCCAGCACAATTTCTGGAACAGACATTGAAAAATGTGTTTGATAAACGACTCTCCTACAATCAGTGATACTTGATAAACATAGTTGTTCGTGAATTTCATCTTTCCCGTTTGTGTTCTACAGCTATTTATTTATTTGACATCAGATTTGAAATACACAATTAAGGATATCAGTACTCAATCAGTAAACCCTAATCCCCATAAAGGAAGGGAATTTAGTAATGCAATCATATGGTTATATGCCCCTATCTCACGCATGTAATGGAGGTTTCTTTAACTACAGTGCTTTCTCAAACTTGCTTACCCCACCAAAAAAAAAGAAAAGAAAAACTAAGGAAGGTCTATGAAAGTCCCATTTCTCCGTTTGAGTCATGGCCCCAGAATCACATCTTAGCCTGAGCACTAAGGTACCAAATTGAATGAATGCATTAAAATGTGTCCATTTAATGAATCAGATTTAATAACCTCTTACAGAAAAATCAACCCTGAAAATTGAGATACAGTCTCAGAACTGGTGCAAACATACCCGCTTTCTACTGAGCAATATGCTTTCAAAGCATCAATTCATTGTTTAACAAGCAATTAAATTAGACAGAAAAGATATAAAATGTCTTGCAAAAGTAGTGCAATGCTGAAACAAAAATTAGTGATTTTGGATTCTATATGAAACAAATAATGCAATTTAGAGGTTTACCTGTCATTTCTAGAACACCAGTGCTATTAGCTTTTCCACGGTTATTTTCTGCAAAACAGGTATAGCGACCTTCATCCAGCTTTGTGATATTGATAATTTCCAGGCTCCCGTCATCCCAGATACGTATGCTATTGAAAGTGCAAAAAATACATCAGAAGAAATTAGGTTTTTGTATTAGAAAGCAATATTTTCCGTAGAATTGTAGTAAGCGAAAGGACAAACCACAAACATCTCTTGGAAGCTCTCATCTCACTACTGCATTTACAAATGCTCCTATAGTAAAAAATATTTAAATAGATTGTGTCGTAATTAGATGCCTCACATTGCTGGAGCAAGAGAGAGCACTTTCATTAGTTTGTAGTCACTCAAGTATTTTTCTTACAGTCTTGTGATCCAATTCAATTTTGAATTGCAAACAGCACCAGACTGGTTAAAGTTGAATACCCTCACAGCTATTTGGAGCCATGCTGCTAGCAACATATCATTTTCCTGAAATTACACATTCTCCTGCCCCTGAAATCTGTAGAAGTGAGAACTAGCCTACAGGATAAATAGAAACATAAGGCAGAATTTTTAAGATTCACAGTGTCCACTAACAGCCAATACTAACCGGCTCCCATTTACAAGCAATTCTGTTCCTTTGCTCCAGGAGAATTTTGGCTTAGGAGCAGCTTTAGGCTTGCATTCAATGATTACACGGCCCCCTTTAGCTGCTAGGATTTTCTTCTTCATAGGGTTCAGTTCAAAAGTAGGAGGAGAAGCTGAAAGCAAAAATTAACACAAGTACTCCTGTTAGTGATTTTTCTGCAGAATACAATTGGTTTGCAACATGAAGGTAGACGACAGAACTACAAATTTTATACAAGTGTCCATTATTCAGACCAGTGAGAAAAATATTAATGATATAGGGAAGTGGCGAGAAGTAGATGGTGACCTAAAAGCAGCAGAAGAAATCATTATGTAGTCCTATGCTGTGTTACACCAGAGGTTTCTTTCTGTTGATTTCTGAGCCTCCATCTAAGTTTAATCTAACAAGATCAAAGTCCCCAGAAATCAATAGAAAGTTCCTCCCTTTCAAAGGCCTTTTGATCAGTCCTAATAAAATTTAGATTCCTAGAGCCCAAGTTCTGTAAAAAGTTGCTCACTTGATCATACTTTCAAATAATAATTGGGTTTACTTTTCAGTGGTTTTAACCCCCCTTTAGCAACTTTAAGGTTGTGCCCTTCTTCCTCTTTGTAGTTCTCTGGCCAACTGGCCTTAGGTGCACTCTCAGATGTACAAGATTAATGAGATGTGACTAGCAAGCACCACACTTACGTATCTGAGGTCACACCTTTGCTTCCCAATTTTCTCTTTATTTGTAACCAAATAATAATTAAAAAAAAGCTTTTAATTATTTTGCATCTTGGCATACCATCATTATTAATCACGCCAGCATGTGTGTGCACAGCTCGAGGAAAGAGGGCTATTAGTTAATTACAGCAGTACAGAGAAAAAACTCTGATGAATATCCACATTTTACCAACACTGAATTTTGAAAATGTGCATGCAAAAAGTTCTCATTTCTGGGTAATCCAGGCTGGTAGTGAGTACATAGTAACGGAAGAACAGTGAAGGATGAAGTGTTGTTGTGCAATGGGTTGGGGAAGTCAAGAACAGTTTGGCTCTTGGGAAAGTCTGAAGGCAAGGGTGAGATGGAAAGAACCCAGAGATACTACTGTAGGGAAATCTAGGAAAGCCATGTCATACAGCCAGTACACCTGCTCTAATGACATCAGTAAAAACGTCAGAAACTGTTTTAAGCCTCAGCACTCTGGATCTGAAAGGCAAACTTTCAACAGTGTGCTCCTCAGGAAAACACAAAGGATTAATTTCTATATTTAGACATCAAAGGGGACAGCTATATTGCACACAAACACTGCAGCTGATCGTAATGGGTTGTAGAAGGCAAAAGCAAAGTGGAGATGGAAGAGGCCTTCAAAGGCCTGCTGACTGACAACATGGTTTCTAAATGGGCAGATTTTGCCCCATGGAGGAGTGAGCACAGGTCAGCAAAAGAGAAAACACTTCTCAACCAGTTTGGGAAGCTTGAGAGGGCAGACAGCAACTCTACGCGCTTCATACAATTTCTGCACTACCAGTTCCTCTGGGGGGTAACAGCAGCAAGCAAACATCAGAAATAATACAGCAAACATTCCCCATAAATTAGTAACTTGATTCTTCAAGTTGTTGCCAAAGCCCAGCTAGGGAGCTCAAATAAACCCCATCTCACCTAGATGCAGTGAGGGTTCTTAGCTTTATCCTCGCAGGACTCTGTTACCAAACAATGCTTGCAAATATGACTGCTATCTTACCCAAGCCTGAAACAGCAAATAGAACAAATAATCCCACTGACCCACAATCTTCAGTTCAGCATTTGCATAAATAATTCCGTGTGTGTTTTCTGCTATACATTGGTACATGCCGGCATCATCAAAGGTCAGACCTTGCATTCTGAGTTCACCTTTCCGGAACTGAAACACAGAATCAATAAAACAACAAGGTAGTCATATAGACTACGTATGCTGAAGAATTCACACCCATCCCCGTTTCTTCATATTTTTTTTAGTGACAGTGTTTAGAAGAGAGTCCCCCACCCAACATTCAGGCACTGATGAGATTTTATTTTATCCATGTCACAATTCAGTCTTTGTGACAATGTGTTAACCGTCTTTTTTTAAAGAAAGATTCAGCGTCAATTGATATTTTTCTGGAAAATCCATAGCTGAGTAGCACTAGACACATCTATTCTTCAGTCTATGGTTACCATACCAATGCAAGTACTACTGATTCAGAAATAAGAATAAGAAATTAAATTCATTTTATGCACATAAGCCTTGTTTCACCATGCTCAGTGTTTATTACGTTATATTGTATCCACCTTGTTTTACAACCGTAAAAGGTCAAGGGAAGTCCCAATGAGGCAGTTTTTCAGAAGATTCTTCTGGAATGTAGGTTAAACTATTTTCTATTACTTTGTTTTAATATAAAAAGAAAATTTAGTAAATCAAAGTGTAGTACGTGAACTATTTCTAAAATCTTTGTGCATAAAAATGCACAAAGTGTGGTGAGGTATTTTGTAAATTACAAATGGATGCCAATCAGTTTTTGAAAGATCATGTTAATAAATTCTGTTTTCTTGTGAAAATGAAGCTGAAAAGCTTTAATTTTGTATATGAGTCAACTGGAGTGCACGGAGTAGTGGAAGATTAAAAGAATACTATTTATCTGAAAAAAAAAGAATAGATTAAAAGAATCATATTTCCTGTACTGTTTTAATGAAAAACATTTAAATCAGATTTTCTACAAGAAATCTTTGTTTTGTGCTAAGTGAAATACCTAATTAAAAATTATCTGATTTAGAAACAAGCTATATTCTCAAGGCAATTTAAGCATTTTTGCCATTTTCCATTTTGAAATCAGCTCATAATATTAACAGAGAGCACAATCTTCTTAATACAGGAGAATTACACGCTGCTTTCTACAGTCCAGTATGCAGATATTGTCAGTGAAAGTCAAGTTCAGTGGGGACCATCAAGCAATTTACTTGCTAAATTACTTGTTTGTAATAACTACAGAATCCAGAAAACAGCATTGCTTTTTCTGGCTTAAGCCATCTCAATGTGGCAGATGGCGATACCACTGTTCTCCCTCCAACCTCCCACATTTTTCTTAAGATACAGAACCAAAACAATGCTGCTTCATTGTCTTTTTTTGTTCGCTTGCCAAGATCAGTGTCACCACAGCTCAAGAGATGCAGTATTACATTGTGCCCTCTTCCGCTCCCTTAAGCCTCATCATACAGTATAGGCAATGGATATTAAAGATGTTGATCAAATGTCTGGGCAGAAAATCTGCTTTGTTGAAACAAAATATCCAATGCAATAAGCTTAAATTATCAAATGGTACTCATTTAAACTTCACATCACCTAAAATAATGGAATTTTACAATATTCTGTGGGTAGAAAAAATATGAAAACGTACATGATATAGGAACACAACTGATCTTTTAAAACATCATCATTCTTTCTTCTCTTGTTTCTACTGACTCCTTTTTTTCTTACATTTTTAGACACACTCATGTTTAATGTGGTAAAAAGGATTGTTTTTAGAGAGAAGCTGATAGACAGTTTTAATCCAGCAAGAAGAAAATAGCATTTGCTTATAAAGGTCTGGAGAAAAAAGGATAACCACCCCCCAAACGTGGTGAAAAGGCAAGTTCATAATTCAGAGCTGAATATTAAATACCCTGAAGAAACTGAAGAAAAGTTTGAGATAAAACTTCAAAAAATAGATTTTAGTCCCAAATGCAAGTGGAATCAGCAAATATTTGTATTCTTATAATTAATTTTCTTAATCATTTTAATCATGCATGCTTCAAAAAATCATTTCTATTGGCTAACCAATCAATCCTGCATTAACTATGGCAATATACTTACCGAGGCACCATTTTTCAACCATCTAATTGTTGGAATAGGCTTGCCCGTAGCTACGCAAGGCCAATATAGGTCACTGCCTATATCCTTCTCTGTGTCATTGATATGTTCTACCCACTCCGGAGAGGCTGAAAAATAAAAAAACATGATGCCTTGTAAATAAGCAGATACATATTTAATTAGCATTACAATCTATAATTCCACTGCTTTTTCCATGATACTTCAGAGGTCACACAAAGTAATGATGATAACTCAGCAATGCACCAGCACAAGAAAGAATGAAGTGATGATGTTTTTGTCTTACCATATAGCCTCAAAATAACTTCAACCTGGTTTTTATGAGAAGAAAATATGGAATATTAACTTGTGTGTCAGGTTGATGCAATGAGTCAGCACTGACATCAAGTGTGAGAACACAGATACTTCCAACATTAGTAAAAGTAACATAGACCATGAAGAATAAAATTGTTCTACCTACCTTGTACGTAAACTCTTGCTTGATGTTTATCTTTTCCTTTATAGTTTTCAGCTTCACACTCATAAAGTCCTTCATCTTCATACTGAATATTGAAGATCTTAAGAACTGCACCAGACATGCTTATCTCAGCAGTGGCTGGCATGGGTTCAAGGTATTTACTCCATCTGAGTTCAGGAACCGGACTTGAAAAGTACAGTGAAGTACAAATCAGCATGTTCAAGAACTGGCTGTTAAATTCAGACTACAAGCAAGTGTTTGATGATGAAACATGTATTTTCATTGCCTGAAATATGAAAGCTAACAGTGCTCCACAATAACTTTAAAATACACTTACTTCCCAAGAGCAAAACACTCCAGCGTCACGTTTTGCCCCAGGAGAGCATATGTGTCCTTGAACTTCACCTTGATATCAGCAGGATATACTTTTGCACCTAACATGAAAAAAGAGATTCTCAGAAAAGGTAGAGCAGAAAGGAATACAGCTATTAAAAATTCCACAATTCAAGAAAACCATTCTTAAAATTCCAGACAAAATTCTTCTTTACAGTGAATAAATAGCCTGGCCATCCACAAAGTTTGATTTAGCACTGAATTTTTAATAGTAAGGCAGAATTGTTTTACCCACCAACCAGTTATCTTTCTCTGGACAGAAATGCCTAACATTTTTTACAGCACAATGCTTTAACATAAACTCATTTACTTGCATTTGAAGTGTGATGATGTACTGTGTGTGTGGGTAGACAAAAGCCTGTCTCTATTATCCACAGATTCTTTTACTGGATGGAATATTTTGAATTATTGTGAATTTAAGTTCAATATTATCTTAGTAAGGGTATGAAGGAGCTAAAGTCAGCAAATCTACAGCTTAATGAGGGCACAGGGATGCAAATGTAATCAAATCTACCTACTGGTGCTCCCTGCAGGACTCCTCTTGCAGTTCTAGATGAAGATCTCAGTGTGAGTATTGGCCATGGAAAATTCAGACAAAAATCACTGATTTGTAATTACCCAAATTCAATCACAGTTCTTCACTGTAATAGGGGAAATTTAACAGATAAAAGGGTCACTGAAATCTTTTATGAGACTCTAGTGACTGTCAGTCTGCAGTGGCAAAAGGGAACTTGGTTACCATTTGGAATACATGCAGTTTTCATGAAGAAATTGCGGACAATAATCTAGTAAAACAAAGCCACATAGGTGTCTTAGGCGATTGGCCATGAGACATAAAGCCTTTGGGCCACTGTTGGATAGGAAATTTCAGCAGGGAAAAAGGATTTTCCATTTTCATGGGGGATTTCCTGGGAAAAACAATTAAGTCCTGAAGCCATTTATCAACTTCTACATGTGCTACAGTCATGCTGCTTTGAACCAATGCCAAGATCAGAAAAGATATTAAAGATTTTGGGATGAGTACAGGGGCTTATCACATAAAAGAGATGGGGACTCCAGGGATGAGAACTCTGTTCTCAATGATATGAAAGGAAATTTGTGAATGAATCTGGGGAGATTTCCTTCACAGGGTTTTCATTGTGGACGGGAATGATTTGGACCTCTGTATCTGGAAAACTAAATAACATTGTGCTGTAACCATTACAACTTGCCATATAATTCTCCTCACAGAGCTGAAAGTAGTTAAGAATGAGCAAAATGAAAATACAAACAGAACACTGCATGTGCATAGTATTTCCAATAAATACTTACGATCAGACTGTGGAATAAGTGGAATAAATTTACTGAATACACTCTTTGTTATTGAAGGGCTGGACACAAAACACGAATAATTGCCCTTATCTGATGCTTCCACATTTGCAATGTAGAGATTGCCATTCGTCTGTGACACAAATCGTCGTTTGTCCAAAGCAATGAATATTGGGAACTCATTTAGAAGCCAGCGATAACTGAGATCATCTGGAGGAAAATATTTTCTAGTCAATATTAAAAAAAAAAACTATCATCTACTTAAGCTATGGAATACTGTCTGCATATAAACTACTTCACTCTGATTTCTAGCTTACAGATCTTCTCTTCGGGAGAGTCAGCTATGTGCAAGAGAATATACATGTGTCAGTAGCCAGCTAATACCTGTCTACACTGAACGTCGGGGTGCAGATTACCGGGGACACAGTGTGCACAGCTACCCTTGGGCACAGCCCTCCCACAGGAACTGGAGTGGGGTGGGAGGAGGTGGGCAGCTGGGTCTTGACCTCATGCAACTCAAAAGCTGGGAAGGCCTCACCAGTCTTGCAATTTAGACAAAACCTTAGAATATTTTAACCAACAGTATGCTTCAATTCTTCAGTTCCTTGCAAGACTTAGACACAGAGTATAAAAACTAAACTAAAAAACAAAACAAAACAAAACAAAACCAAACCAAACCAAACCCTAACTAAAACGTTATACCATTTTACAAGGTAAAAGAGATGCTGACAGCCAAATTCAGCCCTCACGATGGAACTGCAGATGCTTGAGGTCACGGGCATAACCCCTGCAGAGCTCTTCAGTAGCTAATGATGAGAAAAAGGCACTTCCAAAGCATAAATCACCTAATCTCTGACCCTCTGGGTGTGCCTACTGCTGTTCCATGATTTTAACAGGAGCACATGATTGTTTCTATTGAGGTGACTTCATTAGGCGGAATGAAACTGGGCCCTGTCGAAGGCCAGCAGAAAGTCTGGGATGACAGTGACACAATGACATGTACTCAGGTCTTTTGAATGGTAGGGCAAGTCTCTCCTCCATTATCCAGACTAGTCTGAGTAATTTTACTTGTAGTGTCAAAACCTATTTGCAAATTCAATAATATCCTTTACATATGGTCAACTACAAGCATATAGTCAAAATGGAAAGCTAACCTAAACGGTGATTCTCAAGATGCATAAAAGTTACTGTTTTGGTAAACTTTAAAAAACTTTTAAAAATCAGTATTATTTTTTCTTCTACTCTTAAGCAGTTGAAAATGAAGCACTTTGAGCTGAATTACCTGGGTAGTGGTAAGGGGGCTCACAAAGAAGCACTGCTCCAACACCTTCTCGCACTTTAACCTCATAGCGTTCCTCAGGTGGAAAGGGATCCAGATCTAGTTTAAAAGAAGAGGGGGAAAGAAAACTGGGTTTTTCACTACAGTAATTGTTTTTTATTATTTTCAGCTCTGTAGAGATTATTATAGAAATACAACAATATATGGCAGATAGATACCTGTGGACCCATAATACCAGTTTTGCTCATTTTAACTTTGTCATTATCAAGTGCAATGATTTTTTTTTTTACAGTATTTTAGTCATCATAATTGCAGATGCCAGGAAAAAAAAAGAGAGAGTGGTACAGATTGTATCCCTAAGAGTAGCCAGGTGAGCTACATTTGAAGAAGGAATCCCAGGAAGAGAAAGGAAAAGGTTTTTCAACTGGTTTCTCCAAAATGCAAGTTTAATTCTTTACCGTAACTTAAAGTGGCTTCTCTAAAATGACCTGGTTGTCTTCCCTGACAACGCCAGCTACCAAGGACTGGTAAGCAGTTAGCTCAGACACACCTTTTGTGTCAGAGGTTTGGGACAGGAGTGGCTCGGTTCCCAGGAGTAACCTTAGCTGACCCTCTTTAAACCAACTTCCATACAGCAGAGTAAAGGGACTGTTGTAAAAGGTTAAAGAAACAAGTCATTCATGGAGCTATATATTGTCTCACAGATTGTGGGATAAAAGTAATGGTATCTGCAGAGATAAGACAACAGTTGCATGAGTAACCTTCAACTAGGTCAATAATTGCACTTTGCTGCTTCTCTTCACTCTCTTTTTGTGTATCCAGTCTGAAATCAAACTTGAGGCAGGGAATACCTCTTGTGAAGTTTCTCCATGTCACCAAGTGCAGGGAGATTGTAGAGATCCTGACTACAGTCCTGCTCTAAATGCTACTGTGGTGTAGACAGACCATCAGTAATAGCCACGTGCACAGCCTCTGAATGCAATATCATACCATAGAAACCACTTAAGCCAACTTCATTCAGATTACTTCAGCTCTCTTTAATGGCAGGCAGCTATGCAGTTCTACTAAATCCCCAAGGCTAGCTCTGAGATCTAACTAAAACTTAAGTCCAAGAGCAGCCAGCTAGAAATAATAAAGAAAAAAACAGGACAGTGCTACATGCAAAAAGAGATTAACTAGACTATTACTAAACAGATACTAGTCGCTACTGTAAATTGCAACATATAGATAAATAGATCCAGTAGACACTTTGCACTATCTAAAAATAATTAATTCCTTAACTTTGCAACAACTGCTACATTTACTATATATGGTACAGGTAAAGTATTCCTCCAAGGCCAACCACAGCTGTCAGACCTGAATGACTACAAGAATCTAAGAAGAGAATATCATTACGCTTTGTCAAATGCATGAAAAAAACTCTAGGAGAGTAAGTCAGTGTCCAGGGAAAGACACCTCTCCCAACTTCTGAAATATTAATGTTTATCCTGCTCAAACAGACCAGAAGATAATACAGATCCTTCCAGTGACTGACTGGATCTTGACTGGATCGATGTCTAAATGGTAGGCATTGTAATGGGCCATTCTAAGGACTTCTGATTATTATTTTATAAAATTTTACCCTGTGCCTTAGTGCAATGAATGTATTCAGTTCTCCACAACTATCTCCCAATTACTTTGGAATATTATTCTTTGATTAAAAATAAATTAAGTATACCAGACTGACTTAGCAATAATTAGTTATTTGACCAGAAAGATTTTGTAATTGAAGCCAAGCAAGCTCTTCACACAGATTAGAATACCTCTATTCATATAAAGGCTGCAGGGGTTTGAACATACTCCCATTCCATTTGTCAGCATGGACCTAACTACACAACGACTTTCTGTCTTCAAAATACTGACTGATCTCTGCTGAAAACGTTTCCCTTGTTGCAGACTTTTTGATCATGGTTTTTATCTACTTGCCACCATTATTCATTTCTGCCTTCACTGGAACAGATCTTAAAATCTGTTACAGAAATAAAAAAAAAAAAAAATTACAATAATTGGAACAAATCTGTTGTTAATTTCATACTGCTTTGCATATGGGCAGTGTAGGGTTTGGTGAAAAGAAAACCTATCACTGTTTTTAAGTTATTTTAGCCATTTCCAATTTACATTTTAAGTCTAGACATTTTGTATATAATGTTCTTGAATAATCATTGAAACTCTAGGACAGTCACCACAAATTTAAAGACATGGGATAGGACAAGCAATTTGTATATGTAAAAAATTATGTTAGTAGTACTAAAATAGAATGGTCTATGCCAGGTGCAGGGAAGTCATACAATTATTGAGACATAATTGTATACCTTCTTCCCACTTATGAAATGCTCTGTACTCTGATTGGGTCTTGATGTCTTCTTTGCGTAAGTACTACTTGGTTGTTACTCAATAACTATAATAAATGTAATTCCATGAACTCTTAATTGGAAGACATTCATTTTTAGCTAGAATGAAAGAATTAGCATAATCACTGCACTCCTACAAACGTACAGTTTATATCTAGTATGTATGGAAATTTCTCTTCCTTGTTCTTGCAGCCTCTCTGCTATGAAATTGCTGTGGTTTACTATTTTGACACTGTTTCCCAGCAAATAGAACAATAGAACAATCAGCTTCTGATTTTGCTCAGTGCACACCAAAAAAACACTAAATATTCCTGCAGGATAAAATTCCTTCCCTCAGGAGTATGTGTGTAACAGCTAAAAAAGATTTTAATGGGTTTTAAAGCTCTGGATCTATAAAGGTTGACTGGATCAATGTCTAAATCAAAAATGCCTATGATCAATTATCATGGTCAATGTCTAATGATCCATGATCAATGTCTAATCTAAAAAGAACCAGTTCTACTAAAGACAGTGTTCTCGGATTAAATGACATGAAGTTTACATGAGAATGTTACTTTTGTTCCACAATTTCACTAAATTTGACAGGAAGACAAAATAAAAGGTCTCACTCATGTATAGCTGGTCAAGATTTTTTTTAAATCTTCTAAAGAGTTGTTGCCATTTTTCAATCAATTTATGCGCAAGCGAAAGATCAGATGTTTTCTATATTCATTTTAGCAATTCTATAGTCAATTTTTTAGAAACGGTGATTGTGGAAGGAAATGTTTTTTACAGGTGACCAGAAAAAGGAGAGGGGAGCAAACACAACAGTGTAAAGAAGAATAACATTTTTTAACAAGTATTTATCAGTTCCCAGATATCTTTTCACTTCTATTCCTTGCCCCTTTATCCTATTTTCATTTAAATAGTTAAATATTACCTATTAGGGTTCTGTTCAGTATAACTGTTCAGTACACTGTCAACGTCCATCTCACGCAGTCTGTTAGCTGGTAGGCAGAAAACATGCCTCAGACTGGTTTGTTTCTACTTTTTTCAGCTATTATGGGTATTGTTTTCATTTTAAGTAGCTGCAGCTATTCTCATTGCTTTTATCCTACTGGTGGTTCAGGACTGGCACCACTGATGCCTGCTTAATTTTGGTGTAAATAAATATCCTGTAAACTGAATTTTGATGTCATCTCCATTAGAACGAAATAACAACTTAGCTTTCTATTCATTCTAGAAAATACACCAGTTAAACAGCCTAAGACCAGATCAACTACTACGCAATCCATCAGCTCTTTACAGCCTCTTAAGTTTTCTTGGGATATGTGGTCCCACAGTATTAAAATCACTAGCAGAATTTTTGCCTTCATCTCTGATCTTATACAGTAAGGAGTGAATTCTGCTCACGGAGGCTGCTGAAAGACAAGAGGGTCACTAAGCACTTAAATGTCAGGATTAAAGGGCACACAGAGCTCTGTGAATGGCCACCAGATAAGAGTGGATTCTTTTTTTGTCCTCTGATGAAAAAATATATCCAGGGGAAAAAAAAAAAAACAAACATCGTAAGGGAAAATAAAAAAAAAAATACCAAACTCTGTCTTCAGTCAGTCAAATTTTACGTTACTCTTCATGTAGTACATCAGTTCTTTACAACACATGGATTTGTTGACAGTGCAGGTCCGTGCATATGCAGGCATTCATAAGACGAGTCCACGAATGTCTGAAGCTGACAGAAATGTCCCCCAGCAGGGTCTTCACCATAGCCTAGGAGTCAGGGAGCACGCTTTACTAGCGAGTGCCATGCCTTCCTCCTGCAGGCATCCCAGTTGTGTTTGCGCAGCGGCAGCGCCTCATCAGCATATGCCCTCACTTGCATCTTTCTTCTGTGACTGTTTCCCCTCAGGTTCTCCCACGATTTAAAAAGAGTCTGGACATTATTATCTCAAGATCTGGCTCCATGAGTCTCTTCAATTAATAATTTAACAACAACTGACTGAGAAGGTTGTCATGTCAGCTGAATGGTAACGAATATAAAATGCTTACAAAACTTATTTTGTGTTGATCTCTGCAGACTAAGGCACTTAAGATACTGTTTTTACAGAGTAAAACAGCTATAGCACATGTTAGTAGAAGACACTGCAGGGTAAAAGATTGGGGATTTCAAGCTGACCGTAAGGTTTTTATGTTTTGACGTAAACAACAGCTTACATCCAAAACTCAGAGTGGCTTCACTGCTTCTGACAGTTCCAAAGATATTCGACACTACACAGACATATTTTCCAGCATCCCTTGATTTCTCTGGATTATTGATAACAAGTCTGCCGCCCACCATACTGTAGCGATCCTTTGTTAAATCAATATCCCAGTTGTTCAGTTTCCACCTATTAAAAAAGAAAAGCCAGACATAAGATTTGGCCCAGAAAAACAAACCTAGTAAGAAATATGATTTGAAAAATAACTCATAAATTGTGATAAACTACACAGGAAGTTATTTATATACTTCTATATACGTTTTAAGTTTTCCTTCAGCAAAAGCCACAGATCTGATGAACTTCACAGGTCTTTTAAACGTAACAGCCTTGTGAAGATGTGACATACGTTAAAACCTGATTGCTGGCCGTACAGCACAAGATACTTGAGCCAGCTGTGAGTGAACTAGCTAGTGATCAAGCACTGGGATTATAAAAATATCCTCAAATAGTTATCTAAAGCCAGATTGTCTAAGAAATTACTCCCTCTGCACCTTTAAAGTATGGACTAATGAAATTTTTAAGAGCTTTTTGCAAATTTGCTGTAGGGGATGAAAATGTTACATAAAGCCAAATGTGCCAGTGAAGTCTGTGCAAAAACAGCGGCATGCCTGATTTAAGATCTATTTATTACATTAAAAAAATTTCTGGACACTCTCACCTTAATTACCGTAAAAACCCACAGCCAGTTCAGTGACTCACTGTAACTTTCACTTCAGGGACTATGAGAGGATCTCGATGGACCAGGTCTGGCCCTTACTGACTTCTACTGATTTCAACAAAGTTACAACACAAGGAGTGGGTACCAGTATTCATGATTTATATCTACATCTATTACTGTGTCCACAAGGGGGAGCCCATAACCTTCTTTGAACGGAATTACACCTTTCCTGAGCACAAATAGGAAAAATGCAACTTAACTACATTTAAAGATCATAAAATTCTTCCAGTGTAAATCCTTTTTCATCACAAGGTAAAGATAGGCACTAGGGTTTGAAAATGAGAGTGCATACCCTATGTGTTGCTTCCTTAATGAAATGTTGTACCAAAATATACAGAATATTCATTTGGAAGCTGAAATTGCAATTGTCATAGAAAGAAACAATTATAGAAGCGGTATGAACAAAAAATAAATTAAAAATAAAAATAAATAATGAAATGGCAGGATTTTCAAGAAGCCATAAATAGCATTAGCTTTTACAAGATTTTAGAGGTATCATTTCAGTCCTGTGAGATATACATGTCTCTGCTACAAATAAATTCCCCTGTTCAGAAATACCTAGGAATAACTGTCACGAGGACAGCTTATGCTGCAAAGAAAGAGATCAGAAAAATATTGCACAAAATGTGTAACTGTGAAGAGTAAGAATTAAAAATGGTTTTCTTCTGATTTTATTAAAGACAAAAAAAGATCATATTTTTATGACATAGCCTCATTTTTTTCTCCAAATATAGTATTAATATATATTCGTTTTTAAAAAACAGGGTTACTCTACAGTATAAAAAATTAACCTTAACAAAGGTAGTCATGTGCTCTTCTTGTTCAAACCCTTCCTCTTAAGTGGCACTCCCTCATTCCACAAAAGCTGTGTTTGTGAGTAACTTCATTCACATGGGTAGATCTCACCAGGTTCAGTTGGTGTTTCTCATACATGCACAGTGTTTCTCACGCATGACAATCCTGAGTAAGATGCTTCATGACACCCAGTCAGACACACCGAATTTAAAAGAAGTGGTATCTCTTAAGAGCTAGGAACAAATATTTGTGGGTTTTTTACTATAAACTGCCTAGCAGCTTGGGAAGGTGTATGAGTAAAATGTGTCTTCTCTTTTTCCAAGGCTGTTTTGACTTCCAGCCGAGATGTAAAACTGCAGGAATATACGTATAAAGATATCTACAGGTGAGTCAGGCAGGAACCATCCAAGAGGCTGTATCTGAAGGGAGCCTACAGAAAGAGACGGTGTTTGAAGAAACCTTTGAAATGCTAGAACCACTGAGAGACCTATGAAATCTCTAAAGATGGTAACAGCGCTATAGAAAAAGGTCACTGATAATCAACAGTGTGTATTTGCATGAAAGGTCATTTTGGGAGAAACAGCACAGTAATCTGAGGTCCAGGATTTGGAGACGTGACTGGGGACTAACGGACTCATAACTTTTCCCCACGAAAGTGTGTTGCCTTTCATAGCAGTGTTGGAGGCTCCAGCAATGACAGGGGGGAAAAAATAGATTCCTAGAAAAGGCAATGAGTAGTTGAACTTTAGCAAGGGTGAAGGACCATCAAATACAGAAGGAAGAGTGGATGTACGCTTAACAGACAGTGAAAATAAAGAACTTCCACAAGAAGACCGAGAAGGTGAATGGTCAGAAAAAGCAAAAGTGGCAGTAATGAGTTATCTGCCCCTCAAACAGGAGAATTTTGGGTCATGAACCATCAGAGGGCTAAGAAATTAAGACAGTATATTGAGTAGACATAAATAATAAATGTAGACATAAAATAAATAAATAATGACATCAGGAAATAAAGAAAATGGCCTTATTCTGTATTGTAATTATCATCACATCAGCTATCAGCAATAATCATCAAATCTGTTTCTAGATAGAAGAGCTCTGGAGGTGTGAGAAAATTCTTTCAGAGTGACTTTACTAGTTCAAATTTTGCAGAGCCCATGACAGATAAAGAACGCTAAAATTTATGTAGAACCTGTAATCACTCTATGAATGGTATATTTACATAGTCTTGCAGACAGGGTGAGGGAGTCCCTGGACAGACTGGAAGTGATGGGTACGTGTATCAGAAGGGTACTGAATCTGGTACACTTCCAGCCCTTTCCAAGCATGCGGAGAACAAACAAATGCAACAGCAAAATGCCATGTAGAAAAAGTTGTAAAGATACTAGGGAAAGGGATCATATTTAAAAGGGATATTCTAGTTTCCCTTCAAATCCTTCAATCGCAGGTGGTTCTGTGTATGTAGACAACCTGTGAGCATATTTTTAAAAAGGCAATGAAGACTAGTTAAGCTGTTTTGATGGAAGAATACCACAGTTGACCACAATATTGTAACATTTAAAAGAATGGCCAGCAGACTCAACTGTTTTTTCTGTCTTACAAGCCAGAGTCTAGGAACACAAGTAAGTGAGTACTGGGGGCAGATCACAGGATCATAGGATAATTTAATGAAATGGATGTGTTCTGCTGGCAAGAAATCGCATCTGTGCCTTAGTATGGTGACAGCAGTTTTCTGCCCATGACTAGGTTGTAAATTAGTCATGGTCTTAATAGTGACAACCTTAAGTACATTTCTCTGTGCATAATGAGCAGATAATAGCAGGCAAACTCATATGGGTGCCCCGAAATCTCACAATGAAGCAATTAGCCCTGCTAATAATGCAATTATTGTACATGAGGTCATGTGTGAATCTCTACTAAAACTAGTTGAAACATTTTCCCAGAAGAATGTTTTTAATGTCTTCAGTAGCATAGCTGACACATTCATGAGTGTCCCTCTACAATATGGTGGATGCCATAGCAACATAGGATGCAGAATATTCAGGTTCAACAACTAGTCCTTCTTCTTTCAGAGCAAAATAGGGCAAAAAGCTGTTCTGAATCAAGATGAACAAGGACTTGAATCTCAGTCATCCTTAGCCTACGCTAGAAAGATAGCCTCTTAATTATTTTTTAAGGGTCACCGTCTTGTTTGTTTGCATCTGTATTAGTATTCCTTTCAAAAGCTGAAAACATTTAACACAGAAGGAATGTGCTACTTTCAACACCGTCCAGACATTTTGGCAAATTGAGTCAAGGTTGATTTTTACTCAAAAATTGCAACTCTCCCCATTTTTTCCTGCCTTGAAGACTTTCAATGGACCTGTTAAGTCAGTCAATCATTTAATAACACAGCCTGAAACACTCACTGAATAAAACACATAAGACCTGAAAATCAAAACAAGCGAATTACCTGTAAGTAGGAAAAGGAATTGCTCGAGCTCTGCAGTTCATTGAAACTTGTCCATCTGAGGATTCTTCTGGGTATATGGTATCAATGGGTTGCTCCTCAAAAACGGGCCCATAACCTTTGTTTCCTTCCTCTGAAAAACAGTTTGAAATGAATCATTTCTTTCTCGATTAGTAGCCAAACCGAAGACGAACTTACATCACACCTTCCACGTTCAAAATGCAAAGGCTAAATAGTGAGCCCTGTAAAAT
This sequence comes from Vanellus vanellus, assembly GCF_965231255.1. Taxonomy (NCBI): domain Eukaryota; kingdom Metazoa; phylum Chordata; class Aves; order Charadriiformes; family Charadriidae; genus Vanellus; species Vanellus vanellus. Next base: position 32,617,952 of record NC_138905.1, on the reverse strand, counting down.
CAAGATTTATATGCATCAACAAAACCAGAGCAGTACAGATAATAGAAGTGTTGGCCTTCTTTCACTGACTCCTGGTTCATTCCTGCCCTCTGAGAACAAAAGTAATTTAAACTACATTCCTGTAAAACTACCTTTTCTGCCTTCTCCACTGACATTGTCAATTATTTGATGGAAGTAATAATGAATTAAAGATATGCCCTTTAGGAATGCAGTGAGACCAACTTATTTCACAGAGGCCAACAAATTCTCACTGAACAGGTCCAGATGCAAAACAACTATCCAAATATTAAGTATTTCTTATCTTATGACCTAATCAACTCCAATTGTTTTATACATTTATTTGGAAAGAATCTTTATTGTATCAGACAAAGAAAACTTTATGTTGGAGATCACAGCCGAGAATTACATTGTTTCCAGAACATATTTCTGTCCTTCATTTCACACTTAGGTATATGTAATATGTTAACTCTCTGTCCTCCCAAAAAAAAATTTTAAAAAGCCACACATCGAAAATAATTTAAGTTTGTAAAGTCAAGCACTTAAAAGGTGAGTAAATTGCAAACAGGTTTGACAACAAGCTATTTTTTTTAATCTTTATCCCCCCCATTTGCAGATGCTATTGTACAGGTTACGGGGTCTGCCCACTGCTGCTGCTTTCCCTCTTTTATCTCCTCCATGCGTAAAGACTTCTCTTCGGGGTCTGTAAAAGCAAGAACAGGAGCAAAGGTGGAATGCTATGGGAAAATCCTGCTCAGCAAATCCAGGATGCAACTCTTCCTTTCTGTGAAAACAGCAAATATGTATTCTAGATATAGAATGGCATTGTGAGAAAATGGTGCATTCTCCTTATAGATAAAATTTTTAGACAGCACAGCTCAACACAGGTGTCTCTTGAGACTGAACTGACAGTGTGGTCAACTGTAAGCAAACGCATGGGGAAAGCCAAGTAGTACATGACTGCTACCAGGTTCACTTTCCATTCCAGTTCAGAGCCTTGCTCCAACTCCTAGAGATGCCAGAGATCTGGAATTATGACTGCAGGAATCTTGTAATACTGGGTAAACAAACACACAGTTTTCCTAAGATGATCTTTAGAGATGGCTGAATCATTTTAGCTTAAAAATTTCCAAAAGCAATTGTTAAGGATGGAAAAAACCCAACATTTTGCAATAGTATCTGTGCTGCCTATAATAATCCGCTACGTCTTGTAATGCTACATTTAAAAAATCTTCATAGATCAAGGGATAAACTGGCAATGTAACAGATGAATGTGCTTAAATCAAATTATGATTTTGTACTCATCCCCTTAAAATTCTTGCTTTTGGTTATAAAACATTTTAGATTAAATTAGGCAGGTTTTATAAAACCTAAAAGAGAAGAAAAAATCTATCTATGTAACTAAAGAATGTAAATTATGTCAATGTTAAAGTATCACATATACGTAAAACAATACTTTCACAGGTATCTTTTTTATTGTTCCATATTCATAGATATAGACTGGATTACAGCACTACCAGAAAGCTGCTTACAGATAAAAAGTAAATTCCCTTTCCAATTCAAGTTTGGGGAAAATATCACTGTTTCCTTTGGGGACAGGAGCAGGCCCAGAAGGCACTGTTATGCTGTGACACGTATGGTCAGGCAACTTCATTTTTAAAAACTAATTCATGTAATGAGAAGCGAAGCCTTTCAAAGAAGCAAAAAAGAGCAACTAGAAATAAAGGCAAAGCTTTTGAAAAATTGTCTGCTTTCTTTGATATTTTAAAGCACAACACTATGTAAAAATCTACATATTGCTAGATCAAAAGAAGAAGTAATTTCAGACTGAAAAGGCAAGAATCGCGTATTTGCTCAGAGCCTGGAATGGCTGAGCCACAAACCTGATGGCACTTTCTGTACATTCTTAAATACGAATACAGAAGAACAACGGCCTCAAGCAGCCCTATCACAGGCAGCTGATTCTTTCCACCTTAAGACTCAAATGATGTTCCAGACCACTTAGGCATTTCATGGCGCGCATTTTTAATGTTGCCAGCACTATTAATTATACTGAGTGAACGCCTGTTTCTCACACCTATCAAATATGCTTTATAATGGCACTTCTGATGCAATCTATTATGAATCTGGTTTCAGATCTCTGGCTGAGCAGAAAAAGATGCACAGACTGCATGTCAGGTGTGGTGACCAATAAACCTTTCATTCTCAGTCGTAAGCTGAGTGTGGACCATTGATATATAAACAGCATGAGGGAGAAAAGGGAAGAGAATGGGTTTGTGAAAAGATCAGCAAGAAATGTTCACACTTTGAAGTACCATGCCTGTGTGACTAAGTTTGGAGAGTGAGGAAGGGCAGACTGAGAGTACAAGGAAAAAGATCAGTTGATTGAAGTTGTACCTACAAGAAAAAGGGGAGAAGTAAAAGTAGAGAAAGGAAGAAGGAAATGGATGCTTTAGATAAACTATGGATGAGAAGAAAAGCACTTTTCATCTGTTCTGGTCCTGCTTTAGACATCACCTCCGTGCCTGGAAAGATCATGGAACAGATCCTCTTTGAAGCTATGCTAAGGCACATGGAGGACAAGTCCTGTCTGACCAAACTAGTGGCCTTCTATGATGGAATGACTACATCAGTGGACAAGGGAAGAGCTACAGATGTTGACTATCTGGACTTCTGTAAGGCCTTTGACATGGTCTGCCATAACATCCTTCTCTCTCAATTGGACAGAGATTAATTTGATGGAGGGACTATTTGGTGGATGAGGAACTGGTTGAATGGTAACATCCAGAGTGCAGTGGTCAATGCTCAATGTCCAGACAGAGACGGGTGACACGTGGTGTCCCTCTGGGGTCTGTATTGGGACCAGTACTGTTCAATATTTTAATCCATGACATAGACAGCGGGATCAAGTGCACCCTCAGCAAGTTTGCGGACAACACCAAACTGAGTGGTGTGGTTGACACACCCGAGGGATGGGAGGGAGAGGAAGGAGGGACCTGGACAAGCTTGAGAAGTGGGCTCACGTGACTTCATGAGGTTCAACAAGGCCAAGTGCAAGGTCCTGCACATGGGTCAGGGCAGCCCCTGGTCTCAATACAAGCTAGTGGATAAAGGGATTGAGAGCAGCCTGCCAAGGAGGACTTGAGGGTATTGGTGGATGAAAAGCTGGACATGAGTGACACTATGCGCCTGCAGCCCAGAAAGCCAATCGTATCCTGGGCTGCATCAGAAGAAGCATGGCCAGCAGGTCGAGGGAGGCGATTCTGCCCCTCTACTCTGCTCTCATGAGATGCTACCTAGAGTAGTGCATCCACCTCTGGAGCCCTCAGCAGAGGAAAAACATGGACCTGTTGGACAGGGTCCAGAGAAGGGCCACAAAAATGATCAGAGGAATGGAACACCTCTCCTATGAGGACAGGCTGAGAGAGTTGGGGTGGTTCAGCCTGGAGAAGAGAAGGCTCCAGAGGAGACTTTATTGTTGCCTTTCAGTACTTAAAGGGGGCCTACAGGAAAGATGGGGAAAGACTTTTTAGTAGGGCCTGTTGCGATAGGACAAGGGGTAATGGTTTTAAACTAAAAAAGGGAAGATTTAGACCAGATATAAGGAAGAATTTTTTTTACAATGAGGGTAGTGAAACACTGGAACAGGTTGGTCAGAGAGGTGGTAGATGCCCCATACCTGGAAACATTCAAGGTCAGGTGGATGGAGCTCTGAGCAACCTGATCTAGTTGAAGATGTCCCTGCTCATTGCAGGGGAGATTGGACTAGGTGACCTTTAAAGGTCTCTTCTAACTCAAACTATTCTATGGCTCTAGGAGGATGGACCTCATGACCTCTCAAACACCCTTACTGCCCTATTTTCTGGGTACATTTCTTGTGATTCACATTTTTAATTGGAGCAAAAGCTATCATCTAATTCTGATTATTTGAATCATTCTTCTGAGTTCTGCAAACGAGAGTCAGATGTTTTAACAGTGCTAGAACGTATTAGGAAGTCTTTGCAAGGTCAAAAAAAAACTCTGCACAGCTGATGAGATCACAGATACTGTATAATAACCAATGCTGCTGGAAGGTGGCCCTGTCACCCCTTCTTCAAGCGATACTCTCCAGCTGGGCAGTGTCATTCTCCCTCTAGGGGTTTCTGCAACACCTCTCATGCTTGTCTGACTTCTTAGGTAGTTGCTGAAGCTAAAGAGACTGGAAATCTATTCACTTCTAGCACTCTGGGTTAGACTTCTGCCAGTTTAGTGAGACAAACTTGTTCACTGATGAAGACCTGTGCTGTTGCAAAGGGTGGAATAGGAGCAAGGGTTTAGGCTTCCACTTTTTGAGTGGAAAAAAGTTGTCTTATTAACTGAACCATCTGAAAGAACCACCGCCTAAGAGAGATATATCTGAAAGCCTTACCACTACTTGCAGATGAGCTACAATATTATCTTGGTACATTTTTATGTCCCTGCACAAGCCCGTGAGAGATCATAACATAAAACATTCAGCACATTCAGAGAAAAGATACCAAAAGGATGTCTGAAAATAACAACCCAAAACCACCTGATGCAGTCATTTTCAAGTCATCTCAAGAAATGGCATCAGAAGAGGGAAAAAAAAGCCACATAAAAACTCTTATTCAGTACACTCTGTATATATTTAATTCAAGAAATATTCAACTTTTCCATATAAATTTATTTTTTAAAAAAGTCCTAGCTCTCAAATGACTTAATTTTGCATGGTAAACAGTACTGTAAGAATGTAGAGACAAATAGGTTTTCCAGCCAGTATACACTCCTGTTGTATTACTTAGGTCATAAAAAGAAAAATTAAAAACAAATCAGTGGCTGGTCATCTTTGTATCAGTCCTGCATGGATCTCCCTTCACCTCACATCTTTCCACGACACCACCATTTATCCACTGAAATGGTCTTGCAGCCTCTACGCACCCTGCTCCTGGTTCTCCCTCTCATGTCCTTCTCCTCTTTGATAAGGAAATCATGCTTATCTGTAAATATAAAGGTAGCACGAAACTTTTCAATATAGCCACCATATAAGTCCACTTCTTGTGTCTTATTTCCAAAAGCCTAATCACTGTCTGTTATTAGAGAGCATATTTCATTAGTTCAGTGTCTATTTTCATAATATAATTCTATATAAATTTATTAATGCTATGTATTGCTCTAACTACACTGACTCTAAATTAGTTACGCGAGGTACAAATTTGGCACAAATTTAACAGCATAGCAGACAAATTCTGACTTGATTTTTGAAAGATGGATGACTTGAGCAGAGCTGCTCTGGATGTAAGTCACCATAACATTGGTAGGAAGAAGGCAAGTGACTGATTTGTCAAAACCAAATGCAGTTATTATACATTAAAAATACCCTAAATTAACCACGTAACCTTCCAGCTTAGCTTACAGGTCTTCATTTAAAAGCATATTTTGGGAAATTATTCATTCAGTTCATGATACTGGAGGGTCTCCTTATCTGTCCTTTATACAGGCTTGCTGCAGAGAAGATGACAGTTGAGTAGGGATGGGGAGAATATGGTCACTTGGTCAGTTTGGGATTCGAGGATCAGGAGCCTAAGACGTGGAGAAGACATGTGGAGACAAAGTTTGGGACACTGAAAAAGGGTGGATGCAGGTATTAGGTCTATGGCTATTTTGTCAGAATGACAAAGTGATCTTGGTCTGCTTTGGCATTATTGTGATGAAAAGAAATAGATACATCCAGGGAAGGAGACGGCATAACTAGAAAACTGCTTGGGATACAACTGGGGAGGGAACCAGAGGAACTGAAACAGAAAAAGGAAACTTCACGTGGTATAAATGAGGTGCCAGGAAAATACTGTCCAGTGTAGACATCATCATACAGCTATAACTTCTTGGAGAATATGGACAGTCTTAGGGGAAAAGTGAAGGAAATTCTCACCATCTAGGAAAGGGTGAGCAGCGCTCACCTGCACAGGAACATACATATACAGAGCTCATCTGATTCCCAACTTCTTTCCCACCCAGTAATGTTAAACAATGTTTGAAAACCCCTGTTCTGAACAAATACTCCATGTTTTAATATCTGGCTGATTGTATTAGTCGTTCAGAAAATTCCTCACTGGCTGCATTTTCTTGGTTTGGTATTATCCCTATTGTGACAACACCTTTTTTGTCAAATTTCTAATTATCTAGACTCATCATGTCCGAGTCCCAGCCTGTCTGAGACCTGACACAAGACATATGTACTCCTAATGTTGAGAGTAACATGCCTTCTGTTTTTTCACTTTTGATTTTCCCATGTACATTGGTTTTAATCCTTCTAAATACACCAAATGACCTGCTGGGTTTTTTTTAATTGTAAAAATCACTACAATAGAGTGACTGATTACCTGATATTTCTCCCTACCTGATCTTGGTAGATCCTACCAGATCTACCATATTGTATCATCTCAAAAGGTGTCTTTTTGACCGATTCCAAAACCCCTCCAATAAGTAAGACTTCATAATTTATTTTAGCAATTCTGTTCCAATGTCTAACAATGCTTACAATTAGAAGATTTTTCTTTTTAACATCTAAATTTTAATATCTAAAGATCTTCAATTTTTAGACCTTTTTAATGAGCTTTCTGATTTTACTAAAAGTACACATGTTAGATCTGAGTTTCATCTTCTTGTATTTTACCGGCCTCTTTGTTCTTTCCTCTTATTAGTTAAGAAATAGTGAAGAAAAAATTGCACCACTCATCTTGCTCTTCACATGCAATGGAAGTCTTTAAACATAAATATGCAACACAAATATGCAACAATGCTAACCTGTTACTACCATAGACAATATAAAATACTGACTCAAAACATCAATTTCAGTGGGTTAGAGTGCTGAGAAAAAGATTTCTCTGTCAAGAGAGAGCAGGGTTAGTTTACTTGTTTCAACACCAGTCATTCAAATCACTTTCAGACAAGTCAATTTATTTCATTATCAGCTAATTCAGTCCTTACATGCATCTAATTAATTTTGAAAATCGATTTTACTCATAGATTAAGGATAATGTAATGAAGTAAATCTGCTTATAATTATGGGAATGGCTGTTTGTGCGAGCACAACCAGAAAGGGACGTTAAAAATATGTAGTTTATTAAAGACTACTGTGATTTTTTTTAGTTCATAGGAGAAAACAGCAGTTCTTGGGCTTATTTTTTCAAATACAGAAAACTAAATAAAACCTAATTGTTTATTTTTGTCTTACTCATTCTCAGCTACAGATTGCACATATTGCATATGTTTGTAGGGGTTATGTGTGTCAAATAATGGAACACAAAATGCTTTTAAAGGCTTTTCTTATAGTTAATCTGGGTTTGCAGCACTCAAGCATCTCAAACTTTAATGAGATGACACAGAGGAGACGAAGTTCAATAAATGAAGTTATGAGAAGAATAGTAACTCCTTTATTCTTTCTTTCTTCTAATAAATTCAAAGTAAGACTCTTGACATTAAGTGTAGGATTTTTCTCACATAATTTAAAAACTTAGGGATTTTGTCCAAACTAGTCATATGGGCTTGCTTTAGAGTGGTCAGACAAGCATTTCCAGCAAGTAACTCAGATATCCCATTCTCTCTTCATCAGCCACAGAGAAGGCTGAAGCCTTTATCACATATCCAATTATCCAATCCACATATCCGATATCCATATCCACATATCCAATCCACATATCCACCTTTAGATGGTTAAAATAAAGCGCGATGTATCTTCCCATAAGGGAGTCTGGCTTTACCTGACTGTATCCGTGCAACACAACCTGGAGTCTCGTAGCTGAGCCCACTAGCCAAAGCCTACTCCTGGCACTGAACCCAGAACCCAAGCCTCCTCCTGGAGCTGAATCTTCTAAGGTAGCCGTAGCACCATCACTAGCAACAACAGGAACACTAACGACAATCTCTCTCCCATTTCTTCAAATGTTAAGATTCAGGAGGGATGGTACAATGATGCACAGCCCACTCCCACTCCCGGATGAGGGACCTATTATTATATACTCAGTTTTACTTGTTTTGCAGCAGCGTGTAAAAACCTCTGTGGAAGGTCAGGGAGCACATCGTCAGGCAATACTAAGAAACCAGTCTTTGCCCTAAAGAAATTATTATTCCAGTCCAGTGCAGCACCAGAAGTGCAACTGCACTTTCTGCTTCTTACTTGTTCTTCAGGGGTCAGACACCCAGAGAACATGGAGAAGGTCAAGCAGAAAGAGATACAATTGTTCTAACACCCTCACATGTCCAAAGACAAGTGTACCTGTTTCTTCTTAGCCAAATTTGAACATCCTCTAGTGGATGTCATAGAAATACACATTTTTGTCCATGAACCTTATGCAGAAATGTATTGAAATAGTGATTTTTATCAATATATATAGGAACATAATTTGCACCACACCAGATAAATCATCGGTTCCTTTTCCAAATTTTCCAAACACCTTTTTTTTTTTGCAGTACCTCAAAGTGTAGGTTTGATCTATGAAGTTCCTGGGGATAAAATGACTGTCTCTTTGGTTATGGGCCTTCACGGGACTGTAAAGTCCAAAGAGCTTTCCTAAATCCATTTATGAAGCTGAATTTAGTGCTCAGATTAAATATGACATTAGATATGATAAATGGGTATGTATGAAGCTGAAGACAGCTCATGAGTTCAGCAATTTTCTAGTTTATAATAGAGCCAAGAAAATGGTAACCCCAGGCAGCTGGTACATCGCGGCAGAAGTAAGGCATCTTACTCATGTTGTAGTACTTTGTTTTAACAGAGTCAGACTCATCACCACCACCACCAATTTTTAATGATTCTTTCTAGGTTCAATCATGATCTTCTCTTTTTGCTATCAGTTCTGCGCTCGGATAGCTTCAGAGAGTTAGGAATTTCCTGGATCGGCACTGACAAGGTGAGAACTGGGCGCTGGTACATTGTTTTCCAGGACACCAGGTATAAAGGAGCAACTTGCAGCACAGCAAACCCAGTGCAGTACAGTCCCTCTGACTTTTGTTGCTACTTTAGCACTGGGAATTATATGCAACATGCGGCAGGGAACACACACTTTCCTAAGAAGGAAAGAGCTGACGATCTTATTCAGGACTTCTGTACCACACGGCAGACAATTTGGAAAAGGGAAGAAAGACCACTATACTGGTAGACGCAGCTACTAATAATTACACATTACTTCACAGTTAATATTTAATGACCACCCTAATTCAAACATACCTATTTTCTTCTGCTCATGGACAGTTGCCACACGTACACTGGGAGTTACTTTATATCTGATCTGAGATGTTATTTTGTAGGGATCATTCCTGCAATTTATTTAATTAACTTATTTGTACAGACTGCTACCCATCTTTTCAATATACTCATTCTCACATTTTGCATAATCAATTCTCTGTCTTGTCTAACTTGAAAACAGAAAAGTAGAAGAAAACAGAAAACAGTATACAGAATAGTATACTGAATTTTTACTGCTAGTCTTTATAACGATGTCTCTCAAAGACAGGTCACTAAACCATGTTAGGACACTTGTGCATAAGTCTGCCTTCATATGGCTAGTATGAAACAAGGAACGGTGTTATAAATTAACATTTACTCTCACTTTCTAATTTGATAGACTGATTTCAAGCACGTCTTCATTTTCTACATTCTTTACAAGATAAACCTTTTGATGTTGGCTAATAGGGTAGTCATAATCTATATTTCATGCAGGAGCTGTGAAATATTCTTCACTCAGGACTGAAAATAATATTTTAACTTACTTTTTATTTACAAAGTTATTAAAGCTTTATCAATTTTTTAAAAAAATATATATTTCAAGCGATACATCAGAAATGGTGGATACATAGTTATGTGGCAATTCATTGGGAAAGTAGATTTATGGGGAAGTCAAATGAAAGATCAAGTGACTTCACTTCACTTGATTCACATGCTGTGAAGTGTTCAAGGCCAGGCTGGATGGGGCTTTGAGCAACCAGGTCTAGTGGGAGGTGTCCTTGCCCATGGCAGGGGGGTTGGAACTAGATGATCTTTAAGGTCCCTTCCAACCTAAACCATTCTACGATTCTATGAATCGTGTGCAAGAGATTTTTAATGGATGCCCATTTGTATATTTGCCATATTTGTTCTAAAGTGTCCTTAATCTCACTAAATTCTTAAATTAAAACACACAAAAAAAGAGGACTAATTGAATCTTAATAAGGGAAACAGCTGATTAAACAAAATGGAGCAAGCATTCCCTTAACCAGTACTTATGGGTCCCATATCCAGCATCATTTAAAAGTTGCTTTACAAGGAACAACTTGCACATGTCAAACAGAATAACATTAGTATGTAAAGTACCATATGCAAAAATAACTAACAGAGGAAATGGTGATGGATATTACTGAAATACAGCGAAGGACTGCCAGTAAAACATGCAGGGCTATATATGCCTACAAATCCATATGTTCAGAAACTACAGAGGTTGTATCCTAAGACCCTAATCCTGTAAACGTATTCAATTCCATAGTAAAAAAAAAACAAGCTCTAAGACCAGAAGGCCAAACCTCCAAATATGAGGAGTGCTGAAAAATAAAAGGAGAAAGAATTGAATGGTCTTCAAGGCCTACAGATCGCATACGTTAACAAATGAATTACCATTTTGCTTTAAAAAAGAAAAGCAAAATCAGTATGAATTTTCCTTTCAGAATGTCTGTGCATAAACCAATTCATTTTGAAGATAATTGTAAGAAGGTTAGCAGTAGTTTTTTGATGGATAAATGCCTAATAATTCCACTGTCATGAAAATTTATTTTCAAAGGAAGACGGTAAGTTTTACTAAGGGATGGCTACAAGAGCTTCTTCTGGAAATATGAAGATCTCTAACTTCATCTTTAAGGCAGGAAAAATAGTAATACTGTTTGCTTAAAGCAAGTAATAATGAGACAGCATTGATTTAAGTTCATTACAGGCCTCTCTATTCTCTCAGATCCATCACAAAATTTAAGCACCTAAGTTGAGCCAAATCAACAAGCTTACTTATGAACATGATGGTTCAGCACATGTTCAAGTCCTCTGCTGCGTAAGAAGCAACTGGATTCTACACCCACCACAATTGTAACATGAATATCAATAGCAAATCACAGTGAAAAGTTTTCCAAAAGTCAATGTCAGAAAGAAGCTAAAACAGATGGAAAACCTTAAGATCCCGTCACTCTCACTGTGCACTGATATAATTTTATTTTAATTAGCATCTTTATTTTTCTAATGACCATTCGCCTTCTCTTTCTGTTCCTGCTTCCTGTATACATCTCTATTTCCCTGACATTTAACATTGCCAAAGGTGGCTGCTTGAGACAGTCATTTGGTATCACTCTCATCAGTATTGATCTAACGGATGTTGTTGTATCCTGTTACATATTTTCACATGAGAGAGGGACAAAGATCTGTTGATGCAGTGCATGGCTAGGTTAACCTTGAATGCTAATGGATGCTGAACAGAACAGCCATGGAGTCATTCATTATCTTAACTAGCCTGACTTAAGTCGTCAGGCGCTGTATCAGCGTCGCGAGCTTAGAAACCACTTGATATTTAGAAGTAGATCTCGTACTGTTTTCAATATGTCACAGAAATGAGGACCTACTAGTATCTGAGAAGCTCATGCTCAGAAACAAGGTGGTCTGGGAATGAGTCAAAATATCCCTAACCAGGCTCACAGGAAGGTAAACATTCTGAGCATTATGATCACAAAACACATTTTTATTATTTATTTACAAATGTCAGACACTCTGCAGTAGCATGAAATGGTCTAGGATCCAAGCAGGGACACGGCAGACAAAGTAAACAGGTATTAAGTATATTTGTCTACTTCGTGTTTTAGAAGCAAATGCGTATTTCTCTTCAGCAATTGTGAGTAATGCTGTATGTTGTGGTAAAAAGCTTTAAATAATGTAGATCCTGGCCCTCAGTTCGTAACATGTATTTTGGAACCTACTGTTCCAGAGAAAACCCAAGCTATATATAATTTAAGGTTTGAGGGTTGGATTTTTTTTTTTTCTTCTCTAATAATCAAGTGGGAAAAGCTGCCCTTGGCAAGCTTATTTGCTGAAGCAGTAATGTGTTCATGTCCGCAAAACTCATGACATAGCATTTCGTGGTCTACAAAGAAGATTCCGTCATCCTGATGGAGAAGAGGTACCAGTGTAAGCCAGCAAGACACTATAGGGATACCAGTTTCCAAGACCCAGACAGCACTCAAAAAGAAAAAGTGACCACTCAAGCAGTCCCACTTCATATTATACAAAAGGGACATACTCACATTTGCCTATCAGGTACTTAAATTATTTAGGCGATTTTTCCTTAAAACAAAAGTGTTACGTCAAAAGTGACGTAAGAACCTAACGTGTTGATCTCGTGGAAAAGCCAGCGCACAGCAAATTAGGGCTGAATGTAGAGGGCAGTAGCTACTCTGCACGATGTCCCCACACAAGCCTTCCAAGTGCAGATGAAATACCAGCAATGCACTCGGAAATTCAGCACGCTGTCTAACCGCATCCTCATGTACGCATCGAAATAACTGCCCTGCACTGAGAGGCCCTGTGTCTTACTGGCTTTCTCCCTTTACTAGCTTTCACTGAAGCCTGGAGTCGTAGTGATTTTTGAAAATAAGGCATAAGGTTCCCTAAAAAGCGGAAGTGCTTTTGACTTTTGTACTCCTGGACTACACGCCCATTTTACACAACCCAAAATAATCACTCAATTGACAAGCGGCCTTTTGAGGCCTGATATGACCCAAATTCAGGTACTGCCTGGCTCTGCACTATGAAATACCAAGGCAAAAAGTAGAACTGTTTGATTAGAAATAAAATATTGGAGGAACACAGTCACATTTTTTTTTTCTATTGGTTCTTCTTATAGCCAAATGTAATCAAGCATTCATTAAGAACAATAAAATATAGGGCCTTTGCAGCTTTTAATTAGTCTTTTGGAGGAAGAAACAAAACAAGCCTGATGCTGAAGACGACTCCATTATTTTGGTGCAAGGATTATCCCAAGTGAAGATACACTTCGATTCACTGATTTATATGGGATGTACTAGATGAAAGAAAAGTTTAAAATTCAGACTAAGGAATAGGATATAAATTTAATGGGGAGTCAAAGGCAACTTAGAAGCATGCTAGAGAGAGACCAGATGCCAGAGGAAAGAGGAGAAGAGTCAAATATTACCAGTAATAAGCATGAAATAACTTTTTTGGCAGTGGACTGACAATCATCTCAGTGTTCCCTGAGGAGCGATTTGCTGTTCTCATTTGCCTTGCACTGCTAAAAGCGTGCTCTGAAAAGCAACCCTTATAATAACTGTCTGTTCTATCAGTAAGTGAAAGACCAAATTACTTATGGCTTTTTCATCAATTTATATCCACAAGACTACCTTTCAAGCACTAATTTACCTGGAAAATAAATATTGCTCCCTTCTCATTGCAGAAGCCAAAACTTCTGGCACACCGAGAAGTGTAATGCTTGCTTCCCTGCAAGCAGGGAAGTAAGTGCACATTCCACACTGATGAGTAATGGCCAGTCATTGTAACAATTCTCAGCTTTTGCCTTTGGTTACCACAAAACAGAACTGGATAAAAGTCAGGGGGTTTATTCCAAAGCAAATTCCAAATTTCTAAAAAAATATGTATTTCAGTTTGAGAAAAAAAAATCTTTTTAAATTTCCTGCAGCAGGAAAAAGATCAATTTGTCAATGGGTAAAAATCCTTAGCTTATAGAGTGTCAAAATACCTGTCACCCCTTCAAGCCAAATTCTGAACATCTCAAGTCAGTGTAGCTTCAGGTTTTCAGCTTCCTAGCTCCTTGTTTCCCAAATACTTCTAGCTGGTAAGTCTGAAAGCTCTCAATGCTCAATCAAATGCATGAATTCTGAATATTTTCAAGGTTTTTGGCTGATATCTTTGAACTTGGGACAGACCATACGGTTAGACATCTCAAAGAACATTGACCCTGGAAGCTATCAGTTTCCTGGTTCCAGACCTGTTAATATAGTAGGCCTGTTCCGGAGCCATGTGTTGCAAAAACCTTGACTTGTGGCCCCAGAGTCATGGACTGGTTTGCCTGAAGGCAATTTACATGGTAGAACCACCTAGAACTGTGGGTCCAGCACCACAGAAGGCAGGGTGAGCCAAATATACTTCCAAAGAAATCCCATGCTTCGTTAAAAAGTGCTAAAGCAACTTTTAAAATATTCTGCTTTGAACATCTGCTCCCAGCTAACTTGTATCTTCACTCTGGTGCTTGGTGTGTCTTGCTATTGAAATGAAAACTCATGATCTTTACTCAAAAACCGTCCCTGATTCCCACATTCTCCATTACTGCTGACATTGCCACCATTCCCCTTGATAGTATTGTGTGTGGAAGAACACCTCCTAGAACTTGACCTCATCATTCTAATTGTACGCTTTCTTCCTCTACAGTGTCTATTTCTCACTATTTAACCATACTGTGGACACTCCTAAGCAACCCCTTATATTTCATTTTGGTTACTGCAGCTACGTATTTTCTAGTTACCATGACATCTTCATTGCCAAGAAATATATTGAAAAGGAAAATTTGCTAAGACTAACTGCCAACAGCTCGAGCACTCATTTGAAATGAGAAACCCTCCAGCAAGATTCAAGTGCTGGGGCAGGGTAAAGACTGCGATTTACATAACCCAGATGGGTGCCATAAACCCTCGATGACAGAAGGAGACTTTCTTTCAACTCAAATGGATATTTAATTATTTATGCCAAGTAGAGCAGGTCGAAGAACAGAGAGTGTGTGTGCTACTCAGCCTTGCAATAATCCACCAGAAATAATAAACTCCGTCTGACTGTGTAAGACTACGAATCTTCCACATTGAACGATGGTGCCATATCTTCATAGATGGTGGCAGGTCTTATCTTTGGATTTTGATGAAAAACACAAGCAAATCCTGGATTTATTCTATACCAGAAGATAAGTTAGGATGTTTCTGTGAACTGGGAATGGCACTATTAGAACCTGGTCCCGTTCAAAACCCTTCACACCAATGCATCCTATTCTTCTTACAGGAATCACAGCTTAACATAGCCAATTACAGCCAAGCAAAAGATCAAACGAACATTGCTATGACTATATCAACGCATACTCATACTAAATGCAATATCATCATACCCATCTTTGTTCTTCCTATGTCACTTACTCGTGACCATCATAGCACACAACCTTCCCATGTCATTCTAAGGCACCTGCCAGGAGCTGCATTCTGGTGCCAAGACTTCTGGCTTGTGGGCACAACTGCACTGTGCATAATACACAAGTAATCATCTGCCCTTGCCTGTCAAGAAATTACCTGAACATTTGTTCTAAGTGACCGACTCAGCTTTTTTTATCAACCAATGTCCAGCACTTGCTTGGCTACTGCAGCTGATGATTTTGTTTGACGTCACCATGTCCAGAGTGAAAACACATGTGTAACAGTACTGATGGTAACTGACAGCCTCTTTTTTCAGGAGGAGGCCAGTATTAAATTAAAGGGATGAATTCTAATTTTTAATTTTGGTGACAACAGCAACCCTCATATATTAACAAAGAAAATGCCCATGAATAATAATAATAATAATAATAAATACATTGTAAGCATGAGATCACAACATTTTAAAGGTCTTTATTTTTATTAAGTGTCAGTATATCCTCCAGAAAACTCAGATATGGAGTAAAGAACAGAGTTCAAACCCTTCATAGAATAAAATAATGTTCTCACTAAACCAGAAAGCACTCCTGTGAGCTATGGAGCAATTTCTTAAAGGCAATAAGCTTAACATCACAGTATTAATCAGATTTTTGAACTTAATAATATAACAATACAGTCTTATGGTAGTGAAATCGAGGTGATGCCTGAAATGGTAGGCCAGATTAAACAAGACTATGAACAGTTCATTTCAGTCAGGGACTCATTAATTACATAAAGAACCCAGAGAAACACAAGAATGTTTTAAGAAATGCAGTAGAACCAGCCTTATGAGTAACTTTCCCCTCAAAGTAGGGAAGGATCTAAAGCCTACCTTGAAATTAACTGTATCATTAATACACAACAGTTGAACTTCTCAAACCTCAGTCAATATTTCACATATGCACAATTAAATTATTCCACTTTTTACATGCTCAGGTCTCAGTTCATGCAGTTTGTACATAAGCAGAATGTTTCTTTCTTGAGAAGAGCTCTGCTCATGCTCGCAATCCAATTCATCATAGCAACTAAAAACCAGCATTCATTTAAATTGTTATGGATGTCTGAAACAGGCTTTACAAATCTCAAACTTGTTCAGAACAGTTGGAATAGGAACTCGATTTTAATCCTGAATTTTAACTTTCCACAGAGCTCCTTCCATCTCTTAGAACTGAAAAAAAATTTCAGTTGCAAATACCTCTGTAATTTCAGATGTTAGAAATATGACTCCTGAATGTTTTAATATTTATGGCCTCATCTCTATTTATGAAATGTTTTACCATTTGTAATTTAAAATTAAAGTCAGTATATGCAGCATTTCCCCACTGTATTAGGAAAACTACCACTATATTGTGCTGGTAGGATTTTATGAATTTTATGAATTTTACATGGTGTCTATGTTACAGAATATTGTGTTTGGTGTCTCTTCTTGTGGGCATATTTCTGTTCTTCTAACAGATCATCTGTTGGTCATCTGTGCACAAATATATGGTTGATACATTTTTTATAATCTAGAGAAAGCAATGATGCTGTATACTGAATTAGAATAGACAAAACCAAATTAATCTCTATTTTTTCAAGCTTTGAGTTATGGCTCCCATTGTAGTTAGTATGCTTCCTTACAGCTTCATTATTCATATATAGTAATTCACTGTATCTGCGGAAATAAACTAAAGCCATACAAACAGCAGAATTGACCTCAAAATGCATAAAACTGAAAACAGTTTGTTAAACGAATTAACATGGAAGGTCATCTTACCTGCCAGGCAGAAGATGAAATAGGGTGTAATAAGATGATAGATGAAGAGCCACATGGTTATCTTCTGTTCAGCGACTGCCTCAAAAGGAATTGTGCCTTGCAACACCAGCATTCAGAGAGCTAAAAATACCTGATCAGAGAGAAGGAAAAAGAAGTGAATAATTCTGACACAAGGCTTTATCTCATATCACATTTAACTTGCCATATTATCTGTCTAAACTGAATATTTAAGAGTCAATATAGGATAGAGACTTTTGAATAACAAATGCATTATCAAATTTGCTGGATCTCCCTCTGAGAACACTTCACATTATTAGAAATATTAAAATAATACATAGTTTGCAACAAAATAAGGAAAGTCCAGATTCTATCCTCCTTCATCTCAGTAAATACTACATTACAACTAATGATTTCAAAGTCTGTAGAAAGAAAATCAGTGAAACCTAAGTACATTGATCTCTTTCAGGATTCATTTATTTTGTCTAGCATATTCCTTTAAACTTCTAATACACAATTCATGATCTTCTGGAAAGGCAGTATTAATTTTTGAGTTTCCTTTTAAATGTTGAATATAATCATTATTGCAATGTCATATTTGAAGTTTCCTCTTTTCCCTGTGGGAGAAACTCTGCTAAAGAAACACGCAGCTTCTTTTGAATATTCTGAGATTTTAGATACCATTTTTCAGAAAAACTTTATTTCTATTACATTTTTTACTTTTTTCAATCAGAATATTTTGCTAGCTTTTTGCTTCTGGCTGGTGGCTGTTATCTATTTCTTTAGGGTAATGCTTGCAGTGTGCAATTTTCCATTTTGTTTAACGGATTTCTTGCCATGAATATATAAATGCATCCTTTACATCCATCACATCTTGTTCATACTTCTCTTGATTGGTTCTGCTGTAGCACTGGTTACGACCTTCCCACAGAGCTTATTGTTGTATCTCAGGCACACACTGATATTATCCATTCCTCTCAGCATATTCATTTTGTTACTATTTTGTTATAAAATATGCTTATACATCCATGAATAGCCTTCAGTAGCATGCATCCTAGGACATGTTTGCATGCTAAGACAGCATTGTCACTTGTTGCGGGATGTAGTCCCGATGCTACTTTTCTCTAACTTCCCATGCCGAGTACTGATGACTCTGAAGTGGTTTCTACCTTTTACTGAAACTCTTGCTTTTTCCAGGTATAATTTTTTTACTAAATTGTTCTCTCTTTCCAAAATCCAAAAGTTTTAGATCTCATTTTTAAACTGCCCTGTTTCCCACCTCCAACACCAATAAATGGGCAGTTTTGAATTTCAAAGCACGTGTACAAACATACCTGACTGCGTAGGCATGCTTGGGATAAATGCTGGTCTGATTAACAGAGAGCCTTGCAGCTTTACACTTGTCCCTTCCTCCTCGGAATAATGCTAAGAAGACATTTATTTGAACATGCCTCAAACAGTGAGCTTTCCTTAGAAAAGAGTTCCACGGGGTGTTTTGTTAAACTCGTAGTTAGGAAAACGGGAAGAAATATCACAAGAGAATCTTTTGGCTCAGAAATTACAGGAGCTGTTGTACTTCACATTTTTCTGTTTTTTAGCAGATTAAATCTTTAACAAAAATGTCAAAACTTTATTAGTTGCCATGACCCTAAAATCATGGCTGTTTTATGAAAACAGTGCTCAGCAAAACACAGAATCACAGAATCACAGAATGGTCAGGGTTGGAAGGGACCTTCAGAGATCATCTAGTCCAACCCCCCTGCCAAAGCAGGTTCAACAAGAGCAGGTTGCACAGTACAGCATCCTGGCAGGTTTTGAGTATCTCCAAAGGAGACTCCACAACCTCTCTGGGCAGCCTGTTCCAGTGCTCCGTCATCCTCAAAGTAAAGAATTTTTTCCTCACGTTGAGATGAAATTTCCTGTGTTCCAGCTTGTACTCATTGCCCCCTGTCCTGTCGTCAGGTACCACTGAAAAGAGTCTGGCCCCATCCTCTTGACACCTGCCCTTTAGATATTCATAAGCATTGATGAGATCCTCTCTCAGTCTTCTCTTCTCCAGGCTAAACAGACCCAGGTCTCTCAACCTTTCCTGATAAAAGAGGTGCTCCATTCCCTTGATCACCTTTGTAGTCCTCCGCTAGACTGTCTCCAGTAGCTCCCTGTCCTTCTTGAACTGGGGGGCCCAGAACTGGATACAGCACTCCATATGCAGCCTCCCCAGGGTAGAGTGGAGGGGAAAGATGACATCCCTCGACCTGCTGGCCATGCTTTTTAATGCACCCTAGGAGACCATTGGCCTTCTTGGCCACAAGGGCACATTGCTGCCTCACGGTCAACTTGTTGTCCACATGGACTCCCAGGTCTCTCTCTGCCTGGGGTTATTCCTCCCCGGGTGCAGGACCCTACACTTGCCCTTGAACCTCATTAGTTGCCCAACTCTCCAGCCTGTCCAGGTCTTGCTGTTTGGCGGCACAGCCTTCTGGTGTGTCAGCCACTCCTGCCAGTTTTGTATCATCAGCAAACTTGTGAGGGTACAGTCTGTCCCCTCATCCAGGTCATTGATGAATAGACTGGGCCCAGTACTGACTCCTGGGGATCACTGCTCATTACAGACCTCCAACTGGACTCTGTGCTGCTGATCACAACCCTCTGAGCTCTGCCATTCAGCCAGTTCTCAATCCACCTCACTGTCCAGTCATCTAGCTCACACTTCCTAAGCTTACCTATGAGGATGTTATGGGAGACTGTGTCAAAAGCCTTGCTGAAGTCAAGGCAGACAACGTCCACTACTCTCCCCTCATCCTCCCAGCCAGTCATGCCATCATAGAAGGCTATCAGATTGGTTAAACGTTATTTCCCCTTGGTGAATCTATGTTGACCACTCCAATAACCTTCTTTTCCTCTACATGCTTAGAGATAGACATCCAGGATGAGCTGTTCCATCACCTTTCCAGGGATGGAAGTGAGGCTGACTGGCCTGTAGTTTCCTAGGTCCTCCTTCTTGCCCTTTTTGAAGACTGGTATGACATTAGGTTTCCTCCAGTCCTCAGGCACCCCTCCTGTTCTCCACGGCCCTTCAAAGATGATGGAGAGCAGCTTTGCAATAACATCTGCCAGCTCCCTCAACACTCACGGATGCATCCCATGAGGACCCATAGATTTGTGGGTGTTAAGTTTGCCTAAATGATCTCTAACTCGATCCTCCTTGATCAAGGGAGAGTCTTCCTTACTCCAGGACCTCTCTCTTAACTTTGGGGGTCTGGGGTTCCTGAGGGCTGGCCTTAGCAGTAAAGACTGAAGCAAAGAAGGCATTCAGTAACTCCGCATTCTCTTCATCCACCATCACCCAAGCACCCACCTCATTCAGCAGTGGGCCCACATTTTCCCTAGTCTTCCTTTTTCTACTGATGTACTTGAAGAAGCCCTTCTTATTGTCCTTGACATCCCTTGCCAGATTTAATTCCAAGTGGACCCTAGCCTTCCTTGTTGCATCCCTGCACACTCTGAAAACACACCTATACTTCTTCCAAGTGGCCAGTCCCTCTTTCCACATTCTGTAAATTTCCTTCTTCCATCTGAATTTTTCCAGAAGCTCCTTGCTCACCCATGCAGGTTTCCTGCCTCCTTTGCCTGATTTCTTGCTCCTAGGGATGCATGGATATTGAGCTTGGGGGAAGTGGTGCTTAAATATTAACCAGCTCTCTTGCACACCCCTTCCTTCTAGAGCCTTAGCCCATGGGATTCCTCCAAGCAGGTCTTTGAATAGGCTAAAGTTAACTGTCCTGAAGTCCAGGGTTGTAATTTTACTTTTTGTCCTGCTTCTTCCATGCAGGATCCTGAACTCCACCATCTCACGGTCACTGCAGCCAAGGTTATCCCCAACCTTCACATCCCCAACTAGCCCTTCTTTGTTTGTCAGCACAAGCTCCTGCAGCACACCTCTCCTCGTTGGTTCCTCCACCACCTGTGTCAAGAAGTTATTGTCAATGCTCCGCACAAATCTCTGGGACTGTGTGTGCCTGGCTGTGTTATCTTTCCAGCCAACATCAGGGTAGTTGAAGTCCCCCTGTGAGAACCAGGGCCTGTGAATGAGAGGCTATTTCCAGCTGTCCGTAGAAGGCTTCATTGTCTTCCTCTTCTGATCCGGTAGTCTGCAGTAAACACCCATAGCAGTGTCTCCCACACAAGTGTGCCCCTTAATTCTTACCCATAGGCTCTCAACACGTTCTTCATCCATCTCTAGGCAGAGCTTGAAACAATCCAGTTGCTCTCTCACATAAAAAGCAACTCCACCACCTTGCCTTGCTGGCCTGTCTTTCCTAAAAAGTGCATAGCCATCCATGATAGCATTCCAGTTATGTGCGTTATCCCACCTTGTCTCTGTAATTGCAATGAGATCATAGCCCTGTGACCGCACACAGATCTCTAGTTCTTCCTGTTTATTCCCCATGCTGTGTGTGTTGGTGTGCAGGTATTTCAGAGAGGTAGTCAAGCATGCAGGTTTCCCTGGAAGGAAGCAAGAGGATCCGCCAGAGCCATTCACACCCTTGAGGTGGTTGGCCTTCTGGAACTCATCTTGGGAGGCAGCTAAGGAGCATTTGTCACTGCTCTGTTTGGCCTGGCTTATTCCCCAGTTGCCTAAGTTGGTGTGAGCCTTGTCACATTGGACACCACCCCCCAAGTCCTTCAGTTTAAAGCCCGCCTCACCAAGTTGGCACTAAAGTTTCTTCAGACTCTGTCACACCAAGGATACTCATAATTATTTCAGACATCTACCTTAAACGACCAAGGTATGAACTACTGTCTCTATATGATTCTTCCAAAAGATGGTGGTAGGTTAGATCAATAAACAACTTCGTATACTTTTCCAGCAGCCATACCCTGGCTACGAAGCTTCTTGTGTTATGACACTGCCTTGCCTGGAACATTTATTTCCAAGTGCCATGAGTTAAATTGCATAGTTACGCTGAAATAATGCACATAATTAAACGGCAATGAAACAGGAAATCTGTTGGGAACCACGGTAATTACGCAGTAACTCATGGTGATAATAACTGTGTTCAAATGTATTGATAGAAGAAACTGCTAAGAGTAAACCTGTGTTCTGTCTCTGACATGACAGGCACTGCTGCAGACAGACGATCCCTCCTCCCTCTTTTGGACAATCCAGGTTTGATTTTGGAAAGTTACCTTGTGCTCTAGCTCTCCGAAAATTACTTTCTGTTGGCTCAGGAAAAAATGGTTTGAACACTGATTCACATTACAGTAAATAAAAATTGTGTCAGTAAATGCTATAAATACCTCATTTTATTCTGATACAAAAATATCCACCCTGCCAGGACTAAAATCCTTTCCTTGCTCTCACTTCTTTCGGCTGAGTGGGTTCTGTATATATAGCGCATCCATCCCTCCTGATTTCTCTCAGCTTGTGGATGAGAACTGAGGCTGTTTCACATCGCTCTGCTGAATTTTGGCAGAACTGCCTGCTATGAGATGAGACAGCATGTAGGTTATCATCTGTATATCTGAAGTAGTATGGCTGTACATGATGTTACCACCCAGCTGCCCAAGGACGCGTCCAGGCGTATTTGAGGCAGCAGCACTTGCGCTGGAGGCAGCACTGTAGGCTGCAATGCTCACACAGCATTATCTACTGCCTCTTTGGCTTTACAGCTCTCAACCGTTTTTCTTCGCAGAGTGAAAAGGATATTGTTGCCTAAGTCAAAATCATTCCCGAACAAAAGAACAGTCAGTACGACTCACTTTTGTCCTCTGTGAAAGTAGAGAATGATTGCATGTCTGGACATACTCCTTTTAGCCTGCACAGTACACTACCCTTCTTTTCTCACAACAAAGTATTGTAATATTAGCAAATGAGTAAGACATTTTAAAAATATGTAATAAAATGAGCCGGCACTGAACTGCAACTGTGTCAAGTTTAATTACTATCTAATGCTCATTAACAGATATAGGTCCCTTCTGACTGTTCAGTTTCCCCAAAGGGCCAGTCACCACTACAGGGCCTTCGCCTTGCTAGATTCAAGAAAACTTCTGGTGAGCTGTCTGGAGTGCAATCCTCCCAAAGGAGGTGGGGGAAAACTGAGACACTGCCTGCTGGTTAGAAAGCACTTTCAATTTTGAACACAGGGACTTCCCAGAACACTTCTGGAGGCTTGCAATGTCTCACGATGCTTCATTAGGATTAGGGGCGTTCCCAGGACACAAGGCTAAACCTGCCTCTCTACGCTACCTGATCATAAGGATTCTTTAATCTCTCAAAATGCACTCGAGGAAAATGTCTATATTTTCTTCAATATTCCATGTGGCTTTCTTCAGGTCTTCACTGGACACTTTGGTCTTCATTAAGGAGAAACAGACACTTGTTTTACAGCTATGAAAATAGCCAGTGTTTTGCATCCCTACTTAATGCAAACATGTAAATGACATCAACTCTTTGCAAGGGTATAAAGCATTCATAATCTAGACACAAAAATAAATTACAAACAGCAGGTAATGGAATTCAGATGCATAAAGATCACAGGATCAAAAGCAGTGCAAATAGGCTACATAAACTACTAGATTTTAAATCAAAACCAGGTGGGAACGGACAAAGGAAAGCAGAGCCACAGTGGGAGATGTTAAAGGGGTGAAGAGGAAACAAAGAGGAAGGAGCTCAGCATTACAGAAGGGGGGATGTCGTGTGGGACATGTAAGTGATGTCTGGGAGGATGGAAGCAATAAGCTAAACCAAAAGGGCAAGAAGAACGGCAGAGAGGGAAAGCAATGGAGATGGAGATGTAGGTAGATGAAGTTGCATGAGGATTAGCAGTCGCCTCTGTCAGTAAATCTCAACGTTTACCATGGCAAGGTCTTCCCTGAACCTCCCTTCCCAGTGATTTCGGCATGGGAGCAGAGCCTCAGTGCGTCAGCCTCTGACATGCACTCCGGGTTCCCTCTCAGGAACCCGAAGTCCTGAACGGGCAGAGAGAGGGCAAAGGAAAGCGTTTAGGAGCGCTGGCTTCGTACACTTAGCTCGGAGAGGTAAATCAAGATGCTTGTTATGATTCTCATTTCCTGGTATATTATGATAATTATACACATTCAAGTTTTAGAATTGGTAGAGATTCTGTCCAGATTAGGCTATAAATAGATACAACAGTCTAGAAGAAATCTCTGGTTCTCCACCCTTTTTCAAAACATGAATATATATAATTGCAATAATTCACTAGTAAATTAACACAGTGGCAAGTTATAATCAAAGCCTTTTAGGAGACTCACAATACTTCAACCTAATCAGTGTTTTGTATTTGTTTTTCCTTCAGGCTCTTTTAGCGATTTCAGTAACCATCTAATTGCTTGTTATCTTGATTTTCTTAAAAGAGTTGGCATTTTTTGCTATGATAACTAACTCCTCATAAATCTTATTAGTTGCTCAGTATTTAGAATTCCCAATAAACTTTTGAATTTAACAAAAATAATGCTGTACATTGCATATTATTTATTGTATCACCCTTTGTGTTTTTCTATTATTTTGGTCTTTGCAATTTAATTTAGCGATCAATGAACAAGTTCTGGCATTCTAGGTTAGACTGTGCCATTAGAAGGGGCACTACATCTTATTCAAAAGTCTGGCTTCTCAACCATCACGCACAACCCCTTGATTTACTTCTGAAACCAACACCTTAGCTACTAGTGTTTACCAGTCTTCTCTATTACCAGAAAGGTGCTAACAGTCAAGTTCCTTACCACTGCACAGATTTATCTCATTACAGTGGTCTGGGATTACTGTAAGTAAACTTCCAAGCCAGCCCTGCTCTTATAGCACTGCTGCAGAAGATTTTTAATGATAGCTGGCTATCTCTTAGAATCCAAAAGTGGCTTTAGTTCCCTTTACAAAGGCTTGTAGAAACACTTCATTTCCTTTTGATCATCTTTAATTTCTAGAATTACACTCTTTGATTTGTTTAAGTGGAAATGCAAGTTCAAATCCACTACCCCCAATACTGACCACTGGCCCCAACAGTCCGTCACCAACAGCTGTGCTGCTAGTATTTTCCATCCTAGTTAAAGAATATAGCTATTCTCTCTATTTCCCATGAATGAAAGCCAGCTAGGAAGCCCATCACGACCCATAGATAAGATACTCTTCTTGAACACATTTTACATTTTCAAGGACAACATGCAAACATAACAAACAACCACTAAGTTGGAGCAAAGAGCACTCCAATCCCTCCCCCCAGTTGCTCAAATTTTTTTGGTACTACTTACAAGTGCTAAATAAATAAATAAACCCCCCTAGGATAAGTTTATTAATATAGAAAGTGTACAATTCAACCAGCTCTTTATTTCTGCTTGATAAACATTGACTTGGAAACACAAAGAACTAATGTCTCAGAGGCGACGAGGCCTCCAGGGCTGTTACAGAGCTTGGCCTAAGTTTCAATGGGAAACCTTAACTTTGGAGTGCAATACAAAACTTCCATTCATTTACAAATATTTATAAATTTAGGCTTAAAAGAACTAACGTCCTGGCACACCAATGATCTGCAACGTACTCTGGCTCAGAGTTACCCTTTTCCTCCCTTCCCTGCCCCCTTCTTTGGAAGCTGTAACTTATCTCTAAGAATCAAGCACCAAAAAGACAATAAATTCTTTCTCTAGGCATGTTTTGAGCCACGCCTTTTGCACTTGAAAGCAATAGTGCCTATTCTACAATGCCAAAAAACATAGTGCCTATAACAAGAAATAAAACCATCAAATGTATTTGCAGAAGATAGTTGTAAGCTACCAAAGGTACCAGGGATGTGAATGGCAACCTTACAAGATGTCTGTTTTCTGTGGCAATTTTCTAATGCACCATTTTTTTCAAGTAGGAAAACACACTGGTAGTTAATCACACTGTGAATTTAACTCTCCTGCTTCCTTTATATTTACATATCAAGGAATTCAGACCTCGAGAATCAGTAACTTCTTCAGTCAGCTCAGTAGGCACTTTGGCTTTTTTGTTAGGCAATTAAGAAGCCCTATGGGACTTTTCCTTGCTTGCCTGATACATCATTCTTCCCATTTTCATTTTTTTCACTCTTTGTTTTGGCTTTCTGTTATTTTGTCCTCTCAGATAGTTCATGCAATTAATGAGATGTCTTGTTTTTCTTATTTGCATCCACAGATTCATTATGAATCAACATTAATTCTTTTCCCTACAAGGGTTTTTACAGCAGTCACACATCTATCTCATCTTGCAGTTAATCAACGGCTCTGTAACGAAGGGTCATTTAGTATTGCTATTATAAACATATTTTTTTAGGAAGGTTAGGCATCTTCTAATTTGTGGTAAGCTCAGCAACTCAGATTTACTATTAATTATGAATATGGTTTGGTTACTTTTCTTGAGTCATTGAGCTGCAAAAAGGTTTTGGTTTGAAATACC
This sequence comes from Vanellus vanellus, assembly GCF_965231255.1. NCBI lineage: Eukaryota > Metazoa > Chordata > Aves > Charadriiformes > Charadriidae > Vanellus > Vanellus vanellus. Next base: position 32,591,526 of record NC_138905.1, on the reverse strand, counting down.
TTCAGATAAGGAAGTGTTGCTTAGTGGTACTTAAACACTGTCTTTAATCATCGTGTCAGCAGCAAAGGGTCAGGCAGCCAGTCCTCCAAGTCCCTATTCACACCATTTGCTCTATCCACAACTGGCTGTTCTTTCTTCTAAGGTAATAAATAAGAAAAAGATCACTTAGTGCTGCCATAACTCACAGGCATTACTCACACTTTTCTGAAAGCATGCTGTAAGGGCTTTGCTGCTTAAAGATTGCCTGGTAAAAAAATTCAGTAAACAAAAATCAATAAACCTCCTGCCAAGCAGCGAGCATCGCGCAGAACAGCATACTGCTTGGTTCCTATACAGGCAAGTAGCTTCCGTTTGGGTCTCAAAGCCTAATTAATTTAACTTTGACTCCAAGATAGCCAAACACATACAAGGCTCTAAAACCAGCATGGAAAAAAAATCAGCCATAAATATCCATTATTAAAACTGGGCACTTTTTCTTATGATAAAGAGGATATTTTGCTTACTTTGGCTAAGCACTTTCAAGGGACAAAACCCATTAACTTCTCCAGTAAAATTAAGCATATAATTGCTGTTATCATTTGGAGTTTCAATTTTGTTAAAGTTTATAAAAGAAAAGAACAGACTACTTGAAACATCATCTTGAAACTAAATCTTAAACAGATCAATTTCTAAGAAAAAAATCATTGGATGTTTCAGAAAAATGAAACAAGATTATATGAAAATCTTTATCACACTCTTGGCATTTTCTATCTGATTTCCACATTTTCTTGAACTTAGTAATGCCTTGTTATTCATCAGTAAATGAAGATATGGGAATGAATCATGTGTGTTCAAGAAGTTCACAGCAGATGTATTTATACCCATAAAAATGTAACAATTTATCCATATAACCTGTAACTCGGGACACCCTATAACATATTTCCTATTGTACAGCCAAAGACGAGCTCAGTGGGAGAGTTCATCTTCAAACTGCACGTTTCCTAGCAACTCTCTTTAAATCAGTGGCTTTTTTTTAAATTTACATCAATCACTCGGAACTGTTAAGAATGCTTAAAAACATCTCTTTCATCCTGTGAATAAACAGTTCGAATCAGACTAGCAGCTGCAAAAAGGAGAAAAAAGGAAAATCAATCCAATGTTTACTGGAATTTGCTGTAGATTTTGGAATAATACGTTACTTGTGCCTTTTGGTTCTAAGCTTACACATTTCAGAATAGCTATTGGCGAGATCCATGGGCATTTTTTACAGCTGCCATCTACCATTTCAAAGATCCTCTGTGTTTTAAAGACTACTTTTCAATGGTACATACTTATAAGGTAGACTTAGTTGTATTCTGAAGATTTTAAAAGACAAATGATGGTTACTATTGGTTTCAATACCTACAACTAAAGCATTGTTTCTGCAGTCTTCAGATTTTTTCAAAAAACACCCCTTTTTTGAAAGCTTAGTTGATTGCCTGCTAATTATCAGTTGCTACGTTTCATGCACGTATTGTCTGTCAAACCCAGTATAGCCTCAGAGGTACAGAATCTACAGAAATCTCTGTTAACACTTAGTCAGCAAGGGGGGACACATGGATATGTACCATCAGAACAGCCTTTGGATGAATCCCAACGTCAAAACTGCTACACCTGAGAGACACCAGAAATCACATCTTCCCATGTTAATCAGAAAGAGTATTGGTGTCATGATTACACATAGATTAAGTCAAGGTGGACTGGGGAGGAATAAAGGTGGGAAAATGGATGGATAAGGGGACAAGAGGGCTCAGTTGCATATCAGCAGCGGGTGATCAATACACTTGTCTGGCCTGATTAATAAAGCGTGTCCTGTTTTCTTATTAAATTCCATCTCTGACTAATTTCCTGGGTGAGGAGCACCCTGTTCGGTGCTCACGTGTGTGTACAGAGGTGCATATGCCATCACTGTGGTGGGACCATGAACCTAAGGGGCCCAGGTGCCCATGGTGGCAGCGAATGGAGAGACTGGAGTGTGTGACGGGTCTGAGTGGCAGCAACTGGACAAGGGGCCACAGGTCACAGGGGCCCATCTATCCAGGGGGACAGTAACTGTGGAAACCGGAGCAGATATGTACAGCGTGGCCGTGTATGCCAGTGTGTGATCGCCAGAGGACATCAAGCTGGACTCGCCAGCAGTTCAGGTAAGAGGCGTGAGAGCAGGTATTGGAGCTGCTGTTGCCAGCAGCTGGGGACACCTGGGGATCCAGGGCCAGTTCTGGGACAGCCTGAGTGTCTCAGGCCAGCTACTGGAGGGGTGAGGCTGTTGGGCCATTTCTGCTTGCAACTGCTCTTGCTTGCTCTCCATTGACCTACGTGTCCAGTCACGTATAGATGTATACATGCACTGCGTGAGCTGCTGAGCATCACTGCTGGCTGGTCCTGGGTGCAGGGAGCTGCTGCAGCCTCGTCTCTCTCAGGCAACCAGATTCGGCAACCCCCAACAAAAACAATCATTAAGTTCAGTGAGATGCATCTAACCCCAAATTTCTTCAATGACGGGCAGGACTGGCTCCACGAATGCGCGAGTGTTTTTCTTTGCAATGCAATACATATGAAAATGCCACTGTTTTATCTTTGTAATACAATAACGTTTATTCGTATAAGAAGTAGTTTAAAGTATGAGAACTATATTATAAAAAGTATGACTAATCAGTTTAATGACTAAATCCAGAGGACAATTTAAGGTCACTTCTAAGCAATTAATAGGTCTATAAACAAAGCCAAAAGAGATAAGCACTTGATTTTATACATCTGAATCATTCTGCTTTGCTTTTTATTTTTAAATATCAAGGAGAAAAAAGTTAAATAAAAATCCAAACAGGCATATGAGAGTCACAGGCCCGATCTACTGAAGTGTGTGCAAATATTTAAGTATAGGATGAACATATACAGCAAAATCACAGGAGGCAGCCGTCAGTTTGCAGGACTGAAGCCTAGAAAACTGCATTTTAGAGATTTTGTTCCAAGTCTCATATCATTGTGACAAAAAATACATTTTGATACATAGATAAATACAGCTTAGGCAAGTCAGCCACAAAAAAAGACATTTCTCTTTAGTTATCAAAGTTACATTAGTAATTAATTCCATTCCAATAGACTAATTTCAAATAATCATAAATGTTTTAGTTGATAACTACTCTGTTGAATGTAAAATATGAGTGTGTTCTTTCACAGATGCTATTTCAGTATGGCGATATGCCAAGAAATAGAAATAACCTTCTCATTTAGAAGGTGTTGATTGCAAAGTAATGCTGTAACATCTTGCAGCAACTCCATGTTCTTCCAAACAATAAAATGGAGTCCCTACAGACTCCATTAAACAACTACCTACAGCTCCTGCACAGATATTCTGTATTTATGGTATTCCTGATATGGACCTGGAAGCGTTCGTACCAAGGAACATGTGGTCTCCAACACAGGGGCTTTCCCTCTTTAGGAGCTCCTGACAAAACAGATATAATGAAAACTGCAGTAAAGTACACCTGAAAGAGATAATCCTTTCAAAACATGCATCCTACCTGCTTTGATTAAATCTTTAATTTGAAAATATGAGATGTAGTATGTAGTAGTGCTGGGGTTCATGTGCTTACTACTCATGTTTTTCAGCACTAAAGAGAGTTCAAACGTTACGATGTCCATTGCCTTTGCTGACTAAATCTTGATCAGACTTTGTGAAAATGTATTGAAATTTTAATATTTTCCACTATTGTCCTAAATTTTTCATACTTTGGCCAAAGAGTAATACTTCCTAATTCTTGATGCCCAAGCTTTGTGTAAAATAATAGAATTATTATTATATTTTAATTTGTCAATTAATTTAGGTTCATTTGGGGGTTATATATGGCCAAAAGTACTCAACAAACAAGGTTGGTCATTTAAATTGTAATTTTAATTACTCACACAATATTAACTGTTCTGATTTTTCATTGCCTTGCCCCACAATTGAAGAGTAATATACTTATTACATAAGGAAAGTGAAAGGCCATCATCACCTGCAGACATTGTTCTACCGAGTGAAAGCAAAGTAACCAGTATATATTCTGATATCTCAGGTGATATGTTAGCACACCTACAAATTAGGAATATCCACACATTAATGTCTTTAAAGAAAAGCAATTACAGGTGCTTTAATCTATTAACTTTTACATATACTTTCTGCTATGCTTTCCTTCATCCTTCTTCCCTGACCTCTTCTCTGAAGTGCTCAATGTTTTTTAATTGCCTCAAATATTCAATTGAACTAATTTAACTGGAGAGGCATGTAAGGTACCTTTCACATTCAATTTATCTGGAAAACAAACTGATAATATTACTTCCCTGATGTACAGCTGAAATGACAAGAGAAGAACAGACAAAATGTTACTCACAGTAACCAGTATCAGAAATTGAAATAGAATCATTATCTTCACTGGCAGCTCTGTGCTTTTATACTGATGGAGATACAATGAGAACATAGTCCAGCATGCATTATTAGTACATTTTAAAAGGGAATGTGAAAGATACTGGTATTTATAAGTACCAAAAAGTGCTGTATAGCACATTCTTTGGTCTGCTAATGCATCTGTCAAATGAATCATCATGGCAGCAGAAATTTGGTCATTTGGTGTTCCTATTTCTCAAAATACTACAATACATCATTTTTTATATGTACAACATTTCTACTGTAAAATTAATTATCTTCTGAAACATTCTGAGAACTTTGGAGCTCTCCTTCTTTTGATACGAAAGTTTTCTAGTTCTCATTACAGTACCAACAATATGAAAAAAAAATTCTAATGGGGGCACTACCTGCAAAATATTTTATATACATAATTAAACTCACCAGGCATTTCTTAATGCAGTTTTATATATCATCTTTTTCTTCTCATTAACACAGAGTAGCTCTACATGACAGCAAAGATAGCTTCTGTGCTGTTGGTATAACTGAAAATGCCTTTTCTAGCATATTTAAATTTGGCAATAAGTCAGTATTATCTTAACCGAGAGATGGAACTCACATTACTGTTTGATTCAGTGGTTTATTTTAATGCTGCAATCTGGCTTTTCACTTATAGTAATCACAGAAATGCTATGGCAGTTTTGAAGAGCTAAAATTTTAGTATTTGTGAGCTGTCACAGGATCTAAAGACCAAACTTTTCCAGATCATTCTTTAGACTCTTAAGCAGAAACAAGATGATAGAGACAGGAGCATAGAGTCCTTTGTCAGTATGGCATATGGAAACTGAAGGATTTAAGTAGAAGCACAGTGGAACAACGGAAATAATATGATGGTTTAGGACCTCAGGACCAGGAAATCAGGAATAATGTCTGTATGATCATTTTGACATGTGCATTTCAAAGCTGTTACGTTTCAAATTTAACTCCTGCTTTACACTTTCTTAAGTGCAGAAATAGAATTAAGATCAGATGCTGAGACATAAAAAATGTTGAAAGCTAAATGTTTGAGAGGGAACTTGTGTTAGGTTTTCTATGGGAATAAAGTGTTATGTGATTTTCATGAAAAGAAGAGCTTCAGAAGACATGCAGCAACCTTCACTCCAGGAGGCACCAGCTCCCCTCACAGTGTATGTACCAAAGGCAGCTTTAAGAGCTACCCTAACAATGAAGCTTCCTTCCTGCTTTTTCCTCTATTATAGCACTGCAGTGCATATTTGCTTGCTATGAGCAGACTACTCAGTCGTTTATAAGCTGAACTCTATAGACGTTTATAATGGATGGAAAAGAGCAAATGACAGCCCAAGCATCAGCAATATAGTGATAAATAATGTACTTTAATTTACTTCGTTGTTGTACATGAGAATTGAATAAATGCTAAATTTCTCCTGTGATGTGCATAGAGCCCCCTTTGCCTGTAACTACAGTAACATAGCCAAGAATGGATTTATTGATACAGACAAAAAGAAAAACTCTCTTCATCTATGCTATCATATCTGACACTTGAGATTACAGTTGAAGAGATTATTTAAGGCACACTGCTATACTCTTCCAGCAAATTATGTGGAGAATACACTTTATACTTGCCTACATGTCTTATCGGAAGAAAAGCTATTAGACTGAGGAGAAAGAACAGACTAAGCAGATTTTCTTTTTTTCACTAACCTCTATCTTGATATGTGTTTTGAGGTATACAGTTTGAAGAAACCAGTTACTAATGTTCAAGATTACCACTCTCAAAATAATACAGTGCTATGTCTATAACATATAATGGGTCAGATGATTTCATTAATTGCTAATACTTTTTACCACCATTATTTTATGCTTCATGGCACATCTAAAGATTATTTGTTCTAACACATCATTAGTGTTTTTAATAAAAACGCTTGCATTTAGCAATTTGTATTTATCCTGCAGAGTGTGAACCTACAATGAAAATTAAAAAAAAAATTGAATTAAATCGAGATAAACAGTCAGGTGATAGTTTTAAGTGACCGATATCAAGAGATCTGGGTCTCCATTATGTTCTGAAATAAATGGGACTCATCCTATGTCTCATATATTTGATTTAAAACATTTAGCTAAAATTAAATGTAAAAAACATAGCAATCTACAGTTATTAATATTACACGATAAGCAAAGCAATATATTTGTAAATCAAAGCTACATAAACAAGCTAGTGTCAAAATGAGACTTAAAATATCAAGTCGGTTAAGTCTTCACATTGGCATCCCATTATCAAGTAATCAATTCTTTTAAATGCTAAGGTTTATCTGGAAATTACTATCTGCTGTTGACAAACAACTTAATGAATTTAACTAAAATCTGTATATATTTTGAAGATATTTTGAACATCTTCATATTCAATACTGAATCTGTATCTTGAAGATGGTTCTAAAGGGTTATTTAGTGCTTAAACCACAAACTTGTTGTTACTGATTTTGCAGATTTCAATTCATTTTTCATTTTTGATGTGGTATATAAAACTCTGCTCTTCCCAATTCCCAACAGGCATAGGATAGCTCTTAAAAAATCACACAGGTGGAAGAAGTCTGACAGCTTTTGTTAGCCTCTTACAGCAGGCATTGTAAAAGTTTCCTTCAATTCAAGAAGACACTTTAAATAGAGTATCTCTGTGAGACTATATTTTAGGTGTCGCTTTGATCCAGGAAAGTTCCTTTCTGATGTCTTCCCTTTCAGAGCTTTATTGACGTTCGTGCTACCAGGCAGGGACACAACTGCATGCTACAACCAAAGCTCAGAAGTCTCGGGTATTTCCCACCTAATAATGCCAAGGAAGGAGATGGAAAAGGAAATCTTGTATCACAGGAAGTTTTTTACTTGTTCAGCTTGACAATATCTGCTATTTGGAATTAAATGTAAAATCACTCCTGTTACGCTTGCAGATGAAAAATGTCTGGTTAAAAAAAACACAATTAACAATAAGAACAAAGCGGCCACAGTGTTCTTCAATGCTTAGAAAACCACAGCATTCAGTGCAGAAAAGAATAAATTACGGAGGTCATAAACCAGAATGGGTGAACTCTGGACAGCAGCAACTCTGAAAAGCATCTAGGACATACAGTGGACAAGCAATTTAACTGGGGTTTCCAGGACAATGCTATGGCTAAAAGAAGTGCGTGACCCTTACGGATTAAATGACTAAGAAGTACAGTTATGTGAATTTGCTTGTTAGAAATAAGCAAATTTGCTTGGAACTAGCATGACTTATATTGGAACAGTGTAAATAATTATGATGCTGGATGAAACTTATTAAAAGAGACTGAAAAAGAAAGAGTATGGAGAGAAGTAAAATATACATGGGTATACACTACAAGCAGAGAAAATGCCTTATGGCAAGAAGTTTCCTCATTCAACCTGCCTGGAATAGCAAGGAGACGACTGAGGAACAGCCTGGCTGCAGGACAAAATTATGGGTTGACAATACTGGAGACAAAAGGCTTCTTTAATCTATTAGAAAAAGGCATAATAAAAACAAAAGCTGGAAATTGATTATGGAGTGATTTAGACGGGACGTATGGTGAAATTTTAACAAAGAATACAGTGACATTCCCAGTTCTTGAGGTCTTCAATAGTTACTAGTTATCTTCTTGCAAAGCATAAAGTACTGGACTAAGCACTGAGGCAGATGGTTGAAAGTTACTGACCTACATCTGAGCTCTTAGAGTCGTTTAAGAACTGGAGTTGCAGGAAGAAGGCAGATTATGATGTCCTGGCACAGCGTTTCCCTAGAGTGGGATCCTGTGTTTTCAGACTGGCAAGCCTAGCTACCTGTTCCCAAAGCCGTGAGCACCTCCAGTTCTACTCCATTTAATAGCACCTCGTTTTAGTGCTTTCAGGAAAGGCCACTGTTAGACCACAAATTAAATTGCTAGGCTCCACTGAGGTTCAAAGTAGACAATTTTTTAGTGTGCAGCAATTTTTATCGCTCCTAACAAGCAAAAAACCTTCAACCTATTTCATGTTTGACTACTACAAACAGCTGCGGAAACTGCAAACAAAGCTGTGACCAAGAGATCAAAAATACAGAAAGAACGGATTGTAAAAAAAACTTCTTGATAATAGCTACATCAATAATAAAAGGACTTGAGATGATAGTGTGTTATGAATTATCTTGAAAGATGTTCAATTCACACAGAAACAATCTACCTGCACGAAAAAGATCTTTATAACCAGCAGCCACTCAGCATTCCATCAGCAGCAAGATTAAAAATAGATCTCAATGTATTGTGGCTAGATGTCACTGCTTCTCTCTTAAAAAACAAGCTTCATGGTAAATTTTAAGTTTATGCAATAGACCATATGTCAAAGAGCTTATTTTGAGAAATTTTCACTTTGCTACTTCAAATATTAAAGGTAAAGATTTTCAAGATTGGGTTTTAGATCTATTATAAAAATAATAATTTTCAAATTTTATTGGGGCATTCCCTCTTTTCCTTTTTCTTTTACCCATTGCCACCAATGAATTTAACACTGGCATTTCAAACCTCATTGCTCTAGATGAAATGCTGCTCACTCTCAGACCTTCTACACTTCCACTGATTCCCCAAACACAACTCAGTTCTTATCTCTCAGTTTTTATTTTTCTCCATTTTTGCCTATATTCAAGCACATTCAGATGCACATGTGCACACTCATTCCACTTCTTGTCTGAATCTGTCTAGAGCCAGGAACCTGTAGCATCAAGAACCAGCATTGTTACACCTTTTTTTACTAAACAAAAGGTTCCTCTTATAGCACTTTACTATTCCTTATAGGTATTAGCTGAATCTTCGTAAGTCAAGTACTCTATGGTGTGTACCTCTTACCATAAGGCACGCTTTCTGCCATGTTCGTTATTCTCATGATTTTTCTGTGAAGCCACTTAGATATTTTAAAATCTGCCTGAAAGGCATCTGCAGCGTTTTCCTCAATCTTATTTAGTATTTCTTAGTTTATTATGATCGAACATCAGAGAAGGCATAGGACTACGATACTGATTATCTCCGAGACTCCCCATGTCTGTTTTAAAGCCATCCATCGCACAGAGAAGATAAACTAATCTGCAGAAATTACTGAATTGTACAGATATCGGGGGGGGACGGGGGACGGACGGGACACGGACAGACACGGGGACGGACAAGAACTGAAAACCCCAGGAACTGCTAGTCTGAATATCTTTCCATTCTGCTCTGCACTGTAGCTATTCAGTATTAAGGAAGAAACTGTTCATTCCTAAAACCTGTTTTTAAAAATCTCGTGGCATGATTTTGGTTCTGTGAAATGCAGTTAATGAACTGTGCACAATGATTTTCTGTTAGATCTTGGCCTTCCCTATTATTTAATTGGCAATTAGTTCAACATACCGCATTGCATGCACTGCTGATGTTACCAGGTTACCAGGACAGAAAGTACTTTTTCTGAAAGGAGTAAAAGCAAAGGAAAAGGGTATATGAAATTCCATCACTGGAAAGGGTGTTTGAAAACCCATCACTAGCAGCACTTGGCAAAGACTAAAGAAGGCTAGCAGATTGCGAAAACAGTCTCAATAGGGAGTATCCTGCCAAAGGTCAGTGTGATGCTGCATAAAAAGAACAGAATAAAAAAAGCTTAAAAAATGACCACAACATTTTTCAGATTTCTTGGCTGCAATCAACTTATAAATCTTACAGCTTTTATTTGTATTAGTTCTCCATCCTTTTAATGAAAACTGAAATACAACACAACCACTTATATTTGCAATGTTTCTGGCTGTAATATAACAAGTGGAGGATAAGGAAAGAAATGACCAATATGTTGGCTGCTGCTGCTTCTTCTGCATCAATAAGACCATTATAGCCTCAGACTATAACCTCAATTCTCAGCCAAGTCAGCCTAAGTGAATCTCAGATTTTTAAAGTGTCTCAAGAAGCCGCCTGATTTACCACTGTGTTACTACACCTTCCGTTTAAGGTTACACAGCTTAAAAATTGAAGCAACGAAGCACTGAACCAGGACTGCATCTTAGCTGTATAATTTTGTTTGCTTTTAAAGAATTTTTCAAAAAGTTTTTGTGGGATACGAAACGTCCTTTCAGGAGTTAAAAAAAGAGCAGAGCTGATTTTAAAGCGCTATATGGACTCTTCTTTTTTCCAGGTAGAGAATTATAGGCAACAATCTGTCCTAATGTCTTGAAGCAGATAAAGAGTAAGTGATGTATGTAACTATTGTGCATCTCTGCCGTGAGGCAGCTGCTGCTTTTGTGTTACTAATGGATTCCTCGGTTGGCAGAAAAGGAATCTTCAGTCCTTTTTCAACAGGTGACAGGCAAAAATAAATTGCAAATCCTTGAGTTGGCCTGACAGGGAGCCAATTACCATTTCAGCTGACCAGCATCACTTGAAAAGAAAAGCAAGGAAGAAGAAACATGACAGAAGATGACAGAAAGATGACAGAAAACAAACAAAATTGGATGAAAAAGACAAGTGGATTCAATGCTGAAAATAAGAGAAGCCTCAAAATAAAATTAGGATAGCCTCATAGTAGTTGTGCTGTTTTCCTTCCTTTTCTTTTGCATTTGATGAGAGTAAATGCTAAGACCAGGCCCCTGTGGACTTGGTCTATGGATCTTTTCTGGTATCTTAACAAAACACACTTTGCCCCTGGCAAGTTATTCCAGTTCATTATTTCAGTGATTTGGGTTTTAATGGAGCGCTGCATCTTATTCAGCAGTAAGTATTGGCATGAACTTGGGAGGCAGCGTGGGTGGAAGACGGGAGGGGACAGAGGGAAGGTTTTCTGATCCCTCCAATTATAAAGCCCTGCGCAACTTGCCCGGAGGAGGGAAGGGTACTGGCCTCAGGGACAAGAGTGCAAAGAAAAAAAGGATAAACATGGTGATTTGGCTTAATAATATGCTGCCTACTATATCAAACTGGATTAGATACAGTTCATTTCCTGCAAAGGTTTCCCAAGCTTTGCCTTACACAACCTTGTGCCAAACGAGAGAGTTGCTTCCTGCTATCCCATAAATGTGGGTTTAGGAGAAGGATACAGATTTAGTACAAAGCTGACTTTCACACGGTCGTGACGGTGAGCCTTAGCACGTGGCATCTCCTACTCTGGAGTTGCTCATAAACTGTCCCCCAGTACCTCAGCTGGGTGAACACTGATGGGCAGATGACAAAGATCTCTCCCATGGATGCAATTTTACCACGTGTAATAGCTTAGAGCAAACCAGCTTACAGACTATAGAATGAGTGGCAGTCCTAACGCAATACCTACATGTTTCTTTCCTTCAGAGTTTGCGGAAAACGTGCCAGTACATATGGTGTTACTGGTTTTGTAATTCACAGCATAAGGCGTTTGATTTGATTTGATCTATATGTAAAAATGCAGCGGAGAGAAACATAATTGAAAATCACCAATTTTCTGTCAGGTGCTTATCTTCTTGTTGGAATGGGTATAAAATCTGAGTCCTTTGGGAAAGGGAACAAGCAGTGCTTCTGGAGACTAGCCTGTGCAAGGGTGGGATGATGGGCAGCTCAGACAACGTATTCAACCAGCTCCTCTGGATCCTGTTCTTCAACCTGCATCACAACGAGTATCCTGCCTTTGCAGCCGACAGTAAATAACATCAGATTTGGGTATTCATAACAGAAATACCTTTTATCAGGAAAGAGTGGCTTATACTATCCAGATTACACAGAAGTGAATCCTCAGGCAACTTTAAACGTTCACAGCTACCGACACGTTTGTTATACTGCTTGCTACCACACAGAAACTGATTTTTTTTTTTCCAAAATATTCCATTAGAAATAAAATAAACCGCTCTTTACCAGATCTCAAAACACTTTTTAAAAGCCTCTCCTAAAAACTTAATTTCAGGTAAAAAGAGAAGGTTACATCAGTGTTCTCATTCTTTAGCACAGGAAACACGGCTGGCATTCACTTATTCTCACAAAATGGGGGGAAATAATATCTGAAGGTGTGCTTCTGTCTGCCCCCCAGTACTGTTATATAGAAAATTATTAGAGGTAAACAACAAGAGCTTCTACTGAACAAGCTCAAAAAAAAATATAAATGATGAAAGGAAGAGGACCCCAATTCCAAGAGCTCACAAGATCTCCTGCCAGAAGAGCAGCCAAAAAAAAAAAAAAACCCAACAAAAGAAAAGAGGAGACATAGAAAAGGTTAGATTGTTAACAGACTTCTGCCTGGCAGATACCATGACAATGCATCTCTTATGCATGCTTTCCATAAGGTGTTGGTAATTCCTCCTCTGCTCACCATGCCAGGTACAGCCCCAATCTCCTGTGCCCTGTGCACGATGGACACGCTCAGGTTCTTGATCAAATTTCTTTCCCTTTTCGCCCTCTGTTGCACACCTGTTCTCAGCCCACAGCAAATGCTGACCTGTTACACCAGCCCCCGGCTAGAACATCTGTCAAAAATGAATTAATCTTTGCAAAAATACTTTCTTTTTAGACCAGTTTCCTAAGGAAAGGAGCTGTAAGCAATCAAGCTGCTTGTATGTGTGTCTGTCTGTCTGAGAGTTTCTTCCTCCTGAGCAACTTACACCTTCACCAATGGTATTTCAATTTCAACCAAAGTTGACAGAAGTCTGCAGGACATAAGTAAGGTACCTAAAAGTGTCATGGAAATGTCTACCCGGGCGCAGGAGGCATGCCTGGTAAGCACCATCCCTAAGGGAATGGCAGGAATGGCGTACAGCCGCAGTAACAAAGAACCTGCACAGGACTGGTCACTCGGGGACGTCTGAGCCATGGGAAGAGCTCGTTGGGGGCTGGCAGTTCACCGTGGATTGGGTAATGCAAAACCAGCATGCAACGCCACAGCAAACCATGTTTCATAAATTCTGCCACTCACAGAACTCTTTGTTTTCTAATCTCCATTTTACTTCACAGGATAACAAATTTGACAATAAGATATTGTCCATGCTACTGTACTGGACCCTGTCTCACCCTTGGTACGCACCTGCGTACTGCAAAACCATGCAACCAACAAGTGCTTTGGAAAAAAATTTCATGGTTGGGAACTACCAGGCATAACAGGTCTCTCCAGAATTGAGATCACAGATGTTTTCTGCTTAGTCTGATGAGATGGTTAGGAGAAGAACTCTCAGGACATCTATGCAGAAGTATAAGAAATTGTTTTGAATTTATCTCACCAAAAAAAAAATCAATTTATTTTATCATTGATATGAATTATATATGTACAATTTTTTTCTCTGCATTAATAGATTAAATTTTATTTAAATCCTAATCAATGTAGATGCAGAACAGCATTGGCCACATGGGTTTTCAGCAGAAAATTGTCTCTCTCCAGAGAATTTAGATATCATCTAAACAAAATTACATTTCTTCCACCATTTTAAATATTCAATGAGAACCTGTATCACATAAGAGGAATATTAAAGATTTTAAACATGTTACTTTCATGCCATTTTATACATATTTTGAAGAAGAAACAAGTAATTATACGGCATGAAATCCTATGAGGAACTAAGGCTACTGTAATTAAACTAGAACGAAGTATCTAATTAAAAATAAATAATATAATATAAAAACTGAAGAGGGTCTTAAAAGCATTAATTATCTTCCTATCATATGGCTGCAGGTTACTTGGAAAGAAGTCAACCATCTATTATTTTTATAAACGGGGTCTATACAGAATATTTGGTACTCTAAAATTCACCTGATTTCAGCTACAATGTTAAGATGCAAGATTTTGTTTCATCGATGTATCTCAAAGTTCAAAAGACTGTATTAATATCAAAGAAAACTAGAACTATACACACTCTTAAACCTCAGAACTGATTTGACTGATAAAGTTTACATTTATGAAATATTTATTGGGGGGTTGAGGACTCAACTGACCTCATGAAAGGCAACAGTTCATGATTACTGAGCCAAGTTTGCCATTAAGAAGCTTAGGGCGAATTGCTCAGAGACACGCAGAGTTAGTCCAATTCCTGCCACACTAAAAATCAATGCTTATCACAGATCACGGGAATGCCCCTAATAAAAGTAACTTTTGCTGTTTTTAACCTGTATCTCTGTACTTTGCACATATATTTGAACACAGTTCACAGGGGGCTGTGAGAAGCCTCCCCTGGGGTCTTCACTGCTCCTTGGGTTGGAGGCTATGTTGAGCTCAGGCTCTTGCCCGAGCAATGCTGCAGGCACCTGAGCCCAGTCCTGACACTGCCTCGCTGACTTGACCTTGGACCTGCCTCATCACTGCAAACCTGTCTGGCAATCTGGACTCTTGCCCAACTCCTGGTCTCCGTCACTGGACCTCCTCCGCTATTCTTCTTCAATTATAGACAGAGAGGTATATGTCTATGTACGTGTACATCCCAGCATGAGTATGGTTTAAGTGGTAAGAAACAAAAGGATTCATATGTTTGCACACGTGTGTATGAAAGGTGAGTGGGGAAGGTTGTTATGGCAGACTATGTGTGTAAACAGGGACTGTAATGAGTTGATGAGTGTGTGTCCAAGCTGGGGAAGTGGTCAGAACAAAGGGTGTGAGTGGTCTTATTGAGGACACTGCCCCTGCCTTGGCTCCTGGCATGCCTTCTGCTGCAGAGCAGCCCAGTCTTGCAGGCTCGGAGAGACTGCACGATCTCCTTTTAAATGCAAAGAGCTGAGCTTGTACACAAGCGGAAGAAGACTCAGAATAGGTAATTTTTATAGACCATAACAATTTGCATCAGATATGACAAGGTCATGGACAGCCATTCTGAATTTACTGCATCCAACAGGTTAGTACATTTAAGTTAAGATGGTATTTTTTGAATACAACTGGCTAATTTTCATATCAAGGAGACGCTTCCATTCTATGCATGTCTTCAAGAAAAAAAATGAAGAGTTTAAAACTTTGCTGTGCTCTGTGTAAGAGTCCAGACAGAGGATTATTACTGTTCATTGTCAGCCAAACTTCAATTTCCATTTGCAGAGCCAGAGAAGAACTCCAGGACAATCACTGAGGCATTATCCATGCTTTTGTAGTCTGGTGGCAAGCTTCCTACGTCACAAAAGCAGCTGGGGACTGCTCAGTTCCAAATGCCCCAATGCCAAGTTTGTTTGTCCCAGTTTCAGTAAGTTACAGCAAAATAAAGCCAACGCACACACTTTATTTCCTAGCTTTCTGCGATGGGTTCATCTTTAACAGCTTGTGCTGACCTACCAACCATTTACAAGGGAAGACGATTTTCATCACAGAGGTAGCTGTTCAAAAGTTAATTTTAGAGATATACATTACTTGATGTTTTCTACTGCTAGCATATAAGACATTCTACAATGTCTCTACCGTTGAACCGCCTGTAAAAGTATACACTTAATAAAAGAGACAAAAGTATATATACAATAAAACAGATGCACAAAAAATATTTGTGTTTTGTTTATTTAATGCCAATCTTGCTTGTATAAATTCCATCATTGTATTTGGCAAAGAACATATTAAAACCATTGTATCTTTACTCATGCTAACATGCAGAATTATTATTGTTTTACAAATTTAGAAAAATTAAGCGAAAATGATGATGAGAAAGTCTATCCTCTTTTAGGTGATGTTCTGCCAATCCTTAATTGTCATTATTCTGTACACACTGACAGAAAGTGTTCCACTGCCTACCAACTCATCTTATGTTTTCCCTACTTGCAGGAAGTAGAATGATACTTGTACTTAAAAAACAAATAATTTTAAAATGCTTATAAATATGTGTAGTTCCTAATTCAAGAAAAAATACACATCCACAGTGACATTCATTCAGGTGCAGATGATCCACTTAGTGTTCCTGCCTCATCTTGCTTCTAAAGCTGAAGTCTTCTATGTGGCTTAGGCTGACTAAAAATATTCACAGTTCTATGCTGTATTTTTCTCCAAAATGTTATGTCACTTTAAAAATCCTGCTACAATCCCTGTCTTTTCAGGGATAACTAAAAATTCGGCAGCCATGGTCCTTTATCTCAAGGTTCTTTGTATTATCATCCTATGTATCACCATCAACATTATGTCCCTCCTTTGACACCAAATCAGACTGGTTAAGCCTGAAAACCCAGCCAACTACTTTACTAGGAAAGTAACCACATTAACATGAACCTTTATTTAGTGGTAAGGTAATAAAAAGTAGAAACCTATTTCTGTATAGATAATTGATACAAGGCCTTTTAGTTCCCTCTTGAGCCTCTAATTTTTCTTTGTCATTCAGTCTATAGTGAAGGATTTCCCACACGTTTCCTTTTGCATGTCTCAGAAGAGCAACTGCTTACTTTGCAAAAGCACAATAAAAAGGTCCGTCTCTACAATTTAAAATAAAATGCCATCACGAGATTAAATCAGAACTCTATCCATTCCATGAAGTGTACAAGGTTACATAATTCCCCAAAGATAAATTGCCTTAGGACATATATATGTTTCTCCAATGCAAAGAAAGATTCACACGAACCCACAGATTGTCTCGCAAAAGGAAGCTGTAATTTTTGCAGACATAAATTGACATTCTGTTCATGGTGATCATCTGCGTTACAAATGCCAAAACAAACCCAAAACAAGTAAGACAAAAAAAGACACTAGTGATAGAAGCTAGATCCTACAGTCTGTTTTGTTCTGGTCTCTGGCAATAGAAGAGAAGAAATATTTCCTTAGCCCACCACCGCGACAAGTTCCAGGATGAAGTAACCAGACTTACCCTGTCATAGCTGCCAAGCCCTGACTGGCCCGTGCCTGCCTCAAATACTTAACTTCCAGGAGACCAGTTCTCACTGTTCTGCCAGGAATTGATTGTAGCAGTCGTGAGCCAATGTAGGACATTGTCATGAAAGGGCATTTTCTGTAGGAAGAAAGCCCAGGAGGCTGGCCATCGAAGAAGGGATAAAAAATGCCTTATACACATGCTGCAGTACAACCCACCTCTTCCCCGGGGGAAGATAGTTGTGATGCCTTTGCAGTCCACTACTTTGCTGTCATAGTACATCAGACATGACGGTGATAGTCTTTGTGCAGGACTTTAAGGGTAGGATAATCAGGCACTCTGCGAAGTTCACACTTCTCCAGTCTGCTCTGTTGAGTTGTTCAGTGATGACAAAAGTCTGCCCAAGTCCACCTACCGGGGTTTGGTGGACCTGCAAGCCACCTTAGCAATGCTAATTACAAGCAGATTTTACTTCTAAACACACTATAAACATGAAAAGGAAACATGAAATGTGCTATAAAGCATTAGAAACCAAGTCCTGAGTGGGTTAAAAATAATAGAGGGAACACCGACGGCAATTCCACCTTAATCCCCTTTTAACATCTCCTGAAGAAGGGAAGACCATTGGCAAAGCAGTCCATCTACTGTGGTCAACAACATCAGACAATTGCAACGGTGTTTTCTAGGATGGGACTCTTTTCCGTTTATATGGTATAGACTAATGTACTACTGTAAATGGTATCAAACTTCACTATGTAACTAACTGAAATCTTTCCATGCCTCAGCTTTATTCCCTTCAATTATTTACAGCTATTCACATTTGCGCTTTTATTCTATTCTATTATCATTGGCACAGTTATGCACAATTGGCACCTCACAGTGATCCTTATGCATAATCATTTAGACTGAATTTGGACACTGAGTCATAGCTAAATTGATCTGAGTAGAGCTTTGTTCATTTAAGCTGCAGGATGAACAGTTCCAGGAGTGGAGCATGGAGTCCATTTCTTTGATTGCTTTGATTTTCAGCCACGGTATTAGTGCCATTGCTCAGCAGCATCCAATAATTCATTCACATATTCTTGTAAATAATTTTGGTGCAAACAGTAATTTCAGTAGAGTCTAACTGTTGGGCAATTACCTCTTTTATAGGGAAGCATTTGCAAATGTTTGAGAGAGATAAGACTGAAGATTAGTGAAAGGTATTTCAATAATTAACTATTATAAAATAGAAATTTCCTTAAGGGATTGTGTGGGAAAAACATAACATACACTATATGAACTGTAATGTACTGAACATCACTTAAGTGCCATAGGTTGTCTATTAAATCCCCTTTACTTCTTGCTGAAAAAGCTTAAAGGTAAAGAGGGACAAACTGCAAATCTCAAGGCTTCTCCCTAAAGCTCTGGGAGAATGTGTGCTCCTTACGAATATAGCCTGAAATATTATAATGCAATACAGAATGCAATTTTTCCCAACATCGGCTTAATCCAGAGTGGTGCTGGACTCCTGCTATTCCTACCAAACAGCAACTTCCAGGGATGCTCATAATCTGATGTTTCATTCCGACAGGTGTGAGTAGTAGTTACAGATGTTCAGCATCTTTTAAAATTAAGTCCTTTGTCACTGTAAATGATTTGATTGCTTTAATTTCAACACATGTCTGGCAATAACATGCGTTTTTGATGAAGGAATGAAAATACACAGTAAATGCTACAGTAAATGATGATTGTACAAAATACATTTAACTGGCCTAAGAGAAAGGAAAGACAATTTCAAAGAGACTACTTTTGCTGGTGAGTCTGGTGCTTTAGCTTTTCCTTAGAACTGTAATTTCTGTATGCAAATTGTGTTTTTAAATTTTACATCTCTTTTATTGAGAAAAAAATCTACCAGACTTCTAGAAAGAATAAATAAACTCTTAATCTCCATCATGGGTCCAGAAACCCAGCATCTTTCTTCCCCTACTCTCCTAT
The DNA here is from genome assembly GCF_965231255.1 of Vanellus vanellus. Taxonomy (NCBI): domain Eukaryota; kingdom Metazoa; phylum Chordata; class Aves; order Charadriiformes; family Charadriidae; genus Vanellus; species Vanellus vanellus. Next base: position 32,572,393 of record NC_138905.1, on the reverse strand, counting down.
TTGTACACAATAGCTCTTATCCTGGGAACAGTCAGACAAAACCTATTCATTGCTAATACAGTTCAGCCAGTTTGCCTCTGTGCTGCAGAGGAGCTGCCTGTACGTGAGTCTTTAAGATTTAATAATTTTGTTGAAATGGCCAGAATGTGGGATTTAAAAGAAGATGACCTACAGAATTAGAAATTTTTACAGTGGACATGTAGAAGATTTTTGCCCTTGGCGTGGAGAATGGCTGTCTTCTCTCAGATATTAGAGTACTAATGCTTGTGAAGCATTAACCTGTAAGGATTTGGAATATGTTTCAAGTAGAGGAAAACTTTCCTCACAAAATTTGCTTTGGTTTTTTTTTTTTTTTTCAGTTTCATGTATTTCCCCTTACTTATGTTTCATATGTAATGAAACATTATAAGATTTCATGTAATTGAGACAGAAATACAAACTAAGTTACATTAAATCAAAGTAATACTGGTTCTTGGGTCATCCATGTCATATAAATAGCTAATATATGTAGATTAGCATATTTGAAGACAAAGACATTTAAAAAATGGTTCTTTGGGGCATTTCCCCCAGGTGATGTTATAAGTGCTAGGATCTTCTTTTCTGCCATGCTGGAATTTGGAATATGAGAGAACTTGAGTGTTGTTACAAATATTCCATCAATAAAGACATTTAGCTTGTGCTTTGCTTTGATCTTTTTCCCTCTGCCAACAGATTTCTCCACTAAATTGTTACTATTACGATAATTGAATCTAACAGTACTAACAGATAACAACACTAACAGTTTGACAAATCATTTAGAAACCTACCTACATTGCTACAGAGTTCTAACTGGGGGGTTTAGACCTAAAGTTCTTAGTCAGAGAGTGTTTGTTCTCCTTCATTAGAAAATATATAGGACACTGGTTATCACTATAATTGGACTATAAACAATCAGCACAAAACCCAATATTTGCTACAGAAGCTGTAATATCCTACAGTTTGTAATAGCTATTTACATGCTCTATGGACTCGGTGGAAAAGAACAACAAAAGCTGCACTATATTAAATTATCTATTCAAAAAAAGCATTCATGGTTTGAGAGCGTAATCAAACACAGCTAATGGTTTTAAACATGCATTTTTTTACAAACTAATCAAGTAAATGCTTGGGAAATCACATTTTAATGGGTGATTTTTCAAACACCTTATTTTTTATGGTTGCATAATCTAGAAGCAAAGGCCAATACTCTGAAGTGCATCCTGAATCCCTGACATGAAAAAATTAAGAGCAGAGTCATTCAAGACACTGTCTACAGATGGGGGACAGAGATCTGCATAGGGAAGAGTGTGGCCAGTAGGTCGAGGGAGGTCATTCTCCCCCTCTACTCTGCACTGGTGAGGCCACAACTGGAATACTGTGTCCAGTTTTGGGCTCCCCAGTTCAAGAGGGACAGGGAACTGCTGGAGCGAGTCCAGTGAAGGGCAACTAAGATGATTAAGGGATTGGAGCATCTCCCTTATGAGGAAAGGCTGAGAGAGCTGGGACTCTTTAGCCTGGAGAAGAGAAGGCTGAGGGGAGATCTTATTATGGTGTACAAGTATCTAAAGGGTGGGTTGAAGGAGGATGGAGCCAGGCTCTTTTCAATGGTTCCCAGTGACAGGACGAGGGGCAATGGGCACAAGTTAGAAGACAAGAAGTTCCGTTCAAATACACGGAAACACTTCTTTACAGTGAGGGTGACAGAGCAGTGGCACAGGCTGCTCAGGGAGGTTGTGGAGTCCCCTTCTCTGGAGATTTTCAAGACCCGCCTGGATGCAGTCCTGAGTAATGTGCTCTGGGCAATCCTGCTTTAGCAGGGGAGTTGGACTAGATGATCTCTAGAGGTCCGTTCCAACTCTGAAAATTCCGTGATTCCGTGATCTGCCCATCTAGAAAACAGGCCAGCCTACCTAAGTTCTAAATCTCTTAGTAGGTACCTGATTGTCTTCTTTCACTTGCCCCCTCCTAGACGGGCAAAGCAGACTATACACCTAGCTCATGCACCTCACTTAGATGGATCAAGTTAGATGTGACGAGCCTGGTGCCTAGCTCATAACATTTTCCCATATTAAAAATTATAGGTTCTCTATCTTCTATTCCTTTTAGGAGCAAACTTGCAACGAGTAAGACAAAGAGATTATAAACTGCATAGTTCTCAAACTACTTCTGATTTAGGAACAGGGTCCAGTTTTCAGTTTCATCTTCTATGATACTTTGTACCTCTCTACACAGTCTCAGTTATGGCCCCCCTCAGAAAAGAACATGGCATTCAACAAAACAATGGTGCTGAAAAATGAGAGTTAAAGACATGACTTCTCTCTTTGCAGGACTGAACTCTCCATGAATATCTCAGAAAGATTGTATCTTAGGTGAAAAGGCAAATAAAAGCCCATAATTTCCATTTGAGCTGCTACTTTCAGGTTTTTCTTATATTAAAAGCCCTACTAAAAACCAATATTCTCAGTTCTGTTGCAAGTACACAGACCCAACAACACTAAATTACTGAGAGAAGAATTTAGCATTTAACTGAAACAGATTCTGCTCTCATTTACATCTCGAACAGGAAAGAGCAACCTCACAAACTGCTAAAATTATTTTTGAAAATATATGCATTTAAAAATGAGTCAGTCCTCCTAATTGATATAATACATCTAGAGGGCAGCTGAATGCCAGACAGGTGTTATTGCCATGAAATTATCTTCTAGTAAGTGTGACAATTAACATCCTAACTGCATTTGTCTTGTGCTAATGCTGAGTACCAAGAGACAAAATTGAGCACAACCCATTAAAAACCTAAAGAGAAATTTAATATAGCAATTGCAGTTTGTAAACAGCTGAGATTTAAGATCTCTATTATGTATTATTTTATTTCCTACAAATCTCAGCTATTTTTACTTCACAATAAAGTGTTAAAAACAAAATCAAGTAAAAAGATGTGGTTTCAGCTCCTGTTGTTGACACTACAAATAAACATGAATTCATTCCTAATAAGCACTGCAGGAAGTCAGCTATGCAATCTTAATGATCCTAGAGTCTTTTGCTAGAGTATACGGTTCATAATCTCAAACAGATTACAGAATACTATGTCAATTAGGGTATCACACAGAGCAACAGAAAAGGCAATGCCAGCTGGAGGCATTCATTGAACCTCATTGTCAATGCAGCAATAAAAGAAACCCTGTTCTACCGAAATGAAAACAATAAACCAGAGATAAACTGAGTTAGGTCAGGAAGTAAAACAATCCCGAGTTGCCAACTTCAAATGGCTGAGTATTAAAGATCTTTGGATAATCTACGAGTTGACAGATTGGGGGTTGTCTAACTGGATGCCACCGCTGGATGTCACTGGTACTTCAAAGAAAAGCCAAAGCACATGCATTTATCAGGCTGCACAGCTTGGAAACAGCAGTACTGGGAGTTAGAAATACTCTCACGCTAACACTTTTCTTTAGCTTGCTTTTCACTTTTATCATTTCTCCAACTTATTTCAGAAGTTGAAACTGTTCAGTAAATCTCAATAACACTTAAAGTGAAGGAAGAAAATATCATTTTCCAGCCAGCAACCATACCGCTGCAATTATCATAATCCTAACATCATGTTTTGTTTTGCTTTAAAGTAGATATACTGGGCCTCCTGGATCATCTGTTGTGTTTACTCTTGTGTCTACTCAACACAGACTTGACAATTTCCTTACTGTATGCTAGCACCTTCATGGTTTACCACACCATTAATTTTACTGGACAGGTAAAATGGGGTAACACTTACCACAAATCTAAACAGCATGTTTTTGCAATAGATGTGTCCCAACAGCTAAAGCTGGAAACCATCAAAATCCATGCATCTACTGTTAGCTTGCTTCAGAATTCACTCATGATACAACCTTACTTTCAGCTACATGGGCTATATCTACACTGAAAATTGTATCTTTATATTCTCTAGATTATTTATTTTAGTCCAGTGGCAAATCTGGAAAGACTGGAAGAACCAGCTCAGTCATATCAGCATTGTATTGAAGCATCCTCCTCTGCTGGCTCAGGCTCTGTAAAGAAACTAAACCCAGAAACCCGCAAAGCAATGGATACCAGAGACCTGCATGCAGCCTCTACACACAGGTCACAGAGTGGCTCCCTGGCAAATATTCTTTCCTCCCAGAATCTCTTTTTGTAGATTAATAAGCATTAAAAGAAGGGAAACAAAGTGTAGGCACAGTGGGTTGGTTTTGACAAAGGAACAAGGCTACCAGAGGGATCCCTCAGATACTCTGCTTTTCAACGGATCCACAAAGGAGAGGGAAAAGGGCAGAAGACTGAGATGATGAAGACTGCTGAAGACACAACACTTTTCAAGGCAGTAAAGATCTAAGCTATCTGTGAATAATTACGGGAGATCGTGGTACCGCATAACTGAAGGTAAAATGGTAAAATAGCAGATGAAATTTAGTTTAGATAATAGAAAGTAATAAGCACTGGGAAAAATAACTGTACATACATAAAAATAGAGTCTAAATCAGTCATTACCACTCAAACCGCACCACATTTTAGCATCAATAAGGTCTCTAAAAATATCAATCCAGTTCTCAGCAGTGGTCAAAAAGGGAACTAGACTTGGGAATAATACTGGTCATGTTGTAGCTGTGATGACTTCTAGATAAAGGCAGTAGCAGTTTCGTAACCAGTGGTATCTCATATAGGTGGAAAAAACTAAAAAGCGTTCAGACTTTCCGACTCTTCTTCGGTTCTTAGCAGTAGCAGCAGCCTTCAAAGCTTACTACAAGCTGAGAACAATAATTTTGAGTTCATCTTAACTATGTCATGCAGTTACAGCATGTTGAGTTGATAGGGGGTGTTAAGTATGCTAACTTTAATGGGCAGCTTTAAATGAGCTTTCCAAATGCCATGTGCGAACTTACTTTGATGGAGAAAGAAGACTCACACTGTCATATATCCACAGATGCCACATACAGACTTCCCAGGAAAGCTATACTGAAAAATCATTTAAGAATAAGAGCCCACATGGAAACATGATCCTACCTAATGTATTTTATTCCACAACATCTGCTCCTACTGCTCCAGCAATCCCTCAGCTTTGTTAAGCTCCTCGTTAGGAGCAGATTCTCCTCACACAAACACACACTGCCACTGGAACCAGCTCATGCCAAGGCACCAAACGCAAGGCTTGGAGACCATCTCCACAACCAGTAAACAGAAATGCTGCTCCTACAAGAACCACCCAAACTCCTGTATCTTCACGGCCAGCGACACATTTAATGCAATGTACCAAACGCCCTTATCGCATGCACCAATGCAGCTAACACTAAACATTAGTTTTGCACCAGAACAAACTCTACCCTTGATAAATGATAGAAACACCCCATCATCAGTGGGAAAACACATCTTACAAAACAACAGCTTCTTCACAGATATCTCGGTGTTGATGACCTGAGGAGATCTACTCACCACCTTTTAAAGATAAGCCTCAGAACAAAAGCTCATATATTAAATATCTTGGACTCAAAAAGGTTATTAATTTTTTGGGCTATATTAAATTCCCAGCTAGCTTCTAGCAAACACTGCCACTTTCTTGAGGCAATAAACTGCTTCTCTTTCTCTTAACTACTAGTGATCTCATCCCTTTTCCGTAAGTACTCCCACCTTGCATCACAGGTTACAAACTTTTGTTCTCACAGCTAGTCTAACTGATTTAATACTGCAGTTGAACTCAAAACAACTGCTCTCACTTTGCATTTAGCCTCTAAGACTGATGTTTCTAATTAAGGAGAACAGAAAAAATCATTATGCTGCTCTGTAAGTCTGTGCAGTGCCCACTTTTTTTTATCCAGTTGCGATTGTGGCCACTCACACTAAAAAGGAAAAAAGCAGAATTTGAGAAATTACAGAGATGGAGAAGAAAGAGGACTAGGGGTAGGAAACATCTTCCACACAAGAACTGCATAAACCTGTACTCTTTGTTTCATAAAAGCGATGACTATAACCTCGGAGGTCTATAACCTTGTGAATGAGGTAGAGAAAATGAAGAGAGTGGTTCTTCACTGTGTCTTGCGGTATAACCAGTGATATCATCAGGCACTAGATTTTAAAGAAACAGATAATTAAGGAACTTGTTGTCACTGAATGTTGAGGAAGCCAAAAGTATACATAGACATTTAGACTTTTGGTGGTTATGGAAAATGACGGTTCAGATGCAACCTCTGGCTCACAATGCCTTAAAACTGCTGCTTGTGGAAAGATGCACAGGGAGGATCCATGCTGGGTATGCCCCCTGTTCCTGGCTCTCTTGCCCTAACTTCCCTCCTCAAACCAGTGGAGCTAAACCAGGATCTGTGTTCTTGCTGGTCTGCAATCTGAAAAAAAGATTTCAAAGAGGACATATACTACCATCTTGCTGTTCCCAGAAACTGGAAAGAATGCGTCATATAACAAATGCAGGCACCTTCTCCCTACAGCCAGTTCACACTCTTCTGGGTGTCCATCTTTTAGGTGGACAACAGGCTACAACCTAAGGCAATCTCAGCATGCACTGAGACAGAGATATTACTGAGACTATAGCAACATTAGCGTCTGCTTCCTAATTTAGAAAAAGGTCACTCCAATTTCTGCAAGCTCCGCATTCTTTTGGATTGATCCGTTTTCTGCTCCCCCAAGAAGTGAAAGAGCTATCTTTCACTGCAGCCACAGCAAGGTCACTTGCTGCAGATTGGGAAGGGAAAACTGGCTGCAATTACTGGAAGTAAGCACAAGCACCCATTCTCCTCACTTGAGAAACTGAGCTGTTGCTATCAATTACATGTATTTAGCTTTTCCCTGGCAAGCGTAAATGCTTGCATACAGTAATTACAGCTGCTCCAATGTCCCCAGAAGGAAGAAGGGGAAGAAAAAGAAATGATAATGGTTTGTTTTAATTGCTTTTCACTTAAGTTTTATGCTTTTAATCATAATAATGGTACAATTAATAATTAAAGAGATATTTTTATTTTTTAAAAGTAGTTTTCTCTAGTATTTTGTAAACAGACCACAAAAACTGTAGCTTTGTAAAAACTCCTCAAAATCTACTTCATTGCTTGTGGGCTCAGAATAAATAACTTGAGACTCACGATTAAGAATACTAATTGATTTGATACACCATAGTTCATTTATATGTATTATGTCTAATAAATTTACCATAACAAGTTAATACAAATGCATTAAAATATATTCTTTTACACCGCAATATATTTAGTATTCCAGGCAGAGCTGCGACTTAGTAAGAGATATTTCTCTGTAACATGTCTTTGTGCTCAGACTAAACTGCAGCATTTTTATACTCCTCATGTATTCTATATTCTTTTGCAGTCATTGATGCTACACGTTTAGTAACAGTAAAATATTAGGAATTGAACACATTATGTAATACTATCCTTTTCAGTTAAAAATACTAAAGAAATTAAGGTATTTATGTATGTTATGAGAAAAAGCTGTAATTATTCTTTTAAAAATGAAATCTTTTATAGAATGGTAACTCAAACGTGCATATATATTCTTGTAATTTGTTGTGTGATATATCAGTGAAGATTAGTTGGGCTTTTTTAGCAGCAAACCATGCCTTCCAGCTCTGCTGGAGTTCTTTGAGGAAGCCAACAAGAAAGTTAACTCATTGCTCATTAACAGTGAAAAAAAAAATATTTCTAAGTGTTACTAGGAAAGAAACACAAAAATGTCACGATGCCATTCTATAGATGCCTGATGTCCCCATCTTAGGCACGGCAATCATTTCTGGTCTTTTCATTCGCCTCCTCTCTAAAACACTGTAGGTGGAAGGGTCCCGGTGACGGAAACTGCATTGAGACCAGGAGCAGCGAGGAGGAACTGGCGTGGAGGACCTAACACCCACATGATATGCACTTGGGGTGTTTCACTTCTGCCTAGCTCTAGTGTGGTGCCGGGACTGAACCCCCACTGCTGGGAGAGCCCCCCTCAGCCCACGAACTCAGCCGTCTGTAGGGCAAGAATCAGCTTAGCACAGCTCAGCTCTGCGACCTCCACTCAGGTTTATTCATGGAAATTGTTAGGAAAGTGTGAAGCACTGTGTAATCTAAAATAATGCAAGATAAGAGAAGGAAAAGCACAGACAGCAGTATAATTGTTGAGAAGGTAATCGACAGCAGCTCAGCGGTTCAAGAGGAAAAGAAATGGCTTAAAACCATTAGGTGTTAAAGGTTTAAAACCCCAAGACAAAAAAACGGAATCAGGAGATGGCAACTCAGCAACATAGAAGATGATGCAAGGCATATCGGAGGCTTATCATTTCCCCACATGGCTGATGCCCGCTGTGGCACAGCAGGACATGTGGAACATATTTTTGAGAGTGGTAGCTGGTAGTTTTTTAGTCCTATCTATTGCATATAGCAATAAATTACACTTTGTACTTCTAAGCTGCGTATATCCTGCTTACAGAGTCTCTTGAGGGACAGGTTGCTCATGCAATGTGTCCCAGAGAGGGAGTTCATTTAAAATAGACACATGTGATGATTAAGGGAGTGGAGCATCTCCCTTATGAGGAAAGACTGAGGGAGCTGGGTCTCTTTAGTTTGGAGAAGAGGAGACTGAGGGGTGATCTTATTAGCGTTTATAAATATATAAAGGGGGAATGTCATGAGGCTGGAGCCAGGCTCTTCTCAGTAGCAACCAATGATAGGACAAGGGGTAATGGATTCAAGCTGGAACACAAGAGGTTCAACTTAAATTTGAGAAGAAACTTCTTCTCAGTGAGGGTGACAGAGCACTGGAACAGGCTGCCCAGGGAGGTTGTGGAGTCTCCTTCTCTGGAGACATTCAAAACTCGCCTGGACGCCTTCCTGTGCAACCTCATCTAGGTGTTCCTGCTCCGACAGCGGGATTGGACTAGATGATCTTTTGAGGTCCCTTCCAATCCCTAGCATACTGTGATACTGTGATACTGTGATGTGGAGCACAAGTTCCAATTTAGCTTTACCAGAAGAAATTCAGTTTGGGTGCTCCCTGCAGCTTTACAGTGAAAGATTAAAATTTGGTGATCGGCATCAAAAGTTCACTCCATGGTAGTGACACGTGCACTGTGGATCTCAACGCTAATTATGCAAGAATGTCAATTTTTTTTAATTAATTCAAAAGCAATTATACAACCATGCAATACAGAAATCTCTAAAATATGCTTAAGCCCAAAGATGGCAGCTGTGATTTGGGAATTCCCAACTAACAAATTGCTGGCGACAGACAGAGTATTGTAGGAGTATATTATGCAATCTTTTCTGTCTTTTTATACTCGTTCCTCACTATATGTTATTTGAAACTCCTGGAAAGAAAATACGAGGCCAGAAGGACCATTTTTAAAATTTTATGTAATTTCTGTTTGCGTATAGAATTTTGCTTACATGTATTCTCACTATTCACAAACCAGTAAATCTTATATGCATGCCCTTTGCATACAAAAGAAATAAGCAGTAGTTTTTTGTCACCACCTCCTTTCATCTTCCTATTACAAAATACGAGCCTTTTTTGGAGGCAGCTTCTTTGATTTTATTTTGTCATGTCACACTGCCGCCTTATTTAGCCAGACGGATGCCTTTGCTCAAGTACTGCATAAAAGTTAGGTACTAGTACATATAGCTATAAAAAAACCCGCTCATACACAGTAAAACACTCAAATGTCAGTGTCAGGCAAAGTCAGGATAACCAGGCCTCTTAGTTTAGCCACAGTCACACTAGGATATGTTTCTCCTTCCTGACAGCTCAAAGACTTGGTCTCTTCCAGAGACAATTTCCTTTCAAAACAGAATGTTTTTATACTCTCCCCCTGGTCACTCTATGCTAAAATGACAAAAACAACTGAACTCAATCCACACTTGTGTATTCACCATAGGCTTAAACTTCTAGCATCGTGACCAAATGTTGGCTGTGCGGCATATTCTCAGCTCTCGAGAGCTCAGCCCTGTTAAAATACCTGTGATTACACAGACTCTCTGGCAAAGGGAGAATCAAGCTGGGAAGAACAGGGCCACAGGTCCCCCAGGGAACTCCGAGCATTTCTGCATTAACATAGGAGTAAGGATGGCTGCGTACAGTGTCTCAAATAATGCCATGTACTATAAAGCCACTGTAATTATTCTTTGGCTGCATGAGGTTTATTTGAAGGTGCGTATATGCCCTTGATGAAGGACAGGCTTTTGGTACATATTTTATAATGAAATTAGTCCTCTATGGACAAAATCTTTCTAATACGTGTCCGTTGGAAGAAGGAAAAAAAAGAACGCTGCTCACTCAGGTGATTTGAAAGCCAGCAAGTCAATCAAATGAAACCTTTTTTACCAGGACACTGAAAGTCATTTCCTAAGCTAAGAGCCCACTCTTCCTAAATTTCAAATCTATTGTTCCACCTACAGTCAGTCGGTTTACCACTCAGATTTTTATAACGAGAAAAAATACAACTTTTCAGTCTCCTGATCATTGAAGAATGACAAACTTATTTCAGCTCTGAATGAAGACCAGAGGTAGAAACATTTGTGTTAAGGAGGAATCGTTTAAGAAAACAATTAAGGAAAGGAAACATCAGGAAATGCCTGCACTGCCCTAACAGGAGAGCTCATGCATGACCCAGTGTCAGGTATAACTTGTAGCTCATGTTTTTGTAAACCTGGGTTCTTAAAGGTAGGTTTAAATTTCACATATGGTCTTTTAAATATTAAAAAAAAAACCAAACATGTTGTGAATCTACACATCCATTTGGAGTTGATTTGAATTAGCTTGTGAGCATTTTGAAAGCTTGATAACATTTTCTTTAACTTAGGGAGTTCAGAGGCTAACTTTAGAGGCCCAGGAAAATTTCTTGCTTCTTTTGGTTGCAAATGATACAAATACAGTCTCAGGTACACTGTTCCAGCCTCTAAAGGTCTAAAGGTGACACAGCGAATCCATTCACACTTATGTCAGAGACACCCATCATTGCAAGGTTTCCATTTTCCATTTACGACCTCCAGTCTATCAGTTTTCTAATTACTGATTTCATACTTTACTGTGTGGTTTTGGCAACGTTGTCAGATTTGCGTGTAACACAAAACAAATCTCTAATTTGTAATTTTAAAGTAGGGATAATCTATTTAAGTTCTGTAACATTTTCCTATACCCCAAAGTTTTAGTATCAAAAATCTTCATAGATTACTCTTACAGGTAATTTATAACCCATCCAGGCTGCAATTTTGGGAATAACACTCATGCACTATATAATTTGAGAACAGAGGGTAAAATATCTCCATGTGAACATCAATTTGCATTCAGTCATGTGAGGCTCTGCACTTTTGGGTTGCGGCACTGCTGGACTTGAGCCTGGGGAGCCTACACAGGGAAGCCTACACGCGTGGAAGAATGGCGAGAACCTGCAGCGTGCTGTATGCACCAGGACAGGCACTGAGTCTGTCCGCACGGCATCGCCAGCTTACCTGGGTATACTGCCAGGCCATTGTTTGGTGTGTGGTGTAGACATGCCCTAATTATCTAATGTCTGAGCACCAACTAATAGTAGTAGAAAACAGATGGGTTGGAGGAGGTTCCAAATGCCCGAAGCTCTTTTTTAGCCTCATCCTGCTCCTGCACGGAGTATCTGGCAGTTGTACTCTAATGTTTTTGTTTGGTTTGAATTAAACTTCTCTTTTCTCCTGCCCTACCCATTTCTATTTTCTTACTCAGCTTGTGACTCTGCACAGGTGTAGTGTCTGTTGTATCCATGAGTCTCCACCACCAAATCTGCTCAAGTAAGGCCAGCTGGATTTGGCCTTGGATCACAGTATTTACCAATGAGTGGTGCAGGGAGATTTTTTAAGCAGCACTTTCAATGACAGATTAATCTCTGTTACCTTGTTCTATACCACGGCTTGCTACAGAAATCCTCTTAAAGGTCTTTAATTTGTTTACCTATTATTTAAAATAAAACAAAGGGCTTTTGTTTTGTTTGGTTTGTTGTTTGGTTTTTTTAATATGGCTTCTGAGTTTAAGTGATGTAGTTAAAAACACTTCCATAAACTGCTCTAATTTGTGTAACAAAATAATTCAACCCCTAATTATTATATTCCTACATCTCAAGAGAATTTTATAGCTCTAGGAACTTCTCTAAAATAGATTAATCATTCTGTGAAGACTTCATTAAAAAATAAGATACAAAATGAAGGCAAAGTCTCCACACTCCTGATGTGTATATATGTATATATGTATACACACACACTTCAGTATCACGAATCTAGAAATGAATATAAAATTTAAAAAGAGTGCTTCACCTATTCTGATTCGGATTCATTGCTTATTCATTATTTCAAGCCTAATCATTATATTAGTGTGCTTCACTATTGTAAATTAATATTTCTATAAATGTTTAATTAGGCATAAATGTTACCACAAAAAAGCTTTTCTGACCACTGCGATTTAGGATTGCTAGAACTAGCATAAAAAAGGAAATCTTTTAAAGATAAGTGCATGTAATAGAAAGTATCAAAGTTCATTTTCAACTTTTTTCCCATTTTTTTAAAAACTGAAATGCAGAATAAGTTCCATCTATATGCTCCCCAACGCCTTCCCTTGCAACCTCTTCCAGTCGTCCCAGTTCAGGTATTTCTTTCTCTGATTCAAGAAAAACTGGAGTTGGATCATCGCCTGTTCATATTCTCCATCTCTTATTCTAAGCAAATGCTAATAACAAGTAGCTCAAAGTTGAAAAGGAATTCCATTTCTTTCTCATTAGCTTTTGACAGTCTTCATCTGCTTGTACCAATATACGAGGGTTGCCGCCGCAGCCACAAGACAGTGCATGTTGCTGTGCTTGGCTATGCCAGCAGTCCGGATAACCTGAGAAATCTTACTGAAGGGTCATGCCCATCTCATTGCCCAGGGGCTCCGGCTCGGGCTCGGATGAAGAGTGGGTTCTGCATCCCGGAGAAAAACAAGAGATTTCCTGCTCTCAGGTTTCCCATCCCACTTTCATTTTATGCCTGCCCAGCTAAGGAGGTCACTACACCGGAGTTAACTCTATATAACTCTGGAACTGTCTTTCATGAAGAAAGCTGTGCAGCAAAGTCTGAACGTTTAGAAGAAACTGGTTAGCCTCACTAAACAACCAGTTCAATCAAAGGAGGACATCTTTGAGTTTCATGACTGAACTGCGGTGGTGTTTGAATAAGCTGGGCACCAGGAAAGGACACCATTGTACTCATGTTGGACTGAAATCTTCAGAAGATGGAGGCGAGCAAACTGAAATGGAAAAAAAAAAAAGCCAGTACTGTGTCATTTCAGGTTTTGGTACAACCAAGATATCCTAACTTGCTGAGTTCTGGAGGAATGAAACAAGAGTGACTTTAAGAGTGTCTTAGAGCCTCCAGAAGAATCTGTAGCCCACAGGATTTTAATTCTTCTCTGTCTCAGACGCCAGAGGGCACTGAACCCCAGAACTGTGACAAAGCAAAATACTGCAGAGAGCGCTCCACCAGATGGGTTTTTTTGCCCGTTTGTCACTAAACATGTTTGATGAGCTTTCAGAGCCATGAGATACCAGATAGGTTTACACAAGCCTCTTCAATGACACATGCCTAATGTCACCAGAGTCAGGTGAACCTCAACAGAAAAGCCTTAACACAAAGTATCCCAGGAGATGGTTTAATGACATTTATTCAGGTTAACCTGACAAAAACTGTAGTTGGCATCAAAGTCTTGAGGACATTTTGTTGATCTGAGATTACCACAGCGCATTTCACCACATGGCCTCCCACCAACCTTGTACTAGGACAGCAACAAGTGAAAGCCAGACTTGTCCCTGCTTGTGCTTTAGAATAAATGACTCCACGAGGCCTGAGAGCTGGGAGACTGAAATGCGAAGGCAAGAAGAGATGCTAGTTTATAATAATATAACTCTAAGGACTTCAGCAGAGTTACTTCTGGTCTGGACAAATAAAGGTGGGATAGAAAGGTTACTTACAACTTCTCTTAACTGAAATCTTTAAAAATGTGCACTAAAAACAACCATCTATAAGAGCACATTCAAACCGTGTGACTGCTCCACGTTTGTAGGGCAAAGCCATAGAAGACCCTGAGGACAATGACACTGTGTCTGAGAGACAAAGCAGAAGGAAAGACCTGGTTTGATACCTGGGCATGCTGCCTTTTCATGTCTCTGATTTAATGTATAGTGGTAGTAAGCCAAATCGAAGCGCAGCAAAATTTCCAATCCTGGACACATGATAAAAGGCAATGAAATGTGCAGAAGCACCTGACAAGAACAGGGAAGGTTGCTAGAAACCAGACTTCACAGATAACTCTTCCGAAAAGTATTTGATTCAGGGGTTAGTTTTAGAGAAATAAATTGGCTTTGTTTAGAATGAAATTTATAGCCATCAAGGGGGGAGGATTCTGGAACAACCTTCCAAAGAAGGAGTGGGTGCCAACAACTGTTCTTAAAAATGGAGATCCTTTTGAAAGAAGTTAAAGAACATAATGCTTTTTGACAGCAGGAGGCCTTCCCTTCTGTTTTTAAATAAATCTATTACTAATAAAGCACTAGAAAATACCATGTTCAAAAAATGAATTCAAAAGTAAACATGTAACATTTTGAATACAGGAGCGTTTTATGTTTCTGGGCTTTGATTACCTTAAGCCCTTACACAGGCACCCGCTGTTTTCCAAATCACTGCGTCAAACTCCATCTTTACCTGCTATTCGAGTAATTACATGGAGGTATTTGACTTTAGATTAAGATCAGCTTGTCACGCATCAAAGGTTTGAGAGGCCGAAGGAAATTATTCATGTCATAATGAAATGTAATGCCATCATTCTTCAAATAATCATGATGAAAGATTAACCGTGAGAATCTGACTGTGCCTTTCCACGGTAAAACTGGCAGATGGGGAAAAGAGGACACAGGCAAGTCTGCAAGGTTCACCTTTGGGTCTTTTTGTAGAGAATCGCAGTGTGGGGGGATCAGCCCAGGAAGCAACCACATGGGTACAGAAATGTTCTTCGACATTTCAGAGCTACACATCAACATGGATTTCTGCTTTATGTCCTTCCTGTGGCTGGTCTCTTGCTTCTCCACCCTGGCTGCACAGCCCACATGCAGCCATAGGACACACTTTTGGCGTATGTTGTTGAGGTGCAGACATAAAGAAATATTATCTCGGAAAAAATTCCCACAAGGTTTAGAATAATCGAGATTACCTGTTGATAAAAAAATTAGAGTGGTATAAACATCCTTTGTTTCAGCTGAATATTTTGGGTTGTTTTCTCAATATACTGGTGCAATATACAGTATATGGACACAGCCAATCTGTTGGAACACCTTCTAAGGAACTAATTTACCTTAATTACAGAAGTATGCAAGACAACCTAACATAATGTCAGAAAATTTACCTAGGTGACATACTAGGCCGCTGCAAAGTAGTTAAGTGATGGTTCATGAACAGGACTTTTAATTAATTGATCTACAGCTATTCCTCTTCCAGAAAGTACATTTAGAGCTGAGACAATAACAATATTTGTAGTTTACTGCTTCTCAGGGAAAACAACAACAACAAAAAAATTTTCAGTGTTTTTTTTCCTGGACACCTTAGACAAAATATTTCATTTTAATTTCAACATCTTAACTTTTTTTTAAAATTAAAAACAGCTAAATACCATTTTAAAATGAAGTGCTAGAGAAGAGGATGCCTAAGCATATTGCGTAAATCTCATCCTTTACCCTTTTTTGGGAGAGAAGGAAGAGAATTGCTTGCTTAATATGAAATCAGCCCCAGTTTTATTAACTATACATCAAAAGAAATTAACAAGCACAAATTGCGATTCTCATGGTATAAAGCCTTAAAGATGTTCAGCATTTCATTCTCAGCGTCATCATAAATAACTTATACAAATCAACAGATTATATTATTTTGAAGTAGACTGATCAACATTGTATGGATGCTGCATATCGTACGAATATTTTCTACAGAAATCTAATCTTAAAATTTTAAACTGAATTTATGCCAAACTATCTAAGTGTTAATAATTTTAAAATTAACCAATTATCATCTAACTTGAACCATTTCTGAATTGACAAAGAAAAAATATTCATACATTTCTATTTTTCAGGCTGTTTTTACCCACTATAAACACATAGGAACCAACAAGAAAATCTGACTGGAACACAGGAGAAGGTCTTAGATGAACCAGTTTGCCTCACACTTTTCTACAGAGTTTGCCTATAAGACATTTACTTTAAAAAATCATAGGGACTCTACACCACTCTCAACTCTCAACTATTGAGAATTTCTAATTACATTTTCAAGTTAGCATGGATCAAACAAGCACAACTTGAAGATGAATTGTAGTTTTGTTCACTCAAAAGCCACACAAAAGCATGCTATACAGTTTGATAATAAAGAGGACATTGATCCCGTCGCCATTCAGATCCTCTGGCCATTCTGGACCCTGGTGGCATTCCTGGAGTCCCTCACTCCAGTGATGGAGTGCACCACTGGGCACAGCTGTCTGCCAGCTGTGGCCCCACAGCACATCTGAGTTTGCAACCTGCAAAACTGGCCTGTGGATACTGGATGGAAATGAAGATACTCAGTAGAATTTCTTTCAAATCCAACTACTCACTATTCATTTATGAGAGGACAGAAATTGGATCAAATCAGCAAAAATGTCCACACCCTGAAATTTAACCTTCACTTTCAAGCTTTCAATTCATCTTAGAAATCCCTCGCCTCAGTCTGCTGCCCCAAATTATAAATTATAAATAATAAATTATTATAAATAATTAAATATTTACTTATTCCTTGTTCTTTTGGTTTCCACGAACAAATGTACCTTAGCTTGTACAGGTATGTTCCAGCACAGACATTACTGCAGAAATCTCTCTGACTCTTTAGGTACAGTGAGTGGGTTATATGGAGCCATTGCCAGCTGAGCTCCACGCAGCAAGAAATACTGACAAAGATATACAAAACCTTCACAGAAAGACTTCTGACATCTTCCAGTGCTGGAGAAAGTCGTTAAAATCAAGGACACAGTTATCATCTTTGCTACAGGAAAGTCTTAAGATTCCCAATGAAGGCTGAAAAGCTGCTGTTCTGGGTACAACAAAAGTATAATGGAGTTCCCCAAGCATTTTTATTCCAAATAAAAAAGATGAATAAACATGGGAAGAAGGAAGCATTGCTATTCCCACATTAAATATGATGAACTTGGGTAAAACACGCTGCTTAGCCTTTTTGATTTGTCCTTCGTTGCAACCAACAGCAGACCTAATTCCTTCTATTGAAGGATAAAGCCTCGCTTAAGAAAAAGCCATCGCACTGCACAGCCCCATGGCACCTACATCAAATGACTCGATTCACAGCATCAGGCCCCTGGGCAGGCAGTGGGTCTAGTTTCACAGCTGATAACCTCTTGCAACCTCACCTGTTGCGGTCTCATTTTGCCATTAGTTCAAGCACCACTGCTGGTAATTACTCAAGGTAGCTGCTCTACCAGAAGTTTTGCCAAAATTTCATTTAATGTAAAAGTGAAAGGTTTGGATGCACACAGAAATCAGGCTAAGGATAAAAGGGTACTACAAATGGTAACTACTGCATTTAATTTTTCCTTTCACCCCCGAAAAAACAATGTAATGTTTTTTTTCTAAGTCTCATCTTATCTTTCACTGTTTAACAGCATTTAATAAATGAATAATTAGTCAAAACCAGTAATATTTATGTAGGCCTCAATTGCACATAATTCTTTCAGGCTAAAAGCGAAGACATACATGGCAAGTAGAGAAATGAACAGCACACATTTACTTCTTTTTTTTTTTGTTTTCTCTGGACTCTATTACAAATAGCTGGCACTATAAGGAAGTTTATAATTCAGGACAAGATGCACACCAGAATGAGGAAAACAAAGTCACCTGCAAAGCCTCTGCAGGCACAGCAGAGATACAATAAAAGAGAAAAACTCTTTTAAAAGAGTCACCTTGAAAAGTACTGAGGCACAACGTTCATCTTCACCATGGGGAACAAAGCAGCAGCACATTACAGCATCCAAGACACACCGTGGTAGTTAAGAGAAAGAAGTTTCTCTGGGAAAGCACATATTTCCATTTTTAAAATCTTTTATCCTCATACTTTCCCTGTTTGAGGAACTTTTGACATGACTGTCTAAATTCCCATTGGGATGAAAATAAGAACATATTACAATCGTAGACAGGAGTGTCATGAAAACACTTCTATGAGTATTTGAAGAGATAAACCAGTTCAAAAAGAGATTAAACAAATTCCTGGTGGACGGGTTAATCAGCGGCTATTAAACACCCACCAGCTGGCTCCAAATCAGGGAATCTGAGCAGCTGAAGGCTGGAAGGTGGGGAGGTGGAGCAAGGAAAGCGTTTGTTGTTAGCGACTGTTCAAGGCAGGACGCTGGACTAGGTCTGGTCCAGTATGGCCTTCCTTATGGCCTTGCATTATGTCACCCAACAACTCTGCGTGGTATCCGCTTTCACCCAAATTATCATGTCCGATGGACCAGTCCTGGGCCTCTCATAAAGGTGCCCTGTAGGAAGCATGACAGCAAAGTAACCCAATGTTGTCAGTTCTTTGAATACTACTAAATGCTTGCTTGGACCCAATCCTTGGTAAACATTCTTTACCAGCCTCTGGAAAATTACAGTTCTCTTTTTTTTTTTCCCAAGAAAAGCCCATTGAAAAAAATCTTCATGGTCTGTATGGTTACCAGGCCACCAATGGACTTCTG
This sequence comes from Vanellus vanellus, assembly GCF_965231255.1. NCBI lineage: Eukaryota > Metazoa > Chordata > Aves > Charadriiformes > Charadriidae > Vanellus > Vanellus vanellus. The sequence continues at coordinate 32,553,601 of NC_138905.1, read as the reverse complement.
GTTGCTGTAGTCCAGGCAGATCTTTCCAATGCAACAGGTAAAGGGGGTTTATATTTTATGCCAGATGGTACCCAACTGTCTGGCATCTCCTTCTTGTGTTAGCTCATTACTGATGCATTTCAGGTGAAAATTAATGTAGTCTGTTTTATTTTTAAATGTATGCCAAATGGAGATTCAAAAGAGCAGATGTTGGGGGGGAGGGAAGAAGGGTGTTTCCATCTTCTTAGCATGCAATGCTTGATACAGCTTCATTATAGCTCCTCTAGTATATATAAGTATTATACTTCCACGCACAAGTGTGAGTGTATCTGCGCCTATTTGTACTGGCTTATTTTCTCTGACTCCCTGTGTGAACCCACGTTCATTTATTTCATAGAACATACAATGTCTAAAAGGATTTTTTGTTACTTATTCTATAAGATTATAGCAAACTGAGCATTGAGAAAACAAACAAAAAAAAAATACCGAAAAGGCAAACCCCCAAATGATGAAAATGAACCTGCACTGTAATTCTGCTAGAAAGTGACAGAAGGTACAAATCCTCTGAAAAAAATATCACCAATGCCAGGGATAGTAACCTCCTGATTTCGGGCTGCAGTCTTGGCTTCTGGCATAACCCAGAAAGTCCTGAGGGGTCTGGCTGCATCCCAGCGGCCTGTGATCACCTGCATATGGACAGCTATACTGCCCAGAGCCTCCACAGCACCGCACACGGCAGCTCGCTCGGCTGCCAGCCACACCGCTGGCACAACCTCCACCTTAAAATCTGAGAACAATCGTATGGGTTAAGACCATGGTACATCTCACCTGGCAGTTCTGTCCTGTCAGTGCCCCAGAGAATGCTGTTCGGGATGCTGTAACCCTGCTACTTCCCCAGAACACCCTCTTCTTCCAGAACTTTAGGATTTGAGGACTTCCTACATCGGAGGCAGCGCCTTTCTGCCTAATAGCCTTTGCTGGATTGCATTTCTGCAAATTTGTCTCATTGCTCAGCTCATGTGTTGACATTTTGTACCTATACGTCCTGTAGCGATAACACCAGCAGTTTAGCCATTACTTACACAACAATACATTCTTTTGTTTATTCTGAACCTTTTTTCCCTACAGAACACAGGAAGTTTGAATGAAATCACTACAAGAAACGGTGACAGTGATTCCTATTCACCTTCTGCACACCTTTCGTAATATTATAGAGCTCCTCTCACTCTGCTCACACACGTCTTTCCAAGGCTAAGACACTTACTTTACATCTATGCTGTTTCATATCTTGAAGAGTCTGAGTATTACACATCACAATAAAATTCTTCCTGTTTCTTATTTCTTGTAATGTCGCATCAGCCTGTCTCTTCTCAGCAAGTATCGAAGTACTAATCAGACTAGATATGACCAACTGGAATGCAGAAAATGATACATGACGAATCAAGCACACATTTCTTTCTGGTGCTTGCTATAAGTAACCAGATGGACAATAAAATAGTCTAAACACAAAATGAGAATGATTTGCTCTTATACACGTGCACTGCTGCTACCAGTGTTAGTCCAATTTGGGGAACCAAACAAATCTGGAGGACTTAACCAAAATACCGCTGGAAAAAGCTGAATTCAGTGTCTTGCATTCAGCAGTGAGCTGCTATTTTTGAGGCAGGTCCTGCTCCACCTCTGCTGGTACAGCTGACACCGTGATCACAGAACAAGGGCAAGTCCCAGGCATGGAAGGAAAAGTATCCTTCTCTTGGCTGGCAGAAATGTCTAGTCATAGAGTATTCCCAGTGCAGAAGATTGTTGTGTTCCCTTGCTTTCTTAGGATCACAAGAGGACATGTGAGCCTCCATAGTAAAAAACCTTCTTTACATAGATTTTCTCATAAATTAATCGGTCTCCATTTTGAAGCTGTTATGAGTTGCAGCCACTTGTGCCATTGCCATCAGGTTGAAGACACACACATTTTAGAAGAGTTTGCCCTGAAGTGCTGCAGTCCTGCCTTGAGTGGCAATGATATGCAACAGTATCCTTTCAGCTCCTTCCCATCTGGATGAGAACCTGTTCTCTTCTGTATTTAGTGACTTAACCAATAAACTACAATTTCATATACTACATGTGAAACCCTTGGGAGGCCAAAAATAGACTGAATGATAAATTTCTCTTTCTGGATTTTTCCATGCTTCTTACCATGAAGAGAAAATACACAGGAGAGTGTCATACATCATTGGGCAAGTTATTTATTAGCCAAGTCTAATTTTTCCAATGGGAAAGCTACCAGTAGGTTTCAGAGCAGCTCTGCAGGCTAGGAGGGACAGGAGGAGAGGAGGGGGTAACACTCTTACCCGGTGTGTTGAAGCTCCCTAGTAAGAGGATGAAGTACTCAAGGCTCAAGGGTTCAAATTTTCCCGGAGAAAGTGAGGATGAAGCACCCCCAGCTCCAGCACTGATGCTTGGGGCACGTTGGGGCTGGGCTGAGCTTAGTACATGACCCCTGGACCACGGAAGCAAAGAAGACAGAGCAGGGACAGGACGCTAGCTCTAAGCTAGGACTTGAGAGAGGAGGAGGAAGGAAGGAAGAGAAAGAAACTCAGCTGGAACTGACGTGCCACTTTTTCCTGGTGACTTAGGTCTGCTGGAGCATATTTCCATGCCCACGGCAGGCTGTCCCAGCAGGTGAAATGGAATCGACGTATGCATGCCCTGCTGGAAAGCACCGAGTGCATAGCTAGTAAAGGTGATATAAAATGGGGGGAAAAAAAAACAGTTCACATACATTTTACTTGCATAATCACCTTGTTCCAAGGTGCTCTGGAAATGCAAATATTTAGCGACAAAGATGAGTAGTAACTAGTAAGCATTTCTCTCACACTAGCAGCACACACGTCTTCTTTTCCTTCAGATATTTTTCAACTACAGGCCTCAAATCAGGTATGGCAACAGGAAGGAAAGGAAAAACAGGTTTGGAGTTCGAAAAGGTAAACAGAGCATTCCTACTTCCACTGCAGCGCACATTTCTGGTAAAAGACAAAGCATTTGAACCCAATCAACAAAAGCATTATTTTCTCCCACAACAGTAGGGGAACTACATAACTGCTTCAAGCCAAGTATGAAACCAGAAATGAAACAAAGTACAGAAGTAATTCTACAAATCGAGCTATGATTAATACAATGCTACGTTACCATCAGAATTTAATAATAGGAATTCCTGAGCTCTTACATTGTGAAACAATGTTCAGGAACCTGAAACACAAATTTGGAACTACTTGTAAATTGGCACAACTCTGTGACACTGCAAACAAATGAAGAAACCGCAGAAAGATAGAAACTTAAGCACAGTCGTTATCACTATAATAATGACTCATAAGTTCATATCATTTGTCCTTCTGGTTTTTTTGCCATTAAGTGGTTCAGGAGAGAAAAAAAGATGTCTTTAAAAGCCAGTTGGGGATTTCTTTGGGTCCCAAGATATAAAAAGCATTTATTTCTGCAAGTTAACATCAGAAACTCTCTTGCTTTCCATGAAAAAAAAACTCCCCAAACAAGGAATTACTGCAGGCAAGAAAAGAAATTAACAGCTATAGTGTTTGCAAGAGTACCTAACGTGAAAATCCTTAGCTGTGTGTAATTTATAAGCAGTTCAGGTACAGCCCCTATGCACAGTTATGGCCTCTATGGACAACGTGGTTCCTGGGTTATCTGAAACCTTAGCTGTGGGAGGAAACAACCAACATCTTGTGTGGAGGCTGCCATTGCCTCAAGTTTATACTCAACCCCATTAACCCCACTGCAGGGAAGCAGAGGAGTTTACGTTTCTGTGCTATGATTTCTATTCATATTGAACCTCGTTTTGAAGTGCCTAATTCATGTGAGATGCAATAATCATACAAGACATGATTGTCTGGGTTGCCTGGCGAAATCTCAATTTATATAAATGTGATTCTGCATAACCAAATATCTGATCAGCAGCACCAAATCCCAATCAACGCTATCAGTAAACTCATGTACTTCCCATTTGTGATCTTAAATCATTATGAAAATTTGGCAAGGCTGTGACCAAACAGACCTCACTATATCCAGATACTGCATGACAAAAAGGCTCCTTACGAGAGCTTCAAACATCATGTCAACCTAAATAATCCTCCAGATGCTCCAAACAGACCATCCCCTGGTTAGATGTAAGGGAGTCTCGAGAAGCTCTCACTTTTCCTCTCAAAGGTTCCTCTTTACCATCCCAAACCCTCTTCCTCCTGTATCCCACTTAAAGTCACTGTAGAAACAATGTCAGTGAAAGTTTCTACTGGTTTAATTCCCATTAAACTATGTGTGAATGTAGCAGAAAGGACTAAACTTGAGTCACTCTAAGAAACAGGTTTCCTAAAAGAAGTAAAGTAAAAACACTACTGATACCTCTGTCCCATTTGGCAGGAGAAAGCAGTTTGCCAGTTCCCAGCTCACAGCCCTTGGCTGTTTCCCGGCTGACACTTCTCCCCAGGGCTGTCTCTGAAGTTTTCCCATCAAAGAGCACGAGGGAACAGCATGCTCTGCCCCAGGAGGAGGACAAAGACCGGCCAAATTTCTGACTGTTCTTATTCCCTGCAGCTATGAAATCCCGCTCATCCCCCACTAACAACATTTTCAAAAGGGCCCAGTCTTCCAGACCTAGAAACTTAAATAAAGAGCATGTTTAGGAAGAGTCCGGTTCTGGCCTTACCATGAAAGGCTACGTACACTGGTCCCTAAAAACAGCTGAACCTTGCTCACAGAGCATAAGCTAGAACTGGGCACAGGCTGGATACAAGTTAATGAAATTTGTAAAGCACTTTGTGATGATGGTCTCTAACATGTAAGCTCATTATTTTGCTGGTCTAATGAGTTAAAAGATTCAATTTATTCAGATGTCAGTGCTTTCCTATAAGGAAATATAGCCTACGCTTTCCCGAAGTGACTGCTGGGATATCAAAGTGAACATCATTACTGTAGCGAGGTATGTGCACTTACTAATACAGTTCTTCATTTCTATCAGTTAATCAAATCAAATTTTCTATTTCATTTCTAATACCATTTTCCAGTCAGTAACAACCAGTATGAAGCCTTGTGACACAAAAATGTCAAACTCCTGGCATTCATCTGACATCAAGAGCACCAGTGAGGCTTTCGGAGTCTGCTGGGCTTCTCCACACGGAAACAAACAGCCAGCCGGAGGATAACTTCATCATGTAACAGGGTGCACCGGGAACAGCCTTGTATCTAATGAATAAGATCATCATTTCCTTCCCCTTTGAAGAAGGATTCAGGACAGGAGATCAGTTGCTGGGCTGAAGAGGGACGAACACTGTGGTCAGGTCAGACTCCAGCACCCAGAGGAAAAGCCTGTGTTTGAACTCCCCATCCTGAAAGGTTTGCAAATCTCTGTGCCATTATCTTGAAGTAATCTATCTGCTTCAATACACTAAACATTGAGAAACAGATTTTGCTGTCTATGACTGTTTTATTTTCTGCCATGCTGTTCCACCAGTTACCATGCCCCTTGTGCGTTGCTGCTGTAGGAGGTAGAAGGAATACCTGTACTGGATCCATGCTTTAACATACTAAACCCATTTTTAAAATAAGGAATGAGATGTAGTTCAAAAAGCTTGGCTGAAAAACTATATAGTATCACTGACCTATATTAATCAATTATATTATAGCTTCCAGCTCAAAAGGCAGGTGAATAATTATTTTTATAAAGTAATCTTTAGTGTGCCAGCCCTTTTTTTAGTAAAAATGCTACCAGTAGAAATCCTGAGACACTGACTCCTCTTACCAGTTTCTCCTAAGAGATTAAAGACCTTGTTTCCAACACATTGAAATATTACTGTAGTGTGAATAATGTCTTCAGCAAATGGGATAAAGGAGTTTTGGTCCTCTTGCCGCACAGCTAACTCAAATGAGTTTTTGGTGCTGTCAATGAGCAATGTTTAACAGAACTCACCTCCGTTGGTCCCTTCAGTGTTATTTACGGGGAAACACTAACAGAAGAAAAATACAGCTATTCTTAGGTACTGCTGAAAAACTAGAGCTCAGGTAACAGATTTGTTGAGTAAGCAGGTATTACATACAGGAACACATATACTGACACATTTTTCTTTTAATAAGCTCTGATGAAGTATTCATAGGTTACTTGCTTAAAATGATTCTATGCAATTACCAATTTTTAACTCTCTGAAGATGTATTCAGTCATAAGCAATCTGACTATTCTCAGTGATCTCTTCTCCACCACAGTAGGAAATGCAAAAATAAATAAATTACTAGTAACAGTGTACAACACAGTGAGTTACAGGAAAAGGCACTTTTTACCGTGTTATTAATAACTTAGAAGCATGCTTCTGTTAGCAAAGATATAAGCCAAAATACTTCTTTATTGCTAATCTACTAATTTGCTACTTTTGGAACAATTCCAATTGCATGATCATTTAATATGCATTAATTCTTGTTATTAATTCCTTGTACTAACATGCATTAATTCTGCTTTCTCTTTCCAATAACAAATGAAAACCAATACAGACCAGAAGAACAAACCTTTCCTTTTATTTATCATACAGGCGTAACTCAAAAGTTTGACAGTGCCACTTTACTGCAACAGTGAGAGAGAACCACTTTGTGTTCATTCAAGGCACATTCATGCCTAAGCATCAGCTCCTGTAGTACTGCCCAGAGCAAGAACAAAACCAGGAAGATCTGGTAGCAGGCATCAGTTCTGATTGCAAAAGTTTTTATTACAAGACAATTTTCCAGAATTAAGTCCAAGTTGGTTAAAATTTGCAAAGTCGTGATTTGAGAAAACCAAGTACTGTAATTGAATCTTTGACATCATAATGGGAACGAGAATGAGAATTCTAACAGGTTATTAATGGAGACTACTGTCCACATTAAGCTGCTTTTTTCTAACAATATCCCTTACTAATAAGATCTTCCCTTCTTAACCCTTTTCTCTGTATAGTACTCTGGATTATTTCTTGGTATTTTAAATTATATAATTAACCAGTTAGCTGAGAAGACTATGGAGAAGAAGAACAACAACCACCAATTCTGCTCTCCCTTTAATTACCTACATTAATATCAAATAGTTGCTGGGCTGCCTTTGTTTTCCTTGCTTTTTATTCAAGCTGTTTTCCCTGTAGTGACTAAAATAGTTATATATGCCCCTCTGAAAATCTCAGCCAAAGAGACTAAGGATCATGGTCCCTAGAGAATTTCAGTGGACCCTGATATCTCTCTCAAATGCCTTGGAAAATCCTAGCCATTATTTCTTAGTGAAAATGAGTATTTCGACTTCTTTACCATTTATTAGCATATCTGTTTCCTCATTAAACCTGGGTAATTTAAGTAACTCAGTTGCAACGGGGAAAAAAAACAGGATGTTGTTATACGATTAACACGTCTCTGCATCGATGTGGGTGTAGTTCTGATGCTTTTTATTTATGATAGTCAAAGAACATAAGTAAAGTTTATCCACTGACACAGCTGGAAATAGTAGCAAAGTGCTGAAACAGCTGAGCCATAATTCAGTAACCACATATGTTCTAAATTCAGTATTTGAATGTGCAACCCTTAACTGTATACGTGTCATTCTTTCACGGAAATAGGTTTCCATTATTTTACCTAGTTCCTGCGATACATGAATTTAGGTATTCCCTAATTAACCAAATGAGAGGAGTTTACAAAGTTTTTTTCTGCTGTTAGTTATTCTCTTTTTTATATCTGTTTTCATGGTTGAAAGCCTGCTCAATCTGCAAATTATACTTTTCAGGTGATATTTCATGACAGAAGGAGAGAAAATATAACCAATCCTCCACGGCAAATGAAGAATGACTATCACATTTGCAAGCGGCCAGCTATCGTATACATCTTTCCTGTTACTACTGTGCGAGTTCTTCACTGATGTCACTGCCATCCTCCCCCCGGGTTCCCAGCCTGGAGTTCGCACGCCCAGAAGCGTGTTTGCACTCACCACATGCGAGATGCAGTGTTTGCCAGGGAGGATTTTTAACAGCACACGCTCCCTCTCTCTCTTTTCCCTCTAGATGCTCCTATCCCCTATACACGTATTTTTCTTCCCCAGGCTTCATCTCGCTGCAAGACCTGATGTGGCTACAGCCAGGGGGCCGGCGAGCACCTCCCAGACCTGCTCTGTGACTCAGCATCCTGCAGGCCTTCAGGATCCCAGAAACCAGCATTCCGTCTCCCCACCGGCGGAATATATTCCTTATCCCTGAGACACAGCCAGCTTCCCCCAGCGCAGGAAGGAAGGGTGATGAAAGGACATACCCCTGGGCAAGAGCAGGTGGGATGCAGGTTGCCAAGGCAGCAGGGCATGGGCTAACCTGCGGGGCTGTACAACAAAGCATGCACTCCCACCCAGAACGGCGGGTTCAAAAATGCCACTGCAGCCCAGTGATTGCTTGACGTGTTTTCAGTCGGGCAATATTAACAATGTCTGATGGCTGGTACAGCATTTTTCCAGCCGATTATTAGGTAATTAACAACCAAACACACACTGTTCACTGAGGCAGGGGTCCATATGTGTTTCTGTGCAATGTGGCATGAGGACTCAGGGATCCAAAACTGGCCCATCAGGTGTTATTAGACGTAAATTTAAAATAACAACGTAAACTCAAAATAAAAAGGCGTTTACCCAAGGAAGGGTAGCATTCTGTTGTGACTGCCTGTGATGCTTACTGGCAATACCTTGCTCCTTCAGATCACAGAGCACACAGCTTCAGGTTTATTAAACTAGCTATTTCTCAGCACTCTGTGACAATAGGTCTCTCTGAAAGTACGGGTACATCTTTAAGTTACCGAACACAGAAACTAAAGCATTTGTCTTGTGTTTTCCAATATATGAAAAACTACAAATGCACAAAATACTAATGAAATAGAAATTTTTAAGCATTTATTGTGGTAAATCATTTAATAGGCAAGAATAACATAATTTAACTTATCTTCTTTTAAAAGGTGGTATCTTTACTGTACATCTAGATTGGTTAGACAGTTTTCTTGAATATATCCTAAGTTTTAAAATGTGCAAATGAAAATAATATAGAGTGGGTTTTATTTTTTTTTATATTTCCAGCAAATTACATAATTAGAAATAGCTGCAAAATCTCCAACAGTAGATAGTTTTCTGAAGGACAATAAGGACAGGCTTGTCTATTCACTGAATGACAGCCCAGACTTTTATTTAAATGTAACAGTTTGATAATCTTAGTTATTTACAGGACAGCCAAGCAATAGATTCTGGGACTTGTTTTCCTGACACATATTTTACTGTAGCTTGCAAATGTTGCAGAAAATGTACAGATAGAGGGGGAAAAAAAAGTCAATGAAATTTCCTTGTCATTATTCAGTTAGGACTTCTAATGAAATAGAACATGTTATTATATTGATCATCTCAGTGACTGCCCTGCCCCTCCCCACAATGCAGTCATCTATAGCAGATAAAAAATTGATCAGAAATGCACACTCTTGAACAAACTGCAGGATTCAAAAAGCATAACAGTATTTACTCTCAGCAATATTTAAACAACTATTTAAGAACAATCAGACTACTAGGATCCGTGCAGCCATATCCACCCGAGAATCCTGACTCTGCATTCCAGCGCAGATATCTGAGTCAATGTAACCACACTGCATCATCATAATCCTGCCTCAGCATATTCCTTCTTCTGCACTCAAATCCACAAATAAAAAATACCTCTTTTTTACCTTAGGTGGTGAATTCCTGCTTGTCCTTTTGTTCATAGCAACTATTCCAAGTTTGTATCTTTGAAAAATAAAAGGAGGGTTGCAGCAATAAACTTCACAGATCCTCTCCTGCGGCAGAAAGCAAATTAAAAAAAAAAAAAAAAAGACTTCAAACTGTGACCTCAGAGCAAAGCACAGCCGTTAGCATCCCTCAGCCAACCTTCAGCAGAAAGCAGGTTAGACAGCAGGAAAACTGGCTCGGTACATGGCTGCAATGCTTTCAAATCAAGCATTCTGTGCTGTAAGCTCGGGGATTTATATCTTCTTAAATAGGCCGTCCCACTCAATGCTGCTTGTGTGCATGAAAATATGAAGCATTTCACTGCAGTCACTTTATGCAAGAAACTACCCCAGTCATCTTTACAATCTCTGTCACTCTGCTCTGAGACTAAAGAATGAGCACAGCATGCATAATTCATGCATTAAAATCTTCTGTGCACTTCCTGCAGCAACTGTTACATCCAGTAATGGGATATTGATCAGCTCATCACTAAAACAATTGGGGATGGGCAATTGCTTTGCTGCAACAAACAATATTCCATCCAAAATGGGATGCAGATACAGGCTCCCTCCCTCCTCCCCGCCACCCCCTCCCCCCGCAGCACTCAAGCGTAACTCCAACATACATGGCGTGGCATTTACATATTGCAGAGTGTTTAATCTGGACTCTGCATTTCTTTGACCTTCGAAAAATGCTGCATTATCTGAGCCTTTTATTTGAAGTTTGTATTCCCTGCAGCCTGTTCCTCCTTTTAACTCTATGCAGCACGAGAAGCAAGTATGCTTTTCTAACCCCACGTTCAAAGCACAGCAAACCTCCAAAAGCAAAGAGCAGATATAAGAGCTTTCTACCCCACGACACATTCTTTGCCCCATATACACCTGCACCTTGTTTGTACCAGGAGACTAGACCAGTCTCACTTGAACCCTTTCATTACAATGCATGTGGTATATTCAAACTGAATAGGGATGCACATATGCATCATTTTTGTCTAGCACAACTCACATAATTTCTATCTGCCAGATCAATTAAAACAAGTCCCAAAGTTTCTACTTCTTCCCGCAGATCTGAACATCTTCCAGCCTTTTCAGCACACTCCCTGCGTGAGTTTAAATGATCCCTGTCATTTAAACCAGCCTCAGCAGCAGCTGACCAGCCCTGTGTTCAGCCCTTGTCCCCAGCAGCCTCTCAGCAACCCCACCCTTCCACTGCCACCTGCTTCTCCCTCCATACAGAGGAAAACCATGACTGCCACCTTTTCAGAAGAAAAAGGTGAGAGAGGGATAACAGACAAAAGGCAAACACTAGAGCCATGACTGAGGTGACACTCCAAAGCAATACTTGAAAATAAAGCAACATGAATCTTTGGTTATCCTGATGTTGCCAAACAGCATAGTCACCAGAGCATGAACCACACAGACCTGAAGTCTCTTGAAATCCATGGAATTATTCCTTACTGTTGACGGAGTTTGGGTCTGGTCTTTTATCACTAAAACACATCGTCATCACTAAAATAAAGAACCGTTCCTGGGATTTCTTCTTCCTGGGATTGAAGAAGGTACAACTGGCTAAACCAAAAAATCTTGATGGGACCGCAGCATGAACAGAGACACTCCAAATACTGATCAAAACCTGAATCCGGGCTAAATTATCAACTCTCCGGCAACTGTACGCATTCAGAGACCTCTCAAGTAAGTTAATGGGAAATTGTCTGGAGCAAGCAGGATTTGGCATAGGGTCTGGAAACTAGAATGAATAGAAGCTTTTTCAGAAGAAAATCGAGAAGAAGCTTTGCTTGGTTTGCCTCTCGCCAAAGCAATCATCTTTCAGTATATCCAGTATCTACTGTTTTCCCTTATGCTAAGGCACCCCCATACATTTCGGTGAGCCGGCAAAGGTGTCGCCAAGAAATTACCATATGCCTTTCTGGTATGTCCTTTTCTCACCAGCCACCAGAGCTCCAATGTAACAGCAGTTAATCTCTACTTTGTTATACATCAAAAACAGCCATTTAGGTTGGCAAATTCTTCACCCATTACTATACCCTGAGCGCTGGGCCACAAACATCTCTGAAAAGCATTAAACTCAAAGTTACAAGCCATATCAGAAAACATGATGTTGTGAACCTGACTGCTTAGTTAATCAGATTAGAATGGGAAGAAACCTTACAGAGATGAGATTCACGCCCCAGGTCACGCAATCCCCACAGGCTCGCTCTGATCTTACTCTAATCAGCTCCAAGTGGGAAGTTTACAGGGGAAAAAATGCTCATGTAGGCGCTGCAGACTAGCTCATCCTACGCTTACCATTACAGTGGACATCTGCCACTTCTTGCTATGTTGGGATTGTGCTCCAGAAAAGATGTCTAAATTTAGATAGCTAGCAGTGCATGCCTACACACGAGGAAGATGCCCATCCTCTGTCAGAAGATTGTTAGAAGCTGTTCAGCTCTTCAGCTCTTGCAGTCTATTTAAGGGTGAGTTAAATCATTCCCATCTCCATTGACTGTATCGACTAGGTTTCTGCCAATTATGATCGGACTGCGGACATGTGAGTCACATTTAGACATCTCAATCTATCACTGTATCCACACTGCCTGTGGTTTAACAGACTATTTCCCTGACACAAGGCAAAAGACATGGTAATTTTGGGCACAGGTACACTTTGACATCTCCTACTCTCCCTAGTCAAGCTATGTTTGGGATTCCATAAAGACTTTGAGCAATTGCATAAAACTGTTTTCATATGTAAATGCCATGACACAAGTGCCATTTAGGACAATTCTGTCCACATAATGAATTTTTATTTTTGATGATTCAGAAAATGAATTTTGATGACTCAGAAAGAAACTAACTTTCTACATTTTATGAAGAGCTAAAGGTAAATTACACATTGAATTTGGAGTTGATATTCCTATTTGAAATTTGAAATGGAAAACATCTCCATGTGGATGTCATTGATGTTGTAATAAATCATTTAAATAAATATTTTGTGTGGAAAAAAGCATTCTTAGAATTTCTGCAATCTTTGCCTGGTATTTTGGAATTTATATGTAATCTGATGGGTTCCTCAAAGGAAGACTAGAAGCTTTGGGCAATACGGTAAGCCTTCCCTCCATCAGAGAAATTCATAAGAAGCACAGACAATACAGAGAGAAACTGGTGCCACTTTCTGCGGATGATCACAAATATAAGAAAGGTTTTACTGTTCAGACGGGTAAGGTCTAGAAAATGGCCAAATCAGTATTTTGTTGAAGTTACTGGTGTCAGCAAACACAAATACGAGTGTTTGCTATAGGTGCATTTCATTACATTGAAGTACTGTCCATGTATTTCACCGTGTGAAGACACGTAACCCAAAGAAATATGACAATCCGTGATGATGAAACATTAGCATATTTATTTGCAATTTTTAGCATTCCCTGGTTTGCCAGTGATGAAAACCATGTAATGAAAATGCCCTGCTCTCCTTGCTTTATTACTCCAGTTCCACACTTCTAATATAAATGATCATATCAGGCATTCACATTCTTACTATGTATAGGTAGAAATCAGAAGCTCACCGGCATAAACACAAAGATTTATCCATCATCATAAATACGAGTTTCAGTACAATATACGTAGCCTCCCAGCCCCCCTGGCACATTACCTTTTCAAAGTAGAAACTCCAGACTTGGGAACCTTCTACCCAATTTGAAATGGGAAAGTGTTCATGGGTCTCAAAGGTTTTAAGGTCTGCTACAGAGTGGACTGTCAGGTACTCTCAGTCACAGGATCCCATTTCTAGCGGAGTATATTCCTAGACCACAAAGCCATTTAATGCAGACATTTCTTGTAGATGTCTTAAAAATCTTCACTTTATTTCAGTAACTAGTTGTTAAAATCCCATTGTTTCATTCACCTCTTTCTATTATTCTTTTGTTATTCTCCTTTACTGTGGTCTAACCCCCGCCTTGGTTCACAGAATCATAAAATCATTTAGGTTGGAAAAGACCCTTAAGATCATTGAGTCCAACTGTTAACCCAACACTACCAAGTCCACCACTAAACCGTGTCCCTAAGCACCACCTCTCATCATCATCTTCCCCTTCTGCTCCTCTTCTTACACTGAGTAAAAGCTCTGTTCTCCCACAACAAATTAATTCTGTACTCCTTCACTTTTTCTAGGTAGAAAACCCTTATTCTATGATTTATTTATCACATCCACAATGACTGTCACCTCCTTGACTCCAATTCTCAAATCCTCCTGTCTCTAATTCTCTTTCCACATGCCTATTTCTCCAAAAGAAATCTGACAAAATAGCAACTTGTTTTTTTCTTCCTTCCCTTTCCCTTCCTTTCCCTACCTCATCCTTGAAGCACAGAAAATGCTTGTGCTCAGTCCTGCTATATGTTCCACCCTCCTTTGAGCCACAGTAATCTCACACAGTTTCATTATTTCCTTCAGAAACTCTCATTTCCCCATCCCTGCCTACTTTCATTCCCTTCCCATTCTCACCTTTTTTTTCTTTCACAAAAAAAACCCTAGTGTTTCCCTTAGCCTCATTTGCTTCTGCAGCCACCATTACATCTTCCTGCTTTCTTTCAACTCTGTAGAGCTTTAAAACAACTGCATGAAGTTCCTTACTTCCTTTCCTGCTGGTTTTTACCTTTTGCATTCAAACACAGCAGCTCTTGAAATCTCTAGCACGTCAAGTTATCCAGGCCTCAGGAACTGGGCTTAATTTTCATTCTTCTTGACACGCCAACAGTTTTTCATGGTTAGGAGTTTTTACTGCTGAAATTTTGGATTCCTTGACACAGTCTTACACTGATCTCTACTTGTTGCTCTGGATGTCATTCAAAGGAACAACTTCATGCTTTCTTCTGTGCTCTGTGGAGAATTATTTGGTCTCCTTTCCTCTTAAAACTTTACTCTGGTACAAACTCATCTATAAACACAGTGTCGACTACCATCTCCTCTTTGGACGCTATACCTCTACTCCAATACTCCAGGTACTAACACACTCTTTTCATATTAGTATCTCAACCAGTATTTCTGATATGGTAAATTCAGGCGTCATCTTAAGCTCAACATAGTCAAATTAGGGGTTTTATTACCCGTCCCCACAAATTCATCTTGCCTGATCCTTCCTGAATCACTGTGTACAGTGGCACCATCTAGCCCACCATTTAAGACACCTGTCTGAATGTTACCTCCAACCCAAATCATCCTTAGGTCGTCAAATCCAGATCAAGTCTTGCAGAATCTTTCTGCAAACACTGCTCCCATACAATCTTTTAATATGCACTTAATTAATACCCTTGTCCAGATCCTCATAATCTCAGGACTGGATTAATAAAAAATGTTGTCCTCTGGCGCGGACAAACACAGCACCTAATCAGAGTGCTGCTGCAAAGACCATTCTTCTGGTGCGTCACTCTGTGTGACATCTCTCCTTGCATCCCTCCACTCCCTTCTCCGGTATCTCAAATACAGGCAACTTCACGTTCCCTTCCATGGACACACTCATTACTATTCTCACTTGGTACTGAACAGCCAACTTACAATTAGTCTGTAAGTTATTTTTCATTAGCTCCTTGTTAAATTTTCAGTCAAGCACTTCTGTGCTTCCTCCCATTACACTTCATGTTTTGGAAGAACTCTCTGCAACACCTGCAAAGTCACTGCATTGCCCTCCTTCACATCCTTTCTTAATTCTTGTTTGCTATGATAATTACAAATAAATTGACAGCACGTAGGCTGCTCAGGAAAGCTGAGACCACTGACTACCCTCATGGCTGATTTTCATTCACTGTTTCTTTGCAATTCCCCATCTGTCTTTGCCTTTTATGTTATACTTCCACTCACAATTACTTACGAGTAATTCTCATTGGGAGAGGGACAGACTTCTTGTTTGTTCAAAGGGGTCTCTGGTTGATGACTGTGGCTCTTCAGTACTACAGTAATCAACAGTACCGGAGGGCATAGGAGACTGAGAATCTAACAGGCATTATCTAATAGAACCTGAGGAGTCAGGAGTAGAATTTGTGCTGGCCCACAGCTCCTACGAAGGAGGCGTAAAAGGCTGAACAAAAGCAAGGGTGCCAGTTCAGTCATTTAAGCTGAAAATGTGATTTTGCTCTTCTATGGACCACTTTGCTATCAATACTTAAACATACTCCCCAACAAAATAACTACATTTTCTGCTTTAAGTCAGTGCTCTGAGATACCAGAGATACTAATTAATTATATGAAAATGCTTTCTTTAATCATTGTTCTGAAACAATCCAAATATTTAATACAATTATATAAATTGTATGCCAATATAATTGTCCCCACTACATATATTATACTGTATTCTATTATATAGTGCAGGTTTAAAGTATCATACCTTGTATTATATAGTTATAAAATAACTATAGTTATTATTATAATAGAGTACAGACTACTATATACATCTGCAATATTTCAGCTGTAAAAGAGATTCTATATATACTGAGAAAAATGCCACTCCGTATGTTCACATGTTCTATATGAAGTCTAAGCCTTTCTTCTCCTTCTGTGGAAGTCCTCAATATGAGGCAGTTGCTACTCAAAATGTCATTTGACTTTCAAGAGCTAGCCACACATACAGAGCTGGAGCAAGTACTACTTTCATGTTCTCCTAGGCCTTTCGTTTCAAACAGCAGCAGCAAAGGCTGTATCCAAGATAACATACAAAACTTCCCTCCAAACATTTTCCCACACTTACAGAGCAATTTACTTCAAATCACTGCTGCTCCAAAACTAGCACGAAGTGCAGCATGACTTGCTGCAGTATAGCCCTCTACAGACTCTGTAATACTAATGGGAAAATACCGTTTTTCAGGTTTTCTCTTCACCTGGTTTTCTGGTCACATCATTCTTCTCGGGCCGACAGCCCAAGCCCACTACAGCACTGAGCCTCTCCATACATTTTGAGCTCTTGTGCTTAATAAAAAATCTGTTGGCTATGATCTTTTCCTATATTCTTATTACTGCTGGTTTTGTGCTCTACTGTGCATGCTTCCTCTATGATGTTTCTGACCTCTGGATTGATTTTTCTATACATCATTAGTTAAGAACTCTCTTCATTCAGTTTATTGGTCCTCATTCATCACACTAACAACTTGCATCACTGGATAAACAAAGCAAGCTCTTATACTTGACCCACTAGCAATTCCCTGTTGGGTTGCCTGGCTTTAAAGCCAGACCTTTCCAATATCCTCATCCAAAGACCCACAAAAATTCAGGGAACACCACAGGAATCAACTGAATTATGTGTTTTGGTGAAAAGTGGGAAAAGCCGAATATCCATTACCGTGAGCAGAAATTCAAGGCCGCTGCCTGCGCAGAGCATAGCAACAAGTTCAGGGCTGCCAGCTCTTTAAGCGTGCGGTTCAAGCCAATGAATGTTTCCAGTTGACTGAAAAGCTTTAACTACAAGCCGTTTACCATACAAACAAGAGACAAACTGCTGCATCCAAAGATCATGCTGGGGCTGCTCTGAAAAGGGTTGGGTGGGAGGGGGCTGCTGGGTGCGGGCAGCCGGGAGCCCCAGGCAGTGGGGCAGCCCCTCACCCCTGGGGCACAAGCCCGTGGTCTCTGAACAGGCAGTGTGGGGCTGGGATGATTGCAGCCAGGGCAGGCGTGGATCGGGATCACCAGACAAGGCCGTTGTGACGGGGCAGGTCTGAGGTCCTGCCAAGATGGGAAAGCGGCAGGGCAGGGGCAGCAAGGTGCCTGGCCAGACACAAACTCAGCTGAAACACAGCTCAGACAAGGTCCCAGGAAAGGTCAGCCCTAAAAGCAGCTCCTAGAGGAAAGGGGGAGGAGGCTTCTCACAGCTTTCCTACAAATCTGATTCCAGGCTACACAGGTCCACCATTTGAGCGTTGGATTGAACACTGGGAGCTAACTCCTCAGAGGGGGAAGGAACCACACAGCATGCTGCTGGTCTCAGGATCCTGAAATCTGCCATGAGCAGGAATCATAGAATCATAGAATAGTTCAAGTAGGAAGGGACCCTTAAAGGTCACCTAGCCCAGCCTCCCCTGCAATGAGCAGGGACATCTTCGACCAGATCGGGTTGCTCAGAAGGGAGAGACTGAAATCACAGACGGTGCTGGCATACCCGTTTTACCCCCCCACCCACTGCAGCTGCCCACTCTGCTGAAGTGTACCCAGCCAACTCCAGAAACCTGCTCGCCTTTCATCAAGATCTTATGGCCACAGGTAATAACCTGGTGCCCTGAAAAAGTGTTTCAGATGCCAAAGCATGAAGATGCCAACTCACATTGCCTGCAGCAAATTAATACTCATATCAAAGTACACAATACTCAGAAGAGTTTTTCTCCTGCTCACTTTGTAATCTGCACAATTGGATTTTTATCTGTTTCCTACTCAGTCTGCAAACTGCTCAGAGAGGGTATATTGTAGAGCTACTTTTCAGAGTGGACCGCTGCCCTTCCCACAGCACTAATGGAGGAAAAAAGGGTGCCTTCTCCCACAATGAACCACTGAACACTAGCAGAAATACACTATTTGCTTTCTTGATCTTACTCCATTCCCTGCTAGCTCGGCATGTCACACTACACTTTTGAATGAAGAAAATGTCAGTGTGTTCCCTGATACGCAGCAGGGGATAGCATTTGGCTGCATGTAAAATCACAGGAAAACTGAGGTGGGAGGCCAGTATTTAATTTTCATCCTCATGTCAAACATACTTGCCAGTCAGTACCACCCAGTGTTTTCAAATGCAGGTCAACTTAGATCAGTAGCTTGCCAGTAAAGAAGCAAAAGTGACATAAAATAAACAGAAAGCCTCCTACTTTCCTGCCACCAACAGCCTGCATTGTCAGCGACAATCATCCTCTGCTACTCACCAATGGCACACAGCCCTGTCTCCTCTTTGCCAGAGCGTGGCTTTTGACTTTGTCTTTGCCATTTGTTCATAGTTCTCTTAATCAACATATGCTCCACCACACAACACACGCCGTTAGTCCTATCTGACCAGAGATAAAATAAACATGCAAATACCAATGGCAAAAGCAGTTCTTTTTAGCTTGTGAACAACTGCATTCCTCCAAATACAATCCAAATCAGACATTCAGGTTCTCCCAGGAAGCATCTTCCCCTGCAGTAACATCCATTCCCAGGTCCAAGAGCAATGGTGTTTTTCATCACCTGCTCTCTCCTTAGAAATTCTCTGTGAGAAATTACTAACTGCAAACACAGAGATAATATAAGATGAGCAGTGCTACATACGCATCATAGACTGCAGGGGGAAAAGCCTAGCAACTAATGGAAGTAAAAAACTCTGAGTTTTCTCAATTCAGTAAGAATTTAGTGGGAAACTAAATTACATCTGTAAATTTCACCACTTTGGGGGAAAACCCAAAACTAAGCCAAACCAGGGTCGTCAGTCCCTTAAAATTCAAAAGCAGAAGCTCTCTTTCCTCTTTTATTTTCTAACCTATACCAATGCAATCAGTTTACATGGCTTTTAGGATTCCTCCCTTCTCCCCAAACTGTAATCTGCATAAACTTTTGGGGGTTTCATGTGATCTTTTTTGGGGGGTTTCATGTGATCTTTTTTTGCAGATTTCAGCAAAATGTAGAGAACAGGATATTTCCATTGAGTGATGCTGGAACCTGAATGAATAGACTTAATGTTTAAAACTTTCTCTGAACAGATAAAGGAACAGTAGTCAGCACTTCGAGAGAAATGCAACATACGATATGAACTGCAAAACATGAAGGGTTGCAAACATTACACAGGGCATGCAAGTTGTTTTGCTTGTTTTAAGAGAAATAAAAACAGTGTTACTAAAACCAAATTCCTAACTGGGATGAAAAATAGTTGTCTTTGAGGAAGTAGGAGCTCAATTTCAAGTCCCAAAGTGAAATGCCGTGTAAGGGATATATCACAGGAATATTGTCTTGGAATAAGCCGATACTAAGTATATAAATAACAAATGAAGGAAACCTTTGAATGGGTGTTATCTATTTGGGAAAGAAAAATACGTTTTGGTCAAATGACTAACATTGCACAGTTTACTTGATTTTAGTAGTAGAAATCCAACAAAAAAAAAAAAAAAACAAAAACCAAAAAACCAGAAGAATAAATCTAAATGAGATGATAGTATCATACATACATCTTATGTACAGATATGTAAATGTTCACTAACTTTTCAAATACACAAAAATTAAGCTATGTCCCAGATGTAGATATATATAAAAACCTAAGCAATTTAATGTAGATTAACTATTTCTTATCATTGGATAATTCTTTTTTCTGCCATAGTTCTAAGACCAAACTTTTTTTTTAGGCAGATGATGGGATGGCTGAAGGACTGCAACGTTCTCTCGTAGAGACACTCACATAGCTTCACTGCAGTGCAGATGGTCCTATGAAAAGTAATTAAAGAAAACTTCCAGAAAGTGCTCCGTTGAATTACTGAGGTCTGCAAAAACTAACAGTAGCTCCTTGACAAACATGGGAAATATGTTCCATATAAACTAAAATACTAAATATTGTGTCTTATGGGATACATCAGCTACAAGACAGTAAAAAGTAGTTGTTGCAATACTGCCTTTTTATAGCCATCCCGCTAACTAGTCAGGTAAATAACTGAAAATTAACTGTTTGGGCCTTTGAGTTTATAGAAATTAACCTTTATTTATTTATTTTACTGTTGAAGTATTAACTGGCAACAGAGACCAGTTCTTTGAAAAAAACAAAAAAACAAACAAAAAAAAAAACGCAAAACAAGGAAGCTGTGGTGAATAACTTAATGGACATCTACAGTAAGTCACCATAATGTGTCTGTGATGGTAAGCAGTAACATTAATAAAAAGCACAGTCTTTACCAAAATACCAAATGTCCAAGCCTCCTAGTTATCCCAGGTGAAGTTTTTAACTTCTGAGGGATACAAAAAGATAGTAGATGTTAAATGAACTGTATGCTTGAGGACCATAATTTTTAGGGTTTACAAAAAGTGATGGACTGTTCTGTACACAGAGCTTTTACTTGCAAGAGCAGTACAAGCTAAGGGTACTGACAAACAATGAATCTGTGATCAAATCCTGAAATACAATTGCAAACATACCATCTGTCACTTAAGATTTGACTAAATGTGGTTGACACAGCCCACCTGTTCTGTAGCAGTTTCATTATATAGAAGTTTCACCAAATTTCACATAGGAAGTATTTATCTGTTCAAGCACGAGGATGATCTAAAATAAGAGAACTGCAGGCATACAACTTTAAAAATAAAGAACAGAATTTATCTATTACAGAATTAAATATAAATGCATTTAGTGTTCTCTAAAGAGGAAAGAACTAAGTAAGTCAATCTTGAACTTAAGAGTGGAATTGGCCATATTCCATCCCTTTACCCTATTTTCAGTGTACTTTCTGCCAAAAAGCATGTGAAAAGTTTTGTCCCTATCAGACTAAGTAATGTCCTAAAATAACAGGACAACAGAGAGGAATCTTCTGGACAATTGAATTACGATTTTACCAGGGTATTTCCAGACTACTGATATGTTATCACCTCTTAAAAAGCTGGCAATCTTTTGCGATAGGAGCACTGAATTTGCCAGACATCTCAGAGACTCTCTTCCAGGATGTCACCCACCCAGAAGTGGCCTGCCACGCAGATGGGGTTAGTTGCTGGAAGAGGGACACAGAAAGCTGGGACCGTGTAGTCAAAGACAAGCAGGAAATCCCAGAGAGAATCTGGGACTTCACTGTAGTAAGAAGCAGATCTGCAGCCAACCCCCAGTAGAGGGCAACTGGAGGGAACTGCATACTGTTTGCTCCACCTTACCGGAGGAAAGAGCCAGCTCTGCAAGGACACAGAGGAAGTGACTGGTTTTAAAGGCCCGTTATTTTAATGTGTTTTACCTGCAGTTTTTCCTATTTAAAGAGATACTTGTTCCAGTTTATTAATTTGTGTTCTAATGAAATATATCTTATAAATCCCATTTGGTGTATTTGAGTAGGTCGTCAGATAGGAAAAAGATAGAGCTCTGTTGCCTCAGTTCTCCAAACAAACACGATCTTGCCACATACATGGATTACAAAAAAAGCCTCTGACTTCTCAGTCCATCTTTTTGTTACCAAGGAATGTTTCTCAAGACATAAGTACGCTTGATGGCTTGTTTAGTTCGACATATAGTCTCATCCAAGAAAAGAAGCATGAAACTGGTATTAGAGGAAATCAATAAACAATATGAAGTGCTCTGCAGAGTTGGACTTGTCAGAAAAATGGCGCAGAACAAGATTTTATTTGTCATCACAGGAGGAAGTCCAGAGACCAAAACCACCAGAGACAAACTGGAGAAAATATGTGGCTTCTGTAACTCTCTCTGTATTGCTACAAGGTGTCTGGAAAGTACCTACACTGTTAATTTTAAAAGAATACTTTAAAAACCTGTATGGACATATAGCGGTACAAATAGTTGGAACATTGCTCTGTGGTAGCATAGCTTTTGCCCTTCAACCAAACCAGGTCACTTTCCTGGTTTTCCTTTAAAAATTCAGACTCCTATCATTCTTATGCAAAAAAAAAAGAAAATAAATCTTGTAGCATCTCTGACTTCCGTGGTTCCCTATTTGCAATCTATGCACAGTGCTACAACACACGCCATTTATTTCACATGGGACTCCAGTCATGTTCCCCACGTCCTTCCTGGCTTCTCTTTGGCCATGGCATCAAGCTTCTCCTCTGGGACACCAAGGAACCCTGAGCAGGGAGCAGTGCCGGTAGGGGAAGCCAAGGGGTAGGGCTTCTGATCAGACCTGTGGCAAGCGCAGGCAGAGCAGGCACCCAAGCCTTGGGCTTTATCGGAAGCTGCTGCCAGGAGAAAGGGCTTCAGCTCCACGTCACCCAACTGGATGAGGAAAAGAGATGAGTTGTCCTGGGTGCTGACATGCACAAGTTTCACTGCAATTCTCCTAATACTGAGTTCATTAAAATAAAATTTTAAAATAGACTACCAAGTAGCATTTAATTATATATATAAATATATATGCAGCTGTACACCAGGAGAACAAGACCTGTCCTGGACTGCTTCAGCATTCAAAATCACCACTGACAGCAATGGACACCTGCAGTATCTCTGCTGAGGCTCCTCCCCAGCAAGTTCATAGCAACGGAGATGCAAGAATCAACGATGCGTAAGTCACCAGGAAGGGTCAAGGGGGTTAGTGCTACAATTTTGCTTCAACATTGACCTTCACAAGCTGAAAAAATGGACATGGAAAAGTAAGAAAAGCTTGTGAAAATGACCAGGCCATGGTTTTGTCACTTACTAAAGTCACTCTTGTTCTCAAACTATCATTTTTACTGAAACAAAGACCGAGATCCAAGGTCCTTAGTTAGGTCTGTAACTTCTCAGTCTCTGCTGCTTTCATTTCTAGATTTGAAAAGGAAGAGATTTTACCTTTTCCAAGGGTAATTTTTAAAAATCAACTCAGACTGTCTTGTTTTCCTCAACGCGGACAGTTTTGAAGATTCATTATCTAATCCAATGTGATCAAAACCTCCAAATCACAAAGGATGACTCTACCAGAAACAGTAATCAGTGTACTATCAGTAGGCACGAAAGTAAATAAATTGCATTAAGATTGCTAAAGCATATTTATGAAATACTGGAACTGAGGCTCTAATTCCTATATGCCATTAGATTCACAGGGGAATTTATAGAGTAATACTATTCATTAATAATTATTGGTATAATTCCATTATTATGATGATCAAGGAAGCTTTAAAACACTCATTTGAAAGAGGTAACAATCATCTGGGCCCTGATCCAGCAAAGCACTTAAAAATGTTAATTTTCATCATGAGAATAACCAACTGGATTTGAACAGGACTGACACGCTTAGGTTAAGATAATCTTGACTTTGTTAAGTCTATAATGGGAAAATCAAGTAGAAGCATTATAAAAATAATCCATGAAATCCTGCCAGAACTTTGCGTCAATATTACACCATTATCATACATTCTCCAAGGGGCTACTTTCTTCTGGGAGACTACCAAGTAAAATTAAGAACTTTTATAGGAACTAATTTGGGAAAAAACATCCATTGCGGACTCAAGCACACTTAAAACCAATATATAACAAATAGCTATATGGTCACAAAATCCGTATGTGGTAAGTAAAGCCAAAATTCAAGTGTCTGATCTGAACCCAAACCCTGAACCAGATCTTCCACATCTGATTTTGAAACATGTTTTCGTCTTTACTCACATTCTTCAATAAGCAGTAGCACAAGCTCCTACTGAGACAGAGACTTGGGCTAGTTATCTGGGTGTTCAGTTGCAATTTGTAGAAGAAAAAGAAGAAACACCAGAACGCATTTTATTAAACATCTTGGCAATGTTTGCCTTTGGAGCGGATAGGAGCTGATCACAGTAGTTATGGACAAACAAACTGCCAAGCCTCTGTAATCTTTCCAGAAGGGATCCTGCCTGCACCCAGCTCCACTCCCTTTTATCTTACCTGACGGAGAGAGGCTGGCTCTAAGGCTGTGAGCTTGTCACAGTTTGTCAAGACTCCCAAAAGCTATCTACCCATCTGCTTAAAAGAAGCAGTGTACATCTCCAGAGTCCCCTATGGAAATTTGTTCTCTTTTGACCAAAGACTTCCTTCAGCACACTGAAAATTTAAAATAAACAATTATGGTATTCAGCCTGAAATGTAGACAAGGCTTTTTGGAAGCATGTATCTTCCTTTTTTTTTCTACCAACCATGAAAACAGTAGTAGTCAAGGAAGAGTATCTTTGAATTTCTATAATTTAAACTGGATTTAGCTGCAGCAGAATGAATTCTGAAGAACCCAAATAAATTGATCTTCAGCAGTTTTTGAGAACAACATGAATAATTTGCTGTTTTTATTCTACAACATCTGATCATGCTCTCCTTTTACTTTTTTATTTTTGCTCTAATTTCAGACCAATATCATTCTCTCTATATATATTTAAAATACTTCATTTTATGTGTAGAGTCCAATGAATTCATCACCAGTATCTGCTAACAAAACCTCTACCTTCACCTCTTGGGTGCCACGTGCCTTATGCTAGACAGAGATTTCTCCTTCTACATGAATTCAGCACAATGAGGAATGAAACATAAGATGAGGAGTTTCACATAAAATCACATTTCAAATGCTCTGTCCACATTCCAGACACTTTTATGTTGTAACCTACCAAATTTTCAGTGTGGGTTCCTACCTTTCTTCTCCTCTCCCCGAGCAGCCAGCAAACGCTAGGTTCTACTGCAGTGCACACAACGTTCAGAGACATCCATTTCACATTCAGAGAGACTCTCCATCCACTGCACATATATAACACACATGTTTAATTAGCCTTCACAACTGCCTTTATGCTTAGATCATTAGTGTGCCTAAATAATGTCTATGGGTTTCAACATTGCATACTTACAACCTTTAATCTCAAATCATAACAGCTCCTCCTGCCTACATGGAGCACAACAAAAGGACATCATAAGCAGGAGTTAAGAAATTGAGAAAAGATGTAAAGGCTATTTTATCATTTACATGTTGCATGACATTTCAACTCTATTAAATATAGCTCAGGACTAGAAAATAAGATTGCAAATATCATTAACTATATTAAATTATATTTGAGTTACTGAAAAGACAGTGCACTGCTGGTGGAACGTAAATGGATTGCCTGACTCATTCAGGCTAGAGGTTAATCCCAGAGGTTTCAGAAACCAAAGGGAATAAAAAGCAGAAAAATCCCCACAACGCCACTGAAGAACATTTCATTAATTATATGCACTTCTACATAGCTCCCAAACTTGAGACGAACACTTTAAAAAGAAAAATAAGGTGACAGTCTAGATTATGAAGTTTATTTACATGCCATGCGGTGCAGGATTGTGCAGAGATACTCAGCCATCTCTGGAAGCCGCAGCAATAGCGCTGTGCCCAGCCTGCTGGGAGAGAGCAGTACCTGATGTGGTCACTGTGCTGTTTTTATACGTAACAGTCCTCCTGCATGTGTGCTGGTGGCACAAACATATCAGATATGCCGTGGCATTGCATAGTCTGGCTTGTACAATACAGGCTATAAAGGAAGAGAGCAAGATAGCAAGAACTGAGGATGGAACGCATGTTACAAAAGACAAATGTCGCAGCAATTAGATTACACGTGGGATTTTCCATATTTCATGACTATGCTGACATTATATGCCACACTCCAGCTATGTCTTGATTTGAGATGGAACACGAATGATGACTCCTCTTTACTGCCTTTCCTTCTCCCACTCTCTTCTCAAAATGCACTATTTTTCTTTCAAGTGAGGTCTGGAAAGAAGCTGCGTTGTATTTAAGGAGATCCACTAATGTAAAAGGCTAGGAGATAAAGGCTGTTGGAGTGTGCATGCATCCCAAGATCAGGATTTTGGGGTGTACCACAGATGGTAGATGTACTGCAGGCATCCAGATCTTAGCTTCATCTACTCTAATATCCTATTCAGGAGCAGCAAATAGGAGAGTAAAGAGAAAAAAATTTGGATTTTCTAAATGAACACCTTTGTCCACAACCTTTTCTAAGCTTATGCCCTTAAACACAAAGAAATGTATCCCTCTTATCTGCTCTCAGGGAACAATCATTGACTGTTCTTTGGAATTTTGTTAACCTCTTAAGATGTAATATACTGTGGTGATGACTTCAATAAATAATCTAAGTAAAATACATTTCCTTTTATTCATTTTAAATTACCATTTTTTATAATTCTATTACTACGTCACTTATTTTTTAGTATTATTTGAAAGAATAAGTGGAACTTTATACACATATGGTCAACTTCTATTGACCGTATTGTAGTTCTCCAGTTATAACTTACTTGGAAGTATTTAATCTGCAAAATTAACTGTCCTAATCAGCCAATTACTCTGTAAAATAATTAGCCTGTGTGTCAAAACATTTCTTAAAAATGCCTACCCATTCATATTTTTGAAGAACTAAACACATTCAAGCAAGAAGGTATTGTCTAACCTGTTCCATTCATTATAGGACTCAGATGTTTATCTTTCATTGTATATTGAACAAATATTTTCCCTGAGTTGTCTAACACAATCTCCAGCTCTCTGCCATGATTGCTGCTGAAAGAAAGCAATGAACACTGATATTCAAATTAATCTTCCCATTGTAACTTTCCTTCCACTTGACAATGCTCAAATTTGACTTCCTTTAGGCTGCCAAATCATTTATTTACCTTTGCTTTTGCTCCTTGGCCATCATCTTTGCTTTGGTTCTATATTAAAGCTAACTCTGATTTACGTGCAATACCAGTTTCCCTGAGTCCTACACCTACCACAAGCCGTCTGCTGAGCTGTCTGGCACACCGGTGGCTGAAGGAGGACAAAAGCAGACCGGTGGCCATCGTGTCTCCCCACGCTGGGAACCTGCATCTCTGACTGCCTGACAGAAGCCAAATTTAGCCAACTTTGCAGCATTCTGAAAGGCTGTTTTGTCTACTCAGCCTGCAGAAGGCACATTATTTTATTTTTGTTTTCCACTTTTCTTTGTTCTGGTTAGTTTGATGCCTGAGGCCATTCAAGGTTTTATAAAAGCAAGACTTCTGAACTAGTTTTGTGCTTTGTTTTTAGAAATTATTTATAGTACTCAAATCCTTTTGTCACAATACAGTAAGTAAATATCCTGATATTCATGAAAATAAGAACATAAATTACTAGCTCTCAGAGTAATAATAATAACTAAATATTTAAATTCATCGTGACTCCATACTGAAATCTGATTTTTTTAAATGGTCTTCTGGAGTTACATGCTCATCATATTTTTGTGCACACTAATGCAAATCTCTTCAAAGACCAGCAAAAAAGATTTCTGAAGCTGTAAGTCAGACTAGTGTCAGAGAACAAAACCCAAAAAATGGCTCACAGCTAATAATTCTGAAGATAAGGTAAGAAGTAAAATAGCTTTAGCTGCATTAAGCATAATGTGCAACGACTCTCAAGTTCCCACTTATTCTCGTCTCAGAGGCACCTTATCTCTAAAACTGCGTATTTGGTGAATTCAGTAATTACATTACTTGAAAACTGAAATATGAATGATGAAATGAAAAAAAAAATAATGTAATGAGTTGTTCTGTGACCGACAGATGTAATGAAACACAATTTCCTACAGATTTGAGTCCTACTTTTGTCACACCCCTTAACCAAAATAATTTCAGCTTCTTTCCCACCACATGTACTTCCTGACATCTCTTCTGGGCAGGAGACAGCACCTGCTGTGCTTAGCCTGGAGGTATGTATATGTTGATTGCTGCCAAGGAGAATATATAGCAGCTTTCCACTCAGCAGGGCACTGATTTGGGTTTTTCCTCTTTACTGAGCTACGGCCATCATGAAACTTGTAAGAACTTAATTATCTTAAAGACTCACAGAAGACTTCCTTCCCATGTTGCGGGTGCTGGATCAGCAGTTCAAAACCTGATGCAGAGGGCTGACAGACAGAAAGTGATTGCACAATCCTTGTTCCCTTAGGAAACAGTAAAATATTACACCACATTAAAGCTCGCTACATTAGTGGTGCTGGAAACACAAGCTCTATGAAAATTTCAGCAGCTTATTAAATGTATTGAGGTATGTAACACAAATGCCTGGCCAAATATACTTAAATATACATTGAAAGTATATTTTTAATTGTATATTTTGAATTTTATATATATCCTACACACTACAGTTTTTATATATAATATGTATATGTGTATGCAACTACCTGTAAAGTGTGAAATAAAATCCAAAAAGACTTTGAATTGTATTGGTTTTTATTTTTTTTTTAACTTTAGGCCGTCATCAAAATATAAACCGATCTAAAAGGGTGATGAGATACTTCTGATCCTTGCACACCTCCGAGGCAGGGCAGTTGGAGTACAAACTGACAGTGGTTTCTACCACAGCTACCTCCGAACGCAGCCCCAGGACTCGGCTTAAACCAGTCAGAGCAAAGAGCTGGAGTGGTTAGCAAGCCAGCTGCAAGAGCCGTGCTATTAACTACTCAGTAACGAGCCTCTGCACGGGTTTTACTTCTTTCTTAAATTTTATCATGAATATAAACAAGCTTTACTTTTACTCTGTGTTGATAGAAAAGGCCAAATGGGATTCTCGTTCCACCTATTCTACTGCTGTCTC
This sequence comes from Vanellus vanellus, assembly GCF_965231255.1. Classification (NCBI taxonomy): domain Eukaryota; kingdom Metazoa; phylum Chordata; class Aves; order Charadriiformes; family Charadriidae; genus Vanellus; species Vanellus vanellus. The sequence continues at coordinate 32,524,635 of NC_138905.1, read as the reverse complement.
TTCCATGCCTTCCCCGAGGGTGAGCTGGCTTTGAACTGAATCGCAAGCCTCTGAAATCCTGCTCTTTAAGATCCAGAGTTGCTTAAATATTTTCTTCCTAAAACTCATGTGAATGTTTATTCCTTTCTTAATTATACTGCTGAGGAGTAACTAGTCCAGGGTTTGGTTTGAGCACTTCGGGCAGACAACTCTCCTTGTTTGCTTCACTTGGCTTCCAGTCAGGGAAGACCTCTGAAAAACCCCTCTGACACCCTTCTGGTCCCTGCGCTCCTCCTGGGGAATTTCCACGTTCCCCTTCCCAGCCCCGCTCTGAGAGGCATCATTCAGAGTTGAGCAGTATTGCTGGCAACCAGCTGCTTGTTTTACCTGTAAAGTCATCCACAGTGTGATTGCTCCTGTCACAATTTCCCAGATGCAGTTTGGCTATTACATGCAAATGCCTCTTATGAAATGAATATACAAAGCTAAATGAAAGCCTCCTGTCAAAACAGAGGTTGTGATCAAGATACTGCTCACAGAACAGACACTGAATTCACACAGACATGTTCCCAACCTGCGCAAACATCACCCACTTTGAAAAGTATGGTTTTCCGTTGTTCTATAAGATAAGGGGAGGAGAGCTCAGAAATACACAGATTGCTCCCCACAACTTAAATATGATCCTCAAAACAATTTTTGTGAGAATTGGTTATCAGGAGGGAAGTAACTGACAGCAAGCTAATGCGGCTCAGTAACATACTCTTTAATAGCTCACACATCGTCTACTACAGCACCTAAGTCGATATGTTACTTCAATACTTGAATTTTGTTAACAATAGGCCTGAAATCTCAATACCACACATACTACTCTTCAAGGACTTCTCCACAGAAGAATGCGACCAGTTGGTTCAATACTGCTTGGCTGAGTTTCACAACAAAAACTGAGAAAAGGAATTTTGTAAAGTCCAGGAGATAAACTGTGTCCAGTTTTGGGCTCCCCAGTTCAAGAGGGACAGGGAACTGCTGGAGCGAGTCCAGCGAAGGGCAACTAAGATGATTAAGGGCTTGGAGCACCTCCCTTATGAGGAAAGGCTGAGAGAGCTGGGACTCTTTAGCCTGGAGAAGAGAAGGCTGAGGGGAGACCTGATTATGGCATACAAGTATCTAAAGGGTGGGTTGAAGAAGGATGGAGCCAGGCTCTTTTCATTGGTTCCAAGTGACAGGACGAGGGGCAATGGGCACAAGTTGGAACACAGGAAGTTCCGTTCAAATACACGGAAACAGTTCTTTACGGTGAGGGTGACAGAGCACTGGAACAGGCTGCCCAGGGAGGTTGTGGAGTCCCCTTCCCTGGAGATTTTCAAGACCCGCCTGGATGCAGTCCTGAGTAATGTGCTCTGGGCAATCCTGCTTTAGCAGGAGAGTTGGACTAGATGATCTCTAGAGGTCCCTTCCAACTCTGATAATTCTGTGATTCTGTGATTCTGTGAAATAGTACTGCAGGCACCAAAATGCATACACATACACCCCGAACATAGGTAAGACATGCACAGAGCCACAGAAGGGAGCAGGGTTCAATAGCCTAAGCAAGAGGTAGACTTCAGTTATAAGCCACAGCTTTTACCTGTGTTTGAACTCCAAAACATATTTGAAAGACAAACGAAGCTGAATCTCCTTAACCACCATAAATACACCATTGTTTCAGTTTTCTACTACTTTTAAATTTAAGATTAAATCCTTTATTGAATCCAATGCGTGTTGTAGCTATAGAAGATTTTCATTTAGAATAATATGTTCATCTTCAAGCTCTGTCATGGAGCAGAATAAGGAACATTTTCAAGATGTAATCTGCTCTGTGGCCATAAAACAATGTGCTTGCATCTCTTTTCCCTGTGCTGACCTGGTAGAGGGATGGGGTAGCTGGTGGGCCTGTCACCATCAGTGCTTCACACCTGTGATTTTTTTTTACACAGCAAAATCACTCACTGCTTATGGGATTACTGCGTTAGGCATTTTTTTGCTAGGGTTATGAACAGGCTGGTAGGAACTTATAAGAACTGTAAGGCGCAGATGTGGTGAAAGAAAGAGCTCATACCTTTGGTCTTTGCCTTCTTAGGCAAGCCTAAGAGAAGAGAATAACTGCTGCCAGGAGGGACAAGCAACATCCTGCCTAAAATCCTGTTTCTAATGTCAGGTTAATGAGCACTGGATTTCAGTGGAAGCAATTACTTCAGAAGGAAGGAAACAGTGAGAGAGAGAAAAAACTAAGAAAAATGGGGGAATATGGAAAGGAGGAGAATGAAACAAAAAATCCCAGCAGAAAAAGAGATAAGAAACACGTGTACCATCTAGAACAGTTTGCATCCCACAGCAGTGTACATACATCACGTTGCAAAATCTCATACTTTGAGTATGTTTTTGACAGAGTTCTAGAAATAAATTTACGTTCCCAAATCGCTAGTAAAAACAAGCCGTTCCTGCAGGCCACCACCCCTCGTGCTTCTGCAGACAAAAGACCACTTCTAACAACATTTCTCTGGTCAAGCAGATTTCCTGTGCCACTACTCAGATGAAAAACGTGTCCAGCTCTCCAGAGTTGTCTCTCTACAGTTAGAGTCCCTCGTGATGGCAGACTCACATCTATCAAGAGCATCAGATGATCCAAAGCTCACCTACAGCTGTAGAAGCCACCTTTCTGATCTATTAACTACCCCATAGCTGATCTCCTGGGAGAACAAGCAGCTGACCTGGCTGCCGCCAAAATAGGCTCACTGTTTTCTCATCAGCTGCCAAAACAGTTCTTCTCACTGGGAGAACAGCGCAGAGTAGACAGTAGATGGGCTCTATCCCTCTACACCTGATGGGAATCCGGAAGCTGAATTCATAACACCATTATTCAAACTAATATTAGATTTTTCTGTGTTACTTCAGCAGCTGCATAGGGATTCCTAATCTAATTTGCCGAAGTCATCCCTGAAATCTTAATGTTGTTTTGGCACTGACTGTTTCCATAGCATTTGCAATGGTCTGCACTTAAAGGGAGATGCTCATTGCTTTTTGAGAAACTTTCAAAGGTTAGAACAGTAGCCAACATACATTGCATATTAGCCAAATACTTTACAGGAGGTTATTGAGAATATCTGACGATTATTCTGGGCAGAGGAAAATAAAATCACCAAACCTATTGTATCCACTAGAGTAACTAAAATGGGTGTCACCCAGAAGAGACCAATACAATTAAAATGTACCTTGCTCATGTATATGCATGAATAGATGTGTGTATAGACATGTAGATGTATGCAGATGACAGAAAAAAAGAGATAAGGAACAGTTAGCGACACTGCTTTTAAAATTATCATGAGTCAGGATTAGCAGAGCACATGTAACAGCAGTTTGTTATACCCCATCTGCAAAATCAGGTAGGCACTAGTGAATCATTTATAATTCATATTTGGATCAAATTTTTATCCAGCTCTCAGTTACAAAGAACTATGTTTCTGCTATACATTTTCAATTTTAGAATGGTATTATTTTAAAGAATTAGTGTGAAATCTTATTTATAAAATGGAGAGCTGTATCTCAAAAAGCTCTGAAGCCAACTCAGCAGGGACTAGGAAACCAGCTGAACACGCACTTCTAGTGTGAAGTTTTTGCCATCCCTGAAGAGATAAGCAAGAGAATTATACACTAATACATAATTATCCTTAGAATTAATATGTAAGTTATGCCTTTGTATTTGGTATAATTAGGACTAGTACATGATGTTAGCAAAGTTATTACTAGTAGTCTGCATTTAGTCCTTGAACCAACATCTTAAAAGGATGTTAAAGACTAAAAAAAAATAATTCTAGACGTGTTACATAGTCACATTCATGAAACGTGCTTCAGGCAAGACCTAAAGAACTTCAGCCTATCTGGTTTATCCAAAAGAAAGCTAAGATGAAATAGCACATTCCACAAAAATCGGCAGACAATAACAGATTTCATACTATCATCTACAAAGTTTTAATGTTTAATTTATTTTATTTTTAAATATATTTTAACACAGCCTATCATTAAAAAATTCTGTAGAGTAAACATTAATCTCTGATCTCTTCATCTGGAGCTCCTTCACAGTTAATGAGCATTTTTAAGAGTACAAGTGTCAACAACTGGAGCATCTTACTGAAACATCTTTACAAAAACCCCGTGCAGTTCAAATTAATGTCTGTATCAGGGAAAGCTTCTGTGGTTTGCATTGTTTAGGGATTCCTTTTGTGTCTTAAAATCTATGAATATCTACTGCTTTGCATCAGTCTCAGAAACTTCAGTAAGCAATTTTTTGCAGAGTTAGTCCCTTTTTAATGAAAAACATACACAGTTCTTGATGCAAGGTGAAAAGTCACATATCCAAGATGTCAGTCCTGCAAGGTCACTTGGTACACTCTGTTTTCAGCCATATGAATCTCTTCTTATTTACTTGTGAAAGCCAGCAACACATAACTGCCTTAATATCTTGCCTTGATTCAAATCGCTTTCAGCACACCTGCAATGTAAGTGCCTGACACAGACCCTTCCTTCCTCAAAAAAAAGAGGCAGTATCAGTGACTTGACCCCAGCACCAATACCAGTCAGCTGAACAAACATCTGGATAACCTTCCTTCCACCGGCCCTGCCTAGGGAGCGCAGAATGCTGACAGGTGAACAAGGGAAATGTTCTGAGCATCTGCAGGGATCCAGCTCCTAATCTGCAATAAATTATCTTGTTTATGCAACAAGTATTTCTTTTGAGCAAAATACCAGCTTAATTTCCTTTGCAAATGAAGGGCTATGGGTTATTCTGGGGACTTGTATACTCTTGTCACTCCAGTTACTGTGTTTCCTCCAACGCTACTGGCTTTTGTCACCCAGTCTAGCAAAGACTTCTTTGCACACCCCCAATTAGGGAACGTCTATGCTTGACCCTCAGTATTTGCTGCTGATTTGATAATGATCCTATTCAGTGCTTCACAATAGCTATGTATACGCTTCAGTATTGTCCCTAGCAAAGTCAAAGGGGTTTATTGCCAGTGGCAGTGGCACTCAGGTGTAGCGCGTCTGTCACATTTTAACCCCAAGGGGAGTGTAACAGTACTGAGGCATGTTAAGAAACTGTATTGATAACCACATTAAAGCATTTACATAGCGGCAAAGACAAACTTTAAAAAGAAAGATTAATTGTTGAAGGCACACAGTGCTACCTACTCACAGTAAAATGAGTTCAAGACAGAAATACGCTTGACTTGGGTGATCTTAGTGGGACATACCTTGTCTTTTCACAGTCCCTATTGTGTCAACCACCAGAGGAAATTACAACCTTGAACAAAATTTTCTGAACAGAAAAATGGCAAGATAAATTAACTGGGCTGTTGCAATGTATCAGTGTATCAATCAATAACGCAGTCTCTGCAATTGCAACAGTTTTAACAGATACTGCTGTGCATAGTGCTATTGTTTGAAAAAATCTGTTGATTTTCTTTTAAAAAAGAAATCTTAAAAGCACAATAAACTGCACTGTTAGGAAAGCTGGTGCAAATCCAGAGCAGCTCACAGGTGAAGACCTTTCATGAAGACAATGCTATACATTTACATTTCTGCCAGTTACACTGGCTGCTCGGTGAAGAGGAGCAGACCACTCCAACAATACAGCTCAAGGATAAGAATGTGGAGCAGCAGGAGACGAGGCAGTTGAGTAATTCATCTCTCTTGAGAGGAATAAGACACGATTGCACTCTGTACTGGCTGGCACAAACTCTTCAACAACAGTCTACTATGCGGAAAACAGACTGGCCTTTGTAGTTTGTTTATGCCTTTACCAAGAGCATTGCTCTTAAAATACTTTAGTAATTCAAAAATAATGCCTCTGATATAAAAGGCAGCTGCATAGTTATAGAAATTAATGCATAATAAGTGGAATGTATCCTATGAAGGCCTTTCCAGGAAAATGTTGATTTGAACAGCTTCTGCTCATTCAAACATATTCAAATTGAATTCTGCAAGATTGTTGAGAAGGGTTTAGTCTGAAACAACAGTGACAGCCAAACACAGATCTAACTCTTTCATACTTCAGGGCATTGCAATATTTAATTTAATGGGAAGGGACTGCATTGCATCATAGAAATACAACAATATATGGAAAGCATTACTTTTGAACGGCTGGATATTTACTTAGCTTATAACTTACTTCACAGAACTTTTTTAGATGAGATGCTACAACTTATGCGATAATTAACACAACACAGCACCATTACTCCTCCTAAATACCCACTGGATAATGTACTTGCCTCTCAACTTTCTCTTCAAATAGATGACAGTCATCATGTTTGGTCTTATCACAGAATCCTGTCTTTGAATAATACTGTGGGAGAGGCACACAATGAGCACCTTGTGCCGCTTGCCTGCAGCCAAACGGTGCCCTTCTCAGTGCCAAGTCCTACCAGAGAGCACTCCTCTGCTGCCGCTCAGCACAGTTCAGCATCTCTCCCAGTCCTGAACCAGACACGGACGACTGGCAGATCCTACATGAGGCTGTCTAATCCCATAAGGTCAGTGAGTAAAAGGGAGGCTGCAATGTCGCATTACAGCTGCGCTGCCCTCCCCCAAGCCTATCATTCTACATGATAGGCACTGTCGTACGACGGCGATCAGAACTACCTGCTTAGCATGTGGCCGGCTCCCTGTCTGCATCCCAGGAGCTCAGGAGTGATCCATGCAGGAGACAGGCAGCTTACTCCCAGCTGTTTCCTTCCCCAGGGAAAAGCACTGGAGGGGGAACTGCACATAAGACGTTACACCTGACCTGCGGGCTTGCTGCAGCTGCACAGACCCACGGCACTACCTGATGGGCTCGCAGGCAGGTGCCCTGTCCCAGAGGGAGAATAAGCAATGCTGTCTATCTGCCACTGCAGGGAACCGCAGGCTCCTGCACTTCTACCTCCCACTCCTCCGTAAAGACCTTTGTCCTTCGTTTTGCCTTTTTTTTTTTTTCCAGCCAAAGAATAAAAGTAATATTCATCTTTATTGGTGGCAGTTATAAATTAGAAACAGCAGGACATTGTGGCCATTTCGAATGAAGACAAAAAGCATCAGGTATATCCAGCTGCTCCTGGGATCACGAGCTCATTTGTACAGAACAATAAGCAGGAGAACCGTTGTTCTTTAATAAGAGAGCAACAGCATGTGCCATGCCAGTTATGGGCTTATTGGTAAGGAAAGTATGATGGCATGTACATGGAAAATTGAGCATGAGGAACAGTGCAACAAAGATGGATAAAATCTTTCTCAGACAGAAAAGGTGCATTTGATGGATCTCATTTCAGATACAAAACGGGTTTCAGGAATGAAAGATCTTTGTCATGAACGTGTGTCCCAAGGAAAAAAAAAGATGTAATAAGGTGTATTTATAAGCACAGAACCGCTATCAAAGTCTGCTTGCAGCAGTGTACATTGCTACAGGTTTGAGAAGCAGGCTCTCCTCCTGTATCGCCACACAAGGATGGCTACTAGCTACATCAGATATGGCTGGTAAGAAGCATCACTTACACCTGTAAGCCAAAATAAGAGCCTAAGCACAGTTTCTGTAAGGACCAAAACTATTACAGCCTGCTATGACACTAAGCACAGTGCAACAGTATCCCATACCCAGTAATGTGTAAGTGAGCTTTATCCCATACTTGTCATCCAAATGGAAAGACACCCATTGATATCCAGGAACTCTAATCAGGCAACTGGAATTACAAATAACTATTAATAAGCTACGCTTATGTCTTTGTTACTGTAGAATTTGGCTTTCAAGTACATAAACAAAACCGGCTAAACAGAAGAGTTAGCTCTGTCCAGAGATTATGTGATAAATCAAGATGCAAAGACATTATCTGAAAAACAGTATTTCTAAGGGTAGAAAATATTTGGACTGAAATCATGCCTACAACACATGCCATTTCACTAGCACTGAACAATACAGTATACAGAAATTCATGTAATTTGGAAACAGACAAAACAGCCAGACAAACATTTGACTCTGTACGAATGAATTAAACAGTAAAAACAGATTTTGGGCTATTTTTCAGACAGGTTAGCTAACAAAGACTACAAAATTAAGTCTCATCTACCATAATTTGTTCATTAAATTAAAATTAACTGAAGCAGTATGCAAAACAGAAATGCAAGGAGGTATTTCACAAAAAAAAAAACAAAACACAATGCATGAGAAGAATGTGCTTATAATGCACAAATCTCTTGGTTTCAGTACTGCACAAATATTCAGTAAAACATTTTGTCAATATAACATTCAAAGACACCAAGGTTCAGACTCCCAGAAGGATTTGGGCTAGAGGTAGATACCTACAGGATTCACTACAGCACTACTCTGAGCCAGTGTCTTCCTTGTCTAGCAGCAGAAAATTAATGAAGTTATAGAAGGTTAAAGATACAGAAGTTAAATATGTCAGTGCTAAATACCTTTAAGCCAAGGAACGCTATTTTGCCTTTAGGAGTTGTGACTTCCTCTGGTCCTATTCTACAACAGAATAGTGGATTTCACTTCAAGCATTTCAAACTATATACTGAAAACCATTTCCAAAATTTTATTGAAATTTCTCTTGTTTATGTTCTTACTTGAATAATAACACTTGGGAATATACATTAACTTAATGCAATCTTCAAGTGATCTTCAGAGGGAAAAATAATGCCTGGATACCCCTAATGAAAATCTAAGCATACTCCTATATGCAGATGGATGGATTAGAAATAACTGTGCGGCTGAGCTGCCACTGTTATTTCAACTGTCCGTCCTACCAGACTAGCTTCATCAGAGGAATTTAATGTTACTTATTGCAGTGTAACATGACTTAATAGGTAGCTCAAAATTAGTCCAACTTCATATAGTGACTACAGTCATCATTGAGCTGTGGGTTTCCAATTGCCCAGCAATATCTATATACAGATCCAGGTGAGGAAGGGCTTTAAAAGCCTGCTCTAACCTGATCAGCAGGTACCACCTTCCATGTTTCAAGCATATATGCATCGTAGAACCCAGTAGGTCATTTCTTAATAGTCAATGAAAATAAGGCCAGGTCTTATGCTTCTGCATTATAGATACAAAACGTTCATTTGTTGTAGCTTTCATGGCAGATACCATCTCAGAGGTACAGACTACTCCAGCCTTCAAATAGGAACTGATAGATACCAAATATCAATTCAAACCAGAGAAGCATTTGAATCAAAAAAACCTTGCTGGTAGACCTAATGCTAAAATGTTATATTTCAACATGGCTAACATTTAAAAACTAACCACGCTGATGAGGTCAAAAGCACAACACTGCTTCTGTGTATTAGTTCAGCATAAATTTCTGAATTAACAATGTTTTTACCACTTTTTTCATTGCACTGGGACTAATCATTTGCTAATAAGAAGCTTGTACCTTTCACTTCATTACTTAAACATGGTATAAACATTTATTTTAAAACTGGATGTAAGAACCAGAAAAAGAAAAGTCACCAACCTCTAATAAGGGAGTCTTTTTCAATGCAGATCCAGAAGCAGTATCTAGAATTTAAAAAAGACAGGGTTCAGTTGTTTGCTCAACTCTCATTTTTTCAGTTATCAGTTCCATTAGCATGTTATGCATACTTTCATAACATTCTCTTATAATCAGCTTTTCCCAGATGTTTCCTGAAATTCATAAACTTTTGGGTTTCCAGGTAGTGACTTTCTTGCATAAAGACAAGACGTATTAATACAATCCTATCAAAATTAAACTTTAAAAGCAGAGTGAACTTGTGTGGTTTTAATTTTCCTGATTACTTGATATACAAGCTATTAAAGACTACCTTTAAAAATAAGCTTGGGTGCCCTTTTAGCTATTTTTAAAGTTAATACCTTATCACACAAACTTGATCCTAGAGCTCTCTGCTGCAGTAAATTACACTGAGATGCCTGCTCAGATACATGCTGGTATACCATCACCAAACTCCTGCGTTCTCTAACACATTTCATTCTTCCCTTTATAGTATCTCTTCTGATCCCTCCTTATATTTGTCTCCATCCAGCAAATTTTGGCACGCCCTTACAGAATGATTTAAAAAAAATTTTACTCAATTTCTGCTTTGATTTCTTCTTCCCAAACCTTCTCCGATTCACAGCTGCAGATATCGGCAAACTACCTCCAAATCTCCATTTGCTCTCTTAGCAGTTTGGGTGTAATATCCACTATACGTCTGGATCAGTGGATCCAAGGTAGGAAGCACTACACTGGTCCTACTTGTAATTTTTCAAACGCTTTCAGGATCTAGCGCAACCCAAACACATCATATAATAGAGAGTATTCACTTCAGAAGTTAGCTACATAAACTAACAGATCTCCCATGCCTGTCCTGTATTTCCTTTAGTAACTGCAGTTCATCCCCATTACACAAAGAATTTTTAATTTGTGTTAATAGCCAACTGAACAATGATTGAAGTACGTGAATGTGAGGTAAGGAATTTTTTAGATGCATAAGGTCCAGTTGCTAATTCCATGGGTGACATAAAAGACCAAAGCACTCAGACTCCGAAGCTATACTACTTTGTCTGTAGTTTAGTCAAAGTATGCGCGCTTCTCCATTTCTCTTGTGCTCTGATTTACTGCAATGCAAAATCAGGTCTTCAGTGATTTGATGACCCTTTACAAGATTGGAAACGTAATCATTTCTCAGAAGGCTTCATTAAGTTGTGTAATTCTACTTCTTTCCACACATTGCATGTCTACATAAAGAGACACAACTTGTGGCACCTTATTTCCCTAAGTTTAATGTCACAGTCTTTTCACTGTGCTGAGAGGAGAAAGACGATGATTGTGCTTCCAGGCTCATCCCTTCTCCCTCTTAAAAAGTAAGTGTACATGTTAAGACGTTGGGGTTTAATCCTTCTGCTGCTGCTGACCTGGACAGAATATCAGAATATTCCCCATCTATAAGGAACATTTCTATTATTTCTACCTCCTTGTAAACTACTCTTGAGAGTCTGTGGACACAAATAATTAGAACTAATCTTAGAGCCACATACCCAAAAGGACGCACTTAGTCATGCCTAAATTTTAGTTTTCATTCACTCCCTTGCTGAGTACATATTTGCATGGTCATAAGTCTCAGTAGCTCTGAAATCCGGTTTACACGCAATCCATTTATCTCAAGTAGGAAGTTCTTGCAGTAACAAGTTATTGAGTACATCATCGGGATAATGCAACAGATTCTGTCATTTTTCCAACACTTAATATAAAGGTTTACATGTTTTTTACATGTTTTTTATTAGCTGGGGTGGAAAATAAACTACAACACATTAAAAACAACCTCAAGGTTCTGAATGGTTTTCTGAAATGACAAACATTTAAAGAATGTCAATTTCTCATTGAAGTTCCCTCAGTTAACAATGTATTTTTCTAAAGTAAAGGCTTGAGAACTATTCCCTACCATATTCAGCACAACACCCTAACAGTACTATACAACAGTCTTTCTGTAATTTTCTATATATTATTTTCCAAGATCCATTTGTGTTACACCAAACTCTGCACTTATTGTTAATAGCTTTACATTCATTTCTTTCAACTGAAGCTTACAACTGCTGCGCAATGTAGGAAATAAAAAAAAAAGGTTAAAGAAATCAACAGACACTAATTTTGTCCTCAACAGGGTACTGTGGTAGCTGTTAACACCTTCATTCCCTTTCATCAGTAACTCTGGATATTACTATTTCATCATTTGTGAGTATTTCACCTCTGAAGTTTTAATTTTACCTTTAGTAACCTATATATTATGGAAGAGCCTGTCAAACCAAAGCAGTCGCTGAAATAAAAAGACAGACTATGGACATTAGAGAACTAGAAATGCATTTTCCAGGTATGAAGGATTCTTGCTCTGCTGTACTCTACATGACTTAAACGAGAGAGAAAAAATGACACCAGCAAAACCAAATGCAGATTCAGAGAGGTCTAAAAGTGAAAGAGCTCTGTCGGCCTGCAGCCCACAGATATAAGGAAACAGGCCTATAAACTTGAGTGCTTTTCCTCCAGAAAGGGAATTTGTTGACACCTATTAAAAACCCCTTTCAACAAACCAGGCAAGTACTGGCAGTTTGAATGAGGCCAGGCGATACCCACGCCTGCAGTTCAGTGACGTCCCAGGGGATGTCCTGTTTTGCTCCTTGATGGCAGGTCACACTGCTCAGACCTCTGTGTTTGCCACAGGCACAACGGATGGAGAGAGATGCTTCAGCAGGATTCACTCCTGGTGAAAAAATAAGCCGTCTTCCACAGATGACTCTGGGAACCTTCACAATATACTCCTCTTTCATATTTAAGCAATGACACTGGAAGTGTCATTACTTGTATCTGTTGGTACCTGAACTGCGCCACTGAGACAGCTGGGAAAGCCATGGTACTTCCACCAGATTTTTTTCATTTTATGAGAACAGGCACACAAAGATTGCATCAGGTGTTAGGAAAACGTGATTTATTTCAGCTCATAACATAATGAAGGCAGGCAGAAAATTTTTTCTTTCAATTTTATCCCACTTCTCCCATTCACAGTGGGCTGTAAAAGGTAATGAAGTAATTTGCTTGAATCTCCATACATGAAAATTTATAGACAACCACACAGAATTTTAGATCATCTTTGCAGACCTAAATTCATTTCTTCAGCCTCAACCACAATGTGAAGCAAGAGAGAGAGCTGCGATGGAGAAAGATTGCCGCTGAACTCAATAATGCCTAAGCCATCATGAGTAGCTCTTGAAAAAGCCACTTTCAGTCTGCTTATCAGAAGGACCCATCAGTTCAGCACCAGGCACTGGACATGCACAGCCAAGGCAAAAAACGGTCATTATAAATTAACCTCCATTCAGAGAAAAGCTTTTTTGTAATACTTACTATATACATATGAATTCATTGCGGAGGACACCATAGGAAAGAGTATGTCAGGTAAAACATCACCCATGGAAAAGAAACATGGGGAAAACGAGAACTTTACCAAACTGAAAGATGATTAATTCATTTATATCAGAAAGATACTATTATCTACTTAGGAACAGCTTCTGGATGAGAATACAGTATTCAGAGTCCTACACAGATACAAAATGAAATGCTTTTTGTGCATGTCAAGGAGCTTAGATTTTCCAAGCTCCAACGAGATACAAAGCTGTTATCTATCTAGAGATATTAACGTTCAATTGAAAATCAATACGCTAGTTTGTCACACTAAAAAAATGACCTTAGTACCAACCACTAGATGAAGCATTTCTAAAGGCATAAATTGCATTCAGATTTAAGCTCTGACTAGGAATAGCATGGACCTCTGACATTTTTCTAGTAGCTTCTGTCAAAGCTGTTAGCGATAATTTGCCTCCTTTCCATAAAGCCTTCCTCTGTATTTTCACCTAATCCTTTTAAGTATCTGTTTTCATGTTTGGACACATATGCCCTTTCACAAAAAAAAACCCCACTTGAAAACTGCAAAAAAGATTATGTAGCTTAGCTCTTTCTGTAGCCTGTTCTAATAGCTAGAAAGTTCAAATTGCTCTTACCACTTAGGACAGAAAATGAAGCTAACAAAAAGCTCAAAAATGACAGTGAATGATAAACTATTCAAAACTGTGTAAAAGTTCTTCCATACCTTGAAAAAAAAAAAAAAAAAGGTAAAGCAAATTCTTGCCCTGTCTAGACATTACTAAAGAACAGAAGCCAGAATGAGTATTCCCTGACCTACACAAACAATAAGCAAGAATATAGTTTCATGGTGCCAGCAAGAATAGAACTCCAGTACAATACAGGAGATATGACCAATACAAAAATGGTACAAAACACTAGATGAGAGATCCAGCTTTGTGGCTTAAAAACAGAAACAGAGAAGTATTTTAAGAAATCTTCCTTTTTTGTCCTCCTAAGTTACAATTTGGGTAGTAATGTCAAAGATATACCTGAAAAATCGTTGGTGCCACACAACAAAAACACCAGTCAAAAGCACACATAAATTCATCTCACATTGTTGGAAAATTATGAATTAAATGGTTGGTTTAGATGCTAATTGAATTTAAATCAGCTGTCTAACTTTAGTTCCCATCCTTTAAGCAATTTGTAATGCACACTCAGAGCCTTATTCCCTTTTTAGCTTTTTCTTTGTCTTTTTTTTTTTTTTTTTTTAAATTTGGATGTCAGGATGCTGCTTCAGCAAAGGCTTTCCTCCTATAAAAGAAACAAAATTATGAAATATAGAACACACATATTCCTACTGTCCATTATCTTTCCGGGAATGGTACAGAGGTAGCACTAGAAAACCCAAAATATGTTTCCCCATCAGACTGCGAGCCTGCAAACCCATCAGCTCAACTCTCCCAGCCTAACCCCAGCTCCAGAAGGAGGACAGTCAGGCAGCAGCCTGGAAGTGCTGGGGCTGGAGACAGAATGACCCAAGAAGGCACACCTTGCCTAAACCACCAACCCAATCACTGGGCCACCTCCTCCCTCCTCCTTTCCTCACAAAACCCCCTCAAGGGAGCTCCTCCGGCTTCCCAGAGGAAGAAGGCACAGGTCTGCAGAGAAGCAGAGACCCAGCCCCTCGGAGAACATTTCTGTCTACTCACTCTCACTGCACAGAAGCTTTCTAACTCCTAAGTGCGTTGCTCTGCTGCATCAATTACCTTCTTCTAACATAGTATTTTTGCAAATAATTTATCATATGTTCATTTTTTCTATCTGAATTTATTTTTTTTTAATTGAAGGCTGGTGGATTTATAACAGTAATATACCCACCCATCATAAAAATTCAAAACAACCTTTTGCAATACTGCTCCATGGAGGCTGCATGGCTTAAAGAGCAGTTTCAGAATTTGCTGGAGAACAACAGGAATAGGAACATGAAAAGAGTCTCTTGGCCCCACCAAAGGAAATGAGCAAAAGATTTCACTGACGGCAGGATTTCTTGTATGGAGGTTTTGTTTGGAACAAGCAAGCGGCGACTCTTCTAGAAAGACAGGCAAGTCAGAGAGGTCAGCAAAGTTGGAAATTTAACCAAGTCAGCTTCCAAAGACACCATTCAGGTTTTCCAGGAAGTCCTAGAAACTTCGGTTTCTTAGAAAATCTTCTCTTCAACCTTTAAATTCCCGTATGATCTTCTAAAATGTCTGAAATAGCATTTTGATAATCTATTTAATATGCACATAAATCCGACTTATGCAATCCTTCATACTGAATCCCCCATTCATTTAAAATAAATGTGTGCTTGTAAATTGACTATTGTCTTCAGTTTAAAAAAAAAAAAAAAGACAGAAAAAGGAAGTACTTCTTTAATTCAGACTATTTTTCCTGAAAGTTTCAAAAATCAGTTCCTCAAACTTAACCATGGTTTAAGAGGCTATGGCATAATCTGGCTTGATTAAAGGGTGACTGAGAGAGGATCTCATCAATGCTTATAAATATCTAAAGGGCAGGTGTCAAGAGGATGGGGCCAGACTCTTCTCAGTGGTGCACAGTAACAGGACTGGAGGCAACAGGCACAAACTGGTACACAGGAAATTCCATCTCAACATGAGGAAAAACTTCTTTACTTTGATGGTGACAGCGCACTGGAACAGGCTGCCCAGAGCAGTTGTGGAGTCTCCTCTGGAGATATTCAAAACCCGCCTGGATGCGTTCCCGTCCAGCCTTCTCTATGTGAACCTGCTTTGGCAGAGGGGTTGGACTAGATGATCTCCCAAGGTCCCTTCCAACCCCTACCATTCTGAAATTCTGTAATTATTTCAAAACAGAAATCTTGAAGCAGATGGGAGTCATACATATATGCCTAACATGTCATGCCCATACATACATATTTTCGCTGACTTACAGCCACACTGCAATTAGGGTTTCTTTACTCTGGCAAGGGACAGGAGGTCCAAGAGATGCAAAATTGTTATGAATTAAAAAATGCATACCAAGAAAAAGAAACAGGTAGGTCAACTGGTATATATAATTCCAAGAATATTGAAATTATTTCCATTTCACTGATCATCATTTCAAAAACAGTAGTTCTTTAAGAAACTTTATGTAGAGCTATAAATATTGTTCAGTAAAGTATGCTGACCCAACTTACGTTCTTTTAATGCATAAAATTTTAAATTTTTGTGCAATCACTATTGAAGTGACAAACTTTAAGAACCAGCACCCAGAAAGTAAAAAAAAAAAAAAAAAACCAAGAAAACTATGCAAATACTGTTTACCAAAGCTTACCAAATCTAGAAATATAAGCTAACAAAATGTGATTTATTAATTTTTATTTTTACATTGTTTATGGAAATCATCAGAGGGCTTGTTTTAACAAATAAATTTGCAGAAGGGCAATCACTGAAGTTTTAGTGTATACTTTATTATCTGACTGGGGAAAATTTGCATGAGCAAAGGAATAGACTTGCTCACCTTGGTAAGCATTTTCTAGCTACCGCCCATATAAAAACCATCTCTAATAAGCAAGAACCGCACAGTGAATGTTTTGACCAAAATGATCAGCAGTACAAGTGAACAAATGTGACATTTAAGTTGTCATCTTTCAATTCTGGAAACCAGGGTGTCACTTTTATTCTTTACTCCAGAAAGAGCTTTACATCAGCGCCACAAAGCAACAACAAAAAAAAACAGGGTATAAGTTTAATTTCTTCCGCCCAAGGTTTGTGATGCAGACACAGAGTTGAGGGTGCCCACCTCACCTTCCCCAAGACAACCTGTACCACTTTCAGAGCACCCGTTTGATTTGAATCTATTTGCCATGGACATGCCCTAGTTTGGATGGATCCTTAAGACGACAGAGAGGACTGGGTATTGGCTCTGTCATCTACTGTAAAACACAGACCATCACCAGGAGGGACTGCCAAAACATATCTGGTGCATTCACCCATCTTGGCTCTGAAATCTGTCACAGCTACATGGAGGAGAAGGGAGTTTGTTCAAAACCCTCTTACAAAAAATATTTTAGTATGCCTGCTGGGCCAGAAGACCTCACTATCAATCTCTTTCAGGCTCGAGCTATTGTAAAAGTCACACCAGCTTTCCTTAAGCTGCAATGTTAACCTAACCAAATTCACTTGCTGAAAGCCAGGCTTAGATTCATTTGAGAAAAACTGCATTCACACGAAAGTCTGTACTAACAAAAAAAACCAGTTAATCAGATGCAAGCTAAATATTCAGAAAGCTCTTTCATTACAAATTTCTTTACTATTTCCAAGGGTTATGAAAACAAAACCTGAACTTTTGCATAAACTATTAACTGTAGGAACACAAAAAATCACAAATTTATATATAACCCTAGAATAAAACCAAAGTGTAGCGCATCAACAGAAAATACCAGAGGCATCAGCCTGTAAATACAAAATAAAGGACCGAGTCAGGTAAAACTAGTTTTAGTGGTAGCAAACAGTAAAACAAGCATAATGTGGAACTGGGGATCAATGAAGAACTGCAAGTAAGCCAACTGTGCTAGAATACCTGTAAAAACAACTCCAAGTGGACGTAGGAGGAGGCAGTAAGGGTCCCCCAGTGCTAGCATGAAATTTCTCCTAGTGCCACCATGCCAATGACTCATCATAACCTCAGTTATCTGCCCCTGCAATTCTCCTTCAAAAGTATCAACACCACCAGCGGACCCAGAGGATGCTGGAAGGGTAACCGTAACACCAGAGATGGGAACAGGTACTAGAAGTCCATGTCTTAATTGCATTATTAACCATAACAATGGAGCTAGACTAACATAACAGCTGTATTTTGGTTAGAAAGTTAAGACTTTAGTTAGGCTAAAAATAAACACTTAGCTCTACATATCACTTACTACTCCCTCTCTCTCCCTGTAACAGGAGCACACCACCTGCAGCCCCAGGAGTACACCACAGCCCTGCATTGATAAGAGCCAGTGCAACAGGCAGAAAAAACTACACTTCCAGCTGCCACCACAGAGTTACAAGGTGAAGTAATTTTTTAAATTATTTTGGTGTTTCACATCAACATCTCATCATCTTCTGCTAGCTGCAGGCTGTTTCATTAGATACTGAGGTCTGCAAACAGGGAGAACTACATCTGTGAGCAGTGGAGATCCAAGCATTGCCTTTCTACAGGTGAGTCCGCTGTAAAACCAGGCTGTAAACAAGGCAACTTCACAGTGCAGAAGAGAATGCTGTCAATGTGCTAAGAGCCTCTGCAATGCTTGCTCCCCATTTATTCTGGGTTTAACTCATGGCTGAAGCTGGAGTCACTGCTCTTGCAAGGAATTAAAATTGAATATTATTAGTTATGCATTCATAGTGAAGGTGCATCACAAAGCAGACAGATATGATGCCTGCCCTAGAAATTACAAAGGCTCTTATCCTGAAAAGATTTATATATAAGGAACTCTATTCACAAAAATAATCCTGCAGGACTGCGATCTTATTTAGTCTTTCTTCAGAAATTGAGCCTATACAAACAGCACATAGATAGTGCCTCCACTTCCAATAGCGAGTCATTCATTTTATATTGTTCCACCACTAATTTAGCTGTAGCATTGCTAAGAGGATTTCCAATATATTAAAATACTATCATTATTAAAATAATATACACAATTTGCATTTGAACAGCATATTGTCTAGTCAAAAAAATACAGCAGGAGGTCCTGTCCATGTATTAGGAAATCTCTAACTTACCACTATCAGGCACTGGTGTTACCCAGCAGAGAGTACAAAATTTTGTTCAAAACCTCTTCTTAAACCATTCTTGATGTGAGAGAGAAATCAATTCTGCAAGGCCAAAAAGTTCTGCCTGTGGCAAGCTAAGCATATGTATAAATTTCTGTGACTATAAATGTAAAAAAAAGCTAAAAAAAGGAAAAAACAAAGATGCTTGCTATTTGACAAAGACACACAGAAAAAGTTTCTTCTTTTTGAGTATACCACCCTCTGTTCTAGAGAATCTTCAAGTTGGCTTTGGTAGTGTTGCTCCAGAAACCATGTGATAACATAAACTTTAGCTATGTTAAGTCACCATCCTACCACACACCGTAGCCCTAGAAAACACAAAAACCCTCTTTGTAACTGCCTGTGTGCGTGAGATGTATTATTCCAGCAAATGTCTTAGCAGGGAACAGGTTAGCGGCACTCTAAACTGTAACCCACTCATTTTTACATTACTTTAATGTTGATCAAACATCAGAAAATCAAGATAGCTACCCTCACCACCCGCATACCATTTATTGACAGCTGGGCAATTAAATAAGCTCCTCTAAAAAGACAGGGATATTTAAGTGGCAACTAATATTTTGAAGGAATTTTATTCCATGCTCAACATTGAGATGTTCCCTCTATACCACTCATAGCTAAGTGACTTTTTCAAGCTTTTTCAAACTTTACTTATATTTGTTCATCTTGAAACTGCCTGTTCACTGAAGGACAAAATTAGATCATTAGATACTGGATTTCAGTGATCCAGGGAGCACATTTGGACAGCACATAGATTTTGCCTATACTTTGAGCATTAGATACAGCAGATTGCGTAGGGTGTCCCTGTTCTAGCTGTATCTGGGTTTGATCCCAACCACAGATGACTCAGACTCGTGTGAACGAATGGATTTCATTCGCATAAGCAGTAACATCCAGACAAGTGAGAACAACTTCTATACTAGGTTATTATAAGTGTACATCAATAAAGAATTAGGTGGTATTTCAGTGAGGTATCAGTATTGTAGCTGAGTTCCCAGTATCCACTAAAAAGGATGTTCTTCACCATTGACCAGAGCAATTGATAGCTCAGTTAAGGCTAGATATGAAAAGTACTTTCCTATTTCAGACAAAACATATCAGGAAGTGGAAAAAAAAAAAAATCAAATGTTTACTGATTCTCTCATTCTCAAGTATTGTAGCAATACTATATTTGGTCAGAAAGATAATTTGACAGTTTGAAAAAATGGTTGCAATACAAGTATTTGCCAAAATGAAAAGCATCAAATCAAAAAGGTTTGCCAGAGTGGACCAAGCTCAAAACAATTTATCAAGGGCCTCCAAGTTTGGTTTTGTCAAAGACCTGTAAAATATTTGTTAGTAAAAGAAAGAAATCATCTTTTATCCTCGAGAATAATGTTAGCAAAACGCATTCAACCTGCTCAGGCTGAGTTATGATAAAAACCCTGTTCACCTCTGGACATGGAGACCTTCACTGTAGAATTTGATAAAAATGTCCTGAACCAAAAGGTTCAGATTTAATTATCAGGGGAATCAATAGAAAGAAAGATTGCAGAAAATTACAAGTTCTACATCATTTAAGTTTTCTGATTGCTGACTTCTGGGCTTCAGAGGCAGCCTGCATCACCTTCTAAAGTCTAATTCATCTAGTCGAGAAACAGCAATTCGTTTCTACTCCAGAGAACATAAAACTGTCACCACTTCAAAGTATGTTCCACAGGCCTGGATTTACTGGGGAGAGCAAGGAGTTGCATCTGCCCTTGTTTCTATCATGCAGAACACCAATTAAATGAATAATGTGATTCTTCATTACAGGATTTTCAGCTAGTCAGTGCATGCCCAAGAACTAAAAAGAGATCCAGATTTAGGTCTACTTAAGAAATGAAGAAGCACGTTGTATCTCCTCCTTGGGAACAACCAAACAATTTTAAGTCATGCCTTGGATATAAATGGAGTAGGATTGCCTTAAACTTTCTGCCAGGTAGCAGGATGATAAATAGCTTATTCAGTCTGAGAACTCAAACTGGAAGATGAAAAGAAAAATCATTAATAATTATGCAATCCTCAAGGTACTAATTTGTTTCTCTTACAAAATTAGATGGGATATTCAAAATACCACTACCACAAGTATCAAGCCTCAGGACTAAATGTACTGCTGTTTAAATTGTATGCAATAAAATAACTTAAAAAAAAAAAAGAAAGAAAGTATTTGGGTATTAGTCTTTATTTATTGTGCATGGCACTGAACAGAACCTCTAAAGACATGATACATTAAAGGTACTTCATTTTATTTGTGAAATACTGTTAAGACATTTATCATCTTTATTAAGAAAAAGTACTTGTAAAAAAGGACACAGAAAATGTATACTTCTAGATGTACTAGCAAGCAAATACCTTTTTTTTATATTTGACTTGTATTTCCACATTGCTTAAGAATTCAACCATGCATAGTAAACCAGAAAATACCTGGCAATTTTTTCTTTGCATTTCTTTAAATGCCTGTAAAGTGACAGAAGTTGCTGCAGGAGTAGGTGACTGAAGAAGCCTTACATGCATGTGTCCTACAGCTTCGCCTGCCTATGCTGCCTCTGTAAGAAGCCCAGCTCCTTGCCTTGCCCTGCAGGATCATATACCAGCCCACGGCACCTACAACTGATCTCCATGTTCTGTAAATCACCCTCCCCTTAGACTGTCCCCATAACCTGCCATATCTTGCTTAAGATCCAGACAAGGTGTAGCCAGGTCTGCAGGTGTGTATGCTCCCAGCAGAACAGGTAATCACAGAGATAACCCTCCTCCTTACTGAGGCCGGTTGCAGTCATTTTGGAAAATTCTAGCCCTTCACCAATTTTGACTTAGAAATTGCACAACAGGTTCAAAAGTTACCAGGGAAACACTGGTGAGAGCACAGTACAGTGGCATAAGTCTCATTTCCTTAAAAAAAAGGCTAAACAATATGCAGTATTATTTTTTGCATTAAATATTTGTCTGGAAAACTAGATACTGCTGAAACCCTTAGCATGTCATGGGCTTTCTTTGCCATGCTGCTAATGTAAATCTTACATTTATATATAGCCAGGGTAAATCAGCTTCTTGTGGGTTAATAAGGCAAATTTACCATGTTTTTTCATTTCTCTGAAATGAATCAATTAGTGAAAATATTACATTATGTAAAATTAGTCCATAGGCAAATGAACTAAATCATCAATTCCTGTCACATGAACTACTGTCTCTACATGTCAGATGTTCATCCCTGTAAGATACCGATCACTTGGGTTGGATTCAATCTGAATTAAAATTAATACCAAGTCTGTTCCATTACACGCTCCCTGATAAAACTACCCTTCCACAAAGGCAATTTTTGATGTTAAAAAGAAACACAAACCAAAGAATGTTTCCACTAAGTCTAAAATGTGATAAAAAATAAACACATCCTTTCTTTCCTTGCTGCCCAGTTTCTTAGATACCCACTCATATATTCCATGTTGAATGATTTAATGATTTTATCTTGGTGGTTAGTGAATCAGTCTCATCTGTAAAACCAGTACATGTAATTTCCCATGGTTTGGCAGAATCGGCATTATAGACCCAGAAAATACTAACTCTGTTTACCACAGCATCCCTAACAGTCCATCTCCTCATTTTTCTATTAAGCCGCCCTCCTGGGCTTAAAACCGGAAAGTTATAAGAAACCTATCCATATACTAGGCATGCAGCCAGATCAGACCTACACAGTAGTCTGACTTCTTGGATCCATCAGAGGGTGTGTTATACCACTGGGGAGTCATCTCCCTTCTGAAGCAATGCAGTAAAAACATCAAAATATCTGTCTTAATGTTATGGTATATAGATGTGGACTTATGATTAGCTTAGTAATAAAAATGTAAGATCCAGAATAATTCTCTGATGAAGAGACTGACCTGTGCCCCACGATAAACTAGACAGCGCTCTAGACTTTCAGACCTGCCTACCTCAAAGGAAGGTGACGTTTTAGTGGGTATAGATGGAAATGAAAAGTTCAATGTGGATGGAAAGCATTTTTCCTTTTTCGACATAGCTCGCAGCCACCATTACAATTTCTCCAAACTGGAAGGGCGTGAGAAGGACGACAATGGAAGTGTTATTAACTATAGGACTGCAAATGTGGGAGGCTAACTGTGCTGAAGTTCCGATCATCTGCTTCACATTTTTATGACTCATAATAAACAAATTTCTTCATTGGCAAAAATAAATAAAGCACTGAATTTTAGGATTTTGGATGACCTCAACTGACAGGGAAGAAAAGCAAGATAATCTGTCAGAGATAAAAATGGGCCCATGTCACAGAAAATGAGATTAGGATTGTTAGGAAAACACTTTGAGACCCTTCCTAATTAACATTATGTATATTATGTCAGATCACAGAGAGCCCAGTGAGATTGGTGTTCTGCTAAGCTATCTGTATCATGTCACGCGGCACATCGTGGCTCAGCCTGTGGCACGCTTCCTGGCCTGTGGCTTTTTTTTCCTGATCCAGAAGATGCTCAGCAGCTGTTTGAACAGGAAATGCAGTTCAAATAGTCAGAGGTTCCTCTTGTGCTTGCAAAGGGTCCCACACTGCATGGCTGCTGCTCACCCTGGCAGTGCAGGACAGGAGGTGAGGTATTTCCTCCTGTCCAGATGTGGACTAATACTCCACCGCTGCAGCTGCCAGCAAGTTATAAAACCTGGATCCAGCACAGTCTGAGCCATTTCAAAGAGCAGGACTCAGTCTCCCCAGATTTTGTAGTCAGATGAAACCAAAATAGGCAAATGATAGGTGGGAAGGAATGAAGGCACAGAGTAGCACGGTAGCTTGTTTGTGTGCATGCAACATATAAAGCACCTGTTATTCTGATAATACTAAATGGGTATTTTCTAGCCTATGAATCACAAAACATTAAGAAAATTCTTACAAAGCTAATGAGAGAATAGCTGGCTTCTAGCTTGCTCTGACCCCTTAGAGGGGAGATATGTTCTGACTGCTTTCAGAAGCAAGTTCATGAATTATACCAATTAACTACAAGTAATGACCAATCTGTTGGTTTGGTTTTTTTTTTCCCTTCTGTCTCATCCATTCTGCTTTGTTGACAGCAATTGACTTGGGTGCCCACATGAGGGCAGAAAGCCAGTTTAAACCCCAGAGAACTCCCTGACCATCTACCAGGTTAGGAAAATAGTACTTACCTTCACTTTACTTTCTATCCTTTCTCCTCTTAATAAGGACAAGGGATACAAAATGAGAAGGAACAAGCAATAAAGCACTACAGAATACTGATTTTATTTTCTGATAAAAAACGATCTGCATCCCAAAAAAATTTCCCCTTATACCAGAAGGAGGGAAGACAGATAAGTCTACAGCAGACTGGCCTCCTCAAGAGAGGACACATTTGCTGCTGTGGAACATCATCAGAGCCATCCTAGTCATTACTGCCGTGGACTGCACGGCCTCTGCAGCACCTTCCCAGAAAGGAGCTCTCCCACAGACAGCACCGTACCCAAGTCTGGCTGGCTCAGACCAGGAGCTCCTGTAGAACAGACTCCTCCTGGGCCAAGGACCTTCCCTCCCCTCCACCTCAGGAGTACATGGGACTCAGTAAATGTATCTCCTCTTCCACAGAGAAGATTGTCGAGGCAGTCCCTTCTACTGCACCAATCCTCTCCTATCTCTGAGGAGGTCAGATCTTACTCATTCTCCTTGACAGGGAGAAAAAAAAAAAAAAAATCCTGGCCCTTATTCCATTCTTTGCTACAGATATTCAAGTGCTTTTTTTATGGTTCTAACAAGTCTCAAAGAGTCTTCTGGTGCTTAAATCTCATCCAAAATAGGAATTAGGATAAATAAATGTTGGTTTCATTATGTGATGCTATTTATAAGTTACAAGGTTCTCTCTTACTTGTCTAGTTATTTCTAGAAAGCCTGTGCCAATAAAGAACCCAGTTCCTCCATCTGGGCTCCAATAAGAGCTTGCAAAATAATAGCCAAATTCTGCTCTGACTGAAGTGACTGCCAAAATTTTCACCAATCAAACTGGAAACAGCGTTCTGTACTAACTGTACTTCCAATCTCTGACCTCAACAGTGACCATGTCCTCCTAGGTCTCTCCTTATTTTATGAACTCATCTTTCCATATCACAAAAGTACTACAAGAACAGATGCACACTGCTTAGGAAACTCTTGCCCTCTCAAGCCTGGTGCTTTGAACCTTGCCCTCCCCAGCATGGTCCCTTGAAAGCAGGGAACATAGGTTTGGTTTGTCTTGCAAGGCTGATGATATATATGATGTGCAGCATCTAGATTAGATTTATCATTTGCTATCTAGATTAGATTTATCATATATTGCAGGAGCACACATATATGGTTACATATTAAGGCTAAGCTTCACAATCAAACGTTATGTAAGACACAACGACTTTAAAAGAAAGTTATTTCACTTTTAATGTCACCAAAAGACAACAGACACCACTGTCAAACTCCAATTCTGTTTGTGTCAAGGCTGAGTTGTGCCTCACAGCTGGCTGAACCATGCCTGGTAAACCTTCATGCCTCCTGTAAGCTTTGGCCTGGACTAACTGGATGGCTTATGAAATCTGGCAATACTGCTCGAGTTAGTAGGCTAAAAGCCAAAAACAGCCTTAGAGAAGAAAATTATAAATGGACCATGTTCTAGAGGTTGATGGACTTTGATACCTGCTTATACTTCCCAAAAATCAAGAGAATTGCCTCAGTGTTTAACGTGTTACTAAACATTATTCACACTGAAGCCCCTTTGCACGACGGAAGTTGTTTTTACTGCAAATGAGAACTGGCTCCTCCGTTCCGTTTCAGGTCCCTCATTACTAGGCTAGAAATTAATTTCTTATATTTTCGCTTGCATGGTAATCCTCCAAAATAAATCAGGTGATGAAAAAAAAAAGCGGCACAGTTTTTGCAATGTTTTGTTTCATTGCCCTTAACAAGTCAGCACTTGCCTATGAGTTACAAAGAAATTTAGTAGCAAACACACTGCAAAATGTATCTTTTCTAGTCAGAGTGAAATTCAAGAAGTAACAACTTTTTGACAGTTAGTAAATTAAAGCTTTAGTAAGGGAATTTATCCTGTGTGCTACACATTTCACTGTATCAACTACTCCATGGAGTACCCTATAGAAGTGATTTCCTGTAATAAAAATGAAACCATCTGCAGCAGGGGAATAAACCACTAATGAAGATGATGAGGATTTTATTTGGATGGCAATTTCAAGACGGTCAAAATGGTTTACGAAATATTAAGAAAGTGCCTGCTACAGGACCAACACAGCAAGATCTATACAGACCATTTAGGTGTCTCTGCTTACTTACTTTTAGGGCTGCTGTTTAAAAAATTTTTTTTTTTTCCTGGTCGACTTCCTTTACTTACGTATTTTTTATGAAAAAAAAAAAAAAAAAAGAGGTTGAATATACTTTTTATGAGTCTATGATTCAACTTATTAACAAAGATTGGTCAACAATTAACAAAGGATGGTCAACTCCCAGGAAAAGCTGATTTCCATTTGTCTGAGTGGTCCAATCCGCTTGTTCATTTTTTCATTTTTTATTTTAATTTTTTTATCAAGGAAACCACAACAATCAAACCCACAGGCCTTGTTTCTTTCAAATCTAATTTCTGCTGCACCTATTGTCTTTTCAATCTTGGAAAATTAGGGAGGGAAATAACTCCCCAACTCCCGTGACCATCCAGTATGATTTTAAGAGAATTCTGACCAGAAACTCATTTTGCTAGACCACAGCATTTCTTAGCAAGCGAACTACACTTGTGAAATTCACATAATCAGATAATTGCCAAGAAAGCTATGCCTAGCAGAAAACAAACAGGAGAAAAAACTTGCTGTGATTCAGATGGACATGGTGACAGATTCATTGCTAAAAGTAAGGCACATTCAAACTGGGAATGCTTTTAATAGATTTTTTTCAGTTAAGTGTATTCAAATAAGTGAGACTCTAGGACAGCTGGGAACCAGCAAAAAAAACAGCAAGAGATTAAAATGCTAAATTCAGTTTTAATTGATGCATCACAAAATCTGGAGCTCAGTTCTGTATATGCAATGTCATCCAAGAAAAAAATTAGTATGTCATGAATTCTCATCCTTTTAAGGTTACAATCCTGTTGTGATTGGCTCTGCTCCTTCTGCATCCTTAAGATGGAAATCCTAAACTTCTGATCTTCTGTGTCATACTACAATCAACAATACTATTGCTTTGATTCCAAAAGAAGTTTCATCTTTCAAAACCAAAGCTATTTCAAAATCATGGTTTTCCTTTTGGATTAGGAAATCCACTAAGCAGCCTGTTACCTGGATAGGAAACTGACAGCCTAAAGTTAGATATTTTAGCTCTGTCTGATGCTTTAGATGAGACCAAGTAGCAGACATGGCCTTGTATTCCAGGCAGTCTACTGCCTAAAGCCATAAAACAGAGCTGCAAAAGCACCACTGTTTTGACATAGTCCTACTCAACATTTTGCATAGTCCCAGGAAAAGGAAAGACGGAAAGAATATCAGGAAATGAAACGGGCCAAGTACATGCTGATTTCCTAAAAAGTCAAGGTGTGTATCCTACCAGCAAATCAGCATGTGCTTCCCCTGAACTGTACAGAGACATCCAAGTGGTTCTGCCAGAGTTAGCCTCATTACTCTAGCAGAGCCAGTGGTGACTCAAAGCTAATCAATCCTGATATGCCACAGCTGCCTCTGATAGTTACATTCCAGCCTGTTCATCCACTTAAAAATGATTAGGGGTCTCCATTACATGGATCATTTCCTTTTCTGCTCCCCTAGAAAACAATCAAGTTGCCTACAATGCCTTATAATTTGGCCTGAACAATTGGGCTAAGGTACTGAGCACATCAAAGCTAGCTACTGCAGCTATTGCTAAAGTCATCATCTTCCTCTTTGACTTTCTAATCCAAAATTCATTCTGCCCAAAACTGGAATTTCTTGTGCTCATCATGACTGATTTGGAATTGATAAAGGAAAACATATGAAGACTTTTATAAAGTCACTTTACTCTCAAAACATCTACTTCCTTTTTTTTCCTCACCTCAAACACTGCTTATACCAAAGTTTGTCTTGAAAATCTCCCTTGAGAGATCATAGCTGTAGAAGGGAGTTGAATGGTACTGCATTCTTGACAGGTCTAGTTAAACATCTGAAAGCATCCATAACGCTGAGGAATAATACAAGGCTTTGCAGCAGTGTCTTCTTGGATACTCTAACTGTAGAGTGTTTAACTAGCTTAGCTCTCAATTTGAACCTTAAAAAATTGTATATTAAGTCTTCTGTGTTTAATAGAAATTTATAGAAATTGCTCTTATGGAGTTTCCCAATACACGCTAAATTATTTCTCACACCTTTTAATTGCTATCTCTTAGTCATCCAAGAGATGCATAACAGTCTGCTTTTTACCTCCTCCCCAAGTTTAAATATATACAAATAGAACTGTTTCAGCTCAAAGAATTTCAATTTGGAACCTTAGAATCTGAATTAAATAAAAAATAAAATCTACTTTTGCTCAGTGAAAAGAGAATCAGATAAGTCTTGGTTAGAAATATTTCAGGGTTTGGTTGTTTGTTTTTTTTCCATCCTGAAAAACATATTGGTAAAACATACCTTGCAGTGATTTTTAATTTTTGTTTTGTTTTACTTTTGCTACTATTTACTTTGCACAAAAAATCTTCTACTATGTATCTTCCAACTGAAAGACAGGAAACTATGCCATTTTTCTCAGTTATTAACTGTGGGACTTGCCCTGAATATTTTCCAGAGATACTAAGAGAAACTATTTCTTTCCTGAATAAAAGAAGAGACAACGCCAATATCAAGTCAACAAAAATTACTTGTAACTGTAACTTCTACTTACCCTATGGATCCTCACTTACTTTCATATCATTTTGTGGTATGTTTGGCTGTACGTTTTGCTTGTGTTTGTGCAGGCCTTTGAAATAAACCGCATCAGCATCACTGAAAGGCAAGTGGAAGAAGCAGGATCTAGGATGAAGCTCACCAGGACTTTTCAACAGCATTTTTATTAAAGAAGCAGTAATGTCTCTTGTCACCTTGTAACATCTCTTAAGGCAAAGGAAAGAACAGATGCCTACTTGTCACTAGAGACTGAGAACGTAATTTACCCTCAGTATTTTCTACAAGAATTATTGCTCTATATCTTCTTTGACTGCTCCATGAGTTTGTAGATTATTGAAGAAAAGCTTCCTATTTTAGACCACGCATTGCCTTGCAAAAAAAAGAAAAAAAAAAAAAAGAATGCTGGGAATAAATAGTAATAAGAATACAGCCAGCATAGCACAATATTAATTGTTAAAAGAAACTGCCGATATTCTAAATAAGAATGCACTATCTGTCTCTGAATTCTGACATGAGTTGAAACCTGTGTATTTCTGATGTAGAGAAAATATGCTGAAGTTTCATTTAGTTCATTGTTCAACAGCTGCTTTTCCAAACCCTCCCCAGTTGAAATAGTCCCAGGACTCTGGCATAAATCACAGAGCCCAGGTTGCAGCAGATGTTGACAGCATGATATCTCCCCTCACATAAAGACCTTTATTTACATAGAAGTTCAATAATTCAATAACAACTTGAGCGTGCAGTAAATGAACTAATATGAACAAATGTACAACACGGCAAGAATGGCTTAGAAAGACACCAGGGCAGTTACCACATTTCTAAATCCTGTCTAGCACATGGAGAGGAAGAAGGGCCCATGACACCAGGAGGTGCAGCTTTGCGTAGACATCCAGCAGAAGCTGTGCGTGACACTGTGCCCTGGAGACAGGCAGCACACGTACCTCCCCAGAAAGAGAACTACACTGACTTTTGCAGGCACTGGCAGCCAGCCAGCCCTGCTAATAGAGAGAGACACACACACACAACACCCGAATCCCAAATCATGCCAAACATAGACACAGAGATGCTGAATCACACTTGAGGGATTAAGGTCCTTCTTCCCCCACTCCCCTTTCAAATCAAAGTGGGGCCAAACTCTTTGGCGTCTGAACTATTTTTTATTGCTCTCTAGAGTAGCAAGTGCTACTGCAGCACTCCTATAGTTATCTTGTGCTTACACAATGACAAGTTTTTTTATAGCAAGACATTCGATAACATTGTCCAAACTAGCCCAGAAAAAATATACATTATGCACACAAATAGGCTGAATCGCAGGGTTGGTTCTGGCACTTGTATGACAGTTTTATTACAATAAAACTACACCAGAGCCTACAGGAATGAAAATGTGAGCAAGAAAAGATTTACTTTTTCTTCATTGATATTAAAGACTTTGAAATTACACAATAAAAAGGATGCTTGGCTCCTCGCTGTCACTGCAGATGAATGCACACATAAAAATGAAATCCACTGGACCATGCTGTCATTTTTTCAAAGCACATCAACAAGTTTGGGAGAGGCAAGGAGGAAAGAAAGAATCATCAGCTTATTGCACTTCACACCATCAGTTTCTCACCTACAGTGACCTGTACAACCTGCTGGAATCCACAGGCTGCTCGTGGCTCCAGAATTAACCTTCATATGCTCTTTCACAGCAGAAACATTTTAAGCAATTAGCCTGCGTACATACTTCCATCTTGAAATGGAGGAAAAGTCATTTCCACTATTTTTGATTTTATTTTCCTCTACTAAGGTAGAGAAAGCCTACATAGCTTTAAAAAGCTAAGCTATGTTTTTACATCTGTTATTTTTTCCATATATTTTCATTTAAATCTGCAATGTACACTTTATTTGAAGACATACTTTCCTGTACTGAGGTTGTACATAATAATGTGATAGTTATCATCCATTTCTGCCAGAAATACCCTAGTGGGAAGAGGTAAGGGGAGGAACAGGGGATGGGACGGGACAAAACACTTGATAATTATTAATATGCTTTTAATTCTGATTGTTCATCAAAGTAAATATTACACTTTACACTCCAACAACGTAATCTAAAAATACTACCTGTCATTTTGGTTATAAAAGGATTTTTTAAAGAAAAAAAGGACAGTGAACTGAATTTATTCGAAGACCAACTGAATGGAATTCTGCCATGGAGAAACTTAATTTTTTGTTACGCTCCTTACCAAAGCAGAATTTTTTAATTAATGCAAACTCTAAGAAATACCTCTTATAACCATCTAGTTTTCTACAAGGCTCCAGTATCTTCTGTCCCTGTGTCTAGAGAACAGCATCCTACTTGCAAGAGGTAGATAGCTCAGGCAATGTAGGAGCTCACACTCAAACCAAGATGCCTCCAAGAATGCCCCTGTTGCACACGACCTGCACTAGCTACACACAACTGTACACATCTGGTGGAGTCTACTGAGGCCAGAGCATTGAAAGGAGGCACAGTGTGTAGTTTGTACGTTGTGAGGCGTACAAGATGCTCTAAGCATCATCAGCACTGAAGAGTGAGTAGCCACTGCCAGCTGAATACGTGGATTCTGAAAAAACATGGGAAAAATGTTTATTTTGCCCAATTTAACAACAAATATTTTGTTTCCAAGCCTGCTCAGCATTAAAGTCCATCTGCCAGGACTGTGAAGACAAGACGGAAATCATAGCTGGTGTGGGGCTTCTTATCTTTACCACAGCCAGAACAAGCTGCAATGCAACTGCAGGGTAAAATTGCTTGCGCGATTTCATTCCAGACATCAAGATTGCTGCAAGACCACTGCATATAGTAACAAACATTTATTTAAATAAGAATATATATATTTCTAATGAATCATGCCTAATAAACTCACAGTCATTTTTAGAATACATGTTTCTGACAGAGTTGTCAGCATTCTGACTCATGGAAAATACATCTTATTGAACGTGGCAGTGTAGAAATGGTGTTTTTAAAAGGACATTGCTGAGCTATCTGACATTACCACAGGTACATAATGCAGTTGAAAACATCTGCTTTATTTCATATCCATCTTCTAGATAGACTTTTGAAATATATCCATCTCCTACCTACTTAGACTTACTCTAATTTTTGTACTTATCTCCTATATTATCAGCTATGTTTATTAAAAATGTATTTCTAGAAATGAGTGATTATGGCCTTCATCAGAGGAAGTAATAAGTGCATATTGATATTAGTGCACCCTTTTAAAAATTTGGGGGTTTTAATTCATTCTACAGAGTGCAAGCTTTAAGGACAAGTAAAACCTTGATCTATATGTGATTAATTTTGTATTGTATTGAACAAAAATAAAGTAGCAGAAAAGAAAGATACATAGCATAAATCAAGACTGCTTTTGCAACTACTCCCTCTCTGCTACAAGCACCATTTTCTCTAGATTCCTTGGTCCTCCAGTGTCCAGTTTAATTCCCTTCCCTATAAATTTATTTTTCCTCTTTTTCTTTTTACACATTCATGGTGTAAGTATGTCATCTCCTTAGGACACTCAGTACACTACAGGAAGATCATGACAATTGCCAGCTCACACCCTGCTTCCTCACCGCAGCTCCTTCCACCTCTGTTGCTATCACTCTGTTGTACCGTAAGACCAGCAGGGCAGGGACCATTTTCACACCTCTTGCCATGGTGTCTGCAACAGTCTCTACTACAAGATGTAGTTCAGCTGACTGATAAAGCATTTAGACAGCACAGTATCCAAGCTCCTTTATCACACTGTAACAGAAAAGCGTGGTCATGCCATCCGGATGGGCTATGTATGCCAAGTAGACTGCCTAACTTAGGCAGCCTAACCCAACTGTGTCTGCATCTATAAGCCAGGATCCAGCAGTGCCTCAGGAGTAAATGAAAATATCAGGATGCAGCACGTTGTCCATGCTGGTCCTTTTAGCCACTCACAGAGCTGTAGTAGCCTGTGGAGAGCTATCTCAGCGCAGAATATATACATATAATAGCTCAAGTCGCAGACAGGTTAGCTGGGTTAGCATGGCACCATGCCAAGCTAACCCACATACACTGTTTTTCAAAGGAGCTGATTTACTTGGACAGTATGGCTATATGTAACTATCTTCTGGTGTTATATTGCAGATGATGAGCATACAGTCACCTCTGAACAGCAGTTTGCACCCTCATCCTAATGGACATCTAGTCAGTATACACAGGTTATAAGTATACAACATACTATACAATCATTTTAAATACTAACTTTATCTTCAAGTAAGGAATAATCAGCACATGCCGCTTCCATTATATGTCCTAAACCATTATTATCCTTATATATATACATAGGAAGTTATATGTTTATATCTAGGAACTGAAATATAAAGAACTTAACTAAAATAACATGCCTGAAGTTACATACGGAGACTGTGGTGCCAGTAGGAATGGCACCATGTCTGCATTCGCAGCCCACTGCCCTCCTCACCAAACAACTCCTAGGATGACACTTCTGTCACACAGTGACTAGCAGTGCCCTAATGTACACCAGTTGCATTACAAGAATGATATTGAAATAGTCCTGATGTTGGTTTTAAACAAAAATAAAAGAAAGAAGAAAAGCATATAAAACAGCAGGAAGAACCTGCAAATGATGCCATGCTTAGAAGTGAAGAATCTCTCTTAGTGAGAAAGGTTATTTTTATCAAGTGAAATGTTTCAGGATTGCGACTGCTTCCACTTTCCTACCTTCTCATATAACATTACTGTAAAGCTTTTATTATTATCTATCATTTATGTTTTAGTCTTGTTTTGTTTCTGGTAATTTCTATTGCATTCTAGAGTACTGTTTATTCTAGTTATGCCTTTAAATAGACAATTTCTCTCTCACTGCACGACAAGCTATATTTTCAATACATAAAGTTTGGCCTGTATTTGGTGTTTCATTCTTCTTCCTAAGTGCACCGAAGAAGGGGTCAGAAGCACGAGCAACCAAAAAAAAATGGCACACAAACATGTTGGTGTGCATTTCTGTAAACCATCCTATTCCTTGAAAAGCAGCTAGATGTCAGGTCCTTGAACAAGACTAACACACACACGCTGAAAGATTCAAAATAAGAAAGAAACACTTGGACTATGCAGCCTGCAAATATAAATTACAACCATGCTATCTTGCATGGCCTTAATGTGTCAAACTAAAATAACAAATATGAGAAGAAAAATTAGAAGAAAAAAAACTCAGTCAAATTATACATAACAACCCAGCACTGTTCAGCTGTATGAATCTTGGGATCGTAGCACTGCAGTATTTTAATTTTACACAGCATTCACATAATATTTCTATAGTCTACAGACCACACTGAAGGTTATGTTTTCAAAAGGAAAGAAACCCACTACAAACTGTGTGATGATCAGTCATGTCTGGGCATGTTAAACATGAAAATACATACACACACACAATTGTATAAAACCAAAGCTCTTTCTGGTTTTCTAATGTGTTTTTTTCTTTTCATATGAGGCTTTAAAATGATATTTGGTTACTGCCTGCCAAAAGAAAATCCAGTGAACCCTAGCTGAAGCATTCTTTAAGCTCTTTGGGAATTCTTGTCTCAGACCTTCTTTTCAGTCCTGTTTCAATCTTCTCTATGTGGCTGGAGTATTTGATTATTTACTTGCCTTAGCATTCACAAAAGCCACAGTCTGGAACATGACTTGCAGGCAGACATACTTTTTGACAACACCTGTAAGCATAAAGCCCAATGACTTAGTTGGATCAAAAAAAAAAAAAAAAAAAAAACCAAAAAACCACTAAACAAAAAAAGATCCTCTTCCATTTTAATATGGTCCAAAAGGTCTTTACAACAACCTGTCCTTTGGAGACCTCAGGAAAATGTAAATGGTAATTTGTGGTTAAAAGATAGAAAAATTGCTGGACATTGTTTCTTTTTCTAGCTACGAAAAGCTTTCCATTCAGTACGTTTTCCTTTGGAACTGCTGGTGCAGTCATTTATTCAGTGATAAAGAACTGAACAGCATTCAACCAATGCCATAATTACCAGGCTTTACTTAGCAGAGGTCAAACTTGGGCGCCAATCGCAGGCCCTGGCGTGTGCTTCCCCCACGGCCGGAGCTGGCATGTCTCACCTGAGAAATGACTTGGGAAAGCCAGCAGGCTTTAGAATAGACTGTTATTAAATGCAAAGCCTCTGATATCTTATAAGTAGCATATTTAAAACGTATGATCAGACATATTTTCTCATTGTGAAATTATTCTTCACGTATTTGTATACAGGAGATGATTACTTCCTCAGACGGCATAGATAGGGCAAGCAAATACTTAGACCTAAGCACAAATAAAGCCTTACCAAGGACAGCAGAGCATGCCTGAGTTTCACTCCCGAGCAACATCAGAACAGCAGATTTTTAGATATCTAAGGCAGCTTTTTTTAAATAAAAGTGTATTACCCCTGTCAGTGTCCTTTCTTTTAAACGGAAGAAAAGAACATGAGGTCTTGTGAAGTTTCCATGGCAGAACTTGGTCCCCATTTCCATTGCTGGGGCAGAACTAGCTGGCAGCGAAGGCCAAGCGTTGTGCAGCCAGGTGTACTTTCAGTCTCCAACACTGAATCTTACACTTTTGGGGCATCTGTTTTGTTATGATCCCAAACTAAAAAATGGCTAAATAAAAGGTAGCAATACTAAGCCATGTAGCTGACTCCCAAGGATTAAATAGTAACATCAGAGAACTTGAAGAGAGGGATCAAAACCTATCATAAATCTGAAACTGAACCATATTTTTACTGTGCAAAGAGAATTGATCAGAAACATAAAAATAGGACAGCAAAACATTAATTTTTTCTCCATTATGGGAATTTTATCACCCAAAATAAACAACTCCTTCTTATCCACCAGCTGCGCATAAGAGTTATTTCCAAGGCCGACAATTGCCTGCACTATTTATGTAATTTAGAAATCTGAAGTATTTATGCTATTAAAATCCAGCATGTGATAGAGATCATGGTTTTGTTTGAACACGTCCAAGGCACAGGCTACACCAAGATGAATTTTTTTTTCTAACACCAATGCAAAAATATTACTTCATTGGATTTCTAGCAAGTAATTGTTTTACTGAAAATAAGAACTCAGGAAGCACTGGAAGGAACAGTTTGATAGAGAGACAAATTAATTTTAAGAGAAGTCTTTCCAAATAAATTTGAACACACTATAAATTTCTTATTTTATCTGGTCTTCCTTAGTCATCTGTCATTCTTACTATGCTTCTGTGTACTTTTTTCTGTATGTACAGTATTTATTTTCAAACCAAAAATATCCAACAAAATTAATGAAACAGGATATTCTAACTGAACTTTTTAAGTATAGATTGGCTAAATAAGGATATTACCAGTTTCATATTCATAGGGACATATATTTCAACCTCCATATTTTAGTCATTGTTTTTAATTAAAAAAAAAACAACAGAATTGAAGTATCAATATTTTACATAAAACATAAGAGTGAAGTTAGTATTTTGCAATGAAAGTTTACGCTACTGTTGTGCCAGCAAAGACTACAGCTTTATTATTTACTTTTCTGTATGATCCCATCAAAATTTCTGTCAAACCTCCCTGTTTCCAAATCTGTCCATGTGGCTAGCAACTTTGGAGGGATGGAGAGAATCAAGAGAGGTGATAAATCTTCTCATTTCCTCATCTAGCTTGCCATCTAATCTCACTCCATATAGAGAATTCATCCTTATTTTCTGCCGTTCACAAAAAGAGGGTAAGCTATAAATCCAACACAAAACATCTGTGGGTTTGCCTACCATCCAAAGTGAATTTCAGTTGTTAACTATACGTGAGTTTTCCCCTCCAGCTTCAAGAAGCTAGGTTAAAAGATGCTTCTCCAAAGGAGCTATATATATGCGTGTATGTGTGTGTGTCTATATATATATAATATATGCTCATACACACTGTACTTTCCTGCACTTCTAAAGAATTGAAGAGCAATAACTGTTGAAAACGTACGCATCTTACATAATCCACATCTTGAATCTCAAACCATTTAGAGATACTGACACAGAATTTGGGACCAGCAGTTCTACTAATTTAGTAGGAAACACCTCTTAAGACACTCTTTCAAAGCTGAAGAAACTTTAATAAACTGTAATACAAACCTTAAAGGTAAGAAATGTAGGCTTGGAAGATCTAGACCTTCTTATTAGGAAGAAATTTTTCATTATGAGGGTGGTGAGGCACTGGAACAGGTTGCTCAGGGAAGTTGTGGAGGCCTCATCCCTAGAAACTGTCCAAGGCCAGGCTGGATGTTGCTTTGAGCAACCTGGTCTAGTGGGAGGTGTCGTCGCCCATGGCAGGGGGGCCGAACTAGATGATCTTTAAGGTCCCCTCCAACCTAAACTATTCTATGATTCTACGAAGATGCAAGGAAAAATTAACTACAGCATACAGTTTCCAAAATAACAGGGAGCATCTCCATTGGTAGGTCCATCTGCAACAACATTTTAGAATCTCTGAACTCAACCATCTGCATTTTGATTCTACATATTTAGAAGTGAAGCTTAATTTTGGTCCAGTGAGAGCAGTCTTATTTCAAACTGGTGAGCCACACACTGTCCTCATTTAAACATAAGAAAGCTCAACATGTCTGAAATGGTTTCATGTATGCACATGCGAATTATTAAAACTTGTATAAGATTAAATGTCAATGCTTTCGTGGTTAATTGAAACACATTATCTAAAATTTATTTCTATAATTTTATTTCCCTCTATTCCCTACTCATTTTGCATTCTGAAGGAGAGAAGGGCAGTTTTTCAGCTGACCTAATGAAAACACTGCCACGACAAATGAGAAACCAACCTGTGTGCAGTGGAGTCCAGCTGGAGAGAATGCTAATTCTCTGCCTCAATGCTGCCTTCAAAGAGATTATTCAAGCCTCTCACTGACATGGAACACAGTGATCAGCCAGCAAATGCTAGAGATGAAAATAACCTTTATCTCTTTTAACAAAAAGGTGAACTAAAAAAAGCAGTCAGTCATGCCCTGAATGTTTACTATTAGCAATGAACAAAGTGACTTTATTTAGTGCTTATTCAATAACTTCTATTAACAGGTTTGTTTGGAATAATTAAATCAGTACAATTTATCTATATGAGGCAAAAGGAAGAATAAAATAAGCAATAAGAACCCGACATAAAAAAAAAAACCAAACCAAAACAAAAAAAAAAAAACCAGGACCTGTTGCTGAAATATAGCAAATGCCTAAGAAATTTGGGAAATAGATTTAAGCTACAATTTCACATGTGAAAACTACACACACTGAAGGCCTGAACTTACTGGCCTTATAAAGTGAGTGGCGTGATTTACAGAACTCAGGTACCAAATAACCCCAGAAGCATGAGAATAATTCAGATGAAAAAATGTGGCTCACCCCAATCTATGAAAGATGGGAGAACGTACCAAAGTCAGCAAATGAATCAAAAGAGTAAGCATAATGAAAACCTTGTTAAGATCACAAACTGCACCTCTGGAGAAATGACGCAAGATTTCTGAATTTTCAACTGCAGAAAAACAAAGTATCAAAGCAATACACAGGAACCAGCCCACACTACCATGAATGCACCTCACTCATTAACAAATTAAAACTTTTGGTCATGAACAGTATCATCAACATATTTTAAACCTGCAGTAGTTGGTGACATAGAGAGGTCAATATATTTAGCCGTTGTCTAATTAAATCAAAAAAAAGGTCTTCATGAAAGCAGGTTGATATTATCTGCTATAGAAATATTTTTAAAAAAAATCATGACTACAGTGTCCCCTGAGTGAAGCAGAGTATCGTGCAGTAATAATCACAACTGGCAGTACCTTCCATGACGTATAAGTACATAATGATATTAATATCAAGCTTTCACATAGTGCTTTCCATTAGCAATATCAAAGCACTTTAGAAAAAGAGAAGCATCAGTATTTCCATTTTACATATTCGGAACTGAGACACAAAATGACCTGACAGGTTTAAATATCAAGAAAAGATGAATGCCACCTCTATTCACTGAAGATTTTCGGTAGTTATGGGCCATTGTTTATCAAATTTCATAAGAATTATTTCTCTCATTAGAAAACAAAAAGACAAGACTAATTCAAAAAACAAATTTTGAAGTATTTAACAGCATGGACAATCTAATGGCAAATTTAAACATGCATCATCTGAAAGTAGGATTTTTTAAATCAGACTTGCATTTTTTTGGTTTGTCAAAATACAAATACTCAAAAATCATTAAAATCATGCTACAATTGCACTGCACTCTCCTGTGGGGTCCTACTGCACAGAAACACATTGTGCACCTAAATAAAAAGGGCAGGTTAGATTTCTAGTGAGTTTTTTTAAATTTTATCTCTAGAAGTGCTGTTATTTGGAGTAATACAATTTTGATGCATTACTTTCAGCATAATAATATGGGACTGTGAGTCACAGTGAGAAAAGGCCCTGGTTTCGTCACAGCATGGAACAGGACTGCCACTGATCATGCTGGCAAAGATACTTGCCCAACCTGAGGTGGGCTCCCCGGTTCAAGATGGACAGGGATCTGCTGGAGAGGGTCCAGCAAAGGGCTACAAAGATGATTAGGGGACTGGAACTGAAAGGCTGAGGGACTTGGGATTTTTTTAGTCTAAAGAAAAGAAGACAGAGGGGATCTTATCAATGCTAATAAATACTTAAAGGGAGGGTGCCAGGGGGATGGGAACAGTCTTTTTTCGGTGGTACCCAGTGATAGGACAAGAGGTAATGGCACAAACTCGAACATAGGAAGTTACATCTAAACATGAGGAGGAACTTTACTGGAACAGGCTGCCCAGAGAGTGGTAGAGTCTCCGACTCTGGCGACATTCAAAACCCGCCTGGACGCTGTCCTGTGCAACCTGTGGTAGGTGACCCTGCTCTGACAGGGGGGGTTGGACCAGATAATCTCCAGTGGTCCCTTCCAACCCTGACCATTTTCTGATTCTGTAAGTTCAAAACCCATTTAAGTGTTTTTTTTTTTTTCCATTTTATTTAAACTTCTCTCATGCCTTTTCTATTTTAGTTAAAAAATAAAAATAGGCATTTATTATGGAAATGGCAAAGATTTTAAAGGCTTGGTATGCAATCATGTAGTGTGTTCAACAGAAACCACGCCCATGAAGGATATACATTTGTAATTCAAATCAGTGACAGCAAGGAGTAGCTGTCACTGTAACATAAAGGTACATCTACGCAGTGGCCGTCAGAAGATGTTAGTGCTGTGAATGGCATTCAGATGATGAATTCCACAGGTTTTTGTTTTAAAGAACAATATTCAGAAAAGTCAAAATTAATTAGACAAACATTAAAACTAAAGCTACTAACTTTTAATTTTTCTTCAGCTTCCCCACCAGGATCATCCCCAAAAGTCCACAAGTCCTAGCTTAAATATTTGAATAGTGCCAAGTGCTTATCTTTTTCTGAAAAATACAAACTGTCAGAAACAAAATCTTGCATAAATACAGGCTTGGATCTAATTTTTGCTACTTGTCCACTACTTCAAAAATCTCATTCAAATTAAAGTTTTCACTTCAAGAGATGCTTCTAGAAGATATTTTCTTACTAATCTGTTAAAAGGAACTAGAGTTTCCAAGGGGGCCACTCTTATTCCACTCCATAAGGTACACTTTGCACAGAGATCTTTAAGGCAAGCCAGTGCTGCTTTGCCCTATTGACATCAATCTTTATATTCAAAGTTTAACACACCCAAGTATTTATATTCCTGTACCCAAATGTCAAAGTTAGTATTCAGAATATCTGGATAACAATTAATAAAAAGTCTGTGTAACTAGTCCTATCAGTGGCAACTTACATGTCACTGGCCATTCACATGGCATAACATTTTCAGTGCTGGTTGGCTCTGACGCAATCCTTAAGTTGTCAAGCAGTGATAATCAAGGGGCTTGAAGGACCTCAACAGTTCATTCGACTGTAAATATTATTGCAGCCAGTGTTGAGGAACACAGCAATACATATGATGGTGCAACTAAGAAGTCAGGTCAACTCAAATCACTTCTTGGGGAAATCATATTATTTTCAATACAGTGTGCTGGAAATGTATTACTTTATTTATACACACACATAGATATATGTATCTCCTGACAGGTGCGCTGCAGTGTCCTTAAGAAAAAAAAAAAAAAATAATCTCAAACTGAAAGATACTTAGCCTGGAAAGGAGATAGGGGAAGAAAGAAAACCAAATACAGAGCTTCACCTGATTTATTATTTGTAAATTAAAAAAAGCCAAACCTTTTCAAACCTCTTTATTAATAACCAATGACTAAAATTTCATTTTGATTAACAGAAAAATATCCACACACAGAGAATTCTTAAAAGACAATCTATTTATGGAAAGAAGCACCAAGCAATGGTGGAGCAAAATGGAAAGCAACGTGTCACCTTTTTTCAGTATCATTACCCAAACAAGATTGATCTAGAAAGGTCCCCTGAAGGTCATCATACTAACTGCTGGTGAAAATGGAGACTGCAGCATTTGGAGGTGTGCCATACAGGGGTTTCCAATGTGTAGTTAATGCTAGAATTCCGACCCCCTCCAAGTAATTTGTTCTATTTAAACAGCTTATATCTTTTGGTCCCTTGTCCATATTTGAGAGATTTCATATGTAATTTTTAGTTCACTATAATGAAGCAGGAAGACCACCTAGCTGTACTTCTCTCTGTAGACTACAGTGACCAGGTTTGCTAAATCCTTTTCATCAAACAGGCATTACAAATCCATTGCTGGAGCTGAAAATTTAAGCCAGTGTCTGCTCCTTCTGAGAACTGAATCTTAAAGGACACTCCTGTGACAGTCCTACTAGAAAGAACAGGTTTTTAGACGTCTAAAATTGCTGAAGTCATTAAGTGTCTGACAGGAAAAAAAACACGTTGCCAGCATTGCACAGGACACATTTCAAGGGCAGAGCTGAAAACAATATTTATGGATTGTGCAGACACAGCAGTCCCAAAAAAATTTTTAATGAAGTCTTACTACCAATTGCAAAGGACCTGGAAAGCCTGCATAGTCCACCTTACTCTTAAATTATTAAATCAAACACCAGAAACTACACAGTTGTTCTTACAGTCTTGGAAACAAGGTGCATTAATAGTTTAAGAGATTGCCAACCTCTCTCATCAACCAGATACAGGTGGTGAACTCCATAGCTCTGTTGTATTTAACATCCTTTCCTCAGGGCACACAATTCTTGGTGCCTGAAAGAATTCAACTGGCAACTGTTGTTAACTGTCTCCCAAAACGCTCCTCAGCTAGAGACAGGGGGCACAACGCTTCTCTTGTGGTTCATCAGGATACATTCCCTACCTCAAGACATGCTGCCGTGTCATATGGCAAGTGTCTGCTTCTCCACATTTCTGGAGTTTACTTCACCAGAAATTCTTTTATTTTGGGAGTACTGGTGGATGAAAAGTTGGACAGGAGCCGGCAATGTGCACTCACAGCCCAGAAAGCCAACTGCATCAGAAGCAGTGTGGCCAGCAGGTCGAGGAAGGTGATTCTGTCCCTCTACTCTGCTCTCGTGAGACCCCACCTGGAGCACTGCGTCCAGCCCTGGAGCCCCCAGCACAGGAAAGACATGGAACTGTTGGAGCGGGTCCAGGGGAGAGCCACAAAGATGATCAGAGAGAGATGGAACACCTCTCCTATGAGGACAGGCTGAAAGAGTTGGTGTTATTCAGCCTGGAGAAGAGAAGGCTCCAGGGGAGACCTTATTGCAGCCTTTTAATACTTAAAGGGGGCTTATGAGAAAGATGGAGACAGATTTTTTAGCAGGGCCTGTTGCAATAGGACAAGAGGTAATGGCTTTAAACTAAAAGAGGGTAGATTTAGATGAGATTCAAGGCAGAATTTTTTTACAATGAGGGTGGTGAAACACTGGCACAGGTTGCCTGGAGAGATGGTAGATGCCCCAACCCCGGAAACATTCAGGGTCAGTTGGACGGGGCTCTGAGCAACCTGATCTAGTTGAAAATGTCCCTGCTCATTGCAGGGGAGGTTGGACTAGATGACCTTTCAAGGTCTCTTCCAACCCAAACTATTCTATGATTCTGTGATTCTCCAGACCATTCCTATGCTCCGTCATTCTGAAAATGATAACCATATGTGATGGGGCTCTGGTCCAAGTTCATATTCTGTATTATGATGAGCAGTAGATAAAGCCTTTAAAAGCCCTTAAGTGGACAACTGTTTACCAGTGCATTCCTGGGAATTACTTTGCAATTCAAGACCATTATTAGCTAACCGATGCCAGAGTTCTTCAACAATTCCATCCTCCATATCTTCAGCCTCACAATCATAAATGTCAGACAGCATTACTAGTCATTATTTATCCCTCATTATTTTTTCCCTCAGTGGTATTCATGTCACTTAGTTCTGCCAATTTATTGTGCGCCAGTTTCAAAGGTGATAATTTTTAATCATCATTTTTAATTTGATGATTTGTCATTTCCTATGACTATTCCTTCTATTACAGTTATGAGAAGCAAGAGGTAAAAGCACTACTCTTTATTGCTATTTGTTATCTTCATAGCTTTACATTGGCATTATATAATCTCTGTCTTGCCTAAATAGTCTGAAGAGGTATGGAACCAAGTGCTTTGATATGTACTAAATGTTCTTTTTATATTACTTATGGGTAATTGTCAAAGCATCAATAGGGAGCTACTAAACCTTCCAACACCTGTAGGAAAAACTGAGAGCTACAAGACACACAGCACACGTAAAGTTTAAAACTGCTTTCTAGGTAGAAGGTTTACATTTTGGATGCACTGAGCTGGATATACAACATGTTTCTCGGATAGTGTGGAATGCTGCCCCTCGAGCCCTGCTGGCTTGCCTTCCCCCACAGCAGTTTTGGTGTTAGCCATGACAGACACAGCACTGGAGAGACATCTGAACCATCCCATGAGCTGTGTGTGGCTGAAAAGCTATAGGTTGACCCATTTTACAGTAACAGAGAGAGGAGATGCAGTGGGGTAGGGAGGCCTGTTTTCAGTTACTGGTAAAGCAACATAAAGGCACCTTGAGGCAAATGCCATCTGGCCTTTTCATGCCAGCAGAACTAGATTTCATCACCTGAAAAATATCCTAAAATTTCACCCCAGTTCATTCACTGGAACACAGGTCATGTAAATAATCCCTCCACTTAAAACCATCTACACTTTTCAGATATAACTCACAAAGACAATTAGTCTACAAGGACCCATCCCACCCAGTTTCCTCCTCGTTTACTTTCTCAGCCCTTTAGGACCAGAGATTGCTCACTGCTTCTGTCTTAAGCCACAGTAAAATTGAGAGTAATTCTTCCTTACTCATGTATTTTATACAAGGAAACACTACAGCAACACTACGGGAGGTCCCTTCCTCTCTGACACTTTCAGGGACTGGAAAACTCACCTGTTTCTCTTCTCATTCATAAAGACCTTGACTGCTGCGAACAAGCACCTTCAAACACATAACAGGATAGTAATGCTGTTCCTGTGTTTCTGAGAAGACATTTTTTTCTGCATGAGGCAGCAAGGAAATTTAGTTTGGGGTACAGAAACAGACCAAAATGACTTGGACCCAGTTTTAAGAAGCAGTAAACAAAATTGATCATGGTAGCCAGAGGTGAGGCAAAAGCAACAGCTTTACTTTCTAATGGTCACTTGAATAATTAGGCAGGAGAGAAAAATGAAAACCAGCCAGCATACTTTGAAGAGGGAGGTAACATTCACTAGATGCAGTGGGAGAGGATGTGTAGGAGGTAGCATGAGACACCCAGTCAGTCTAAATTTGCTTTGGGCAGGGCTGGGATGGGGCCCAAAGGGACCACAAGGGAGTGCTCAGTTTCACTAGAAACACTCAAAAGTATCAATGTACTGAAATCTTGTTGTCCTCATTATTGCCCATATTATTTGCAATATCTGACTGAAGAGGAATCCCATCAGTTATCATACCCACAGTATCAGTGTC
Organism: Vanellus vanellus; assembly: GCF_965231255.1. NCBI lineage: Eukaryota > Metazoa > Chordata > Aves > Charadriiformes > Charadriidae > Vanellus > Vanellus vanellus. The sequence continues at coordinate 32,479,985 of NC_138905.1, read as the reverse complement.
TGCTAATTACACATGCAGATCTTTTCCATAGTGTACTGATGATCTGCCTTCACCAGTAATTAGCACATTACCTGTTATCTCCCCAACACTTAAATATGAATGAGGCCATAGAGATTAATCATTCACATGATTTCCTAGGGTCTACATTATCCAATTGATGACATTTAAACGTTTGATCTAAATGCCTGAATTTAGTCATCCAAGTGTCTTTGTTAGGCTACAATTTCCATTTGTGCTGTAGTAGGTGAAGCAGCTCCACCATATCAAGCACTAACATAGAAAATCAGTGATCCAACTCCCTCTGCGTTGACTTCCATCTGGCACTCTGTTGTGGAGCATGCTTGTAATTCACTTCGTGCACAAATTTGATTCTATAGAAAATGGGCACTTGACTGGCATCAAAAGTGCTCGGGAGTATGTTCCCAGCAAGCCTGTGAAGATGATGGCAAATTCATACAAGTTTACTGTTTCTTTCTGTGTAATGCAGGGTTTGTACTATTCTGAAAGCCTGTCACGAAGCAGGAATTACTGATTGACTTCTTGCTCCCGCCTGGGAACAAGGGCTATTTCTGTTAAAGCAGATTGTGATTCTAGGAAAGAGGTAAGAAATAAAACCAGGATTAACTGTTAAAATATCAGTCACCTGCCATCTCTGTAATTTAGGTTACAGATCTGAACCTACTCACAAGACAGAATTCACTTGCTTAGCAGTTAGATTTCTCACAATTCATACTCCATCCTGTTTAAGTGTGAAATTCACTACAGGAACTTCACAATATTACCTAGAAATTAATTTGCATTGCTATGTTGCAGCACTACATATTCCAATATACGAAATGCATACACTCATCGTTTGAGAAGACAGAGCAGAGCCTCACATATTCTTTTAAAAGGACTATTTTTGACACAATGACTTGTCTTCAAAACTGGGAGTCACCCCCCACACGCATACTCCTACTATTTAGCTTACACCATAGAAGGTAGGGAACTCCTCTGAGAGGCAGAAAAATCTCAAATCCATTGGGCTGAAAGTCAGGTCTTCCAGTTCTTGGGTGAGTGCTCTAAAGGAAAAGACAGGTACCCCATCCTCTGACTTTACCTTAAAAAGAAAAAACAGCTGAGACCATTTTACCACAGCTTTGCTCTTACGGATGTACGAGATGTCCATTCTTTGAATACATGCAGGAGACTGAACTCTTCAAGTATTTAGGTGAAGCAATACTTAAGCCAAGACTCATCCCATCTAATTACAGCATTTCACAGGGAGGTTCAAGTTACAAGCGCAGCCACTCCATGTAGGCTCATTACCTAAACTGTGGAGAGAGACAGGCACCTTCAGGCTGTGATTCATGTTAGGCATGTATCTGGCTGCTAAAAATGGGAATGTTTGAAGATGGAACAAAATCAGTGTAGGAACCTGGGGAATTATTAGTCAAACAGAGAAAATGCCCACTGGATTAGAAACCTGCAATAAAAGTGGTCAATGCCAGAGGTTTTGTGGAATTTTGGACTCAGGCACCTAAGGTTAGCCCCAGTGCTGCCCGGTGCAAAGCTCTCATGCCCAGTGTAAAGCTCTCATTTGCATCTATTCCTTTGCCTATTTCTCAAGACAATTTAAAAGATTAGGAAATAAAATAACATTAAAATTAACCAGGCTAAAATTAATAGGGCTCTCTATTAATTCCTAACACCATTTGTGCTAAGCCTTTAAAGTTTTGAGGGCAAATATAAAAATTGAAACATCTTATTCTGCCTGCTATGTGTCATCTCTTTACTGCTAAATTAATATTTATAATCCCAAAAAAACAGGTGCAAAATGCAACCACCCATTTTAAATTGTTCCTTAGGAGTTATGAATAATGACAGGTACAAAATGCACTAATAACTTATGGTCAAAAGCCATTAAGGTGGAAACACAGTATTTCAGACTATAATTATAAGAGAGTAAAACTTTAACAACATACCAGGTAGGATATTATAAATAATAAAATAATTGCTTTCTGGCTACCTGCATCTTCCTCAAATTTTCCTGTGCCAACTTTCTTTAGACATGCTATTATGTATTAAAAAATCTTGTCAAAATATGCTCTTATTCAACTATAAAATAATAATTTCATCTACACTGAACAATATATGCAACACTGACAAATGATGACCGGCTCAAAGATTACAGAGCAGGAATCCATTTATAGCTCCTATGCATGAATTATTAATCCTTTTTTTTTTCCCCCAGTTCATAAATCACTCTGATTGCATACTCATGGACTGAAACAGCAGAATGCATACTCCACATTAGTTCATTATTTTTTTCCTCAAAATCTGATATACAAGTATCTAGTACTGATACCTGGGTATTCACTAATCAAAATATTAATTTTAATTAGCTCAGCTAGGGCAGTTTTTACAAAATTATCTCAAGATAATTCTTTACATTTTGAGAAGCAGAAAAACAAAGAAAAAGGATGACAAAACCAGCATTGAAGTCAACATCTCCAGAAAGGCCACTGAGGCAGATTTGCTGGTCCAGTTTCAGATGCTTAGCAAGCCTGATGGCATCAATTACACCTAGTTCACATTTTAAAATACCGAGAGCCTACAGAATAAGTAGCATCATAGGAATGCTATTCTATGTAATACACTGCAAAGCAAGATGATTTCTTCAAGGAATTGCTCTCTCTCCAAAGAAGATCCAAACCAAGACACTCTGGCCTCAGTATTCTGACCCTTCAGCAAGGAATGGTAAACAATAAACACAGGGTAGTTACCTCAGCCTATTAAGAAAGATCAATAAAACACGTATAGGTGTTGCCACTGGCATAAACCTCCAGTTTCTCAGTTATGGCACTTATTTCTCTACCAGTTCTGATCTCCATTTGATTCAAAAGCTTTCCAGGCAAGCAAGCCAAGGAAAGCAACTCCCCCTCTTCCCAGGACTGTAGCCTCCTCTCCACAGCCCTCGGTTCCGTTCATATGGAAACACAACTACCAACCTCATCCTCAGTAAAAGTCACGTGTCAGCCCTGCCCCCATAAACCCCATACCAACTTCTATCATTAGGGCCTCGGTTTATCTGTCCAGCTCAATAAAAGGATTTATTACCCTCCTGCATCAACAAATTAAAGAGTATATTCACCCTACGCCAAAGTGCCAGAGGGTGACCAGAGTGTGCAGGGAGCAGAGAAACATCACACCCGTATCTCCTGTCTTAGCAAACGACCATACATCAGGGATGATCATCCTGCAGAGAAGATGCTACTTTTTATCCCCACTAGAGAATTAACTCTCACTTTCATTCACTCATTTTCATGAAGCTCCCCATAATTAATGGTTTCCTTAAATTCACAAACTCTGCTATTTTTCATGCCACCACGTGAGTGGGAAAATGTAGGGTAGCAAAGAATCTGGTTCCATATAATCTATTTGCTGGGGAGAAAGGTAATTACACCAAGCCCTTATACCACTATGAAAGCATGCTTCATTTGGTAATACTGCAAATGCATTCAATTAATAATATATGAAAAAGCATTGAGTAATTTTCACATCAATTGATTAATTACAAAAATGTTTACAGGGATTGAGTATACAATCTCTATAGCATCTGCTGTACTTAAAAAAATAGCAATGGAGTATGTTTTCCTCACCACTAGCTGAGTGGAGCTGAGCTGGAAGTTTAATTAGTTAAATGGTAAGTTACCTAATTTTAGCATTTACTTCCAGAGGAGGTAAGATACATATAAATGATTGTTCCAGTCCTGTGCATGCCACTAAAATAAAAATGAATGCAGTTCCGGAAAGTTTGTATCCTTTTCATATCCCTGAGCCACATACCAAAAATAAACAGGGTTAAAAAATTACTTTGTTTTAAAAAACATTTATTTCTCAATTGATTATGACTTCGTATTTAGTAAGTACATAATTTAAAATTGTACTAGGCTGTTTTGAGACAGTAATTAGTTCTAAAGAAAACCTAGCAGCCTTACTGAACATAAAGTAACGACATTATCTCTTCAGATCAGAAATTGAATTGTGAATATTAGCACAGCTATCTAATAATTTCTTTGAGCATAGACAACACATCTCAGAGAGAATGTTGTTCTACCATTAACTTCTTTTTATTGTACGAGCAAAAATAGATAATAGCAGCTCATACTAAACAAAAAAAAACCAAAAATAGATGCTGTATTTATGTCAGCATTGCGTTTTAGCTTCTGTTAGTAAACAAAAATGTAAACACACTTGTACAGCTTTTTTATGGGTGTATTATGTACATTTGTACATAATATTTAATCTGATGCATCTGATATTTACCTTGGTTAGGTGGGTGCCTTTTGTTCATCCAACACAAGAAACTGATAAGGACAAATGTATTATTCTGTTATAAGCAACTTCTTACAGCATTGCCCATTCATTATTTTTTAAAAATTCCTACTCTTTAAGACCTTTACCAGATAGCACACCGTCTAATACTTACATTCTTAGCCAAACAAACCCTGAATTGTTGCTATTTGACCTAATTTATTTCAGATTTCAAATGGAAAATTCCAAAAAGCACAGTAAAAAAAAAATTTAGGAGAGATAAGATTATTGCAAAAATAACATTTTAACTTTACTCTTTTCACAGCAAAACACTACTCTATATAATTAAAAATTCAAATCAAATCTCAAAGAGCTTTAATTAAATTATCTGAATTTATTTAAAAAGTTGTTCTTCAGTGTCCTGAAACTCTGAATCATCAATGCGCTAAGACAAACAACTAGAATTTACATGTTAATAAAATCACATAAAAAGAACAGATAAATAGCAAATGGAATTTAAAGGCTCTTAAAAGACTCAGTGTTTAATACCTAGTTCTTTTTAAATTAATTGGCATTTTAAAGGAAAAATTACTGACAAAGTATTTCTAATAAAACACTATTTTTATGCATACTGAATTTTTTGTAATATGTAAGTATGCATATCTACTTACAAATTGTAGCAGCACATTACTGCATTTTCAATATGCATTTATTTCAAAGCACTCCAGAAAGAAATAGATAAAAACTCTTGCATGAAAACATGGCAATGTGAAGAAACAACTAGAAGAATTTTACCACGTAGATCTCTGTTCACCTTATACTTGAAATAAAAGAAAAAGGATGAAGTACATCCAAAATGGTACCGTAAGTCCAAGCACCAGCAGCCTCATCTACACACAGAAAAGCAGTGAGGAAGTGTTTTAACAGGTCACACAGAAAAAAACTGGCCATTTTTTTTTTTTGTCAAATCACATTTTAAACCTCAATAACCACACAACGTAAAGAAAGCCAGCAAGCAAAGTTCATTGGTAAAGCAGAAGTATGTCTTACTGCAAACACCACTAGTCATATGTCATTTCACATTAACTGAAATCTTCAGTTAAAGAAACAGAGGAGGAAAGCCCAGGAGAAGAGAAGGGCAGCAATGAAGCTGCGGATTGCAGTGAAAGAATGTGCCAGTGTCACAATGCCCAGACCTCCCAAACCGAGTCAGGGAATATTCCTGAAATAGCAAGGCAAGGCAATTGGAAACACCACCCAAAGCAGGAGAAAACCCAAATGTTTAGCATACTCAGGCTTAGAGATCAAAAGTTGCATTTTCCTGCTGAGCTCTCTGCAAGGTGAGCCAAAAGCAGCTGCCATCCACGAGGTAGGCTGTGTGAGCAGAAGTCTCTCCTTTACACCATGTTGCTCTGAATCAGTGGAGTAAATTCAGGACAAGCTCCACAGCACAACAGCATGGACTAATCAACATAAAACAAGCCATCGCTGGCACCAAACATGTGACTAACATGAACATAGTAATATCTTTGTTCTCATTCTGAAGCAGTTATCAAAGACTCAACATGGAAAACTGACATAAAAGCGTGTGCAAGTAGAAAACTCTTCATGGGCTTTAGCTAAACAGAGGCTTCAAAGACTGTAGGTTCTCATTTAGGGACTTTGTATCAGTAGCAAAAAGAAGAAAGTTCAAACTGCTTCACTGCTCTGAATCCCTGAAACAATACTGACCTTGCTTTGAAAGGCATAAAATGGAAATATACATTTATTTGACTTTCATAATCATATCAATTTAGGAAAAATGCAACTGCACACTTACAGCGCAGGAAGAGAATTTAAACGTTGGCTTTCATTTGGGAAATAAGCTTAAAATTTGAAATTAAAAAATCAGCAGAAGCTGATTTGTGACATCACAGTATCAAAATATTACATCACCCCCTTGCTTCACTGATCTCCAAGGCTCCCTTAGAAAGCAAGCGCAACCCATCTGTAGCTCAGCTCTTTATTTCAGAAGGAAAAATACTTTAGTGATCTGGTAAAAGCTGCTCTTCACACATCCGTAAGCAGGAGAGAGCAGCCCGATGAACTGCACTCTCCTCAGCCAGCCCCTGGGAACATGGAACATGGAACATTGTATCTTTACACCCCTGGGCTACAGGAAAGAGCTCTACAGTTGACTTGCTACAGTCATTTGTGTGCAGGAGGAAAAGTGAACCTGAGTTTGCCGTCTACCTGCTGAACTCGATTCAAAATGTTAGAGTTTATCAGAAGGTAATATCAGGCTATATGAATAGGTATATATTCTGGAATGCCTACCAAATAAGTACACTGCCCTAAAAGAGGACCAATAATAATAATAATAATAGAAAATGGAGTGGGAAATGTAATCCATGCAGAGATCTTTTTCGCTCCCTTACATTCTCAGCAAATATTAAAAATATTTCTGCCAACATATTGTTTGGTGTCAAACAAACTGAAGACATTTGAGGATATGGTCTTTGGTGTTTATGCCTCACAGTTACAAAATTAGCCTCATATTCATTATTCTGAATATAAAAAGATTTAAATTTTTAAACCTAAAGTGAAAAGCGTGCATCTAATGCTTGGAGCTGTGCTTTACCTACAGAACATTTTGCATCCTGTTTGTGCCCTAGGAATTGAATTTTATTACTTCCAATGGAATTAACATAGTTTTGACAGGGAAGAACAGAAGATAGACTACATTAAGTTTTTAATGCTGAAATAGATCTGGCATGCAATATCAGTAAGTAAGAATCTATACCCTATTTGCATTTATTTTCAGCATACCATTCCAGAAACACTTTTTCAAATGGCCACACTATTAATGTTTGTTTTTCATTTAATACATGCACATTGAATGGTTCCTGAATGTTCAAAGTAAATTAAACACATTTATTTTTCTGTACCTACAACTGTGATTTTCATGGTGCGGCAGCAAGCATTCTAAAAAAAAAAAAATTTTTTTTTTTTTTTTTTTTTTATCGCCGGGGTGGGGAATTTATGAACAAATATAACAATATTTTTTGCAATCGAAAATCCACTACATTGCACTACAGAGTTAAGAGCACAACCAAATCCACCTAAAAGTTCCTTCCAGATAGGCACAATTTTGTAAGGATCTTGTAAATATGTACAGACACACCCACACGTCAACAAAAGCCTGTTTTCAGCTTTTGGAGCGTACCTTCCCTGCTGCGAGCCACACTTAGCATTGCACAACTGTCACACCAAAGGCCTCCCTGCGTACTTTCAGCCTAACCAAAAGTCTAAATAAATTCAGCAGATAAAGTAACATATTGGAATATTTAAGGACATTTATCACATACTATCACCAACTTATTTCCTTAAGCACTCATCTTTTGGAGAAAGGCTGTTCTCAGTTCAGTTTCTGGTTCTAAAAGACACTCTGGCATAGTCTCTCAAGGGAGTCTCTCTCCCTTTTGACAACAGTGGGGAGCGGAGAGCATCACTCAGCTAACTTATGGCAAACCTGGGCTAAATCGGGGTGATGTGAATATTGTTATCACGCATCTCCACTCTGTGTAGTTTGAGAGGGTTGATATCAAAACATAAGGGTAAGAAAAGGGTTTGAATTCCTCTGACCTAATCTTTGATGTTTACTTTTTAAATACCCGAGTCTGACTCAGGCACTTACACTCCACGTTCAGCTACAACTAGGTTAAATGAATCATTATGTAAATACGTCTACTCCTCCTCTTGAGTGATTAGTTCAGATACAAATATCTACCTTTTAGATGCCTAAATTGGGTTCGATGGGTGTCACCAAAATATTTAAGAAAGCGTTCTGAGGAATCATGAAAATGTCCCAGGCTTCCCCGCGCTTCCCAGGGCCTGAGCACGTAACTGCAGAGGAACGGGGCAAGGCAAAGCTAGCAGCGATGGCTCCATACTGTGGACACTGTTCAGATTTTCTCAGCTCCTACAAGAAAGAAAATCCTTCACATTTGAGATTCAGGTGATGCCACTCTTTTTGTCTGTTAAGAAGAAGAGGAAATCAGCTAAGTGAACTAATTATGGAAAGGAATCGCTGTGTAATTATTGAAGTAACCTTTCTCACTTTCCCAGTTAGACACAGTAAAAATACTTCATAACGCTTCCAAGGAATTAACACAATTTGTTTCCAAACTGTTTACAGAATATTATTCTCAAGAGATTGCATTTAACAAGCAAGGGTATGCCTAAAAGGAAAGGGAATACAGATAAAAGAAAAGCAAGCAAGCTCTTCTGTACATTCTGAAGATACTTGACAGTGTAGCTCCCTAGCAATCAAGCAAAAGAAAAGATTTAATAGGCATGGAAAGCTGGAGGTCAATGAACACTAGAGAAGACATTTTTATTCAGTCAAGTGAAATCATAACAGTGCAATGTAAGAGTAACTTGATTGAGATTCATGTAGCTTATTTAGTAATTTTTACAGCACAAATGCTTTTCCTTGCTCATTAGATTACTGAATTAGGTACTTCAGCTCCAAAGGAATCTAATGTTCCTCCAAGAACTCAAGTGAAATTGATGAATTCACCTGATTCTATTTTGAAAACTTCTCAAGAGCTGCTACAACTAATTGTTAACTGTAACATCATGCCAAGAACTACACTTTAAAGAAGACGGGCTAGAGGCTTTGTCTGGCTACTGTGAAAAGATCTACTTTTATTCTGGTATTTGCTGTGTCATACTAATTGTACTATGCTGAGGATGTTGCATACTGTCACTGTTAACTACTGGAAAATTGCCAATAGAAAGAAAAATGGGAAATTGTTTTAATGAAGTGGCTTTCTGAACAATCTTGCAGGAAAATTCTCTTTCCATATGACTCTTGAGCAGCACCTCTATCTAACACTTCATCTGTATACTCCTGTAATCTCTTACATCTAAGGATCTCAGAGGTTTTTGACAGTATTTATTACACTTGATGGCAATCTTGTAGGGAAAGAAAAGAACCACATCACCCTGTGATAAACAAACAATGGAAATATTGTAAACTAATACAACATAATAATGGATTTATAAATACTCTAGTAAAAAAAAAAAAAGTCTCAGTTGTTTGGTGTTAGGATTTTCTTCCATGTAGTGGTGAAAAAGTGTTAAGAATTTTGCCTTTTTCTTTTACATATATATTCACACACATATGTATACATTCACACATGGATGGACTTCAGTGTTTAACTTGTTTGATTTAAGCCTCAGAAATCAGTTTAAACAGTCCTGAATGCTTCACAGCGCAAAATATACAGCTCTACTCCAGCCTCCAGAGTAGATTCGAAGAGTAACGATTTTTTTTTTAAAATGGTCTCTTCTTATAATCTTCCAAATGTCTTCTTATAATCATTTTTATTCAGTTTGAAAAACTAGAGGCTTCTATATGTTACTCTCAAATCTCTCTGCATTCTGGAAGTATTGATTACATTAATTCTTTTATATATGGTTTTATGCTTCTGAGAAATTAAAAGTTTTCCAAACCTGATTTTCTATTTGGACTAACACTACCACTATTTTAAGTTTAGTGCTTTTGACTGTTTGCCTCAGCTACGAGGCAACGTGCTACTACTTTCATTGTCTCTGCCAATATACTCTCATAATACATTATGGGAAGCCACATATGCCAGGGCCAGAGAGATAGATTTTTGATGATACAGAATGTAAGTAACTCTTAAAGACAATAAACCACAAGTTATACTTTTAGCTTCCTCCAATAGCAAATCAAAGCAATGACAGTACCACTAGGACATTCACGTGAAAAGATTCTGTAACCAAAAAGGCCATAGTAAGAGTTTAGTCTGATCTGCTGTATAATACATGTCAAAAACCATCATGAGTAATTCTTGCATCAGGTCTAATAACTTGTGAGAACACTAAAACACAGCTTTTATGAAACAGTCCATCTTGGTTAAGCTTAATCAAAAAGTAAACAACCCTCACCTTCAAAGAATATTTTTTACTGTGTTTTTACTACCATTTTTTTGCATTTCAAATTCCAGCTTTATAGTTCTGCTGTATCTTTGCCTGTCAAATTACAGGGCTCTGTAGCAGTAGTTCTCTCTTCCCAGCGCAGGTACTCAAAATCTTTGATCGAGTCACCTCTGAACTGCTTTATAAACTAAATAAATTGAGCTCCTTAGGGCTGTCACTGCAAGGTGTACTTGCTAGACCATGAAGCACTCCTGTAATGAACTCTGTGCCTCCAGTTCTTTCACAGTTGTGAAAAGAAAGGGAAGAAACGGCAAATCATTGGTCTTTCCAACCTCCATTTCTTTTGCCTTTGAATATATATGAAAGAACTAAAACAAAATACCTGCATAATTTTCTAATAAAATTAAAATTTGTTATTTCATATTATAGATAAATGAATTCAAAGACTTCTCATATGGGTATGTTACAGAAGTAGCACATCGCATACCATTCATGTTATCACTGAAAAATCTATCACCTCTACAGTAAGTGGTCTTGCCTACAAGATACTTCAAAACAAATTTCCCAACTCTCACGCTTAAAGGCTTGGAAAACCAAAGTCAAATTAGATCTATCTCCTTCCAGTAGCTGTTATATTCTTCCATTTCTGAATGAACTTCTTAATTCTTCATGTTCAATTTCTGAAATTATTCAGGAGTTGGACACAAACAGAAGATGCAGTATTTCAAAATTCCCCATTACATTTTAAAGCAAAGACCAAGAGACTATCAAAAAACACAAGCAAGATCTACAATACTTAGAAGTATAACATCCATGGTGTAGAAAGTAAAGCATTAACTAACCCACAATCAGTAAATATTTAGACAAGCTGTAACTTCAACAAGTGCCTATGTGAAAAATTAATTAGAGGCAAAGTAATCAGCCAAAATAAAAGAAACACCTGCCAGCTGATCAAAGGACATTTATATGCAAGGAGATTTAAGGTTTTCATCTTAGTAAATATTCACCCAGAATATTTTTAAAAATATTCATTTTAAAATAATAAAAAAAAAAAAAAAACACCAAAAACAAAACCCAAAAGACATGTTAAGCAAATGTTGGGACTTCTATTTGGCTTTTTTTTCCCCAAAAAAAAACCCTCTATTTTATGTTAGAATAAGCTTCCTGAGGGTTGCAGGATTTTATCAATAATTATGGCTATTGCTTCTGTCGGTAATTTTTCCTAACATATACTAAAATTAATCACTACATAGAAACAAATACCAATACTCTTCATGTTCTGCTTCTTGGTAATTTTTGCCATTACTGTTGCTAACATCAACCCAAACAACTCTGAGAAAAAAAATAAAACTGGTAAGATGCAAAACACATCTCTGATTTGGGTGAGGGAGAAAGGATTATTCAGTTACTAGCAGCAGGAATCAATCCCAGTAACAAGAAAAAAAAATTACTCAGGTGTGCATCGTGGGTTTTTTTTCTTTACCCATCTGGGTGGTATTGATATCAAGATTTGTTTTAGAGGCTAATTCCTATATAATTAAACTAGACAGAGAGCAATGGAAATAAACAGAGAGTACTTCCCATCCAGAATGTCTCACTGCTTCTACTGACCTGCAAATCTCATGTTAATAACAGTCTGCTGTCAGCTCATTAAACAGCTATGTGGAAATGTAGCCATGTGCATTAAGTGGAGCTATGTGACTCTTGTCAAAGGGGCAGGATATGCATGGAAAAGTCATTCAAGAAATGTCCGGTTTCAGTCTAAATATTTTCACTTAAACTGTCTTCCCCCCTATTCTTCGTTCTAAACATTGAACAAACTTCACCTCCACTGTATAACAAATAATTATAGGACAGCTTTACTGTTAAAAAATCCAAAGGAATGGTCTGCATATTTTAATTAATTTGAAAAAGAATACTGATGAAATACCTTTTGAAATTACTGATCAAAGGAGCTCATATACTATGAGTCTATGGATTATACTTACCCAGTGAGAGGATATACATTCCAGGCACCTGTCTGCTTAACCAGATCATCAAAAGTTTTTTGTTTAGGTGAAATAATTGACTAACAAGCATATGACTGGCTAACCCCCACGAGTATTGTAGGTAGCCTCATGATTTCAGAAATGAACCACCAACCTGTAAAAATTCTTCTCTGCTTGTGGAAATTAAATGCCTCAGGCAACTTACATCTTTTTCTCCCCTCTTTGTAAAATATACTGCATATTATTTATCCAAGGTCTGGTCAAAAGAGAACAGAACCAAGGTGCAAGAAGAATTGCAGGGGGTTGCTCATAGCCTCTTTCGTGAGCTTGTATACATGGAATCAAAGCAGGAAAATCTAGAATCATAGAATCACTTATGTTGGAAGAGACCTTTAAGATCATCGAGCCACCTGCTAACATAACAGTGCCAAGTCCACCACTAAAGCATGTCCTCAAGCCCCACGCCTACATGTCTTTTAAATACTTCCAGGGATAGGGACTCAACCACTTCCCTGGGCAGCCTGTTCCAATGCTTGAAAACCATTTTGGTGAAGAAGTTTTTCCTAATATCCATCCTAAACCTACCCTGGAACAACTTGAGGCCATTTCCTCTTGTCCTATCACTTGTTACCCAGGAGAAGAGACCAACCCCCACCTCACTATAGCCTCCTTTCAGGTAGTTGTAAAGAGCAATAAGGTTTCTTCTTTCCAATTAGCAAAACTCCAAGTTGAAGTCTTACAGGTTACTCTGCTTTTGTGACTAAATCTTTTGGAAAAAACAATTTGGCTTTAAGTTACGCGGAATAAGTCATTTTACACACACACACACACACACACACACACACAAATCTGTATTTTTAAATCAAATTATTTTAGTATTTTTGAAAAAAAAATTCCACCCCATGGTCCAGCTGATTTTCTTGGGCTTAACCTTCAATGCCTAGTACTTACACTTAATCCAAAAAATGTCAGACAAACTCCATGACATTTTGATTAACATCACATGAATACACACACTCTTCCTGTTTAACAGTGCCCATATTCAATGATTTAACTTTTGTAATAACTTTGCGATTACTGCCATTTAAGTAATAATTACATTTCAACACACAACACATCATATTTCTTCTCCACCAAGGAAATCCTAAGGCTCTTTCATTTAATAGATTTATGGAGTATTAAATGCCATTAATGGAGCTCTTTTTAGTTGAAGAAAAAGAATCACATTTACACAGGATTAGCAAACTTTAAATTGTATTAAATCAACAAAAGCATTAGTCATGTTCATCTACCTATATCTTATTCTTTTCTAATGTTGTTTGTCATGTGATGAAATTCCTAATTCACCATTCATTTCCAAAAGAAACATGAATTACACTTTTGTGGGCACATTAAGTCATCATAATATTTACTTTACAAATGTTGCTTTATTAATAACCACTTAGTTGTATGCTTGTACGGAGCCAAAATTAAATCATTTTTGCAGCTGTCAATGCACCACACAATTCTACAGTATCAAATAAATTCATAATCACTTTGCTGATTGTCAGCAAAACTACAATGGACAGTATTATCACTGCTGGCAAACAAATGTCAGAGAGTCCCCCGAGAGTCATGCTGTGCCATGACTGCTGCATGCAACGCACTGGCAAATCATATATCTAGAAGGGTTAACTACTACTCCCACACTTGTCATTCTATAAAGTGTTCTACTAAAGATTGAAGGCCACATAAAAAATGAGATAATTGGCAATTAAAGTGCTGGGAGATTGTAAGTGGTTCAGTCATTACTGGGTTTGATCCAAGTCTGAAAGAAATCACTGAAAGACTCCCCCTGATGATGAAGGCTGTAAATAAAGCTCTTAAAATAAATCCTATTCAAGTATAGGCCTGAAGTTGTGTTCTATATTTTACACATTTACAACTATTAAGAACAGCAAATTGCTACCACTTACCAGTTTTATTTTTAGCACATATCCCTCTGAAATACTTAATTAGGTAATCTAATGTTCCACTTTACTATGACATTTAGCTCTGCAGAGACACCAATAAATGGTACACAAATTAAATGCATAGCAAGGCTAAAGTATTTTATGACACTTCTTCTAAATTCAGAAGACATAATAAACATCAACCAGTTCACAAAATAATCAAATATTGACACTCCAACAATAAACCAGGACATCTAATACAATAGGTGATGAAATTAACCACAAAACAGTACACTATAAACGTCCATTGTGGCTGTCTGTGTGGTTTCTTATTCTCTTTGTCTTTCTCGTCCTTTTTTCATTCTACTTCCAATATCTGCTGTGAGCAAATGGCTTATCTTGGGGGTCATCAGGGATTCTCCATGAGCACACCTGATGTTTCACCTGTTTTAAATGCCAGTGCTTTCACTTAGAATTAATGTTACATTCTGGAACAATTTGCCCAGGACCAAAACCGATTTTTTTATTGAGTACCAGTTACATTAGGCCTTCCAAGTAGTCTTTGTTCAAACATATGGTTCAAGGTGACTGCTTTAGAGAATCTTTTTACCCTAAGAAAGTGAAAAAGTTAGTGTGACCTACTTTACAATACTTGTATGCTGACACTGCTTTCAAATGAACATCTAATTCATAAAATTAATGACACAGCTGAACAGTTTAATGGGATATGGGAATTATTTACCCTGAACTGAATGGGGGGGAAAAAACCCCACCCCAGACTCCACAGATACACAAAGCAGAGGTGTGTGTTAATAAGTAAGGGAGGTGAGGTATACATGAACTAACGACACAGCCTGGAAACCTGTTATTCCAAAACATTCATCTGCAGCTTCCCCATAATTTTCCTTAGGCATAATTCTGAAGACTAACAGGATTTGTCTTCTCCTTAGTATCAAGTTATGCCATCAAAATCCCTATGTGGCACTGTCCGGGTTACTACAGTTCTTAGCCTGAACTGAAGATGAAGACAAAACAAAAGCCCGAGTTTATGGCAAAAACAATACTCATCTGCTGTGGCTGAAAGACATCCTTTCATAACAAACTGACCCTTCAATCTTATGGTACCACTTCTGAAACTACTTATGTGATTTATGCAAAATTATAATTGCAGCATATTTACGCTATCTAGGTCCTGTGTTGACAGTAACATCACTGTAGCAGCATGGGAGAAACTGGTGGTTAATTGCTCAAGAATTTGCCCAGAGCCCAGGCATACTTTGCAGCTATTGTTGAGCCCCATTCTCCTGGACTGCCTTCTTAGCAATTAACCCAGTTAAGTGAGTTTAAAGTTAGCTCATGCATGTTTACAAGTGCTAGTAATAATGTTTCTGATGGTGAAACAGGCACCTGCTGTTATACACCTATATAGCCCTGAGTTTCAGTGGCATTTAGTTTGCTTTGAAATTTTTTCTCAGAACTGTGAAGACAACTTCCTAAAACAACAGGATCACCACCTGTAGCTCTCTAGGAGTTATACATTTCCAAGACAGTAAGCCCTAGGCAATGAATTAATGACTTTGAAATAATAGAGAATTATTATTGAATAGAGAACGGGGTGGAGGGGGAAGAACAAGAAACTGAAGAAAAACTAAATGACCAAGTGCAAAACTATTTTATCCACAAATACATGCATAAATCTTATGACCAGCATGTGGGCAATTAGCTACACTCCGTTAAAGCTGGAGAATATTCAGGATGCTTGATGCAGTCTAGGACTGTGCTGAGAAAAAAAAGAGACGTGGTCCATGCAGATCAGAAGGCAGCCATTCCTTTTTCCTCATAGCTTGGGATGTGTCATTTTGCCTTCATTACAAACGCAAAGTGTATGCTTGGCCACCAATCTCACTGAATCTAAACACTAAAAGTAACGTGATCGGTATAGCCATATCTATCCATGCACATTATGCTCCCCTGTTTGCCCTTGAATACAATCTCTTAAATTAACTATCACAGCTTTTTCTTATAAAGGACTGCTCTTGAAGCGTTCCCTTGTTGTACGCACTACAGTTCCCCAGGTGTTGTAACTATACCATTCATCTCAATTTGTCAACATGACTGTGTGACCTGGATTTTGAGTTTGCTGCATGCTTTGATACCACACTTCATTGTTTCATGGCTCTGTAAATCAGTTTGGCAGTGCCACTGAGTAATTAAAAAGGTGGTTAGGTCAGAAGCACAGCTACAACTCAAAAACCTTCTTCCTCTTGATGCAGAAACAGATTCATAGGAGGATCTGCCTTAGGAAAGATGAACTGCTGCCATCGAGTCAGTCCACAGTGAGTCATTACAACTTTCTTCAGCTTCTGGACAAAGTCCCAAAGAGAAAGATGATTAGCAGGTTGTTGGCACAGATGAATACACACTCACCTGGGTGCAGGCATTTTGTCTGGAATCAAAGTAATGCTCTGCCTCAACCCTTAACTTGGAGCAATCACAGGTGGCCCAACATATTCTATATGGGTTTATGAGCCAATGAACGCCTTCTATAGAATAATGTAGATCCAGTTATTGATAAAAGTTTTCCAGAGTAAAAAAACAAGAAACACTAACATTGTTTAGAGGGATGGGAATGGAACATTGATAAAATAAGATTTTCCAGACCTTCAAACACATGTGTCACTCTTCCTAAATCTCTGGCTAATCAATACAAAGCTCAGTGATTTTTTAACCTTGGTATGTCCTTCAAGTTACTCGACATTATTATGGCTATGTCTAGGAAATTAAAGATGCCCTGAACCATATTACCTGACACAGAGGTCAACTGCTATTGAACAGCCCATATCCACACTACTGCAATCCTTTATCCAGCAGATCCAAGCAGCCACAAACTCTCTCCTGGGAAATGGTTCAGGACCATATTAACTCCTGAACTATGCTCATGACTGTTTCTACATGTTCCAGCAAGAAACCCTTCTAACAAGCTAGCAGACCAGGCAACTGGGTTCGCCTGCACAAAAATACTCCCTGTCACTCTTTGATGAGCATAGTACAGATACAATGCAAGTGTCCCTAAGATGAGCTCCAGCAAGAGGCATGAAGACTGAGTATTAATCCTACACACTTACATATTGGGTAGAATCAGTATTTCAAAAATCATACAATTAACAGCTTCTGATTCTAACTGAGCATTGGTAGCACCTAGAGTTTGAATATCTAGATGCTCATTGTGAAAATTACATATTTTTTTTTTCCATTTAAAAACCCCCTTTTTTCTTTGGTCACTAAGACCTTTGTCTAATCTTTTTGGCAATATTCAAATGCTCACCTTGCTGTGTTCATCTGAGCAACTGCACAATTTCGGATTCACAGCAAGCGTAACCATACAGAATTCAGGATATTCCTTTTGACCTATAAAGCCCATTATAATTTGGAACATTATCTCCCCAATGTGATCTCAGCATATAGATGCTAATCTGAGTTTGTATGACATCTACTTTGCCTCAGTACAGTCAACACACTTGAAAAGGGAGATGTTCTTGCTGACAGTGCTGAGATTGCCTGAAAGCTATACAGCATCTGGAAAGAATAAGCATGCAAGTTTCATACGAGAAGCAGACAATGGTAATACAAATTCTTAGCTCATATGAAAAAGAAGCTAACATTTGAATTATGAACTGCAATGGTTTTACAAATAAAGAACATTATCAAATAAGAACTATACATCTGGATCCTCACACCAATGTCACTGTGCTCTGTGTACACCCCATTCTCATACGTATTGTTCTCAAGGAACAATAGAAGTCATTCTCTGGTTCCAGACTAACTTCTCTGTTGCCATTAACTTCCACCCACAGTCACATCTTTACAAGAGAATAAATTTCTAATTACGAAACATCACTTCAAACACAACAGCCATTTTGGTCTTTCCAAGGCAAAACCCAAAAATGTTAGAAAGGAGAATCACTAAGTAGTATGATAGGAATCAAGCTATGCTTTCAGTTACTAGCAAAGCAAAATAAACTAACATTTGAGATAATTCTTGAAGTACTTTCCTTTAACTTATGCACCAAACCATGAAGACTCACTCACTACACTCTTGATTGAAAGGAGTGCACAGGGTAATAAGAGCTAGCATATCCAATGGAAAAACTGCAATCTTTGACATAAATCCAGATAGCACTTAAATAAATAAATCCAACTATAAAACAAAACTTTGATATAACAAATAAGAATAGAGTAAGTTTGGTTTTTTCTATAATTTTTTCTTTTAGCATAAGAGTACACTTACATTGCTGTTGAACAAGCCCTACATCACAATTAAATAAAAATATACGGTAGGAGCCTTGTTCTACATAGAAATTAATCAAACTGGAAGTAACTCTAGAAAGTAACATTTCATGTTAGTTACTCCACAGCAATGGGGAAAGATATTCAAAAGATCAGTATTATGCTGCTAGTGTCATGAAGTTATACCACATTAAAAAAATAATTAAATTTAGTACAATACTTGCTTTTATTAAAGAGAAACCAGTTGACAGTAAGTCAAGTTTAATGTGGCATTTTTCCCCAAAACAGTTTAATTCTCTCTTGGATGGAGAAACATGACATTCCAGCACTGCACTGTGACTCATCTACCTGACCACAATGAACTACAATAACTTGCCTCCATTTATAACAAGCAGCATATTGAGGCAATTATGATCAATTTAGCTGTATCTCCTGCCTTACAGCTCCTCTGGAATGTTCTTCTTAAGGAATCTTTTTTACTAGAAATGTCACAGGGGCAATGAGAGGGAAAATAGTAGTAATATTCCCTGGATATTGGTCCAGTATTTGAAGCATTGATTATATAAAATTAAACTACAAAATGCACCTTATGCAACAACAACAGAAAAAATACCTTGCCTGCTAAAACCTTGAACAGCCAGCAGAACTCTATGAAACCAAACCACTTATTTAAATAGACAGCTATTTTTCTGCATTAAAGGTTTGGCCCAAATCTTAGCTATAATGGAGCTGAAAGCACTAATGGCCCAGTGGTTACAGAATCAATGTTTCTCCTAAATGATAAGGCAGAAAAGGTTACAGAACATTTACGTGTAACTGAGATATTAATCTATACAATCACTCAGTTCTCCATTTCCATAGCAACCACTAGAGAAGAGTTTCCACTCTGAAGGAATTTTTCTTTCACAGTAAGACTGGAAAGCTGCCATTGGAACAGCATTGGTTATTCACTGCCCAGAGCACAGGAAATGCAAGGACAGGTATAGCAACACTCCAACCTCAAGAGAGGCTGAGCCCACCAAGACCACAGGGGAAAGTTAGGCAAATCCACACAACCTGGAATATCTAATCCTGCATCCCCTTTCACTTCCCTTCCCCCAAAAAATCCCACAAGTGGAAAAAGGTCCACACAAATGAGATTCGTTTCATAGAGACAACAAATTTGAAAAACTTGAAGTGATTCCATATGAGAAATTCCTGATATCACCTAACAAGGAACTAAAGCCCTTCATTCAGAGCCAGTTTGTGCTGGACCCCTGACAGGAGTCCAGCCCCATGGGGGGTTCTGACCATTGCACTACTGCTCGGGCTACTCAGGGAAGTCAGATGCCGCTTAACTTGCGGTCCAGCCAGTCAGCCTATGGACTGAACAGCCTCAACAAGCCAATGCTACCCTCACAAATAACACCATTCCCTCCACCTGCGAGAATTTTTATATTTTTCCTTCCCCATATTATTCATCAACACTTTATTAGCTTTATGATTTCTGTATAATAAAAGCCTAGCTTACCAACCTAATCTACTTAGACTGAAATACGTGGCAAAAAACTCCCATCAATTTGGGAGACAAGATTGAAACCACACATACCAAAGCATGTAACAATTCCAAAAAGATTATGTGTCTCAAAACTGTATTTATGATCCTAATATAGCAGGCCATCATTTTTTGTTTGGGTTTTTTTGTCTTTTCTTTTTTTTTTTTTAGTAATCACAATACACAGGAGCTAACAAAAATAAGACAAAGAGAGGCAGAGGGGAGCATCTGTCAGTCCCATCTGGGGTCCCCCAGTAGCCAATTTGGCCTAAACCACATAAATTTTCTGTTTCATAAATGTTAAGTCATGAAGTTTACTTGGCACTATTTGGCACTACTTGGGAATGTCTCAAACAGCATACTGTTCGTGCATAGGGTTTTTTTAAAAAAAAAAAACACAACTGTTTTTGCAAATACATGCTGTTGGTGCATTTGAAGGAGTTGGGACTTACACAAATATTAAAGAACTGTACTTCCAAGATGAAACACTGTCATTTAATATAACATTATTTGAAAGGACACAAGCTGTTCCTAGTAAATTTCCCAGGAATATACCCTATGCTCTACTTAAGGACAACCCTCCTGGTGCCCATTCTCCTGAAACACCTCCCAGATTTAATCCAATCTCCTGAAAGCTTTCCCATAGCCTCTCACAGCATGAATTACCAGCAGGGCAAAAGGTAGGTCTGAGCTATTCACTGATACCCAACAGCAGATCAACCAATACATGTAACTGTTCTGTTTTGTTGCTCTCGGGTTAGACATTTCCCAAAGAAAATATGAAAAAATTGGTTCAACAGATACTCTACAAGAAAGGCCATCAGATAGGGCTACTTATTAAAGCCAATTGTGTTATTTGCATGTGGCAGAGCAGTATTTAACAAACCAGTGCAGAGTCTGCACTATCGCATTTTTTGAGGCAGATTCACAGCTTTCATCATGAAACAGAAATCATAACTACAAATCATAACTATTCTCAGACTGAAGAGGAAATGAAGTAACATGAGCTTTTAACCCATAATCCTATTATTCTATTAAAAAAGAAAGCAAATGATGTTATTACAGGATCACTTTCCACAACTATTCAAAACAGCAGGACAGCTCAAAGCAAGGCATGCTATCATGCTGACATGCTCAGTGTTTCATTAGGAAGCATGTGTATTTTAATCTCTTGCCATTTATGTGTGATAAATATACCAAATTTGTGTCCATTAGTATGTGAAAGCATATTTGTCAAATACTCTTCCACTCATCTTTTCCTTATACCTTTGTCTTACCAAATGAAAGTGAAACATTAAGCTATGACAAAGATTGGAATAATTCATTATTTTTTCAGTCAACTATTTTTTATGAATGCTTTGATAAGTTTATGGTACTTCTTGCTAAATCCCACAGGAACCCTCAAACAATGTCTGTAAACAGAATTCAGTTTCTCAGCACTCACTAGGACAGAAATATATTCCTAAGAAGCTGAAATAACATCAAATCTATTGCCTTCCCTTTTATTAAAAAACACAGGTTGAATAACTTCAAAATCTTCCATGCAGATACTTAAAAGGAATGTAAAATATGAAGTAAAATATTTTAATAACACAATTATGCATCCATTGTGATTCAATGGGAGATGTTTTGTGCCTCAGGACTTGTAGGCTCTTGGTTGTTCAGATGGCTTACTCAAATTTATTTGTATCAACAAAAATAATTTAAGCATTCCAGGGTCGTTTTGTCATTTGTCGTAAGAGAGATCTGAGAAACACAAGGATGGTTTTGATTAAAAGATGTATTAAGTGACAGGGTTTTTAAGTGATTTCTACTGTGTTCATCCTAGAATCTACCAAGTCATTAAAATGGTGATCTCTTTTAAAAAGTAAATTCTTCAGAGACAAATAAACAAACACCAATTCCACATCTACACAGAAAAAAAAAGTCAAGGGCAAACCCCACTTCTGTTAGACTAGAATCATGCACAAATTCAAGTTGAAACATCATCATCACCTCTTTCCTCATAAAATCCAATCATGCAAATATTTAATCAGTGACCTGTCACACTCCACCTCATGACAGTATCAGCACCAGCAAATGATGCCCTGAGGTTTCAATATGCATACTATTACTCCATTTAGCAATAAACTCAAAACCAGAACATTAAACATTGACCTACTTCTTCCATCTTACAGTTTTCATTTAATGCCTCTAGTGATAACCAGAAGACTATTCTCAAGGGGCCACATCAGCGTCTGAATCAGAGAGAAAAAATGAAAATAATCCCCAACTCTCAACAGTCAA
The DNA here is from genome assembly GCF_965231255.1 of Vanellus vanellus. Taxonomy (NCBI): domain Eukaryota; kingdom Metazoa; phylum Chordata; class Aves; order Charadriiformes; family Charadriidae; genus Vanellus; species Vanellus vanellus. The sequence continues at coordinate 32,457,714 of NC_138905.1, read as the reverse complement.
AGCTGAAATTCAGTTCCTGAGAAAAGAACATCATTGCACATATTGTACAGGACAACCATCTGTCCGAATGTGTCGATAGAGAATGCTGTTGTTTGAACAGATACCAAAATCCTGAAACAGAACATAAAACTTACTCAAAATTAAACATAATGAGTATTCTAAAACTACCAACCTATTGAATTATATAAAAAAACCACACAAACCCAAACCAGCATTACTTAAACTGAAATATATCTTCTCATCATCAAGCAATGAAAGTCAGAGTTCTTCTTCCTTTACATCTATGATAATTACTCAAAGTTTGTTCTATTTTTTGCCTGTGCTTACACCTGTGCTTTAAGTACTAGAAAAAAGGAAAAAGTTAGGACTAAAATACAGTACAGCAACAAAAAATAGCGTGCTCACAATCCTCCATCCAAACATCTAAGGGTGTTACTTGGTATATCACTCACATGAGGACCAGAAACCCGTATCAGATGTGTTCACAGGAGATAAAACACTGTGCCCAGAAAGATAACAAATACAAGCACTGTCTTTTGGGGATTATCTAGTGAGACTCTGTGCATGTCTGTGAGCTAAAATAAGCTTCAGAGGCAGCTGAAAGGAGATAAATGACACTGGCAAACAGTTTAAGGGCATTTGCTTTTAAAGGACCAATGAGATTTGCACTGTTCAGAGAGTAGTTGTGGGGTCAGTGTGTTCCTCCCCTTTCTCCTGAAAGTGTTGTCATTTTTCCAGCCAAGGACTCACAGTTCTTCCAAATTAAATGGTGCGATCAGGTACTTCCATTAAAATACAGAAAAAACATTAAATTGCACGGAGGTTGGCATTTTGAGAAAAAGAGGTGGGTGTGGTTGAGGCTGTTCACATTAAAAAAAAAATAAACTAGACACTTAAAAGCAGGATAAAAACCAGCCCTTGCAGTGTGACACTTAAAAGCTATTCTTTGTCACCTTCCTCTTCTACTGATCCTCATATTAAGTATTACATTGAACAACTGAGCACTGCAGGAGTTTTAGAAATCCTCTCCTAACCCACTCCTATTTAATAAAATAAAATATTGCTAAGGTGTTTATTTTTAAGTAGGAGACAACAACTTCTAAATTTTTCAGGAGCTCATCTACTAAAAAATATGTAACTACGCTCTGCTTTTTCTCGAAATTAATATATTGCCTCTGTGGCAAGCAACAGATGAAATCATCTGGGATATAATTCATTCCCTTGATCTACTCATATATTTCAATATTCAAACCAACTCAAAGAGCCATGGAATAGGTATTCAAACCTGTTTACTTTTTCCATCCCAAATGCTACTCATTTATAAACAACATACTCAATTCTATTCCAAATGAACAAATAATCTGAGTATGCAATTTGAAAATACTGCACTATAGCTCTTCCTAAATTCAATTTCTGCATCTTTATGATAGCAAAAATCAGGGAAAAAATCTTCAGGATTAATAACACGTATGAAAAGAGTTAGAAGAAAGCAAAATGACTACACTAAAACAAGGAATTGCATTATCAGCAACTGAAGGTCAAAAATACTGCAAAACTATCCAAAAATTAAATGCTACCAAAAACTGTCTTCCCTCCCCGCTTCCAAATATTCAGCACTATGTTTACACATCAAATTTAGGGGAACATGGGTACTATCTGCTATCTGACATCCACTACTTTTTTCCTTGAGTGTCATTAAGCAATAACAATATAAAAACAGTTGAAATACTTTAAAGCTTGGTCTCTACTCACTCTATTTTAAATTGATGTTAACTATTTAGGGAGCCAAGAACTGTTACATACAAAGTAGTAATCACAAAATAACAATAGCCTTTCTTTTTTATTAATATCACAGTAACCTTAGTTAAGCATTGTTTACATGGCCTTTTGGTAACCTATAAAATAATAAACTATTCCAAACTGAAGTATTTAAATATTTACGAACTGAAGTACTCGAATATTTATACATAACATGTCAATATTAACAATGGTGACAAATGAAAACTGTTTAGTTACATTACCACAATCATTCAGAACAAAAATGGAAACAAAAGAAGATAGACACAGATATTAATATCCTGTGAGAACACAGAGTTTAGTTAATTTTAATTAAAACTAATTGTCTAATTTTCTTGCAGGTTCTTAGAAAATTATTTCAAGACTCAGAGTTACAAATATGCTATTTAAAAATACAGTTTAGTGATTCCTAAAGAACCCAAATTTGATTTTTTGTTAAGAATGAATAGAATTCACAATTCACTGTAGAGTTACAGAGTATGGAATGCCTCCATAATTCCTGAGCTATTCATCACATAAAATTGACAACCCCATATAGTGAAACCATCAAGTGAACACTCTGCAGCCAATACGCTCGAAGGTACATATCAGAGCCAAATGAAATGTTCAGGTAATTAAGAGCCTTGAAATGAAATGAAAACATCACTGTATGTTGCAATCTATATCTAAAGGATATATGAAATGCTAAGCACCCACAGACACCAAAAAGCAGAGAAATAACCTACTTGACTTATACAATGGTAAATCCAACTAGCTTGATGTCTAATGCCAATGCTCACAAGAGATTCCACTTTTTTCAGAGGTGAAAAGCAAAACATAAATTTATCCACATTCTGAAATATTTGAGATGCCTTTAGCAAGCATCAGAAATGAAACATATTAGATCAGAAGCAGCATTTAAAACTTTTGCAAGTATAGCTATTCCATTTGCAGCCAAATCAACATACAAAACAGAGCTAGTGAAATGGCTTTTGCAAAGCAATAACCTGAATTTCATCCTTGTTCTACATATCTATCCATGGAAAGCAATAGAGTACTACATGAGAAAATTCAGAGGTCATCTGATGGGATATGGCTGTTACAAGTTCTGTAAAATCTAATGCCAACATTGCCTGAGAAACTACATAGATACCTAGAGAGACCTTCAAGCAGCTAAGACAGCAGGTTATAAGGGGATCCTCTTAGGAGAGGGTTCAGATATTGTTCATCCATGTAGAAATATAATATATGAAAAGAATTTTATTTAGTAAAGGTAGTTGATAAAACAATATTGAATTGTATTGACAGAACATTAGTTGTAGTGCTCTTGCATTTCCAGGTCAGATCTTTTCATTTTACTTGCAGTGAACAAACAGTACTTTGAGAGCTGTCCAATTAATAGCAGCTAAAAAGCTGAATTAATTTACTCTTTTGTAGACAATATAAGATGTTATGTAAATTACTTCTCATCTTCAAAGTTGTCTGCAGATAAAGCTCATTAAAATCAGTTTTATGTCAGTGCCACTCCCTTGACGTCAGCTAAATTATTCCCAATGCATACTTCCACATGTGTGATTAATGTCAGACCTAATAACCAGTTAATCACAGAGGAAACCATAATGCTGTTGCTTATTTCCTTCTAGGAATTACAAAACCTGCCAAGGGTGCAATGTACCTTAAAGTTATGGTAAATCAGTAGATCTAACTTCTTTCTATTTTCAGCATCAACTGGAAAGTTTCACTGTAACACAAGCTTCAAGAGCAGAATTTTGAATTATAAAAGTTTGGTAAAATGGACCAGAAGTTATTAATATTTGTGATTGGGAAAGAGGAAGGGCAATCTTGAAATAAAGATGACTATTTCTGCAGAAATAGTTCACTCAGTTATAATAAATACATTTCCCATTGGAATTGCATAAAAGAAGTTAGTGAAAATTGTCATGAAATGCATTTGATATAACACATTTTTCATTACTATTTTTATAAGAATTGAAAAATGGGATTGAACTCGGTCCCAGTGGAACAAATAAAACCTCAACAGAACTACATTAGAATACAAAAAGAAAGTCCAAGATTCAAACTGACTACAGTTCAATTCCAAATGTAAAACTAAGATTGAAAGAAATTTGAGGAAAATGTTTCATAGGTCAATGACTTCCCATTGCAGTTTCAGGCTGCAGTACCAGTTGTCCAAGAGTTGTCATAAAATCCCCGTTGCTTGGAGTTTCTGTAAATGGACTCTACAGGTGCAGATGAGTAATAGTCACCAGAAAACAGCAGGCTAAAAGAGCAAATATACATGCCAAGAAGGAGGATGTAAAAGTCTACCAAACACTAACAAGCTCTGGAGATTTATCATGCTGTTGCATCTTTAAGAAATGAAAGAAGACTCAGTCTGCTGAGCACACGTAAGGCCACCAGCACACGCTAGCACCAACGAAGGACTGTGCAACTCGGACAACATCCGAGGTAGCAGAGGCATCTGTGTGCCGTCAGAGGCACCAGGACTGCACGTGATGCTGCGGAAACCCCGTGGGGGACTCTCTGCACACCTGCCTAGAAGCCACTGTCACACCAGCGCAGCTTTCCCCTGTGAGTAAATTGCTGGGCTGGCCTCTACCCAGGTGACGGTGAGTGACTGCGCATGTGGCAGAATCTGTGTGACAGTGTGTGCTGTGGGTGTGAGAACACTGGGAGGGAATAAGCAAATGTACCATGTGAATAATTACCAGCTTTTAATAATCACGGAATCACGGAGTTTTCAGAGTTGGAAGGGACCTCTAGAGATCATCTAGTCCAACTCCCCTGCCAAAGCAGGATTGCCCAGAGCACATTACTCAGGACTGCATCCAGGCGGGTCTTGAAAATCTCCAGAGAAGGGGACTCCACACCCTCCCTGGGCAGCCTGTGCCACTGCTCTGTCACCCTCACCGTAAAGAAGTTTTTCCGTGTATTTGAATGGAACTTCCTATGTTCTAACTTGTGCCCATTACCCCTTGTCCTGTTACTGGGAACCAATATAATAGCTTGATTCTATTCATAATAAAAGCTGAATTAATAAAAGTTGTTCTAATAAATTTTCATTGGCATCTATCTGTCCCTGACTCACTCCCTGCCAGGGAAAGGAGAATTTAAAAGTGTGTTTGGAGGCTCTAAATGAGGTTAGGACCCGATCTCCTACACACCCTGATATGCTTTACAATACCTGCAGAAGAATGTATTTTTTTTTTTCAACATGTGGGTTTGTTCATCATACAATTTAAGTTATCTCTGAAAATATAACATTTCTTTGAGTATATTAAGAATTTTATTAAGAACAAAAGGTACTACAAACTCCAAGACATTATCAGCTCAGATCTTGTATCCAATGCATGAAGGGACTCCTCTAGGCTCACAGAATGACAGATTTTGGTGAATTCAGCAATTCTGACTTGAAGAGCACTGAAATTTGTACCCATACACACTGCCAAAATCTCCAATAACTATCAGAAGCAAAATGCACTTTTAAATGTCTTTCAGCAGTGATATCCTGCAAAACAACTCATCGTTAACTTCACTGTTGCTCCACTTAAAAAAAAACACCAAACAACAAAACAAAAAAAGAAAAACCCAAACCAAATGTAATTCATATTACATAAGCCTCATCACTAAATCATCTGTGAAGCCTGAACCGGCAACACTCCTAAAAAAGTATTGTATTGACAACTACAATTCTTATGGAATTAACAAGCTTCAAGTGATATTAAAATACAACTGTACTAAACAAGTATATTTACATACCTAGCTCTATAGAATATAAAAAAAAATAGTTGCATAATTGCTGTATCGATATTTTATTGCTAAAAGATGGGGGGGTTTCTTCTTTCAGATGAGTAAGTCTTAAGAGGAGGGAACATATACCAAATGTATATGAAGTTAGACCACAAGATGCTCGTCAGGTCAGAGTGTGTTACAAAGAGAATCAAGTATTTGCTGACCATCTTCAAGACTAATCCTTTATCATCAGCAACATGCATAATGACATTGGTTTAAACAAAAAATAAAGAAGTATTTTATTAGAAATTCCTAAATGGCTTCAAATATAAATATTATGTAAAAAACAGTTAATTCATCTGTCCTAAGAATCATACATTTCTTGAAAGAAAATTCCTTATACCATGAATTTAAAGGAGGAACTGGGTTGTTCAATAAGCAAGACATCAAAACATTCCTATACTTTCTACACATGCCTTAATATTTTTAATTGCACCATTTTCACTTCCCAGTCTTTCATCAGGTTTCTATACCTACTTAATGGACCTTATTATTGCTATTCATACAAAGTATGTTTGTACAGCAGCCTGATTCTGAGTGACACACAGAAGTGCTGCTTCAATGAAAATTAATTTATAAGCATATTCCTAACAAATCATCTGAACAATAGAAATAACTTGCAACAGAATCTCAGAATAATATTTTCTCCTCTAATTTGCATACAGAGAACTTTTCTTCATCATCTTCCAGTAAGCGGGAAGAAAAAAGAAGGAGCAAAGAATCATAATTTCAGATTCACCGTATAGAAATGTTATTTTTAATGGGGGGCAGGGTGGAAGGAGACATTCTCTGTATAACAGCAAACTGACTTTTTTTTTCCCCCCGTGTGCAGGATTATCTTTTCCACTCATTTCACACAGGTACCCCTAAAGTTTTTCCCAATTGGCACCCACTTTAACTTTCAAACATTCTTAGACTTGTTTTAAAAAATATTGGTGGGACTGAGTCAATCTTGGTTGGTTCAGCAAAACACAAGTCATTCTGAGGACAAGTTCTTCTTCCTCATGCTGCCTACATGTATGCACTCTCTCTTTGAGAAAACTGAATAACGGCAGATTTTATCTGGAAAAGGAAAAGAGCTTGTCTTAAAAAGACTGTATTGTAGCACAAGAGAAGGAGGCAATTTCCTTACCCAACTTCTATGCCAATTACCAAGCTGTGCAGCTTACAACTCTCCTTACTGGAAGCTAGCACCTGCCAACTGTCACTAGACTAACAGAGAAAAAAGAGACACAGTCATGTCTATATACACTTCTGCAGTCACAATTAACATAAAAACCCCCAGTATTTGCAACTGTCTGTAAAACCAGAAGATAATATTTCTAAAAGTCTGAAACAAATATTTCTGCTTTTATATGAGAAATGAGAAAACATTTAAACCCAAAGCTCTGGATGAGCAATTTAAGAAACTAATCTTAATGAAGAATTCCTTCGTTGCTTTCAGCTGTCTTCTAAGGCAGCCTTCTAGATTTGACTAACTGAAAACAAGAATACAGATGTTTCTACTTACCTACATGCAATAAAGCAAAACCTTGCAACTAAAAAGCTTATCCTTGTAAGTGTCCCTATCTTCCTATCAACTAACTGAAATATAAATTACGGAATCACGGAGTTTTCAGAGTCGGAAGGGAAATATAAATTAACTTGGCAGACTACGATTCCTCCCTCAGAAGTGGGCCAATTATATGCAGTAAGTCACAAATGCATACAAAAATGTGTAGTATGCCAAATAAGAAAGAGTATCTTTATGTGGAAACATTTATAATGTAGAAGTATAGGAAGAGCAATAAAATTGTTTAAAATAACAGCAAAAACTGAATTACAAATACTTAGAAAACAGGGCATTTTATGCATGCAAAAGTGAAAGGTTTTAACACAAAGCACAGTCCATAATTTCAGCATATTCAATCATCAAGCAGTTTCTTGAATTGCTTGGCTCAAATTAGTTTCAGATTTTTTTCTATTAAATCTTCACATAATGATTAAAAATAATAACCCTGATATATTTATTTGGATCTTTGATTTGATTATACGCTCCTGTACTTAATACAAGAAAATCTGTCATATGGTATGTTCTTCATACATAAAAATTGTTCAACTTTCTTTATTTTTTAAGTATTTTGAGAGATGGTAGGCTTACAGGTCAAATTGTGAGTTAGGCAGCAGGTTTCCATATTACATCCTAGGATCAGTTGAAGCCCATAATCTTGGCCTAGCAAGCCTTCCGAGATGCTGCTGTTCCGATGTTACCTTTCAATTAACAGCAAACATGTTCACAGACCAAGTCAAGACCTCCAATTCTTGGGAGCCTTTCACAGGAACAAAGTCTGAAAAACAACTACCTCTAAGGAGACAGATAATTTCACAGGTAACTATGTTCCAAATTGGAAGAATCCTGAAGGGCCTAACATAACAACTGCAGGAATATAAGAATTGGCTGCACTCCCACTACTTGTCGAAATCTGCCTCAGGTGACTCTGTTTTTGAGACACTGTCAGTAAATTTACCAGTGGTCCTAATCCAGACTCGGGCAAAATCAGACTATTTATTTTAAATCAATTATTGGAATTTAAGCTCATGCAGACAACTTCAGACTGAAGTGCAGAACAGGCTAGGCAAATTAAAAAATGAGTGTTAGCACTCGTTATCTACCACCTCCTCTGACCCAACTTCTCATCACTCCCTACCCCTAGGAGTGAGATCAGGTTTACCCAAGGGGTTCTCCTGAGACCACCAAGAGAACTTCCAGGGAAGATGAGAGAACCACCCGGGATGAAAGCTAGGTTTAAAAGTTTTAATGGGCCATAGATTCAGAGACAAGCATGAACACAAACAATACTAATATATCCAGCAACAGAAAAATTTGCTATTTGCCAGGAAGATTAAATAAAATTTTAAAATATTACCCAAATGCACACATTAGCATTTTCTCACTTGTACTAAACAGATTCTCAGGGAAAAATCCCGTAGAACGGGAACAATGAAGTCAGAATAAAAAAAAAAAAAAAACAAACAACTGTAGATTAACAGACATAAAGCCACAAACATAAACACATTTTTTATATAAGTGTTTAGCAACATCCTGAAGGGATGTTTAGAAGAAGTACAAGTGTCTACGTTCTGCGAGGTTACTCCAAACACCTAAATATCATTATTCTATACTACGTTAACAATCTTCAGCCAGAGAGTGGTCAGTCCGGCCCAAAACCTGCATATGGATGATAAAGGTTAAAGACCTAGTGCTAACACCTAATAAAAAGTCCTCTCATTTAAATTTGCCTATATTTAACTCTGAAAAGTCCTTAATGAATTTTGTGATAAAACGTTTAGATGAACAAGACAAAGTGACAAGCAAAGACTTATTGGGAATGTGTATTTAAGAATTGATTCTCCCAGAGCAGACATGAATTAGCCCCTGGACTCTCTGGAATGATAACCTGTGTTTTATGAAGCTGAGCTGAAATTACCCTGCCAGTAAATCAAAATTTCCAAAATGTAGTTTTTTAGCTATACAGATAACAAAATAATTCAAAGGGAAATATGGTTATCTTTGACTACAGTGTCTCCGAGCGAAACCACCAAATAACTGCTCTTTAACTGCTTGCACACCCCATTAAATAGCACAATATCTAGCTAGGATCCACACAATACATGTCTTCCCCTTTTATAAAAAGACATTTGGTATCTATAAAAACTTTCACATTAATCAGTCTTTAGTTTGTGATTTTCAAAAGCAACATATTACAGTCAAGTTGTAGACTAATTTTGCCATTGTGATAGTCTGATTATGCCTTTTCCGGGGATATCATTGCTACAACAAGTGTAAGTGGCAGAACTGGATACTGATTCAAAATATTCATACATTAAAAAATTCTGAAAAATTACAGGGCTGGGAAAAGTCAGAGGGGAAAAAGGTATAATACAAATCAAGAGCAAAGAGAGTTCAGGAAGTGAGAAGAAGGGGAAAAAGAGTATTTCAGAATGCCTGGCTTCCCGAGATCTATTTCAACAGCAGCTGGTGTCCCTTGGAGCTCCTTTATAATGAAAATCTGAAGTAGAAACTGTTCAATATTCCAAAGTTCATTTTTATAAAAGAACTAAACTGTAGACAGCTGATGAAAGGGGAGCTGAGCTTCTGGCAATAGCACAAAAGAGTGATGGCCTTATTCTTCACAAGAAATACAGAGAACAAAAAAAATGTATATTTTTAGCTGTTATTTCTTTTAATCCTTATTATTTTATTTTTGCTTTGCTCAAAAATGTTCATAGTGAAAAAATGTAATACTTTAGTATTACAGTACTAATACCAACAGCATCGAGTCTTCCAGCTTTTAGAAAGAGCAAGCCTTATCAACAGGGAAGTTATCATACTAGGGACTTTTAGAAGTTCACTAATAATGGTTGGTAAAGGAAAATACAGGTTTGATCTTCAACATATCGAGACATTTAATTTCTTTTCAACTTTCAACAGTGAATAGCTGGCAAGACAACTGACCGCCTTTATTGAAACAAAGTCAGCTTTATTTCAAGTTTCAAAGCAGCATACTACTTGGCAATCCGGTTATCTAGAAGGAAGTCTTCATTAATAAATATTTAGGGTATGAGGCTGCTTCTCTTTTCTCATGCAGAAAACAAAAGAAATTATTTTATTTCTCCTAAACTGTGATTAGGCTGGAACATGAAAAGCCTGAAGAAGAGACATAGCGAAAAACAAAACTATACATGAAAGGTGAATTTATCATATCCATAAAATCAAGATAGCTTTCAAAAAAATGATGTATTCATCACTGCATCACATATTACTTGAATTATAAGCAGGCACTCCAAAAAAATCATTGGGTTTACAGAACACAGAAGTTTAAAATGATATGGACTTCTTTCCTAGTTGTGGTAAATCCAAAATTCCCCATCTCGCTGCAGCTCACGTGTTAGAACCACTCACTCTTCTGTTGTCCCATCCCTCTGCTTGAGACAGGATACCATGTTATCTCCTTCATTCAGCAAGCACTGATCATTCCCAGGAAGATTAACAACTTAACTAGGTACAACATTGAGACAACATTAACAGCCAGTTCCACTTACCTACATCCAGTGTTAGTTTTAAATATTCACATTCAGATTGTGTTAGATTTTGTTTGAAAAATACAAGTTTCATAATTTAAAACAGCTATATTAATAAAAGGGATCCTTTCTTCTGATGAAATTGGAGACATATCATTACTTAAGTACTACAACTCATTACAACATACCAATGTTAATGGACCAAGCTACTGAATCCTGTTACTAACTCTCATAAAACAGACCTATAATATAACATCAAGGCTACCTAATGCACACAGCAAATCTACCAGTACATTTAAATACAATTACCAATGAAAGCTAAAAAGGGAATTCAGTCTGGAACATAAAATATTTCTATTTCATTCAGACATTAAGTTCGGCTGTTCATACAGCTATCCTTCCCCTTTCAAAAAGTACTGTTCAGACTGTATATTGATGTTTCTGCCTTATAGAGAATGACAGGATAATGTCATAGGATAATTCATGTTGTAAGGGACACCAGGAGGTTTCTAGCTCAACCTCCTCCTCAAAGCAGGGTCAGCTACGACATCAGATCAGTTGCTGGGGGCTTTACCCATTTGAGTCTTGAAAACTTCCAAGAAGGGAAACTGCACAACTTCCCTGTTCCAATGCTTGGCTGAATATATCAACACCTTTCCTTGATTTTCACAAACAAATTAAATTTAGCAGTTGTAAGATGAAGTGCATTACTCAAATTTTATGGATAGGAAAAACAATTTCATGAAGAAACTAACACAGCAGTAAATTCAGGTACATGCTTAACAACTTTGAGTACTGGCTTGACCAGGAATCAACAGCAATTTAGTTATGCTTGTGTTCAACTATTTTGCTAAACTGGAGAAAATGGAATTGTTTATGGTAAAGCAGGATGTTTCCAGTAAAGCTATAAAAAGAACACCCATCTCATGACTAAATCATGATCTCTACGCTACAAGCTAACTCCTTTCCACGGGAACAACACATAATCTGGCCACTATGTGTCAATTATAAAAGTATTACATAAATACAAGCAAAGAACTTATAAAATATGTATATCTCTATTTCTTCATTTCAACACTGCACTGCTCATATGAGCTTTTAGGAAGATTCCACAGATACGATAATGTTTTTACATATTGTCTCACATTAATTATCATATTCAGTCTGTGCTGCAAACCATAACTCATCTATGCCCCCCATTTCAGACACAAGAGCTACTAAGCTATTGCAAGTAGTATTTTTATCACATCAAAAGGACTATCTTATGTAAACCAGATACTATGGTGCAGTGGTAACTCCACCCGTCACAGTTTTATTCAGATCTCAATTCAGTGAGAGGCTTACATCTTCTTTTTGTAAATATTTCTCTGAAGTACCTATAACAAAACCTTAACATACCAAATGCAAATTATTTTATTTGCAAGCCCAGAACCCCCCAAAACTTCGCAGAGTTAAGCAAAAATACAGTATATGCTCCAGTCAGAATTGCTGATGTCTCTTCATAATTAGGACTATTTAAGTTGCTCAGCATTTCTGATCACAGAATGGTCAGGGTTGGAAGGGACCTCTGGAGATCATCTAGTCCAACACCCCTGCCTGAGCAGGGCCACCTACATCAAGTTGCACAGGACGGCATCCAGGCGGGTTTTGAATGTCTCCAGAGTGAGAGACTCCACCATTTCTCTGGGCAGCCTGTTCCAGTGCTCTGCCACCCTCAAAGTAAAGAAGTTCTTCCTCTTGTTAAGATGGAACTTCCTATATTCAAGTTTGTGCCCGTTACCTCTTGTCCTAAATGTTTACTACTACTTAAAACTTTGGCAAAGTGTCCTGTCTGTCCTTGCTTTCTGCCAATGCATATATAGAAACACATACTCACATACCTCATTTGAATAAATTTGTTCAAGAGTTCAATTTCAAAAGGAACAATGGAGGAAAAACACATCAATATTTTTCCTCTTTCAGCAGAAGTGTCTTTTACTTCAAAGTGACTATAGCTTGAAGCCATCGACATAGGCAAGCTTTGAGTTAATGTTACACTTTTTTCTGTATCTCTAAAAATGTACCTAAAACTAACGAACTTCTAAGAAGGAAGTACTGTGTTGTATCACTGCAGAAGAACAAAAGCCACCTTACCATCTACAAAGGGGAGTAAAAATTGAGACCAGTGTCTGGTAAAAGCACAGAAAAAGTGACTGGAGACTGAGAAGAGAAGGAGACTAGACTGGACTGACATAGCAATCAAGAAGAGGAAGCTCTGGGGAATCAACAACAGAAGCAAATGAAAGGAATGCTAACAAGCAAAAAGCAGGGAGAGACAAGACTGGCTGAGACAAAAAACTGAAGACAAATTTGGAATAGTCAAGACCAGGAATACCTAAAAAATTAAGACTAAGATTGACTACAGGAGGATATGGAGACTGTCATTAGGATACCTGTATAAAGGATGAAGTGAAAAGGACTGTGCTTGCAGAAGACTGGCAAAAGAGCTCTCATCCACCATGATACAAAGGCTTTAACAACTAAAGTCCTCCCTTTTGTAGTTTCCCCCAGTCCTCTTACTGTAATGCACACCATTTAACCCAAAATTTCCATAGTTTGTAACTAACTGTGAATTCCTCTTTTTCCCCCCATCTACTCTACAGATGAAGCATTCACAGATGTGTGGAGCACTCAGGACTGCTACTAAACGCTGTGGCAGTTGTAACCTGAGCAAACGTATTTACAAGAACTGTAGAAATGTCAAACTGGACACCAAAAATGAGTGAATACTCTTCACCTAACCCCCCTTGTCCCTCTGTTCACCATCTGTAAGTCTTGTCTCATCTTAGGTAGTGTTTGATAAACTAATAATTATTTGTGAGTCATTCTGATCACATAATGATAAGAGCTTTAGCAAAGCCCATGCAGATGTTATCAGTTCTGTCTTCAAAGCAGAGTTGAGTAACGTGGAGTTAATAAATCATGGGCTCACACAGTGATCAATGAAATATACTGAATTGTGATAAGTGAGCTCCATCCATCGCATGCACCAAATGAGATAGTAGAAAAAAAGATAGTATGTGATCATGTAGTTACAACTGTATCAGAAAGACATGCTCAAAGAGGCACTTAGAAGCTCTTTGTTCCATAACCTTAATAATGTGGGATTTCTTTCACAGAAGGTTTTTAAGATACTTGATTTAAGATTCTATGAAATCGAGTAAGTTCTTGCATTATCATGCAGCTATGTTGAGGCTGCATTACTTTTTGGTGTCTGTCAGAAGTAAAACTGGAAATCTCTTACTGGTTTAGAACAGCATTGCAGATAATACAAACATGGACAAGGAGAGAAGTTTTTTACTTAGCTTCTTATTTTTCCTTTTTGCAAAACTTAGGGATGGATAAGAATACTTTGATGCAATGTGTCAATAAACAGAAATGCAAAAACTAAGCAACTGATGCTGATTATACAGATTCAGAGGCAGCAAACAAACAAAAGCTCCATACTACTAACAGGCTCCTGCAACATTGAGGAAAGTTCTCATTAAAGAAATTTTGGTCGATTATTATTATTTATATAACATGGGTGAAAGATCATCCTTTCATAGGGATTTGTACAATATATGTACTCCAAGAAAGACATTTAAAAATTACTAACAGTAGAAGAGAAAAATGGAGAATTTTATAACATTAGGTTCTTTCAGAAAGCTTTCTCCTGCTCTTATGCAACTTCAAAGTCCTGTGTTCATTACATTTACTAGTTTACAAGTAATTTTATAGGGAAGACTGATATGAAGTAAAGTATACTTGTTACCACCTCCTTTGATACAGCCACCTCTGCACAGGTGGTTGCATTTTTAGGCAATTTTTTGCCCTGGTTATACACACCAGTAATTACATAATGGTTTATTTTTAAAACCTTAAAGAACCCTTTAAAGATTTTGTTATATGCTTTAGTACAATAACTATTGAAAACCTTCTTAGCTCACAGGTCATAGTTTACTTTCATTACTAAATGGACCACAGTTGATTAACTGCATAGATAATCTCTGTCAGGTTTTATAAGCAGAATTAAATACTGCTTCATAGAGCAGATGGAATTCCTAAAGAGCCCCTCACTCAGTCTGCAGCTCAGGCACAGCACCACGGGCACGCTCAGCCCCTTCAGGTGATTTTTAGCAGAGCTCAGCAATGGCAATGTCCGCAAGTGGTATTTCTGTTCTCACCAGCAGGTGTTACTACAGTCAGTCTGAATTACTGCCATTTACGGAAAAGTGACACAGAAAAGAAGCGTAATTAGCATTTTACAAGGGGAAAACAAAGTGAAACGCTATTATTTTTACTGCAAGAAGGTGCAATAAAAAAAAAAATAAATCCCTTTTTAGCTGATCACCATTAAATACACCCAAAACGCCAAACAAGTAAAGGAGATGGAGCAAGGCTGCCTCTGGGCGTGCAGACTGCTCCGAACGACAAACCCGCGCCGCAGCAGCGGTGCTGAAACGATGGGCTGTAAGAACACCAGACGGCTACGGTTTTTCCCCACGCTGCCAAAACATCCCGACGTCTGCCGGGAAGAACCAGAGACGAAACCGAGGAATGGGGCTTTCCCTGCAGCACTCTCCCCCGGCGCCGCCAGCGAGCCCTGCGGCAGAGGCAGCAGCGATGCCCAGCAGCTCGCCTCCCACCCCCACCCCCCCCTCCTCCCCCCGCGAAGCCCACGATCGCCAAGGGACAGCATCCGCGAGAGGATTACCCACGGACGCCGTCCCACTTTCGGCAGCCCGGGGGTCCCAGTAATCCCGTCCCCAGCGTCCAGGCGCCCTGGGAGGGGGCGGCTCCCCCCTTCTCCACCGCTTCTCGCGCCGTGTAACGGCCGCCGCCCCCGCCCGCTCACAGGAGCGGGCCCCGCCGCCCAGGCCCGGCCTCCGGTATCGACCGCGGGCCGCGGGGGAGGTCGGGGCTCTCCCTCCGCCCAGCCGCGGGGCGGCGGCCGCCCGCCACCCCACACCTGCCCCAGCTCACCCCGCCGCACCGGGAAAGTTGACTCCCCGGTGCGGTACGGCACAGACCCCCCCCTTCCCCGGAACTACCCGCTGCGGGGGGCTGCTCTCTCCCCCCCACGGGAGACTCGCGTCTCTAAAGCGGGACCCCGCTGCGCACAGCGGGCGGTTTGGAAGGGGGGGGAGGGGGAGGACACACCGCCGCAAGCTCGCTACGAAGCGAGCCGGTATCCCTACCTGTGCAGTGCTGCCGCACCGCCGGGCTGTCACCCCTTGGCGTCCCGCCTCAGCTGCACACACCTTGGGACGGGACGGCCACCGCACCGCTCCGCCGCCCGCTTGACAGCCGGCCGTCCGCGCCTCCCCGCGCGCCGTGCGCGGGGCCGAGCGGGGCGCGGGGAGCGGCGGCGGCTGATTGGACAGGGGTGATGTCACTCCTGCGCGCGCGCGAGGGAGGGAGCGCGAGCGGGGAGCGGTGAGGGGAGAGGTGACAGGGAACGGTGAGGGAGGAGAGGAGAGGAGAGGAGAGGAGAGGAGAGGAGAGGAGAGGAGAGGAGAGGAGAGGAGAGGAGAGGAGAGGAGAGGAGAGGAGAGGAGAGGAGAGGAGAGGAGAGGAGAGGAGAGGAGAGGTGAAGGGAGAGGAGAGGTGAAGGGAGAGGAGAGGTGAAGGGAGAGAAGAGGTGAAGGAGAGGAGAGGTGAAGGGAGAGGTGAGGTGAAGGGAGAGGTGAAGGGGAGAGGGTGCTGCGGGGAGAGTGAGGCAGTGGGAGGAGAGGAGAGGAGAGGAGAGGAGAGGAGAGGAGAGGAGAGGAGAGGAGAGGTGAAGGGAGAGGAGAGGAGAGGTGAAGGGAGAGGAGAGGAGAGGTGAAGGGAGAGGAGAGGTGAAGGGAGAGGTGAAGGGGAGAGGGGAGGACAGGGTGCTGCGGGGAGAGTGAGGCAGTGGGAGGTGAGGGGAGGAGCGCGGCGGGAGCAGGGTGAGAGGCGCGGGGAGGAGGTGAGCTCTGCGAAGTGAGGGGCGAAGGGGTGTACCCGCCGGCAGCCGCGGTGGGGGAGCGGGCTGAGGGGCAGCGGTGCCTCGGCAGACGGGGAAGGGCGAAGGGGTGCAGTGCTGGGGGAGGCGGAGGGTTTTCAGCATCCCTCCGTCCGCGCCCGTCCCGCCGGCGGTGACACACGGCTGCAGGTGGAAGGGCGCTCCGCGCTGCCCAGTGAGCATGTGCGGCGCCCACCGACTCGCACACGGTCACACACACACCGGCAGGCACAGCCCTGCGCTCTGCACATGCCCAAAGGGAGGGTGAAGCCCAAGTGAAGCTGCTGCCAGTCTCCGGGCCGTGTCCCGCAACTGCGCCCGCATCCATTGGCAGTAGAAAAAAAAAAAAAAAAAAAAAAAAAAAGCGAGAGACCAGCGGACCTCAAGGGTATAGCTGGGGAAGAGAGGCGATGCTCGGCATCCTTGAGAGACGTGCTCAGTAATGCCAGGTCCAAACTTTCAATTAATACCCTCTTCCCAAGTTAGGAGAATAATTTTGAAATGACAGATTTTTTCCTAAGCCTCAATTTATTTTCTGGACTTTGCATCTCCTATGCAGGATCCTATTTCTTAATTTTTTTTCGTTACCACAAATTTTCCACTTTGTAAATTGCTGCAGAAATCAAAACTCCCAGAGGGAAAAAAGGACAAAAGCGCTGTGTGAATGCACAGGCAGAAAGATGTCCTGTCCCAAAATAAGTATGGGTCTTGTTGCATACCTGCTTGGAGGAAAGCAAACAGGGTCATTGAGAAATGAGCCATTGAGGAGTCATGAGCTACCAAATTTGTGATGGCTGCTGCAGGACTCATGGAACCTGCAAAACTACGACACATGAGTTCCTGCTGTATATGAAACACAACTTTCGGGGGAAGCAGGGGCTGCAACCATGACACTTCATAATTACGGAGAGTGACAGACAGCACACAGTCACTAGCTGGCAGAGCACAAATAACACTTGACTAGGTTATGCCACCTGCACCGCAATAAGGACCAGAGAGAGGAAAACTTCAGCAAGTCCAAGGCCTGACAGCCTGAGGCCCCTTGTTGTTTGATGATCAATCCTTTCTTTTGGGAGTAACACCAAAGCGTGTGCATTTCCCCTTTGGAGAAATCAGGTCTCTGCAGTAGTGAGGCATCTGAAGTACTTTTTTTCAGCAACTCGAGGTAAAGAGGGGCAGTAGGAAGTAAGTCAGGACTGCTTCACTTGCATACGTCATCTTGGGTAGTTCTTGCATATCTGAGAGGATTTGAACTCCTTCTAAAACACAAGATAACAATGACCTTACAGCTTTACAGTGTGCAGATTGCAGCAGATACTGTTACGTCAATTACAGTGAGATCATACTCTCACAACCATATGGGTCAGAAGCTTGTTGTTCAAGGATAAAAAAGATAGTTCATAAAAAAAAACCACTAATAGATTCTCGTTTAATCATTCCAGAATTGGAGATTTAGGCTTGGGTCTTTAATTCCTGTGTCTTAATCCAATACTGAGCATTGTATGTGTACACAATGTGTACACAAACATGCAGAAGAGAAGAGCTGTCACTGTGGGTGTGTTCTCAAAGAGGTAAAGAGGTTAGATCATACATGTTGACAAGCAGCAGATAGTAAAGGAACACAAGGCATTTAAAATATTAGTGAGCTTTGAAACTCTGGCACAGACTTCAGCCAAACTGCAGTTTTTAGACACCTTAACTGCTTTCTTACAGTGAGGCCCATAAAACCGTTTCAGCCCCTAGTAGAGTTTAGAGCAGTCTTAAGACTGCTCTGAATGGCGTTCGGTTCCAAAATTGCCTCAGGCTGCATTTTGCAGCTAGAAACACTAAAACACAAAAGTCAGCTTTAGGATGATTTGCTGAAGGGAGCCAGGGTGCTCGGTGTGTTCCCTCAGGTATACAACACAGACAGCTATGTATGGCCACACTATATTTAACGTTTAGGATACTCTCTGAAGGATGTTATTCCCTAATGTTCAGTAATTTCAGTTTCCGATTTTATTGCCAGAAGTTAAGATGGCTGTCATACACATTTTGAGGCAGGGTAATTTTTTGCTTAAATATACCAGTGGGTGTCTCTGCACTGCACAGAACATCCCTGTCTCTCCCTTTGCGTGATTCAAACATCCTCCGCTAGAACCAGGGACTCAGCAAAGCAAAACAGAAACAGAAAACGTGCAAAAAGCAGAAACAGTGCATTCAGCACCCTGTGCATTTGTAATCATTAACTGCCCGTTATTCCATAACACTCTCTTCCTACGATCGGTTGATATCTGGAGCTTGTACACATACCTACATCCCTGGGTACTTGATTCCTGTGAGGAATTTTCTCCCTGTAAAGCAGCACAAGTAATTAGGAGCCAACCGTAAGGATGAAAAAGGCATAGCTGCAGCCTGCAGCACTCGTAGAGGAACAGCAGCCACTGACCTCCCTTCATATTTCCTACAACAGACACTCATAGCATCTACCATGGGAGGAAGGGGGGGGCGGGGAAATATGAAGCGGGGACAACAGCTTTCCGTTATTATAATAAAACGGAGACACATGCCAGCATGAGCTTTATATACCCCTACCCAGTCTCAGCAACCCTTTAGAGGATTAATAAGATTAGAAGCCCCTATTGTTTTGTGAATAGCTGTTTATTTGAAAAATGGCGTTTCTTGTAAACATACAGAAAAGACCATATGTTACTCCACACTCCAGTGCTGCCTTGTAACACTACTAAAAGCAAAGAATGAAAATGATGTTCCAACTGCAAATTTTACAAAAAAAAAAAAACAATTAATTTGCCCTTCAGCTCTGCTGCTGTGGGGTCTCACCTGGTTGAGGGTAATGCATTAAAACCGCTTAAAAGTACTCTTTCTTAGAAAAATCTTGCTGCAGCTTATGCTGCTGTAAGAAGGCTAACAATGCTAACAATCCATTTAAAAATCCATGGATAGTTGAATTCCAGATGTATATTTGCAGAAATAATTTGAACTCTGACTGTATCCAAGCCTGTCATCCATAAAGTTGATGCATGCAAGTTCCTTTACATTGCTCCCAAATTGTGCAAAATATTTCCCATCATATTAAGTTTTCAATTCAAATGAAAGCAAGAGTTTTAGAGTCAAATATGACCGAGCTGAACACTATTCTTGCTGAATTCCAAACTCTCCAAAGTGAATGAAACATGTCAGAAAGGTAATTTTAATTATAGAGCTTAAAATAGAGCATACGGCAAGACTTAAGGTTGAATTTAGCTTCTGTGTCTTACAAGTCTATTTTCAATAGCCGGTATTTTAATCACTGAAGCTATTATTTGCTATGCTTGATCTCTTTCATGACTCACATGTTTCTGGAAAATGATTCAGACATTTTTGAGGATGCAGAAGGACAAAATCAGGTACTTTTAATGAGAAACAACTTTTCTAACCATTCTTTTAATGGGAATACTGTCCACAGGAGGGAGCAGGAACTTGAGATCTGGCAAGAAAGGTAGCTTGGAGCTCAGACAGATTTTTCTGTACAAACAAAACTATTCATATCTGACAACGAACTGGAGCAGGAGAGAAATTAAGAGGGTGACATCAGGGTATGTTGACACTGTTGATCACTGGCTGGTACTGTGAGCCCGAGATACCAGTCCAGAGGTTGTAACTTTGGACGTTAGTTTACTCTAAGTTACACTGGGGCTTGTTTCAGAAGCAGTCACATCAGATCATGGGTTGGGTGAATATAAAATTAGCTGTTCCTCTCAGTAAGCAGATCTCAACTTTCCTGTGAATCTAGCCCCACAAATTAAAATGTTTAACTTGCCTATGAAATTATTTTCTCTATAAGCTATTACCAGGCTATCAGGTTTGTACCACAAGACGGGTGACTCGAGTGTCATTTCAGAGGAGCAGAAGCTGTCCAGGTTCTCTAGTGAGTCAAAAATACAGTCTCTCATGAATCCAGTCCATATTCTATGGATGCATATAGCCCGATGCCTATAGCTGCTTAAACTCACATAGCCACAGCCCTCCCATAGAAAAACAAAGGAGAAAAACAAAATAAATAACATTTTTAGAAGGCAAATTGTGTGGTCCTGTACTGGCTATTTCTCACACATGATAATACCTGTTGATGCCAACAGTTACTCATTTAGCCCAAGTGAGAGACAATCATGTGAACACAACATTCCTGTTTACTGACAGTTCTACACATTGGGAAGATGTTTCAGTTTTCCGTAAGTATATATGAAAATCTGCACAAACACTATTGTTGTGGTTTGGCCTATGTAAAAAGGATACGTAAAGGCCTATGTAAAAAGGATACTAGTATTTACTGCAGTTGCAAGTCTTTACATCTAAGAATTACTGTATTACCTTAGTTTTATCACCCTAATCTGCATTATGTGAACCTTTAAACGAGCTCAATGTTTTTTTTCTGAATTCCTGTCTCAAAAAGTATAAAAAGTGGATATATATAATACAGCATGTCTGCAATATTTCTTTAAATACAGCATGTCTGCAATATTTCTTTATATTCTTACCAATCAATGGATTCAGGTGTAATTTACAACTAAATGGTGCTAAATAAAAGCTCATATTCTTTTTTCATTGTGCTGATGAGTGCAGTTCCTGAGGGTTCTCCAAGGTTCCTGACTTTGAAACTTTTCTTCCAAAAACACAGGTAGGAAAAAAATTATAGTCTCTTCATTTCCGTGTATGCAACTGAGATAGTATAATATGGCACATGTAAATTCCTAAAGAAATTGCAAATATCTCAGCAGCTAGATGTTCAACTCAAGATATTAATAGCCTGTTTTTTCCAGAGGTGCTAAACATTTTCCATATTCTTTACAGGGAAGTGTGATGATAGATAGAAAAGATTGCCTAAAATCAGGCCTGAGCTGGCTGAATGTAAAATAATGAACACTTGTCTATTGTCTTTGAAAAAAAAAAAAAAAACCAAACTGAAGTGGCTTGCACAGTAACCCATAGTCTGTGAAGGATAAGGAGCTTAGTTCTCCTATCTTGCTAACTTGTTTTAAGCACTTTCTGCTATTTGAAATCGGGCACTGTAAAGGTTTCACAAGAAAATGCACAGATTTCAAAGAAAATCACTTCATTCAAACCTCAGTAATAACGCACACATAATCTTTACTTTGGCCTTTGGATTTTGCTGTTCTTTCAGCAGCATTTTTGGATGGAAATATATAATGCATACTTATATGTTACTTTTATTTGCTTTTTGAAATAAAACATTCATCAGATAGAAAGAAAAGTATTCATTTACTTCAAAAGAGAAGAATTGCTGTGCAGTAGGGTTCAGCATATCTGTAGAGGCTACAATATGCTCCCGATCTCTGAAGATTATTGAGCTATTCTTTGATGATATTTGCAGAAGCTCTTTTAGAAGGAGCATTTCTGATGGAAGACCCTCAGTCACAGTAGGTATTAAGTATTTGGTTATATTAGTATTTGGGTATTAGGCACTTAGCATTCATTAGCTGTTGGATACTTTCCACTAAGGTGTGACATATGCCTTGGGCTTGGACTTATATCGCATTTATTTTTACACTCACTAGCCTACAAGTCATCACATATTAGCAATGTGGGATTTAACCTCTATTGTTTCCTAAATCTTACCTGAAATCAGCCTGACAGGACAGGGTACAGAAGCAAATACAGACCCTGTCTGATTGTGAGAGGAAATGGGACAAAGAGATCTGTGCTGTTAGTTGCCATCAAGGTCAGTAACGGGTGGTTTCCTTGTTACTGCTGTTGTCTTCGTCTAGGGAATATTGACATGTCCATGTCGAGGCTGGAGTGCTGCAGTGCTTGGAAAGCCTCTCTGAGAAGATCTCACCATTGAAACTTCTTAAACAAAGCAACCACAATATCACCTTGGTGGTAAAGGCGTGGCCAAGTTTACCCCATGCCAGCACAACCCTAGCACTTTTGCCTGATGATCATCAGTACAGGAGTTAAGGCGTATCAAAATGATGTACTGGTGGTAAGGAACTTGGAACAGCATCAAAATGCATCCCCAAAGATTACCATCATCATCACTTAGTTTTAATTCTTATTTCATGAGCAGAGCAACCCTGCTTAAGTAGCACATTCTCTCTGTATTTTTGTTTTGTTAATATCCTGTCTCAGGTGGCCTAACCCCAGCTTTATCAGGTTCATCAGTTGTACTACATCTAGCACAGTTTTTCTTTCCTTCCGTCCCGATAAGGTTGTACGTTGTGTGAATGCCATGGCAAGCTTTTATGTGAGCAATGTACATTCTCCAAAGCATGCTCAAGTTCTACAGCTACAACATAAGCAACATGGGTATTTGTCCCATACCTACTAGTGCTAATGACAAGGCTAAAACCCTGAAATCTCCATATCTGAAATCTGTTTTTTCATCTTGCCTTGACTGCTTGTGTATATAGGTAGATAGACTAGATCTAGATGTGTGTACTAATGAATTTAGAACAGTTTTCTCCAGGAAGAAAATAATGAAAAGGACTATGTCCTAATTTTCGTCCAATACAGTCTTTTCTTTTAGAGCTCCAAAAAGTCTTTAATCTTCTCAGCAACGTACGGTTAAGCTTAATTTAAAGAATTCTCATGGGACTGACACAAATTGGTTGCTCAGCAGTTGAGATCATCTAATAAAAGGCTAATCTTTAAACTACAAAGACCAGGAACTTCCACTTCAAGAGTTTATATTTTTTTCCCTCATGCTTTTTCAAGCAAAGTGTTTTCCTTCTAAAAGGACACAAAAGTAAAGAAATAAAGAAAGGGAGATGTAAAAAAAAGCATACTTTAAAAGTTCTATCTATTTTAAAATAATATTTGTACTACATTTTGCAATTAATTTTGCCAAATTTATTTTAATGAGTGTTAGCTATGGATTAAAAGAGATGACCAATGAGAAAGATAGTAAAGAAAAAACATTCAACCTTTGATTATGTGAAAGATTAATTGACATTCATAAAGTTCTTTGCAAAACTACAGTCACAATAATTGTAGTGTATTTTGCATAATGATGTGCTCCAAATTTTCAAGCTTCAAGTGTTTTAATGTTAGGAAATGTGTTAAAATATTTTCCCATTTCCAGTGGTAGAAGATGGAGCTGTCAGGATTTCAGCCAGGAAACCTGACACAACTGTCAGCCAGCGGTGCGCCCTCACAGCAAAAAGGACCGACAGCATCCAGGAAGGGCTGCGTTAGACAGAGCATTGCCAACAGGTTAAGGTAGGTGATCCTTCCCCTCTCCTCAGCACAGGTGAGACACACCTGGAGTGTTGGGCCCAGTGCGGGGCTTTCCAGTACGAGAGACATGGACATACTGGAGCAAATCTAGTGATGGACCACAAAGATGGTTAAGGGACTGAAGAGTCTGACCTAAATGAGGACTCTCTCTGGCTCTGAGGGCTGGGATGTTTTAGCCTGTAGAAGAGAAGGCTCAGGTGAGTTTTATACATATGTATAAATATCTGATGGGGGCTGAGTAAGGCAGGCAGAGCCAGGGTCTTCTCAGTGGTGCCCGGTGGCACGATGAGAAGCAATGGGCACATTAAAATACAAGAAATTCTACTTAAGCATAAGAACCCCCTTTGTTACTCTGGGAGTGGTCAAATACTGGGACAGGTTGTCCAGAGAGGCTGTGGAGGCTCCATCCTTGGAGATACTTAAAAATTGACAGGACACATCTCTGAGCAACCTTCCCTGGCTGACCCTGCTTGAGCATTGTGGTTGGACCAGATGATTTCCAGAAATCCTTTCCAACCTCATAGGTTCTGTGATCAGCATAGTGTCCTGTATGTGTTTTTATGCAGAAAAATTCCAGCTTTTAAAATATCATGAATACAATTTTGCAATCTGTATATATTCAGGACATGAGACTTTTCCACGTAATTTCAAGACTCGGCTCGCACAGTACATTCAATATAGATATACCTAAGAAGTTTTTCTTAACATAGTGACATTTTAAAGTAAGTAAATGCATGTGTACGCATATGTGTATGTGTAATATAATGAAACACCAAACACTCCTTATTTTTCAAAAGGAGCAAAGATTTTATATAGGTTAAATACCTCCGTAAATATTTGCAGAACTGACTATTTTCATTTCTTTTTAGGTATTATAATGCATTCATTACAGGTATCGTAATATTTCTACAGATTGCATTACTTAATACTTCTCTGAAATGCACCCTCTTTTCTGAGTGGAATATATCATAACAAGCAACTGTAAACTATAAAAACTGCACAATTAATTTCAGAAGCAAGCAGGAAAATAGTGTATTTACACACACACGCGCGATATCAAGTGCCTAGGCATTAGTCATGTTCTTGATCTTCCCCTTTCTTTTGCAGAGTACATGGTGCTTGAATCTTTTCACTGTTCACTGAATGTATATATTAGGAAGTGTTTTGTGGTTTGCAGCATATGGCGGCATGATTGGATGTTCTATGGAACATTGCAAAGTAGACATAAATTGTCTCTTTTCTGCCATTCAAAAGGAGTGGAGTTGATCCATGTGATCTCTTACAATCTCATGTTCCGTCTTTACTTTCTGCTAGCTTCGTATTTGCTAAATGTAAAAACTGTATGTCTCATCTTTTGAAAAGAAGATCACTAACATGGGTTAATGATCTCATAAAGTTAGGCAACATGGATTATAGGCACATCAAGTTTTCAGTGTGGTTGCTTCTTACCTCCACTCTTTAGGATTCAGAGTAAAATTCAATATTTTAGACTAGCGGAATTTCTTTCCTTAAGGTAAATCTTTCAGGGGGTCTAGGAATGACAGTGTCAGCCTTATTTATCTACATTTTATCTTTTTAATCCTTTTTGATAGAAGTGATATTTTTATACTTACACTGTAGATGTTTCAATCACACTGTCCATGTGACCATTTGAAGAGCTCTGAACCTGTTGGTCAAATTTGAAGCACTGAAGTGTCAGAGCTAAATTCTTACACATTTAGTGAAGGCAGAGCAGAGTAGAAACACTTTGTAAATCGCTTGAATTAAGGAAAAGCTGCAATCTATTAAGCATCATAGAATCTGCATGAGACAGAGCGTCCCTATAGAAGCCCCAAATTCATCATAAACTGCTCTGAGGATAACCCCTTAAACTTATCCACAAGAAAAATCTGTCTCCAGCACTGTAGAATTAGTGCAGTACTAATTTAAAACTGATATTTTTCATAGAGTAAACCAGAGGGAAACAGCCTAGTTTTACATTATATGGTCTGCTTGGTACATAAACCATGCTGGATTAGTGGCTGAGATTTGCTCTACCAATACCTGATTTTGTGCTTGCACATTGGTGCTTGCATGCTTTACTTCTTTATTAACAGTTAACTGTGACAGACCAAAGCCAATAAACACAGTAGAAATGAAAAATCTAAGATAAATACAGTATTGTGCATATAACATTTCATTTAATGCCAACAAGGCTATAAAAATAACTGAAGTCAGAAATTACATCTCCAGTGAGGTTAGTATTTGTTTCTTGGTGGTTTGGTGCTTTTTGTGTTTAGCAGATGCTATACCTCAGGGGGGAAAAAAATGCCAACAATTACAGTTTACAATTAATGCCTCTCTAATTCCTAACGTTCTAGTGACTGATCACAAGCTGCTTCATTACACACACTGTGTGTGAAGTACACACAATTCCTCTGTTAAAAAGGTAGTTTATAAAGAGAAATTTAAGTTCATCTTATAATAGCCATCTGTTTTTTTCATCCAGTGACATTCTAATGGAAACTAAAGAAACCATTCTGAACAGTGACCAGAACTTGAGAGTCTGTCCTAGATGAATGACAAAATTTCTTCTTCATATCTCTCCCATTAAATCTTCATTTATTTTCCATGTACCCTCAGTTAGAGGCTCTTAATCCTGCTGGGATTTAAGAAATAAATGTTACTGAGGTGCAGAAGGCATTTGGGAAAATACACACTTCCCAGAAGAAATATAAAAGCCAGGGAATTTAGAAGCTATGAGTTTTGAGGATATGGCTCTTAGATATCTGAAATGACAGTTAGGTGGCACTTAAGTCCTTTTGTTAACCTACCTGTCTGCTTCTCTGTAGATATGTCAAGACCAAATTGTATCAGACCAGTCTAATCTCCTCATACAACAACATAGCCAATCTTGTGGACAGATAAAAGGCAACACAAGTCAAATACTAGGATTTTTTTAAGGTTTCTCATAATAGACTCTGAACAAATTGGGGAAGATGGTTTAGATAAAAATGCTATTGCCTGGCTAGAAAACCAGTTAGAAAAGCATATTCAGAGTAATTAGCACTAACTCAGAGTCAAAATGGAGAATTATACTTAAAGATGTTTGTCAAGGGCCTGTCCTGGCATGGTATTAACATTTGCATTGTTGAGAGGAGTGATAAAAGAGACTACATGGCTAATTAAATTCAAAGATGGTCTAGATGGAAGGGAGCTAGCTTGCCAGAGGACAGGTTTGAGTTCAAAGTGGAGTCTTGACAAGTGGAGATTCAATCTGAAAAACGTAGTGCACTGTAGGAAAGGATCTGTGATTCCCCAGCACAGGCAAGCAGCATCATATTGCTGCAAGAAAACAAAAAATAGGCTCATAGAATTGTCTAGGTTGGAAGGGACCTTGAAGACCATCAAGTCCAACCATCAACCTAACACTGCCAAAACCACCGCTAAACCATGTCCCTCAATGCCACATCTACCCATCATTTAAGTACCTCCAGGGACGACGACTCCACCACTTCTCTGGGCAGCCTGTTCCAATGCTTAACAACCCTTTTTGTGAAGAACTTTTTCCTAATATCCAGCCTAAACCCACCCTGGCGTTACTTGAGGCCATTTGCTTTTGTCCTATCAGACTGGGACTTATAAACAGCAATGTGAAGCTGCAGAACATGTAAGCCAGTCCTTCCACCTTACTCAGGTCTGGCAAGGCCTTATTACAGTACCGTGTCCCATTTTGGATGCACCATCAAATGGGTGAGGAGCAATGGACAGAACTGAGACATGCTGAGAAGAGTCGCTCTGCTGTATGGAAAAATTGAACAAAACAAGATGGTTTAGCCTAGAGAACGGGGGAGTAGGTGGTGACATGACAGCAGTCTATTAAGCAACTGGTGGAAGAGAAGGAGGTTCACCTGTTGTTTGAGCCCATGGTAGAGAAGACAAGAAGTAATAGCTGTAAGTTACAACAAGAAAGCATCAACTTAGATACTAGTGGTTTGAAGTCTCCAACTTGGGACCTTTGGAAAAGCAAGAAAAATCTCATTAAAGATGATCTCGCCACAGGAATTTGGCTGCACTAGTTGATCCCTTTAAATCTCCTTCAGCCCTGCGATTGATTGTCTTATTGATGTCTAAATCTCAAACAGAATTGATGTCTAAATCTCAAAAAGACTGTTTTCCTGTAGCAAAAGCCTCTAGCAATAGCAAAACGGGGTCCTGAATATCTCAATACCTTTTTTAAGTATTCTGAAGCTGTAAAAGGTTATTTTGCCCATATTACTCTGCATTAACTGAATGATGATGGGAACACCTGCTGCTTTTTGTAAGAAGATACTGCAACGTAGGCAGTGGTTACTTCCTTTATTGCCCTGCCTGGGACCTGCTCAGCCATAGCATAACCTGTCAATTACAAAACAGAGGAGGGAACTGCTAAAAACGCCAAGGCAGTGGCCATATTCATCTCACCTGCCTTTCTATGTCAGCAGTATAAATGTCTACAACTGCACCACTCATGCTAATCTCCATTCAAGGGGAACAGAGAAAACTAGGCAATTTCAGGATGCACTTCATTTGACTTATTTTAGATGTCTGTATTAGGGTGAGATGAGCAGAAGTGCTTATTTTTCTCCATTGACTAGATGCAGACTAGATGAATACCTTAGCTGGGGAAATCTGCATGGCAAATATTCTCATTTTCTAAGATAAATTCTATCTGGTGCATCGATTTCAGAGTCCAACGGTATCCACATAACGCTATTAGATACACAACAGTGCTGACTAGCAGCTGTTTGAAAGAGAAGGTAATAGAGAGAAGACCTCACTCCACCTCTCAATTAACTCCTACAGCTGTTAACAGCAGATAAAGCTAGGAGGCAGAGATTATAAATAAAGTTGAAATGACTGACCCTGTAAGAAAGGAGTATGATCATGCAAATTATGTTAAGAACAGAGAATTAATTGTAAAATCAGGTCCAATATCTTTTAGCTGAAGAGTCTATTGATTAAAACTGCTGTGTCCGCGACTGCAGTGCACTGGTGTTTATTTTGAATTAGAACTACCCCTTATATTGAAAACCACTGTATGTCTTCCCTTGGGCACTCCAGACAAAGTGTTAAGATCAGGTTCATGCTAAGTCTGGAGTTATATATTCATTATCAAATTACTGTATTTTCAATCATTTAAAAAAATATTCAAAAGGGAGGAGCGCTTCACCTCAGTTCTAGCCATAAGAGTTTTGCTGGAAAATGGCAGCCTTTCTTATTTCAGTATTTTCAGTAAAACATTATTTTGTAATTGAGAAAAGAGCAGAATGCACTCTTGAGCCTCAGTCTTTGAATCTTTAACCCTGCTTTCCTCTACAAGATCAGACAATTTTCTTTTCCTCTGGACTCAGCAACTATGTTAAATAAAATAAAATTGAAATCTTACCAAATGTACATGTTATTACCAGTGCCTCCCCTGAAAGGCTGGGCATCCTGACTGGTTCCATAATCCGTGGCTCTTCCACTTTGTCCTTCTCCTCTCTTCTCCCCGCCTTCCTCCAGCATTTGTGACCAATATGTTTCTCTCTCTCTTTATATTTGCTATAGTGTTCTGATCTGGGATTGCCTATGGCAGTCAGACCCCATCCTAATGGCCACAATTTACGCACCCAATTAGCAGAACCATTTAATTGTCAACTTCCATTCTGAATATTGCTTTGCACACTGCTGGAGTCACTCTCAGTCAGTCACTTGCAGGAGAAAAATAGAAGAAAACTCTTAGCTCTGGGGCTACTAGGGACAATGTATTCTCAAGTGCATAGAGAATCAGTTGTTGTTTGATTGCTTGAGGATCCAGAATACAGAAACAGATCAAGACGGACAAAGTCCATGCTCTAGATGTGTTCCCCGTGGACCCTTGAAAATGTATGCATCATCGGACTCTATTTCTTTAAGCCTTCTAAAAAGAATCCATCACGTTTTGCAGGAAATAGTTTGCATAGAAAACCGAATAAGTGCCCTGATGAAGTAACGAGAGATCGCAAGAAGACTTCTGAGAATTCAATGTATGTTAGTCAGATACACTGGAGCCCTGAGAAATCAAGCTGAAGCACCTTTCTCTGAACAACAGGGGGTTATGCAACAGTCCCTAGAGTTTCATTATGAACATGTTTTTAAGTAGCTCCTTGGGACTGGTGCTGAGATGGAAAGACTGCGTGGAGTAAGAGTTATTAGTTAATTCCACTCCTTTGTAACAACTACAAAACTTTCCTGTTCTTGACCATGAAATTTTGAACACTCAACAAAAGTTTCCATGGATCTTCCAAGGCAAAACCCCATAATCTTGCTCAAGGGAAAAAGAAAATCAAACTACTATGCCTTGTAAAAAATATTAAACATTTTTGCACTGTGGAGTGTTTGTAAATACAGCGTGCAATATTGTTGCATTTTGACTTGACTCTTACATGCCTGTATTCACTAAACATCAATAACTTATTTTAACCAGAAATATATTGAATGTGGCTTAGCTGAAATGCATCACAGATAAAACTGTTATGTTTCCCTAACATAACAGCGCTAAGTACTGAAATTCACACATTCCTAGAGATGTTTATTCATTTCTAAATCATTTTCATGTCATTGTCATACACAAAGATTGAAAAAAACCTCACACACAAAGGCTGTCATAGCTGATGAGATCAATGAAACTACCTACACGATGAAGTTTGCTGGATCAAGCTTTTAATTTCCTGCTTAGCATTTTAAATACCATAGGAAAAATGATTCATCAATATTTTATGTGCATATTTACTTATTTTCCAGTGACCTCCAGGTAACTGGTATGTTCCAGACTGAAGTCACTGAAATTGCATTATAAATAAACAATAGAAACATGAAAAGCCAAATGCACAGGTGGGTAAATAAGCAGATTCCAGAATGCCGCACGGTTGCCGCTCTCTGGAGTTAACAGTGAGAATGAAGCTTCATTCCCTTACGATGATTTAAATTGTCTTCTAAAAAGAAGCAGGTGCCCCGAGCTGGAGAACCCAAATACCCATGAGATACTCCATAATGCAGCAGAAATACAAACCAAACAAATAAAAGATCAGAGAATAGACTGAGAGCAAATCAGAAAGGAATGCAAAAGGCACTGCTTATCCACCCAGTATCTGGCTTAGGTTAGAGAAACCTTCAAATTGTTCATGGGGAAGCAAGGACTGCCTCGGAAGCAGATGCTGAAGATCTTTTCCAGCTGTGGTCCCCGCTGCTCCTGGTCTGGCCTTTAGCAGCAGTACGAGTGCTGTGTGGAGAATTTTACCACACCGTGAAACTGGCCCTAAAGCAACCCTAGATCAGGGCCACAGGTGAAGAGCGAGCTCACATGATATTTTTTCCATCCAGTTTCTGTTTTTAAGCAGAATCTGAAAATTGTGTGTCCAGTAAAGTCCAACTGCATTAAGGGCTTTTAAATGCATGAGGAGAGGTTTAAGACGTCAGCGGTTACAACCATCACGCTGTTAAGTGGTGTTTTCTGACAGACCCAGTAATCTCTGCAGCTGTACACTAGAAAGGCTCCTTCCGTGTACAAACCTGACAACAGTAAAGCATAAAAGACAGAATTGCCAGTAATGACTGCATAGCAAACAAGAATTTTAATGCCATATATAAAGCAAAACAGCCAAGACCAGAAAAAGCCACCCTTAGGTAACAAAACAAAACAAAAAAAAATTAAAAAAAAACATCCAACAAGCTAGCAGTCTGGCAGCAGTCTTTTTTGAGCTCTATACTGATTTTCAGCTCACAGCTGCTAAACCCCAGCTGCGCACACCTTATGTGGCAGCCCACATGCTATTTCTGCAGCTTTCCAAAGGCCACACTTGGTGAGCTGACCTTTAAGAGAGATACTGGGCAAGGAATGTAATGTTTCTTGCTTGACCAAGAGGAAGGTGAAACTACTGAAAAATACTTTAAGGCTTTAATGTATCCCAAATAGAAATTTCTAGACAGCAGTCGGCTGCAGAGAACACACAGTCTGATTGCACCACAGGTTAAACATCGCCAAAGCTGATGAGCTCTCTACTGCTCTGCTGGTGGAACTAAGAAAAGTAAATCTAATCTCTGCAGCATTACTGCTCCTTATGCAAAGGAGCTTTCCACAGGCATTGCTAAAGGAGTGACTTTATTATCAGTGTTGCCTTATACTTTGCACGAGGAAATTTTGTTCAACTTTGCATATAGTTTTTCCAAAATATGGGGTTTTTTTCAGGAATATGGCTACACATTTTCCATGCCCAAACACCCAGCATATAGTCTAGTGAATTCCTAAGGTGCTGATGTTTCTCTTTAGGAAACCCAAGCACTTTATCCTTTGGACAAAGACTTGTCATTTGACAGGGAGGTAGTTTTTGTACTGTTACTTCTGTAATTTTTGGCTCAAAATGAGACAAACTGACTGACCAAGTGGGTAAAGACTGCTGCTGCTTTACAGGTTAAAGGCGTAATGAGTCAGGATGCAATAAGCATGACTGAGACCCTCATGGCACATTCATGTGAAAAAATCTAAATGTGCCTGGTCTCTGGCAGAGAGAGCAGCTGGCCTGGCATTGCCCATGACATCATTATATTCTCCTTCTCCTTGCAGCAGGGGGGCTCATTGCCACTGCCTGCTGGGAAAAGGTCCCCGGCTGTGCTCATTTCCAAATGGTGCCAGCGAATTGTTTTTTGGAGTGCTTGTTGGCCCAGATCAGAACTGTGCCATCACCTAAGAGTGGAGACAGGTGAGTGTCAGAGCCCTGAGACTGTTAATTTACTGGTACAGCTTTGACCTTGGAGCTCTCCATCCTGTGTGTCATCCTCATGTGTAAACATGCTTCATATATTCTTGCTGCTCCTAAACAAGCCTGAGTTGCATGAGCAACATACAGAGTATATGTGTTGGCCCAGACTGACCAGTGGCAAGCCAAACTTTTCTTGAAACAGCTCCTTTTGCCCAAGCTTAGGAAACCCTTCTCCTCACTTTGGGGTCCTGGCATTGTGCTCCAAGCAGCCTGACTCAATGCATGCTGGGTTTGGTGTGCTGAGCAAGGGGGTACCGAACCAGAGAGGGCAAAGGAAGACATTGGAGAACTACCACTTGGAGCTGCTGGAAAAATTGGGAGTGCCTGGGCAGAGGAAACACAACTGGTTGAGGCTCTGTGAGCAGTGTTTCCTACTAAATAGTGCCAACCCATCCCGAGAGTAGGTCCATGATGCTACCCTACGTGCTACTCAGCATATGCTCCCTGAAACACCGTCTTGGTGGAGAAAATAATCCATGGTCATGTTGTCAAAGGTTATTATAACCCATGTATAAAAAGGACAAATTGAGCTTAAGCAGAAAAGTTTGGGTTTACCACCTTGTATCTTTTTGGTGTGTGTCTTTCCAACATCAATAATGTACCTTTAAAACAGAATTTCTGGCTTATTTTTCATTTAAGATAAAATGCATGAATATGTATTTCTCCTTTATCTGTACAGGGATGCCATGAGCATCCTGGATAAACTAAGCCAAAACACCCTAGGAAATGTGATTTAGAAATCAAAAATTTAGCTAACAATATTTGCAGTTAAATAGTTTGAGCACTTTTTCATGTTTGTTTCAGATAAAATTGCCATAGACCATCCTTCAAGCAGAATTCTGGGAGGATGGCACACGCACTGTTGTTTTGCATTGTTTGTACCAGCAAACATTACCAACTTATAGCTGTAGTAATGAGCTGCTGAACAGTATATTGCTTTAATATTGGAAAAAATTAGTTTAGAACAAAGACAGATTACAGTTAATAACAAACATACCCAATGCTCACATCTGAGAGCTCACCGGTAGGAATCACAGCAGATATTCTATATTTGGTACCACCAGACATAGCAGAGAAATTTGCCAAACAGTCCATCAGATGGTAAAATTAAGGACTCATTGGTTCTATGGGGTGCTAAAATTTGTAATGAATTACCTTAATATAGGTTACTTGAACTCTTGTGTTGGCTTATGTATCAGCATCTGTGCAAATTCAAACCGGAGAAAGTCAGTGTTGGTTTTATCCATGAAGGAGACCATCCTCCAACAGCCTTTCCTGTCAAATTAGTTCAAAAGTTCATGAAGTTTTAGATATGGAAATACAAGTGGTGACCTCTAATGTGCTCAGAAAATACAAATGAGATTTGGGCCTCTTTTAAATATTAATTAAATCAGATGTACTATAAAATAATTAATGTAATCTATCCCTTGCTTTGCAGTAGGAACATATGAGATATTCTAAGATAATAGGTCAGACAGGGAGGCGTAAAAGGAGACAACCTTTTTAATACACAGCTTACATTAAATTTTATTTATTCATCAGACCCCATATTGCAGTTATGAGATTTGGAGGCACAATATGTACTCATTCTGTCATGGTGGTATAAAGCCCCTTTATTGTTTGGCATCGGTTGGAAGTGTATATTAAATAAAAAGCTAACCTAGGATTAGAAACGGGGTCAAAATCAGGATGATTACATTTTTTGTCACATCTGGCATTTGGTAATTATTTCGGTGTCTTAAAATGCAAGCGACCAGTTCCATAAGAAATGGATTATCCATGCACATATCATGAGGCAAATCCAGACGCTTCCCTCATAATAAAAAACTGTTCCCTTATCTCCCAAGAACACACTGTAGATTTTCCACGACTCCACATAGGCGTTGGCATGTTTCAGAGTCAGATGCAGTGATGAAATCGCAGTGCCACTGTGAGGACACAGGTTTACATCACTGGCAGACACGACCACCCTCTCCTGACCTTTGTTTTCCTTGAACCTTTCGGACATGTTGGTCAGTATGTGATAGAAACAGTCAGCAGGCTGGCGTGGGTTTGGCTGGCACTCAAACAGCGGGAGATGCTTGGGTTCAGACACTGCAACTACTGGGCTTGGGCAAGCATGTTTGTTTCAGGGATGGAAAAATCGCCACCACTAAGATTAAAATTCAAAATGAACTGTGAACACATGCTCATTAAGGGAGCAATTAGATAAACTGTGTGGTTTTGCGTGACTATTTATGAGAAATGCTCCCGGTAAACACCAGATATTAGCAACACAACTGGTAACCATTCAAACAAATTACACCTACATTAAAAAGAGATTATTTTTTTCAAAGTGTCTGTCCCACATGAAAAACAGAGATTTTTTTTCTCTGAAGTTTGTCCTTTTTTTTCAGGAGATGATTGATTTTTCAGCTCCACAAGGCCCTTATCCAACTGCTTTTCACCACCTTCCTATCCCAGCTCTCCATGACCTCTTTGACATGGCCTGTGCTATACATAGCTGTTTATGTGCATTGCTAAGCGCTTCTGTGCCTCTTCAGATCTGGGCCCTAAATTCTTACCTGTCTATTCTTTTTACCGAAATGACCGTGGAAAGTCTCTGCAGGTGCAGTTTGATGGGAGGTCAGAGGGTTAATACGCGCTGCATGTTCGGGGTTGTACGAGGATGGGGAGAAACTGCATCTCTGATTTCAGGTTGCCTGCAAGGACAAGCTGAGTGTGCACGGTGGCATCTTGGAGACAGTCCAGACTCCAGGCTCTCATGGGTCCAGCAAGCTCAGCTAAACATAGGCAGGATGATGGGGTCACAGTGAATTCACAGCTTTTATGAAAGGGAATAGATATTCTCAGCAACAGGCCCCGTCTCTCACCATCTGCACCATTGTACAGTACTGCAATATTTTTAAGTCCAAAAGAGAGAATATATTTAGTTTTCCTTGTTTCCACACAAAGAGACAATAAAAAATAAACATCTGGAAATAGAGTAGTTCTGAACATTCTCCTTGGTTGCTCCTGAAGTTGTGTAGTAAGGTCAACACCCATCAAGTATTTATTAACAACTCTGCAGGTCAGTAAAGGGGAGACAAGACTGGCTCAAAGACAGGTCAAGAAAGGTGCCTGCACATAGAACTGAATCCCATGTAATTCACAGATCTGATGAGTGTTTTTTCCAGCTTTTCTTATGAAAGAAACCTTCTCTCAGAGTACTATTTTGTCCAGTGCAACATACTCCCTTTATCTAGGGAGCTTGCGGGGGGAGAGGACAGAAGCTCTTCAGGCTATGGAAGCTGAATTTAATAGGATTCATAGAAGAGATTTAAGGAGCTAATCATCCTTATAGCTGCTCAAGTCCAATTTTTATCCCCCAAAGCTACTAAATTTTTTAAGCATGTATTTTTGGCAACGCTCTCCAGCAAGTATCTCCCCTTGGAGTACCTTGAATTGTGTAGGCTGTATTACATAAATGAGCTTCTTTGCCATCTCTGTAACCCCTAAGTGCTAGTGAGATGTATAACTAGGTATTCCCTTATCTCACCAGGCTGACCTAGTCTTAGCCTTCCATTTAACAAAGCCAGAAGAGGACAGACATTCAACATAGGGCTTGGGACACGCTGGCACGTAACGCTACAGGGCTTAGATGCCAGGATCCAGAGTCAGAACTGACTGTGTTAGTTGTTCCCAAAGTCCTGTCCAAATATGAAGGAGGCTCAGGTGTCTACATCAGGATTCAAAGCAATTGGCACTCACCCTCTGCCAGCAAAAGGAAAAGGTTGACAGTATGTTTGATATTCCATACATACATCTATATACATATATATTTCCATACAGAAGAAAAAGGATGGGGAAATGCAAATGAAGCCAAGAAGGATTCATTTGCATATGTTTATCCCTCCCTGTGTTGTCCCTGTCATGGGTTAAATGAGTGGAGTAGGAGGAATATTGTCCACTTCCAAAAGGAGATATTTAGGTACTGCTTAGGCACCCTTTATGTCCCATAGACCCCTCATTCTCGTTGTCACAATGCTTGTCAAGATGGCTGGCAAGTGCTTTTAACAGGCAAGAAACAGGCAGGAAAACAATGTAATTCTGAGGTTTGTGGGTTTTATCAGCTCACTGTAAATGGGAGAAATATAGTTTTATTTGCAGCTCTATTTTTCTCAAGCTTCCAAAATTCCCTCTTATTTAAAGAAACCCTCATCTCATACAAGTGTACTATCTCCATGGCACATCCCCCTTAGAACACGAGAGCGTTAGCTTACTAAGCGCAAGGACACCTGGTTTGATTTCTGTCCTCTCCGAGAAACTGTGAATGCCTCACTTCGCAGCAGTCCCCTTCAGAAGAAACGCATGTCTTGGGCCTATATGGCAGAAGAGGTTCATTCATCGGTGTCTGCGCTGGGAGACGGCCAAGATGGGTCTGAACCACACCGCCTTGCTGCTCGGGGAAGGCAGGCTCGCTGAGATTTTCTCATCATTTGACATTTTCTGCAACGCACTGGAAAGAGAGTAGGGCTGAAATCAGGCAGCGCTGGAAGGGCTGAGCTGCCACAACCGTTTTCACCAAGTCCGACAAAGCTGAGAGCAGCCCACACAGCAAGGTTAAATTCCTTCCATCCACTCTGCTTCTATCCCCAGGGCTCCCAGAGGCAAAACTCCCCAGTGGCTCCTGGGCACAGGAGTGCACAACACACCCTGAAAAAACTCGAGACAAAAGTAAGTCCTTTTGCTAACCTCAAGTTCCAGTCTTAGAAAGCTGAATACAAAAAAAATAGATAATCAGGGGTTTGACTACTTCGGTTTTCAGAATTAGTGCACAACCCAAGCTACAACTCTCCCAAAGTGTCATGTTCCTCCAGCCTTCCTACGGGTCCTTGCAGTTTTCCAGCCACCAAGCGCTCGGCAACACTTTGTCAAAAGTTTTCTGTATTCCCTGGCTGGAAGCAGTTTGAGTCTTGTTGGGTAAGTACTGGGTCAAGGCTGTCAAGGTCTATCAGAACTGCGAAGACACAGAGAAAAAGACCTGGAAGGTATTGAGATGTAATTCAAGATTTTGAGTGATTATGAAAAAGCCAACATTAAAGAGACATAGAATCACAAAATGGTTTAGGTTGGAAGGGACCTTGAAGATTGAGTTAATGAAGATGAGGGACAGTGGCTACATGGGTCTTCCACCTACCCAATATCCTCTGTAGAGCAACTGTGTCTGTGCTGAGTCGGGCAGCAAGAGCCAGAAATCTCATCGAATGAATGAGTACCTGGATCTTCTTGGATGTACTTTAATCATGTAATTGGTCCCAACACTGAAAACTGCACAACTGTACTAATAAAAAGTTAATATCTCTTAATATAAGTTAATATCTCTTATATATAAGTTATATATATATATATATAAATATATAAAGTTATATATAACTTATATAAATATAAGTTAATATCTTTTTTCTGCCTAGGTAGAGTAGTCACCCCTTCACCTCGAGAAAAGCAGGTCAGTGCCAGCATATATCGCTCACGCTATCTGAAAATATGTCTTGTTTCTGGGGAATCTCTCATCCTGAAACCTTTATCCTTACACTTGAAGAGAAGCACAAGTAAATTGAGATCGCCAAGGTTGTCTATGGACTTGGATGATAAATTTATACTCATTCCTATAAAATTTGGGAAATGGGGTATTTCATATCAATTTTGAATGAGATTATTTTAAAGGTTTTTGATTTATTTTCTTTGCGGTGCCATGTTGATAACACCAAAGATACGTAGTATCACATACAATAGCAACAGAAAAAACAATTACTTATTTAATCACATTTTTATAACATTAACATGCTTTATCAGTGTTATCAGATGAATGCCAAAACCCAGCAATCACACAATCACTGGGAGCTACTTCTGCACTCCCACAAAAGCTGCACTCATTTACTTTCGAACTTGTGGCTACGAGCCAGTGTAAATGGGCAGCCTAAATTTATTAAACAAGGAACTGCTTCTTCAATTGTGAGAATCTCTCTGGCTCCAGACCTTCGGTAGCTCCGGTTGCCATTAAATAAAAAGCCTGATCCAATTCCTAGTTTTGCAAGGGAACTTGCTCGGATTCGCTTCATTTCTGTCTTGACCAGGGTTGAGCTTTCAAACCTGCACAACTTCTACAATATTTGTAAACTGCGGATGCTGCAGAACTGTATGCCTTAAATATTGTTTCGCATTCTGGCGAGAAAATAAATTAGCATCAGCGTATTTCTATAATCGCAGTAAAAAGCAGTGCTTTCTCATGATGCTAAAACATATTTTTAATTAGATTCACACACTGAATTCATTTTTTATAATCACCTTGGATTCTGTAGTTCAGCTGTTAAAAATCATTATCCCGGCTGGCCCCTAGCAGTCTTTCCCCACATCTGACCAACCAGTCCTGAACACAGACACGCGGGAAAGGCTGCCTGGTGCTCCAGGGGATGATGGAAATACAGGAAGCTATCAATAGCCAGCTCAGGCTAATGAAAGCACATCTCTGCAGGGGCTGAGCAAGCTGATCATTGGTTGTTAATTATATGGGGCAAGTTCAATTGCATCTCCCTGCAATAAGTTATGTCTGTTTGACCACGATATCTACTCAGTTTATACACCCATTTAATTACATTGCAGCCTTCATACTTGCAAAATGCAGAATCTCTTATTAGGTGAGTAATTCAGAACTATATCGACTCTCTCATTTTTAAATGGTTTTTGCTGTTATCATATAAACTTATAAAGAATTTTCATTGTATATTTATGCAATAGAGATACCAAGGTATAAATACCATTTTGGCATCTAATTTCTCCATTCCAAAAGAGCAGTATCTCACCTTTGTAGCCTTACCTTTATGCTTCTACCAAATGAACCATCTACAGCTGCTGCACAGAGCTCCTCTGCCCAGTTCTTTCCTTGTTTCCATTTGGATTGATTCAGCCTCACTTTTAAAACGTCTCTGCACAGAGCTTTTACTACATTTTTGGAAGAAGGAAGGTCGTGTCATCCAACTCAGTGTCTCTTCTCCTTTCAGCACAGCAGCCAAGAAGTTTTTTTCTTGATATCCCATCCTATGTGAGTCTTCGTCTGACCCCTCTTTAAGATCTCCTTCTCCTTTGTGACTCATTCTGCCTATCTCCTACACTTCAGCTGTTTTCTTCCTGTGCCTACTCAGTTTATCTCGTTCGTTGGAGTCAGTCTGAGCTTTCAGCCTGGCACCTTCCAGACCTAAACCTTTGCTTGTCTCTCTTTGCTTGTCTCTCTCCCGTGTCTGGGACACAGTTCCAGCTACGGACCTTCCAGCATCTCCATCATCTTTCCAAACCCTCCCCATGATTGTCTTCCCTTGGCACAATTCAAATTTACTCTCTGTAACTTTTCCATTACTTGGCAGTTATATTTGATTTTCCATCATATTTTTTCTCTGTCCAAACATGAGTAGTTCTGTCAATTCTCTCTGTCTGTCTCTGTCTCTTTCTTTCTGTCTCTTGGGGAAGGAAAGTTATCTTTCTTACACTAACAGAGTATTTTGAGGTGTTTTGCCCATATATTTTCCCACACTTGGTAATGGGGCGCCCATGAAATTGGAAGGGGACTCTATTGGATCAGGAAGGGCATTAAGGGATCCTTTGCCACTGCAGAGTCCAGCTTTGTTTAGTTTCCAAAGCAGAGGAAAAGAGTGCCAGTCATGGAGTAAAGGATGTCTACGCTAATATGTACGCTTTGAAGTTAGAGCCACGAGAGACAACTTTGCCCATGAGACAAAGTTGTCTGGACCCCTACAGTCCCTAAATAGTGATAAATGATTCAGCTGCAGGTCCATCTTCCTAAAACTCATTTTATATATTGCTGTGAAAACATTCCGGTTAAGCACTCAGTCATGTTATCATAGCACTGAGCTCTGACCCCCTGGCGTTATATAGGATCTGCTCAGATCCAGAGTCTCAATAATGTTGTGAGTTTTTTTCTACTCTTCTAAGACCTTTATACAGCTTCCAAATCTGTATCACAGTAGCTGTATTCAGTGCCTGGAAAAACAGTTCCCATTCATTATCATCCCTCCTCAGTCTCTCCAGTACTCCTTAGGTTGCCAAATTGCCATCAGTGCTTTTACTCTTAGTTTGTATTTATCTTCACGTCCCATTGGCTCAGTTTCTGTGTTCTGTGCTCTTTTGGGAAGGATAATTAAAAAAATCTATAATGCATTTGTTTGAAATAATACCTTTTATAAGTGACATGTCCAGCTGCAGGCCAGGGTGCTTACTTGCTTATATTCTACAGCTGTTCATTGCAGCACAACACTACGAAATCATATCACTAATAGCTATGGACCCAGTATGGGAGAGGGCTGTGGGACCTCACCTCTTAGAGGTGTCAAAGCGCAACAAAACTGGTCTCTGAGGGAGCCAAAGGGTCAGGATTCAGCTTTTTTTTTCCGTAGTTGTGTGGGCAAAACTACAAGTTTTATTTGTTCTCCACAATTCATTGATTTCGGGTGGGACCCAAAGGTTCACACTTGATACCTAAAATACTACGTGATGGAATATCACTATCAATATAATCTTTAAAAATTTTGTATTATACGCAGGTGCGTTTGTAGCCATTTTATCTTCTTGGGTGTACTGTCAGGCTATTTTTCAGGTACCTGTCATGGTTTCTGCCCTTTTTCTTAGAGTGAAACTTATTTCACTGGAGTAATCACGGTTTCCAGTCTATCTTTTATCAATGACATCAACTCACTCACCAGCCTAATGCTCCATTATCCCAGGAACATCACGTTGTTGTGGTATTACCTTTCCCTGGAGGAGGCTGAATTGCTTTTATTACTTCCTGCTTGAACAACCGCTAATCTCCTTTCTGGAGTTCTTCCAGCAGGATGACTATACTTCTGACACGACTGATTCAAGTTGCCCTTGCCAGGATTTAACAGACCAAAATATCTGTCTCACGTTCTTCAAGGACAGAGGTTTGATTTCCTATAGAATCTGTGATTTAAAAACAAGTGTTGGGGTTTTTTTTGTGCAGTTTCCCATTTATCCTCCTGTTTTGATGAACTTGCCCACGTTCTGGGTTTCCTGATGCCAAATTGCTAATTATTGGTCACAGCCAGACTCTATAAGGGTTTACAACCTGTAAATCCTGTTGATTTCTGTTCCTATTCAAAATCTAAACTACCCAGAATTTGTTGTTGAATTCCTGTTTTCCTGAATTAATTTTCTGGACTGTGACTTCTTAGTTTGCTAACCTGAGCTGCTAGATCACCTGCTTACTTTTAAATCTAATGTTCAGTATAGAATAAGTTTTGTTAAATGAGTTCCTGAACTTTATTGATGTACAAAGGAGTTAGATGATCAAGGGCCAGGAGGTTACAGCAATCACAGGACAGACACATACTCTGCACAGCCTTCACCAGGTTAACACCGTGGCCGTATGCTCAAAATATACCGAAGGGACACTCCCATTTCTAAACCAACAAATTAAATTCCCCTGAGATTGAGTAGTAAAATTGCAGCAATGAGCTAATATTTGAAAAGCTTTCAGCTTTACAGAATCACAGAATCTCCTAGATTGGAAAAGATCTGTAAGATCATGTAGTCCAATCATTAACTTAGCACTGACAAGCCATGTCCCTGAGCACTATATCTACACAACCCTTAAATGCCTCCAGGGATGGGGACTCCACCACTACCCTGCGTAACGTGTTCTAATGCCTGATGACCCTTTCAGTAAAGAAATTCTTCCTAATATCCAATCTAAAATTCCTCTGGCGCAACATGAAGCCATTTCCTCTTGTTCTGTCACCTGTTACTTGGCAGAACAGGTCAACTCCCATCTCTCTGCAACCTCCTTTCAGATAGTTGTAGAGAGTGATAAATGCGTGTGACAGGGCTCAGGACTTCCCGGGGCTGGAGAAGGAGAAAAGGTCTGAGGATGGAGGTGGAAGAAGAAAATGAGAGCCTTTCCCATGTCCACCAAAAGCTTCCCACGATTGCCCCTCTCCACCACCCTGCCACAGCCCCACAGCCTGCTCCTGCAGCGGTAGGTGTCTTGCTATGCCAGCTTGCTCAGGCATCTATAAACAGTATTACTGAAGCACGTCATGTTCCTTAACTTCTGCTTTTCGCTGGAGATGAGTATTTTTTATATAAAACTCTGGCCCTCAAGCAACACCCTTGCAGTTCTTGGGGAAGTATAGGAAAAAGTAAAGCCGGTTCCTCCTGCTGACAAGGGCTGATCAGAATAAAT
The DNA here is from genome assembly GCF_965231255.1 of Vanellus vanellus. Lineage (NCBI taxonomy): Eukaryota > Metazoa > Chordata > Aves > Charadriiformes > Charadriidae > Vanellus > Vanellus vanellus. The sequence goes on along the minus strand of NC_138905.1, from coordinate 32,414,768 downwards.
AACCTAGAGAAGTGAATAGTTGTAAGTCATGCAGGTCCCTCTGTCTTTCCTTTTCTTCTCCCAGTCTGTTAATGTGCCTTTTTACTCTTGGCAGAAGGATTTAAGAGATAGACCCGAGTCTAATGGTTGGTGCCACTCAAGAGAACTGACAAAAATACAGGGAAGGGATTATCAGTGTCTCTTGTGAGAGGAAATAGATAAACTTGAAGACAACACCTACTTTTATTTTTTTTAAAACTACTTAAATTAAATGGGATGGGTCCTACCGTATTTTTAGCACCAACACTTTGGGGTGTCCAAGAGCCTTTTTGTGCTGTTGTAACATAAATAACAACAACCACAAGAACTGATTCCTTCTGGTGATGGATCTGATCTCACGAAAGAAAACCACAGATGTAAAAGAGTAGGAAGAAGAGACATATTTAATTATTGTGGGATCTATTTTTCAAGTTGCCTGATCCTGACAGTCCAGGTTTCTCATTTTAGCAAAGTGTTTATACCTGGCTATTTCAAATCAGTTTAGTCCAACTCAGCTCAGTGGGAGCAGGTTGATATGGACCAGCTGAAGATCAAGTCCGCTCTCTTTTGCTACTGGAAGGGTACAGGCACCACAATAGAAAGCTGAACCTGCTGGGGAAAAAAAAAACAAACAGTAAAGTATATGGTAAGAACAGTGAAAATCTGGTCTTTTTTCGATTAACTTCACTGCCACCTAAATTTCAATTTACAGTTAAGGTTATTAACCACAGGAAGTTACTCATTTTGAAGCTGATAGCATACATGTCTGTAGTCTACCACACGTAATTTGACTGTCCAAAACATAAGCAGAACTTTCTCGTCTCCTTTGGTGCTCGGAGCTGGTTTCGGTGGTGTGGGTCCCCGAAAGGACTGTGCTTTTAACTGCACCCATGTGTGGACTCAGTGACAAAACTGCTCTCAGATATTAGGTCCATTAAAAATGACTGCACTTTTAAATGGAGAGTGTGACTTATTTGATTATCCATTTAGTCAGAACATGATTGCCCAATATCCTTTAGAATAAAGTCTTTAAATCAACCCAATTCTCCCCGGATGTCTTATTAACTACTATTCAGTAAAAGAGTGGCAATTACTTGGCTCTAAAATTGTTTTTTTTCCCTCCAACAAAAACATTTGAGGGCACCACACAAGCGTACACGCGGCAGTGGGCAGGAAATCTCCTTTTAGGTTTGGGCAATCAGCCATTCATCGCTGCTTTTTGTTTCCTCAAGGTTAATCCTTCTTTCATCGTGTTCCAGTGGCAATGAAGTTTTTCTAGATGGATTTATTCTTGCCTATTCACAGAAACCCAGTGTGAGGATCTTACAGATCAATTTCTTTCAAAGCTTTATAAGTAAATACATCTGTGTTAGAAAAGCCTTGTCTTGATCACTTGCACTTTCCTTATCTCTGCCTTCTTGCTCCAATCTGTTGCTTATCTAATTATCCACCATCCTCTTCCCACCTGTGCTGTCTTCTTTGGAATCGACCCCTGAATTCTGTTGAGGCATTAGTGCCTGAATGAACCCACATCATATATACCAGCCACCCTATATGCGTATGATACATCCGTGTCCTCTGACCTTTGCGCATTTTCCTGTTCATTGCCGCTGTTAATTCGTGTTTTCAAAATCAAAATATTTTGCTCACCTGGAATATCCATTCTCAGCATCATTGCACAGATATTCATGGTCTCTTTGAAAAACACGCTTTAAATAAAAATTTTTAATAGCGGCGATTTCTTGTGTCTCCAGCAAGTAAAGGCATTTAATTGCATATTGTCTTAAGAAATAGATTATGCCATACAAGACACAAAGGAGGAGAAAGCAGTCTCTGACAAGCTAACGTGAGGCAAAACTCATTTGTGATCCCAAACAGAGCAAAAGCTGAGCACAGCAGTAGGACACACCGACCACATGAGATCAATTAACGCCATTAGGACCTCCCATATCCTGTCTTTAGCTGGGGAGAGTCTCCAACACCTCTGAGAAAAGTGGAATATTCTCCCTAGTTACCACTTGTGATTTTATCTCCCACTGGAGTGAACTCTATGCCATCTCCCATCTCGCTCTCTGGTGGGCATGGTCACCACTCCACTTGCAATAACAAACATGCGCAGACGAGTTTTCTAAACCAACTATATTCTCAGCATGGCCAGAAAAAAGGGGATTGTGTGGCTTTGGGCTATTTCAAAGTACTTATTGTTTGAGGGGTCCCCTCTTTGTCTTCCCCCTTCCCTTTTCAGTGTGGCACAGTTGTCACAGACAGTCAAGGGTCGGGGGGCACGGCAGTGCAGCTATATGCACGCTCTCAAATAAAAGGGCATAGGATGAGTTGGTGGCCCCAAGGCCGAGGAGCACAGACACGTTTGTGACCTCCCTGCGTAGACCCTGCTCTGCAGGGGACGAGCTGCACCCACCGAGGCTCAGCCGGACCTTACTGCCTCCCCAGGTCTAAATCTGTGGTGGTGGTACGGGAGCCGGCTCTTCCTGCAGCATGGATGTGGTGCATCCGTGCCATTCCACCTGGGACGGCGCTGAAGGGCGCCAGAGTTCGCACAGTCCGTCCCATCCCCATTGCTTTTCATGAACAGGTACCCCCAAGGCTCTGAAAAGCCCTCACAGAGCCCTTCAGAACAGCCCGGTGATGAGCTGACGGCGATGCTGTGGGGCTGGTGGGGCTCCAGCGGGAAGCCTGGCCCCGGGGCTGCCTCTAATTAGCAGCAGAGATGAACCTGCCGAGACCAGCGTGGAGTCAGCAACGCTGCAAACGCCTGTCCGCGTTAGGACTCAACTTCAGCTGTTTGCTCAAATGCAGCACGAGGCAAACTGACACGTTTCCAAGTTACATGGAGCCTTAGGAACCACGGAGAGGCTTCAGCACTTGTTTGAGCTTTCTGAGAAGTTATGACTGAAAATATCTGGGTACATGTATATTTTAGCAGAAATACATATACGTTCTGGGCACTGTTGGAGCAAACCTGTTGAAAAGGTAGGGGTGCAACCGGTAATTACAATATCACATTACTATCACTTGGTCACATGCAGCTAGGCTATGCACCATTTATTTTAATCCGTTTATATTTCAATTTGATCTGTGGTTTTGCTCCAGAACACAGCTCCTCAAACATGATTTGGGCTATCGCTTCAAGGTTAGGTATGTGTGCGGCTTATGAGGATCTTCGAAGGTGAAAAATCCGGCAGTGATTAATGAAGTTGACAACCCTTCCTGCCAGGATGATGCATGGACCCGTACCAAACCTGCAGGAGAATTCCTGGGGCTATTCAGTCTGGACAATAACCTTTCAATGAACACATTCATCCAGCCAAACCACACAAAAACCATCTCAGCTTTAGAAGGGTTGCACCAATGCATTTTCAGCTTGTTGTCTGTTGTTGTTAGGAGCAATGAAACATGGAGAGATTTACCGATCCCTCCTGAGCCACCCCATGTGAGTCACAGCACACGGCTGTGGCCAACCGGCAGCACCTCAGGAATAGGCTCGTTTTGTATGGCACCAGCTTTCTCTTTTTCACTGTGGGGGTGGTGAGGCACTGGAACAGGTTGCTCACAGAAGTTGTGGATGCCCCATCCCTGGAGGTGTTCGAGGCCAGGCTGGATGGGGCTCTGAGCAACCTGGTCTAGTGGGAGGTGTCCCTGCCCATGGCAGGGGGGTTGGAACTGGGTGATCTTTAAGGTCCCTTCCAACCCAAACCATTCTGATTCTATGATTCTTGGGGTTTAGCTCTATGAGTGTTTTACGCAGTAAGGACAAAGTAATCCCATGTGCTTTTTCGTCCCATGTAACATAATGGTGTGCTCTTTTCTGAAGGGTGTTTTGCAGGTGAAGCTATACTGTGATGTTAACTTGCTTAAGAAATCCATGCCGGTATCTAAATTACTGCTCCTTCGTATAGGTTTCACAGGTCTCTGTCAGAATTAAAAAAGTCAAAAGTCAACAGAATAGTTCTGTTCCAGTGCGCTGTCAACCAGCATGTGAGGTAACAGCACAACAATGTAACACACTGTAAAATCATCGTTTGTTTATCATGAGGTCAGTAACGAGTACTAATGAATGGTGGCACAATATATTCAGGGGTTAATTTTCAGTACTTGGTTTGATTGTCTGCCCTACCGACAGCTGCCGTGTCAAGCATTTACTACACACAACAATGCGAATTAACAGAAAAGCGCAGCATCGAGTGACTTCACTTTTACACAGGTCAGAGTGTATTTGAAGGGGTCAACCACTGTGGCAATGCAAAAGACATCCTGAGAATTGACGCGTGGCTCTGCCCACCAGAGCATGCCCTGCCCAGGCAGCCATGGGGCCACGGCTGTCCCTGTCACCCTATTCTGTCATTAGCACTGCCCACTTGTGATCAGCCATTCCAGGCCAAGAGCAATTCAGTAGGGGTTCAGGCACATCACTCCAGGTAAAGTCCTGCTTTGGCCATCTTTTTTTGCCCTGGACCATAGTGACCGGACGCTTGCTGTGGTGAAAGCTTGATTGCCAGCATCACGCCAGCCCAGAAGGAGCTGTACACTGGGTGCCGCTGGTTCCCTCTTTTTTTTCTGATCAGGCAGGCTCTTCCCATGCTGGCAAAGGAAACACAACTAAATCATTAGAAATAAACGCAGCGGTTTGTTTGAGTGTGCAAAAGCGGCTGAGTGGGGCTGTTCCCATGATGAGGAGCCTCATAGCAGCAGGCAGACTGGTCTCTCCTAACCTTGGTAAATATTCGTGTCTGTGTTGATGCAGATCTCTGCTCTGTGTAGGGAAAGGAGATGATCCTCCTGACTTAGGTGTGGGCATCTTCACATGTGTTTGACCTGCTGCCGAGTAACACACCGGTCTATTTGTATTTGCTGCCCTGAGTAAAACATGCACAGAGCCTTGGTTTATTCTTCATTCCTTCACCAGTTTGTAGAAATAACTCCAGATGAGTCAGTTCTTTATAAAGATATCCAATTCTTCAAAATGTGCAATGAAATATCATTATGACAAAGTTAAATCAAGTGGCCACAGTGGAACCGTTTCCAGTGGGTTGTTCCAGTTAGGGTGTGAGAGGTTCACCTAGCACTTTGAAGGGGTGGAAAACCAAATGTCCTTTAAGCATCAATCTTCCTCTGGTGACCTTCTCCCCCTGTAACTCTTCCTCTGTGTAGTGGTGGTGGGATTCGGCACTGGGTGAGACCGTGGTGCTGCTGAGAGCCCTGCAGTGCCAGGGAGCCTCAGAGAGGAGCTGGCTCCTCACGGCTGCGCACGGGGAAGAGGAATCATAACTCTTAAGGTGAGACGAAGACAGAAATTAATGATAAGACTTCTAGCAAGGCTATGATTTCTGCTCCTATAGGTTTCACTTTACATCATCTTCAACGGAAACCACCCCACCCCCCCAGAAACTAGTGCAATCCATATATTTCATATATTAGCTTTTATTTTGTCAACTGAAGTAGTTGAACTTTTCAAATTCAGTATTTGTGTATTTTTTTATATCAATTCAAGTCTCACATGGAAAGCCTATTTGAAATTAAAATCTAATTTACAGTGAAAGACTACCGTGAAATGCAGGACCAGGCCGCACTGATTGTCATATATGATTTTTGACAGACGTAGTCTTACAGTATACAGCAATTTTTCTCTGAACATCTTACCGAAAACCTCATCATCCAGCGACGAACGGATGTAAATTACTTTTGAAACATATCCTACCAGACGTATTAAAAAAAATACATGCCTGGCAGGCAACCAAACCCAGAACCCAACCTGCAGACAAGCTTATGATGAGTGACAGGCAAATTCATTTCGCTTCTTCTGTTATCTTTTACATGGAACATCAAATTCCAGCCATTCAAAATAGAAAACTTTATCTACAATTAAGAAGGATGTTGCAATGATTGTCCCCAAGCTTTTTTGTGTCGAAATAAAATGTATACTTTGAGAGTGAGCCGCTTAAAAACATGGACTGTGCCGCTGCAATGGTCCTTTCACATTATTTTTATTATTAGAAATCTTTAGTGAAAAACTGATAAGCAGTAATCTCACGAAAATTTGCTACATAATTAATGTGTTCTGCTTTCTCAATATTTGTAGTGGAATGTTTTTCAGTTGCTGTCTGAAATACATGATTTGGAAAAAAAAAAAAAGATTGTGGTTCTGCCATGTGGCTGTCTCTAGTTCATAAACTGGCGGTGGCTGTGATGTCCCTGCTGGAGGCTGCTGTCATTAGCGGAGATATCCTGACACTCTATTAGACAGTTATCCACTAAAATAATATTCATTATGCAAACCTCTGCCCGAAGACCTGCCTAAAATGCCACAAGCAGAAGTCTCAGCTGCTGTAAATGAAGGCAGCTTCAATGGCTTTGGCAGGGCGGTCACTGCCTGCTCCTTCTGAAACATCTGTCCTGGGTTCCAGTTTTCAGCATCTCTGCTCTCACCACCAGCAAAAAGAACCAATTTGCTGAATTTTCTTTGTTGTTAATCATTAACCTGTGCCTGTGTTCCCACCTCTAACCTCAAACATCTTGTACGTCTGTCATAGAACCATAGAATGGTTTGGGTTGGAAGGGACCTTAAAGATCATCGAGTTCCAACCCCCCTGCCATGGGCAGGGACACCTCCCACTAGACCAGGTTGCTCAGAGCCCCATCCAGCCTGGCCTTGAACACCTCCAGGGATGGGGCCTCCACAGCTTCTCTGGGCGACCTGATCCACTGTCTCACCATCCTCACAGTAAAGAATTTCTTCCTGATATCTTATCTAAATCTCCCCTCTTCCAGTTTGAAGCCATTCCCCCTCATCCTATTGTCACATGCCCTTGTAAAAAATCCCTCTCCAGCTTTCTTATAGGCCCTCTTCAGATACTGGAAAGCTGTTAATCAGGTCTCCCCGGTGCCTTCTCTTCTCCAGGCTGAACAACCCCAACTCTCTCAGCCTGTCCTCATAGGAGAGGTGCTCCAGCCCCCTGATCATCTTTGTGTCCCTCCTCTGGACCCGCCCCAACAAGTCCATGTCCTTCTTGTGCTGAGGATTTTGTATGACGCTGATACATGATGATTTTTCTGTTTTGAAAACTTTTATTATTTTCTGAACACCTTATGCTCTCATTTTCTTCTACTGCCTCGATCCATGCAACAAGTGTCCTGCAAAAAAGCTACGTGCAACCTGCAGAAGTCTTCCCTTTGCACCTCTTTTTCCTGCTGCAGGGATGATGTGATGCTAATCCTGAAGGGCAGAGCCTCTGTCCTCCTCACATGAATGGGCCCTGACGTGCTGAGATGGTTCCTGCAGGCAGAGTCCCTCTGAAGATGATGCTCTCTGACAACGCGAATGAAGTCTGTGTTTCTTCATCTCATTTCAGACCAACGGGGCTTCTGGTGGCGCGATACTGAAAATGTGCTATGTGTTGCCTGTCCTGATCAAAAGGGTTAATAGTAGTCACCGTCCCGGACACCCTCTAAAAGGAGCGACCTGAAGAGCATCAGGGCAGGGGGCAGGCAGAGCAGGCGCAGTGCTGAGCTTTGCTCCCGCTGCCGCGACTCCCGCCCTGCCGGCACGCAATCTGCTGTGTGACAGCTATTCCCGACGTCGTGCGTCAAGGCCTTAAGCCTTTCCTCTTTGACACAGAGATTAAGGGCAATCCCGACAAATTCAAAACCAGATCAAGTACGGTACTTGGGCGAGAGGAACTACTGGCCTGAAAATTACCCAGCGCCGGCTGGACCGCAGGGCTTCTCGGGGGAACCTGTCCCCTCCAGTTTTGCTGGTGCAGCCGTGGGCACCACATCGTCCTTTTCCGAACCCATTCTGGGCCTTTAGGTGAATCGTGAAAGCTCAGCTAATGGGCTGCAAACCCATCACTTCATTTTTAAGAAATTTTTATTTTTTTGGTAGCTGTCAGGTACAGGTACCCACAGACACCAGTGTGGGAACTGACAACCGAGCAAGGCATTCGCCTGGTTTCCGATACTGCCTCCAAAAAGCGCTATTTCCATGTGCCTTTGGGACAGGGCTGGCTGCTGAAATGGAGACCAAGCATCCCTGTCCCCTACTTCTTACCAATTTTCTTTTCAAACAGCAATTCTGTCCTGAATGACTCTGTAATTTATGATCATGATGACAAACGGGTGAATTAGAAAAAGGTCATTAACATTATTGCTTACACAAATAGCATTACTGCTTTTTGCAAAACAAGCAAAACATTATGAACTTGTATCTTATTCTTACTAGCCACTATTTTATATATACTTTTATATATAAAGTATATAGGGATTTTTTGTGTGTGCATATATATATGCATTCACATGGGATGTGAACGGAGATGCATTGCTTTGAGCAGCAGTTTTCCCCAGGCTCTGCTAACCAACAACTGTGACTTCCCCCTAGTGGTCAATTGTTATTTTTAAATGATTAAATTATTTAAATGATTAAATGATTAATGGTTAAAGACCGGGCTGTCTCTCACATTAAAAAAAAAATATATATATAAAAAAAATCAGTTGGTTTTAGAAAAATATATACGAGCTTCCCTTTTGATAAACTTTATGGTCATTGCTTAATTCTAATAGAACAGCAGAGGCTGGTTCCTTATTAATGCAAAAATTTGGAATCAAGCATGGGGTGGGAAAAAGCCAGGAAGGAAGATTAATCTCAGCTAAATAACAGTTCTTGCTGGTGAATTGGCTCACTTGTTGTTCAAGTTCTATAATTACACCTAAAACCTGTGGTTTGTGGACCACCACAAAATCAAAGCTATAGTATACACTTGTAGGCAGTGCAACCAGTTTTCTAGTGGTTCCTAATTCAGTGTTTGGGTAGAGGCCACCTGATGGCTCAGCAAGGGCCACTTTTCCTCTCCTTACGGGAAATCAAACTATTCTAGTCCATATCAGCTTTTTTACCGTTCATCTATCCTCTGACACAGCCAGAAACTGCTTCAATTAGCTGCCTTTTTTTTCCGTTCCCTCTCTCAATTTTTTTTTGTTTCTGAAGAAGCTCCTGTGATATTCTGGGTTTGGAGTCCTCATCCTGTAGGTTCTTGACTTACTAAAGAGCTTGCATGGCTCCCCTGTATCTTCCTTATCTCAACAGCTTGGAAAATGCCCACTTTCCTCAAATTACTGCAACACTGGTCAAAGTCCCAAGCAAAGGTGAAAGAGTCTCTTCCCCTGGCCTTGCCCTGTACTTACAGAAAGCAGTTGCTTCCCAGGCGGCAGTTTTATCTTGCTTCAAGAAGTAAAGGAAATTAACGCAATCACCTCAGGGTGTTTGTTCATCATCTGTCTGCGTACTTCCCCTACCTCAAACCTGCAAACTCATTGGCAACTTTTAGTCAAGTTTGACAGAAGCCTCAAAGATTAGTAAGTCCTTGTAAGTCTTGAAACAATAGCTGAATAAAGAGAAAAAAACCCAAACCATAGAATTCCCTGGAAGGAGAATGATGTACTATTACTCCATTCTATGCTGTTTGTCAGCACCAGGTAGCCCAGTCTACCCCTAGTGAGTTGTGCTGCTCCGGACTGGCCGGGGCTCCCGCTGCCTCTCCCCTGTGGGTACAGTAGCCTTTGGCTGCTCTCCGCCTTTCCCCCGCAGGCCCGCTACCTTCATGGCTGTTCCTCAAATCTTTAAAGGAAACCTCAAATATTACACCTTTGTTCTTTCCTTTCTCTCTCCCAACAGTTTCATTTTTGCTTCTTCTTCTGACAGTGCTGGACAGGTGAACTTTTCATGCTGGGACACCCATAAGGCTGCCCTTGCGACAGCACAGATACTGTAGACCATCTGTCTGCAGTATATTCTGAATAATGCCAACACAAAACTCAATTTTTCCCCTTATGAAGTCTTGAAGCCCTCTAGATCTTTGCAAGCACAAGGCAGAGCAACAGATGGAGTGGGCTGCTATCACTCTCAGGTGAGATGCTGCATTTCAAGATCAGAGCGTCCCTCTTCAGAGCCCTGTGGACCGGGAAATAGGGCAGCACCCTCTGGAAGATACATATCAAGTGTGGTTTATTATCAGAGGTAAATATTGTTCCTTCCTTAATGCAGCACGAGAGCTAGCAGTTTTTAAGAAGTCAGGCACAAGAATCAGATTGTTTAAACTTCCCCGGTTTCCTGGACACATATATTTGTACAAGGCGGCAGGCTGGGGACTGGGGCATTTTTCCTCCTCTTCACTTATAGCCAAAATGTAATAGAAAGCCAGGAGGAATTAAATCCAATTTACAGCATCAGCTTAGATTTTCACATGATGCCATCGTTGGCTTTTTTTCAGCTGACAGGGGAACTATGCTGTCTTCTAAACTTCTTTATTTTACCTGAGTGCCTCACGGTAAGGGAGAACAGGACGAAAGGCTGGCCGGGTCCCGGTGACAGGGGCTGTCTCCTGCCCTGCCTCACTCTCCAACACATGCAAACCCATGACTGGGTTCAATTTTATCCCGCGGGGCTTCCCCTGGGGACAAAGCCAGTGCTGCCAAATTCATACTTCAGCAAACTTCTCCAACACCAAATGAAGGATCCATCTTTTCAGTTATTAAAAATGATCTGTATTTGTTATCTGCTCACCTACATGTGAGCACAGTAAGGAATTTGGTGTATATTTTTATTGCCAAAAGTAATGAGATCACAAGGACCTCAATGTTCTTCCTTGCTTACAGTCCCGATGGATCATATCTACTGTCTGTCAAAGTCCTGTTGACATGCATTTATCTTGACAGTTTGGTCTAAATTTTTCACTTCATGTGTACGAAGAGCAGCAAGAGATTCCTTCCAAATTAAAAAAATGATGGCCCGTGGATTTATTTGCACCCCAGGGGGCATCATTTGGGGGTAGATTCCTACAAGTAGCACATTCAGTTATTTCCATCTTCCTGTGACACCAGCCGCTGCTTCTGCCAGCCCTCTGAAATGTTCTTTCCTAAGGTAATAGGAGGTGGAAGACCAAGACAAACTCAACAAAGGACAATGGCTTTTCAGGAACTATTGAAATCCCATCCTCTTCCTGCTTTTCTCCCTAATTTTTCTTTCAGAGAAGAAAACACCTCCATACTGTCTATCTCTTCGTATATTATGACTAGAAGTTCTGTCTTACAATGGGCCAGACAGCATATGAAGCAAATTTGGTTCCCCAGTCTTCTGCCACTTTGCCTCTGCTATGTGGAGCCACAAGGAAACTGTATTTTCCTAGGAACAATGCGAGAATAGAAGATTACAAGAAAAATTACTGTTGGGATATCTTCTTTAATTCCCTCTGGATTTATACAATCACTTCAGTGAGAATAAAACCAAAAGCAAAGGTATATCACTAAAAGGAAAATTTAGCAACTATACGTATTAGTACACTGTGGGGAACATGCACAAAGATCGTATGTGTGTCTCCAAGACTGGTTATCATATGAAATCTCTTGTCCCAACAAAGCCTAGGGAACTCAGACCTCTCTTTTCGGGAATTATTCTTTAATCAAAACAGAAACAGCTGTATTTCGTATCTCCCAGTCAATGCATATTGCTGGAAAACTCAACAGATACCTGTACAGAAAAAAAAGGCAGCCCAGTATCTGAAGGTGCCAGAACTGCAGATGATGGAAGCTGGGATAGCCAGCGGTTTCCAGTTACACATAGGTGGCTTGGAGGGCTGACAGAATGGCTTCTGATTCAGTGATAAATTCTCTCTTTCAAGCATCAAGGCCAAGCATCAACTTTCTGATGTATCTCCTGAAGCACCTGTATCGCTTGGAATCCACGGCTCTCCCGCAGTCTTCTCTGCAGAGCAGCTGCCCTCCTGCCCGGTCTGTTTCCATTCTTACGCCGAATAGACAAGATATGGAAAGAGCATTGCAATGGATTTTGCATACTGGAAAAGATGTTATTTAAACTTCTCACTTCATGTAGTGTTTAAAACAAGCGCCCAGAATTTTGTATGTCAGATAATTCCTTTAGGACATAAAATCCTGATTTGGGCCCCTATCTGAAGGCTCTTAATTTCAAATAAACATTCTTATTTTCTCTTATTCACTCTTGCAGGTATGGAACATGCCTGTTTGGCTTTTCCTCTTTGCAGAAATATGACTAAATAAAGCATCCATGGAAGTAAATGCAAATAGCAGGAGATTTCAACAGGAAACGGTCAGACAAATTCACACTTTTTCACATGGTAGCATGTAAAGATATGCAGCTTTCCGTAAACAATTTGGTTGCAGTACATAGAGTCTTTTAACACCATGGGAACTTCTGCCAGAGTTGTTTCATGCTTTTTTTCCACTTTGCATTCTTAATCACATGGTGAATCAGATGTGATTTTTAGTGCTAGTGTAAACAGAACAAACAGTGAAATTTTAAAACCACATTTATTTTTAATACAAAATCTGTTGCACTATTACAGAAGTGAGCCTGTATGTTTACCCCCACATGCATAGATAATTCAGCATCTACAATTAAATAAGAGTAAAATTATATTTCTCTTTTACCAAAAAACATTGGCAAATCTTATTAAGAAATGTTGTCTTTGTGCTTTGTAGTCAGTGTTTGTAGAATTCATTTCTTATTTTGGTTCCCGTTAAGAAAACTGATCAATGGAAAGCTCAAAGGTGCGAAAGAAGCTCATCACAGCTAGCTTACATTTGTGATCCCTTCAGTTGTGCTTTACCTACAATACATACATGAAAGCTGCGAGGTGGACTATGGCCTAACGCAAAGCACTGGCAAAAGCTCGGAATGGTTCAATTAGGAATCTGCAGTAAATAAGCAGAACGGTTCACTATTTCGTTTTCACAGCAAAAAAAAAGAAATAAATTTAAGTAGATGCTTTAAAATACCATGCATACCATTGGCTATAGTACTTCTTACACAGTACAACATAAGCTTTCTTGTTTTATTTGTCTGTAACACCTAGAAGCATATAGCATCTACGCTTTAAGTGTATTTACAAATTCAACAAAATATCTACATATAAAAAGCTTACTTAAAATTAAACTTGATGCAAGTTATGAAAAACCAATTTATTGGCAAATGAAACTGAGCATTCCTTCAACCATAGGTTGTTATAAAAATTTATATTTGGAGGTAAACATTTGATTGATATCGTATGCGAGAAAATAATTTTGTAACCGATAATGGTAATCCTTTACCACTAAACCATATTAGCACTTGTCAGATTGAATTCTGCGGTTCCGAGCGGTAAGCCCCACACTGCTTCAGGGTGGAGATAATTATAAAGCTGCCACACTGATCAGGCTGGGACACAGAGGGAAATGCACTCTCGCTGGTGGAATCGGCTGGTTTGTTTTTTTAACAATTTATTTTACAAGAGCTTATACCTTGCTGTGTTAGTAAATAATTTAATTCCAGTTGGTTTTTGTTTTACATCTTCTAAGGCCATGAAAACATGTTGTGCTGTAATTGTCTAGAAAGCATTTATTTTATTTTTAAAGGAAAAAAAAATCATACCCTTCTTTGTGTAATTTAAAATATTTTAAACCTTTTATTTTTAGCACAACAGTTTCATAACACTTTTTTTTCCCCTTCACATTTTCAGTTTATTTGGCAATGACAGTAGTCCGCTAATCACAGTTTACTGCACCAACTGATTTAGTAGCACAGCGCGTTATGGAATGCATATTGTATAAAGGCACTGAATGTATTTTGCCCTGTGTTTTCTGGAATATTTTCTCTTATTTTAAAGTTTTTCTTTCAGTGACTGTACAAATTCCAAAATGCATTGCAATGCGTTATCTTTTATGCCCTAAAATCAATCCAATGTGTTTTGATGTAAAAATAGAACACTATACTGCTGTAATACTTGATAGATTAAAAAGGCTATAAAGTAATAGGAGCAAAGAGCAGATAATAGGGTCTCATTAAGCATCAGCAAATGCAAGTGTCATACTTAAATCATTTAGCAATTATATACTGTACATACTGTTCCTAACTGTCTTGCAAAAAGACATATGATAGCTAGACATTAAGTCACCAATTTCACAACAATGTCCACAAAGACATTGAAGTTCTATATAATACTACTATAACACTCTGACAATGAAAACGGAATTCATATCCAGGGATTCAGCTGAGGACTGCATAACAAATTGTCAAACCATGTTTTTATAGTGTACATAAGATTATCTGTGAATTGTGTAGCACTTTTTTTTTTCATGCATTATACTGTATTTTCAACAGAAAACACAATTCTAAGCCGATGTTATTGTTTGTGTCAGTTCCTTCTAAAAAAGTAAAAATACCCAAGTTCTGAACAGAATTTGAATTTTGTATTTTGATTCATACTAACATACCACTTAATGTATCATTATGCTGTATAATTGTATTGACCTGCATATTCTCATAGCATAAACAGCTTGTGGTGAGGAGCTCCATTACCTGCATGTTCATAGTATGAGAAGGAGGATGTGCAAGTGCTTTAAACGAACTGAAGATACAAGGGGATCAAGTTCTGTGGTTACACAAACGAATTCATGGCATTTACAGGAGAAGGAGCCTCAGAGCTTTCATTTCCTTCGGCAGGTTCTTTCTCTTTTTTACCACTATATTGTCCAATAAAGGAGCCATCCTCATTGAACTGACCATTTACACCTTCTCCATAGTCAACTAAACTATCATCACTGTCTTCTTTTTTCACAGTTCTGTCTGAAGGTGTCCGGCTTCCTTTTTTAAGAGGTTTATGGTCTTCTGCATCACTGGAGACACAAACAAACAAACAAAAGGAATTAACCGATGTACTGTGTATTAAGACAAGATCAGCCATGCATGCAGAGTTTATAAAAAGCATGTGTGCAGCCCTATAATCCTTTAGTAAACCCACATCACATTGTAGAGACAGATCAATATGATGCAGTTGACATGAATACATGGTGTAGGAATGGTTTAAACAGAGAATGTCTTCGGTGGAGGGAGGGGGGAGTTGTGGTTTCTTTTTTTTTCCTTTTTTTTTTTTCTTTTTTTGCCCCCATCGTGCACGACTTTTCAATGATAAGACTTGTACCCTTCGCTTGGAAGCAATTTAGATGCAACTGCAAGCATTAAAAAGTGGGTTGTAAAGTTATAAAAAAAAAAAATAATTCATTTGTTCTCTAAAGTAACAAGCTTATGATGTGCCGTGAAGTTAGTCTGTTAAACTTCTTAATTTCTTTGACTCCTTGAACATGAATGAAGAATGAATTTGGTTAAATGAAATATACTGATTTTCTTTACTAGTATAAAGAAAATAAAAGTGCTGCATTTCAAATAATTTGTTACATAATGCAGGCCAGACTTGCAATTTTCAACCTTACCTTTCAAGAGACCTACATATTCCATTAAAAGGGTGCAGAAGAAACAAATGAAAATAGCCTAAGAAGAAAAGCAAAGTCCATATCCTGATAGTGGTCAGTATTTTATCAATAATAATTTGCTCTTAAAATTGCTAAAACATTTACTGTACATAGCTAAAGCAACAATTTCTCTGACAGTAGCTACGGTTGAGCAGTTAAGAGCATGCTTAGTTTTTTTCATTACTTATCAGATCAACTTCCTTATCCTAACCCATAACTGATAACATGATGATGGGGATTTGGAGGACAACAGAAAAAGGAAAGGAAAGAAAGGCAGGGAGGAGAGATCCCTGTAGCAAAGTATTGTGGTCTTTCCCTTGTCAGTGGAAAAGCTGCAGCACCATCAGCATCCCCAAATACATTTGCAGCTGTGGGAAGCTTGTATTTCATGAAATAGATGTAGCTGGGCTCTTTTCAGAATCCTTTACGCTGCACTTCAGTTTCAAGATGAAGATTTCGGCAGCAGCTCTAAAGCATTTCCAATTAAAAACCACTACTGCCAGCTGCACTTTCAGATGCAGTTATTTACCTTGTCTTGAAAAGAACGTGACTTTATTTGCATATAGGGTACAAAAGGGTAAGTGATTTGGGGTTTTTATTTATTTATTTATTTAAAGACTCACAGTTTATGGAAAATATAAAGAAACATGTCTAGAATATCAAGGAAACAAAATATATTTACAATATCCACAATATTAGGCTGAATATATATATATATATTCAGCAAATTATTTTAACTGTGTAATTCCTAAAAACAAACACTTTAGCTCTTCCAATAATTATATTTTCTATTTTTTTTCTAATGAATATCTTTGAACACCCAGAGAAACCATACATATATAGCACATACAAGGTCACACAGATGCTATTGTTAGCTAACAAATACCCTCTTGAGCAACATTTCACTATTGCTAGAAAACCATTACATCAATTTTCCATCAAGCTGCTTCTCCTTATCTCAGCACCTTTTTTGGAAGACTCCAAGTTATCACATTCTAAATTACAGAAAAAGCATAACAGAAAATTTATTCTTCTATGCATACACAAGAAAGAAGTGGTAGGAATATCTATCTTATTACATGAGAAAACCTTCATGTTTTAAATACACAAAGGCAAAAACTCTAAACATGACTGTATCCATCTTGAGTTTGTTTTCAGTTATTGCTGTGTACATGGCATGAGGATAAATATCATATTGTTGATCTTCTGTGCTCACTGATATTGCAAACATATAGGGTAGTAACATTTAAAAGAATGCTACTCCAAAATGTCAAACATCCATCAGTAAAGTGCAAATGTTTCTAACACTGCAAACACAAGCAGATTACAGAGACATTACTGAAGTGAGTTCATTCTGGAAGGACCCTATATTTAAAAGGCTGAAGACAGAATCGGTTATTTAAAAATCACACTCAATGCAGTTTCTCCATTGCCCTCATTAGAGGGCATTAGATTCACTGTAACAGGCTACACAAATCAAATGAAGACCAGACCCTCACTCTGAACTAGTACCATGTCCTCCTCCCAAAGAAGAATGACCTGCAGTGTTTAATGCTTTCTGGGTAATAGCATTTAGTAAAGAACACTGCACATATGGTTTGCTGTTTAATTTTAGATGAGTAGCTTCATAATTCCTTACATTGTAATATGTAGGAATGAAAAGAAATTAAAATTGCATTTGTATGATATTCCAACTGGTCAAGAAACTGTGCAAATATTCTAAAGTCTGACCCTGTCCAGTGTAATTCACTAGGCTGGAATATACACTAAATAAGCAATACACCATCATTGTATAAAAAATATCCACATTTTTGTGTTTAATCCAATATAAAGCTCGATTTTCAATTATAACTTAGACAAATCTGGGTATGGGAAGCTCTGCTCTTAGGGTTTTCATGTTCGCATTTTTAAAAAAAAACGTTTATTTATAAGCCAAACAATGAAGAAATACTTACACAGTTGCATTGTGTCTGTGATTTTTCTATATTTTAGTAAGGATGCAGATTCTACTGTCTCTATAATTAAAAACAAACAAACGAAACTGCAGATTTACTCAGGAGTGTATCTGCACAGAGGCGGGCACTGGGGTAAGCGTATGGTTACAGCAGATGCAAAAGTCGAATCTGAATCCGGGGATTCCCTCCCTTTTTGCAGGCTACCAGTCCAGAAAGAAGTTCTGCCAAGACTCTGGCAGCAGAAAAAGACATGGGATTATCCAGGGTGCTTCCCACTCCTTGTTCAGGAAAAGGAAATATATACCATGGTACCATTTATTCTTCATCAGACTGGATGATCACTTTTGTATTACATGAATACAGTGTTTTGGGTGGAAGGGAAAGAAACTGAGGAATAAAAAGGAAAACAGCAAGCAAGAGAGAGAGCAAAAAAGTGAGCACATCGATATTTTGGGCAGCACTTTTGTAACCCTGGGGTGCAAAACAGAGAAGGGACTCTGGTGCTCTCGGGAAATGAACGTATTTTCTGTTTGCCGCTAACAAGCAAACTGCAAAAGCCACTGAATTGGATTATGAATACAGATGTCCAAAGAGCTATAGAACACTTTAGGCTGTAGAATATATAATACTATATTGCAGAAACATGTCAAAGCCATAAATTTTGATACAGTATCTGCAAGATTTGCTAATTTTGCTTACAAAAACTATTTCAAAATGCAACCAAGATAGATCATAATTTATTTTAATTGTTTGTGATTTTGCTTGCGGTCTTTTATACTAACCCATTGTAATATCTTGAAATGAAAAATAAAGTACAAATTAGGTTGACTAAAATTACAGTGGAAAACTGAAGAAGTTTTTGAAATGTGTCATGTATGCAATGCATATAATTAATAGTAAGACAGTAAGTACTAGGAGGGAACAAAACAAGAGGTGAGAACGGGTATGAATTTTATATTTAGATCAGACAGCCATGAAAGTTAAGTGTAGGAATACTTTTACTATTTGTTGTCTTACAAATAAATTCCATACTACTAGTTTTTTAGGGATGAATGTTGCTCAGTGAAGATTGATATGTACCAGTCATTTTGGTAAGTACTGATATGTACCACCCATGTTTCTTGCCCTTTTAGTAAGATCAGTGTTTAATATTAAAGCATACTCTAAAAGCATGACTTAAATATTTTTCATAAACAACTGTTAATATATGAATACATGTTTCTTTTTCTTAGTTTAATGAAACACATAGCAAACTTGCAGCTAATGATTAAGAGATATGAAGAAGTACGGAGGTGACAATAACGTGTAAGTGCAAAGAACAAACTTATTTTTAAAAAAAAACTACTTGCATTTCACAAGCTCATCAGTTATTGAAAGAAATATGTACCTTGAAATCTCCTTTCTTCTTTCAACTTTTCAATTTTTCTTCCTTAGATATGGGTACATGCAGCAACCAGTCAGAATGGGGAAGACAGTTTTACGATGCCTCTGCAGTCCAGCAGGCAACTAGTTCCCACTAAACTTTGCCACATTCATGGACATGCAAAAAGACTCAATATATGGTTAGCAATATACTACTTTTCCTTATAACATAACTGTCAGATGAAAGGCAACATAAAACAAACAAAACGGGTAAAGCATTCTGGGCTACTGGACACAGAAAGAGGATGTAGAAGACAAAAACTGTTGGCAGTAAATTCCTTTTCTGTGCCCTCAGGTCAACAGCCCAGAAATGTTTAAGTATGAAGAGTCACATAAAGCCACAGAAGTACCTTACACTAGGGCTTCCCTGCATGCTCCAGGAGAACCTCTGCCCCAAAACCTAACAGGTTTCTGCTCACGCTCCTACACTGATAGGACTGTGCAGATGAAAAATGCTTTTCCTATACACTTATGCACCTGTATCAATCCAGATTTCAAAACATTTTACTATTCCCAATCTAGCTAAGACATAAGCACATCTATGTTAGTTTTTTGAGTAGTTTTTCTTTAGCATCTCTGTAATACTCAATCTTCAATCCTGGCAGAAGCTAGAAAAACTGGAAGATTAAGTTCTGGCTTTAAATGGCAATGGTTTGAAAGAATTGTTGTTAGTCAAAGCACCTGACTCCCTCCTTGTGAAAATTTTAAAGAAAAATCTGCTTGAGAGAAATTCAACCAACTTTCCATGTTTGCTATTTCTGCTGGAAAGTTATGCAAAGGAAAATCAAAGCACTGATTTAAAAAGTAGTGACGCAGATGTTCGAGAATGAAAATAAGAACCATCAAAGAAAGCTCGTGTGTGTAAATGAGGACACAGTAAGACCACTGCCAAATCCAATCGGACTATTCAGAGACAAGAATTCTTCAGGCAGGCCATTGACATCATCTCTTGTGCTAGAGAGGACCAAGCTTAGAATTACGGTGCTGAGGCACAAATCATTGCTAGGTCGCTCTGGAAACACACCTAAGCTGCTATAAAACTTGAATAGCTACAAGAGAAAAAAATACTATTGTATTACAAACTATATTCCCATTGTTAATCAACTCAGAACAAGAAGGAAGAGTAATATATTATCTAGAAATCTCAGAACTCTCCACCAACCATTTCCAGAAAGTCTCTCCTAGCATATCCAAGAATTTGTAGGAAAAATAGGGTGTGTCAAAATGTTGAAGAAAAAAGGGAAAATAATTCAACAAAATGTGCAAACATCCTGCTTTACCACAGTAGCAGTCTTATTACTGCAGTTGCCTTGTCCTGTTTGATCTTCCAAAGAACATTTTGCAGAGTGCTATGAGACACTAGACTTTCATGCTTCCTGTGAAGTTAACTAAGAAGCTTGCAGTCTGTCCCTACCCATGAATCCATAGGTCCGTAGGTGCCATAACTTCTTAATTTCTCTTGATTTAGGGCCCAGGATGGAAATCTAGGCTGATTTATACACCTACACTGACCTGTACAGGAGCTCTAGATAGTCTTTAATTTTAATTTAAATAAACGTATATTTGCGGTACTTCTTGGTTTTCTTGCAGTTTCTTGGTGTAAGCACTGACTGCCCACAATCCACTATCTCAGTCTTCTACAACTCAGGAAACCATTGCAATTGTAGTGCAATCAGTTTGCTATAGAGGCACTGATTTCCCTTATGTAAAGGTGCAGGTATGCCTCCAGTCACAGGAACATAATGCACCCCATCATTCTGTGGTTCCTGGAACACCTGTGTTTCCTAAAGCATTATTTCCTTCGTTAGATTGATACAACAGGAAAATATGACGTTGGCAGGTTCTGCAGAAAGTATATGAAGTTAGATGAAGTTGAAGAGTGCAACACTTCAAACAAGTCCAAGCCATCCCAAGAATACTGGGAAGCCTAGAAATTAAATGTGACAAAAATCTCCCCTGAAATTGAGAGCTATGATTTCTCTAGAAGATCTTAATTAGTCATTAAGATTTAAGTAATTTAATAATTTAAATCTTATTTTTAAACAACTACTTTTATAACCGTTGGGCTTATCTGTCCAGAAATACTGAAATCTATTCAGTATAAAATTTCCAAGTCTTTCACTCCTCCCAGTTCCTGAAAAAGGAGGAAGCAAGTCTATGTTCTTAGAAAGTTCCTCTTGACAATCTGGTGTCTCTCTGAAAGTGAGATGTTCTTTCGTACTTGGCATGAAACGATTGTGAGACCTTATACTTTCCCTTTCCTCCTTTAAACTTTGGAGGAGAACGAAAGGAGCTCAGACACTTATGAGGATAAGAAAACGAAGAGCTTGCAGCAGAGCTCTTTTTTTTCAGCTGACGTAGGGAGTGTTTGTGTTCTGAGAAATCCTTCATGATCTGGACCAAAGATTCACCAAACAGGTTGCCGCCTGTGTATGGTAAAGACAGCAGTTTACATTTTAGATCTAGTGACGAGGTCCAAGGACGTAGCCATATAGCTCTCCAGGCTACAGTGAGGCATGCCAGATTTTTAATGGTGAGTCTCAGAGAATCCTCAGCTGCATCATGGATAAAATTAGCTGCAATTTTACATAGCCTGCGTTTCCTCTGCATGGCAACAGGTGGGACCCATTTCTTTTTGAATCTGGCTCGCTCCTCCTCCAACCAGATTAGTAATGCTCTAGAAGCGTAAGTGCAGTAGATAGATACTCCAAGCTGGGCTGCAACTAGCTTGAAAGATCTTTTGATTGCTTCCTCAACCTTTCTATCAGTAGGATCTTTAGGGAGAGCATCCATATTAGCAGGGACTGATAGTACAGTATCACCACTAACCAATGCCCTGTCTACCTGAGGCAAGGTCCCCCACAAGGCAGCTTTATCAACAGGAAGAGGATAGAGCTTACGTAGGACTGCCGGGGCTTCATACTTTGCCTCAGGATTACCCCAAATCCTACAGACAAGCTCTTCCACTGCTGAATGGATAGGAAGCGCATTATCTACCTTGCCTTCTTCAGAGGGGATAGGCAGTTCTTCTGACGCACACTCAGATTTCGAAGATTTTAGCATTAACACTCTCTTTATGTGCTTGAACAGATAATTCTGATTCTCCATGTCAAACTTACGCAGAGGATCTGGTCCTTCTTGGTCTTCTCTAGGGGACTCAGATGACACCTCCCCATCTTCAGTGGATGATTCAACCTCCAAGGCCTTGTCCGCCTCAGATTTCTCCTTCCTAGTAGTTTGATCTTTTAAACTGTCCATATGATCAGACTCAAAATTTTGGGAACTGCTCCCAGTCGCTTCTAGAGGAACCACTGGAACTTCTGTAATTGGTACCCTGGGATGCTTTACTGAATGGGACCTAGCCTGTGCCACAGAACTTATACTTTGTCTGGCTGCTGTCAAAGCATCCTTTAAGACAGTAGCTAGCTCAGGCAAAATTACAGATTTCATTAATGAATTCTTTTCAGATTCAGAGAAGTGAGTAGTAGTAGAAGGTCTTACCTTCCTGTGGTAGGAGCTCTGAGTGTCTTCTGAATCTGAGCTGTAGTCTGGGGTCTGGTTGAACCAGTGCTGGAGAGAAGAATGCTGCCTTGCCAGTGAGCCACGAATGGAGTTGCAGCTGAGGGGTTGCTGGAAAGGGGATGGCTGTCCTGCCTGAGAATCTGAGCCCTCCTCCGACCCCATTATCTGTTGCTCAGAAGCATGATGTCTAGAGCCATGCCTGTACTTCCATTCGTCTGACCTTTTTTCCTCTCGGCAGAGGGAAGCAGAAACAGAACTAACCCTTGTAAGCTCTGAGGACTGCCTATCCCTCCTCCTGGTGTAGGAGGTCTCTGATCTGGTGCTGGAGTATTGATCCCCTGACCTTCTGAAGAAGCTGGATCTGTCAGATCTCACAGACTTTGCTTTGGTAAAGACAGGGTCTGGTTCAGGAGAATTGGCACAGCTACCTTTTCTTTTCTTTTCCTTGTCCAGTTTCTTTCCTGTCCAAGCAGACATGGACCTGAAGTGATGAAAAGAGTTCAAAATACTCGAATTCCTAGATTTTTCAAAAAATACTTTTTTTTTCAAGGGAAACCCTATACCCTTTTTCCTCAAAGAAGCACTGCATCATGACCAGTTCCATGTGAGGCAGACAAACTGGGAACTGAGTGACTGCAGTGATGCTGGGCTGCAGAGAGGGTGCCAAGATATCTTCTGTAATCTGACTGGTTGCTGCTGCTGCCCTGTCTCTAAGGAAAAAAGAGGAAAGCCCAATATAGACTAATTACACAGAAATACATTTTAAAAAGGAGTTTTTGCATGGTAAATAGTATGAGCTCTTCCACGTGAACAAGTCTGAAAGCCTGACATGCATCTGTTGATATTCGCCAGACATGAGGTGGATAAATGTAATATAAAATAATTTAATAAAGCACTAGATGATTCTATAGAATAACTCAAGCCACTTAAATATGGAGACATAAATTTGAATCTTGCTACAGGTCACACATGAAAGTAGACTTGAATAGTCTTATTCTAGGCCTGAGAAAACATGTATTGAGGTCATATCATTTGTACAATTCTGTACGAAGGTCAGTTTCTGCTGCTGAAAGTTCCAAGTATCGAAAAACAGAGGAGCAGTAAAGGAGAATGCAAACTGGACTGCCTACAAAAACTTATACAGTACTTATTTACCTCTGCTTCCAAACATTGCTTCACACTTCCCTTTTTATCAGCGGAATTTAATTAATCCATATGCACTTAATGCTGTAATGAATTACTATTCTGAACTTATTCACCTAAGAACAGAGTATCGATTTTTTTTAAATCAAGGAAGAATAAACAGAAACTGCTCTTTGGCATTCAGAACTGTAAATCTATTCCAGTCAGATCAAGATGCACATTTCCCTTATATGAAGAAGCTATGGCAACAGAGTAGATCCTTCTTGAAAAAATGATTTTTCTATGTAAATTTGTAAAAGTCACACCTTCAAAATAATAAAGGGCTTTTACAATGCTTTTGACACAGGTATGCACTAGAACATCTATTATAAGACCCTGGTAAAATATAATGGTATCAACCATATAACACCAAATAATAATACTATTTCCTGTACTAATTAAAAACCAACAAATAAAATGCTCCTTCTTTAATAAACTATACTCATAATTGTTCTATGAACAGACTTGCCACAGCATGCTTTTTGCGATGCCAGGAGATTCTGCAAGACTACCTTTGTAATAAAGGAAAAGTCAGGAATAAGAGCTGTGCTGCAGGCTTTAAAGCTGCTTGCTATGTATCTTGTACTGAAATACATGAAAGGGAGATTTTTTTCTTTCCTCATAGGACATTCCTTCCCCTCTGTGTATAACGTCACTTCCTTGTTACTGGATTAGGTGTTAGTACTGGCAGCCATTTAAAATGCATTTGTTTTCCAGTCAATGTAACACAAGATTGTCTTTATTAGGCTTCCATTAGGAATGTATTTTCAAAACCCATAATGCTAAATGTACCCTAACTGAAAGGACACTGTATCTGGCATTTTAACTACCCGAAAGACGGGTTTGAGACTATTGAGTTTGAATCTGGATTTCACCTTGCATTAGTGGATGGCTTATTCTAAGCTTGGATGTTCAATTTTTTTTCTAATGGTGTGGTTGAAATGCTATCTATAGTTCTATACAACATTGAATAGATCTATACAAAACAGAATCTTTGTCAACACGGAAAAAAAAAGGTTAGTTTTGAATTAATAAGTGTGATATTATATACAGTTCATGTGTGATATGAACCGTGGAGACAACAAACCACATCAGTTGCTCACCTGTATTCACCAAATGTTCCATCGTCTTCCTTCATAGGTTGTATTTCTGGATCAGCATGCGCATCCTCCTTTTCCTTCACTAAAATATTTGAAATAGTAATTTTTATCATGAAACTTCAAGATGAGAAACCTTAAGACCTTAATTTCTTAAATTGATCACATTTGGCAGGAATATGGTTTGAATAAAAATAATTTTTTTAACTGGGGCCTTAGGCTGTTACATTTTTGCTTTTGAAGGAGAATTCTGTTAATTAGTTATCGGATTTTATTTTCATTAAAGTACAAAATACTGTATGTCACTCTGCATTAGTAGAACTTTTTCTTGCTTTCATTTCTAGCACTGAAGAGAAAATTTTGTTAAAAATCCTACTAAAATACTTTCTTTATTTATGTTATTAATAGAGCTATTGATTATTGAAATCTGAAAATTTAGTTTTACCTATCCATGCTCCATTCCCTCTTGATATTCCTCTCAAACTGATTGATAAAACTGAATCAGATTTACTTGTATTCACTGTCTGTACACTTTGTGCTTCCATTTCATGCAGTAAGACTCTGGGGAATTTTAAATAGTATTTTAAGAATTATTAAAATTGGAAAAAATAGGTATGGTCTGTTAATTTCTTCTTTTGTGTAACATAATCAAAAGCAAAGCAAAATTGCCTACACTGGAACCTAAATTTAACATAATTGTATCTCTTGCACATCATTGTTATAGGTTTAGTCATCATTCACTGGTGGGAATAAATCCATGCATGTAACTTGTCCCTATAAAAAAACTATGTAGCACTGTGTCTTTTGGCACAGAAACCCGCTAGCATCTGAGAAGACAGATGTTTATAGAAGACATATATTCCTATAAGTTAAGATTGTTGACAGAGTAAATAATATGCTGACTTCTAGAATTATCTTCACGGTTCTTTCTTTCGCCTTTTCATTTCTGTTTTTCTGGCTACTACTCAAATCTTTCCCTTGTTTAGCAGATGCAGCTACATAATCCAATATTCAACCTCTTATTTTTTACTCTGGTAATTTCCACACTTAATTTGTACATCATTAGTTTATATGCTGCTGGTTAAGATGATATGAATCATTCCTGACCGTATTTTCTAAGTCTATAATTACAATAATGCATAACACCTTGAAATATATCTGGCTGATATAATTTCATACTGAAATAATTTATTACTTTTTTCAAACCATAGGGAATCTCAAGAAGACATGCTACAAAGAGTTAATAACTTTGTGCTTTGCATTTGTTGCTATCTGTGGAACAGTACATTTGCAATGACACAAGAAACACAATTAGCTCTAGAGTCACCGCTGTACACAAGACTACATACTGAATCTGGAAATCTTATATATAGTCAAGGTCCACCTTTATATATGCGTGTGTATATGTAAGTGTGCACAGAAAAATTAATACCTTACATCTAGTTATTCTGCAGAAGCAGAGAAAAGAAGGGCATAGCAGGGATCCCCACAAAGTAATGACAACATTAGCATCCAACTGCCTTTTACTCAAACTGTGGTTTACCCTCTTCTAGATGGTGGCTCAGTCCAAGTCCTCCCTAGTCTTTTCAGCTTCATCACTTTACCTATTCCATCCTACTAATTTTCCTTTTCTTTTCTCAATTCTCCCGACTAAGAGTCACTTTTCTATATACTCTATAATCTCATTTTCTCTTTAAAAAATCCAAATATTAGGAAAAACCCTAAGATGAGGTCTTCAGCCTGTCATTCAACTCGTATATAGCACTGTGTTCCTTAATCAGTGTTCCTTAATCATCCGTTTTTTTCTCCACGGGCACATAGGGGGTTGGGACAGAAGCTTCTCTTACTTAATTTTTGCTGTCACTACAAATCTTTAGTCTCTCCATAAAACAATTAAACCATTAGATTGAGCAGAGTAGGATTCTTATACTTAATAAGGTGATTTTATCTTCTTATAAAAATAATCTGCTATGCTAAGTTTAGGTATAAAAGATTTGCCTATGAAGAGGAAAAGTTTTAAGTGTCCACTGACACTAGTTTTCATAAGTGCACTCGTCAAAACAAGCAGGAGAAAGTGAAACAGAGTATGGATTGTGGTTTTTTTTGTACTTTTGTAAGTGCAGTCGTCTTTTTAATGTCCAAATTAACATATGAACTTCAAGAAATTTGAGTTGACTTTAAATAAGTATTCCAGAGACTGGATATTTATATTATTTCCAAATCTTTGGAGTTTGTAATATAGACCCGATTTTTTTCCTGAAATCAAGATTTTACTTGAAACTTAGCAATTGTACTTTCTATCATAGGTAGGAGAGGAAAAAGAAAAATCAAATCATCCTTTGATGCCCAGTTGAAGTCCATTCACGTCCGCTCGTACTTCACAGCTGCTCTGAGATTCTATCAGGCAGTACTACTATTCTATGCAAACTGGTTGTCACTATCCTTTTCAAGAGAGCTTTGGTCTATGGATCTACTCCATAAACACAACTATAAGACTGGGGAAAGATATACACAAGACCCATATATGCATGCAGACATACACACACACACACACACACATATATGCCTTTTATAATATGTATACCCAGAGGAATCAGAGTTTTGATAAAAGACATAAATTGTATAGTTCCAACTTCAATTGTAAATTATAAAATATACTTGGCCATTCCTAGGCCTAATACTAAAAAATGCCCTAAAAAGAAAAACTCTTGTAAAGAAAAACTTACAGTAGAAAAAAGTCTAACTGAAAGATGGTAACTTCAAATTTGGCTGCAAAAATGCAGAGGCTCAAGACAACACAGCTTCTAAGAATGTAATGTATTTGAAACAAAGTAATGTAGTATCTCATCAAGTATCTCAAACAAAGCTCAAACCTCTCTGGAGAGGTAATGTAGTAATATGACCCTCCAGAAATGAAGGAGATACTTCTCTTATGCTTAAATGGATTGAGGTTTTCTACCAATAGGCAGACTGCTCCTGACAAGCTTACCAAATGATAAGACTGATTTTAAATGTAAACCAGCAGCAAATGTGAATTCTCCAGTAAATGTGAGGTCTGTCTTAATCAGTTACCAGTAGATGATTTTTACTCTCATTGTTATATATCATACCTGGATATTTGCCACCCTTATTCCTCCTTATGAAGCAAACAATCAGTAAAATCAAGATCAGAAGAGCAACAGCACACATAAGACCAATGAACCATCCTTGAGTAGCGATGTCTACCTGCCGACTTGCCATTGCTAGAGAATAAAAGAAGAAAAATTAGATGTTTTGCTGCATTTAAATGCTGTGCTAATTCAAATGAATAATAGACAGTACACGTTGTTCATTAATTAAGGAATAACATTCAATGTGAAAATTAGTATTAAAAAAGAACAGTGATAGTGTATTTTGTGAATATTTTCACTATTTAAAATGTTTCCAAGTACATGTGCATAGACTTTAGAGTATATAAGAATTCTGCAACATTTAAGCTTAGCAACTACTCTGCAAAACCTGCGCACATACTGCATTGCTTTCCACAAACCTCAAAACCTATCTCAACCATTTTACAATAATTAAACTACTGAAATGAAATTGCAAATTATAATTCACACAAACATGTCAACTGCATTCTCAAAATGAATAAAAAGCCAATGCTCATTAGCTAATGCACTCCCATTAGTCTGAAATGGGGAAACAGGTGGGTCATTCACGACCCTAACATTCAATTTCAACTAAAAATCAACAATGAAGCATCCTTTAAAGCCTTATTAAGCATCATGTTCTCTTCCTCTCCTCAAACCCGCACCTCATCCTACAGTTTATCATGATTGCTGTGATTTAACATTAGTGAGGACTTAACACAAAGTAATTGGGAAGCCTTTTCTTGGCACTGTTTCTCCTCAAATGCTGACTCTAGCTGGAAGATATAAATGATAAACAAACTACACAGGAAACACTACAGTCACTAATAAGGACAGGAATTATCTGTGCAGTTGGGGGGTTGGATCCCCCCTACTGGTCTCCAAAACATTAGGAGGATTTTCCTGGTGAGGCTTATTTCCTACTCCCCTGTTTGGAAACACACTATGGGCAACTGGCCTTAGGATTTGCTGTTGGGAGAAAGTGGGAAGAGTGAGAGGAGTTAGGTACATGTGCTACAGACAGAAGAAGACATGAAGTGGAAAAGATGGACATCCATCCAAACCTATCGTGTTGATTCTTCACCTTGTCCTCCAGCCCCCAAACCCAAGTCTGAAACTCTATGAAGAGGTGCCCAACAGACCTCTCTCTATTTAGGAAACAGAGACAAAGATCACCTTCCCACATGAATAAAGAATGCAAAACACTTCCTATGCATAATTCATATGGCATTTTGGTTCAACATTTGTTGTTTTTTCTGGCTTCATGACATAAAGTACTGGATTATTAACAGCCAGTAAATTACCTAGGATTTTAGTCAGGA
Organism: Vanellus vanellus; assembly: GCF_965231255.1. Lineage (NCBI taxonomy): Eukaryota > Metazoa > Chordata > Aves > Charadriiformes > Charadriidae > Vanellus > Vanellus vanellus. The sequence goes on along the minus strand of NC_138905.1, from coordinate 32,385,792 downwards.
TCAATAGTAATTCAGACCTCAGCTTAGTAGACACTTCACACTAGGACCAGATTATACTTGAGACCTTCAGTCTCTTTGTTTGGATGCACCTCAGCTCTCATGGCACAATGTGTTTCACCCATGTCTGCCAGGGAAGGTCTGTATCGCTTTACACACAGAAATGTGAAAGTCCCCGAGCCCCATAAAGACTTCCACCTCTCCTTAGAGAACATATGTCTACACGGTAAGGCTCATAAAAGCACATCAGAGAGAATCCGTTTTCATTGGAGCATTGACTTTTCTAGCCACAATTCCAGATGACAGAGCATAAACTCTTCTCCTTACAAAACACGTTGGATGACAACTGTCCTGTGCTGGTGCTGTCCTTTGAACAGCACCTGCCTTGTTGGGCAGACAGCTAGCTGACAAGAGACTGCACGAGCCGGCAAGCACACTAACAATAAAATGTAACAATATTCAGTTATAGGCCAGAATTCAAGTCCATGTCTCAGCATTATTTATTATTTAAGACAAAGGCTGAGACAGCTTGGAAGCAGGAGCTCTCAATGCTCAAAAGTACCTCTGATGTATGGAGACAGCGTCTACCCTCCATTCCATATAGAAGACCAACATGTATTCCACTTCACAAGTACTAGGCTAAAATTAACTCTTTATTTTGCTGCCTCTTTTTGGTCTTACTGGGCAAAGTTATGACTTGATTTTTATTTAAATAGATCAATGAATGAATGTGCTTGCTTACTGCATAGTTACAATAAGGAGATTTCCTGGCCATTGCTTAAGATTATGTTTTCTGATATTTTATAAACTGTCTGTTTCTTATATGCACACCAATTTTAACTATTTTTGCATAAAAATGTCTATACATTATATAGATATATATAAAACATCTCTCTATATAATATTTATACTTTATATACCATATATAAATATAAACATATATGTGGCAGTCTTAAAAAACAAAATCACAAAGGTAATCTTCATCTGAATTCTAAATCAAATTAAAATAAATTTTTGTTTCCACATTAAGGTTAAAATTATTTTGAGTTTTGCACATACCCATTTATAATAAGGCATTAAAGGTTGTATAATACATACTGTGATAAAATGCAAAAACATTTAACATTCAAATGTAGTAAGAAATAGCATCAAGCAAAACAACTCATGCATAAAAATATGCAAGATAGATGGGAGAGAGTAAAGATGAAAACTTACTTATGCAGCTTCCTGTCTTTCTTAACTTATTGCATATCCAGTAGGAAAGGGTTTCTAGATTTCAGTGCAACTTTAAAAACGGCGCAACATCGCCTGTTTATGCTAAGCAAATTATTTGCTTCAGGCAGAAAGATATTTACTCTTGGTGAACTGCTAATGCAGGAGAGATTGCAATACACTGCACTGGTATGCTCAAAAAATAAACCCATACACTATGAAGGAACGCTTGTCAAAGAAAAAAATATGGCAAAAGCCTCACATACAAAATATTCTAGTTTCATTCCTAATTAAGGACATATTCCATATTCCAATATTTTCCTCTTTTTCACTTCATTTTTTGCAGCGTTTAAAAGCTTTATCTAGGCTGAAGACAGTGTGACACATTTTTTCTGTAAGAAATATACTATGTTAATAATTTAATGCTGGACACTGAACCTTTCCATTATCAAGAAGCAGAAAAGACTGTGTTTAAATTCCCTTCTTCCTCGATTACTCAAGGACACAAGCCAAGGTGACTGAGTATGCACAGGATTCTTTATCTACTGGCTCAGTATTTTTTGTGCAGAAAGATGCTTTTGGGAAGGTTTCCATTCAGCTTGTTTTGAACTATACTGTAGTCTTGATCCTTGCTTTACTGCTGCTTTGGGCTTTGGATGTGTATTTGCATAAAACTTTACATATCTGCTTTATACCACTAGCTGTCTCCAGCAGGCATATAACCTCTGTGTTTAGCCCATACACATTTGCTTGGCACTGCTATTCAGCACCATGTTTTCAAAGCTTTCCTGCAACATGATAAACTGTGAAGAGAAATGGAACAAAAGAAAGCAAAAAATTATGATTTTAGAAAGCGCTCACTTTCAAACTGGCATATTAATTATTTACTTTGTTGTCTGACAATTATTACATATTTTTCAAGCATATTTTCATATTTAAACTACTTTCTTAAATCATAACATTCTGGATTTGGTGAGGCAACTGGTAAATAACTATGCACTGACCAAAATGCTTGGAATGAGCAAAAGTGGCAAGAACATGCTGTGATGGTAATGACATATTCAGCATAACATCAAAACACTTCCAATAAAGCCTTTCTCTGAGTTAAATGAACAAGGATTACTGATTTGCTTATGAAGAAATATGGCTGAAATATGTACATAAGGAACTTAAACAGCCTTACTGATTCACAGGAAATAGTTCTGACATCAAAATCTATATAAAACCAGTATATGACAGGAAAAGAAACATTTAGAAGTAGGAATCTCTCAACACTGGTATAAATAGATTACATGAGACATCAAATTGAATCTGCACTTCTGATTATGCAAACATTTTAGCTCAGATTTTTTGTATTAAAACTGTTCATATACAGATTGTTAAATTTAAAAATATATACTTGGCTCTATTAAAGTGCATGTTATTTAAATATAGCCACCTAATTATATTAATTAGAAATAAACTAAACAGGTCATCTTCAGTGCACAGCACACAGATGGAGTGCGAACACCAAGTATCTTGCCCCTAATATAAACAACAGGCAAGTACAGTGAATTGGAAGGATGAAAATTCTCATAATCTAAATAATAAATGTGCTGGCATTATTTAGGAGTTTATAAAATAATTCAACATTGCTCTAGAAAAAGAACATGCAAAGATGCTAGCTCCAACATCTCTTAGCTAGAAGCAGTTCAACGTTTCAGCATTTGGTCTGCCATAATTCTGACTATGACACAGAATTGGTACGGTGTGCCTCACCTGGACCTGTCTCAAACACATCCTCTGAACTCCTAAAACCAGACAGGCCCTCAGCACCAACCCGGACTTTATATGCTGTTCCTGGTGTTAAACCCTTTAACACAAAGAAGCTTCGAGAACCATTTACAATTTCTTTTTTCCAATCTTCTTTACCTACAAAAATTTTAGGAAAACAACATATTGGAGTTTTAATTTTCTCTGTATTACTGAAAATTTTTAGACAGAATACTATCAACAGTTACTTGACTAAACTATGGATGGGCTGAAAAAAAAACCTGTTCTGTCAAAAAATAATAAAATCATACAAAATTATGACTTCAAATAATATATTGCATGCAATATATTGAAGAAGACATTGTACATGAATCATGAAACTATTTTAAACATTTGTTCCATTGTACTAGTGAAATACTATTTTCAAGTACTTTAAAAGGCTTATTGAACTTGCAATTATAAAATACATTTAAAAAGATTTTAATCATTTAATTACACTTCTGTAGTTTCAGTCAAAATTTATTTTAGTCGAGAATTTCTACTTCGAAATCTGAACCTATCTTATTTCCTGATCGTTCTCTTATATCTAATACAGTCTCAGCTGCTTATTTGACCAATATCCGGAAAAATGCATTTATATTCCAATTGTCAGATTGGTCATCTTTAGTCATAACTTTAGAAGGACAGGGAATTTGAACTGAAGTATCTTGGTTTTATTAGATAACTGTGTTTTAATTATTACTGGTATTATCAAAGATTAAAACCTGGCTTTATGCCAATAAAAGTACATAAGTTGGTTGATACTTTACTTTAAGGTTTAATTTGACAAAGAATCTTGTTTTGATTGGCTCACTTATTTAACTCCTTTTTTTTTTCCTGAATTGGACATAATTTAGGAAAACTGTTATATCCTATTTTAATGCAGGTGATCATATTTTTACACATGTAATCACTGCATGACAAACAACTTCATGCAAACCAGATTTTTAGAAGTTCATGTTCAGAAGAATTTATAAAATAATACAAAGGAACAAAGGCTGATATTCTATGTAAGCATCAAATACCTGCTACACATTGATGTTCATTAAAGTGAAAATTGTTTGATCTTCCTGATCAAAGTAAAAAATAATTCTACGCATTCAAGAACTATCATTAACACTGGGTCAATTTAGGACCACATTTAGTATAAAAATTTTTGAAAATATATCTGAACACTTCAGCAAAATTTAATGAAATGACTTCTTACTGCCTGCTACACCATATTCAACATAAAAGTTCGCATGATCTGGTCCCTCATACTCCCAACTGATATTGGCATAGGTCTCAGCAGCAGCTGTTGTAACATTTCTGATCCTTGGATAAAGTGGTTGCACTGAATACACAACAGAAAAACAAAGCAGAATACGAAATTGTGACTTCATACATTACAAAAAAAAAAAAGATTTTAAGAAGTTACTAGGTTAATTTAGACCATATACAGGGAAAGTACAGTACATTTGTCATTATTTCCATTAATGGAAATTAGTGACTAAAGCAGCACATTTGGTAATTGAATCCTAGGGAGTTACTACACTATGAAATTATAAAGTAAAATCCGCGTACACTACTGAGCATGCCCTGTATCACAAAAACTGCCAAACACTTAAAATACCTAATTGCCAAAATTCTGGAAAACATTACTTCTATTCATCTAGAATTAAAATGCAGACAGCTGGAAAGTGAGAACATTGTCAGGGTAATGGGAAATGGCAGGAGAGAACGGAGTTCTGAAGGTGGTACACACCTCCCTTTATGCCACGTGTCACTGAATGGACTGCAAATGCCTCAACTGCCAGCCCTTATAGGATTTTGTCTCTATTGTATTGATAATGATAAAAAAGGAAGACAATACCCTTATAGAATGTTGGACGGACAGTGTGCATGACTGAGGAGGTTGCAAAAAGGGTTTCTGAATATCCTTCACCATCAGAGATAGTAGGAAAGAAAAAATAAAGAGTAAAACCACTTTGCATTGAAAAGTAACATTTAAATAATACAGTAAAACCTTACCTGTTAAATGAATAACACATGCACACTCTAAGTCCATGCAGGATTCAATTAGTTCTACTTGTTAAAATAAGAAACAGCTAAGTGATACACATGTATTTGAAAGCAAACTGAAGTATGTGTGTACTGACACCTTTACTTTCACAGAACATTTCTGAAATGAGCTTCATTAACATTAATGAATTCACGGCACCTTTAGACATTGGAACATTAGACATCAGATATTGGAAAGCCAATATCAAAATACTCTGATGTGAAGGACACATATCGCTGGAATGCAAGAAGCTGTTCATTTTAAGGTACTGTGTCTTACTGTTGACATTCTTGTTAGACAACAGTACTTTTCACAGATACGCCTAATGCCCACATTTACGAGAAGTACTTCACTCTTCAGCCACTTCTTTGCTCCTACCTTAATTCTTTGTTCTCCAGTTATGCTTGTTACAAATGGACATATACTGCCTAATACTAATCAAGAATAGATTTTAATAGTTCTAATAGTGTAATAGTGCAGATACAAAGAGGATGCTCCTCAAAGGCATGAAATTAGTTTTTAATTAAAATGCCTCACTCAGTTTGCTACTAACTGTTTGTATTCTGCTAAAAATATCTTCTTTTTTAGAAACAACATAAAAAATACTTCCCGAAGGACCAGGAAACATCAGAGGTAAAAACTTAGGCTCAGTAAAGATAAATGGCAGAATTTGAACGGCTTCACCTATGTGAGAAAATAAAATGGGCAAAAGCCTGTTCTCAAGGCAAGAGGTGCTGCACAGATTTTATATAAGTACTTAAATTATTTTCTCCTCAAAACAGCATGGCTTTGTCCATATGGCTGACTGGAAGCAGCTCCAAATGAGATTCAAAGAGAAAATGGCTTACTTTGGCATCATAAAATAAATAAATTTGTATACAAGCCCCTAGCCCAGACTAAATGAGTACCATGTCTAGAAAACTATAGTTTCTAAGTTGTTTTTTTTTTAAATACTGAAATGATGCAAATTCCATCAATTCTCCTGAAAATGTATTCTCATGCTCACAAACTTTCACAATATCAGACTTTTTATCCCCAAACTTGCATCAATTTTTTCTTAACTATATTCCAGTAGTACTCACTCAACTCTTCAATCTATATTAAACTCCTTACTCCCACATTTGATGTCACTGCAGGTAAGTTGTGCTTATATATTTTACATATGATTTCTTTCACCAACCAAAAATAATAAGGAATATTTAAATAATAAAGAATATATTCATTCCTTGACTAAAACTACCTTAACAAAATCAAAAAGAAAGCATTAGATTTAAAAAAAGCCATCTAGGTTACTACGTCAACAACAATACCCCTAAGAAATACCAGAGCCAGAGCTGTCTACGGGAAATACAGCATGTAACCATATACACTATGGTAATGCAAGGGGATTAGATTTTGCTTCTCTGTGCCACTTGAAGGTAGCGAGAGGAAAGAATAGCAGGCTCTAAATTTAGAGAGATGCAGAGTCGGAGATTGCAGACAGGATATATAAACTTCCTTCCTCATTTGCACACAGGAACAGGTGTCTGTTACAATCAGCATCTAAGCATTTGTTCTGTGCCAAGAAAACAACTGGTTTGTATTCCAAATACGACTTTGTTTTGTTTCATTAAATTGTATTTTCTCAAACCCGTATTTTCCTGGACTTTGCTCTTCCCCTGAAGATGTCTAATTAGCAGCACAACTGTATGACTGATATTTGTCACCAATATTAAAGACAGAAGAAACTATTATCTGTGTCAAACTCTTGCAAAGAGATGTCACAGAATTACACCTAACTTCTCCCTCCTCATGCCTGAGCGCTTGGGCACGAAGAAACTGTCTCATCTTGTGTGAAAGACTCCAGATGACAGACAGATTATCTTATCTTGTGTTTTAGGTTTCTTTTTCCATCTCCAATTCCCAGTTTCTGCTCTGATTAAAGAGTTGCCTGCTAGATTAAAGACCCAGTATCTGGTGAATGCTTTTCTGTCCTGTGACTGCATATAACAATTAAGTTTGCTCTGAAAATTACCTTCATTCTCTTGGTGTCTTAGTTTCTAAATCCTCTCAAGTAACCTATTTATGCTTACATTTATCAGATTTACTCTTATCTGATTCTTACCAATAGCTGTTTGTATAGATTTATCCATGTTTAGTATTTGGTCAGGTTTAAGTTCTGGTTTTTTCCTATTGAATACAGTGCACCAAGAAATTTCTTCACTAGCACATTTATGTTCAAAATCATTATTTTTGTAATTCTTCCTCTTTTCACTACTGCTTGACCTAATTTTTCAGCATGCCCGGAAACTTTTAGTTATGTCTGTTAAATGTGTCATATTTGCAACGTAAATACACACCTAAGAAGATAAAAGATGGCTGATGGATCCTAAGGTGATGAAAGCCTAGAGTCGAAGTAGTTACAACATTCAAAACTTGTCTCCAATCTACCCAGACTCTTGTCTTCTCAATCAGCACACCTCTAATTATAATTAACCTCTTAGTTCTTCAATATGTTTCCCAGCACTGTTCACAAATGCAAAATGTGTAATTGTCAGTTGGCAGAAACTCTCAGTGTGTGCAAGCGTCAGTTGGTAAAAAGGGGGGGCAGAAAGCTTTGTTTTGTGGAGCAGGGCTTTTTCAGTAGCGGAGCATGGTGCTCTCTTGATCTGTAACCATGCACGACACTGGGCAGCAGCACTGACAAAAGCATCGCTCTAAAAGTGATGGGAATGGATTGTTAATAAGTTACGGTTTTTATACAGACCGACCCTCATTCAGCTACCTCCAGTAAATTAAGCTCTTTTAACCATGTAACAATACAATGCAAAATTTAGCTGGCAGGTCTGAGTATGGTTCCGTTCCTGTAGTGAGATATGGTATACAAGCTGTTGCCAACTGTTGAGAATGAGGCCAAAGTAAAATTTTCCTTTCTTTTCAAATTAATCCCAGTGTTTTTTTAGTAGAGTTTTCTGTAGAGTTGTATTTAATCTTCCAGCCTTTCAAGAACACAGTTCCTCCAAGTAACACAGTTACACTTGGGCTGTAGATTCAATAGAATTTAGTAAAACATGTCGTGAGAAATTAATGGATTTTAACAACAGAATACTCTCTCTCATGATTTAGTTCAGCAGAACAATAAATGAAATAATCCCCAAAGTGACTAAACTTTAAGAATTTTCATGGGATTCACCTGATAACCCAGAAAAAATGGCAGGTAAGTGACAAGCACACATTTGAAGATTGGTGTCAAATGGAAAAAAAACCCCGCAAAGCAGTATATCATAGAAAATTAGTTAAAATGCATATATAAAAGGGAAAATTCAAAGGAAAAAAACCCATACCCCCACATAGGAAAAGATGAAGGAAAAAGGTGATAGATTCTGCCAGAGACTGTAAGATACAGAGAAGGGTTTTGCTTTTGTTTGCTTTTTAACCTACAACTTTTACAGTATGAAATTCAAGCCCTGGTATAACAGTAGGAGTGAATTCCATTTCTGGAAGTAAGATACGGGCATTAGTCACTTCTAAGATTATTTAGGTCATTGCAGGAGCACTGCTGTAATGCAAGAAATACAGAAGACAAATGCAAGAAATCATTTCACTGATAAGCATTTAGCGTGGCATGGATTTTGCGTGACATCTATGAAGCAAAAGATATTTGCAGGAATTTTTGCATTGCAATAATCATCATTTTCTCTAGTTTAGCATGCAAAGCATCATCATTGTTCCCAGTAGACTTAAAAGAGGACAAAACAGTGGTTGTGCATAGCAGGCTGTACTGAAAGAATCACATAGATATATCATGGAGAAGTCCACAGGGAGAGAGCGGCTGAAGGTGCAGTACAAAATTACTATGATCAACTTGAAACGAAAAAGCAGCTTGAACTTGTTAGCAAAAAAATATGGAGACATTATGTGAAATGATTCAAAGAGGGAGGGAAAACAGATGGTGGGCAGGAAAAATGATTTAAAGAACAGCCTTTTGTATGGAACAAAGAAAACTGAGATGATCCTATCTTCTACAAAGAGATCAGAACTACGAAATCAGCTGAGAATGATTTCTAGCCTACAGTGAAGAGCTACATATTGGAGATTCGGTCAGAAAAAATAGTTTCAAACCCAGGGGCTGACCACTTTTTTTTCTCCCTCACAACAAAAGTATTTTTGTCAATAATACTTGAGATGTGAAGTTCACATGAAGAAGGCAGACCGGACCGAGTACCGCATTGACAGGAAGTGTTAGCTTCAATTAAAGGTAACTGTGATCTCACAACCTTACTTTAATTGCAGTTCAGGACTGCCAGTTACCTGTGTCTGCATGCATTCAGACTACAAGACATTGCTTTCAAATATAAATACGGACTAAATCAAAAAGAAACTGAAAAGTGAAACAAGAAGGCTTGTGAAATGTAGACTGGCACATCATGCCATGACTCCCTACACTTCAACTTACCACAAACACAATAATGAGCATCTGTGACTGTTTATTTTAATGAGCAACTTTCATTTCTACCACTGGTCAAATTTCTATTCTCTTCCTTCCTCTATAGTACAGTTATTTAAAACTTCTAATGGAAAAGAGTAGTAAAGACTTGACTCCAGTGACCATCTGAGTCACTTTCCAGCTGCTACTATCATTATTTTATATGTAATCAGGTTCTTATTCCCCAATTTTTCTCACACCTTTGTTACCTCATGCCTGTCATTGGATGTCAATACAAAAATGGCAATATCAATGCATACTGCTTATCTAATAGTGGGTATACTACATAATCTTTTACATACGCAGTTTTCAGACACATTTAGAATACAGGTTGCTAAGAAGAAAAACAATTATTTTTTTCTTTGTAGTGACATAATTTGACGAAATTTAAGTCTTTTATAACATCACAGTATTAGAAAGGAAAAAAGATAGTGCAAGTCAAATAGGAGTATCAACTATAACAGGATAGCTTGCCCATCTAGTAAAATAATGTGTCTTGTGACGTACTCATGTGGGCTTGTGAGAGAATGACATGGATCTCCTGTGTTAAGTTTCCCTTAAAGAAGGAAAAAACCTAAATTCTTGTAATTTGCCAAGATCCACTGCATTTCTGCTATTTGACGCAATGGCTTTGATTGTCTAAAGAACTTTTTCATTAGGATGGTGCCCATATTACAGGGAGACAATAATTTCCTCCTCCTATTGCCCCCCTCCATTTGAATAGAGCTTCTAAGTTTTATTCCAGCTATAGAAAAAAAAAAAAAGATTCCTTTATCTAAATCCCTTAGCCTTGACCTCTATTTCATGTTTTCATCTAAATTGTCATTTTACCTTATGGGAAAAATGCATAAAACTTGCTTCTCTACTTATTGGTCTAGAATATACTGGGTATCTTTACTTAACACCAGTATAGTCATTTATAATCACACAAACTCAGTTGGGACAAATATTAAAAGTGTCAAGTGTAGCAGTAAGCAGACCGGTTACTTTCATTGTTTTTAAAGTAATAAAAGACACGCCTGTCTAAAAAGATGTCAAGAGACAGGGAATGTATTTTGGAACTACAATAAAAATATTGAGACACTCTAAGATCCTTAGATTTACCGTAGCGGTATTTCCCTCTGCCCTGTAATACATAGTTGTACTCTGAGAAGTGAAAGATGTCCCAAATTGAACAGCTTGCCCAGGTTTAGATGATTTTAATTCCTCCAGGACCTTGTGTCTAATGTTTCTGCCTGGCTAAGAGGCAGGTCTCCAGGGGCAGCCAGCCAGTAGAAAACACCAAGTACAGAAATGTCAGTGCAATTTAGGATGGCTGAATCTGGGACCTATTGTCTTCTCAACTTCCAAGATGAAAGTGCTCAAATGAAAGAGAAAGGGTAATTACAATTTTCTGGTAAGTTCTGCCCTTCAAAACGAAAAAACTGAGATGTTTTTGATAGATCACAAAAAAGTTGAGAATATCTAAATTTCAATTTCTCCTTGGTTTGTCTTTGGGTCCACAACAGTAAGAACTGCATATATGTACAGGCCCTCCTGCACTTAAAAAAGGAGTAAAAATTCCCTGCTGGGTACGGCTTCTTCTTGAGTAGGCTGAATATTTCTGTCTTCCAAATCCACCCACTCATGAGACCAAATAATTTGGCACTTGATCTTGATAATACGATCCTCCTTTTCCTTCCTCATAGTCCCTGACCAGGAGCGAAACAGTTAATCCCGTTAATCTAAGTAACCACTGAGCACATTCATCTCAGACCTGCAGCAACTCAGATGTCCTAACAGATGTCATGGATTTAGTTCCATCCTGTTTGCAGTTCCAAAGTTTTCTTTGCAATTGTAAGAGATAGATGCTACAGGAATACGGGAAAACTTTGAAACCATAAACGGCATGGAACCAAACGAAGACATCTGCTTAGTTTTCAGAGAATCTGAGATGACAGCTCTGAAACGTGAGCTGCTCCAGCTGATCTTACAAATAAGACACTTTCTACTAGCCACAGACTGTGATACAGCTATTATTAGACCTCAGTTTCACACAGAGAATCCATTTTTCCTTGCATGAGTTTTTATAGTCAGCTATAAAATAATGAGAACTTAATTTACATTTCTGCTGTTAATGTCCGGGACTACAAGCCAGTTTGATTGTGCCAATCTGTGTTGACTTCTCAGCTACAACTAGTCTAAAAAATAGTTGGAAAAACTTGTCATTAAAATAAATCCACAACTCTACACACTTATCAGAAATGCAACTGATATTAGAATATACTTATGTATATACATATATATAATATATGCACAAATGCATGCATATGTACATATACATATAGTCTGACTTATACCATACTGTGTGAATTAAGTTCTTTTTTGTGGCTATTATCATTCAAAACACCTGATCATCAAGTGGAAAGAAAATATATGTAAAACAATTTATGCTTCTTGTAAAACGAATGTTGGGTATTTGATGTACAGAGTTTGATTTGGGACCTTTATGGTCTGAGAATCTGAAGCACAGATGTTCATTAGTGTTAATGACATCTGTGTGATAAAATGACACATACATATAGAGACACCTTTCTGACTTACAGCTACTTAACAGTCCTCAGGACAATCATTGCTTCTGACAGAAAAGGTAACAAAATTCGTAAAAACTGTGCGCAAAAATGTGAAGAACACCTTGTTTGACAGAACTGCATCATAAAGAACAAAATATTACAGAATTCAAGAATAAGGAAGATAATATGTTTCCCTCACTGAAATATCCTCAAGTGCTCACTCACAAGATCTGTGAACCTAAGACAGCAGGAAGCCATTTGTCTGTATATTCAATCTGATACTCGAACTGAGATGTATACAGAGGGTATTGTCAGTCATCTGCCTCCTATACGCAGCTGGCTTGCAAAGAAATAAATGTGAAAAATGGGTAGCATTAATCAACAGTGGGAAAAAGAACGCGCCTACTTTTTTAAAACAAAAAAAAGCACATGGCACAGGCAGTGAAAAAATCTCCTTTGCAAAAGTGCTGTTTTTTCTACTCCAGCTAATCAGTGCTAGTGCACCTGGATCCTGAATATTTATGACAGTGACATACATCTGCTAAATGTTCAGAAATAATTAGACTTTGCTGAAGAAAAGCTAATGAATTCCCCTGGAACTCTGTGGCAAAATAAACAGATGAAAGGTATTAATAAGCATTCTGGATTCTTTCTTAAAAAACCAAACCAAACCAAAATAAAACCCACAAATGTTTTTTTCCAGCACTGATTAATACTTTGTATAGTAATGTGTACTCCAAGATTTTCTGTCCTTACCACTCAAATTTCCCCATTTGCAACACTGCAAAATCCACACATTAACAAATCATGCAGTTTCATTTTACCTTTGCCTGCACCTACAGCAGGACGGAGAATACCAGCTTTAATGGAGGAAAACAAGAACAGGAACACTATATAATTAGATACAACACCAAAGGGAACATACATATATGATTTCATTATAAACCAGAAAAGCATGCAGACTGGATAAAATGTATTGATTCAAATAAATTAGAAACCATCCACTTATGCTGAACACTGACAGACTATTACAAGACAAAAATTAATATACATGCATTTACAAAATTTTATTGCTCATGCTTGTTACGATTCAGGATTTAAAATAAATGTTGTTCATATGCAACCTTAATACATTATTAGAGAAACTGTACTGTGTACCAACTCATCTATGGCAATTGCAACAAACTATAATTTTCCTAAGCATAAAAATACACGAAAAGATGGTATCAAGATGGACTTTTAATATTAAGATGTGCAAAATCATAAAAGGCTTTCCCCCCAAATTTTGCCTTTGCTTTGAATTAGTCTCATTTTATTAAGCTTTCATATTTAAATAAATAACATCTTCAACAAAAGAACTGCAAAAATAAGAGATCTAGAATGGCTATAAATGTAAAAAACAATAGTGACAGAAGCAAACAGTATATTTAAGAGTATTTAAATCTTATACAATGTCACCAGTTACTTAGGGCCACAGATGACAAATTCATTTCTTCAGCTTTTTTGAAGTTACAGTTTTTGCCAGCTCTGTGAAAAAAGTTTAGACCTCACAGAAGCTGGTGGATACTTCAAAAGAAATAATTTCCTCCAGCCATAAAGCTGCATCGCTTCAGTATTGTTCTCTGTGACCAGAGCAGGTCAATGAAGCGGAATAGGTGAATGGAAGACCACCTAAAATGTAAAGTTACATGACAGTTTGAAGCCCAAAAAGCCAAAGTCTTAGATCTTGTAAGTTTATATCAAAAGGAGGGGCTTTTACACCTCTTTTGGGGCTTCCACTACAGTAGAAACCCTTTGCACATCTTTTCTTAAAAACTATTTAAAATCTTTTATTAGTGTATAATACAGTTAGGAAAGCTCTAGAGAAAATTTCACTAGGGGCTATTTCCTTAATGGAAGGAAGTAGCAGTAATATTTTTAATAAAATTTGTAGTGGTTTTTAAACTCAATGGGTTTTCTTTATACATACCCATCTTACCTTCATCCATAATTGTTACTGCTTCCTCGGTTATTTGACTTCCTGATCCAACTGAAGTTTGTGCATTAAAGTAAAACTTGTACCGTGTGCTGTAATTTAAATTTTTTAATATCAAGCTGCTCTCGTTGGCAGGAATTCTTATCTCTACCAAGGGACCTAATTCATGTGTGTTGTTAACTGTTGTTACAAGAAAAAAAAAAAAGAAGTTAGTTAGGAAAATTGCTGACATTATCATTGTGTTAAAAAAGGATTTTTGTTTGTATTTATTTGTTTTGTTTGTCTGCTGCATTGTTTATTTCAGGTTTTATGAATGATAATCTACAGCTGCAAAATAGTCACATTTGTGTAAAAAGGATCTATGCGAGGGGCCAAAATTCAACGGGGAGATGGGAAACACCTACAAATTTTTTAAGTTCAAGTTCCGTTCTTGTAAATACCTGAATACAAGGCAACTGAGTCCACATCAAATCATCTGAAGTTACACACATTTGAAACACTGATCATTAAAAAAATCTGAAACTCTAAACTAACTACTTCGTAATACATTCAGTATACTTAGGAAAAAAAATACTGAAGTGACTTGTATCTAATGCTAAGGAACAGTGGAAGTTGGTAAGTGGAAGAAAACAAACTTCCTTAACCTGTTCCATGAACCTCTTAATTTCCAGTCCAACTCCTGACAAATTTCTGGGCAAGTAAGCAGTGGCATGGGGAACCTGAAGAAGTGATTTATATAGCTCTGATAAGAGTAAATGGCACATTTATGATTTTTTCATTTTAAAATTAAAAGTACCATGAAAATTTAAGAAGCAGACAACAATATAATTGGATGTATTTTGATCTACTTCTAATGATACTTTCTCTGCAGTTAGAAGATAGGATTTCTAAGTGGTAGTATCTTGCTTCTAACTTGGTTGTCAATTATATGTAGGACTTCACCTCCATCTTTCTGTGAAGCATGGTTTGAAGAAATAAAAGTAATGGAAAAACGCTGACCTTGTACTTGAACAAGTGAAGTTTTCCAAATAGAGTCATCTATATTGTCACAAATACATTAATCTTTTTCAAACTTGACATCTACAATGCAATCATATCTTTTGTAACATATTTTTTTCTTAATAAAGGGATTGCTATTTGGTAGACATATTGTCTAAGTTAGAGTTATATAGTCATAATTAACTTACTTGGCTGAAACTTCAGTATATACGATGTCAAAACACCATTTGGATGGGTAGGTGAACCCCACTCCAGAGTCAGAGAATCCAATGTTGGGTTAGTAATCTTCAAAAAGGAGGGTGAGCTAGGAACTTTTAAGAAGAACACACAGTAAATACAAAGTACATTAACTTAAAACAGTTCATGAATTATTTATTCTTAAGATTATTACTCTATGAGCCAGATCATTATTTTCTAATGTCCAAGATGCAAATTCAGCAATTACACCCTCAGTGTTCTATTTCTGAATATGCCACACTTAAGTTTATGCTCTACCTTTCTCATTTCATACCTCCTTCAGGGGTCTTAAACACTTTGTCTGGGCTTGCTGGTCCTTCTCCTTTACCATTAACAACTCTAACATTCAGCTTGTAAGAACTATAGGGCTCCAGCCCTGGCAACATTCCAAAAGTCTTGTTTCCCCTGAAAGTCAAGATCTTTTTTTCTACATGCCGCCTACTCCTTCTGGATAGACTTTGCACTTTCCAGTAGTAAACCTAAAGACAAAAGAAAATCTACAGTGAGTGTTTAGGTGTTCTGATTTTACAAACTCTAAGCTTTTTGATGAGGATCCATGAATTATAGGTACGAATAACTACGATTTTAATAAGTTCAGGTGAGAAACAGCATAGAGCTTTCCTGCTCCAGAAACAGACCTTATCCAGAAACAGTCATATCTACACAACTGGGTGAAGACTACCACCTGCCAGTTCTGGTAATGCTCAAAGCCAGTTTAACACAAGTTCTGGTTTGGAACTGCATTAACGTGTGATGGTTCTCATGTTAGCAAGTCCATCTGAGAGGCAGGACTCATTCATGCCATCCATTCTTGCAGTAAGACGTCTACACAGCTCCCAAAGCAGACCTGCACTTTGCCACTTTGTTATGTCACACACTTGACTACTATTCCCTGTGATGTGGAAGCCAAGTAGATATTTTTAAATGGGAAAGAAAAAAAAAAGATTTGTCTGGGCTGGAAAAATATACAAGTTCTGAAAGGACTCTGAGATTACAGTCATGGAATGATCTCCACCTAGAGACAAGAAGACTATTCCTCCATTTATGTGACAACTAGATCAGAGCACAAAGCTGATTCTGGTGTCCTATTTACTGATTAAATTTCTAAGAAACTACAGATGAACTTCAGAGGTAATTACCTTGACTGCACTCTCCTTACTAACACAGCCTCTCTACCATGATATCTGGAAAGATATTAACACTTGCCCTTACAAAGACTTGTGTTACTCCTAGGATTATCACCTTCAAATACACCACTGTTCATTTTTCACAGCATAATTTTCATGCATGTATGATCACACACTAAAACTGATAAAGCAATGTAAATGGGTAAAATTCTGGTTCCATTTAAGCCAACTGCAAACCACATCTTTAATTAAGAAAGCTGGGATTTCATATAGGGACTCAAAAAAGGGAACAGAAGACTTACAAAGTCCAACTAGATAGTTTATAAAGCAATGTTATACTAACACCAGCTTTCTATTGCTAACAACATAACATTTCACTCTAATCACTGTTAAGTGCCATTGTGTTTTACATGGCTTGAGTTCATGTTTTTCAACACTGCCAGCTGTCATCCTGTAGCTCTTATCCTACCAACTAGGGTAGAAAGCCATTTACAAGCTAATAAGAGCTTGAAGTGTTGGTACTATTAGTATTGAAACTCATCAGGAACGGTTCATGATATTTTAAGAACTGTTAGTCAGTAACTTTTCACAAAGCACATTGTTAGAGCCAGGTCATCACTTTTCACTAGCCAGGCTGAAATTAATAGAGAGCTTTAATAAGCTGGGTTTGATAAGCAGTGATTTGGAGGAGGAATATGACAGTAAAAGAGACTGCATCATGTTTTTCACATACTGTATTGAATAAGCACCGAATTCATAAGAATAACAGGAAAAAATGGCAGCAATAACATTGAAAAGAATGATTTTTAAAATTTCCTCTTAGGTTTGAAATGCTTTATAGTACCACAGTATACCAAGTAATAGCTAGATTACTACAAGAGCAAAATATGAGTGATGTGCTGTAGGCTGCTGCTAGATGTCTTCCTGCTTTGTTCATACATTTGTCTTCATGACATGACTCTTTAGAAAAATACCCCTCTCTTTATTAAGAAATGAGTCCCTAATGCAACACTGCATATTGGGCTACTGTCTGAAATAATTTTATTAATTAGGAAAGCCTGAGTTTGCTAGCAAGATTTTGCTGATGTGTTTGCTCTGCAAACTATGTCAATAACTAAGACACTTAAAGTGTACTCTGCATCCATAAAAAGTTCTCAGCTGGTATTCAGAGAAAGCTTTATAACAATAACTATGCACTAGGTCTTAGGACTTGTCATGCCTTCTCTAGTTTTTAACCTATTTTAGCTTGACTTAGCTGTATCTGCAAAAATTATTTAAGAACTTTTGCTGCATCTGCAACTTATTCAAGGATATATCATTGTCTCATTCGTCCTAGCCAAAACAGCAAAACTACTCAATGATCATGTCTGTTGTCAATCCTGTGGTCTTGAGCTTGTTTTATTTATGATTATTAACTAACTTATTTCAGCTTTAGTTTTGCTTAGCTTTGTGTAATTGTGTGGTTCTCCTCCCCACAGAAAAAAAAATCATACCGTATACATAGAAGGACTAACACACCAAACAGAAGTAATCATGGCATGACTAACCCCTTCGACCAAGTGGAGAGGAAAGTGTACAGCCCATTAGCAAAAACAGGAGAGAAAAAACCCCTCAGAGATTTCAAGTCTGAGTAAAAAAAAAATCTCCATCTAAACTTGGAATGATCACAACTCACCGTAACCATGCCTTTGACAGGTGAGAACACCTGATATGGGCAGATGTTCGTGTCTATGGATTTTTTGCATTATCAATAATCTTTAACAGAAATTTGGTGATTCGGACTATGAGCATTAGCATTGCTGTAACTGGGTTAATAATAAGCATTAACTTCACTAAATTCTAACTCTTTAATCCTCACATAATGGACATTTTCTTTTGGCTGCCCATTTGTCTGTTACATACCCGGTTGATATGAGATTGTCATCTAACAGATAAATATCTAACAGACTGGGAAGTCCTGCTTCTCAGCCAAGTTTATTATCTAGGGCAAAGCACCACACTAATTACAAATACTTATGCTAGCTCATACAGAACTAGCTTAAGTCTCTCTGGATGGTGGCATTTTGTGCCAGGTAAGCGACATTCACATATCAGGAACTCACATTCCTGTGGTAACTGAAGTTCAGTTTCAATGCTCTTGAATGCTAGTCCTCCATTTTATAAGTATGATGTACATTTATTGTCCTTCAAATATTCTTTAGTCTCTTCATTTTTCAAATACTTATTTTTCCTCCTTTCATTTAAATAGAAGCAGTTCAAATTAGTCTGTCTTATGAAGTAACCTATTTTGGGCTGTGTAACTAGTCTGTTTTGTTAGAATGTATTCATTAGTATACTTGTAGAGGAGCAAAGAAGTAATGATTTTTTATTTTCTTCTATTGTTGCATAGGAAGTCAGTATATCCTCTCATTCCACTCTTCCCTCCACAACCAGTCTATCATACTTCTGCATTTTCCACTCTTGATTTTCTTCTGGTAGGCTTCTAGTGCAACCCCTGAAACATCTTTTGCCATCAGATTTTCCCTGTCCTCCAGGGACACCAGTTCCCCCAGTTTCTAACCTTGAAGTCCTTCTGTCTCCCATTCTCTATTAATTGCAGTCTTTTGTCCCCAACACAGCCTTCTTGGCTATCGTCAAGGCCAGCACGATATCTTACACTGAGCTTCCTTCAATTATATGTACACTCCAAATTTTCTGCCATTTCCTATCTCCTTAAGTTGAGTTTTTAAACTGAGCTTTATCCTGGCCTCCAGAAATACACAATACTCAGCATAAAGAAGGGCAACAGCATCCTGGCCTGTAGCAGGACTACAGAAGTGACTGTCTCCCTGTACTTGGCACTGCTGAGGCACCACCTCAAGTACTGTGTACAGTTTTGGGCCTTTCACTACAGGAAAGACACTGAGGTGCTGGAGCGTGTCCAAAGCAGGGCAACAAAGCTGGTGAGAGGTCTGGAGAACAAGTCTTATGAGGAGCAGCTGAGGGAACTGGGGCTGTTTAGTCTGGAGGAAAGAAGGCTGAGGTGAGACGTTATCGTTCTCCACAACTACCTGAAAGGAGGTTGTAGAGAGGTGGGTGTCAGTCTCTTCTCCCAAGTTACAAGTGGGGAAATGGCCTCAAGTTGTGCCAGGGTAGGTTTAGGATAGATATTAGGAAAAAGTTCTTCACAAAAAGGGTTGTCAAGCATTGGAACAGGCTGCCCAGGGAAGTGGTGGAATCACCATCCCTGGAGGTATTTAAAAGACGGGTAGACGTTTAGTGGTTTAGTGGTGGTTTTGGCAGTTGTTAGGTTGATGGTTGGACTCGATGATCTCAAAGGTCCCTTCCAAGCTATATGATTCTATAATTCTATGATAAGCTAGCAAGTGGCCAGTTGCACAGAATTAAAGATGTGATTAATCATATTATGGCAGAAGATGAGTAATCTTAGCATTAGACCTAGAAGAGACTCCTACAGAAACTATTTCTCCTCATCTTTTAAATATCCTTTTGGAATAAGATCTGTAAAACTATTAGCATTTTTTTAATCTATATAACGTGTGCAAATTTAATTGCAAACATCCCATTTTTCTTCAAGGACACTGTCACAGGAGGCTAGTGCTACAAGGCTGGAACACTGCTGAAGTTTAAATGAATTGTATCAATTCTGCTGTTCTTGTCAGCAAAATTTGTGGTCTCACTGAAAAGCAAGGGTCCTCTTATATGTCAGTTACTTCAATCTGGATAGTCTCATATAGGAAGAGTGATCTTTTTTAAGAAATGAGAAACAGAAAGCTTTTGACTGTACTTACTTTGTACCCTTGAAGGTGTCCTCGTACAGTTTTTAGTGGAACTGGGTCCCAATGCACCTTTGCTAATGTGCTGTTAATAACATGAACCTGCACATTGCCTGGAGCAACCATTGGCACTGTGTGGAAAGGATGCAACAAGCACCTAGTTAGAATGAGACACTACCCGAATATCGCATTCAAGGAGAAGGTTAACATTTTCTCAAAATTATTTAATTTTAATTAAAAAATTAAACTACTATCCTTCTTTTTCAATATTTTAGTATTTTATATACCCATTTAGGTTGCACATTTAGTTGCTTTTAACTAGTACAAATGAGTCAAATTACAAAACTTACAGTCTTCCCCGGAATGTCCAATCACCTCTGACGGCTCTGGTGCATATCCCAGGTCATTTAAAGCTTGTACTTTTATTTCATAGGGAACAAAGGTTGGTGTACCAGACACAATATATTTAGATACATTGGCAACTATAACAGATGTCCATTCATCATCAACGTCTTTCTGACGCCAGCTGACTTTGTACTGAAGCCCTGGTCCATTAGACTGAAAACCTTTTAAAGACTGAAATGAAAAGACTAAATGAAATTCTTTTAAAAATATTCTGAAACATCTGAAAAATCCAAAGTCACAAAGGAAATATATTGATTCTTCTTTAGAATTTTACTGAAAAATTACTACTGTGCTCTGTGAAAGAGAAGCTCTGCTGAAATTTCCAAGCTGTGCAATTTAGCTTTTACAAGAGGCCAGTTCAGTTGCTTTTCATTCATTAGTGAAAATCACACTGAACGGTGACTCTGGCTAATTCTCATGTAACCATACATTGTGATTTCTGTATACTTATTTTGTTTTCAAATATTTCTAAAAAAGTGGAAGAGGGAAAAACAGACTTACACTAACTCCCTATAAACAGTGTTCCCTAGACAATGTTTCTTGCCTGGGCTGGGAAATTGGTTTTACATGGCTCTCCTTGAGCTCCTGTCATGAAGGTAAGGGCATGATAGAGAAAACTTTTCCACAAAAGTTTTTTTAGTGGAAGAGTGCACAGTAATTTAGTTTATCACAAAAGTTGTGGGTAGAATTAGGATTCACATTAGAACTCATTCTAAAAATAAGGCTCTACTTGAGATAAACCACAATTTACATATTTAAGTTCTCCTAAATTGGCAGCAAAACATCCTGTATTACCAAATTAATGGCTTATCTTGAAAAATCACTCAAGGAAAATACAGCACCTTAATTTTTTTGTTTTCATAATGCATGCAGCTTTTCCCTGAAAATGAAGACATTAAATGTCTTCATCCTAGTCTTTTTCAAGAATGTTTTAAGCAAGCAACACATCGGGTACTCTCACAGCGTATTCACAGATCATTATTATTTTTCTTAAAAAATGCTACTCACAGACCTGAAAACAAACAAATCAAACCAAACTTACCTCCCATGTTATTACCAAATTATCAGGTTCTGAGCCTATCCCTTGTACATTAGAAGGATTTTCATCAGGGTCTAAAAATAAAATATTTACATGTGAACAAGAATGACTGCTGTTTGCATTCCAAGCAAATTCAACGCCATTCATAGTATAAATCAATCACTGGTAAGCGGGAATAGTTATTTACTTGCAGATTTAGTCAGGTACTGTTCAGATGGTTCACTCGGCTGACTTCTGCCAATCTCATTGACAGCTATCACACGGAATGAGTAGTTGACATACGGAGACAACTTCAACTGTACAGTTGTCTGAGTTCCAGGAACTTCCGTCTGGTAATGCCATACCCCTGGTTCATGCAGCCCATCTTCATATTCAATCACAAAGTCTGCAAAGAGAAATTGAATCCAATTTTATGTCAAAACTTGTAACACCTTCCTAGATCAGTGTAGGCATTTCTGAATGAGCTAATGAGAAGGGAGTGATCCAATCAACGTTTTTAAAAATCATGGAAATTGAAATGTAAGTACATAAAACAGAACACAGATCTATAATGTGGATCTCAAAAGTACTGCCAAGGTAGAAATATAATAGAAACACTCTTACTTTTATTCTTTGGTATTCTCACTTAATGCAGTTGCCTCTCAGGTAACGTGTTATTACAAGAGCTCTCTCTCAGGTACTGGATTTTAATGTAACAGGAACCCTTGAACTATCACAGCAAGAAAGTGGGACAAGATTGGAATTTTGATGTAAAAGTAATATTTGGCTGACAAATATATTGGTCTTAGTTGTATCAAGCTGACAGTAAGTAGTACCTGTACAATATTAAAACTCTCAGCATTTCATTCTCCCCAATGAGACTGGCTTATTGAAGAACTATCTAAAGTCAAGAACCAGTACTTGAGGAAGGATTTTGAGAGCACTTCTCAGTACCTTCAAATTAAGTCAAAGAATGTATGTTCAGAAGCTAAATTTCTTGAGAGTTATCTGTGTGAACATTACGATAATTACTGTTAAGACCCTATAGAGTATATAACCTTAGGGATAATCAGGTTTGTAGAACTCCAAAAAGAAAATCATATTCATTATCAAAGACAAAAGGACATTTTTTTTCAGCTGTGAAACAGCTAAAAAAGCTTCCTGCTCTTAGGTATGAAATATAAATTTTGAACACTTAAGTGGAATTGTTAGAATACAGCAAATAAATGGGAGAAGAATGCATAGTCTGAGTATATTCCATGGAACCTTAAGTTTAGATATATGAAATTTACATGAGCATCAAATGTTTGTGTGTTGTGTAACAATAATTTTCCCCTATCTCATGTACATGTGGGGACAAGAAGCCAGAATATGACTCAGAATACATCCTGTTTGCATTGCTAAAGAAATTCTGAGGGGCATCTAGAAAATGCTTTTAGAAGAATACTTACAGTACCAAACACAAATAATCCACAAAAGTTCGAGAAGCCAAGATGTTCAAGAAGTAAAATAGATATGTAGTACTAATAATAGCCTTCTGGACTTAAGGCTTGCAGATTTCATCCTGACCTGGGTAGTAAGAAAGACGGAGAACTTGCCCCTAATTACTGCCTGAGTTACAGTTGGTGTTGTGTGCTCAAAGATAAAGGTCTTAGGATGGGATGTTTTCCAGATCAAAGTCTTTGTTGAAAAGGTGACTAATTAACCAAAAGCACCAAATAACATTCTGCCTGCAACTGTAGTAGAAAAATTTATAGGACACTTCAAGGAAAAAAAAATCTATCTGAGGTTTCAGAGAGATTCTAGCATCTCAGCCATATTACTTGTGTAAAGAGATCACTCATAATGAAGTGCTATCTTTGAGTCTTGATCTGCATTTTAAAGTGATAGTAGCAGCACCAGCATTAATAAGGTTACTTACGAAGCAAATGCCTTATTTTGCAGGCTCTCAGGGGACAACACAGCGATATAAATTGTATCATAATTAAAACCAGCAGTATTTAGTCAGAAGATTTCAATTTCCAATATCAGAGCACACGCAATATCTCGCTTCCAGAAAAACTCTGACATGAGCCAACACCACCTAGTATCATCTCTTTTGAAGCAGTGTGATCTCATTCCTACAGAAAGGCAAGACTTGTGTCTTCTGGTTAGAAAAAAAAAGAAAAAGCTGATACAAGAGTATATGAATAAACTGTAACTTAAACTCAATTCAACTCTTTACATTAAATTTCTGTATATTATATTTTTTAAAGCATATTACTAGTTGATACACATCAGACAAGTCTGAAAGTGTAAGACCAGGAAAATCCCTTGGTATTTCATTGAAATGCAATCAAACTCTTTGATGTGTTATGCAATTTCTGAAATTCTGTTTTTATAAAACTTCCTTTCCAGATGCCTGATCCTTATGGTTTGTGTTCAGTGTTAGTACTGACCAGCATCAGACCCCGGAGAGCAACACTCAGTAAGTCAGCCTAACTCATTCATTCCAAATAGAACGTGAACAGTGGCCTTGGTAACTTGTGACAGTTACTAACTAAAAATACACTGTGAAAATAATCAAATAATTACATTAAGTTGCTCATAATGAAAAGTTGCCCTAACAAATCTTTCTGATACTATTATTTTTTTGAAAACAAACAGTAACGCTCATCTTCTGTCCTCCTAATTCCCCCTCCATCCTCTCTCTTCAACATAAACAAGAGTATCTTTCACCATGTCCTACTGGGAGAAGTAAGAGCATTTAAGATCAATTTCATGTCTCAAAAGTTTATAGATATTTATTTTCTCTGTCTTATGGACATGCTTTATTCATTCAACTGTCTGGACTAGAAAGACACAGAAAAACTGTCTGCCTTATATTTTTGCAAACAGTAAGTTTCTGTATCAGTAGTGATGGATAATCCCTAAAGATATTGGTATTGATGCTATTTCAAATTCATGGGAATTACAAAAGAGGTAATGCAAGATATTAGTAGGTCTCTCCTTCAGAAGCATACAACTAATGAACAAGTCTGCTCTCTACATATTCATAAGTGCACCTTGTCAGACAGAGCTCACATCAGTATCAACTTCTGTGTTAACTAGCACAGGTTTTGGGATCAAAAGCCCAGCTCTTTAAGGCAGTAAATAAGTCTTTCTGCTTGGCTGTACAGTAGAGGACATTCAGTGAATTTTTGTTATGTAAATAAATGGCAATTGTAGCGAATAAATTTAGCACTCTTCCTCGCTGCACACAAAATTTATCTCAGAACTCTTTGGAACCTGAGAACAGTAAACATAATGCTGTTAATGTAATGCAATAGATACAAACAAACATACTTGTAATGGGGCTGTTGTTTTCATCTCCTGGTATCCATGACAGTTCAACACTTCTTTCCAGCTGACCTGTCAATTCCAAGTCAAAGGGTGGATTTGGCCGAGCTGTAAATCAAATGAACACAAAGTAAATAATCACACCAGAATACGTAGTTTCACCTTTGAAAAAATCCTTACATTCCAATCAAAAGAATTCCACAAATACAGCAGAGCAGATCTACTCGCTTACAGAAGCATGATTTAATGACCATTAGCATGCGATTGTTACAAAACAGAGATAAAATGGAGAACTGATGTATCTGGAAACTTCTATATATTAACAAGAATCTATATTTGATTTTATCTACGTCTGATTCCACAGTGGTATAAAAAAAGTTATGAGATGCAAAGAATTATGAAATCCATGTTCAGTTTATCTTTGAATGATTATGGGCGGTTATCTATTGTAACTAGAAATATGTAATAAAACATGGAAAATAAAGAAGCATTCACATCAAAGAATCTTTTCTAGAATCACTACAAATATTTTGCATGTGAATTCAAACCAAGTATAGTTCAAATAGAAACTAATTGCAAGTTACTGTCATTTTTTTTATGTACTTTTAAAAAAAACTGAAATACCACACAATCTGTTAATATACATCCTTATAACGCATAAAGATGTAATTGTCCATTCCTAATTGCTGAAAATAATTCATTATATGATTTGTTACACAAAAATCAAGACTAATGAGTCGGTTGATTTAAGAATACATAAGCATTTTCACTGAATGTGATAGGATTTACACAAAAGTGCTTAAGATGCTCATACTTAACAGTGTTTTTAGGCATATTATATTGCATTTTAAAACCTAAGTTCAGAAAAAAATGCTACCAAATTAAAGGCTGTATACTGTCAAATTTAAGGCTGTACCTGACTGACAGATTTTTGGGGGAATTTCAGCTTTAATTTTAAAATCCTTACTAGCAATTTCATTAATCATAAACCAAACTGGTCAATATGGTCCTATCCATTTTATGAGTGAAGTAAAATGAAGAAAAACTATGAAATAAAGTACACCAGGCCTACAAAGCTGTCATCCAAAGCAATGTAAAAACATACCATAACTTGGCTGGTGCAAGTTCTTTGATAGTGAATTAGCTTTCAACAAACAGTTGGATTTACCTTTTAGATCTTTCATTTATTACATGACTAATTTGCATTACAGTGCTCTCTATGAGAAAAACATTGCCACACTGTAACCAACCTTATTTTAAAATAGTTTATCTCTGAAAATAATTTATTCCCTAAAATACAAAGCAACCTGCACTGTTAAATTCCAAAGTCCAGTACTTCAGTAATTAAGCAGTTGGTAAAATGGGATGAAACCACACACACACACACACACAAAAAAAAAACACAGGAAGAAGGGAAAAAAGAGAAGATGTTGCACTTTGCAATAGGCAAATGAGAAATATATCTGGCAGATGATGTAGAAAGAGAACTTCGTATTAGTTTACCGTAAATGATAGCTGGAGTTGGGGGAGCAGCTGAAAAGAACATTAATATAAAGGATTTAATCAGTTAGTAGCCAAAGAAACAGAATACTGTAGGTAGTTAAAGACTATAATTATTAGAGACAAAGAAAAGTTAACTTATTTAGACTAAATGGTTGATTTCAAATAATACATTGATAATTTTTCAGTGAAAAGTTATATTAGTCTTCTTGAATATTTTATCCACTTTTGTTTTAATAAGGACAGATCAAGAAAATACATAAAGCAAGCGATCTTATAAAACCTTCTAAGTAAGCACGAGACGTTTGGCGTATGTCATTCCTGGATAGGCGTAAGATTACGACACAATTTTAAAACACAAGCATACTTGACTTTGAATCTCAGCTCGAACTCAGGTAAGAAGCATTCAGGACAAGTACTGAAAACTTTCTTACAAATTGGGAGAAGGGGGAAAGTAACATATTTTACAACAATCTGCAGTTATAGAAACGTAACAGAGAGAACTAATTGAAAAAGAAATCCTTGAAAAGTCATACAACCAAGCATGTTCAGTCTTTCTGGAGCATAGTTTAGCTGTAAAAGGGATTCCTGATATAACATATTTAAGTTGAAATATTCTGCAGTACGTAATCTACTGTGTTAGCTCAGATGTGATCCAAATAAAAACCCATACAGCATGAAACTGAATATGCCCTGTAGCTATGGGACCCTTTTGTAAGTAGCTGATTCAAAGGCAAACTTTAGGGTAAGACTGTATTTTTAAAAAACTGAAACACATTTACAAATAGGTGACATTTCCTTTGTCCTGTCCTAGAAACCAAAACTATGTTTGTGCTTTTCATTTTAAATCTAATGCTGTTTTCATACTTAACAGTTATTAAACACAGTTCTGCTACCATAAAGTTTGAGAGTATTCTTACCAACAACAGTAAGCACAGCACTTGCTGAAACACTGTCCAGAGTAGTATTAACTATGCAAGTGTATGTTCCATCATCTTTATCAGTTACATTCATAATGGTCAAGTTGTCTTTACCAACTAGAAACCTGCAAATACAATAGATTCAGCCACTGATTTTTCAATAACTGGTAGTGTTATAAGAAACTTGCATAAGACATTGTCAAATCCCATATACTCGTGTATTTCTGCAAATTACCTAGACTGCAATGTAAACTATGGGACTGTCAGCCTTTTCTACATTGCTCTTGACCATCTTCCCACAGTAACTATCCTAATGTCCTTTTACTTCCAAATGCACTCAAACAACTTTTAATTATCTGTGACTTCAAGCAAAATAGTCTTCCATTATCCCTTTGGCTTCTTATGCCAATTATCTTCTTACAATTGATACATATAGTCAATGTGCACAATTAAAAAATCTTACATCTTATTTTACTTTGAATTCTATCTTAATATTTTCACCACACTAGGTGAGTCCTTTAGTCATCAAATATGGGATAGTGATGATATCTATCAGTTGCCTTTGGAAAATGTCAATAGGTCAATATGCTCCTTTCAAAGATCAGGAAAGGAGCAGACAAAAGAAACTAGAAAATTAAAAATAAAGGAGAACTATTTTGTCCATACCTTTCATCATCTGGCAGTTCGTCATTGTCCTTCAACCATATAACTGTTGGTAATAAGGTAGAATCATGTTTTATTATACACTCAAATGAAACTTGGCCGTATCTCTGAATCACTTTGTATTCTGGCTGTTTAATTATCATTGTTGGATCTGAAATTTAAAATTACTATTAGATATTTAGAAAGTCTGAAATTCTATACTAACCTTTGATGAAAGAGTGATTAATTTCTTACCTTTAACTTCTAATTGCACCTCATTTTGTATCTTTCCTAATTCGTTCCTTGCTACACACGTGTATGTACCAGTACTATCCTTTTGAGCCACCGGAATTTCCAAGGTTCCATTATCATGGAAAATGTATTCATTGCCACGCAAGATGCTACCTTTCACTCCCTTAAACCTTTATATAAAAAGTAATATCATTATCCAACATCATAGTTAAATTCTGTTGTATTTTATTATCAGAAAATGCAAACTTGGGCCTGCCACATTAGAAAGTACAGACAGAATTACATAATGAAATTTAAACTTTACTCTGTAGGGATAAGTTAACTGTTGTTCCATTAAGCATATGTAATATTGTATTAATGTGTTGTAATCAGCATATATTTAAAAATGCACTATTTTTCAATTGTAAATAGAGTAAAAATAGTTGTAAAGCTTTAAATGTTTGATTCCATAGATATAACTGCCTCTTTTTACATAACTTAAGAACAACAACTATAGCTTACCATTCAATTTCAGGCTTAGGTGAACCGAAATAAGCACAGTCTAGCAATGCAGGACTATCTGCGATGACTTGATACAGTTTATTAGCAGGAGTTAGAATTCTTGGCGGCTCAGCTGAAAAGACAATGATATCTGGATATAAATACAAAGATGCAAATACAAAATACTAAGATATCAAGAATAGCCTAAAGAATTATACATTAATATCCTTCTCTGAAGTGATTTCTGGTCTCAACCTAGGTCCAAATACATTCCAGTGCCAGTAGCCTGAGGAAACGTTAATGTGGGAGAATTATCTTGTGAAAAAGAAATGCATCTCCCCTGTTTACAAGCAATAGGTATGGGTACCAAAGGCAATGATTTAATTTGGAAAATTTAAATCAGAATATACTTCAAGAAGAGAAACTCCTGGGAACAGACTGAACTACATAATTCCGAACAAGCCTGCAGGCAGAAAGAAGCTAAAATGTATTTTTGGTGAAACACCTACATTTTTTAAAGGAATTATAGGACCAAAGTGAGTTCTTTCATTTAAAAGACAGTGTCTCTCAACCAAAAGATCTGCCAGTTCCTGCAGGAGAGAGTCTTTAAAAGCCATTCTGCCTAGGATTTTGCTACTAGCTTTGTTAAATTCAGCTAGAAGAATTAGAGAGGGCACAATATCTCCTAACTAGAAACACATTCTTGGGACGCCTTCAAGACAAATGCATAATCATGTCCCCTTGCAATAGCAACTTAGAGATCGTCTATTTAACTAATCCAAAACACCTACAATCAATAAGTGTACCAAAATATACTAACTTAAGGAATATTATTTCCTGCCTTATTTGTTTTGCTTCTGCTTGCTTGATTCACATAAACAAACAAACAAAAAAGGAGAATTTCTTTTAAATTTTCACAACTATCCTTCTTAAGAATAATGAAAGTGAAATTCAGGAATATCCTACAAAAAAACACAGTGTGTGTGTATATATATATATATACCCTTGCCTTTTTCAGGGCTCAGGAAGTTTGTCCGTTCCCACGGAAGACCTCAAACAAGGCTTGAGCATGTAGGACACAGCTGAATATGCAAGAAAACTGAAAAATATAAAATCTGTTTCTTACCCAGAACATTCACAAATGCGTTTGCTAGCAAGTATCCATATTCATTAGAAGCATTGCACTGATAGACAGCACTTGATCTTTCTTGCACATGTGAGAAAATAATGGTATCACCATCTACCTTTCTGCTTGGATCTTCTGGGGCAACTGTTGGAGTAAAGAAAAAAAATTGATTTCTTAAACTGCTCTTGGATGATATGTTTCATACTTCTGAAAAGAAGAAGCAATTTGAAAGACCAATATGCCCTTTCTTCTGTTTTTCCTGGGTGACTGTTCACTGGTTAGATGTGAATTTCAATATGATTAAGGAAGTTATTCCAGTTCTACAAATATTTAGCTCAGGATGGTAAATTTCCCATTTTTTTTAGGGATTTTTGTGTTGTTTGTTTTTCAAAAAAGTGTAGCTGAAATCACATTTTGCATGCATTACAGAGGAAAAATACTGATATGACAAGATTCAGGCAAATACAGACGATATCTAGAAAAAATAAGGACATACTTCTGAGTTTCAAAAGAAAATTATGTTGATGTGACATTAGAACTTTACAATCCTCTGTGACTTAAAGGTTTCAGATTTTCAAATCAGTTGTTATCCCATAAATAAATATCCAAATATAAAAATAGCCTTACTCAGTGGAAAACTATCTCAGACTAAAACACAACTAATTTTTTCACACAAAATCAAGTCTTCACAAGAGCAGTGACAGTAATTCAGTAGGTGGCACTCTTTTCCTTTTGTAAGAAATATACAATGCCATTTCCTCAACTGTTCTGTAGCAGCCTGAGCTGTCAAACAGCTCTTGCACCCCAGAAGAATCGAGAATATAACTGAAAATAAAATTCTGAGATTTTACTGAAGAATAATAGCTGTCAGTTATGATATAACTGGATGGAGTTAGGGAGGAACAACATAGAAAAAACTTAGCTTATAACATCGCACATAAAAATGCACAAACTACAGTTTAATATTTTAAGTAAATATTAAATCAAAACACATCATTGTATTATTAATAGTGAAACTTAATGGGGAAATTATTTAACAGAAATATTAAAAATAAATGCATATATGCATAAATAAATGCCTCATAATGTGGTTGCATCGTCAAGATTGGCACCCGTATATATTATTGGAACTTGAGAAAATAAGTGTATTTGTGGAAGTCACTTTCATATAAAATCATTTCTCATTTCTTTGGATTCATTGAAAAGATCAATTAACTAAATTAAAATCAATTTTTTTAAGTGGCAAAGCCTTTTGATTCAGACAGTATCTCAGTACTCACCTGTAAAGAAAAAGGGGAAATTTCTGCTACATTTTCTCAAATCTACTTAAGTATCCATTAATGTATTCTCTAAGAGAAGAATGAAAGCGGACAGATGAAGGGGACCACAGTTCTGTGCTCCCACTTGAGGGTATTTTCATCTTGGGTGAACAATCTTAAGGCCATTTTGCATTACATCAATTTCCAAACAGATGCCTCAAGAACAGTTTTTGACTCCATTTTTAACCCTTATCCTCCATCACTCTGAGTTCAAATCAATATCACAAATTCAAAAAATTCAGAAAGGAAGAAAAAAGGAATTTTAAATGCTTATTCTCTGGACTTCTGGACTGCTGGCACTTATTTTTCTTCTCTTTTGCTTTACTTCCTGTTGTGTCCCATGTTCCCCATTGCTTCCTATTCTATGTAAATGACATTTTCATTAAAAGATTCATGGGCTGAAAATAGATGGAGCAGGTGAGTAGCCCAGCAGGCAGGCCAGTCAGCTGTGAGAAGTGGTCTGTTTCTGCATAGAAATCACTGTTAAATGGAAAATACGCACACCTGCCCTCCCAGGAGGTTGGAGATCTGCCCCTGGCCGTTCCAACCACGGCTACTTCCTGCCCCGGGCTCTGGGCTTCCCTCTGCTCATGCCCTCTGAATCCAGCAGCATTTTCTGCACACCGACAGATCTTTAATGGCTGCACAGACTCACCTTTTCATACATGCTCTCATATATAATACCCTACAGGCTGATGGTAGGACCCCTTCAGAGAAATAGAAGCCATTTGTTCAATCCTCTATGACTAAAAAAGGACTGAATCTTAAAAGAATGATTTAACCATCAAATTAGCATACAAAAAAAAAAAAAAAAGGATAGCATCTTCACTTCCCACTGCTGTATTCAAGTAAAAAAATCTCCTTCTTCAGTTATTTGAAGGAAAGAGGTAGGTGCTTGTTCTCAGAAAAGGGCTTCAAGCTGTGGGCTTCATCCTCCCACACACCACCAACAGAACCTACACATTTTTGTCCATGTACTACACTATGTTTTGCAGGGCCAGGCCCTAAAAGTTAGATGCTGTATCATCCAGCTGCTTTAATGATCTTACTTACAGCATGCACTACTGTACTTACACACACACAATGGTTGAGGTTGGAAGGAACTTCTGAAGGTCATCTAGTCCAATCGCCTGCTCAAGCAAGGCCATCTAGAACCAGTTGCCCAGAACTGTCCCCAGACCAGGGAAGGATCACTTCCCTCAACCTGCTGGCAATACTTTTGTCTAATGCAACCCACAATAACATTAGCCTTTTCACCATAAGGGCACACTGCTGGCTCATGATCAACTTGGGTGTCCACCAGGACACCCAAGTCCTTTTGTGCTAAGCTGCTTTCCAGCTGGGTGGCGCCCAGCATGCACTGCAGCCTGGGGTTGTTCTTACTCCAGTGCAGGACTTTGCTCTTCTTCTTGTTGAACTTCATGAGGTTCTTGTCAGCCCATTTCTAAAGCCTGTTGAGATCCCTCTGGATGGTAGTATGACCCTCTGGTGTATCAGCCACTCCTCCCAGTTTTGTGTCATCAGCAAACTTGCTTGCTGAGGGTACACTCTGCCCATCATCCAGATCATTAATGAAGATGTTAAACAGGACTGATCCCTGGGGTACACTGCTAGTTACTGGCCTCCAACTGGACTTCGTGCCACTGGTCATCACACTCTGTGCCTGCCTGTTCAGCCATTTTTCTGTCCGCCTCGCTGTCTGCTTATCCAGCCCATACATCAACAGCTTGTCTATGAGGATCTTATGGCAGACAGTATTGAAGGCCTCACTGAAGTCCAGGTAGACAATATTCACTACTCTCCCCTCATCTGCCAGGCCAGTCATTTCATCATAGAAATTTATCAAGTTGAACAAGCATGACTTCCTCTTGGGGAAGCCATGCTAACTACTCCTGATGGCTTTCTTGTCCATAAGGTGCCTGGAAATGGTTTCCAGGAGTAGTTGCTCCATCACTTTCCCAGGGATTAAGGTGAGGCTGACCAGCTTGTAGTTCCCTAGGTTCTTCTGCTTGAAGATAGGAGCAACATTTGCTTTCCTCCAGTCTTTGGGCACTTCTCCCAGTTACCATGATGTACCAAAGATTGTAGAGAGTGGCTTTGCAATAACACCTGCCAGCTTCCTCAGCACTTGTGGGTACATCCCATTGGGGCCCACAAACTTATGTATGTCCAGTTTGCTTAAGTATTCCCTGACCTGATCCTCTTCCACCAAAGATGCATCTTGCTCCATCCTTTCCCCCTGGTCTCTGGAACCTGGGATTCCTGAAGGCTGGTCTTGCTAATAAAGACTGAGGTAAAGAAGCCAAGCAGTACTTCAGCCGTTTCCATGTCCTTTTTTCTCTTTTCTGGGGAAAGAGAACGATGGCAGGGCCACTCAAGCACTGCTTGTTTGCCTTTACTAGGATTCTGGGCACATTACAGGATGGCTGCACAAAAAGGGGAAATGCTTTTGACACATTTGACAAATCTGAATTTGGAACTGATAGGCAAGGTAGCAAAGAGTTATGTAATACTTAAAATGGTTTTGTACAGTCAGAATAATGAGTGATGAGGATTTGTTATAGGAGTTCTGCTGCTGTTATAGGAAGTTGAACGTGTGCCCTACGACAGCCAAAATTTATTCCAAATAACACCAAGTCTCAGCTTATGAATGTGGTTATGTCCTTTCTGGACAAAGACCTGATTGCACCTAATTTTTCCATCGCTTTGTATAATAAGACAGCTTCTTACAATCATAGAATCATAGAATTGTCTAGGTTGGAAGAGACCCTTGGGATCATTGAGTCCAACCATCTACCCTACTCTACAAAGTTCTCCCCTACACCACATCTAAACGTCTCTTAAACACATCCAGGGATAGTGACTCAACCACCTCCCTGGGCAGTCTATTCCAATGCCCGACCACCCTTTCTGTGAAAAATTCTTTCCTAATGTTCAGTCTAAACCTACCCTGTTGGAGCTTGAAGCCATTCCCTCTTGTTCTGTCATTAATTACATGTGAGAAGAGACCAGCACCAACCTCTCTACAGTGTCCTTTCAAATAGCTTCTTGACTCTATAGCTACATGCAGCATTAGATAATTTTGTCAGTTAGTCATCAGCACCCTGAATATCTTCTGTTCCTCTGAATGCACACGTCCATCTGTTTCATAAACTTTAAAAAGCCCAAGCAATTACTTTCATTAGTATGTTTAAATAACCACTATGGCACTAACCACTATTATTACATTTTTCCTGGAAAAAAAGGCAAAACGAGATGTGCTCTCAGAAGAGAAGCAGTTAAAGCATGCTATTATGCTTAAAACTGGAAGGAAAAAAATCCAGATTTTGTTGAGATGTTTTACCCTTCTGTTGAACTATTTCCTTTTCCTGACCAACTTTAATTGCTGATCAATGTATATTTACTGAAATTCAGAAAGCTAAATCCAATGAAGAACAGAATGATTGTCAACTGATCATGCAGTATATAATGCTAGCTGTCTAAATTAATGAAACAAACTTCAGCCCGATCTGTAAGAAAGATATGTATTTTGGGCAGAAAATTATCCAGACATGAAATTGGTTTACTGACTTTAAATTCTTTAGCTCAGATCTTTAAGCTCTATGTAAAAATGGGGAAAAAAAGCACCACTGTTTGGAGTTGTGAGTTTTTTTAACTTAAACACAAAAAATAATTTGTTATTGTGAGGGTGGTCAGACCCTGAAACGGGATGCCCAAAGAGATGATGGAGTCTCTGTCCTTGCAGATAATCAAAATCTGTCTGGACGCAATCCTGACCAACCAGATGCAGCTAACACCTTGCTTCGAGCAGGCAGGTTGAACTTGATGTTCCTTTCACCTTCAACCATGCTGTCATGCTGTGCTTTTAAAATAACCTCACAAACAATGTAGATTGAAAATAATTCACTGAGAAGGAGGTATATACATCTTTGATTGTGATTCTGTAATTTGCTGTGCTTTAAAAAAGCTAATAAAGTGAAAATCATCACTCCTGAAATCAGAGTTCCTTATACTGTTATGACTTTCTGAAATACAACAAAGTGAGTATGAGATCCAGCTGACATCAGAAGTTCTCAGCTTTGCTAACTTAAGACTCCAGGTCCCAGGGAGCACTGAACTAGGGTGTTTTTTGTTGCCTGAGAAGTATGATGTAACCTAAGGTAGTATATATTTTTTTCCAGAAGCATGTTGTGGATTACAATGATAGTTTGTAGGATATGTGAGTACTAACTGTTTCTATTCTGTAGTGAAAATACTGCTGTCATGCTCAGATGTTGTACGAAAGATTCCCTGTGGCTGAGAACAAGATGGAAAAGAAAGGGACAAAATGACTTGACTGCTTTTCCCTGTATCAATGAGAACACATACATCTTTGGCACGTGTAGGAGCTAATCTTAGCTAGATCAGTAAAATGTCACAGAAAAACACAGTGAAAGCAGAGAATGATTTCTCTTTAGAAAAGAGCAGAAATATTCATTACTGTATTTAGATGCTTAATTCTTCTTTAGCAAATCAAAGTTATGAATCAAAAGTAATCAGTCCTGCTATGCATTCACAGTAACTATATATGATTGCTGGAAAACGAATGTCGTAACACAAAGTCTGTTGTTTAAGTGTTAAGGGGCTTAGTCACTCATTTCTTTAATAAAGCTGAGCTATCATTTCACATCAATAGTAGAAAATTAGTTTCTCAGAGAAATTGAGACAATTATTTGATTTAGATTTTTATACTGAACATTTGTTGTTGTAGTTCTACAACTACTGTAATTCTGAACTTAAGTTTATGCACAAATAATAGTGAATGTAAATGGAAGCGTGGTATCAGTACTGGCTCTTAAGCCATGATTTTCAACAACTGTAACTTCAGGGAAAGCTTTGAGGACCCTGTTACTGTGGAAAAATATGAAGAAAGCAAAGGTTAGGTGCTTTTTTTCTGATGTGAATGTAGAAACATATGGTCCCTGTATAGCGATGCTCACGTATGCTTTTCAAGTTCTGACAGTAACTTTTGCTAGAAGTATCCTATCATTCTTCTTGACCCACTTCTTCCAGAAGCTCACATTCATGAGTAATTTATGAATATAGTAACCATCTTCAAAAACAGAATAGTCTTTCTGTTGTTAAAACTAACTACAACTGAACGACTGAAATGAGATTTTTAAAGAATTATTTGTGTAATTTTGGACATTCTTTTTCAGATAGATTAGCTACAACAACAGGAGAATGTGACAAAACCAGGACTTGACATTATCAATCAACCAGCCAAGAAAACTGTTAAGAACATCCAGCGTGTAGTCATTGAGGTGGCTTCATAAGAAGGTATGTCCCTTATAGAGGGACCTCCTGGTTTTCTGTAGATCATAAACCATACAGTCTATGAATGACTTTCCTCATAACATTTGAAAGCCCAAGTCAGGGGCTACTATGCATGACATACCTGTTCTCTCAGATCTCTGATCATATTGCCTAAATACCATATTATGAGTTTAGAAAATGTTATGTGACTGAATCCTTTTTTCTTCTTTTTTTTTTTTTTTTTTTTTTTTTTTTTCTCCTTGTGGGTGGTGGGGTGCAGTGGCTGGAAGCTATGCTTTTGGAGTTGAGCACAAAACTAGTAGTGAAATAACAAAATAACAAGGCTGGGCAGTACAGTGTATCAGACACTTGAGAACCTACAGTCAAACCAAGACTGAACCTAAGCAAGAAAAACAAGAAACTTAAGTAACCTAGTTTTGTCTTACTCTACCCCTTACAGTTAACCGACAAAGACTTAATTCTGGAAGAGATGGGACATTGAAGAAGATGCCCTTTTCCTTTTCTTACTAATCTCACTTGCTCCTCAGAAAATATTTGCTTGTGATCACTGAAATCCTTGTGTCCAAATTTCTGATTCGGATAGTACTACTACCTCCAAAGGGACAGCAGGTTATTACCTGCACTAGCCGCAACCATCCTTTGACTATCTTGCGCAGAGTACAAATCCTGATTATCAAAGGTTTTCATATCTGCTGCAGTTCCTAAGATGCACAGTTCCAACACGATGACAGCAGAAGCAGTGGCTAAATGTATGCCCTGGCAGTCCTCTGGTCTCCTCAGGGACTGAACTCCTCAGGGCATTTGAGTCCAGCAGATTTCTCCCTACGCTTCCATAGCTGTGGTGAACAGCTTGTGTGTGTACTCACAGAGAACACGATGGATGACGAATCTCTGAGCCAGGGATTATCAAGGCCTTTCACGAAGGAAATCTAAGGGCTAATGTTTCTCTCTTAAATTCAATGTGATTACTAATGGAGACTAAATAAAACCTAAGGTTCAATGTGAAATGTGGTATAAACAAGTGAAGAACATGTTGAAAGAAGATAAACAGTGCCCTTTAGTGCACTACTTTGTATAAATCTAAGTTTGTGTATTTAATATTTAATAGCTCATCATGAACTATAAACCACTGAACCAATAAATTAGTCTTTTGTGCAGTATTTGCAATGCCTTTCTGAAGTCCAATTATGAAAGTGCTTCCCCTTCCCAATTAATCCGGGTTGTTACTTTCTTAAAAGTTGAGATACTTTATGCATGGTTTCCCTTTTGTAAAACCATGCTGAATATCTAAGCAGTAAAACAAAACGGATTATGCAGTGGTATAAATAATGCAGATCTTGAGTGTTAATTGAAGCACAAGGCAAGGCAGAGTCATGGCCTGAACTTTCAATTGCTTCTTGCCAAAGTAATTCTAATTGACCTCAACGGGACTGTGCATGTGAGTTCAAATTACTCCTGTGAGTAAATATTAGGAGGTTAGGTCCTTATCACTCCAGCATGCCTGAAGCAGCTTTCTTTTCAGACATACTGGAGTTCTTCTTTTAAGTGTTAACTGTTGAAGAGAATTAATTAAAATATTTCAAAGAAACCTAAAATTTTCCTTTAAAAATATCTTTTTAGTCTTATTAATATAATCTGGAACAAAATTTACTTCATTGCAATTTTTTTTTTATCAGTGCTTAAGACACAGTACATTTTGCTTTATTCTTCCCTTTTCCCTTTTGATTTTTAAGCCTCACCCTTTGACTGAGATATGGTCGAATGGTTCTTTCTTCAACATGCCCCCTTCCTTGTCTGCCTCTATTATGGAAAAACAAAACCGGAAGAATTAAGCATCTCCCAGTTGTGCTTTCCAATAGAAAATTAAAGTATTGCAAACAGATTACTGTGCCACAGGAGGCACATTGTGGGATATATGATGACAGCAGGGCTTTGAAATTCAAATGTAGTTCTTTTTCTTTGAAATCCTGCCATGGGTGTATCTCTCTCAGCACTGCCCTGAAGCTGAAACAGCTGCTTTAGTTTCCTTTTACAGTGATTCACTAATCATTCAGTTGGAAGAAGAGGGGCTCAATTCTATAATTTAGTAACAAGTGAACAAAAAGGCACACTGTACTTGGTAGTTTCCAGACCAGCTTTTGATAACTCAGAATAATACAAAATCACAAGAATCTTAAGAACGGCACTTTCTGTGATCGCGATGCTTCTCTTAGATGCCCCGACAGACTCAGTGTACTGGAGCATTCAATCAACTTGCCCTTAAATTTTTAAGGTGGATAAAACTTCAGCTTTTCTCAGCAGTGAAAGTGACCTTTAACATAAGGCTGAGCTACTCGGTTACTTATTTCCTGTGTTCTTTTCTTTTTTTTTTTTCCCCACTGAGATTGAGTTGGTAATTTAATTAAAGTCTCTTAATTTTTACTCAGTTCCCTTCAATAATGCTCTGTGTACTGATTCCTCAAGGCCAGCCAGCCAATATATGCTGCCCTCCTATTTGGGAAATTCAGCGGCATCCTGCAGGTGCTTCTGAAAACTCTTTGTCTTTTAGTATTTCACTGCTATCCTGTGAGAATGCAGAACATATCATTGCTTTTCTGGAAAATGTACTTGTCTCTCGTTTGAATAGCATGTCCTACAGCTTTGACAAGGAAGCAGTGTGAGGCAAAGGTGAACCTCATGGCCAGGTGAAAAAGGTTTTACCAGTCAGGAGGCCTGAAAGGAAGAGTTAAACTATCAGGACAGCAGGATAAAAGTCTCCTCAAAATAAACAAAAAAAACCCCTAACGGTAACTATATAGAAAACAGTAAGGAGGATGAAACCACCCAAAATCCAGAAAGGAAAGAGCAGGACAGGTACCAAAGTTTGATTATAAGGCATACATTACGATCTATTTACCTACAATATATACAACACAAAATTACATTGATATTTTCCTGTTTTCCTGTAATACCATTGTTTGATGAGGTGATTAATGTCAGCTTGCATAACTTATCTAACCAATGGAAACCTCATTTTAAATCTCAGGCTAGAGAGCTCAACTTACATTTAGTTAGGATTCCTGAAACAGGTTCTTTGCTAAGTATTTCTATCTGTTTCAATATATACCCTTACTCTTCCCCCCACAGTTGCATATCTTTCCCTCCAGTTTAGTTTAATCTATCTTGTATCCCAAATATTTTGAATATATCTAATGAGGGTTCTCCTTTACCTGTTGCTATTCCTTAGATTCTCACTGTAGAGAATCTTCCTCCATGTACCAAACTCTGTGACATTCACTTTGTCAACACTCAGACTTCTGAAACTCCTGAAAGTTACACTATCATACTTTCAATAGGTCACCACAGACCAATATTTTAGAGCATGTTATCTCTCATGAGTCAACAGGGTAAATTGTCTGTTTTTATAACAACATTTTGTGAGAGAGGAAGGATGAAGGTAGAAGGACCGAGTGTGATTTTACGGTACAGGCTATGTCAAGTGCAAACCCAACTGATAAAACACCGCAGTGTCCTCCAGCAAGTGCTTCCCAAGTAAAGTTGTGCTATATATAGCAGCTATCTTGTGTCTGTCATACAGCATTGCCAGTCGTAACACTGCAACAATTAAGTGACTCAACCACCTATTCAGGGTTGCTTTTCTTACCCATGCACACAGAAACAGCTGTTTCGCTGCCTTAGGCGTTCCTTTTCTTTGACACCTACTTGGCACAAGCTGTTTGCCAGGCACTTGCTGACGCATTCAGTCAGTTTTGCTGCTGCTGCTGCTTTTTAGCGATGAAGCCTGGAAGGCTCAAACATACTCTAAGCTGCAAAGCCTGCAAATTGCATCCACATCCACAGATGTGAGGACTTGACTTTTTAGGTCACCTTTACGATTCCTGGACAAAATTAGTGTTGCAGTGGGGCGGCAAAAGAGAGAACTAGCAAACGTGACTGCCATGGCAACACAATGCTAAAAATTACAACCCAGCAATATCCTCGTCAAAGAGGCATGGCGCAGCTTTGTTACTACAGATACTACCAGCAGAACACCAGACAGAATAACCTGCAGTACAGTCACAAATTTTAGCGCTCTCAAGCACATTAGAGGCATATATTGTTGTTTCACTTTTATGAACCACAGTATTTTTATCACCTCATGTATAACTTTGTATTACCTGTCAGGCAAGAACTATTCAAATACATGCTCTTCATTTATATTTGAAAAAAACCCACCCTGATATTCCTCATACTCTCTTACTCATCCTCCTGTAAGGTAATTAAGAATCTTACTTGCTATGGGAACACCATTTGCTAACCAGCTTATATTAGGCTTTGGGTTGCCGTTAGCTCTGCAGATCAATGTACCATCTTCTCCAGGAGACAAGACCAAGTTTCTGGGTGCCGTTATCCAGTATGGAGCAGCTGGGGTTAGGAAGAGAAACACAGCAATTGTTTTCCAAAATTATGTACAGAAAATCATAAGGCACTGTCATGGTAACCAGAAGATAATTCAAAGAAGTTATGTACAAATATAGACTTACGCTTACACTGTTATTTTTTAAAAATATATATATATATATCTCATGCTCAATGATTAACTGGCAGATTATACTTCGGCTAAACTGAGCTATTGGCTACCCACTGCATTAAAATTCTGAGATAAGCAACAAGAGGTTCTTTGTTTCATTGAGGGTTGCCTGCTTTGAATCTCATTTTCCTGTCCCAAAGAAAGCAAAATTTATCTGAGTATGGCATCTGCAGAGACTAGAGTGATCTTTTGATTAATTTCAGAGA
Source organism: Vanellus vanellus (assembly GCF_965231255.1). Taxonomy (NCBI): domain Eukaryota; kingdom Metazoa; phylum Chordata; class Aves; order Charadriiformes; family Charadriidae; genus Vanellus; species Vanellus vanellus. Next base: position 32,344,548 of record NC_138905.1, on the reverse strand, counting down.
TATCCATGTACACAGTAGTTATGCTGTTAGACATTAATTCAGGTTTCATTACATAAAAATATTTCATGTCAAGGGTGAAATTTAGAAATGGCAAAGTCCTTGGTCTCACCAAATTCAATGGAGGATTGCAGTGGGGCCAGATATTTACCCGAGACAGCTGAATACATACAGAGATAGAAATGGATGGAACACTGTCCTTACCAAAAAATACTCATTTGTGTTTCCATCTCTTTTACAATAAATAACCACAAATAGCATATGTTATCACATCTTGCAATTAGATTTTAGGTTTTGGACTGATGGACAGATGCAAACAGAAAATTAAGCTTCTGCTGTTAAAAATGAGGTTGAATGTGATCATAAAATGATGCTGGTCTACAATAAAATAAATGGCTATTTAGCATGCAAAATAAGCACTACAGTTGATTATTTCAATGACTAATTAGCTGTCATTCTAGGTTTTGTTTCACGGTATTCAAAACATGCTTACAATTCCTATTTGGACAAACAGACTCTAAGTCTTTTTATAGCTAGTAAGACATCATCTTGGGTAAAAAACCGTGAAGAAGATAGAAAACCAGAAATGTCAATTAAGAGAGAAAAAGGAAGAAGAATGTAAGACTGTAAGACAATAGTAAAATAGAGAAGAGAAAGAATTTGGGCTATATGAATGAAGAGCAGAAAAGATGGAGAAAATAAGAAGGAGATGAAGAAGAGAGGTGGGCAGGAAGATACAGAAACAAGGGAAAGAAGCAGTCTTATGACAGATAATCAAAGGACCTAAAATAAATGTAGCACTGGTACAAGCTAAGAAATTATTTTAGTACTGTAAAATCTCAATTTAGCCTGATGCTTTACAAAATAACATATTAAAAAAATAAAATGAGAGTAAAGTCCTTCCAGTGGTAGAATTCAGTTGGTTTACCGACCATTTCATCAGTCTTTTTTTTAACCACTATCATTCATCTTTTCAGCTATATTTTATCCTGTAAAGCTTACTTCAATCTTGCGTTCTGAACATTGACAATATTACATTAAGGATTATTTTAGTATTACCTTTCACAGTTACTGAAATTACATGATGAGCAGAACCTAATATATTTCTTGCTATACATTTGTAGTTCCCAGAGTCAGCTTCAGAAACGTCTATGATCTTGAGAGTTTTCTTAAAGTTTTCAAAAAATGTTCTGTTGGCTGGCAGTTCCCCACCCTCTTTAATCCAGCGGATTACCGGTGTGGGTCTGGAGAAGGAAAAGCAGAGACCGAATTTAAGAACTGGAGAAAAGGAAGACAAGAGTTCAATACATTAATTTTTTGAACATTTGTTTAACAAATAATTATTTTAAGAGCCTTTAACCAGATTCTGGGGCACGTCCAGCAAACGTGCAAAATATGCCAGCATTTGTTTCTGGGAAATGACAAGCCTCACTAGCATTGTCAATGGCCATCTGTTCATAGGCTTAATAATTATAGAATACATTTGTCTGCTGATTAATCTAAAACCCCTGATGGTTAATAAATGAATACATGTGTATTTCAAATCTTATTGGAGTTATACTATTAAATCATGGTGCTTTAAAAGGTAGCTTCTAGATAATGACAAGTTTATAATTGTCCTTTATGTGAGCAATATCCTAACACTTCATCAACGTCATAAATTTTACAACACAGATGTAAGGAGACAGAAATATTTCCTATGAGAAATCAAGAAAAGAACATCAGTGCTGAGTCAAGTATACCTACTTGTCACTGCACCATGTCTAAATCTTGGCTATGCCCCATGTTGTCCACTGAAGTTGAAAGTTGTCGAAAGACATGGAGATATACTTTTAAAATTACAAGGAATTACAAGGTGTTGCTTACTGAGTAGAATGTCCTCTCTCAAGTAGTAATGACTCAAAGCAAATATTCCCTTTGCAGTCTAATATCATGTATTTTATAACAGAGGCACCAAGCAAAGTTGACTTTTAATTATGGTATCGATGATCATGAATAGTTGCTTTGAAAAAAATCTGAATCTGGCCCTTTGTGAGCAACTATGTAAGCTTCCATCATTGAATTATTTTTTAAAAAAAATACACGATGGCTAAAGACACAAAGTAATACAATGTTTGGATCACTGAATACTTTTATTGCAGGGTTGTCAAAAAGCATGTAACTGTATTACCTGTATGTAAGATTACCTGAGCTGATGCTACCCCCACTCCTTGTTGTGATTTCGCTAGTGGTGCTGATGCAAAGATACCTCAGCAGACTACAGCTGAGACAGAAACACTGCACTAATGCTTGTATCAAGCTGTGTCAAGCTGTGCATGAGCGTGCCCTGTGGAGTTTATGCAAGTGAATGCATATGCATGATGTTGCGCTGCATCATTTGCAGTTACTGGCTTTCCTCCTGGCTACATCAGAGCACTCTGCATTATATGTTTTTTTGCACTGTAAACATGTTTACAGGTCCTGAAATAGGTACTAAAGATTTTCCACTTCTGCACTAACCAATCTATTCTTCAGATTTCTTCCTGATAATGAAATTGTTTCAAGATCAAACTAGTTCCTAAAGTTAAATTGTTCTTTAGTCATTTTCTACTTGCACAATAACCAGCAGAAGCAAATGTGCATTACATAGAAGAAACAAGTACCAATTAAACTCAATTACTATGAGAAATTGAATGTAAGGAGCTGAAGGTATGTTCTAACAACTCCCACTTAGATGATCTACTAAGTAAATATTAGCATATGTGAGCAGCTTTTTCAGATTCGACCAGCAGATTGTTATCTATTTTTATATAATTTGTGAGCCTGATTGTAAATTTAGGAAAAAAAACAGGTTTGATTCCTGAATGCAATTCTGCAAATGTGTGTCCGAGTTTACCCTATGGCATTTCTTGCTTCTGTCCTTTAAAAAAACAATTGTCCAGCCTGAATCCCATGTGCAGGGTTTGGGGATATAAGAAGGCAGAGGCTGTATTTACGTTCATAGTCAGTTTTAAAATCTGATGATGCCCAAGTAAATGGTGGACTTCCTTAAAAGAGCTCTTTCTGTTATACATTTCTGTTTCTTTAAATACCTAAGCTTATACAGTGGTAACATTTTAAGCATCTCTGAAATGTTTCCCTCTGTTTCTGTATTTTTATTTAGAAAAACACTGTCTAAAAAGTAACTCACAGTCCTGCTGCAATGCACTCCAACAAAAGCACATTTCCTCTGAGTTCCACTTTGGTACTTGTGCTACCTGTTGGTGTTAGAAGAACTGGCTGCCGCTCTGTAACTGGCTTTGCTGGAACAAGAAAAAATAAAATAATTAATTTCTAAGTTTTATTTGACTACTGATCAAATGTATACATCCATTCTCACGTTTTGGACAGAGATTTCGCTCCACATTGGCCATTTAATTAAAAATCATTGTGTTACACAAGTACACAGCTCAACAAATTAGGTTTTGGACAGACATAACATATCTCAACCTGTTACATTTTGAACACATACATGAAAAATGTTATTACTGAAGATGGGAGCAACTGATACTTAGTTTTTACATAGGCAACTATGCAGCCTGATGGATGGCCACTGAGCCTTAATCCTAAACAGTCCCTATTCACTTCAGCAGAACCATTACCGGGAGTAGAGGTCACTGATATGAGTCATAGTGCAAGACCGAAAGTTACCAAAATTTCTGGATTTCCATCAAAATACAAGAAAAGCAAAGTTATTATATTCAGAAATATACACGAAGGGGATAAAAGGTACACTCCACTTTGCAATATACTTTGTTCAATATTTTCTAGACAACGTGAGGCATCTTTTCAGAAGTTAAGCCTTGTACTCTCCTCTTAGTATATATTTAACTTTAATTCAAGCTGTTTCCCAGTCTGGTAATAAAGAACCATTTATTAACCCGCAAGAAATAACCACAGTAAACAGACAGCTATAAATACAAGACCCATTTCTGACATTATACTCTGTTGGCTTTTGAAGTATTATGGTATTTCATGTGCCTTGATGGAAGTCAGAAGAAGAGTGCTCTCTGTAATAACAGAGTGCTTTCTGTAAATACTCTAATGTTCTTTTATAGCAACTTTAAATTATAGGATTAAATTGCTCTAAAGTGCAGTAGCAGTCTGGATCAGTACAGAAAATTGTCTTTTTTAAAAATGTTAACAGAAAAATAATAAACTCTTGTTTATTAGGGTACAGGATTTACTCATAGAATATCACAAATAGAACACTTAAATTTGAATACAGTATGCGCTATGAGTTCCTTAAAAAACTAGTACACAAAAGTTGGCAGAAAAGGGCAGTCTGAAGTCAAGAACGCAGCTGACAGTCACAGGCAATAACTAATCTACCCAGTTTTGCCGCTGCTGAGGGCTGCTGACTCCTTTTGCGAGACTATGAAAATTAAGAAGAATATACCTCTGGTATTTCTGAGTTGTGAGCCAACCAAATCATGTTTTCCTCACTAACTGTAGCTAACACATCATTATGTGTTCAGGTACATATTTCTTGTTCATTTCCAAATGGCATCTTACTTTTATACAGAGAATTACAATGATCTGTGCCCTTGCTTTATTTTAGATTCTGATAAGTTATGGCTTAATATGTACAAAGCCTCATTTGACAAGGAAAAAGACAAAAATAGAAGAAGTAAGTATTTTCTATCTGTCTCACACAATATCAAGTGGAGAGTCTAGAACCTCAAGTGTTACTGTATCAGCGTTGCTCCAAAGTCAGTCTTGCTAAACACACATATACCTGTTTGGGAGGGAGGATTAATTCACAATATAAAAAAGACCATTCAACACAGATTAACGTAAAGATCAGCTTAAACACCAGACAAACAAAACTCATTTTTCCCCTACAAAGTTACTTATACAGATAGTATTAAAGTGTTTAGATTTTAATTAATTCCAGTTCTACACTTATGAAATATGTTAAAAATGAATGGTACATTGAAGAAACTATTAAATGTGAAGTGCATCTGTTAAATGCTTAATTGTTGTTACTTATTATGCAGCATATGATATTGAATAGTCCTAGTGATAATGAACATATCACACTACTAGTTGAATTGGAGGAAAAACATAAGCAATCTACACAGTATAGAAGAAATCAAATAGACAATTTTTAAAATCTGCCCCAGTGTGAAAGGACTCATTTATTATAACAGTTTGTATTTTTTATGAGCCATATGTAACAACAGCATTGAAACATTAAATATTTGAAAGGGTCACACTGTGCAGTCCCTTTCTAAAGCATGTATTATCACCAGTACTAATAGATACCTTTATTAGAAACTGAAAAGGAAGCAAAAGGTTAAGTAGCCATGGAGGTGAAGTTAGTTAACTAAATGCTACTGTGAAACAGGGAGTATCAGTGGGGGCCAGTGTAACTCACCACCATAAATATCAGTGTCACTCAAATTAGCAGCTATAGTGTCATTCAATGAATCCACTGAAATAAACAGAATATCATGAAGAATGCATACAAGAGGGATAAATCAAAATACTGGGAATCAAAAGGAGATGATATGGCCACGGTGAGTTAATCAAATGATTGATTAATTTGTTTCAATAGTTACAATAATAATAATAACTTGATATTCTTGGACATGAAAACCCTTTGAAAACTATTATTTTTTACACTGTATTTCTTGAATATTTCAAATCTTGCAAAACATTTTTTTCAAAAGACAAAGCCTGATAAAGGGAAAAAATGACAGCTTTTAAAATGAAATATATGCCAGGAATACTGGAGATTACACTTTAAGTTTATACAGTAATGTCATTTCTTATTCAGAATTAAAATGATAAAATTCCCTAGTGTAACACTCCTTAACTTTGGCAAATAACTTGAGAATTCTGGATAAATACTATGTAAGTATATAATTAGGTAATGCAATACCTACTTGAAAAGACTTTTACAGAAATGGGTTGTTTCTGCTGTATAGTTTGCGTATGATTAAATCTTGCATAGCAGATATAGTCCTCCCGGGTATCTTCTGGTTGTACATTAGAAAAATAAAGGTCTCCATTTAGACCTTGGGAAACTCTTTCACTTTGAGGCAGCCTTTGGAAAGCTGAGAGAAAACAAAAAAAACATTATCTTAATTATAATACAAACTCCATTATTATGATCTGCAGACTCTACATTCGTTCGATTACGCTGTTTGAGGATTTGTAAATATATAGACATTTCTAAGTTTCCTCTTGAGCTCCCTTGTCTTCCCATTCTTCCCCAGTGTGTTAATCTACAACTTACACTAATATCTCCAGCTGCTTTTGGCTTCGTGCTTTTTGGCTGCATGTCTGCTTTTTCTTTGTTTCTACAGAAATGGAAATTCTTTGAATTTTAACTAAGAGAAAAACTCTACCATCTGTGATCTTGGTAAGTAATGATCAATGTGTAGAAAAACCGCAAAAAGAAAACTAATTCTGCATAAAAAACAAACTCACCATTATCCATCCAAAATATTATAGGTGGTGGTAAGCCAACAGGAGGTCTGCAGTGTAGTACTAGTGAATCACCTTCTCGAACCTGATTTGGTTCTAGTTTTTCTTTTGTCCACAAAGGGGATCCTATAGAAAGTAATTTTAACACACATGCAAATTATGGATTGACAAAAATTCCAGAATTTAAGGAAGAAATGCACATAATACTCCAGAAAAAAAGGAGAAATACATGCATCAGAATGTTAAGTCCTATCATGTTTACTAAAGATTTAATTTTTGATCTTTCTTTATGTTTTCTTGGGAGAAAAGTAGGTTTCCTTTAAAGCTTTTATAACAGCAATGATTTGCTGAAAATATAATCAACTGATTCAAATTATTTTGCCTACTCACTAAAGGTTCTGCAACAGTATCTTGGAAAGTTTTAACTAAAATAATGCAAAACAAATAAACAAAGCGATGCATTAAATTAGAAAAAAAGGCAGACATTCCTGAAACAGTATTACACACAGAGTTTTATTAAAATGTGAGAACCGAACAATTTAAGCTGAGAAGCTTGAAAAATTGATCTGAGATAAGAATCACACAAAAAGCCGTAGAAACAGTCTACTATCAATCAAAATTTCTTAGCTTTATCTTCTTTTTGGTCCCAGTCTGTTCTGCATTAAGGCTCTTATAAAAACTATAGAATACAAACATCAGAAAGGGAATGAAAAATTGTCCTCAACAATGACGTGCATTAAGGATTTAAACATTTTGTTCTAATTGTAGTGTAATATATACAAACCAATTTTAAACACGATAGGTCATCCAGATGTACAAAAAAAAAAAAATCAGGAAAGCATTTTGGTTAATAAATTTTCTAAGGAATATTGGAGAGAAAATGCAATACATTATTAAATCTGAAGATCAGAAACCATACAATACCTTCTAACATGATGACTTTGATGATATAAGTTTTTAAGACAGGAAAAAAACACGAAACATACATAAGAAAATAAGCAAACCAAAGTGTTTCACATTTTATGAACATCAAGAGCTTCACTTACTAGAAGGCCTTATAACAATATTGTTGGAAATGGCTGCTCCTCGTTCATTCCTTGCTGTACACTGGTATACTCCTTCATATGCTTCTGCTTTCCCACCATTCATAATATTTATAACAAGGGTCCCTGAATTTGGTTTCATTGTTACCTGGGCATCTTTATCTATATCAAAATGAGTTCCATTGCGTGTCCAGGAGAAGCTAAAAAAATAAAAACAAAAAGAAAATTTTCTTCCTCAGTTGCCTTTTGTACATTGTATGGAGAAAAAAAAGAAAAACGTAATTTTCAATAATGCATGGTATTTTTTCTTTAGCAGATAAGTCAGACTTGTTCCCAAACTAAATTAACTAATAAAGTAATAGAGCATTTTTTAATATAAGAAATCTGGGAATATTTTAAGATAAAAGGCCTGGCTGAACTTGTTAACAGGAGCCATTTCAAAGCCAATATTTAAAAAAAAATACATTAAAAGATTCTGCAGTTAATCGTATATGGAAAAGAACTGATTTTTTTTCTACTAAACATGATACAGTAACATCTGCGAGAACTGATATTGCTAAAGCTGCATTAGCATTTCCATTATAAAACCTATTGTTGAAAGGGTTTATAAACCTGCCTTTAAAAACTTGCTCTGGGCTGAAATGTGTAATCTCAGGTCCCAGCAGGAGATCATTTCTTTTAAATGATTTGGCCATTTTAAAGTTATGCAAGCGAATTAAAGACTGTGTGGTGAGTTTGATTTCTTTTCACTTCTTTAATGCAAACAACCATGATTCTTTAAATGAAATTTTGCAGGGCGATAGCCCATAATTAATGTAGTAAATTTATACTGGTGTTACTCAAAGCAAGACATGTTTTGAAAATTAGTCACTAAAAACGAAGACTATTAGAACTCATTAAAAAAAGTAAAAAAGCAGATTCATAGTCTGCCACTTATACTGCCGTAAACACCAGTATCTTACTTATGCTTTGTTAATGGCCAAAATATAATGACAGAGAGCTAGACCAACCCCTGTGAAGTGCTGAGCACTCACAGGTTCAGATGTTGTGAACAACCCTTTTCCTACTTGTTATATTTCAGCTTCATAATCTTAAACACAAACACTATATATACTTAACTGTTTAGGATGCTTCCACAAAGTATAAACATATCCTGTACTAGAAAAGCTCAAATTTTAAGCCACTCAAAATTGTGTGCTGACCTTCTGGTGTCAATTAGCTGTCAATTGAGTGCTGACCTTCTGCAGGCAAGACTGGACACACTATTTGCACTTGGGGGGGGGGCAGAGCAGAAGAAGTGGACCTGACTAGCAGCACTAGTGGTGCTTTCGGGAGGACTAGTGTGCATAGTGAACCAATAGTGAACCTCTTTCTTACGACCTTGCGGGTGAAGCTGGAGAACATGGGGTTCCTCTAATCCTCAGCTACCAATACCACTGAAGCATACAGGGAACTGTAAAGTATCTTCAAATGAGAGGTCACAAATGTGGTACATAACCCTGAATGTGAGCTACATCAAAGTCAGAATCTTTGCTGGTCAAGCTATAGGTAGCAGCACAGCCATAAAACGTTATGGCAGCTGCTTTCACCAATAAAAAGCTACCTTGTTTTAATAAACAACTCACATTCTGAGCTGAGAAAGTTCATGTTCAACTTCAGAGCTTTGAACCAGCTCAAGTTCCAATATGCATTTGCAGGTCATCAAGACTGATGGACCAGACTAACTATTGAAATAAATTATTTGGATGTCATATCTTTAAAAATAAGCAAAACTAAGCACAAGCTTATAAAACTCATTAGAAAATTCTGCACTTAAATCCTGTCACTTCCTCTGTAGCAGTGGAACAAAGTGAGACAACAGTTTGGTGGGAAAGGTGAAGCCGTAGAGCAGAGCTCTGGCACATGATCAAATATGTCAGTCTCACAGACATTGCTCTTAGTCTCTCAGGTAAATCCAACCCAAAAAAGGCCTTCAAGAAAAACATCCACAGAAGCAGTACAGTTGTCCCAAAGTGCACAATAATCATCTGACCCTCCAGCTCAACACTCAGACTGTTGAGAACGGCATCGTGCCTGCCAAATTAAAATGCTGGTAAACACAGAAGCTTTATGGCACTCCTACCATTAACAGAACACTAGAAAGGCTGACAGTATCACAGAAAAACTCCGTCTTCTCCATTCTGCCGCCCAGCATGATAATGACCATGATCCCAAGGCAACCAGAAGGAATAATGTAGAGAAAACCCTAATTATTCAGAAGAAGTACATTTAATGAGCTCTGCGTGTGTGTCTGAATGAGCAATTATAGACTGACCTTGCAAGTAAGTTGTAGCATAACACTACTGAGAATAGAGAGATGCACATTCCTCTTTGTAGTCTCTGAAATAAGAAGCAGTTACTAGCAATGCCAGAATGCATCACGGCTACTGCTGTTTCCAGTGCAGGTAACTCAGTACCCTGAAATGAGTAGTTTCAAGATACTGAAACAGCGCCTTAAAATGGAAGATGATCAGGAATCTGATCTACACACAGCGTTACCACTTCTGCCAAAACTGAAACTTTAGGCTATTAACTACACTTGGTAAATCAAGGCTACTGATCATTAAAACTGATACACATTATATAATGTTTTTTGTCAAGATGAGCCTCATAAAACTGAATGATTTACAAAACATTAACTTTCAATTTATTAGGGTTACTCTGAATTTATTCAAAATCTATTCATCCTAGACACTATGCCTAAATCTGGAATGTGATCCAGTTCATACTATAGCGGGCGCTAACTGCTTTCCACGGGCATTCACCTACCCTCTCCTGTAATAACCGAGTATTATTTTATTGTTAGAGCTTTAAGGAGAAAAAAAAATGCTATAGTTACTTATGACCATAGAGAAGTTAAAATGTCAAGGAAGAGAAGAGTCAAATTTGTGCCACTTTCTACTAGCTGTTTAAATTACAAAGACAGGAGTGCGTGCATGTTTCTGTGTGTTCAAGCACACACATATGCATGTAACTCGTTAGTTTACAAAAGTTACATTATTTTCTCCTAGTTTTCCTAGTTAGGCCAACAAAAGCAAAACAAAATGCTACTAACCTAGGCGGTGGCTTTCCTTTTGCTTCACACTGTATTACAATATTCTCTCGAGGGTCAACAATGTAATCTTTTGGAGATTGCCGAGTTATCGTAGGAGGTTGCGACACTTCATTATGGAATATAAGAAACAGAGAGGAATTTCACAATATTTTCAAAGTATCAGCGAGACAGTTTTGTAAGCAGATAAAGCAGAATTGCAATTAGCAATCAAATCATCGCGACAAGAGTGAGATTAAAGTATCCTTTATATTAAGCGGCTGAAGCCCTCTACTCTTGTAAATCAGTGTAGCTGTACTAACTTCCAACTGAGCTACGCCAATTTACAGCAGATGAGCATCTTGGCCAAAAAGCTTAATGGATATCATTTCCATACATCAGATTTCAACACATTTTCACAAAACCAAAGGACACTTGAATTCTAAGTCCAACATATCCTGAATGAAAGGTTGTGAGACACAGACCCACACAAAATGTTTTTTACCACAGAGAAGGAAAAAAAATACATTCGTTTGTATTTTTAAACATTTTATGTATTTCCAGTTTCTCTATGGGTGAAAACTTTTCTCAAATTTATTTGTGCTCAACATAATTGAATTTACCTACAAAGCATGCTTTTAGGAGCTACTTTTCAGGAGTAAAAAATATGTTAGAAGTAAAAGACTGTAAAAAATGTCAGACATAGTAATTAGTTTCCAAATAGAGTAAACATGTAGGAAAAGTCTAGTACTGATTCTCCGTAAAAAAAAACAACAAAAATACAGTCAATCTTGTGAATTGCCCCAGGAGAAACAAACATGTAACATTTATGATTTATCAAGTACTGTAGAATGAGTAGCACAAACCAGAATTTAAGTAGTTGGCACCTACCTATTTAAAGTAATTTATAATCTGTTACCATTATCTATGTCCATTTTTGCATTAAAAAAATCCCTGGTTATGATATTAGAACAGTGAGAAAGGTGTCTTCCTCAACATTGTTCATCTGTTTATAGTTTAGTGACACCTAAAGGAACCAGTTTAATAACATGTCCATGAACATCCCCGTCTAAATGTTGTAAATTGACTGTCCAGGAATACACTTTGCTAGTACTTTGGGGTCATTTCTAGCCACTTTAGCAAAATATTTCAATCATTACAGTTAGCTTTGGTCTCATGTCACACTTAAGTACTCTTGCACAGAAAGAGGCAGCCATCTGTAAAGTCCTACCCATAAGAAATAGCCAGGAAAAAAAATCAGATCATGGAATCATAATGAGATATAGCAGCTAAGCAAAACAGAACAGGCCATCAGAGCTGGGTTTTGCTCCTCTTCCTCACTGCAGAGAGGAGAGTGCTTAAAAGAGGAAGGTGACATTTTTACATGATGACGACTTTTTCTGTATTTCTTTAGAGGCACTTTGAAGACAGCCCTTTTCCTTTTCAGAGGTAGTTCTTGGGACTAGTACACGTCAGATGTTTATTTGGGAAAAGCAAGCACACTCTGAAAAGGGACGTGACACAAACACTGCCCAATATACAGGATACTCCATCTGAGGCACATTAAAGACCTGAAGTCTCCACTCCTGTTCTATGCACTGCACTTCAAAGTCATTAAATTAACCATGACATTACAGCTGAGTTAAGAGATACCATAAAAAAATTAGGTCTCCTTAAATAATTCTATCTGCTGTTTTTTAAGGACACAAAAGTATCTCCAACTCAGACATGTAAAATAGTATATAAGTACATATATACCAATGAATTTTTTTTTCATCAAATATATTTACTCCTGAAAGTAGTAGTAAAACATTGCTCATGCTGACACTGAGTAAGGTTTTTAATGTTCAGATAGCACATAATCAAAAATCACACAATTAATTTGTTCAAAGTATCAGAACACTGATTTACATACAGTAGTATTTTCTGAACACTGCATGCACAAAACATCTAGCTACAGCAAACCAACTAATCAAAAAAATGTCAGAATCACACACTTTTGGACTGCAAATTCAATTCACAACACAATCAGTATTAATTTTCAGCAGCACACAGCCTAATTTTTGTGGACAAGAACTTACATTCTTCTAGAAGTTTTGCTTTTATTCCCCCATCAGAATCAGCAGTTGAATGGACAAATGAAGATTAAAGAGAAACATTTGTTAGTTAAAAGAAAATTAGAATTTTTGAGAGGGAAGATAAGTATCTCTGACAAGGACATCGGCCACCATTAAAAAGAAAATATTTAAAACATGTAGAACCGTAACCCATGCGGCGATGCCTGAAATTCCAGCCACGATTTCCATTCTGTCAGATATTACTACATTTATCTCAAAGTTAATGGTACAAGAAACTTTTCTGAAGTGTTGAGTTTTTAAGGGCAACCATGATTTTGGCCTTGCAAGGACACAAAACACTGATACCGAGGAGACAGCAAATCAGAATTAATGGAGTGCATTCCCCTCATGCTGCAGTCAATATCAATCCACCCATATGCTCATATGGAAGAACAAAGAGAATGCTTCAAGCTAAAATTACTCTTACAAAGACAAAAGCACCCAATTCTACTCAATAGGCATGCAATCCTTTTTGGTTTGAAAAATAACTAAACAAAAAAAATCATCTTTGTTCTCACATCTTTATTGTTTACTTCAAATATATTGCATACATGTCTCCTCATCAATAATATTTTACAGCAAGTCAAACTGCTTTTGGTCAGCTACATTGTCAGTCATCCCTTACCTACTTTGAGACACTGATGAGCGTAGGAATTGCTAAACTGCATGAAACCTGAAGGTTCAACTAATCAAGTATGTTCTCACCACCAGGTCTCTGTGGTGGGTATGTAGGGAAGACCCCCAGAAAACGTAAGTCCTTCTTTTGTGGTGCTCTCCCAGAGCCCACTCTAACCATTATTTATGAAAGCAATAACATCATTATAGATGTAATTTTGGTTAATATGATTTTTGGCTAAAAATTCAAGTATGTGACTTTATCAGACCTAACAATGTTATTAAGCATTAGGTAGTACAGAACATGAGACTTGAGAGTTAACATGATACATCTAAAAGGACTATTAATTTTTGTGTATTGATGCATTTCTGGTTAATCTAGCTTGAAGTGTTGCTCTATACAAAAAATATTAGAGTGGTGCACAATTTAAATTAGTTTCTAAACTACAAGAGGGGTTTAAAACACTATTTCTAGCCTGCAAAAATATTCAGGGAGAAAAATCAAGTTTAGAAAATACGACATTAATTCATCAAACTTTTAAAGCCCTCTTTAAGCCATACTTCATTGCTCTAAAGGCATTCACAGCACAAAAAGTCTGATGTGATTCAGATATATTGATCTGGTTACAGAAATACAGGTCATTGGTTTGAAAGGCTTGTAAATGTGCATCGGGAAAAAACATCAAAGTGATTGCAATTTATGTTAATAATTATTAAAGAAAAACATGCATTTAGGGAAGGTAGGAAGGTATCAAAAACATGGGGGTAAAGAAAGCCATGCAGATTAGAATCATAGTCAAATTTACTATGTATTAATCCATCAATTTAACACCAGCCCTAATGTTCTCTTCTCTGGTAATTAATTTAACAAATGAATAGTCACTGTTAGGTGCATCATGGTTCACTGAATTCTGAAAATGCGATCATGTTTATCTTAAGAAGAAAATAACAACCTGAAGCATGAATAAATTCATAAAATTAACTATTAGGGCTATAAAACACAGCAGCTACCATTGCTTCCTTTTCAGCATAGAGTGCTACCTTCAAGGATCCCCATTAACACAGTCTTACATTAGACAAGAATTTTAGATCTTGGGATTTCCCCTCTTCTAGATGTTTCCTCACTGGTTAATGCTAGAGTTCCCTGCTCAGCATACATGCTTTTAACTTAAAGTTAGATACTTAACCGTTTTCAGGCACTGCTTAGGAAATCTAAAAGCCTAACTTACTCTTCTGGATCAAAAAGTAAGATGCTTCCAGTGTCTGAATTTTAGATATATCAATCTTTTACTAGATCTAGTATCAGCTCCTGGAAACCTCTTATATGAAGATAAGGGTGTTTGTTTACAGCAATTAGGAATTGTCCTGGGGTTTTCAGCATACTGTCAGTATGATCTTAATTAGCATTTAACTAGGCTTCTCTACCCTTCTTCATTTTGATCAAATAAAGTGTTTAATAAAGGCACACCGAAGTGTGAGTGTTCATGAGAATCCTATGCTAACCCTTCTCAAGTGAACGATATAAGTCATTTTATATGCACAGTTTTCGAAAATCTTTAGTAAATTAGTGTAAATCTTCATAATCACAATGTCCTGACTTAAGTGATGAAACACACTCCATGTGTTCCATGTTGGAGTTATCTTCATCTTCCTATACAGAAAATATTTAACTGATCTTCCATTATTCTGCACTTCTTTAGCAGGTTAATACTTACAGTCAAGAGGTACATCCAATGCAGAAATCATTTGGCACAGAAAGAGGACTAAGGAAGCTTTGCTTGCAGATACGCTCTTCTTTTTCATCATGATTTTAGGCTGTATTGTGTAAATCACACTTGAAGAATGAAGTTCAACTTCATCAGACTAGGTAGCTTGGAATAATTATGCAGATATAGACAAGAAACCTGGTAAATGAAAATTAAGAGAATAACAATATGGATACTATGTAGAGTTGAATGATCACATCTTAACAATATTATGAAAGACCAGTAGTTTACATATATTCAGGGGTAAGAGTTACACCATGTGCTCTAATGAAATCCAAGCAGAGATCCTGAAGTTCTTAGGACACCCAGATCATAACATTTTCCTAAGGAAGCTAACCTTGTTGAACAGAAATACAAACGCCTCTCCTAAGAAGGACAAAGCATCAGTCCAGCTAATTAAAGAACAGTATACACTAAAGAGAATAGTCCTTAAAAGTAAATTTAGGAGATTAAAGCTCTGAATGCCCACCTAGTCTCTCTCAAACACCCTGTACAATTATTGGAAAGACTTATTTTAGGCATCTACCCCATTGAAAACATGCCTGGCCACAAATTTGCTAAGTAACCCATGGGATCTTCCTGTCCTTTGAGTTAAGATATGGTTAGCTTCTCCCTGCTTTGGAACTTTTTCTAATAAACAGCTGTAGACTGAATACAGAAAACTTCATGGATTGCCATGCTGAGTTGCTAGTTTATGTACTGTATAGGAACCCAGGCTTCTATTCCTGGATTTCTGATACCACCCAAAATACATAACATGGAAATACTTTGTCATTTCTAGCCTGAATGCCTAAAATCTAATTAACTGGCAGCACACTATTGAACTCTCTTCTCCTCCCTTCCTGTGCGAAGAGGTGGCAAAATGAAACTTAAGGGAAGACTGTTCTTTGAAATGTGCCAGATTTTCGCCCTCAAGCAAACCTGAGGGATCATATTAACCACAGCAGAATGATGCTGGCTCCCTCCTTATTTTTACTGCATTCAGGACCAAGCTCTAACTTAGAAGAACGTTGAAGGAGTAAAAACTAGCTGCTTGCAAGCCCCATCATCATCACCAGAGACCTACAAAGAGCTGTAAGAATACAGCCAAGAATACAGCCTTAGAAATCAAGAAGGTGCTTACACAATGCATTCTCAGTAAACAGACATCAGCTGAGAAAGTACTCCCCAGATGCCAGACTGAGCAGAAAGTTCACAGTGATCAGCATTAAATTACCTTGAAAAGAGCACTTCCTCAGCTACGCCTACAGATGTGATACACAATGTCATCAAGTCCACAAGGAGTTAAAGTTGCAAAGAACCAGCTGCCTTACAAATGCTTCCTGAAGTTACTTAAACCAGTCTATGCTAAGAATTTCCCTCAATCTTCAGGTTACAGAAGAAAAGCCTTCACAAAAGCAGACAAGGCGGCAAGCCTAACTCCAAAATACCCAGAAAATGGTTAAAGAAAAAAGCAGGGAAGCATGACAAGTACTCATACGTTCCTAGAAAAACAAGCTGAACTTTCCTACATTTTAAATGAGTACCTTAAGCACTAGGGATTTAGCTGGGGAAGGGGAGAAGTGTTTCTTCCATCCCAGTTTTGGCACATAGAGTTTCCTATGCTCCCTCTGCAGCAAGGGGAAGGAGAAAGGCTTCTGAGAGTGCCTGAGAGCACTCCAGTGTGTTTCCTGCGATGAAGTGCTCTCCAGAAGAGCTGATTTTGTTCCATCATCTACAGCTGTCTACTCTTCTCCAGTTAAACTAGGTTCTCACACCCTGCTCTCCTGATCTTTATGTCATCTACTCATTACGGCATCACTGCAATTAACAAGGTGCCCTCTCTGTACAATGTGTTTGACCCAGGATTTACAGGACACTCTTTGAAGTATTCTATAAGTGAACCTTGACTTCTATTGTTTCTTCTCCAAGCAAAATTTCAGTTTTCCTTATGAAACCCTGAGAACCTGATTATCCACTTTATTGTCTTGTTCTTTCACCTTGTAAAATGAGTATTGCAGTGATTTGAGAGTATTTTAAAATTAAATTGCATTCCCTTTGAACAAGTACAAATGAATACGCAAGCAGTGTGAATCAGGCATGTGCAATTAAAATGATTGTGAAAGTAATACTCTTGAGAAAATGCCTCACACTGCCTACCTCTGCTACTGCAACGATCCAGTAGGGTATCTACTGAGTCTAGTGCTGGGATGTTTGGGTATAATATGGGAATTCAATAGGCAGTGGGAATTATAAAACTGAGCTTGCACACTGACTTTGTGATTCTTCAGAGAGGCAACGTGCCCAAACAATCTGTGATAGAAAGTATCTAACTGAAAATGATTTTAGGTTTGTCAGCACAACTGGGTGCTCCTGTTGAATATATTCAAGGTTACATCTGACATAATTTAGTATGAATACAACAGCTGCTGAATAGAACTAAACATTGCTTCAACATAATTCTATCTGCTACAAAATAAGGCCAGGCCTCTAAGTGCAGATCAATGTAAAGGCTTCTGTTTCAGAACTTGAAATATTTATACAGCAGATTGCCTTTTCCTCCAGATAATTTATTTAATGTCTCTTGTAACTCAGACATTTTGTCCTACCCTTTTCATAGAAAAGCATGTATATTTTGACAGCTCATTTAGGAGTCTGTTCACTGATTTGTACAAAATAAGATTCTCTATACCGACATACCTCTTATGTACGTAAGAAAATATCACTTGTTACATCTTCTGTGCTTTTTGCTGAGATGCCAATTGTGAGTAAAAACATGGACTAAAGGTTGAAGCTATGGTGTAGCAAACAGGAGTCAAGGTAAATATGAATGCATAAGCAAAGTACAGTAATATTTATCACATAGTATAGTATCAGATTTCAAAGGGAGGGCTTTTATGTATGACAAAAGAATAAGGATGAAGTGAGAGACATCCACTTTTTTTTTCTTTTAAAAAAAAAGATATTATTACTTTTTACAGATGAGCTACAGAAAGACACAACTGGAAGAATGAAAGCACCAGTGAGCCTGTGGTAGAATATGTGGCATCAGCACAAAACACAGTTTGGTGCCAGTGATCTCTTTGCTGTGACTCACATGTCTGAACGCTTTTGGTCATAAACAACAAAAACAGATATTTGGAAACACTGAAGGAGCTAAGAAAAACAGCCTGCACATGGAAGAGATGAGTTGGGAAGCAGAATCCAAGACTCCTTTTCGTACTATAAATCAAATGGGTCAGGGACCTTCTTGATTTTGAGTGCTTAAGAGCAAATGAATCATAGAATCATTTAGGTTGGAAAAGAACCTTAAGATCATTGAGTCCAACCGTAAACCTAACACTGCCGAAACCACCACTAAACCATGTCCCAAAGCACCACATCTAAGTCTTTCAAATACCTCCAGGTTTCACTTCCCTGGGCAGCCTGTTCCAATGCTTGACAACCCTTTTGGTGAAGAATTTTTTCCTAATATCCATCCTAAACCTCCCCTGGCACAACTTGAGGCCACTTGCTCTTGTCCTATCACTTGCTACGTGGGAGAAGACACCAACACTTCATGGCTTACATCCTTTCCCTCTGACGGAAGTCTCCATAGTACCTATGGCCTGTGCTACTCCCTGAATCATGTTCAGGCATTGTCTGGGAGAATTATGGTTGACTCAGGTCAAAATCTGCCAGGGAAAGCGTTAACAATTGAACAGTATACAAGATCGTGGAACATACAGTATGGTATATTTTACTATACTATAGCAGCACTGAGTGTTACTAATTCCTAATTGGGATATTAATACAGACAGACACACTCTCAATGGACATTTCAAAGTTTAACCAATTAAGGCTCCAGCTTACAAAGGGAAGAAATTTTCCTCTCGCTCTCTTCAACATAAGAACATGGAATCTTTGATTTCTCTGTAAGTACAGCTGCAATATTTCTTTAACAGCATGTAAGAGGTGCAAGGGATCAGATTTACTGAAATTCAGCTTAGCACAAAGTTAAATAATGTATTTTCTAAGCGTAATATTGTTCCACAGAGTTTTGATGCATCAACTGATTATACAGTTCTACTGGATTAATTATTTTAAGACAAAAAGGACTCTATGAATGTGAATTAAAATCAAGGTGAATATTAGAAAAGTGAAAGGGTTATAAAAAAGTGCAAGAAAGAACAACTGGAATATTTCATGCACATTAGGAAAAAAATAAAGGATTCCCTTATATACAGTCATGATTAAATTAATAGGGAACAAGTTTGACACTGCAAATGAGAGGAAAATTACTACCGAGCATTTGTCTAATACCTGTATTCTCACAGCAAAAGACAAATATAATTAGAATACAGGAAAAATAAACAGTTTTCAAGAAAATTTGTTTCAAAGCAACCTTATATAGCTCCACAGAAACATGAAAAGCAATTTCAAATTAGGTAAATGGTTTTAATAACTTGTACATAAAAAAGTGCTGACAATACACACATTTTATTTTATATTTTTAACAGATAAAAAGCACAAAATGCTTGCTTTTGAGGACAACAGCAACACCCTTACCACTTAATGACAGATCTTTATAAGGCTTATGTATTTTATACAACTGTGCTAACTATGCAAGTATCAATAGGATGATTTAAAATATTTTTGAACAACTGGTTTCAAATTTCACACTTCGTTTTTAGCTTATGTAGCATTTACAGTAATGGGTAACATTAAAAACTCTGATTGGAAACAATTATTTCATTTAAAATTTTTCAAATAGAAACAGGTAACAATGCACTTAGTGTTATACTACCTAAGTGCCATGGACATAGTACTAACAGAAACAATAATGCTATTTAGATATTGCCCTTATTCAAGCTATTTTTATGGAGGTAGCATGACCTAAAAGACTAAACACTCATGTATGAGTCAACAGACCTGAGTCCTGTTCCAAATTCTGCTCTTCAATAGTCATGTAGTCCATTCAGTCCCCGCTCATTTGATTTCCCCATCCATCTCTGACCTACTAGATGTAAATTGTCCAAGGTATGGTCTATTTACAGTTAGGTGCTCTTAATCTACTTATCACATAAACTATGCAGACAGAATTCAATAAAGAACTCCTCAGCACTAATTCAGATTAGTTTTAGATGTTTACATGTAAATCAGCCGTTTTTAAGCTTTTTTTGATAAAGGCAGACGGCAAAGCTGTGTGCCGCACTCAAGACGTTCTTAGCAGTTCTATATACAGAGTAAAATCGTCAGCCTGGTCACGCTCCTGGACTCTCCCTACACACATCATTACTTTTTCGGCTCCAACACTGTACTTCAGCATTCACACTAGTTTCCTTTCTTCCCACCACCCAGACACAATTTCCAATCTCTCTATTTTCATCCTCTATTTTCCAAACATGGTCTGCTAACTTCCTTCTACCTAGATGGATTATTTTCACCTTTCCATATTAAATATAAAAATTTGGCTCACTCAGTCATCTCAACCTCTCTTAACGATTGCCCTGTCTCTACGGTTATTGTTGTCTTACCAATCTTCAGAACAAATGTTAATTTCAAAATGTAACATTATGGCTGATCAAGTCAACAAAGAAAATGTTAAATATCATTGGCCTTTACACTGTTCCTCATGAGAACACTACCAGAAAGCCACTTAGTCCTTGAAGCACCTTTATTGACAATCCTATATTAAGACCTGCTAGTTGTTTAGTTATTCATTCAAGTCTGGTCTGTTTCATTATATAGTTCGATTTATGTTTTTATTAATCAGTTTCACGTGGCAGTAAGTCAAATTCTTTTCAAAGTCTACTACATCAATAGCATCATATTATCAAACTTGTAATTTTATCGAATATTAAGAGATCAAAATCAAGTTTTTGTCAATCATTTGTTTACAAGCCCTACTTTCCATAAAACTGTGTTGAGTAGAATTAATTTTACTCATGGCCCTTAATTCCTCATCAGCTGAATCCCCAATCAGCTTTTTCCATATGTTCACCGTGATTTATAGCAGGCTATATTTACCCTGCTCAATCTGCTTGTCTACTCTGAATCTGGGCAGAACACCAGCTTTCTTCCAGTCTTAAGGAATGGATTAAAAACGAATACTGGTGAACCAGAAATCTCTCCCACCATCTCCTCTAGAACTCACAGGTAGACCCATTGCACCTAGACCTACTGACTAAAAATATGTATCTTCAACACATATTATTCAATATCTATTAATGGTTACTATGACTAAAAAGCTCTCCATCCTAACATGATGCCTCATACTTTTCCTTCCAATTCATCATGTTACTTGCAATAATAAATCAACAGCAAGAGAAGAAAACGATTGTGAAGTAGCTCACAAAACAGTGCTAATCCTGTTTCTGTTCTTAAGACTTGGTCCTATAAAACTAAACCAAATATTTCTCTGCTTGTCTCCTCCATGGCAATGGCCAACACATCTGCCATGAGAACAGAAGCTCTTTCACACAAGTATCAGTACTGACTGCGCATCTGCACAGCCCCAGCACAATGAGATTCAGTTGCTTCTAGAGTAACTTCAGTATCAATTACTTAACCAGCACTGTTAAACAGCTTCATTATCCACCCATTTTGCATCACTACTGAACTTGCACTTGTACCAGCCCATCAGACACCCACCCAGCTGATGCACCCTTGCATGAGGTTGACTCCTCCAGCCCAGCCAGGACTGAGCAGGCTCCCACAACGGCACAAATGCAAAGGGTCTCCTTAAGCACAGTCAACAGAAGGTCAGTCCTTTAACAGTGCTTTATTACGGCAGGTGAGGGTATAAATGAAGATATGCCTGTTTGGGTAATTCTGTAACACATCCTCCCTCCAACAGACACTCACCCATTGAGTAGGAGACAGAAGGACCCCCTGGGTTCCAGGTTAGCTTTGATCTTTTCCCCACTGATAAAGCATAGGCAATCTGGATCTTGTCTTGTTTACTTGTTTCTGGGGTTTTGTGTTTTTTTTTTTTTTTTAAAATTCTTCTCTCCAAATATTCTTCCTTTTTTATTTTGGGATTCTTTAGTGTTGTTCTTCCCTGATCACCATAAAAATTTTATAGCTGCTAACTGCAGCTCATTGGTAAATCACTATGAGCACTGGGATACAGCTAAAAAAGCAAGGATATAGGTCCTTAAAAATTCCACTCAGCAAAGTCTTATTTCAACTGCTCTAGAAGTACAAGTGCCACATCCTAGGAGTGCCCAAAAATGCAAGGTAAAAAAAACAACTAAGCACAGAGTTCAAATGTCTAACTAAGGTCTGCAGGTAAACCCATAAACTCAGTCATGATCCACAGACTCGAATCTTCTCTTGAGAGCAGCCACTTAAGAGTTGATTTTTAAAAGACTGGAGCCAGGCTGATCTGTCCTTTTACAGTTGTCTTACATAGTCCCTGAGGACCTATACTGGATTTGGCCCTTCTGAGGATTTAAACAGAGGAGCACTTACTTTCTAGATCCTGCTCAGATTAAATTATAAGCTGCTTTGGCTGGGGCGATTACACACATGGCAGAGCAAAGCTGTGGACAGCCCTCAAACAGGGAGGTAAGCCTAGTAAGAGTGGCAAGTTTAGATGCTTCCAGAGCCAAATCAGCAGTTGAACAGCATTTTTGGATTGAAAATTGAAACTCAAGACATCTCAGTCTTGCTTGGTTGCTTTCTGGTGTCCTAATTTCCTGACTTTTCAACTTTTTTACCTCCTCACTTATAACAGAAGATGGAATGGAGCATAAAAATAGTGGTTTAGCACCATTTATTTCAGTCCTTTAGAGTCATTACAGCCTGAGCAAATGTATTTCATCTCTTATGCACGTATGCACACTTTGCTGTCTTTCAAAGACTTGGCTGAAGCACTCAAATTGAGCGCAACTTTGCAAATCTGCTGAACACTACTGGTTTTCACAGGAGGGAGTAAAAACATAGCTTGCATAGGTTTAGAGAGATATAGTTTGGCTTGAAGTGCATCACTAAATATGGTGATCAAGGAGAGGAAAGAATTCAGCTTGATTATTAAATTTGTCAGTCAGTTAGAATTCATGCAGAGTGAGTGAGAGAAAACAAATTAAGAAACGACATTTTTACAGCACCTGGATTTTAAAAACAGGTACCCACATGACGGTACTGTTAGGATAGCTCTTCAGGCTATGCTTTGACATTTTTAGAAGCATGCAAGTGATCTAGGTGCTCATTAAGTCCAGTTTCAGAAGATCCAATTCAGACTGAACTTCAATGAGACAAAGGTTTTCAAGTAGCCCATCTCCTTCCCTCTGAAAGGTTTTGCAATAGAGAAAAAAAGTACTTATGAAAAAAGTATCCATGAATCATCAGACTGCTATTACAGCCATACCGTACTCTGCAAACAGAACCAGAAGGAAAACTGCAGAGTGGGCAGAAGGAAAGTGCACCATCATCCTGAGTGAAGACTCTCAATTTAATGACTACAGTTAGTTTCTTGTAAATATGCAAAAGGGATGCTCAGCTGAAATGCTCCCTGAAATGTTAATTTCTTTGCCCAGGAGGTATGATGAAAGGGATTTTTTTTCCTTTTTTTTTTCTTATTTTTATTTTTTTTAACCCACCAGAATTCAGAGCAGGGGCTTCAGAGAGCTGGTGTAGGACAAGGTAATATATTCTGTAGTACTCTGGTTAATTACATTCTTTTACATCCCTACAGCTAAAGTCAAAAGCACTATCTGTCCAGAAGTATTCCTGCAATCCTGAAGATATTCTTGTGAAAAGCATACCGTGCAAAAGAGCAGAATCTGATTCAAAGACAGGGAAACTCCTCCCTTTGGGAAGTAGAGCAGAAACCACTAATATTAGCATGAAATGCCAGAATAGTTATGCTAGGGAGGAGGTCACTCAGAATAGGGACAGTGCCAGAAACTGAGGACTAAGGCATTCTGTCAGATATAAAACCCTAACAAGTACATGAACAAAGGAGGGTAAACAGTGCTTGGGGAACAAACTGTACAAACTCCAGCTAGCTGCCTTGGGTAGATTTTTTGGAGATGGGGGTTGGGGACTGGCCACCTATGTGTAACATTTATTTAACAGGCAAAAGTCAGCATGTTTGCGGGTTTAATTTTAATTAATTCTGTTAAAGGAGTTACAATTACATCTGTTGGCTTGGAATCTCTGCCAGCCATTAAAAACTGAAATGTACTGAGAGCTTAGATACAAACACTTTCACTCTTTAGAAATCTCCCTGCCTTTCTCTCTAAAGTGCTGATAACGTTCACGATGATTATAGCTGTGCAAATCACATCTGTTCCTACTTTAAATAACACTAATTCATGCTGCCACTGCTCCCATAGAATGATCTGAAACTCGAGCAAACGAACAACTCCTTAAAATTTGTTTGCAGGTATCACCAGTGTTACCATGCTCAGCTACCTTACAGAGGACCATACATGCAGGGATGACTAGTGTCCTGACAAGGGACAGAAAGAACTTACAAATTTTAAGATTTTCTGACTCACTTCTCTATATGAGCATCTCTAGTTCCCCCTCACTCTCAAATAATTCGTAACAACATACAGAGTGCTAACTAGCTTTGTCACCATCATAAAACCTGCCTGCTGCAGCTGGCCATCTCAACTCTATAGATAAAGTAAAGCAGAGAAGGTTGGCATTCAAGTTTCCTTTTTTTCCTGATGCCATTGCTTTTTTTTTTTTTCCCCCATATTAACTTGTAGAGCTCCCAGCTCCCTGAAGATACACTCTTGTGGACATTGTGGAAGCTTTAAATGGGAGTATGCAGCGGGGCAAGGTCTGACAAGATGTGCAACACCACGCACAACAGTGAACAGTGACACAACCTGACTGCCTGCCGATGTCATTAAGAGCTGACTTACTCGGTTGGCACTTGAGAAAGAAAAGGAGACCTGGTGTCTGCCTCAAGAGCTCACGTAGGGAGCTCACCACCACAACACCGATAAATTCTGCCACGTTTTCTCCTCCTGTCAATGAGAAGGGCACAAAGCCCTCTGGACGCACTGCCTTCTGCCTCCAAAGATTAACGATAATGTCAGTCCTCCATTAGGTGGCAGATTGACCCAGCAAGAGGATGGGGCAGGCGCCTCTCTGAGCTTGGAGCTGGGAGGAGAAGAGGGTGCAGGAGTGGGGCAGGCAGCTGTTGGAGCGACACACTGCGATGGGATTGAGACGATACCAGGTAAATAGTACCTTTTAGGTTTTGTTAGGTGGACGGGAAAGGCAAGAAGGAAGAAACTGTGCACATATTTAAAAAAGGTAGTAAGGTTCGAATTACATACTAAAATTTTAGATACGTAAAGTCAGATGTAAAGAAATTGAAAGTATTCAGTATTAACATGAAAACAGAAAAATAATTTTCCAGCAGTGTTGAAAGCCACAATCTGGAAGATGATGGGGGAAAAAAGCAGACCCTGCAACAGCCCAGTGGTTTGCTCATGAACATTTGCTACAGCTCTGCCTCCTTCTACTGTGAATTCACAGTGACAGATTATTTCAGCATAGATTTCACCTTCAAACAAGGGCTACAAGAGCATTTCAGGTATTTCACAGGAAAAAACAAGGGAAAGGTGAAAAAACAATGTTGCAGTAATTAGGGAATATTTAAAAATACTAAGGTCCGAAGGCTTTAGACACATTGTGGATCCACTGTGCATCCATCGTAAGGCAAACTCCAGAAACTCTGAAGTACACAGAGAGATCAACAGCGCAGACCGCTGGGGCTCTGTCACCACCCGACCTCTCACTCTGAAGTACAAATCACGGGTATCCGCCTCCTCATACAGTTTTTGCTTTCGTCAATTCTACTGCCAGTCGGACATAAAAATGAGCAATTTCAGTTCAGAGCAGGAAAAGTGCCTTGGATGAAACTGCCAGCAGCAAAGATGACGTTTCAGATGAACCAGCATTTCACCTGTTATTAGTTCCCCCTGGAGTCCACTGTTATCCACGACTACCACATTCAATCCATTTATTACTGCATTTTCCCTCTTGTTTTCAATAAACTACGCGATTTTAGCCAGTTTTACTGCCATTGACTGTTAAACCTCATCTATCTAAATACGTGAATGGATAGACCCAATGTTGTTATGCTACTTTAGTGGGACAACTTCAAGTAACAGATACAATGTACTAAAATTCATATTTTTAGGATTAATCCCTCATTTTGCTGGTGTTATTCAACCAAAACTGCCACTGATTTCACCTGAACTTAGCTTGATTAAAACTCTTAAGATCGGTTCTATAATCTTTATTGCAGCTGATTCTGTTAAATCTCTGTTCCCCAGCCATTTCCTTGTATCTGCATTATCAAAGACAAAAAAAAAGAGTAATTCAAAAATATAAATGAAAGGCTTATTTTTATGCATTTCACATTTATGTAAATGTGGAAAAGTTCTCTGCTATTATGATATTAAAGGATTAATATGGCTTTTTAATTGAATGTCTTTTTTATTTTAATGTATCAAAAATAAAACCCTGCAGCTTAATTCTCACAATAAATCTTGCACTTCTAATAGAGTTTTAAAACACCATTATCAAACTGAAACCTTCTAAATGAGATGTGCTAACCTACATTCCCATGCTCCTGCCCTTTCATGTGAAATATATTTTATACATTAAGAATATTTTCAATTTTCTTTTTAAAAGAATCAGAGAAGGCACTTAACACCACCAAAATAACATAATCGTAGGTGCAATTTAAGCAAGCAGGAGTAGGACAAAGACGATAACTAGAGCCTGAGTGAGCTTTTTTATACAAATCATTAATACAAACCTTTAGGCTAAAAAAGCTCAAATATTCATCAAGTTAATCCAGTTTGTTCCCTAACTGGAGAGTAGCTTCCCCTGCATTTTTTTGTATGTGTACACTATTCATTAATGAAACAAAAATTCTTACCAAGGACTTCATATCTATTATGTAAGTAAACACTACACTTTGATGAAAAAATTTACATTGTTCACAGATTCATTTGAATTTCACATTCACATTACCACTGAGGAGATAAAAGAAATTTCGTTCATACTGCCATGTTTACTACTCTTTTCTTTGTCTTGTTACAACTAATTTACCCTTTAAATCAAGATCTCAAATGCAAACAGCACACATTGCAAGAATAGTAATTTTATTTGCTGTTTAAATTTAAGCTCAGCGCAGTTCTGCACAGTTGCACAAATGGATAAGGAAAAATTTTTTTCCATTCAATGTCCTCTTTCAAATAGTCTGTTTTCTCATTATATGAGAAATATAAGCACATATGATATTCTCCCACAAAATTAATAATAAATATTGAATTAAAGAAAGGTAAAGGAAAAAAGAGCATTGCAAGAGGAAAATATACTACAAAATCCCAAAATAACTACAAAAAAACTTCTGAAATTTTGCTGATAGTACTGCAAAAGCACTTTACTACATAACTTGTAATCCAGATTGTAGGTTGGTACTAGCAGACTGATAAGCATATTATTTTATCCACACTAGAGAATGACTACAGTTAATAATTCAAAAATTAAAATAGCTTATTAACATATATAAACACATAATATTTGTATCACACTATAAGGCACCCAAAGAAACATCTACTTTTAATGAGAATACATTTAAGCACAGAAACAAGGCAGCATGACTTCACCCCACAACTGAATTCTTATTCTCATGAAGAGACACTGTTTCATAATTATGCATCCATTTTATTTCCAAACTATCATTTTTTTTCTTAATACAGGTTATTTGCTAAATTTCTAGACATGCACAAAAAATGAAAAACGAATTTCTTTCCAATAATGTGGGTACACTCAACAGTAATTTCTTGTAGCACAATTATTCAAAATTATTTCAGTAAATTCTGCCAGTTCTAATTTTTGCATAGTTGTAACATCTAGTGCTTATTTTTCATGCAAATGCAGTACAAAATATGAACATTACAGAAGGAAAAACTTCAAGAAACTCTAAAAAGGAAGACAAGACATTTTAAAAGTGAAAATAAATAATATTCATAACTAGCTTTGATTACTTCAAACACTTGGCTATGCTTTATAGTTTTTATAAATTATCTTACTCTTTCAGGCAATTTTCAGTCAATCCAGTCATAGTTAGAATAACAGTGTATCAAGGCAGCTTGTCAGTCAGACCCTTCTCCTTTGCACATCTTGAAATATTGATCCTTCAAAGAAAATACAAAGGACTGCTCACTTGACTCTCAAGCAACACCTGCAGGTGATACAGCCCTATTAGCATAATACTGTTCTGTATTTCAACATGTAAAGAATGCAAAATTGCTATAAATCAACATTAAAGGCTAAAATGATTTTCTCAGCCATGCTAATTTGAATTGAGAGAGATGCTGTTGTCCAAGGATTTTTAATTTTACATTAAATTGCCTTACTGCTTATACACCAGAGAAACCATAATATAACTAAGACCAGAAAGTACTCTTTAATCTTTAATATAAAATTAAATCCTGCTGGTTTTTCAATTTATCCAGAGACTTAGTACCACTTAAAACTGTGCTTTGTTGTATTCATTTTAATCAAATGTTATTTTAATTGGGTCTGTAAGGACATGTAGAAACTACTGCACCATTGGGAAGAAACTAATTTTTGATCTCCTGTTCTTACATCTCTGAAACCAGCCTGGTTTTCATTCTCACCTTTAACTTCCCTTCAGGCATTGTTCCCTAGGGTTTCACAGCTTCAACTCCCAATTCAGATTTGCTTAGAAGAATAATGTATCTCAAAGCAGTACTTCTGGAAAGCAGCACTTGTGGAAATGGGGCCATCTTTCCAAATTTTCCACATGGTCTATGGGAAGAAGTTGAAGCCTAAAGTAGGACTCCTGGGAAACGCTTCACCAGGCACATGGACAGAGCAAAAGGAAAAGGCAACTCTACCCAGCATGTTGTTTCATGATGTTTATGAGGGTTACCACTGTGTGCGAACACTACAAAATTAGAGTGCCTCCTGACAAAAAGGAGCAAGAAATCAAGGCAGGACCTTAGACAACCAGTTGTGAATGGGCTACATCTCACCCTCCCCCACCCTGATGTCTCCTAAGCATCCTTCCCTCTCGAAGACAGACAGATGCTGCTTCTTCTTCCATCCTAAAAGCTGTAAACTAGCTGGCCACCACGAGACTGGTGGAAGAACTGTTCTCCACACTGCTGAGAGAGTAGCTATCTATGAAGGAGGATGGTGATGGGAAATAAAGTTCACCAAGGGAAAAAACCTCAATCAGACTTTAATAAAAACAATCTACCTCATACTGAAGTAGAAGCTTCGAGATATACCTTTTCTTACTGTCAGAACAATAAAATACTAAATTAAGAATACCCTCTCACAGAGGGCAGTTACAATAGATGAGACTGGCGGATAATACCAGGCAGCAGAATGAGGGCAGCCGTCTCCCAGCCCCGACTCCTTCCTTCCTTAGCAGGAACTTGACTCAAGCTTTCACTGCAAAGATTTCATAAGTAGTTAACTATTTTCTAACCTAAACTACAAGTTAAATTCATAAGTATACTCCACAATTAAGTGCAAAAAATCAATGTTTTTCATATCAAGACAGATATTGAAAGTCTCAAGGATGGGTAGCTTTGTTGTTTGGGGTTTTTTTAGTTATTTTGTTGGGGCATTTTTGGATTTTTTGTCATTTGAGATCCTGGAGCAAACTTTTTGCACTATATTTTAGATGGAATTGGATCAAGTTCATGAAAGGGGTTATGCCACGTTGGTTGTCTGTGCAGCAGTCACCAGACAACAACGACCAAGGAAACCCTTGCAAGCTTCCTCTTCCAGAAGGAAAAAGCAGAAAACTGTCATCAACATATTTAGGGCTTGTCAGTAGGGCATACAAATACTTTTCTTCTAACCCTTAATAGCAGAAAAGGGAAAAAGTCTATCTCTCCTTTAGGATTCACATCTTAAGGTGTTTTGTCTTCTACAATTGAACCAAGAGAAGAACACAAAGGCAACTGACCTGTTTGCACCCCTTTTTATTTCTTTAAAAATGTTACAGGTTTTCACAGTGCATCATAGGGATCTCTGCATTCACACTCGTGTCTTGTTTTTTAATTTCATAATTAGTTCTGTAACAGGAGCTAGTTGCTGTAAAAAGCAGTTGCCTGGAAGCATCCTCCATGAAACTGCAGAGGAGGTAAAGATGAAGTATGACCCCTTCTCACTCTTCTTTAATCTTGATAGTGGGTTCCCAGCATTAGGCTGGGTCCAACAAATTACACGCATTTCAACATATAATGCTTGCTGCTGGGTAGTTGCCAGGTAAGATAATAAAATTTCTGCTTAATTAAACCACATTCCTTTCTTCCACAACGGCTGATGATCTTGGCTATTTTTAACATTGCAAGATGTATTCACATCAGTATATGCTGGGAAAAGTGTGATACACCTTTTGTTTAATATCAAAACCCAGAATTTCCAGACATAAAGCCAACAGTTAGTGTGAATGTGATGCTCTGAACTTCACATATGCTTTCTCACATGTTTAATCAGAGAAAGTTTACCTAAGTCACCACACTGGTTTAGCAGAGATATTGAATGTCATGGGGAAAACAGAAAGAGGAAGGAAAGACTCAAAGATCTCAAAAGGACAGAAGGATAGTTAAAATATTGTTTTAAACAAAATGAGCCACTTCTAATGTATTTGGGTCAAGGCACCTGCACCAAAAAAAGCACCCTGTGAAATCTGAGTTGAGAAAACAAATACAATTAAACTTGAATGAACTTGACTGCTGAATAAGAATTGTTAGCCGTACAATTGCCTTTGCTACCATATAAGCATTAAGGGCCAGGTTAGAAAAGCAGTTTCCTCTTTTTTGCCAGCAATCACTGTAGTCTCTTGACCATCAAAGTACTTTATTAGAAAAAGGTACATTTCAGTACTTAATCTTCCAGATATCCTAAACAATTGCAGGTATTGAAAAGGGGGTTCATGGAGACTACAACAACCATTTTTCTCCTTTGGTTTGCTGGGTAGAGTCACAGAATGATGCAGCTAACTAATTTCCACAAATTAAAATAGAATCTGGCCAAGGGAGGGGTGGAGGGCTGGAATTAGGGCTATCCATTCACTGGCCATACTCCCTTTTTTGCAAGAGCGGTCCTTACAGTTCTTCCCAACATTGCCATTCACTTGAGTGAAAACGTTAGTAATTTATTTAGCAGTGGATTTTCACACTAGGCTTGCTCTGATCTAATGACAAGTAGCTGTCAAGAAGATAGGGAGAGGTCCTGAGCTCTTCTGTTCCCCACTGCAAGTTCCTGCTCTCTCTCCTTGCATTTAAGAATTGTAGTATCCCCAGTGAGCTACAGCGGTTCATTGATCCAAGAGAAAACAAACCTCTGCAAGAAAAGATTAGCTTCTGACATGACAGAGATTCCCCAAAAGGAACTACCTCTTTTGGATGACAGCCTGAAATTAAAAAAAGTGGAACATGTGAAACTATACCCCCAGCCTAAGTTTTCATGAATCTGAGATGGGTCAATGCCATACTGACCTATTCCCACCACTCTAAATTGATCCTGTTCCTCCCTACTGAAGTACTGGTGAGGATAATTACTTCAGAGCAGAGTCAAACATCTGAAAAGATGTATTTATGCACAGTTGTTTTTATTCTAAAAATAATTTTAAAAAAATCAATAAAAATTCTAACTTAATCCTGACTTACTCCATTTGACTCAATGAATGGAAAGTCAACATCCAACATGATTTTTCAAATCTCTGACATCCGTAAAAGTTAAAATACATGTTATTCAAATACAGACTCCCAAACAGGCTTCCTCTTCACCTACTTTGCTATGGGAAAGAATTAAGGTCTCAGAATTGCAGACATACTGGTTTTCACAAAGAATTCTTTCCTGCTGCTGACAGTCTTAAAATTCAATTTATATTTAGTTCTTTCATCCAGATTAATGATTTACTCAATATGACCATACTTTGGCATGGCCTTCAGCTAGGACCCAGTTTCTTCATGTCCCTGCGATTCACATCCATACTTTCTTTTTAAACTATTTTTCACTTTAGCATCCCATTTATGGACTTTAACAGAATCTTATACCATTCAATCATTTAATGCTTATAGTTATGGAAAAAAAAAGGAGATGCATTTTATTTTGAAGTAGCTTGTTGGAATCCTTGTCTTGCATTCAGCAACTTTACACACAGAGCACAAACAGTCTTTAATGTTTTTTCACATGTTGAGGACAAGATGTTGGATAAAACATGACATTGGGATAGACTGTAAGCAGCAGGCTACCAGTAGATTAACTTAACAATAGGAAGGGATGCTAAACTCAATAGGTCCAGAACAGGCTTCGATAGCTTCAGCTCATGTACGTAAAAATTCAGAATTCATCTACTTCATCTTAAACCTCATCTTGTCTTTGAATTCCTCTTGCCTTTCCTCATGAAGACCAATGGAGACGTGGCCTCAACATTCAAAGGCTTTGGGACTGTTCACCCCTTTCCTTCATAAAGGGAAGCTCTTTGGACATACCCATTTCCTTCTAGCTGGTAACACTTTCAGGTTTAAATACATTCAACTTCAGGATGGAATAAGCAAGAAATCCTATGGTCTTCCTACTATTAAAAATCCTGCACTAAAATTTCTACCTCAGAAAAATTATTGCAGATGTAATGATCTGGCTAACAAGAACTAACTAACGAGAACACTAACTTGAACCAAATTCTACTTTATTTAAATCACTTCACATGCATAGAACTCCACTAACCTCAGTGGAATTACTCCCGATGAACATGGGGAAGAAGAGCACAGAATTGGGTCTCTTGCCCTCATACGCTTTCTGTGACACGTCTGTATCGCAATAGCACAGCAGCCTGTAAAGCCCATATAAACTATTTTTTCATCATGTCTCAAGATAGATTTCACAAGATGACAGATGTATTCATAAATTTCACTGCATATTTCCACTAATAAAACTGGCATTGACATTTCATTTTTACTATCTTTATGATTCAAAACATGTCAGCATGTTAGATACGTGAATTTTTAATTCTGAAGAGAAGCACTATATGCTGCAAACTCCATAACTCATGTAAAGAAGAATGTCAAACCTTTAATGGATTTCCTTGACCGAGTTTTATATCCACCAACCTTTTACAGTAATTTATTCAAATAACATTTATTTGGTTTATCGAGAATAAAAAAAAAGTGTAGGCAAGTACCATACCTCAATATATGCAGTCTCCTGCAAAATAGTTCTAACATAGTACCATCCTTCACATATATTTATCAGGTTGCATATTATAAAGAGTGTAAATTCTATATTTGAAAGCTTTTATTTCTAAAGATGGGAAAATCAGTTGTATACATAAGTTACATAATTACTTAAATTATATAGTTATATAATTAGCAATATATGTGTATGCATATATATGCACACATATACACATACGAAAACGATATTTAGTTTGCCCTGTGACAAATTAGAACTCTATTTCTTAGCTTAATCAGAACCTGTTGCTTTGATGAGTCCTCTCCTTTAAAAAAGCACCCTGACTGCGTAGTTCCTGTGCTCGCTTGCATCTCAAATACGTGTCTGGCACAACAGAGCTTTTCCATTTGCACACCGGTTTGCAAATGATAAAGAAATCATTAAGTTATCTAAAAGTCAAAGCAGCTATTAAAAAGGAAACGGAAAAGTCTTTTTAAGGTATTTATGAAAAAGTGGTGCAGAAAAAGACAAGTAGTTGACAGAACATTTGTTAGGTTAATGTAATATTCTGGAATATGACACAGAGGGAGAATTAACCCAAGATTCACCATCAAAACTCACTGAGCTATATCAGAATTTTAAATCTATTTTTGCTAAATAATCAGTCAAAACTGTGTGCCATGGTAAAGAAAAGCTCACAGAGGAATAAAGACTTGCGAGAGGTTCTGGCTACTAATTTCATTTCAACTGTTGGGATACATTTAGGAAGAAAAAAAAAGAAATTCTCAAAGCACTGTCAATACAGTAAAATAAGACAAATATTGCTTTTGACATGAATGCAGTCCAAGAGGCTTCTCGGTGTGTAGGTTATTCCAAAAAGAAGATTTTAAAAACTCATTTCATTCATCTATGAGAGTCTAACGTGACATTCTTTCAAAAATAAATCAGATGCTGTTTTTTGTTCAAAGAATTATAGCCTTTTCAGGCAACACTCTGACAGAGAAGCTCACTGTCTCCACTTTTGCCCAGACCACGCGCCAACACTTTTTAGGCTGTGTCGAAGCTTCTCCCTCCCTTTCAGCCTTCTGTTGTCTTCAGTGGATTTCATTCTTACCAGTGTGAGTTACCACACATGCGTAAACTATCCTTTTTTTCAAATCTGTAGGATTCCTTTGTTTGTTTGGGGTTTTTTGAGGGGAAAGACGTTTTGGACTGGAAAGACATTTAGCTCTGTTTAGCTTTGTCACAACAAACAGTAGTAACCTAGTCTATCAGCATCAAGAAGCTTTATCTGATGGCAATAAATCACCATTTATTTTGTACTCTAAAGGTACTTGGGTACTTTAACCATGAAAGAAGTGCCAGCTGTGTTACTAACAATCATACAAGGATGTCGATAGGCACAAGAACTTTCACGGAAGTTTTTTACTAAAATAGTTGTAGTTTTGAAGATGCTCTGCTCAGAAATTCATAATTAATTTATACCCGATCTTACTGAATACAGAATGCAATGAAAAACACATTAACCTTTCTTGATGAAAGAAAATATACTTTTTGAACAGAGGTGAATGCACTCCTCTGGTAGCGAGAGTAGGTAGAGCCTTTCCTTTTGCCACTTGACTGAGATCGAGTGCTGCAGCAAGCAGACACAAAAGGGCTTTCTACTGTTGCCAGAGAGCCTGATCATCCTTTTTCCAGGCTGCCATGACCTGCTTTAAAGGAATTACAAAACAAGGCTGGGATAAATGCATTTTGTGAATAATCCACAGATTCAATTTTTATTGTATTATGCCAGGCAGAATATTTAATTTCTTCTGTCATTTTGCCACTAGATTAGGTCAGTAATTTACTTACAAAACTCTAGTTTAAATTTTAACATGAGAAGGACATATCCTCTTTCAAAACAACTTTTTCCTTTTTAATTCATGGCTGATTTGGTGGCATTTCAAAAACAAATGAATATACTGACAGATGACTAGATGACAGGTTTCAAAGAAATGTTTTTGCTCTCTGTGGCTAAACATTTGACAGTTTTCTTGCAGAAATGTGTTTCCTGAATAACACTTTATAGAAATTCAACAAAAAGGATTTATACTCCAAAGTTGTAAAAGCCAAACCCACATGAACTGTAATTATTTTCGAAACTAAGTGGCCATCAACATTTGTATATCCAGTCTTTGTTGTTTTGTTCTAGCACTGTACACTGTCATTATCCGTTCTTTCAGCAGTATTAAAAGGCTTTGCAAACTGCTGATACTCAGTCATTTACTCTTTAGTGAAGCCAGAGAGCTTTACTACATTACCGGACCACACCACATATCAAAAGACACTTAGCTACTCCAAAAGAGGGCTCCTGATGCCAGACAGATGACATTATTGAGCCATTACAGTACTCACATCTGCTAATTTTTAGCAGACCCATGAGAGTTCATGAATCCCAAAACAATACCAAAAGACTCTGTGGAATAAATATGAGATTACGTATTCTTCATCATGCATTATTTAACAATGTTTCTCCTTTGGATTCCACAAATCCTACATAGATTAATCATTTAATAAAAGCTTGAAAATGTTGATGCTCCATAGTTGCAAAAAAAAAGGCATACACGGAGAATTTTAATGTCACAAATTTTAGATTTCACCTTTTGCAACAGGGGGAATGTGATCCCAGGTGTTTAATTGTAAGTCTGAAATCGCCTGCTACGTTTTTCTATTCTAATACTGAACTCAACTGAATGCAAAGTGATACTGTACGCATTTTTTCCCCTCTGATGATAGTGTCCACAGAGCCCAATCTAGTACTTTATTAATCACGTTATAGGGTCAGTGAGATTTTACCTCAGCTCTGTTCCAAACTGAGGCTATTCTTCCTGTCTCTTCCTAATAAGTTTAGGACCAAAACTTTTAGTTCTCTATCCTTAGGCTTATACATGCTAGACTAGATTCCACAAATCCACCTCACAAAACCAGAGACACTATCCCTAACTCTTCATCAAGTTATACTGGCTCCTGGTCCATGACTATAGGTCTGTGCCCAATTTAATTTCATCACTAGCAAACTATGGGTTCTGTAAGGTTACAGACAAATGTCCTCTTCCAGCCAGCTCAATTAACAAAGGCATTAACAAGATTTAAACAGGTAAAGTATCAAATAAGTGATTCAGATGGCTCTCATGGCAAGGAAATACCCATCAACAGGGCAAAAGTCAGGCAGGCTGATAAGGTGTAAGATCTTCTGGTGGCTCAGCTGTTTGAAGAACACCCATCTGTCTACACACTAAGTTGAGAAGACACCATGTTAGAAAGAAAATTACAATGACACAGGATGGTGTGCTCCTTCAGCAATTTCCTATTGTGAATGAATGGTGAAGAATTATGGTACCAGAAAAGCAATGGCTTCATAACTGCTGTTTACTGATGATGTCCAAATAAGGGCCAAGTGTATTTGCTGTATGAAACATCACGTGCTGTGTCACAGAAAGCTTTTCATATCCTGTCATGGCCATTTTCCTTTCAAATTAATTAAGTTGAAAAAAGCATAGACATCTTTGTATAGACCTTTCTACCTGTGTAGACTAGTACAGATGAAAAGAGCTTGACAAAAATCAACTAGAAAAGTAAATTAAATAATCTGAACCTAATTCCATCAGTTTTCATATATCACTATGAACGCAATTCATCACAGACACTCAATGATAACAAATGATAACCTAACTTAGTAATGTCAATAGGAATTTTGCTGCCAAGTTCAATTAGACACAACTGAATCCAAACACGTTCCTCGAATCAAGTAAGGTCATTACCTGGTTGAGTACAAGTACCAAAAATGCTACACACCCTGGTACAAAGAGTGTGCCTCCTGGAAACAAAATGGAAGCTTCACTGAACTAATGAGCTTGAAATTCAGCAGTGGAGTACAGGTCAGGTAATCTGCTTTCCTGAGGTCTGTGAGAAAAGAACAAGGTGCAACAGAGCACCTGAGAGCAATGGTGCTGTGCAAACCACATCTCACAGGCTCCACAAGCTACTGTCAGACACAAAATGTCACAGGCAGTTATTGTACTAAACAGACAACGAAGGCAACTGCATTCATAATGGAGATAAGTGCTGACATCTGTCAAAGTACAAATGCACAGACCACATATTGCCCTCACTGTCTGTTTGTGTCCTAAGCGCGTGTTCTCTCTGTAACTTTTCTCTCATATGGTCATTTCTCTCTGCAACATCTCCCACAGCATCCTCATAGGGAAGCTTAGGAAGAGTGGGTGAGATAAATGGACAGTAAGGTGGATAGAAAACTGGTTGCAAGACAGAGCTCAAAGGGTTGTGGTTAGGGGCGCAGAGTCTAGTTGGAGGTCAGTGACGAGTGGTGTTCCCCAGGGGTCAGTACTGGGTCCAGTCCTGTTCAATATATTCATCAACGACTTGGATGAGGGGATAGAGTGCACCCTCAGCAAGTTTGCTGATGATACAAAGCTGGAGGGGTGGCCGACACACCAGAAGGCTGTGCCGCCACACAGAGAGACCTGGACAGGCTGGAGAGTCGGGCGGAGAGGGATCTTATGAAATTCAATAAGGGCAAGTGTAGGGTGCTGCACCTGGGGAGGAATAACCCCATGCAGCAGTACAGGTTGGGGCCTGACCTGCTGGAGAGCAGCTCTGTAGAAAGAGACCCGGGAGTCCTGGTGGACAACAGGATGACCATGAGCCAGCAAAGTGCCCTTGTGGCCAAGAAGGCCAATGGCATCCTGGGGTGCATCAAGAAGAGTGTGGCCAGCAGGTCAAGGGAGGTCATCCTCCCCCTCTACTCTGCCTTGGTGTGGCCGCACCTGGAGTACTACTGTGTCCAGTTCTGGGCTCCCCAGCTCAAAAAGGACAGGGAACTGCTGGAGAGGGTGCAGCATAGGGCTACCAAGATGATTAGGGGACTGGAACACCTCTCTTATGAAGAAAGACTGAGGGAATTGGGTCTCTTTAGTCTGGAAAAAAGACGGTTGAGAGGGGACCTGATCAATGTTTATAAATACTTAAAGGGTGGGTGCCAGGAGGATGGGGCCAGGTGACAGGACAAGAGGTAATGGGCACAAAGTTGAGTATAGGAAGTTCCACCTAAACATGAGGAGGAACTTCTTTACCTTGAGGGTGGTGGAGCACTGGAACAGGCTGCCCAGGGAGGTGGTGGAGTCTCCATCTCTGGAGACATTCAAAACCCGCCTGGACGCGTTCCTGTGCAACCTGCTCTAAGGTGGCCCTGCTCTGGCAGGGGGGTTGGACTAGATGATCTCCAGAGGTCCCTTCCGACCCTATGATTCTATGATTCTGTGATTCTATGATCTCTTCTTCTTGAAGGTTCCCTGCAGCCCTGAAGGCAAGATCTACAGCCTACAGCAGAGATCTCCACTGAACAACAGGTGTACGAGAAGAGCTGAAGCTTTGTAAGAAAAGGAGATGTTGTGCTGCAGCTGCAAGAGGAATTATGGGTGCAGGAACATTTGTTGTTACAATCTGCAACTCAGTATTTGTAGTCTTTGTTTACCTGTATTTTTCTAGGGAAGAAAACCTTGCTCCTGACTGGTTAGGTCATTCATCACTAGACACTATGCAACTTGGGGATATTCAATAGCTCAGTGACGAACAACCTGAGAATACCAAATACTGTACACGCAAGCCACAAGAGCCTACCTGAATGCCTTGGACCAAAACCAGAAACAACAGACACAGGCTTCCCAGCACTGAACACCATAAGGCCATAAACACCTAGCTCCAGAGAAGAATTCACATTGTTGGTTTGGGCATCTACGTTCTCTATTACACTGAACACAGGAGAGAGAGATGTTTGTGCACAGCATTCACAACATCTAGCAATCTCAGTGAGGAAATGCCTATCACAGCCAACAGAAACTACAGAAAGATTTTAAGTTCTGCCTTTCTCCTGACAGTTCAAAGTCCTGTTATATCAGCATGAAACCGAAAATCACAGCTGAAAACCTTTTGTGCAGTCATGAGACCGTGCCATGACTTTGAGTGTGGAAGGATGCAGCAGCACTTTGCATGGTAGTGTGGTAATGCAACTATGGAGTAGGAAGAAACCTGTATGCTAGGATTTTTCCAGTTCAGGTCTAAGCTAGCAAAAAGCCATAATCATGAGACTCTCAGGAGTTTACATTTCTCCTGAAGCTGGGCCGTTGTGCAGTCAATAAAACACAAGTAACTGCTTGTATGGAGTATATACAGCAAAGACGTAATAGCAGTACGCTATCTTCCAAAATCGAGGTATCTTCTTGTGTAGGGCTGCCCTCTAATAGTTACATCAATGAAAAATAACGTTATTCAGTTTGCCATGGCACAATAAACATTCAGAAGTTTAAGGAAGCTTTTTGGTTGCTCTTCCCCTTTTAACTACTAAAGTAATGCTCTTCCTATCAAAATGCAATTTCTTAAATCCTCTCCATTGCCACCATTCCTCCCAGCCCCTCCAAAGATACAGCTTTAAATGAATAAATGGATC
The DNA here is from genome assembly GCF_965231255.1 of Vanellus vanellus. Classification (NCBI taxonomy): domain Eukaryota; kingdom Metazoa; phylum Chordata; class Aves; order Charadriiformes; family Charadriidae; genus Vanellus; species Vanellus vanellus. Next base: position 32,304,811 of record NC_138905.1, on the reverse strand, counting down.
TCATTTCAGTTTGAAAACGCATTATTTAAGTGTTGCAGTAATGCTGGGAAAACACAAGGATAGTGATGACTGTTTCAGTTAGTATAATACATTTGTTTGTGGTAAAGCCTTTAATATGATTGTTTCAATAGAATATATGGGCAAAACACCCTTCTCATTTTTACTTCCTACTTAGTACTCCTGCAACTTCACACAGGCTACCCATGTGATTTTCATGAAAGCAAGCGGTATGAAGAATCCTGCTCTCAAAATCCTTTTCATAACTTACTTTTGGGACACCAATGAACAAGCATCAAACACCTTGAAAGGACTACTTCGGTTTTAAAAAGGAGTGGATCCAGCTTCCTTACAGTTTAAGCATGAGTTACTAATCCCTTTTCTACATCAGTGCCAAAAACTGAGTCAAACAAAATGCCCCATCAGCTTTTCTAAACTTGTGGTAATTTTCAACTGACTAAACAAAGCATACTTCTGTAGTGAGCAAACTGATTTTACAAAAGCTTCAGCTTAAAAAGCTTACTTATAAAGTAAGTTAAAAACTGATAGTAGCATACATCACAATTGTATTTCACACCAGATACTGGTTTGGACTTGTGTGAGGAAAGAAACAAGATTCAACTGTAAATGTAGAAAAATAACTCTTTTAGGCTTCCCATTAAACTCCACAACCACTTTTAATGTCTGCAGGCTGCAGGAATATTTTGCGTCTTTCCAGCATTTTATATCAACTAACTGAATTCAGGAACATTTCACTAAGCAAAGATCCAAAGTGCTATATCTAAAATGCTTATACTTTTCCACATTCGTAAACCATCTCATTTTTCTGGTAAATATGTCAAAGTCCCCAAAAGAATAAAATACTGTCTTTAGTCTTTCAACAGCAAATAATGTGCTAGCTGAATCAATGAGACATGGAGAAATATAGTGGAAAAAATGTTAAAATATACTGTACGAAACTTAATCCATTTACTTTGTGTGAACTGAAGTTGTCTGATTCTCCAGCACTCCACAAACAATCCAAGGCAACTAATAATGTCCTTTATGTGACTAATTTGGAAGAATGGTTGCTGTATATTACTCCATATCACCATTCATGATACGGCTCTATTTCATGAGTTTTAGAACTGCTTGAAAGACATGGTGGAAGCACGCTATCCTTCTGCAGTCTGCTGTTCTAGATATGAAGGAGCTTTGATATGTTCAAAGCCCATGTAGCCTGAGAGCTACCATTTCACATAGAGAACTGGAGAAACTTGTCTGAACAAATTTAAACTAGTAGGAAGATATGACAGTTGGTAGTAGGTTATTTAAAAAATACCTACGGGGTTTAAATCTTCCCTGCAACATTTTTCTTTTTTCTCTGGCTGGAAAACATCCATTCCTGCCAGCCAAACATCCATTTTCCTTTGAAGTACTTCCTGAGAATTTAATTGCCCAGTAAATTGCCAACAAAACTTTCAAGTTGTAGACCAGCCCTGAGAGACTCCAGAGGGAACAGTCTGTAATACTTAATTCATCTTTCCACAGTCAGTGAGGAGGGCAGTTACTCTATGAGCCTCCAGCCATAAAAAACAATTTTTGACTGGACGAAGTTCACTGAGCTACATACTGGAGGTAGTTTTATACCTGTCACCAAACACAATCTGAAGTTATATTGGAACAACATTTTTGAGAACTGGGATATTTATTCAGATAATTAGTGGATCTAGCTATATAGACAGTACAACTCAAATTTGAAAATGTTTCATATTTGAAAATGTGTTTCTTAGACAATTTAAACTTTTACAGTTATTTAGCCTGTCTTACACAGTTCTTTCATTCTTAGCAGGTCCTCCAAATTGACTACTTACTATAAATTTCAAGTTGGCATGGTTCAGATCATGACACTACATAAGAAATACAGTGGAGACAAGCCTTAAGTTACTGAAATCTTTTTTTAGTAACTGAAACAATTTGAATTGTCAGTATCAAACCTCTCAAAAAAAATAATTTCCCATAATAAAGCAAAAACACACAAAAATCTTGCAATACAGGAAATACGAAGATTAAAACAAAGTAATTTCTTTCTAAAGAAAATTACAAATTACTAGTAAAAAGCCTAAAAGTGCTGACATCATTTCACAAGACTGTAAACTATGTACCGCATGCAGTTCTGGGAAATCTTATCTGTCAGGAAAACGTAAACTGAGGTAACACTGAACTGCAGCAATGTCTAGTGTGGTATGAAAAATCTATTTATTTTTTGTTGTTTGGAAATAACCATTTTAAAAAAAAATGTTTATGCTAGAACTCAGGCTGTTAATCAGTCATGACACATTTTATTGTGAATATTTTAGTGAACACTTTTTAAATTGTCGATTCAGAAAAATCAAGATTTGTAAACACTAGATACTCAGGCCTATTAAGGGTGTTGGAATACATTATCACAAGGAGCTAACCTTAACTGTGCTATTTCATTTTTAATTAAAGATAAACTGTTTGCATGCAAATTCATACTAAAAATACTACATCAATAGCTCAACTATTATATCTTATATTTTATTTCAGGATCTTCATACAATTTACTTTCCAACTTAATCAAGAAGCTTCTCCCATTCAGTGCTTTGTAACCTCTCCATCTACTTCAGCATGTCCTAGCAACACAGCAGCTAGAAAAGCACAGAAAAATAGAGCGGCAGATGAGCAGCAGACATTAAAAGACTTGTATAGAGTGTAAATTATTTAGGAGAAACAATGGAAATGAAAAATATTTTGGAAGCTCCAATCTCTGTGCCTCTGTATTCCCCAGATCTTTGTATTTGAATTCTGTATTTTAAATTTTATATAAAGTTCAAATTGTTACCAAATTCTCACTTAGTCTTCAACCCAGAAGTGCACTCACACTAATGTCATACTTACAAGACCTGATGGCCCATTAGTACACATCCGCTTTCAATCCTGGGATTCTGTACAGTGTCTACTTGGGTTTCTGAGAGTAAAACTAAGCAATGCAACTTAAGTTTGGAAGTTATGTCTTTTAGTTATCTTCTGAGAAGTGTTAATTTAAAGAACTGGTTTTCATATATGGTTTCTATGTTTTAACCTTAGTTAATATCTCTGCAAAAAAGAAAACTATTCTTGGTGCAGAAAAAATATAGCCCCTTCTTTCATTACCATTTTTGGCCTTTCTTGTCTTCTCTAGATTTTCCTCTGTACCTCTCTCACAATAATTTCCTAACATAGCATGTACTTTTTATTTTTTTAAGACACCACCCAGATATTTTCTGGTCACCATGAATACCTCAATGCCAGAATCACAGTATTGCCTACAAAGTTGGTGAGGTTTCTTGTGTCCTGTTGAACCAGCCTGAAAGAAGCTCTTGAGTAAAACAGGTACGAAATATTAGGGGTGAGAGGGTGGAAGCTTTGGTAAGCTTTTATGATGATCAGAAATCAATGAGATTTGGAAGTATATATCCAAGGTTAAAGAGGATTAAAAAATGGCTCAGAAATGGACTAATTTCAGGAACAGGACAGGCTGATATCCGTTGAGAATAATCAAACATGTACAGCATGCGTTGACCCAAAGGACACTTTGTAGGCTTCCAAAAGCAAGAAGCACCTCTTATGTCTGGTAAAGACAGTTGGGAAGGAAAAGAGACAGGAAGAGAGACACAGAAAGAACATGAAAGTCAGGAAGGTCCTCTGATCCATTTCTGATTGGGTTTTCAGTCCTCCACTGGTATCAAGGGAGAAACTATCTTATATTCAAAGAAAACTTGTGGTTTAAAGATTACATCTCTCTCTCTTACACACACACAGACTGAAATGTGTGCTGTTCACAGCAAAGAGATTTAATAAACTGCATTTTTTCTTGCTGGAAAAAACTTTGGCATCTATTCCTCCCTTGCAGGCATAAGAAGAATCGCTGTGTTAGATTTGTCTTGAATGGAAAGCAAAACTGTGAACACTGAACACATTATTACCGTTTCTCTATCTGAAATCTACATGTCTACATACTATACCAGAACTCATATGTAATATAGCATGGGTCAGGAATGAAAGACATTGCATTCTTGAGATACAAAATGAGATTCCTAAAACACAGTTTTTAAAATATCCAAAGAACTAAGAATGAGTATTTCATTATTATTTTTTTTTAAAAAAACGATTAAAAACCTGGCACCCGTATATTAGAAAAATGACTGTGGTATTCTGCTAGACTTATTTTTAATGTTCAATTGATAAGCAATTCTGACTAGTTCGCTTTCCTACATATCCTCAGTCAGATTCTTGCATTATCATACGTGGCACCATGGGGCAGCAAGAGATAAAAAGCCCCAAGAATGCCTTGGACCAGGCTTCAAATGAGGGAAAACTATTCACTCCAAATAATGCAGACATTTGCAACACTATTCAAAGAAAGACAGAAAGGAATCCTTGCTAGTAAAAAAATTAAGTAAAAATCTGGAAAGAGAAAAATCAGGTTTCTACCAGAAGAAGAGACCAAGGAAAGGCTCGGGATTACTGGTGACAGGTCACAGAAATGCAAAACAATGCCTAAACAGCTCCTATATCTGCCTACAGCAAAAAGCTGAACATTAGTTACTGGTCCAACCTTCCATCCGCAGACAGTATCTGTGTTGGTGGGACTAAATTTCTCATTTTGTTTACAAATCATATTTCAGAAAGTAGACTAAGTTATGAGAATGCTACTGAAGCCAAATTGTTATGTTAAAGTTTGATCTGATCTGCTTGTAGAGGCACATGTGATACAGGCAGTGAAGAAGGAGTTAGTGTACACCAATAGCATTCCCTCTGATGACAAAAAGGAGCAAGAGATACAAAAGCTGCTTTTCTTCTGTCCCTACTGAGCCTCTTAATTGCAAACAGGCCGTATTCCTTACTGAAAAAGCAAAGAGCCACATGGACAACTGTCCTGAGATCAGGCACCAGCCTCATCCTTCCCTGAAAACAACAGGGGTAGGCGAGGAATTAATTCTGGGTGATGTACATACAGCATCATGTTGGGAGCAGTACAGGGCATGAGGATAAATACCGCTTCCACCTTGTTACTCTTTAACACTTGTGTAAGCTTCAGAAGGTTCTCTTCAGTTTATTCGGGAGCAACTGAGGCTCAGAAAACATGAGCTATTCAGACCCTAGGGAATGAACTGATATTTTTTCCTAGATAGCACAACAAAATAATGTCCAAGATTTGAAGACTGCAGCAAAGTCACGAGTAAAGCCCATTCAATGGACCAATTACTATTATTTTCAGCAATAAATAACCTTCTATCCATTCTGTGCCTTCCCCTGTTGTTACTATATGCTTCTGATACAGGGGAACTAACTGATATAGGCGTTTCTGGGGAGAAAAAGGACAAGAGGAAAGTTAGTTACAACCCACTACTTGCCTTATTCTTTCTATCTTAAGCACAGATCTAGATTTGTTAGCCCATTACATTCTGCAGCTTCTTAGAAATAAATCCATACATTCCGCGTACATCTTCATGTACTACCAACACTGATAACATAAACATCTTGTTTCAGAGATGAACATGTAGCTCACTCACTAATGCAAAAATGACTCTGCAGTCTTAAAGCTTTTAGAATATGATTTCCTTGAAATAAATAGTACAAAATTAAAATGAAGTGTTACACTGTACCAGTCGCTTAAATATTCATATGCATTTAGACATAATACAATCCTGTTGCAGAACACTAGAAAAACATTCAGATACTTAAGGGATATCTATACTCCTCTGCAAAAGTACATCAGCCTTCAAGAAAGGCTGAAGCCCTCCAGATATTAAAATGCACCACATTTGCTGCCTTTATTATGTCCATTATATTTGACTGATGTATAAATCTGTCCAGATCATCCAGTAATATTATGCCTTTTCATTATATCTCGTAACTCTTCTATAAATTTATAACAAAACCAAGAAACTGCATCTTCTTTTCTTCTATTATTATAGACAGTAATAAAAAATAGTGATTAAAAAATAATTTATCCCTCTCCACATTGAACTGTTATCCTTTGTCCATCATGTCCTGCTGTAATCCATTCCAGAGATCTTTTCCTAACTGATTTTCTAAGCTCATCTTTTATGTCATAGTGTCACAAGTTTTTCTGAAATCTCGATTATGTCCTTTGTTTCAGCTTCTTTGTTTATTACTACACACTCCTGAAAATGTGAGCATGAGTTTACATGCTGGCAAGCCAACCTATAAAAAATACAGCATTTCCAAGCCTTACACACAACAGACCCAGGAAAAGAAGATGTATTCTGGGATTTTGTTACAAAAGGTCTTGGTACAATGCTGCAGTCTTTTACAGTACCACATTTATTTGCCCAATTCTCATGTTAATATGCTCCATAAAATATTTAGTAAAATTAGACTTTAAACAATTAAGTATAATGTTTCCCAAGAGTATTTTAGTAATTTATAAAGTATTGAGTCAGGGTGGTGCCAAGGCTTTTGTACATTCCCAATGCCAATCCCTAAAGTCACAGTGGAAGGGGGGTTGCAGAAAATGGACAGCCAGACTTCTTCAAGTCACACTACAAAAAGCCAAGAGGCGGTAGTCACAAGTTATAGCAAGGAAAAGTTCAATCAGACTCAAATAAAAAATTCTCCAAGGAGAGCTGTTAAGGACATACTAACTTGCCCGAGGAGGCTGTAGAATCTCCAGCCTTGCAGATTTTTAAAACTGAATGGGACAAAGCCCTGAACAATCTGCTCTGACTCTAATGTTTGCCTTGAACACAAGGTTGTACTGGATGACTTCCAGGCCCAACAGAACACCTCAAAAACGAAATTATTTTATTATTCTACTAACTGAGTAAATTCAAGAGTCTTTAAAGACCAAATGATATGTATTTGCTATACAGAGTATTTGCAATAAATAAAAGCATGTGTATAAGTTTCATCTAAGCTTCCACTGAGGCATCACTATTTTATGTGGTGAAAAGTTAACAAAACCATATAAACCTCACTGTCTTCTAAACTTTAGGAGGACTTAAGTCACAACCGAATGTTATGTGCACTCACGCAGAAAAAAGTTCCTCAACTGGAGCTTAAAAATTTTGTTTAATATTGGTTAACTTAAGCATTTGCTTTATTCTGTCAGATTTGTACCAAGTTTTCAGTTACATTTACTGTTTCATTACCTCTCCCCTATTCCCCCCTCCATGCCTCTGTATAAAACAAAGATATGCACAAGCTGGTGTTAATGCACTAACTGAGAGAAAACTACATGGAATCTAGTAGTTGTTCTGTAATTAAAGCAGTATCAGCTACAGGGAGTACTGTCAACCACTGGGAAACTTTCAACTAAAAAAAGAAAATAGCGTTTGTGTTAAAGAGAGTGCCTTATCTTGGCTTTTGTTTCTGTTTCTATCTAGTGACGTAAGAGAAGATGTTTGATTGTACCAATATAAAAGTATGTACTTGACTTCACCAATGTTTAAAATGGTTTAAATCACTCCTCTTACTGATCCAGAATACTTCCCAAGTTTCCAATAAATAGTTTTTGAGTGGTGAAGTGTTTCCAAGTTCAGGAAGGCTTCTTTACTACTGGACCCGGCCCAAGTATTCAAGAAGAACATCTGGTATGTCGTTTTCTTTCTCAGTTTGTACACTCAACATTATAATACTTTTAAACAAAACCCTTGGAATACAATCGCTCCTAAAAGCTAGCTTTGAAAGACAGAAAAGGTGCAGTCATAGAAACGGAAAGCAAAGCTTTGAGATCATTTGGGCATACTAAGGTCACTTCAGCACAAACAAACTGAAACACAGGAGGTTCTCTCTGAACATCAGGAAACTGTGAGGGGGACTGAGCACTGGCAGAAGTTGCCCAGCGAGGTTCTGGAGTCTCCATAGTTGGAGATATTCAAACACCATATGGACACGGTCCTGGACAACCAGTCCAGGGTGGCCTTGCTTGAGCAGCGGGATTGGACCAGATGACCTCCAGAGGTGCCTTCCAACCTCAACCATTCTGTGAATCTGTAACCATGAATTTTGTTACAAGAGTCAAAACACTTGGAAATAAACATAGCTAACTGAAAAGCTATTTTAATGGTGTGTATAAGTACTTTATTCTGATAAAAGAATCCTGTAGAGTAATACCAAGGTACGTTAACTTTATTTTCAAAGAGTTATAGCTTTTTTCAAGAGTTTCAGTATCAAGAAGCAATAGTAACATAATATTTCTACTAAAGCTGTCCACTTTACGCTAGCAACGGTATATTTAAAAACGGACAACAATAGTGAGAATGGGTGCAACAACATTTTCAAAGGAGGAATAATAATTCTAGCTTGATTAAGAGAATTGGGGAAAAAGAACAGCTGAAAGAAGCAATGAAATGCATAGCTTGAAGTTCCACAAACAAATGTTTCTGCAGCAGCTTGCTGACCTCCTATTCCCCCTCATTTCTACTTGCTACTGCCTTCTCTGCTCCTTGTTAGTACTCATGCACCAACACTTCTTTGTGCTTGCACATGTTTGAGTGGACATAGAGGTAGACAGACAAGCTAAGTTAAGAAAGAATTTACCTATCAAAAATTGTGTTCCTCTTTAACTGGATCAATTCCCATTGATTAAGCAACTATGCTGTTAATTTAACCGAGGTATCCAAGCACCTAAGGTGAGGTAGAACAAATACATGTCTTAATATTAGTGGTTGCTGCCTTCTGTGTTTCACAGTCAGTTGGGACTAGTGAATGCATAAGTAGCAAGGAACAAAAATATGGCACTCAAATATATTCCCAAGATCTTTCACCATAGCTTCTCTTGCAGGAGGTTGAAAGCTCAGAAAGCTTTCAAAGACACAGTATAAAAAAAAAAAAAAAAAAAAGAAAAAAAGAATACAGACTGGTTTAATGTTTGTTTTCCTTCCTTTCTTTACCTCCCCTCCTCTTTTAACATTATGTTAAAAAAAGTTATAAAATGTTTATCTATGGCAATCTTTGGTTGTATTCATAATTACTGCAGAAACTGGCTCAAATTTGCAATAAAGCATGTAGCATAAAAGTGATACTCCTAAGTCATCACCAAAAGTTCTTATGAAAAGACTCTACGCATCAGTAACTGAGCAACTGAGGATTACATATTTTCTTTACATACTGTCCTTTTTTAGCATATTATAAAAACACGTTGCAGGAGACCTAAACAAGGAACATCTGAAGAGGTCCACTTAACCTACTTACATATGAGGAAATCAGAGATTGTAAAGTGAGAAAACAAGTCAGGCAGAACCTAACATTTTATATGAACACTACAATTATCCTAGAAACCATACACTTACTATAATTGGGCAGGCTTTAGTAGAACTAGAGTGGCTGTAATCCCTACATAAATTACAACTATTTCTATTTAAGACTGTTTAGCTGTAAATGAATTTATGAAACGTATCAGTTTATTATCACTAAATAAAAGCTTTGGAAGATATTTTTAACATAAATAAATACCCACTTTTCCACAAAATAAACTAGCAGTGTTCCCCTTTTCTACAGCCTTCCATTTTCCAATCCATTAAAATTGTCTCTGATTTCTAGAGGGAATTGCTGTCGCTTAAAAATACTTACATTTACACTCTTGAGTAAGAAACCCTTTTCATCCTCTCTTTGCTGATGTTAAGAAACTATAATATCACTGAAATATGCTTCTCTTTTCCAGATGATTTCTCCTGTCAAGTTTCCTAAATTTAACTAGATGATACACCAGTCCTGTTAGAATTAGGACATTTTTCACAATCAAAGTTTTACAAGGAATAATGTAAATTTGAAAAATTGTACTTCTGTTACTCTTTTTATTATAAATAATTTATCCGATTCCTACCAATTACAAGTTTCCTTTCCTCAGTCTGTTTATCTTATAGCAAACAGCTGTAAAGACACTGTGTCAAACCTTTTTTTGTCTTTATTTTTCGCCTCTGTCAGCAGGTCTTTTTATTAGTAAGGACAGCGAGGTAGAAACATAAAGAGTTGCTATATAAACAATGTTCACAAGAGCTATGTTGCTGACTTCACACCACTTCGAAAATTTTCAAACTTGACAATGTTTAAATGACTACTCTTCACACTTTTAAATATACACCATTAAAAAAAGCATTATTTTAGAAACACACATGCAAGTCAGCCAAAGGAAAACTGACAATATTTTTTTAAACAAACCTTGAACAGGAGAGACACTGATTTCATGGAGCAACCCTGCCAGCAGCCCCTGCTGGGACTGAGACACGCTGAGCAGACCAGACCAGCTAATGGCTGTCTCAGTGGATGACAGGAGAGCAGCAGATGTTGTTCATCTTTACTACTGCAAGGCTTTTTGACACTGCCTCCCATAAAATCCCCATAGACAAACTGATGAAATACAGACTAGACAAATGGACAGTGAGATGGGCTGAAATCTGGCTGAACTGCTGGGCTCAAAGCGTTGTGATCAGCATGAACTCCAGCTGGAGGAAAGTCACTGCTAGTGTATCCCAGGGATCAATGCTGGGGCCAGTACCATTTAACCACTTCATTAATGACCTGGATGATGGGACAGTGTGCACCTTCAGCACATTTGCTGATGACACAAACTGTGAGAAGTGGCTGATAGACCAGCTGGTTGCACTGGCATTCAGAGGGACCTCAAAAAGCTTAGTAATAACCCAACAGGAATCTCATGAAGTTCAACAAAAGGAAATACAAAGTCCTGCACCTGGGGAGGAATAAGGACAGGCACCAATACAGGATGGGGGACAACCAGCTGAAAAGCAGCTCTGCAGAAAAGCATCTGGGGGTCCTGGTGCATTCCAAGTAGACCATGAGCCAGCAATGCACACTTGCTGCAAGGAAGGCCAAGAGCATCTTGGGCTGCATTAGGAAAAAAGTTGCCAGCAGGTCAAGGGAGATGATCCTTCCCCTCTACTCAGCACTGATGAGGCGTGTCTGGAGTGCTGTGTGCACTCATGGGCTCCCCAGTACAAGCAAAACATAAGCATCCTAGAGTGAGTCTAGTGAAGGACTGCAAAGATGATTAAGGGATTGGAGCATCTGACATATGTGGTGAGACTGAAAGAGCTGGGAGTCTAGCCTGGAGAAGAGAAGGCTCAGGGAGATCTTATCAATGTGTATGTGTTTACGGGCACAAGTTAGTACACAGGAAGTTCTGTTCAAATACACGGAAAAACTTCTTTACGGTAAGGGTGACAGAGCACTGGAACAGGCTGCCCAGGGAGGTTGTGGAGTCCCCTTCTCTGGAGATTTTCAAGACCCGCCTGGATGCAGTCCTGAGTAATGTGCTCTAGGCAATCCTGCTTTAGCAGGGGAGTTGGACTAGATGATCTCTAGAGGTCCCTTCCAACTCTGAAAATTCTGTGATTCTGTATAAATACCTGCTGGGGGCAGGGGTAAACAACACTTCTCAGTGGTACCCCACGACAGGGCAAGATGCAACGGGCACAAATTAAAACAGATGAAATTCCATCTGAACAAAAGAAAGCACTTTTCTACTATAAGGGAGGTCAAGCACTTGAATCAGCTCTCCAAACAGCAGGCTGCTCTAGCTGACCCTACTTTGAGCAAGGGGGGTGTTAGATTAGATGACCTCCCGATACCCTTTCCAACCCCAGGTATTCTATGGTTCTTTGAGGAGGAGACAAAAGGAGAGCAACTACATCTAAGTAATATGGACTACGGACTTAATGTCAGTTGTTTTTTTCTGCACAGAATAAGCCTTCAGTAAGATGAAACACTTCCCTTGCACATCAATTGCCTATATCTGCCTATGAAGGCAAGTTGTTTATTAGACTTAGGAAAAGTCTCATTGTACAGATACAAGAAAACAAGTTCTTTTTCTTTCTCATACATTTCCTGATGCCCAAGCCTCTAAGACTAACCAGTATGAGAACTACCTAACATAGAGATTAAGACAATATATTTGTTTTCAACAGTCAAATCACTTTATTGTTTATTACAACGTCCATTTGTATCAGCAAACATCCATCACTTTAATGGATTCCTTTGCCTCCCCTCCAGTCAGTACTCAAGTGGTAAAGCTAGTTTAACCAAAACAGGCTAATGGGAAAACATCCTCCTTCTTTCATAATGCCTGTTCTCTCACATCAACGTATTGACAGTTTTGTTCTACAACTGTAGGAAAAATGAGAGGAACCAAGAGAACGTCACAGTGAAAAGCTAGAACATCTCACTCATGAGGAGCAGGCACCTGTGCACTGACCCAATTAGACATTCAAACACTTGTCAGTTTGGAGCTGGCTGGTTGTCACTCATCCAAGTAGCCCCAGGGGACCTATTGTATGGTGGCATTCCCTGACAGGAGAACTGGAGCTGTGGAGGCAATGAGGGCACAGTGCTAGGGTGCCAGGATCCTGGTGAGCGAGAGCAGCCAGCAGCAAAGCCAAAGAACCTCAGAGCTTCCTTAACTTGGTTACCATCCAAAAAGTCTTTCAGAGTCTTCAATGGTTATCTTTTTTTCAGAGCAGTCTAGTTTAAAAACCTTACAGTAACAGTCCTCTTTATCCAAAGCTACATTTAACTCTTGAGTGACTAATACAAGAACCATTTCAGAAGAGATCTCTGAAAGATTAAAAAACCAAAAAATCATCTTTGTAGGGGAGAGGATGCACTAATAGTTACTTTGAGTAACACCACCAGCATATAGTTCATAAGTCAGAACATTTCAGTACCCATCTCCTCCCTTCTGTTTTAAATGTATTATTGATGCTTTCAGATGCTCTGTCTGCTTGAACACATAAATGAGGGATAAAACACTGTGCAGCTATCCACGTCTACGCACTATAAAAGATAGAAAAGGTCTGTTCTAGCAGACTGTATACAATACTGTATTCAGGACCCACAAATCAGATTTTACATTAAAAAAAAAAATCAGATATTAAAACACAGATGACTATTCAGCAGCTACTACTGACTTCAAGTAAGGCTATCTCTGTTCTTATGCTGAAAGATTTATGCAAATACAGGAGCAGGGAGGAGTTGGAGAAGGATTGAAAAAAAGAAAAATCAAAGCTTATTTCAAAACTTCCAAAACAGGCATTTTAACCTTAGGACCTAAACCATGAGAAGGAAGAATTCAGAATGTCCCCAACACCAAATCTGTGATCTATACTAGAAGAAAAAACTTCTAGGTTTTTGGTACAAAAATATCTCACGTTCCTTCTAAGTCTCTTTTTCCAGACTCACTTTTTTACTAGTTGACTTGTCCTTCTGTTCCCTCCAGCAAGGAACATCAGAGATGATTAAGCCTACCTTCAATTATGTGAAGCTAGGAGATACTTTTAGCTGCTTCTCTAGTTAACATATTTGATATAAGCCCTTCAGTTAAAGGCTGAGCTGACATTTTAAAACTGTTAACTCAAACAAACATGGGAATGTAGGTAAATGCAGAACACATTAAATGACTACCCTGATAGTACTTAATAGAAACTTAACGCCAGTAGCTTTTTTTCCCCCAGTTAGCACGGGAAATTAAAATTCAGAGGGAAAAAAAAATATCTTACCTTTGTACAAATAGCTTCAGAGCAAGATGATCTATCTCTTTAGTTTTCCTTCTTTCTTATCCTCTTTATGACAGGTCTTTATGTTACTGCCTTGCCTGAAAAAATAATATAGAACCTGAAATATTTATAGAGGCTAATAATTATGTTCACTGTTAAACTACAACAAATACATTAGATATAGCTTGATATAACTGCAATGCTAAATCCGGTTACGTCAATTGGAATAGTATTTTAATAGGAACTAATTTATATATGTTAGGATGAAGACAAAATAAGAAGCATTAGGACAAAAAGAAGTTCCCTAGGTTTCAAAATCAGGTTTTCCATTTAGCTCTTCAAAGTAACATAGCTGGTCACATCACATCAGGCCAGACCACACATACAGTTATAAAGGTTTTCTATATTGTGAGTTAAAAACAGTGCTTCGCAAAGCTTGAACAAGCCAATAGGAAAGCCTAACCACATCTTTCTAACGTTCAGTAACCTAACTCAAGGCCCACCGAGTACCTCTCTCTCCTCAGGACCAAACACTTCAGTGCCCTTTGGGATACTGATGCCCAAGTTTCTAAAAAGACGTCTTTTGGAAGAGGTCACAGCTGCTGACAGCAGGCTTCTAGTGTAGGAAAAGCGTTTAGTCACAGCACTTGCCCAGAAAGAGAGAGATCTGGGCTCACAGTTGATTTGTAAACTTTCTGATCTCCCATGTTCGAGGAGAATATCCTAAATTCTAGGTGAGTGATGGGACAGACAACAACCCCCCCTCCAACCACCCCCCCAAACTGAAGGCACAATACAAAGAAAGTAGAAACAGCAGGAGAGGTTTTGTTTTGAATTCAGCTATTACATTCTTCATTTATTCACAAGAATTATGCATCCCGTTTTTCTCTTAATATTTGTTACTCAAACCCCCCATTTTAAACAGATTTGAGTTTTTGTTGAGAAGGAGGTGCTTATTTTCCATGGTAATGCATATGTGGAGTTGAACTTTCAAGTGAGCAAGGTTCGAGCAGGATCATGTATTTTGAAATTGAGCTTCAAAAAATTTCTAACTGAGGATTTCCCTTACAGTCTTTTATTTTTACATTACACGCTACTCATCTGCAAACTCAGCTATGCTTGTCACTACGGGTAGTCCTTATTTCAGTCAACTGGTGATGAAGTGAACCTAATAGCAACAGATTAGCATCACTGCAGCACCTGTTATTTTATATACTGTACATAAAAGTATACATTTTATCTGTAGAAAAGTAATTAACATTTATCATTTACTCATAACTGCAGATTAGCACTATTTTGTAAGGTAAAACAGGAGTGCAAAATGTCAACTTACAGCAGTGATACAGTAAGATCACTTTCATTTCCCATCAAGTTGATAATGCAATCATACAATTTCTTTCGGTATACTTTAAAAAGCCTTTTTATTGTTAAAGTGGTCTGCCAATTGGCAAAACCCTAACTGTTGACCAGAACTCTCTTTTAGCTGTTTCTTCCAGTAACAAACAACTCTTTTCATAAATTGTTCTTTATCATGCTCTTTCAAATCAACTGGTTGCTCTTACATACTAAAGCATACTAAAGAATACATTATCTTTATGACTTTGGGAGTTTGGCATATATAATTTATTTCACTGGGGTGAAAATCATTTAGGTAATTCACTTCATTGCCTTCATCTTTATTCAGGCACTCAAGTCCTTTCCTACACCCCACCTCTAAATTCAGCTGGAACAGCTGCCTGCAAACCAACACGTCGATAAGCCAAAGCCAACACAGAACTTGCATTCAGAACTGTTACATGCGCGCAACTCCTAATTGACCAAAACACTTCAGTATGACAATGGTCACACATATTCTATTATATAAAGGTAGTGACTACATCTACCCTGTCATTCACGCTGCTTCCTGGCTGGTTTGGTCCACCAACTCACTGCCTCCAAGACAAAACCAGAGCACGCTTTGGAATCATAGCATGGTTTGGTTTGAAAGGGACCTTAAATATCATCTAGTTGCAACCTCCTGCCATGGCCAGGGACACCTCACACTACATCAGGTTGCTCACAGCCCCATCCAGCCTGGCCTTAAACACCTCCAGGGATGAAGCTTCCACAACTTCCCTGGGCAACCTGTTCCAGTGTCTCACCACTCTCTCAGTAAAGAATTTCCTCCCACTATCTAATCTAAATCTACCCTGTTTCACTTTAAAACCATTACCCCTTGTCCTATCACTATACCAGGAGGTACCAGTAAGGTCTAGTAAGACCTCCCCGCGCATCAAAACCTCTGCAGTTAAGAAGAAAAGACGGGTCATTGTCATAGGTGACTCCCTACTGAAGGGAGTGGAAGGCCCAATACACAGGCCAGACCCCGAGCACAGGGAGGTCTGCTGCCTCCCTGGGGCCTGGGTCAGGGATGTGAAGAGGATGCTGCCTTCCCTGGTAAAGACCCTCAGACTATTATCCACTCTTGATCTTTCAGGTAAGCAGCGACAAGGTAGCAAAAAGAAATCCAAGAGTAATGAAAAAAGACTTCAAGAACCTGGGACGGCTGGTCAAGGGATCAGGAGCGCAAGTTGTGTTCTCCTCTATCCCCCCAGCTGCGGGGAATGATGAGGGGGAGAACAAGAGGAGCCAGCAGATCAATGACTGGCTTCGAGCCTGGTGCCACCGACAGGACTTCGGGTTCTTTGACCATGGCCCGATTTACAAAGTGCCAGGTCTGCTGGCAACAGGCGGACATACCTTGTCCTGCAGGGGGATAAGGGATCTAGGGCAAGAGCTATCAGGGCTCATTAACAGGTCTTTAAACTAGATTTGAAGGGGGTTGGGGATGGTACTGGGCTAGCTGGTGAGGTGCCAGGGCATAGTTGCTCGGCACTTGTAGCAATGTCTGCCAGTACTCCTGAGAGCCAGAAGGCCCACCACATCTCAAGGGTCCAAACCAGACACACGACTCCCGCTCTGAAATGCTTACACACCAATGCACGCAGCATGGGGAATAAGCAGGAAGAGCTGGAGATCTGTGCATGATCGCAAGGCCACGATCTCATTGCAATTACTGAGACGTGGTGAGACAGCTCACATGACTGGAATACCGTCATGGATGGCTATGTCCTTTTCAGGAAAGACAGGCCAACGAGACATGGTGGTGGAGTTGCACTCTATGTGAGAGAGCAACTGGAATGCATCGAGCTCTCACTGGGGGCAGATGTAGAGACGGTTGAAAGCTTATGGGTAAGGAATAAGGGCCAGGCAAGTATGAGGGACACTGTTGTGGGAGTTTATTACAGACCACCTGATCAGGATGAGGTAGCTGACGAGGCCTTCTACAGATTCTGAAGATAGCCTCCCAATCGCAGGCCTTGGTTCTTATGGGGGACTTCAATCACCCAGGTATCTGCTGGGTAGACCACACGGCCTGTCACGCACAGTCCAGGAGGCTCCTCCAGTGTATTGATGATAACTTTTTAACACAGGTGGCGCAGGAGCCAACAAGGAGAGGAGCACTCCTGGACCTAGTATTAACCAACACAAAAGGACTGGTGGAGGACATCAAGGTTGGGGGCACCCTAGGCTGTAGCGATCATGAAAAGATAGAGTTCAGTATCATGGGCACTACACACAAAACAACAAGAAGCAAAATCACAACCTTAGACTTCAGGAGGGCTAACTTTGATCTCTTCAAGAAACCGCTTGGGGAGATCCCATGGACTAGAGCTCTGGAAGGCAAAGGGACTCAAGAAAGCTGGTTGGTATTCAAAGACCACTTCCTCCAAGCTCAGGATCGGTGCATCCCGAAGAGCAAGAAATCGGCCAAGGGACACAGGAGGCCTGCCTGGTTGAGCAGGGAGCTTCTGAACAAGCTCAAGTGGAAGAAGGAAGTTTACACTTAGTGGAAGAATGGCCTAACCCCTTGGGAAGATTACAAGAATGCTGCCAGAGTGTGCAGGGATGAAACAAGGAAAGCCAAGGCCGCCTTGGAACTAAACCTGTCAAGGGATGTCAAACTCAACAGGAAGGGCTTCTTCAAGTATACTGGAGGCAAAAGGAAGACCAGAGAAGCTGTGGGCCCACTGTTGAATGAGACAGGAGCCATGGTGACGGAGGATGCGGAGAAGGTGGAGTTACTGAATGCCTTCTTTGCATCCGTCTTTACTACCCGGCCGAGCCCTCAGGAGTCCCAGGCCTTGGAGAAAGTAACAGGGAAAGAGTAAGACTTCCCCTGGGATGAGGAGGATCAAGTGAGGGACCAGTTAGGTCAATTAGATATTCACAAGTCCATGGGCCCTGATGGGATGCACCCGAGAGTGCTGAGGGAGCTGGCAGAGGTCATTGCTGGGCCACTCTCCACCATCTTTGAAAGGTCCTGGAGAACAGGTGAGGTGCCTGAGGACTGGAGGAAAGCCAATGCCACTCCGGTCTTCAAAAAGGGCAAGAAGGAGGACCTGGGGAACTACAGGCCGGTCAGCCTTACCTCCATCCCTGGAAAGATGATGGAACAGCTTGTTCTGGGCGTCTTCTCAAGGCATGTGGAGGAAAAGGCGGCTATCAGAAGTACTCAGCATGGATTCACCAAGGGGAAATCATGCCCGACTAATCTGATGTTGTCTACCTTGACTTCAGCAAGGCGTTCGACACAGTCTCCCACAGCATCCACATAGAGAAGCTTAGGAAGAGTGGGTTAGATGAATGGACAGTAAGGTGGATAGAAAACTGGTTGCAAGACAGAGCTCAAAGGGTTGTGGTTAGGGGCGCAGAGTCTAGTTGGAGGTCAGTGACGAGTGGTGTTCCCCAGGGGTCAGTACTGGGTCCAGTCCTGTTCAATATATTCATCAACGACTTGGATGAGGGGATAGAGTGCACCCTCAGTAAGTTTGCTGATGATACAAAGCTGGAGGGGTGGCCGACACACCAGAAGGCTGTGCCGCCACACAGAGAGACCTGGACAGGCTGGAGAGTCGGGCGGAGAGGGATCTTATGAAATTCAATAAGGGCAAGTGTAGGGTGCTGCACCTGGGGAGGAATAACCCCATGCAGCAGTACAGGTTGGGGCCTGACCTGCTGGAGAGCAGCTCTGTAGAAAGAGACCTGGGAGTCCTGGTGGACAACAGGATGACCATGAGCCAGCAAAGTGCCCTTGTGGCCAAGAAGGCCAATGGCATCCTGGGGTGCATCAAGAAGAGTGTGGCCAGCAGGTCAAGGGAGGTCATCCTCCCCCTCTACTCTGCCTTGGTGAGGCCGCACCTGCAGTACTGTGTCCAGTTCTGGGCTCCCCAGCTCAAAAAGGACAGGGAACTGCTGGAGAGGGTGCAGCATAGGGCTACCAAGATGATTAGGGGACTGGAACACCTCTCTTATGAAGAAAGACTGAGGGAATTGGGTCTCTCTAGTCTAGAAAAAAAGATGGTTGAGGGGGAACCTGATCAATGTTTATAAATACTTAAAGGGTGGGTGCCAGGAGGACGGGGCCAGGTGACAGGACAAGAGGTAATGGGCACAAACTTGAGTATAGGAAGTTCCACCTAAACATGAGGAGGAACTTCTTTACCTTGAGGGTGGTGGAGCACTGGAACAGGCTGCCCAAGGAGGTGGTGGAGTCTCCATCTCCGGAGACATTCAAAATCCGCCTGGACGCGTTCCTGTGCATCCCGCTCTAAGGTGGCCCTGCTCTGTCAGGGGGGTTGGACTAGATGATCTCCAGAGGTCCCTTCCAACCCTGTGATTCTATGATACACTCCCCGATAAGGAGTCCCTCTCCAGCTTTCTTGTAAGCCCCCTTTAAGTACTTGAAGGTTGGTATCAGGTCTCCTCAGAGCCTTCTCTTCAAGCTGCATAACACCAACTCTCTCAGCCTATCTTCAGAGAGGTGCTCCAGCTTTCTGATCATCTTTGTGGCCCTCCTCCAGACTCGCTCCAACAGCTCCATGTTGGGGGCTCCAGAGCTGGATGCAGTAATGCGTTGGGGTCTCATGAGAGCAGAGTAGAGAGGCAGAATCACCTCCCTTGACCTGCTGGCCCTGCTTCTTCTGATGCAGCCCAGGATGCGGTTGGCCTTCGGGGCTGCAAGTGCACATTGCCAGGTCATGTTTGGCTTCTCCTCTACCAACAGCCCCAAGTCCTTCTCCTCAGGGCTGCTCTCAGTCCATTCTCTGCTCACCCTGTGCTTGTACTTGGGATTGCCCCAACCCACATGTAAGACTCTGTACTTGGCCTTGTTGAACTTCATGAGGTTTGTACAGGTCCATCTCTCACGCCTGTCCTGGTCCCTCTTGGATGGCACCCCTTCCCTCCAGCGTGTCGACTGTCCACATAGAACACTGTGTGAACATGGAATGCTCCAGCCCAAGGGACTCCACTCTAGACAGTCCTGCAATTCTCCCATGTGAAGCACTGCATCCTCAGTTTCACGGTCCACCCGCCTCCATGCAACACTCCAGAGCACGCACCATGGACTTGCAGTATTGGGATGCAAAATCATCACTTTGCTGGGCTGCAATACAGCTCTCCCTATTTCAGATACGTTGAACTAAAAACACTAGCAGTGTATTAGGGCTGCAGGAACATCACAGTACTCAAATGGAATTCAGATTAAGTTAGGTGAGTATGAACAGTCTATTTTACGAGACTAATTTTCTAGAATATTAAAATGCAGAGGCAGACCAGCCCTTGCCAATTAGCCTACCTTGATGACAGGAATTTGTCCCTGTCTTGCTGTTATCACCAGTAAAGAAAAGCTGTAGTCTCAAGGGCTATGTCTAAAAGTTAGGCACGATCTTAAACCCAGAGATGGCTTGTGTAAGACCTCACATACAGCAGAAAACCGTAGCTCTGTTGACACAGTGGGTAACCTTACCCAGACTTCCAAAACTCATTAAAAGAAAGGAAAAAAACTCAACACTTGGTTCCCCTTACTCTTTTGAAATAAACATCGTTATGTAACAAATTCATTCTAGTATGTCCCAAACCATGTATTACAATTTTCAGTGTTTTATTGGGAGAAAAGAAACTACTACAGTCAAAGTGTTTTGAATTGCTGGGTAAGAAATGGTCAGAATATCAACCTCTTTAGATGCCCAGACTACACACATGCTGCTCCAAAAATAAATATTTGCTATAGTTCTTCTTGACATCTGCGGCTTTAACCTATTTACAGTCCATGATCAAATTCTTTTGCTGTGATGTTATTTATTTTCTCTGATAGTCTCTTAGGAGAGAGCTTTAAAAAAGCTCAAAACTCCAAGGAATTCATAATAAGATCTGTAAATCAGCTGCAGAAGAGCACCTGTACATCCAAAAATTAACTCAGATGCCATGAAGAAGAAAAGAAGTAATCTCATGTTTTAAGTTTGCATTCTTATTCACAATGCTAAGTGCATAAAGGGGACGCTTTGAATGGCTTGTTGGCATGATCGTATAGAAGTCAAAAGGTAAAAGTTCCATATATTTCATTCTAGCCAGGAAACCCTCATGTCCAGAAACATAAATTAATAATCAGATGCCTCGTTTCCAAAGCGAGAAGAGCATTTGTACCTTTACAGGAAAATCATGAGTGAGTGAATGAGATAGCATGATTTTTGTTAGTTGTTTGTGTTTTGTTTTGTTTTGTTTTTTTTAAAAAAAAAAGAAAGAAAAATCAAGGGGGAGGGCAAAAAAGATGGTTTAAAAAAGTTTATAGATGAAATGTGACTTCGAATTTATTAGATGTATTTGGGGTCATGTAATTTCTGATTTTCTGTACATGAGTTTGGCCACAAGCATACTGTAGAAACTAAAAGCACGCTTTTTACTTTTCCACACCTGACATTATGCTTACTGTGTACTTATCAATTTAAAAATTTGTGAAAGAACTAAAGTTTACATAGTTTGTTGCTTTATAAGCTTTTCTACTAATAGTGTTGACAGACTTCAGAGAAGTAAAATTTTGACTGAAAGATACACAGATTGTAATACATAACTACGGAAAACATTCAAAATAAAACCCCTCCATTTTTATTTTATAATCTGATTGGCCAAATGGTTTTATATAAAATGTATTCAAAATATTCATTAAAAAGTTAAGACACTTTAATGTTCTTAATGTAACCATAAAAAGCAATAGAATGAGACAATATGCAGCTTTCTACTAACATGAATAATATAACTATATACACACACATATATAATTCAGTTTCTTTTTACTTTACAATACTGCAGAAAGTTATTTAATACGAAATATTTTCAGGGGACCTGGAAAAATATTTGCTTTGTGACGCATAGAATTTATTTAGTGTATTTAAGCGCAGCTTTATGCAATCCCATACTGCAGAGCTCCATTATACACCCTCATGTCATTTCTTCTTTCAGAATGAAGGAGTGATGAGGAGCCCCCAGAAAAGGGGAAACTACCCCGTTGGTTGATGAGGGCAGTGATCCATCTTTCTGTCATATCTATCTTATTTCTGGTAGTGCTCAACCCCAGACGATTCTGACAAAGTAATAATAGAAAAAAATATCCTGGAAATACACCAAAAATCACTGTTCATTTTTTCACTCCTTATACACACATGCTTATGAAGACATCCCCTAAGGCAAGTAGTCCAGCCTAGATTATATTAACAGCTGTAAGAACAATGTCTTAAATTTTACACATTATAATCATCAGAACAATATAAATGTCATTTGTTCTTTAACATGCTGCAAAGTCATGCCTTTCCTCAATGGATACAAATTATAACTGCATTGATTTCAATTCCTAGACTGTTAACCAAGTGAAATATTTCAGCAAGTTACATAGAATAGGTTTATTGTCCTCTTCAGAGGTATAAACTCCATTTCCTCATGTTATTTCATTCCAGTAAATCAAACTAACTGCTACTAAGGCATGCAAATGTCAATTATGTAAGTGACTGAGAAGTTTCAGAATAGAAAAGGGAAATCAACAATTACCTTGTGCATACAGCTATATAGTCCTCTTCCCTTTTTTTTTTTTTTTTTTCCTCCTTTCCTTTTGTTAGTGAGAGGTAAGAATTTGTAACATGCTCCCCTTCATGTTGTAATCTTGACAAAACTCTGCTGTTAAGCCCTGCTGTTGCTGGACTGTGTGCAGAAGCACGTACAAGAGGAGCCGTTTCCAGCAGCCCATTGCTTTGTCTTCATCCCCCCCAAGCTTCTGTGTGATCAGCATAGGCTTTGTGGCCATACAATAGGGGTTAAACATTTCCCTGTATTTATTTAAAAGCAGAGCTAAATCTGCTTAGCTGCGTGAACCTTTTAGTAAAATGATGCTCACTCTGTTAGGGTATTTTTCCATTTGTTTGTATTTTTCTTTCTTTTTGTTGATAGAAGTCAATTACTCTTAAACAAACATAGTTCCTTTTCATTATACACAGTGCATAAACAACATAGTAAAACCAACAAAGATTTTTATCCAGATCCTACCTTATCCACAATTTCCCCCTAAGCAACTACCTGTGACTTGCCTCTTAACTTACAGCTCTAGTTTCATTTTTCCTTTATGTTCATTCTATTTGATGACTTGCCAGTGGGGCAATCCCCTGGTCTCCATCAACAGTGTCCGAGAGGCAGATTGTTGCAAAAGCTACTATTTGTGCTGAGAGGTGAAATTGCAGTACAAGAAGAAAACTTAAACATACCAAGAAATAAATGAAAACATTTTATGAATGTTGAATGTGCTTGCCCACAGTATTAAAGCCACCGATTTCACACACAGCACGTGAACTTTTGGACCACTATTGCTTTCCAAGAAACTACCTTGAAGCTGCACTGGTACAGAACAGTGGCTTTTTCCCCAACGCCTGAAGAAAGAAACCCTATTTAAAACTTTTCATTTCTGTTCTACCACAAATCTGGACTTTTTTTTTTTTTTTTTTTTTTTTTTTTAAAGTCCAGTTAAAATGTTTCAAACTTTAGGGGGTTTGTATCTTTTTATAGGTAGTAAGAATTCTGTCAGCATTTATTAGCACCAGCATTAGTTCAGAACAATAACCTTATCTGCTCCTTTGAAACCTATTCTGTTCTCAGGGCTTATTAGAACAATGCTTTTCTTCACAAAAGCACAATCTCTACTTAAAAATCTACTTCAAAGCAGATTGCCAGTGAGGTTCAGTAATGACTGCATCCACCTGACCTCTTAAACTTGCCGAAATAGAATCAGAGTATCTTAATTGAGCTCCCACTTCACTTATGTACCATGCTTCTAGAGTTGCAAAGGACTTAGCTAAAAATCTTAAAAAAAATAGAAGTTTTCACAGCTACAATTACAGACGATTTATTTTTGATGTGAAGACTGATCATCAAATAATGTAGTGTTGATTAGGGAAAACCTCTGCCATTCAAAGCTACTGCTCTTTAATTGCACATTTACAACTGTATATTCCAATGACAACAGCTGACACGAAACTGTAAATAAGAAGCTACTTACCATGCCACAAGCATAGCACAATATTAATTTATTATTTGTATTTAGTAACATCTAATTCTTGTAAAAGCTCAATTCTCAAAATCGCTATTTTCATGGGTTTGATCATTCCTTCCAAAAGGAATTCCCAGATGAAAAAGGCAATTTTGCCAATACAGTAGCTTAACTATTTGCTCCCCTCTGCCTTTGACAGCATACTGTATCAAGAAATTAGCTAAAATATAACCGATTGAACAGATTTTTTTGTTTAACCGGGTTTAAGCAGAAATTGTTTCTGAATTTTAGAGCAGTATGACAGAGGGACAGGGCTCATTTTGTCATCTGATTGACCAAGCCTAATTAGAATTATTTCTGCACACTGCTTCACTACAGCTGTAGATCCATTAAACACTAAATGCTCCAGAGGCCCGTTCCCCTTCAGCTTCCCACTGTGACTCCTACTTTTCAGCCAGTAGCTACTCAGTGGGCTACTCAAAACATTCAAAAAATGGAGGTGCTATATTTAATGGACAGCTCAAAACCCATAGCAAAATCTGTCACTTGACTGCCAGGATGGCAGCTATCACAATAAAACAGACTCTTTGTGATGGAGACTTAAAAAGAAGCCTTTGAACTGGTTCTCTTACCTCCCAATACATTTTTATTAGGAGAAGGTTTCCAGTCGTAGCAGCTATTTTTTCTTCAACAGAAATAATCATGTCTGCCTCTGAAAATGTTCACTGAGGTACACACATTTTTTTGTAATCATAATATTACCCATGGCATCTTGATTTATATCTTAGTACCATTTTAGCCTCAGGAAGCCTTTAAAATAATATAACCATTAGGAATGTCTTACTGCACAATTTACATATGAACAAAACTACCTTTTTAACCTATTTAACCTGTTTAAGCTGAAAATAACTGCGATGTACACAATTCCTTAATTTGAGATCTGCTCATTAGAAAAGATGAAAAACAGACTCTGAAAAATATCTAGCAATTGTCTGATAATACTGATTATTCATCCCCCCTCTTTTTTCACACATTTCTTGCTTTCCTTTCCCAATATCCTCAACTCTCCTCAAATATCCTCAACATATAATAATACTCAGAAAAAGCAAAAAATAATTTATGCTTTCTAAGGTCAAAGTTATACTCCCATCAAAATTTAGCTAGTGTAATATACAGACGAGATTTTCAAGCATCTCAACAGCTAACCTTGTTGTAGAGTTTAAACCCAGATGCTGGCCTCAGACTATGGTAGATCAGACTGGGCAAACACGTATGGGATCTGTAACTCTAGAAAGACAGCTTAGTTCACAAGTACCCAGCACGGGACACAGGAAGACAAACTCAAGATAAAAGATGCTTGTGTGGTTAGGTCAGTGCAGTGAAGAAGATAGAAGGCTCGCTGTCATGGCACTACAATAAAATTAGCTGATTGTTTCACCTATTATTTTGAACACTGAATGTTTTAAAAGCTTCTGTACGCCTACCAATTACAACTGAAGTCACATAAATTACATTCTTTTTAAAGACTTATGTATTGAAAGGTATGATTACCTCCATTAAGTCTTCTGGCATGTCCACCTGACTAGAACAGTACTTCCTTTGATGACAACACAAGGACCAAGAGTAGGTATGCTAACTAGGCAGCTGGAGAGTTTTTTCATTATTACTGCTACTACTGTTTCTTTGTTTGAAAAGAGAGAGTGAATATACTTCCATTTCCTATATGGGAATTTAGGGAATGCATAGCCTTGATTTATCTTTGTTCCCTGAGCACGTTTTGATAGTCATCTATCATTATTTTTCCCATTTTTGCATAGGCAAGCTGAATTTTTTATTTTCGAGCTTCAACTTCCTTTACTTCATCAGTGAAGTTTCCTGGGATCATAACTTTGTGTTCAAAAGTAAGATCCATATAGTTTCCAGTTTCTTTATGAAAAATGCCTTTAGGATTAAGGAGCCTGAAAAGACTTTCAAGTGCAGATAACAGCTTCACAGGCATATCAAGACACAGAAGATGACTGTTCCTCGCCAGCTGTGTATCCTCCTCCCAAAAAGTCATTCCAAATATTTGGGTTGGGAGGAGAATCTTGAAGAGTAGCTACTAAGTTAAGTGCTATTATGAATTGAAAATTGTGAAGATCGGGATCCTCTGAGGATTTTAAAATTTAATTTACTTTAAAACATCATCATAACTGCTTCTACTGGTTTTAGCTGTTACCACTGAAATTTCATGGTCTTACTAGAATTAAACCCATTGCTGTTGCCTCCTCAGTAATAATTTATCCCTTTTGGTTCTTCCTACAAACTTACGTAAGGGTGTTCTACACCAGAACATAGCTAGTTATGCCTTAATACAGTCACCAACTGTTTATGGTAGGTAAAGCAGGTTAAGTAATTTTAAACTAGACCTGAATAACATATTATTTTTGTTCCAAAATCATTGTAGGATATATGTCCTGATTATCATTCTTCGACTTCTCTGCCTCCTTTCTATATTTTCTTGATGTTCATTGTACCAGCCAAAGCTGGCTATTTGCCAGCTACAGAAAGTAACTTCTTGAACACTTTGGGGACGCAGGCTCATACTGGTTTGATTTCTCTGAATCTCTTACAGGGAGAGACTTTGTTCCCACACATAAGGCATATAAGCTGTTTATCACACAGAGAAGTTGTCAAGGAGAGTGAAGTTTCCTAGAAGTCACTCCAGCACAGCAGACTGAAAAGAGTCCTCTCCAAATAACTCAAGGTTCATTCACTTTATTATTTTACCAGCTATAGCACATACAGCTTAGTATTGCCATAGATTCAAGTACATGGGCTTTCTTTCTGCTTTCATGTTACTTTTTGATGAGGATGTTCCATAATAAGATTCACAGCATTAACTTTAATTATAGTAAAATTTTCTCTAGTACTGTTCTCCATCCTTTTTCATAAAGGAACAAATGCTTTGCCCTTCCTCTTTGTGCACAATGAGCGTCCTTGACTGCTGGATGCCTAAAGCAGTTTAAATACATGGGGCAAAGAGACACAGTGGAAGTGTACACAAATGTACACTTCCTAACCCCAGGATCAGGAGATCTACCAGCTAGAAAACCAATTTCAGCCTCAGGAACAAAACAAATTTGCTGATGCTGCATTGCCTGTAGATAACTAGAGAAGAAGTTACTGAATCTAAATGCCTCCTAAACACATCTAGTGCATAGCCTAAATGAAGTTACATCAATTACACAAAAAGATATTGAACAAGCCTGAGGGAGAAAGGGAAGAGGATAAAAGGAAAAAGATGATACCTACAAAGGGAGATTAGAATCTTGACCCTGGTAAAAAACAAACAAAAAAAACCCCACAAAACAACACCACCAACAAAAAAAAAACACCAAACCAAACGAAAAAAAGAACCAAACCAAAACCAAAGTCAACCAAATAGGAAAACAAAACCAAAACACACAACCATCCAAACAAGCAAACAAAAAACTCAAAACACAGAATCGATATTCTTGCGTATGCAGTTTTCAACCCATCCTCAAGGGGAGAGGGGGGGAAAAAAAAAAGTACAGGGAGTCCTCTTTGTTTACAGAATTTTTTGGGGGGATGCATCAGCTGCCCAAGAGTTTTCTTTTTCTTGGTATGGCTTGTATAGATTGAACTTCTGCCTGTGATAAATACACTATACCTGAGGCTGCACTACCCAAAGAGGATCTAGCTGGAATGGGGCCTCATTCCACTCCTGATGTTCCTCTCTCCAACCTTACCTGCCATCACACTTAGAAGCACTCAGTCATCAGTGTCTTCAACTTTACTTGATGGCACTCTAGCTATCTATCATTCTTTCTCTGTAACAGTTTGAAAGAATTTAGCAGCTCTCTGCTTGAGTCTTGCCAGCATGTTGACTGACAACTTGAAACTAAGTTAATCCACCTGAAACTCCTAAGAGGCTGTTTTTTTCAGTAGGTACATACAGCATCATAGGTAGGTACAGAAGCATCATATTCCCCAAACTTTCACTTCAAACTTGGTTTCTATTTCTGAAGCTAAACCACAAACATCTGTGCTTATCACACACAAAACTGTCTTCAGGTTTAAGTTCTTAAAGCACTGCACATTTTCCACTATGGCAGAACCCTTTCATACTGTATGATTAAGACTTTAAGGTCTCAATTTTAAAAAGTCTTTTTGTCAATCATCCGATAAGTAAATTAATTTTGATGACTACTGATCTGAATGGAATTTCAACTGTTGACCTGGAGATGAAAAAAAAAAAATTCAAAAACTTTAAACCATTCATTTCTTCAGTCTAGTCAGAACTGCATTTGATTTTAAATACATTTGAATAATTTCGTATTACTTAGGGAAAGAGGACATTTGATATTTTTCTTTGCAATTACATGCCCGATTTCAAAGTATTGTCTCTCAATGTGCCATTCGCATCTGCAGAAAGACTACGTTATTAATATTTTGTAAGGTGTCAAATGACTTGGAGTAGCAAGTAATTTCTCTGAACTTGCGTTGCATGAATAAATATTTCATTTTTAGGATTGCCACTGAAAGAGTATTAAGTAGTAGCCACACAAGCATAATGGCTTCTTCACCTCTGCAACAAGAGAACATGGAACTATTTGTATTTTCTATAAAGACAGTAAAACTATATGGCAATAGAGGTGAACTCAACAATAAAGATACACACTCAAAAAACAGTTTCAGCAGGAAAAGACAGTATGCAAATACTAGCAGTGGAGAAAAAAAGTAGTAGGATGTATAAAGTATACAAAAAAGACATAAAAGGAGGGTATGATTCATATAGAGATAAAGTAATTATTAAAATATTTTAATATGGAATTTTTATTAAAATAATTAACATCAGATTCATTATAGCCCAATTCCCACACATCCAAACTCACAGCAGGCTCAGTTTTTTATTTGCATGCACTGCATGATTTTGTGTTCTGTACAGTAAGAGATTAGATATTCACACACATACAAAAATGGGCTTTACTACTGCTTAAAAACCCCAGAGAAGTTGTACCCTTGATAGTTTTTTTTTGTTACTTCACACATTTGTCAAATGACTTCCTATAGGCTTTAAAAAACAAACACAAACAAAAACAAAACAAAAGCAGCCTAGAAGTTTTTGTAACAAACAGACCTTTGCAGAAGCATGTTTTGCTGTTATCAAACAGCCTAATGAGCAGCAGATGCACACCTCTTCTTTCCTAGCAGCCTGAGAAGAAAGGTGTTTGGAATTATCTCTGCACCTCGGAGGCTGGAGTTGTCAACTGTCCAGTTCACTTATTTACTATTTGCCTTCTGTACAGCAGATCTGGTTTGGATCAGCCTCAGCTAGAACTGCTGCAGAGACAGAGCTGGAGTGGAGCAGCTGGAAAAATGGCACAGCTGTAACTGAGTTACAGTTACTGGTCTGTACCAACAGGTACAGCTTGTTGGATTAACTCCTGAGACCAGGTAGTGCCTCTGTAATAACACAGTCTCCTTTCATTAGAAGCATGTGACACAAGTCCAAAAGTATTATTGTGGAGGACTCAAATTATTTTACTTTTCAACTGGAGGAGGAATATAATTTACATATCATTTCTATATTTAAATACAATCAATTTTAAGCACTTTTTGCTTACCAAATTGTATGCCATAGATAGAATTGTAAAACAGCTACCTGTTTTACAAACTCAGTGGAGATGTCCTTCCCTGGGACAGGTTTTACTTGTAGAAGAGCCTTCAGTGCTGGATTCCAAATGGCTATGGCCAGGAAATAAGTGCGTTTCCGGCAGGTAGCTGAGATAACAGAAATGTGCTGTGCTCCCCTCCAAAAGTGCATGCACATAACAAATGCAGCCTCAAGGTTTAAAGTTCGATGAGTTTAAAACACACATAGTAATCAAATGTGATCTTAGAAAGGGAGGGGGTTGCCTTTTAAGGACTCCTAAGGACATGACTAAAACTGTTATTGTTTTATTCAACATACTACTATCAGTCACTATAATGACACACCAAGAAAATTGTGATAAAGAAGGGATCTGTGAACACCCTGTTAAAGCTTTAACATCCAGTCATCACATGGTCCCCCAATTTACTTTTCCACCTGTAATGAACACCTCTCCAGATTAATAAGGCCCCCAGTTCTAATGAGTTACACTTGCCCTTCTTCCCAACAACCTTCATGTCTTTCTCTAACTTCATTATTTTCTAGAAAAGCCAGTTTTCGAAATTTTATCAAGGCTATTTATTTCAGTTATACTATTATGGTCTGTGGATATCAATATATATAATTCATCTTTCCTGAAAGTACACCCCAGCAGACAGAGATGTTATTCCATTATCAGAGTAGGAATATCTTGGTTCAGGAGCTGTGATGGGTGAAATGCCAAGCTATGACAATGCCAAGTCTTACTGGAATTCTGCAAAACATATTTGGAAACTACCTTAGCAAATATAACCTATTACAAATAATGAATTAGCCTCAAAACCTGAAAACATTTATTTTTGATCTTAAGTAAGACATTATTCAGGTAGGTCACCTCTTGACTTGGTAAATAAGCTTCTAGTAACTGTTTTCTACAAATACAGAAATAAAGATCTGTTTTCACTTTGCTAAGCTTTAGGGGTTTTTGTTTGAAAATATACTTAAACCTAAAACTGATCACTTTAAATGTTAATTATTTTAGCTACTATTTCATTTTTTTCTTTAAAGAACAGTGAAGTTTATTATGAAGAACATAAAAGCAATAAATACCTAAAGGGTGATTTCGTAAAAGCAAAGAGTGGGGACTTGAAGTCATGTTACAGTAAACCAGTAAATAATATCAAAAGTATATTTCATTCTGTATTTGCTGAGGAACTGTGTTCCAAGAGCAAATCAGATACTTTTTTTTTCTGCCGTTGCCATGGTGGTGTAGTCCAGCTAGGATAATCCATCAGCACAGACAGTGTTGGTATGCATGCGCAGTCTTCTCATCAGAAAAATAATAATACTCAGGCAAGGATGTCAAGTAGCAAACAATTTTAAAAACATACTTTTACTCTCTCAAAATGCTACAAACAGCAAGAGATTAAGTGTATACTATTGACAAAGCCAAATCAAATATGGGAACGGGCATTCAAACAGTTTAAAGAAAGAAAAAAAATAGCATAAGGAAAAAAACAATAGTCACTGCAGGTTCCTTAAAAGGATTTATAAGGATTTATCGATTGACGTTAACACCAAATGCTACCAACTCACTTTGAAGTACCGAGAAACCTTTTAAAACACACAGCAAGTTAAAGCTGTGGCATTATTAATGTTTTATGTTATTTTGACTTTAAACACTGACAAGATGTCTATCTTATCAAAGTAAAAAAATCCATTAAAGAACACATGCACTTTTTTGAGATAGATATTCAAGTTTAAGGCATGCAGTGCAAAACTTTCAGCTTCCAGTTCCTGAGGACATTTGAAGAACTCTGCCTTCACAACGGTTACAACACTACCAACTCAATGAAGATATCTGCATTAAAAAAAAACCAAAACATATTTTGACTTTGACTTACACATTTTATAAAAACAATCTTGAGAAAATAACATCAGCTTTTGATAATTTAAGAACGTAGTTCTAGTTCTAATGCAATGAAACCTCATGCTGAGGGCAGTTATGTTAAAACAGGTAACCCTATTCTGCCAGCCTCAGAAAGGCCTGTCGTCTTCAAAGTAACCAGATAAATGATGCTGAACTTGGATTAATTTAGGTGACACCAAACTGTACAATAACAGTTATCTGTCAGTTGAAGAAAGTGTATGTTCCCTCATCCCTCCTGTGTTATTATGCAAGTTAATAAAATTCAGATGCGCATGCATAAAGTGAAGTCCAAGTACCTTCATTTATTTGGAAAATGAAAAAAAAATATCTCTTTAATACAGATTTAAATATAAGACTATTTTACAGAGTATTCCACAAACTTCACACCACCACTAAACATGGCACAGTCAAACAGCATGTCTTATTTTACATGTCCTATTGAGAGCTGAAATGACTTAGGGCTACAGAGCAATGGCAGATGATATTTGTCTTTTGAAGCTTGTATAATTGTCATACAGGAATATAACTTAGGTGACGACAAGATCACGATAACAGATACTAGTTATTCACTTTGTTCTGCATGGTACTGCCAGGCTTATCTGGTTCTGCTTTCTGTCTTCCCCTTACTCTGCATCCACCAGGACTCTGCACCCTCTCCCCAGTCCAATTTTTCTGACCCCAGCTGCCAACCTATGACTCAAATCAGGCAGTTATTTTTAAATATCAGCAGTGGCCAGAATCTCCACATATAAATCATGCCCCTTTTTCAAACACTGCAATGTACCTGTGTTATGAGCACCTTCTGCTCAACAGATCTGGCAGTCTAAATTAGCCTCCCGTTCAAATAAACTCTGCTGCATTCACCAAAATCACTGCAGAGTATATCCTTCCCCTTTCTACATATCAGAGGCAAGTGACAAATGCATCTGGATTTATGAGGCTACTTCAGGCACCTGGGTACTGAAACACTGGAAAAAGAACGAGACTGACTAACTGATAACACCACAGTCTGCAGTACCGTCTGTGCAAAATGATAGTAAGATATTTTCATTTTGCAACAAATACATATATTGATAACACCTGTCAAAGCTACAGGGCATCAAATTAATTTTCACCACCTGTTGAGAAGGTGAGCAATCCACAGAAACCACCTGGCTTCTCTAATAAGCAGCAAAACTTAAAGAAAATAAAACCCTTATTCCTTCCCTTACAATGCCTAAGGAGTGCTTTTGCCCCAAGAGGAGGGGTGAGGAACGCTAACAAAACCAAACTTCCACTAGGGATGATTTTTATCTTGGGTACAAGGCTGGAAAACCCAACGTGTTTTTGTGAGCTGGCAGGTGATTAAAGCTGCCAAGCTCTGTGCTCTCCCAAAGGGCAGTGGGAAATGGGGTTTTGTGTGTTGCAAACCCCCACTGACTGGCAGGAAAAGAGCTGACAGAGCATCCATCAGCATGACAATGACGGTGCTGTCACTAAGCCTGGAAGCTGGGGGTTCAGCGATGCTGCAAACACTAACTCCAGGAGACAAGAGTGAGAAAGAGACACGTAAGACTACCAGTACATACCTGAAAATAGAAGAGTCAAGTCATCCATGCTAGAAGTAATAGAAAATTCAGTCCTAGGGAATGGGGGAGTTTATGCAAAGCATTTCTCCAGAAGACTGATATTTAACACTCTGGGAGTGCCTGTCAGTTCCTTCTATGTGCACTTCCCCCACCATCCAATTCCATATACATTTCATAAACAGCATATGGCAGGATAACCTGTTATCTTTAAGCTGATCTCTATACCTATATCAATAATTAAATCAAATTTGCCAGCAGCAATTTCATCCCTGCCCCTTATATAAGCAGATGATTTATTACATCAACCTCAACATGCCTTATCATGTAATGATTATAATGCACATGTATTATGAGACCAAAGCTCTATCACAGTTGCAAAGTTATTCTAATGTTTCTATTGAGGTTTTCTGATTTCTTTCAACAAAACCTTCATACCATATTTTCAGAGAAATTTTTGGAGATAGAAATTCTATCAGATGACATCATTAAAATAATGACATAGCTTAAAAGCAGAGTTGGGAACTTTAGGTCTGTTACAAGTGATCTAAACACTGACCTTACCTCTGCACAAGTGATCTAGAGAGAAGAAACATCAAAAAGTGAACTTATCTTTGCAAAACACCACCAGTGGGAGAGACAACTTATGCTTTTACAGTGGATTACACAGCAGCAGAAAGATGACCCCAAAATTTTGGAGTCAATCTTTGAAGCTGTGTAATGGATGTTCAAAAGCACATTTCAGCCTAGATGAACTTTTTGTAGATCTGTGTCCCATCTCTTCCTACACTGCTACTCCTTAACTTTGTCTCATGCTCTCTGCTAACCAAGCTTCATCTTTTCCAGTTCTTTAGAGTTTCTCCTGGTATCTCCTCTCTTTCCAGCTCTTACTCTTATCTACTCCACTCATCCTTACCACCCTCCAAATCCATGTGCCTCAAGGACTGGAAGCTTGTTCATGCCAATCCTTTTCTCCCCATCCCCCAACATCACAGGCCTAATCTCTCTGACAAATCAGTCACAATGAACACGTGTATTGCTCACAAAAAAAGGTATGTGCAGGACCTTAAGTACTGAGCTGTTCAACTATCTATACTGTTTGGTCCCTTCAGCTAGCTTTCTAAAATACTACCTCACTTGTGTGCTGTTGGCAATGGACAGCATTCACAAGACAGCATTACTTTCATTTCATTCAACAGTGCTCCAACACCATCCTAAGCAGCTCCTGTCACACATATGCTGTTATGTTCCCCAGGACACACAGCATACATAACCAAGACCATACTATAAAAGAAAAACATCCTCTGAGCTGCAGCAGAGTCCTGACATTTGAAATGAATCTTCCAAAACCACCAACTGATTTAAGGCACAGGATTACTACGTAGGACTTGGAGACCCAGCACCAAATGCCACACGGTGTGAAAGTGGCCAGGCTACAAGAGGATGGAGCCCTTTGCGGTGCTGAGTCAGGCACTTTACCCTGATTGCCTACCAGCCAAGGATCTCCTTCTTGTCTAGCAATTCCCAGTCCCAGTTTCACCAGCTCCACAGCTCCTCAGACTCTGGGACCCCTCCATTCACCCTCTTGCCAAATCTCCTTGTTCCTCCACATTACCAGCCATTCATCCCTCTAAATTACCAATAAGCACCATTATTAACCAAAGCAAGAACTTCCTTATCCCCCTAAACCACCAGTTCTTCTGCCAAGTCCCAGACCTGGCCAGCCCTCAACAGCTTATTATTCCAATTATAAAGAAGTCCTTCTCAGACACCTGCAGGTGTGATATGGGATACACTCAGTGTAGACACAGTATTTGTTAGAGCTTACGTGTTGCTACTGAAAATGGACAAGCTGAAATTTATTGAAGGTTCTTTAACTCAGCCAGTAACAGGCAAATGTTCACAGATACGGCAAAATACTCATCTCCAACAGAAATGCAAAAGGAATCTAAATAAAAAAAGCTGTCTCTTTTTTTTTTTTTTTTTAAAACAACTTCTGCTCCGTCATCATCTTCAGAAATGACTAAATTACTTTGGCTCAAGTTTTTCCAAACAAATTTAGCTTGCAGCAAACACTAGTGTCAGCTTTAAAACCAGATAGCACTAACAATCCCCCATTTAATAATAAAGGATGAGACATGATCCTCTGTTACAAGTTATATTTATTTCAAGCAAGTTGATATCCCTGTGCCTGTGTGAATTAAAATAACTCAAAGTAGGAACAAACTCATAACAAAAACTAATCTCCAGGTTTGAACAGAGCTCTAATTTTAGCTCAGCATTGTGTAACAGTTTCTTCAGGTATAATTTTCTTCAAAGTGTTTAAGTATTAAGGTATGAAAGTTGTTCTCAACTACTTGTAAAAACCACTGGAGGAAAGGCTGCATCCAGCATCAGTGCAGCATAAAGCTTACTCAGATGTCTCAGCAGTGTCTGCTCTGCTTACAGTAATACTTGACTTGGGCTCAGTGTTCCCACGTTCTTAGGAGCCTACTTTGGATTCAGGACTGCAGCAAGCATAAGCATCAAGCAGGAGATTATCCTTTACTATACACATACATGTCATCCACTAGAACGACTGGGGAAGCAGCTAGGATCCTGCGAGCCTGAACTTAGAAGCAGCTAGCTGCACCCCAAGGTCTGGGTAGGCTGCACTGCAAGGCACAAACCCCTGTGAGAAGCCCAGCACCAAGAAGCAACCCTGAGCAGCTAAAGGAGATCTCCTTTCCTGTCTGTAACACAACAGTGCCAGTAAGAAGAGCTTTGAATTCAAAAGCAGCACACTGGAAGTAAAATTAGCTCAAAGTGCTGGATCGTGACTTGGCATCTAATCACTGCACCATCCTACATGATTCACCAAATTGAGAACTCCCAAGCGGCTGACCTTAACAAAAGCAAACCTCCACCATATACCTACAGTGTGATATTTTTAAGGATAAGGAACTCTGCAACACACACTGTTCAGCACAGCCATACAAGTCAGACTGTTGTGCACACGCTGTCTGCACTCATTTTACATTAAATTGAATAGATCAATACTTAGAAACAAAAGTATATGATTATTTCAATAATGCAAAAAGCCTTTAAAAAAGGCTCAATATTTGATGGCTTAGCATGGTGGGCAGAGGTCTGTATTTTGAATAAATGTTGCTAAATTTCCCCTTCCCCCCAGCTCAATTTCTGGTTTTGATTACACTTTGAGAAAAATCTACATAACTTTTTAACCCAGCTGGAGCAGTTTATAGTTAGAGTAACTAAGAACAGTAGAAAATTCCCAATGTGGGGGCTAAGAACCCACTCTAGATAAAGAAGCATCTCAATTCAAGCAAGAACTATTTTTCCATTTGAAAACATTAACCCCCTGAAAGAGAACACTAAGTGACCAGGTGCTTTAAAACTGATGCTTCGGCTTTCCTATAGAGCATACAGGTTTTTCACATTAACAAGGCAAAACACTGAAATTAAAAAAAAGCTTTGAGTGCGAGGACAAGATACACTGACTGTTGATTCAAGTTGTCTTGTTTAGATGCGTAAGACTTGTCACAGGTCCGGTACTGCACAGACACTCCCATTTTCTTGGTTTGTTTTGCTTTCTAATCCTTCTGCCAGCTTGCCTTCTCTGCAGAGGTACCTTTCTGTACCTGTCCGTGGACCTTGCTGTCACCAACTCCTTGTTTAAAGGGCTAGATTCAAACCAAGTGATGGGGGGAAGTAGGTCTTTCAGGGATTTCGCATGGACAGTTTTCTCTGTCAGTCACCTGCAGATTACACAGCAGGACTGAGACTACATGACAAAGAGTTTGAGTAATTCATACAAAGTGAACTGCTCCATGTGCAAGTATATTCCACATAATGCATTCTTACAGTGAATTGTTTAATCAAGGTAATAAACACACAGGATTAAAATACTCTTAGTGTTAACCCTTTTAAAAGGCCTGTATATATACCACTTTCACCAGTAGAGAATTGGTTTTCTTAAGTCACTTTTTCCAGCTCTCAAGTACTGACAGATGATAAATTATAAATGAACAAATAATATATTAAAGTAAGCATTTGATCATATTTCTTTCTGAAACAGCTGGCAATAATTGTCTTTTTGCACTCCTTGAAGAGATATTATGAAGAACTCTAATGCATTAAAAAAATAGTGAACTCTTTTTGATTAGTTTACGGTGATGAAATTCACACTTTCATCACACAAAAATAATAAGGAAGAGACCCCCTCAAAATTAGTGGCATTAACAGAATAAGGCCATATAGGTCTCTAGTATAATCACTAGACAGATACTCCGAGAAGGTCTCTTAAAATATTTATTAAATATTGAAATCAGTCAAGGTTTTGGAGGTTGTTATGGCCTATTTAAAAACTACCATGAGGTGAATACTTGCATTGAGTTACCCATCATCCTATCTGGTTTCATAAATTATCTGCTGACGTAAAGATATTTCCTGTAAGAATTTTAAATAACTAGACACTGCAAAACTATTTATTCACTGACATTTAAACAACAAAACTGAAAAGTGATATAGAAATGTGGAGAACAGACAACAGTAATCTGTTTTCCTTTAGAATCTGCACTTTTAGAAGCATAACTAAATATTGTATTTCATACGATGCTCATTTAAGAAAAAGCTTGTTAGTCAAGTATTAGTGGTTTGACCAGGAAGATGGCCTGTAAGTAAAAAACAAAATAAAATTCCCTACTACATCACTTCTTGCATTTTTCACTTTTCTGTCTTATAATTTTCTAGAGACATCCGTAGAATACTGGTACCGCCCAGTGTAAATTCACACTAAGAAAAATTTGAAAAAGCAAAATATATTCTCCAATAAAAACTCTACAAGTACTCTGTGTAAAGAAGAAATTGAGTACGCTTCTCCTTACGCCTTGACTGAATTCTTCTTTTCACTATGCTCAAAAAATATTTTTCCAGTGCTAGAAGGCCACACAGCTTCAAATTGAGAGGTCATCTGGGGGAATTTACTTAAATTTACATAAACATCTGACAATTGACTAGATATCACCAATTGCTAGAAAGTGTGGTAAACCGAATTACAATCCTATGCAGGCAGAAAGAAAATAATTAAAGATACAGACAGCTAATGAGGAAGAGGCGGCATTACAAAGCAAGACATGCTACTAGGGCATAGAGAGATCAAGTCAAATATAACAGCTATTAAATCAGTAGAAAATTACATCAGGAAAACACAGATTTTTTTTAATACTGCATATTCTCACAAATAATGATTAGCTGGGAATCATTATCTGAATTGGAGGTTGTCATCATCATTGTCCTTCACACTAAAAAATGCTGAAACCAGCACTCAAATGCCATGGGTGCTTTTCTTCCCCACCTCGGGGAAAAAGAAAAAAAACAACAAAAACTTACAGCATTTCACGTTACATCACTTCGCAGAGTACAGCAATAAAAAGTATACTTAGGCTCCAGCAGTGATGCAAGTCTATTGAAATTATGCCAGTTAAAAATATCAACCTTTATGTTCAGGTTTCACTAAGAAAGACACTAAAGATGTTCCCAAGGCTGTATTTATGACTTGCATTATCTGTCTGGTGATAACAAAAGTCTTTGCAAGGTCTTTATTGTTAGGGCCAGGAAGTTAAATGAGGCAATACACTTACCAAGAGAAGGGAAAGCAGAGAGAAACTCAAGAACTGTCTCAAGCTGGTTTAATACTTTAAATGAAACGTACAATAACAAACATTTCACATATTATCACAACAGTGTTTGTACTTGCATAAAATGTTTCTCTGCATTCTGAAATAAAACTTAGTAAAGCCTCACTTGAAATCATCCTGTTTCAGTACTCAATGAATCACCCTATATGCACCCTTGCTCTTTACAGCCCACTCGCTGCTGCACCAGTGACATGCCATCCTTTGGATTACAAAGGACAGTCCAACAAAGACAGATCACCCACTGTTTTCTATAAATCATCTTGAACCTCATTGATTATTTTAACAAAGGTAGTTCAGATACATGTGCATCTTTGGCTGTCTTGGACAGAGAACAGGAAGAATCTGAAACAATGACAATATTATGTCCTAGAATTCAATACAGGACAATAATGACAACTTATTGTAATAGGCTGAAAATGACAGTTATTTAGCTTTCCCTAACAAGTAGCATATGAAATGCAGCAGAGAAAAAAAAAAAAAAAAAAAGGATATTTTTAGTCACTCATGATTATTTACTGAAGAAATCAGGATGCCTGTCAAACACACTAATCATGGCCAAAACCGATGACATTATAAGCGTAACAAGATACTTCTCTTGATTTAGGAGAGATTAAGCAAGATGGAAACATGAAAGAAAGTAGTAAGAATCCCTTCTGAGCCTGACACCCAAGTTCTGCTTTCCATATGTTTTGGTATTTCAATAGACAGGAGAGTTTTACAATTCTTCAAGGCAAAAAAGCCCACCCTGAAACACCACACCTTTTTCTCTAACTTAAAAGTATTCCACTGTTCAACCTTCAAATACAAACGCATAATTTTAAGTTTTCTACCACACATTCCAACCATTTTTCTATATCTAAAGCAAACCTTTCCTTCTTGGAGCTTTTAGTTTCTTAGACCTCGTAGTCTGAGCAAAAAAAAACCAAAAACATTGCATTGCAACTACTACTCTTAAAGCTAAGTAAGAATGGGTAAATCTAGATAAACTTATCCTTTCCTCTGAAATGCAAAAAGCGACTTCATTTTCTCTCTCTCTCCCTATTTCTAGGCAAGCATTTCACTGAGCATTTAACCAGGACTTCTGACTTGACTGAAATTTAAAACCCTAAATTCAAAAAGCAGTCCAGATAAAAAGTTTCTGTCCTAGACTTCAGGTAACTACCTCCCTAGGAGGGGAAGAGTCTTCCTACTTTGCATGCCTAGTGAGGTTGTCATTTTAGTTTGAGTTGGCCTTGGATAATGGGATGGCAGGTAGTTATCTGGAATACAAAAATGGTGGAGACTGCAATTATCTTATGCATATTAACACCACCACATTCCGTGTTCAACATGCACTCCTCCCTTACAGAGCATAACCCATCCTATTGCCACATCCAGGGCACTGGTCTAAGCCACAGGAAGCCACTACTCTTTGAGAGTACTTTCAATTCTTCTTGCTGTAGCTGGGTCACTGCATGCTCTAGCACACAAACAAACATTCATTAGTACGCAAGGAGTCAGATACTCATCCTTAGGGCATTCAGCAGGTCCAGAAGGCATTTATTCCTGTGAGGACATTGAGCTGGGCTAAGGTATTTGTCTTGGAGGACAGACCACACAGTTTAGCCCCTGAGTCATTTCTATGAAACTGCTATCAACAGGAAAGACACAGAAACAGTCCGGGTTTCACAACTGGTAAACCTCCCTACTCTCATCCTCTCCTCCCTTGCTAGAGAAACTTCTCTCTCTCATAAGCAAAGATGCACTATTGACACACTTTTTTTCTGCTTTCTTATCTCTTATCCCCTGCCCCCCATTCATTACAAGCTATCTGTACTCACTTCTGTTCTTAATATTAAAACTGATGCAGTGTCCAGCCTCAAACTGCCTCAAATAGCTGCTTTATCTCTGACCATGTGTCTCCATAGACAATATGGCACAGCGCAGCTACACCTGAAGAAGCTCAGGTGCTAGAAAACTCCATCTCCAGGGCAGCATGGGACCAGGCATAGACTTCCACAGCAACAACAGAGATAAGCTGGCCTCTTTTCAGGTCTGTGCTGCTGCTCCCAGTATTAGAGGCAACAATGTACAGGTGTGCTCAGCATCATTACAGCCATGCAAAGCATCTCTATGAAAGTTTGTGTATAACCAGTCTTTCAGATACCCCATGAGGGACAGCACACCTACTCAGGTTCTCTGTGATGGCCTTGGGCTAGTAAGTCCTGTCAGGCCTGGGGAGGCTGTGAGCAGTTAGACTAGGTCTCTGAACCTCATGCTGGGATCTCAGGCTGCTTATTGGAAAGAGTTTAGATGCACCCAGCACCCTGAACTCCAAAAGAGCTTGTTAGCTTGCACATTTAACGCATGCATGCATAACGCTGGTTTGGATCTAGTAGTGAACCTAAGCCAAACTCCTCCTGGCACCTGCTGAGGACTGCAAAGCAGAAAAATCCCATTTGTAGACAGCAGGAGATAGTTCGAGTCCAGGCAGGTCCAGTGCCGAGCCCTGACGGAGAACCCTTTGTGTCATCACAGCCTCTCATCTATCTCATCCAGCCTTCCACCTCAGACAGGCATTTCAGCGTCTCCACCGTCCAGGCTAAGGGAGAGCAATTGCACCGTCACACAGTAATAGTGACAGTAGCTTAAAGTCAACGACACAGAGGCTGGCACGGTCAGAATGAAGAGCCTGTGAGGAGCCAGAGCATGCCGCTATCAGAGCCACAGGCTCTTTTGGGAGTACAGAGGGGGAGGCAGGGTTGAACAAATCACAGAATCTGCGCCAATTATCCCCCAAATTGAAGTATGGTTATCAATACCTTAAAGTATTGCTTTCAATATCTTGGACCTAGTGTAGAAAGTCTTTCCTGGCTGGAAGACTTCCCAGAAACCAGGACAGATTTGAAAACAAAGTGCTTATGCACATGTGGTCAGGTAGTTGGGCACGTACAGACAAGGGAAATACTTGTCCACTCTAAGAGCAGTTTGCCATGATCTTACAAATGAAAAATGCCAAGGTGCGAAAGGTTTTCAGGCAGCAGCAAACTCTGGTCATTGCGGGGTGTTAAGATTTTACCAGACAAAACCACACAGATAATTTAGTTTTACATTGTGTATGACAGAGAACAGGTTTTCCCAGTAAAATACTAGGAGCAACAGAATTATTTCCCAATGATTAGTACCTTCCTAGATAAAAACTTTTACATTTTCCTAGATTATTGATTAATTAAGCATAAAACTTAAAAATAACCATGTAGTTTTATTTCAAAACACAGTATTAAATTAGCGAAACAGTCTCACTAAAATTAAGTCTCAATTAACAAGCCACAAAAGCTTATGGCAATATAGTCATAAGTCACTGAACTACTTTCTTACTCCCAAAGCATCACAGCCACTGGGGGATAGTACATTTCTGAAAGAAACATCAGGCCAAGGCAATATTGACATAGTATATACTGATAATCAAATGTTTTCAGTACCAAACTAAAATAAATTTTCTGGTGAAGTAAAGGGTGAGTAAATTCCCACTCAGTGTGGATAACGGTATGAAATCTAACACATGCACATTCATAGATCTAAGAGCAAGTTCTCAGAGTTTCAGAATCCAGTGGATCGCAGGCGGGTCTAGATCTCAGTATGATTGTCAGTTATCTTTATTCCAGCCAAACTGCCTTTTTTTGTAGATTAATATTATCTTATCCTCAAGAACAAATAAAATTCAAATTACTAACTTAACATTTAATTCACCTTAATGAAGAGTGTAAAACCAGACTTCTATAAACTTCTCTGCATTTCAGTCATGACTGTTCACTCTGTGGAAGCAGGAATTTTGTAACAAACACTAAGGTTGGTAATGGACTGAGTTTGAATGGAAGCGTCTTTACACGCAAGCACTTAGGAACATAAACAAAAATCTTGGTCCTGGTGAGTATGTGCATACTGAGAAAGCAAGTGACTGAATTAGTCTGAGGGAATTAGTGAGAATGACTGAACTCACGTTAAGGACCTCCCCTTCTGTGAGCTCCACCAAGCTTTGCCACATTCCCACATAAACGTTTCTGTGCATTGATGCCACCATTTTCAGTACCAAGAATAAAACCTCTAATTGCCTTCAGAGACATGAATTTAGTTCTTACTACAGTCAAAAGAACAAATACAAAAGTACTAATAACTAACATACTTTCCAAAAAGAAATTACAAATAAACCTAGGAGGAATTAGCAAGTGGGAAGAGAAGACAAAGCCACTACTCAAACTACAAATGTTTTCAATAATATTGTCAAAGCCCTTAAAAAAAAAAAAAACTAAATAATCAATAAATAAAAAGAAAAGCAAGTATTTGGATAAAATATTGGAGGGAAAGCCCCCCCAAAATAAAGACTAAAACCAAAAAGTTAATTATCACTCTGGAGAAAAGGTCAGAGTCCATGCCAGACGTCCCAGAGATAAGGATGCTTGGACATCACCCAGAGCAAGGAGGATGAGATAAATCCAGGGTGAGACACAGGGCTGAGGATACTGCTCTGAGGCACAGGTCCAAGGGCCACCAGTGGAGAACTGCAGGCCAGATGTAAGACTGACCATGTGGGTGATACAACAGCAAATGAAATCCAGTGCAGGAAGACCACAGTCACGAACTCTGGGACACATCCCATGAACAGATTCAGAAACAAGTTCCAGGAGAACTGTTACCAAAAAGATAATTTTGGCAATGTAACAGTTAGCTCTTCAACAATGTCAGTTCAATCCTCAAGCAATCAAAAAAAGCAAGCCAGAAGTTGGGAACTGGTAGGAATTAGAAGGGCGGATAGGGAAATACTTCATTACCCTACAGTATATTCCAGAGTATCCCTGTATCCCAAGCGACGCACATCATTCCCATCTGCCCAGTTCAGAACAAGGTAACTGTTCAAACTGAGTCAGCAGTGATCAGCAGGAATGATTATGACCACTAAATGATTTCTAAAAATAAACCAGCCATTTGCACTTAATCTTCAGGCCATCAAAAAGGTGGCTAGAGTGATAGGGATTAAACGAGGTATGATAACAGATGGCATAAAAGGTTGAGTAAGAATTAACTTTGTAATATTTTTTTTTTTTCCTAGTACAGGATATAGTGAGCATTAAATGGAAGTTATGCACAAGACTTAGATACAAAATCTGCAACAAAGCCTACAAATGGTAAGTGACTCATTGCATAAAGTGTAAGTAAGCCAAGACACAGGATGCTGTGAACAGCAGAAGCCTGCATGGGTTCACAAAGTAATAAGTCAAATTAAGTGAAGAAAGGTATTGAAGGATACTTAAAAAAAAAAAAACAAAAACAAAAACACCACCATCCAAACAAACAAAACCAACTCCAATTCAGAAAGCTACCAAGATTAAAAACTACATTACACATTCTTGCTGGATCTCACTTATGTTCTCTCAGATATTCACTGTCAGACCCCAGACGCTTATGGTAGGTAGTGGGATGTTCGGTCTAATTCAGTGTGCTGGCTCTTACCTACACCCAGAATTTAGACCTGCTTCCATTGATAGGGTATTTGCACTAAGGCAGAAAACCTTTGGCAGAGAGGTTTACCACCACATTCTTCACACCTACACTGAAGTTAATTAGTACTAAATAGGCACTATCATAAAAGTACTTGGTCTAAAAAGCTCACTTTAACTAGAAACTAATAGTCCAGTCAATAGAAATCAATGAAGACAGGAAAGGAATGGAGAAGGGCTTGTTTGCTTGCTAGCCTCATGGTGTTAAGCATTAGA
Organism: Vanellus vanellus; assembly: GCF_965231255.1. NCBI lineage: Eukaryota > Metazoa > Chordata > Aves > Charadriiformes > Charadriidae > Vanellus > Vanellus vanellus. The sequence continues at coordinate 32,260,307 of NC_138905.1, read as the reverse complement.
TCTACACAAGAACAGTGGATAATATTCTCCAACTGGTGTCTGGGTGGCTCATTGACTATCACAGACTCACACAAGCTCTGCTGCCCTATCAGTCACATCTGAGCAGGTCAAGCAGAGGGAACAGGGCCCTGTGCAGTTACAGAAAAAGCGAGGACTTGTGAGTAGTTTTTATTCTAGCTTGCTTCTTTCACAGCAGGCCCAATGACTGCTTACAGATGGTGAATTAGGACTGTCTGATAAAATGTGTCTTGTCTGACCTAAATATGTGATGTAACACAAGATGTAGGTGAGAACCCATGGAGTGCAGGAAAAGGGTAAAGGGGAAGGGACACAAGCCTGTTTTCTGGGGCAGAACGAAAAAGAAAACACCATTTCCTCATGCCTGAACTCATGCATCTCCAGGCAGGACAGCCTCAGCTCCTCTCTGTTCACAGATGCTTCCTACAGAGTTCCACACCCATCCCCATCTAACACGTTCATGATTTTTAGGAGTTAACCTGTATGATAAATTAACTGTTTTTGATGAACACATAAGCCCATTCAGTCAACCAACACAAAAATTTACTATCATTGCAAGAGTATAAGATCAACCTTAAAGATAAACTGCAGATTTAACATTATTTCTAACTGCACCCAAAACACCTCAGTTCAGAAGATGAACGTTACACACAGTCTGACTTTAAAAAAAAAAATGTAAGAGATTCTGGCTGTAACAGACATAAATCAACTACAAAAATTAAGATTTTACGTATTTTTTTTAAGAAATCAAGATCTGGACAGAGCAGATGATTGCTCTCAAATACAAATAAAATGTAAATTATAATGATCGAGTAACGCCTAAGGGTAACATGAATGCAGCAGTTCATCTTCTAATCAAGTTTGTCTTATAGGTCTTGTATTTCATTTCAATCATATTTTAATGAGATTTGCAATACAGCCTAGTAAGACTGAAATAGGTTACTGTGCTGAATTGAACTGCCTCAGGGAAAGCAAGGAAAAAAGACCAGGGACAGACTCCTCTTCAGCAGTGCATCATACTGCCTTCACCTGTCAGCTCTATTCTCTACCAACATGTCTCTGATCACAGAGACGTTGCTCCAACAGCCTGTTACACATTTAATGAATCCAGCCCAGGAGAAGAATATGGGAGGACTTTCCTTTGTGTTTTAATTGCATATTTCTTTGATAAGAAAAAGACTGAGGGGAAAACATCTCACACACCAGGCGATTGCCCTAGAGACAGTGTGGAATCTTCACATTTCCTTTCAAAGTATATAAACATGAGCCTGAGAGCAACAGTGCAACAGGGAGTGAAAGATGCCATAGGAGCAACACTAGACAATTTCAAAGCAAATTAATATACAAATGTATATTAAACAGATCATTCTTCATCCACAGTAGCTCCTATTTTCCTCCCAGCTTCACTGTAAAACAGCCTTGTACAAATGTCCTCTTGATAGTAACTAGAATAAAAATCAGAAGACACAGCAATAATAGACACGTTTTCCATATTTATAAGAGGATGACTGACTAGCTTAAGAGCTGTCCCACCACTAAATGATGCAATGAAAAGATATTACTGGTGCTAGCTTCATAAAAATGGAAAAAGGAGCTGAACAAATGGGTCTGCTACAGATAGAAGAGATGAGATAGCAGGAACCAACAGATAAACAATCAGCACCACTAATTTATAGGGGGGAAAAAAAAAAATGCATACAACTTTCTCCTCTCCCTTCATCCACAAAGGCAGTTTTAATCACAATTAGCCTGATTAAAGCAAGGAGCAATGCTTTTCTGCAAACTACACACTAACAATATGATCCCAACCTCTGTCAGAAGACAGGGACTCAGAAGAGCCATGTCCACACCAAAGTTGAAGCCTTTGACAACTAATATTTTAGGAGCAGCTGAGGATGCCCAGCTTAGCCTCAGACTGGAACCAGATTCTCCAGGGTAGTTTTACCCACTGATTTCTTTTTAAGCTCTTCTCCATCACCTGACCCTGACCCAACTAGAGAACCGAACTCATACTCGCACAACTCCACAAAGTAACTGGGGGTGTGTTGTGGGTGGTCATTCAGAATCTGGCTGGATCCCTGAGGCCACGGTTTCCTCTGCAATTGACCACAGCGGCTCAGATCTCAAGCAAGTCTAGAGCACTAACACCCTCAGTAAAAATATTGGCTGCTCTGGTTAATAAGGAAATTACAGTAACAGAGGATTGAGAACAAGCACGGCATCTTATAGAGTAGATTAACTGAGATACAGTATTATATAAAGCCTTAGAGCAAACAAGTGAGGAAAAAAGAAAAGCTGTATCTACAAAAAGTCTTTTCAGACAAAATATGCTATCCAAAGCAGTACCCAATCTCTTAGCCTTACCCATTATCTTCAAGACTATTTCTCAGCAACAGGAACTCTCTCTGCAAACCCGCTGAACCCCAGTACCCACACCCCACCAGCCTTCTTCCAGAGGATGTCAACAAGGTCATTTTAATTCAAGCTCTGAACAATGTTTAAGCGTCTTTTCTAGTTGTTCAGATGTCTAAACGCAGAAAATCAACTCCTTCATATTCTATTGGCTACCTCTTCTTAAACACAAGTTACTCTTTGCCTTTCTAATCTTAAATCCAGATATAGTATAACTGAGAACTCCCTTCACCTACTGCACTTTGATTAGGCTACGGCTTTGTTTCTCCTTATACATTCAGATATATGTTAGTCTGTAATAACAAACAGAAGAATTGAAATTGCCATTTGATCCTGTCTTTCTCTATAGAAAGAATATGCACATTCAAGAGTCCACTCAAATGAGAAGAAGGAATATAACACACTTATGAACAACATGGTCTGTTTCCAAAGTCAATGTTTAATCCCACGATTACTTATGTTAAAGTCTACATTATCATATAAATATATTGAAAAGTTACAGTATGAAGGTATTTTCTTGTTCTCATTTTAAATTTTATCCTTAAGACAGTGCAGTTCTCTCCATGTGATTTTCCTCTAATATCTTCCATAGTTTTCTAGATTGCAGACTGTTTATTCTCTCAATACAGCTGAAAACATGTTTAGGTCTCTGCTTCTTTCACGCAACTCTTTGAAAGAAATCTTTTGTTATCTTGCCATTACCAGTCACTTACCATCCCTTGAGAGCTCTGAGGTTTCATTTTCTGATCGCCTCCAACTGTCTGTTCTTTCTTACTGTCCTGCCCAGTGAAACCCTTACACTTATACTGACTAACGAAAGGAGGAGAAAAATAAAGAACAAAGATGCCTATTTGTAATTTCCTGGAAACTTGAATCATAAGAGAAAAAATACAAACCGAAAAGACTGCATTATAGCAAAGAATTACTGCCAGTCCAACTCAGCACATAACAACCAACGCACTGCAAAACCAGAAGAGCCTCTACACATGAAACTATTTAAAAAGAAGTCTGAATCAGTCAGCGTTCTCAACGTGACTACACAGAAAGACAGTGTTGTCAGGCTGCCATGAAGTTACAGCTATTTTGATAGAAGAAAAGGTTGGAAATGAATTTAGAAGTCAAGCATGCTCATTGAGAGCACTGAGTCAAACCATCCTCTCACTGGCAGTTGGGTCTGCCCCACAGCCTGAGCTACCACTTTCCCCACCTCCACAGGCCAGTTTTGGGACCCGGTAGCTGCTCACACACCCAAAACGATACACCCTCACTCCACAGACAGCTTGTCATTTTCCAAGTTTAATACATTTTATATTTTCTGCTTTTATGATGCAAAGGTAGGTAACATTCGATAAAGGAATGAGTGCAGAATGACCTCATCTTCAACTACTGGCATCTATTAAATCAAACAACTGAAGTGGAACAAGCGTCTGTATAAAAAAAATATACAAAAATGTGACTATCATTAAATAATTACATCTCTGGGGGAGAGAAATCACATGCTTTTGAATCGTGCATTTATGCCATATTTAATTAAAACAATAATTGTAACTCAGTACAAAGATGCATTTCCATGGTATAACAAGGTTGTTTTAAAACGTGAATCAAACGTTAGAGATGCTTTGCTATCAACGTAGATGGAAAAATCAGCTATCAGACTTTCAATTACTTCATTAAAAACAATTAAAAATCCTAACATGTAATGTAGTATTAGACCTTGAAAAAGAAACATTGTTTTGTACACAGCTATGAACTTCCTCCCATGTATTCCCAACAAGCTACTACATAGAACAGATCTCATCTGTGTCATTCCTTACACATTCTTCTCCCTGTTCCCCATTACAAATTTCAGTAGCTTAGTTATTGGTGTCTAACTGCTTTAGTCTGTATTTTAGGACACCAAAGCAAGTTAAAACAACAGCAACCAGGAGACAGAGAAAGTAGCCAACCAGGACAAGTTACTGCTACTGAACACTGGTGGCTAAATGCAAACTAGGCATTAAGTAACAGAGAGGAAAAAGTACAAGGTTGGTGCCTTCATTACTGATTCTGCGTATTATGAAAGGCGTAGATTTAAAATTCTAACTAGGTAACTAAATCATACAGGGAAGGGAAGCTATCCTGAGTCCTGCAGGGATCCATGCTCAGGCTTATGCTGTTCAATGTTTGCAGAACTGACCTGGAAAAGGAGTAAACTCTAAGCCTCCTAATGTTCCCAAATCATTTTGACTGTAAAGACAAGGACTGACCACAAGTAACTGAAGGAGGGCCTTGCTGTATGAAGTCAGCAGACAATGAAATAACATAAGAAAGTAAAAATAAATAAATAAATAAATAAATAAATAGCTAAACAATGAGTTCAGAATTCATTGTAAAAAAAAAAAAATAAAAAAAAAATACCAGGAATGAAATACCGGGTTTATGATTAGTGTTTCTAAGAAAGGAAAGTGCAACTCCCATCACTGGGTAAAAACCCCAAACAAAGTATTAGGAAAGCAGAAGCAGCAGAGAAATAACATGATTTTTTACGTATACTGTATACACATATCTGATATTTACAGTATAAATCCATGATACAACTGCATCTGCATTTGGTGCATAATTTTTGCCCTCTCTCAAAAACCTCATTTCTCCCTCAAATCTCAGAAAAAAACTACAGTCACACTGCAAAGCATTTTTTAAAAACAATCTTCAAGTCTTTTCTTTCATGTATAGAAATTGCTATTTCTCTTATTACAAGTAACACAGTATAATCTTAAGAGATGACTTTTTAAATAGACAAACAGAGTTCTGCAAAACTGGCTTTAGGATACAGATACTTTCTCACTAAGACTCACCAAAAGCATGATGAACTAACAGAGTCCAACTTCTGTTTTCTCAAAATTATTATTGAAGAGATCATATTAAAGACACCACTTGCTGCTAAAAAAAAAAAAAAAATTCTGCTAAGTACTCCCTCTCTTGCAATACATTTAACACTTTATTATGCAGAGATACCAGTTTTTCCTCACATGTCTGACAAAGGGACTGGAGTAAGCAGTGATCTGCAAATTAATTTATAGTAGCTTGTTACTGACCATTAACAAGCTTGGACATAAAGACAGCTAAACATGCTTGTGCAGAGACTTCCTAAATGCAAGAGAGACCAACATCAGCTAGACATACACTTACCATTTCAGACTGACAGTAGCAGTAGCTCTACTAATCACAGTGATGAAAGGATATGCAGTCTGTCAGAAAAGGGAACAAAGACCTGTTGCTACAGGAGAAAAGCTCTCTGCTCACTGGGTTAGGATGCCTTATTTGCATTATTTGCAGCAAAACAGCTCTTGTCAGGAGGTTTTGACCACCCATTCTCTTTCATTTCACAGTGGAATTAGGTGATATTATCTATAGCTAATTGTTTGAATTCTTAGAAAAGGCTGAGTAAGCAGTCCCATAGGCTGGGCCACACTGGTTTAACACAGCTTTGGAAAACAGAAGGCTAGATCATCACCATACTCACATCCGCAGCATAAAACAAACCCATGACCTTTTGGTCAGAGAGCCATGTCAGTCTCTTCAAGGAAAGACTACATCCAGAAAGAGGAAACTCAGCACTGGGACTCAACTTTTATAGAGCTGCCAGACCACTGGTTCTACCCTCCCTGGGTGGACAGGCACCCTTCTGCTCTTGGAGGTAAAAACAGCTTCAATTTATGCACCGGTGTGAGATGGAGGTGGTAAAGAACTTGATAGACGTTTGCTGTTTTTACCTCAGCTCTATTAAATCACTGCTAAACAACTCACTGCCAATTTCTGGCTCATTTGTACCAATAAGAAGAGCTGACACATGCCTCAAACTTCACATAGGCACCTTTTCTCTCTCTCACTTAAATGAGCTTATGGGGTAAAGACATGGTAGAAGCTAACAGGTGTCACTCTGCAGTTAATCTATTACACATCTGTATGTTTACTTGCTCTCTGTATCAGTCCAAAGAAAAGGAAATAATTTCTGACTTGAGGAAGTAAAATTTCCCCCTTGCATCGTGCTTAATTCTAGGCATGCCTGCAACACACATGCTCTGCAGATTGCTGAGCCAGACTGAAAAGCAGCATAAAGGGTTACGAGGAGTTGTACAAAGGAACAAGACCGAAGCCAACACCTGTAGCTCAGTAAGTGTGCAGGCAAGAGAGAAAGGGGCCATTTCTTTCAGCAGCACTCTCACCCTGGGAAGCTATCACCGCTGCCCTTTTACTGTTCCACCATGGCACTGTTTCACATCCATTCACCTTGAACACATTTCGGGGTACATACTGGAAAAGCCAAGAACCAGCAATGGTAGTCAAGGGCTACGTCATCTCTGATCCTTGGTTTCATCTTGGAGGCAAGAAGGGGAGAAACATGCTCAGTTTTGGAGAAGGAAGTACTCATGAAAGGATTTAGACTGTGTTATGCCAATAGACTGTATATTCTGAGAACCAGACAGTCCCATTCTTTCATCAAGATTACCCAGACACTAACACCAACAAAATTTCTTTAAAAAAATATGTTATTTTTATATGAATGACACGGGGGAGGGGGGAATTAAAATTAATTCTAAAGATAAATTAATTTACTAATAAATGCCAAATTCAACAAAGGATGAAAGCACTCAAAACCAAGACATGTCAAGCCATTTGTGTAAATACTAAATATATCTTTATGTGCCAACTATTGTATTCTTCAGTACAAGAGCTAGAAAATTCTCTAGTCAAAAGACTTCATTTGTATGTGCATACATTTTGCCATGACATATGGGATACATGATTAATAGAAACATTTTACAGTTATAGTTAGTTCATTAAGAAAGAGGTTACAAACCCACGAGAATATCAGCTTCTTACATTAAACTACAGAATGGATTAATTCATAAACAAGGTAAGTGGTAGTTTTGGCTAGGCCTACTATAACACAAATTAAATTTCCTAATTGAAAAGACTGATGTTGAACTTCAGTTTTACTTCAACTGCAGTGAAAATGTTAATTCTGAACAGATGCACATACAAGGGCAAGATTCATAGATCTCACTCTGAAAATGAAAATTCAAAGGAAGTATCACATAAGGGTTTAGCTTAGTGTTCTAAACATGAGTCACTGCTAGAGATACCTTTTGTAGAAACTGCAGAAATGGGCTTTTATAAGATGAAAGTTGCAAGTTTTACTCCCTCTGACCCTACTAACTTTTTTATATCTGTATTAAAGAAAACCTAGATTTTAAATAATTCCCTGCAACTCAAGGCCAGGTTAGATACCTAAGTTTTGTGTGTGAAATGAAGCGATAAACATTTCAGTGTCCACAAGCAGTCAACACATATCATTTCACCATTTACAAATCAAGTAGATTTGGCACAGAAAACACTTGGTAATAGTTTGCAGAAACCATTTCAGAAATATTTTTTGTCTTCCTCCTTCCCATTCAGAGCCAGCTGAGGATGCATTGGGGAAGAACAGAGAAGGAGTTGCATTGTGTTTATTTCCTCCCGCTTTGCTTTCTCCCATGTATTATTTACCACAGGAGGCAACTTCATGAAGTTTAAAAGGCCACCAACATTAATCCACCAAAGAGAAGTTAGTGTCCATATCACAGAGCTCTCTTACTATTCTCTCCCACTTTCAGTTTATTTTTATAGTATTTTATAAAGCTTTAAGCATCTTATACGGGCCCAAATCATGCAGGTTAATAAAAGTGAACAGCTCAGTCTAATCAGGAACTCATGGTCCATAAGTCTAGTATAGACCACACAAACAAGAACAGACACAGAGCTTGGTTAGTCTATATTGCATATGTGTTTCAAGACATTTCAAAACTTTCTCTTTGAAATACAATTTTAAGCACTTATTTTAATAGCATGTCACATAACCTAACAGGAGAATTTTATTTGCTCAAATACCTTTAAAAGATTTCATGGAAAAGGTCTGGGGTTACCATGGGAGCACAGGAGACATTAGGAGGGGGAAAAAAAAAAAAAAAAAAACAAACAACCAAAACCAAACAGTTTCTTTTTGTTTAAGAGGACTTAGCCACTGAAATATGTTCAGCCACCACTGAATAATCCTGTTTCATTGGGAATACCCACACTTCAATTTCACCTTAAGGAAATGACTGCATCACTACTGCCTGGAGCAAGCTGTCAAATGACTTTATAGAGATTTCATTCTCCCTTTCCAAGCACTGTCCCTCTTCTCTATTTCAGCACTTACTGCACTTCAGAAGGCAGACCATGAGCACAAGAAAGTATTACTCCCACTAGTCCCATACATTCAAGAGCAGAGATGTGAAAGCCATGCAAATCACAGGTATGTCCTTGATCAGACTGTATTTTAAAAACAAAGCGCACAATGTCTCCAGGACTAACTCCTGCCTACTTGAAACTAAGGGGTATGGGGCAAGCTGAGCTTAGCAGGAAGCCATGGGCTTTTCTCAGCTGCTTTCTTGGTATTTAAGGAACATCAAACTTCATACCCCATTGTGTTTTCATCTCGTTGAACATAAATTGTATGTAATGACTTAAAAGTAGTTTTTCTTAAGGTGCCCTCCAGCTAATTTTTACCAGAAGTTATCACCATCAAAAAATTCTGAAAGTCAGCATCCCACTTCACAGGTGTCTCAGAAATAATTGTCATCCCTCTGTGGAGCTCATCAGTATCCATCCGAATATTACCTAGAAATGGCAGATTAAGAACATAACAGGAATTTATCTTCTAAAATGACAGGCTCTGATTATCTCCATAACACTGAAACTCCTTATGGCCTGTAGCATTTGGGAGATATGTTTTGGTACTTGTAGAACAGAGCTCCGCAGAAATGAAAACTATGCAAATGAGAAAACTATCTAGTTGTAATAACAGATATGAACACAAGTCACAGAATACAAGAAAACCTTTATTCATTAACACAGAAGGAAGAAACTACCTACATGTTTTTTTTTTCTCACATATTTATGCGCAATACCAACATTTCACAAGTGCTTAAACCCTTTCTTTCCTCCCTCTGAAGTTTCTACTTTTTCTTTCTTGGCCTGTATATATTAAATGCACCTTGTAATGCAGGAAATGCTGCCAAATGTTTACCTGGGAAAAACACCAGGGTAATAAAGGTTTGGAAGAAATCTGGTGCTCAAACTAGAAGTTGTCAACATATTTGAATGAAACTGGTCATAAACCACAGGGAAATACAAAAATTGAAACTAGTTTGGGGGGACAAAAAAGCATGCTTCCAGTTAAGCCTGTTAATAGGGAACCTTGGCTGCTGAGTACAAACATTTCAGCTTTCCAAAAGGAAACATTACCTTTGTAAGAGACTTTCTTTCTCATCTCTGTCTCATAGGGAGTGGCACATTTCAGGCATTCAGAGCATAAAGCAATGACAACAATGCAGAGTCACATGAAGCTGTTCTGTGCCAGCTGTGTAAGCTTCCTGAAATTTCATTCACTAAAAGGTCAACTTGTGGTACTGTACATATAAGGTCTTTTGGAAATTATTTGGAGTTCAACTGTCTGTAAAATTTTCCTTGTGGTTCAGTACAAAACTAACATTTCATTAATTTGCTTGGCAACGTGACATGTTGCCTGCATATGTTCTGCCATGCAGGAAACACATTTGGTCTCTTGTGTTGTTTCTGGAACCAAGTGACTCTCTGCCTTAGGAAAAACGTTGCACTGGATATGGTAGACAACAGCAATTTCCAATTTTACCTACACAAATCATTGTTTGTAATGATCCTAAACAAAGAAGCTATCCATCTTGAAAGCTATTAAAAATATAATCACAATTCAGATTTTACATTCATAAATAAAAAAATGAAGTAATCTAACCTGAAAATATCAAGGATTTTAAAATGGTATTCTGCTGAGCCTAATCCTAATGTGCTCGGTTATAAACAAACATACATAACCCAGCAAAATGTAGCCTCTGGCTTAAAAACAATCCTGTATTAAAGCCATAGGTAATCTGTCTTACATAATGCTATTTGCATTTTGTAATCCTGTTAAAAATACTTGTGACATCAAATCAATGTCTTCTATTCACAAATGCAACATCCAAACTAGGAGTTGCACTCACGTAGTAGAACTGCTTTTGGGCTTTATTTTATGAGTAGTACTTTTGTAGCATTTGTAGTATGCATAAACAGCACAGTGGTATGAACTGAAGCTTAGTCTTTTAGTACAAACACAAACTAAATTAGAGAACTATCACCTCTTGTCCTACGAAACTAAACTAGAGCCTGATGTTCCGGTTTGGTGAATTATTCACATCCATGGGGGATGGGATGGTAACACAAAGTTTTGCCATTTATAAAGCAGATTATAACTTTAGGGTGGGAAGTTAATATTAACTCTCATGCTGACTCACCTTATCCCACTTAAATTCTGAACAGCAATTCAGTTTGTAGCATCAAAAAGTCCTAGGATGTAGACAGATATCCAAATATCTGACACAAGTCCGAATTCAGCCTTAGAATTTCCTAGAATTGACTTCATCCCCCTGTTCACAGAAGCACATATTCTCAAGTAGATAAACACTCATCTTCTGTGTAACACTCTACACTTCTCCAAGTAGATGTGATTAAGCACCTACAAGAGTTCTCTAGAACTGGAAAAGTCAGATGTGATGGGGATCACAACTACTTCTGAGAAGCAGGAGCGGTGATACACCAGCTCACTTTCTCCTAAGCCAGATGGATAGAGCACATACCTAAGGATGGGAGATCCAACTTCAAGGCCCACATGAGAAGAGCTGGTTGATCAGGGCTGATGATGATTTATTACAGAATGCAGGCTCATCAGAGAGTGTGAGCTGGCATACCAGCTCTCCCAGACGTTTCCCTGTTGCACAGGGCCTCAGAGCAGATGGAAACTTCCACGTAGCATACCCTGGGTGCTGGCAGTTGGGACACAGAGAACAGAAGTGACTAAGACCCCATGAAGGCCAGGAAAAAAAAAAAAAAAAAAAAACAAACAAAAAAAACACCACACACACAACAGAATCAAGAGCTCCCACTTCTGTGCCCTGATCACTGGAGCCAAAAAAAGTGTTCCTCCTTCCAATACTTCTGAAGTGTCCACCCACAGAAGAACTATAGGTAGACTTGTTCTGACATGGAGAGAGGAGATATAGCAGAATTAGAGAGTAGTTAAGGTTGGCAGGGACTTCAGGAAGTCACCCAGTTTAAACACTTGCTTCCCACCCTGTTCAGCACAGGAACAAATTCAAAGTTAGATACAATATCCTAATGATTCCTTAACGCTTTTAATGAAAGATAGACAAGCACTTCATTGGACTGGTCTTCAGAGAGTTTTTATTTCTCATCATAAAGCAAAATGCTAAAAACAAAGTTGTATTGGGCGGGTTGGCTCGCTACCCTATACCAAATAGTTCAAATTCTGGTATAGCCGAGTTTAAGTTAGGAAGACAGGATTTCACTCTTAGTATGCACAAACACACACGGAAAGCTATGTTTACAGATCTGTTCAATTATTACATAACATTTCTCAGAAAGATATCCTAGAGTCCAGTAGATTTCCAAGCCCTGAGCTAGTTTAGTGTTAAGTCTGAAGCTCTCTTTAAATTTGCTGCATGTCCTACCAAGTCTGGCATTCACTTAGCATAATAACAAAGATGCATCTAGCCCAAGGTCTCATCATCTCTGACAGCAGCTAAAAGCAGATGCCCATGGGAGGAGGACACATTTCTGGCAATACTCTCCCAGCCTTCATCAACTGAAAGCTCAGAGGCTTACTGTAATTTCCCATTGCTCAACTCTACTGCTATACTGTCTTGATGAAGTACTAACATTTTTACACCATTGCTGTCATCAGAATAAAGACCTCAAAATTCAGAAGCTATAGTACGCTATTTGAAACAGTATATGCTGTTAGTGGCAATGGCTGTAAAGTTAGCAATAAACACTAGTATAGAAACTACGCTTAAGACATACTGTGCCTCCATAAAAAAGGCAAAATACCATAAATTTTTTCCAGAAGCTTTTTCAAGTGTGTATCAGTTCTTTTATCTTGATTTTACTATCAAATTATGGTCTAATCCAATATAATCTATACTGTGGCAAGGTCTACAGAGTTTATAATTGTGGAGAAAAAAAAAGAAAGAAATTCAAGTGCATCCTATAGTTAAGAGTCCCAGGTATCAGGACTGTGTCTGTGTGCATACCAAGCATATGAATTCCCCAGCTCCCAACAGAGTCCAGGAACTGTTCAGCCCCCTGCACAGCGTGGTAAACAACTGAACTCCCACCTGCCTTTACAAGGCAGCTGGTAAACCGGACCTCTCCAGTTGGGAATTGTGGACAGTCCCTGAAGTTTCCCCAGGCAGCTCCTGCTGTGCACAGGCCAACTGATAAGAATTGATTGTAGGCTTAAATGTACGAACAGCATCCCAGGTTTAGAATATGACATCCCCAGAGACTCCCCGAGATAATTAAAACCATTTCTGGTTATGCAGCAGTCTCCTGTATATATGCAAGACAGCCAGGAAATGTTTCGTACAGAGCTTAATGTAACCAAGAAAAACAGACCGTGCATAAACAGAAGAAAATACTTTGTGGAGTCTCATCTAATCCATCTGAAGAGACTCCCATCACCGTCCAGTAAAGGACCATCAGACTCAGAGATTAGATTCCCTAGATGAGCATTACTCAATGCAACAGAAACCAGTCAATTACTTTTCCCATCCACCTTTAAATAAACAGCTGTCTGACTGTGCAACAATATCATGAAAGTTATTTGGAGACAAAGGATTACATTGTCTTTTTCAAGAAAAACACTATTGTCACTTCCCAACATTTGCCATCACATTAAGCCTACTTCATCTGCATCTATGTTGCTTCCTTAATGGTTTCCAGATTAAAGTTTTTGGCATAATACCTAGAAATATTTGTTTTATCAAAGTTGCACTGAAGTAAATGACGGAAAGTGATCAAAAGCCCAATTCAAGCTTCAGAATAATCCTAGAGGCGTTACTCCCATTTTACATAAAGGGCAGACCAGAAAAAAGCCCTAAAGGCTGAGACATTTTCATGCAATCTTAAAGTAATAACACCAGAAGGAAAAACAAAACCCCACACATTTCTCACAAGTTTTTCTCAAATACTTGAAGTTCAGTGCATCACCAGTGTTCCTGCAAGTACTTTAAAATACTACCCAGACAGGATTCTAACAGTGTTTTGCAAGTGAAGGTTGCATCTACCACTTCCATTACAAATTCTCAGACGAGCCCAAGTATAATCAGCTTCACAACTCTAGCTTCTCAAAAAAAAAAAAAAAACCAACCAACAACCCACATTCAGTTTTATTTTTATTTCTTTATATACACCATTAAGTGCTTCCAACAGTTTTTATTAGATAGGACCTTTATATCACAACTGTCTTGAATTGAAGGTGAAGGGTGGCAGTATATCTTACACACAGGTTAAACCTTAGGACTGTATGTGAACTGGTGCTGATGTGCAAAACAGTCATCACCTCATAAGATACCATTCCCACCTCCATTTCCTCCCCTCCCGCAACCTCAAACAGCACAGTTAATTTTCAATTATCCAAGGCAGTAAAGGGGTCAGATAATCAAGAAGAAAACCCACTGGGATAATACATGTGTAGATGTATTAAGTCACCGAAGAACATTCAACAGTATAACTGATTCCAAAGAGGTCAATTATACTGTTGACTATGAATGGAAACAAATCTCTTGGCTAATACTGACCTCAGATCAGACAGCACTGCATAAAAGTAACTCTTCTGCTCTCTGACCTAGGCTTGCTCATAGGAAGCCAATTTGGGCACTTCTACATTTATAGTACAGTTAATACATAACCTGAAAAATAAATACAAATGAATTAACCTTAGCAGAAACCACAGCTTGGATAATAAACAGAAATACATAGAATGTAAAGCTTTTTATTTAAAGCTACTGTATGATGATATTTCTAATCATTACAAATTGCCAGTGTAATATTAAAACCATTATCAATTCTCACAACAGTTGGCTGGATGTGTAAGGGAAGCTCCACCCTCCCACTTCAAAATGTAATGAAATAAACTCTCAAAACGCATCATGTTTCTGTCATCAAGTTTTGTATTTGTTAATGTAATTAATAATTTGATTACAACAGATTATCATCCATTCGTGCTGAAGATCAAGTCAGTAAGGATAATCCAGCCATGCTGGTTCTCCAAACTCTATAGTGGTGCCATGTCCCTCAGCCATCTGCAGGATATTGTATTTTCTTTACAATACAGTCCTTAGCCTTCCAGTACTGAAGCACTATTCAGAATTAAACTAGCTGGATACAAATCCAACTTTTCCTTCCCATATCCCCAATAAGATTAATGACCTCAAATCCAGCTTCATTAGTAACAAAACTTTTGATGAGTGAGGTACGCTACATGAAATGCTTCTGAAAAGTGGAATAGTTATACTAAGTATGTCCTTTCACACACTGTTTTTAAACTGTGGTACAGAAAAACAATAATATTTTTCTGACCAATGTGAATACATTTAGTGAAGCAAGCTTTAATATTCCTTAAAAACATAAGTGCTAAAAAACGGTACTGCATAGCACCCATTAATTGGGTCTAGGAGCTGTAATAATAAACTACAATCTCATTAGGACTGGTAGTGTACAGACAGATAGCCACAGCCTCAAAGAACAGACAGAAATTTGCAAAATAATTCTATATGAAAACTCAGAAGTCATTATACAACAAACAAAGGTTTTAAGATACGTCAAAGTCTGACTGTCTAATTATATTTAAGTATGTAAGCCTTCTTAAGAGGAGCCTTCAAGTTTTGTTTTACAGTTCTGTGCCTACTATTACACAACTGCACTCAAAGTAAGATTTACATACTAATTACTTGCCTGTGCCTGAAAAGCACATATTTTAAAATCTATCAGAGGATGGTAGAAACAGCAATGAAGGGATAAAGATGACAAGGGAACTAAAAAACATTGTTCTTCTGGGTCCTACTTACAGACTTGCAAGTGTTTCATTCTGGACTCTGCGCAACTCTTTGTTTGAGGATTAGTGTTCAGAAAGTAAATTACATTTTCTGTTCTATCAGAAAAGTGACGGATGTTTTTTTCCAGCAATACTTAGTGTTAAAAATTATCAATAGCTCTGGTTTTGATAGGTAATATTTAATGTTGAATGGCAATATATATTTAAAAGTACATAAACTGTTTTAAATTCCAAGTCACATTTCAAGGCAATGCAACACAATATCAATTTAGTTCCTTTTTTTGTTAACTATAAAACTAAATTAATATTGAAACTGGGGGAAAATTAATCTAATTATAATCAAATAATTCATTATGAAATGCAAATTCATAATTCCACTAATCTGAATTCTATTTTTGAAAAATATCAAATATTAGTCAGAGTACTGCATTAGCTCATCATAGTGAATTATAAATTATTTCCCACAACCACAGAAAAAACCTCCCACTAATGAAAGCAAATATTCAACTATTTTTATAAACACGCTTTCAGAAACAAATGTCTCACTCCATCCTTTACCATCCAGGATAAGTCAGGCACTCAGCTTTAGGGATCAGCATGATTCTGCATTTTCAGAGAAATATGTGCTTGTACTAACTTGTACTAACTTGTACTAACATGCAATTTCATTTCAACATTCTGTCATAATTCAGATCTCATATATATATTACTCTAGTGTGCAGAATAATCACTGGAGCCTAGATCACCATCAGTGAGAGGTCATTTTTCCACTTGTGAGCAACAAGACAAGGAACAGAAATGCAGTCTTTATGAGAAGAATCTTACAACTCATCCTTTTTGCACTATTTTTTAAAAAACTTAATTCTTTGCCATTTCAGACAATACTTCATAGTTATGAGCATCATTCACTAAAACAATACTTTCAGGTTTTGCTTGAGTAAACAAAAAAAATCATAGCTCTATTCCTTTAGTAGCTATTTGCATGTAATTAAATAGACCTTTTCTCTTTGGTCAGTCTCTCTTCACTTTGTTGTCTTCACACTTTCTTCTAGTTTCAGCACTGTCTTATCTCTTCTATTCCAATTAATATAGCTTGTTATTAACAATCAAACAAGGAAGCTAAGTATTAGTTTGTAATTTCAACTCTCCCATCTATAATAATAAAAATAATGGTATTTATTTACTTCAGCTTGCTGTGTGAAACTTGTTTGTCATGGGTATGATCAGTAACTGTTGGCATGTCTTTCAGCATAATCTCAGTTAATGGGGGGGGAAATCTCGGTGCATGGGGGGGAACTCACAGAACTCACTCTTTTAGGTCAGCTTTACCTCAGAAGAGAAAAGACACACAAGTGTCTATATAACATAACGAACATAAAGGCTAACCTTCCTACTAATGCTAACTTTTGCATTAGCACCCATTTAACTTCCAACAGGTTATGGCTACTACACATGTTCTCAGCAATATTGTTTCTATCACTGTATTTAAGGGACAGAATTCAGCCCTTGTAGAGAATTGTCAAGTCTTTAACTGAATTTTTCAAAAACCCAGATGCAAAAAAATCAACCAATTAAGAGCAAATGAGGTTTATTTTTAGGCTTCCAGACATAGACACAAAAAAATAAAGAGGCTAGGACACACTAGTCAAGTGAACTATGAAGATACAAATCTTAATAAATCATTAATTCCTACAGTACTCTTGAGCATCTGATGCTGTCAGTTCTGCAAGTATATTTCCCTGGACATGATGAGAAACCTACTTCTGTATTTCAATGCCAAGGGGGTAAGAATGTTGTGAAGAAGTATCTAAAACTTTAGAAGTAACTTGGAGAAATCCCTCCAGATAAAGTTTTGAGGATGATATCTGCAAACTGGCTTACAAAGGAGGTCTCTAGAAATTCTGCTGTTAAGGGAAATGTGCCTGCTGGAAGTGACAGTGGGGAAACTGTATATCTGGGGCAGCATTTAAGGCTATTTCAATGATGCTTCGCTCCAGCACAACTGGTAGAATTGAGACCCCCAGAGAACAACGAAAGCTCTTTAAACTTGCCTCTAAGGAATACCAACTTTGAAACAATGGAATAAAGCATTTGTTTTCCTTACAAAAACTATCTAGGTTTTAGAGGAAAATAATTTAAATAAAAGACATTACCACTGTAAACTGAGATGGTGCGTGAGCACTAAAAGCCAACACATGACGTTCTTTAATTAAGCACCCACATTCCCAGCAAGAAAGCTAAATAAAAGTTGCTGAACATTATCTTTCACTAAAAACTGGAGCACAGCATTAGTGAAAAAGGCTACTTTATTGAAGCATTTAATTTTAGGCCCATAATGTTAAACATTTTCCACAATACTCTGAAGAGCAAAATTATATGCTTTAAAGGACATGAATGTTACTAACAATAGAAAGGAAAAGAAGAATATGCAAATGCTGGGAGATCTTTTTGAAAACATGAACTTTAACTCAGACAGAATTTAATTATTCTTTAACTACAAGAGAAACTATTAAGAAAGGAGTGTATTTTTCATTTTCAAATTAAGATGGACACAGTCCCGGAAAACATGCTTGAATTAAAATTACTGGACTTAGTATAAAGGTAAACGGGTTCAGTTTAACAACTCATTATTTGCAGGACAAACTACAGGATCTGATAAATTGTTCTGACTTCCATTGTAACAATACAAAACCACAGGTGAGTTCTAAGCAGATGAATTTACTTTCATCTTAAACATTAAATAGTATATTTTATCAGTGTATGAAATTCTGTGCATTTATACTGTGTTATTTATTCAGTCATTATCTCCCTGTATTTTTACAGGCATAGGCCAGTCGCATTTCTAAGGATTTTGGTCTGTAGTCATTAAACAATGTGTCTGCCCTCTGGTGGTCACATTCACATTTATATGTTCCAACATTTTTATCTTTAAGTTAAAAATGCACTTTATACAACTACTGCCTACAAGGTCTAACAGATAGTTTAGCTTTTTAGTCACCCTGGGCTGGCTTGTTTTCCAGTTATGTATTTGCTTATATTTCACCATAATTTAAGATGTTCTTTGTTTGTCCCTATCTAGAACCAAGTTTAGACACCGATTTTTAAAGCACTCAAACTACAGGAAAGGAGAAAATTTGCAAAAATTCCCCAGAATAACACTGGAAGTTTCAATTTATATTGAGACTATATGTTTGGTATTGTCTGGGAGAAGATGTTACACCTCGTAATACATTGAAATGTTGGCTACTAGACTCCAAGGTCCACAAATACAGTAAATGCTTCTGAGGGAAAAGATGGATATTTGAAAGACTATTTGCACATTAAAGGTGTCAGAGCTGTACTACACAGGAAGTTCTAGGTATATATCATGCAAGATTGATACAAACAAAAACATTCAATAAAGAAGGACCGTGGTCTGTAGTCCCGTGATGAGCACTGCTCTTCTGACAGCCATGTGTTAGTTCATGTGACAGGGGAGCAGTCATGCAGCTTCCTTAATTGCTTTGTATTATATATCCAGGAAAGAGAGAAAACTGTTTCCCAGCTCTAAGCCTTCAGTGTCAGAGAAGCAGAAAGTGGAATCCTCTCTCCCTCATTATTTGGTGCTTTTAAAGACATTAGATGATGTAAAAACCACACAGACAAACTTCAGGAGGGTTCAAAATACACTTGGTATGTAAAACACTGACATCAGACTTGTTGGTTGTTCCAGACGTCTAACCAAAAACCAGCTCACGAGTAGACAAAGGCAAGTCAAACTATACATAAGGTACACACAGCTCCGATATGAAGGGCAGGTTCCTTCACACCCCCACAGATGTCCCAAACACCCTTCTAGTATTATTTGGACTGGGTTGCATTAGTAATAGTTATGACAGCTCTCATCTGCGCCTATATCCTAATGAAACCTATGCCTAGGGAAGAATGATGACACCTGCAACAGGAAGAAAAGTGCAGAAGACAACAGCCTCAAAAACATATGCTCTCCCTTCCACCTTCATTGCCAAGATATTCCCTATCCTTGGGTGTCTCTCAACTTCACTATAAATAATAAATAAATATGGTGGTAAATGGAAGTAGGACTCTTTTACATCTTGTGAAAAGACCATATCCTGTCCAACATCTCCAGTCACAAGGGCTCTTCTCTTCATGACTTACAAACTCGATCAATGCAATACTGAAATGATTTCTTTACACTCTAGAGAAAGCAACAAGTTACTCAAAACATGACAGGACTCTGCACCACACTATGATGCTGACTCTAGCTTTTAGTGTTACTCAGAACTCAATTCACGATGTGGAAAATGGGTTGCCATTATGTCCTGAACTGATTTAACAACACCACCACCGCCTAATCACACTGGAACCATTAAATTGCTCATAACTGAAAACACTCACCATCCAAGGATAACAGAACTCCTCACAGCAGCTGGACCCAGAACACAGAACTTACTGCTCCAAGACTCAAGAATGACCAGAGGCCTCATTTTATCCAACACTGCATGCAAAGACTCCGTATTTCATTTCTTTTAATGCAGAGCTCCCTTGTTGTAAGCTTACTCAAGTCACGTACAATTTTGAAAGAACGGGAAAGGAAAAGGAATATATCTCCCTTTTCAGAGCTCCAGTAAGAAATACCTAGTCAGACAGAACAGATTAGAAGAAGTAAAATTGATAGCACAGCCTCATCTCACCCAAAGCAAGAACCAGATTTTGATTGCTTGTGTCTATATAACAGTTGCAACAAAATTATCAAATTCAGCTGAGCTGAAAATGAAAAAAATGCCTTCCATTTTCAAGAGCAGCAACTGAAGGAGGTTAAACTTCCTATTGTACATTTAGTTTGCCCCAACACCACAGCATTGGTCTACAGGTGAAGGGCCTTAGTGGAGGGGCCCACAGATTCCAGGTTACTCAAAGTGGCAGTAACCAAGTCACTAAACCGGTTCATCCCACACAAACAATAGCCATGGCCAAGCTTACTTTTTCCTGATATCACATGACAATTGCAATGAGGAAGGCACATCAAGCACCTCCTGCATTTTGATCCCCCTAGAGATACAAACAGCAACAGTCCTTCTAAACACTGGAGAAGTAGTGAAGAGGACCGTCTATCCTATTACGAAGGGTAACTTGTGGTGTACAAGCCTACTGATGAACAACACCGAATTCTTACTCTTGAAAAGCCCTTTAAATGACAGGGAATATGCCATGAAGGTAACAGGGGTATGCAGCATTTCCCTTCAAATTGCTTGATTTGATAATTCCTAGAGAAAAACAAAACAAACAACCAAAAACCCAACCCTTCACCAATGTAAGACAAATTCTTGGTTTTCTTCTTCTGGTCCCCTTGAAGTAACTCATTTCCCTGCTTTTGACGTCTTCAAAATTCTTCCCTCCCTCAGGACTGGTTGCACTTCCCACCTCACACCAAGGAGCTATCCCCTGCTTCATCCCGCACATTTATACATGGGTTGTATATACATTCCCGCTCAACCTATTCTACTCGGAGCTCCCAAGACTGTTGCCTTTTCTCTTTAAGATTTCCAGTTAATTTTATTCACAACCACCTTACTTCTACTAGTCCTTTCTAATGCAAAAGTCAATAATACTTTTTGTTCTTCATCTTTCTCCTCATAGATTAGTCCTCCTTGTGGATTTTTTTTTTTTTTTCATAATTCATTATCTTCAGCCTCTTTCTTTGAATTCTTTTTATTTCTACTACCCTGCCTATGCTACAATATTCAAGCAGGAAGACTTCCCTTGGCCAGTGCCTGTGCACCAGTCAGTTAACTCCATGGTATTATTCTCCACCAGCAGAACTGTTCCCTGGCTCCAAATCTTGTACAACAGCTGGCTTACAACAGCTGGCTTTCGCACTGATTATATACAATGCCTTGGCATGCATAGAGATACACAGGGAGCCCTACAGTGTTGTGACATTGTAAAGACAACTCCTTTACACGAATCCTCACAATCAAATTGGACAAACACAGCAACACTGAAAACGCGGAAAAGGGGAAGTTAGAGGCACAGTTCAGAAAGACAAAGAAAATCCGTACTCTTGTATAAACGCTGTCAGCTCCTCACTCAGGTAACAGTCCAAAGGAAAATGATATGTTAATATTTTGGGTGGCTGTCTGGAAAAGCCTAATTAGTGGCTGAAGACTAACATACACCAGGAAGTTACGGATCAACTTTTGTTTTCTGCAAACAAGCTGTTGAACAGTAACAATTACATACTTCAAACCAGAGGAAATTAAAAGGTCATATAAACCTAATGGTGCAGACAAAGCATTAAGATAACCGTATTCCCACTGGGATGCATCCAAATTCAGCAGTCTTACATTAGTATTTACAGAATTTAGAGGGACTACATTCATACTGATTCCGTCTGATTTAATTCACAATTTAGACAGCTAGTTCCTTTCTAATGTGGCTGTTTTTTAGTTATCATGTCCTCATAAGTTGAACTGGTCTTTTTTTTTCCTCACTTGGCTATTTTTGTGCATCTGAGATGCTCTGCATGAAATGCTGCTTTTTATATAAAGTTTGGTTGCTTAAAGTAGAATGGGGGTACTGTGAGCTCTTACAGAAACATTTTATAATTCAAGCTGTTATGCTTCCATACTAAAAAGTTAACAAGGGGAAAGCTGTAATCACATTATGAATTGAGCCATTTCAAAACTGAAAGTGTAGGAAAACAGTGTATTCACAAAATGAATACTAAGATACATTTATCCTGATTCATACAGCAAAACAAAAAAAAATTGAAAGCTTCTTACAACAGTTAATAGAGGATCCAGATGAACATTTCTGTACTTATTCAACATTTACTAGAAGCGAGAAGCTAAAGAGCAATCCAGAGAAGTATTTGCAATGCAATTAGGCTAGACAAGTAAGTCTGAATGTATGCCAGCTGCAGGGGCCTGCCCTTAATTCACACAATCAAATGTCTAGTGTGTCGCACAGTGTCTAGCATCAGTATCTCCAGTATTAAAAGTCTCATCAGATATGTACTTGTTTACTGAGCATCTTAATCGGGGCCTGAACACATATCTAGATGTACCTTCTAGCAGTCTATATGCCAGTCCATCACCATCTGTCAGTTAAAGCTTCCACAGACAGTAAAAAAAAAAAAAAAATATTCAAACAAATGTGTTCGGCGCTCAAACTAAGCTATCATTCACATTTCAATTTAAGACTTGAATTCCTTTTCAGTGTTCTTCAACTTTGACCCAGCTCTACCCCCTCCTTCACTGAAAAGGGCAAAGACAACAGCCCAGCAAGTGGGACAGGCAAAACAGACCTCCTTTGTTCACTTTTTCCCTTTCAGTTTTCTATTGAGGTAAATAACTGAAAGCTCAGCCAGCCTCCAGTAGCTCAGAAGAAAGCAATATAGCTAGCTTGCAACTATCCTTTCCTGGTTAACAACCAGTAGGACAAAACTTATGGTGCATCGTGTTAATCTTATTATTGGAGATTAACTCTTTACAAATTCCCTTAATATTTACAAGACAATATTCATATATGCATAAGTTACATCATTAATGCTAAACTGAATAGGCAATACACATACTTACCAATTTAAAATGCAACAAATTATCACTGCAGAGAAAGTATAACTGAATTTTTTGAATACTATCAGCCCACTCAGGAAGGCAAAATCAAATTCATTGCATATTGCCCAGCAGACAACCTCCTACATTATTCCCTCAGCTTACATTACCAAGATGTACTTTCTCTGTATGGCTTCCCATTTTACCAATTCTGTTCATAAAACATAACAAAATGAACATATCCAGTGAAAACTGAACAGCACGGTTTTACTATTCCAATATAATGGAAGGTAAGTAATCGCAATTCAAGGTGATTTGGGACAACTGAATAAAACTACAGACTAACAGCAATTCCACAGCCACAGGCAAAACAGATTTAATTTTTGGGCTGATCAAGCTAGTTGAGCTGTGTGATAATCTCTTAACAAAAACCCAAACCCTTAGTTTATTCAGTATGTTTTATATCCAGATACCATGGAGAGTCATTTCCCTAGAGCAAGAAGAAGAGGGAGACTAGCATTACCTTTTCCTGACTTTAAGTCAGGATCCTCAAACCAACAGAATCTGTCAATTAGAGAGACATCTCATTAACCCCAAGAACCTCTTAGTTACTAATGCTTCTGCTGTCACCTTTTTGAGCACCAGAGAGAAACACCAAAGCACAAGCTAACAGGAAACATCAGTAAGCATCCACTGGATTTGTTATTTTTTTTTTCATTTCCTGAAAATAAAGGCCATTTTAAAAAGCCAAAATTTCTTATTACAGCCCTTCTTACGAAACAAGCTGTGGTATGTGCAATAAACATTATGCTTTCAGCAAGAAGACAAAGAATGATAACTAAAGCTCAGATTCTGGTGATGTCATTCACCTCAAACATTATTATGTTTGAGTATTTCTGCTGTGGCCAGTAAGATTAATTACAGAACTAAGATATCAATACGGTATGATTAATTGTGGATTTATTCTGTGAGTTGTGAAGAGGGTTTTAGCTCCATCATTAACACCAGCTGGTACACACTACCCTGTCATCCCATGTGGTCACACAGCTGTACAGTTTTCCTTTAGCCACATTGCTTTTGCACAACCCAGAATGTGAATTCATTCAATGGATCCAGAGTTCTCTAAACATCAAGCAGCTTTCTGTTTTTGCTTCTTTACATTCAATATTCTCAGAATGCACCACTTTCCCAATTCTATATTGATATAGTCTGACAGCTCATTTTAGACACCCAAGAGAACTTCACAGTACTTCAAAATTCAAATAAGTAACTTTCACAGACTTGGGTACCAAACTCTTTAGCAACTCTGGTCACTTGCTTTGCAATTTCTATTAAAAACTAAGGAGAGCCATCAACTAAACAAATGCCCAAGTTGTATTCATACAAACAGTAGTATCAAAGAGATCAGACAAATGTTCAAAATATGCTGCACCTCTAAGTCAGTTTGCTGACTGCTAGGTTCTTCGAGTCAGTATGTCATACTATAGTATCTTTTTCTTTCCAGCTGATATCCTTTGCCAAAGAATACCAGTAAGATGCATCTCTTGGCATATAGGCTGCTCTCAAACTGAAAATAAAGTTAGATGCCTTCTGATGTACAGTGATCTATTCTATGCACAGCCCCATATAATTATTATCCATAAATTATCACATTGATTACATTAAATTATGGAAGAAGTTGAAGTGATTAATAGTGCTGCTGTTAGACACAAAGTTTGCAGGTTTCATCTACTTTTTCCATAATATACTTAACTAAGAATTAAAATGTATTTTAATGCTCAGAAACAGAGGTAGAAATACTCAAAGGCAGGGAACATTAGAAAAAAAGAAACCCGGGTGGTTAATACTGGCTTCTTGACTCAGTAGGAGGTTGCTTTGAATAAACAGTGAAAAGCTGGACCTTTAAGGATAAAAGAACATCTTATCATGATCTATAGGTCCCACTCTGGAGTTACGTATCACGTTTTCCATTGTTTTATCTAACTAAACAGAAAGCTAAGAAACAATATTCCTTTCACAGTGTACTTGTCAATATGGAACAGCCTTATTGACTGGGCTGAAGCACACTATAATCTTAAATATTTAAACAGCTTGGCATTATTAATCAGGTACTGTTTACACTTAAGGCTCACAAGCCTTGGTTTAAATACACTTCAGGCTTCAAAACTAACACATCTGTGCTGAGCAGTTCAGCAGTAGCTGAAGAATTAATTATTACTTTTTAACCGAAGAGCAGGTGCATTCACCGCTCAAGACCTCGTTGCAATTTTCTGCCATTAATCGCAATCCAAGAGGGAGGCAGCAAAACGAGGGCAGATAGGAACAGCTCAGCCACGTTTTTCCCCTATTTTATACCCAAATAAATTCGCCGTTGCTACTCCCCTGCGAGAAGCAATGACGCGGAAGGGAATGGGGGAAAAAAAAAATAAAACAAAACAAACAAACAAACAAAAAAAACAACAACAAAAAAAGCGGATAAATGAAACGTGTAAAAGCCGAAACGGCCGACCGCGGCACTTCAGCACAGACAGCTCCTTCCCCCGCCCGCCACCGCCGGGCCCTCGCCCCCACCGGGCAGCGCACGAAATGGCGACCTCCCCCCGCTGAGGGATGTGGGGCGCGTCAGGGGGACACACACCGACCAGCCCCCGGGAGGTCCCCCCCTCACCGGCCGGGCTCACCAGGTGCCTCCTCACAGACCTCCGCTCGCCGGGCGCCAACGGCTGCCGCCCCGCGCGCGCCCGTCCCCCCAGAGGAGCCCCACGGCTGGACCCGGCCCAGGCGGTTGGGCGGACGGGTGTCTTCCTCACCGTCGAGGAGGCGGCGGCGGCGGGCGCGGCAACCTCTCGCAGCCTGTTAAGCGGCGGCGCTGTGACAGGGACGGTCAGGCCGGTACTCACGGGAAGCTGCAGCCCCCTCCGCCCGGGGAGAGGGGAGGGGTGGGGTGGGGTGGGGTGGGGTGGGGGGAAACACCCGCAGCCGCGCTGCTGCTGCTCTTCTTCTTCTTCTTCCTCCTCCTGCCCGCTCGGCAGCCCGGCAAGAAAAGCCGAGGCAGGCGCGCTCCCGCGCCTATCACCTCCCCAGCACCTCCGCCCCCGCCGTACCGCGGGGCGCGCTCCCGCGGGGGAGGGGGCGGGCGGGGAAGGCGCGCGGCTGCGCGAGCTGCGCCGGGGCGCGCGCGGCCGGTGAGGAGGAGGGGCGGGGGAAGGGGGTGGGGCGGCGGCGATGCCGGTCCCTCGCACCTGAGGTGGCGCGGGGCGGCGGCCTCCATCTTGGGCATCGCCCCGCGGCCACCGGCGGGGAAAGCGGTCGGCTCCGGCTGTCCTCCTCCTCCTCCCCCCCTCCCTCCTTCGTTCCCTCCGCCACCTGGGGTAGAATCCGAGTTAAAACCGTCATCGCGCTCTGCGAGCGGACCTGCCGGCGGTGCCGGCGCTCGGCCTTCTCAGTCCCCGTTCCCCCCACCGCCCCCCCTCCGCCTAACCGCCGCCCCGTCTGGAAGATAACCGACCCGGCCACCGGCCTCCTCAGCGCCTGTGCCGGGCAACGGCGGGCCGCTCCCTTGCCCTCCCCCGGCCGGGGAAAGCCCCCCGCACACCCCCCACCCCCTCCCTCAGCACAGCGGTGCGGGCCCTGGCAAAGGCGGCGTTTTAAATAGACGCATTATTTTAGCCCGGCAGTGCCCCTCTAAATAGATGGTTTCAGCTCGTTCCCAAACTGGAGACAAGGATATTATTTTACACTCGAGAATAGTCCTATTGAACTCGGTAGTGCTGCTCGCATGTGTGTAGTTAAACACGGGTGTTTGCAGGATTGGAGCCAATAATTTCGGCTGTTGTGGGTGCAACAATACAGTAAATTAAACTGGCTTCGTAAAGACAGAGGCTTGCATTGCTGGCTTCTTCTGGGGGGCGGTGGAATCCTCCGTGGCACGCCGTTTGTCCTGGGGACTGCCACAAATAGCGGAGCCAGCGGCCTGCCCACAGCTCGTCCCAGCGCGTTCTTCACCAGTCGGAGCAAAATTGAATTAGGTTAAATTTCCAGTTCACAAGTTCAGGAAGTCAGATGCTTGGATGCGATCACTTAAAGAGAAGCTGTGGATGAGGCCGTTTGGAGAAGTGTCACGGGTGAGGGTTATTTCAAGTAGATCTTTCTGCGGAAGATGCCTCTCAATTGAGAAGCGCTTACAGTGCTTACCTTCCCTTTCACATCTTGCTGTTCATTTAATGTGCAATGTCAGAAAACATTTTAATATCTTTTTGAGAATTCTATGGGCTATGCTCAATATTGCTCAAAATTATTCCAAGTCTACATTGAATGTAGTAAATGGGATTATCTGCTGCTGCTGAAGTTGCTTTTGGATCAGCCATTTTAGGAATAGCCTTTTGTGCGTTGCAAGGTAGCAACTTTTATAGCGGTTAACTCTTTATTATACATTTCAGGAAACAGCTTTCAAGGTGAACTCTATAGTGATAACTTAATAGTGCAAAACGCAGTGCCCAAGATGAGCAAAAAGCCCTTACCCTGCATCTCTGCTGAAACCCCATTATGATTCTGGCAAGTTAAATCTGAACAGCTGACCTACTGAAAAACAACACTCTAGATGAATAACAGATTCTATAAATGATATAGCACATGCATATAAATATCCAAGGGTTAAACAATAAGTCAGACACTACTGCTTCAGTCTTCAGAGATATTCAAGCTCCTATCAATTTGAGGCCGGGATATTATTGTTTGAGACCTGAATATGCAAAGAAGATTAGATGGATGTGAAGAAAATCCTTTTTATAAAGAGAGGGAAGTAAGTGCTTAAATATATTGTGTACCACTAAATGTTCTTTACTTTTGTTTGTTTGCTTACATTTTTGCTTGCTATACAGCTCCCATGTTCCCAATTAATTTATTTAATCTTAAATATAAAACCACTACAGTCTAAGTAAACGTTCAGCAATGTGTAAACAGGGGCCCAAAGATGTTAGGATATTGCCTGACTTTGCTTCCAAGATACTGTGTTCTATAAGGAGAATATGTAGCCATTCCTGGCTTTAAGAAAATCTGAGTATAAAATGCTGCGAGAAGCATGATTTCTCAGACATCTATCTTTTTGCACCCTTGCCAGATTCCCAGGGGAACATGATGAGCCAAACCCTCAGGAGGTGGACTGAAGAACTTCAGCGCACTTCAGGATGTGAGTTGTAAGTTTAACTTGAGTTGAAGGTTTAACTTTCTTAAAATGTAGGAGCAAAGATCTGGTTAGTATTTGGATGGCAAATGTACCAAATTTTATAAGCACAAACCAATGGGCTGGGGCACACCACTTGGTGCAACTTAGACCACAGAAACCAAATAAATGAACAGATTTCACTGTTGCAGGGAGGTTGTAATAAACAACTCTCTGTTCATGTATGATTAGGCTGAAATGTTGCAGCTGGTATGATTATACCCTTATGATTCCCCTAAGAATTTAAACTCCATATTTTATATATTATGACATAAACAAATACACGCATTCAATGGCACAAAGCAGAACTTTCCAAATGGTGGCATACATATAATTATCAGTAAACAATTAAATTCAGAGGTTTATACAGCCTATTACAGAGCTAGGAGCTACTTCTGCTGGTGATGGCATCCACTATTGTGGACGAGTGCCATCCATACTGGCAGTAGGATGGTGGCACCAAGCAAAAACAAACAGGTGGGCTTGTTGGCATAAACAACAACAGCCATTATGGTAAGTAGAAGTTGTATGGCTGAAGGAATATTAGCTTTCAGAGTTCTCTGCTGCCTTGCGTCTTTTCTGTAGTCATATACTGCTTTTTGTAACATATCTTCCCACTTTGTCTGCTGCAATTATATCCCTGGATGAGCAGTTCCAAACATAGTGCTTTAGTCTTCATCTTGCTTTAATATCAACCTTGATTCACTTAGCTATCTACCACCTTCTTCTGTATTAATCTTTTGGCTTTTTTTAGTCTTTGTTTAGGGAAGTGTTGATCACGTGCATGACACGTCATTTGATCAATACACAAAATTGATACGCACACACATGATCACAGTATTGTGACACAGGAAAAGCTATCAAAAACTTGCCCGTAATGCATTGCAAAGTGTTTTTAGGAAGGTCACCAAATAAAATATTCAGAGGGCTGATAACATTGGAAGAGGTTAGTGTTAGCTGCAAAGAATTCTTTGACATTTTGTTCCTCGACCAGACGTTTTTAAGGGATATAGAAAGACATCTTGGGTTGTTCATCTCACCTAACTTTAGATGTCTGCTATGTGAACGACTGTATCTGAGCTAGTCACTGTCTCTACTGACTATAAAGGGAACCAGAAATAGTCACTTTTAGTGTATGATTCATCTAACCTATTTTAGATGTCTACGTTATGATAAGCTGGGTTGCATCCTAGAAATGCCTGTTTCTCTCCATTGACTGTAACAGGACCAACGGGTGTCTCGTTCAGCTGTAAATGTCTACATTGTATGAGTCTGCACTTACTCAGCTGAATGCCACCCATGTGATTTTAACATGAGTTATCCCACTGTCCCACTCGTTTTGAGGTTTCACAGTAGTGAATGGAGCATGGTGTAGCATGCACATGTGTACCTTACACAATGTAAAACAGTGAGGACTACCTCACTGAATATACTGAAAGTCAATAAAATTTAGACTAATCATATTCAGTAGATTATGAGGCCCTCCCGATCAAAAACTGAACAACTTTTGAGATTAATTTAAATTTAACTTATTTTTGAGCATTTCAAATTTATTTGGAGGATCTTCTGATACCATAATATTAAACACACTTACTGATGGACTCGTACCTTTCAGAAGCCAGTGTTTATATACTATAGCAGCATAAAATGTGAATATTTCTAAGAAGAAAAGAGACCAAAGACAAGATCAAAAGCTTAAGTGATAACGTCTAATGTTAAAAGCTGCACTGCTTGGTATATGGTAACAAAATCAACTTTCACAGAGAACCAGGCAGAGGATGTGTTTTGATGTAAAATATGTTGAGAACTAGGCTAGCAGCAGAATTGTGCAGGAAAGACACTGCACACAAGTGTTCCAATGTGCTGTCAAAAATCGAAAAAATAATACTTAATGTAAAGCTTCAGAACTATTTTCTCAAAAGACAATCTGTGACTACAGTTAGGTACTGCCATGCCTGATATCCTAGCTATTACCTAGGCTTCCCTTACAAGAAATCAGAGTTCTTCTAACACCTAAGGCAGCTAGCAGGCTAAGCAAAGAGCCAGTTAGTGACAGCCGCACAGAAATGCTGTGGTTTTAATCTTGCCTTTTTAGGATTTTAGATATTCCAGGCTGCTGGGAGACACTGCCAGAGATTCACAAGGCTGAAACTTCCTTCAGGAATTAGATGCTTGAATGCAAAATGGAAGGAGAGGATCCTGTTCTTCAAGGAGCAGATGGAGAGGAGGAGCTGCCGGTGGTATCACCTGTCCCATCTTCCATTAGCTGGATCATTAGAGTGCTGAGAAAGGAAGTAGGAGGTCTGGGTTCAGTTGTTTCCTTTGCTTAATGAACTTTAACTTCTCAGGGCACAAGCCATACAACAGCATCTAGGAGAATCTGAGGATGAAGATAAGGGTTTTCAATCCACCCTATTGACGCTCTTCCACCTTGTACAGCATAGTTAAAGACTGCGAGAAAGTAAGATTACACACATAAAATACATCTCACACAAACACACAGAAACTCTGTAATTGATATATTTGCTTATGTGTGGGAAAACTTGAGTTCTAACCCTATACCTGCACACATTTCATGCGGGTTTTGTGTCTTTTTTTTTTTTTTTTTAATTAGAATTATAACTGGCTTCCCTTCTCCCCAGTAACTTGACTATCTAGACTAATGATTAGGGCATTCTCTCTTGTGCCTGTGAGTATTTAATAATTCCATGTAAAGTAAAATGCCTTCAGAAGGAGAGATGACAGCATCATTTTATTTTGGAATACTCCATTTCATAGCTGCTAAGTAGCAAAGGCTGAAAAAGCAGTTAAACATACATCTCGCACACCCTGGACAATTCTAATCACAAGAAAATATTACCATATTGGTTTTGTATCAAGTGTAATCAATCATTTGGATCAAGCTTTTCACGTAAAAGAGAGAGGTGAACTTTTTAAAACATCCACAGATACCAAAGTATGCAGACTGTGGTACTGTTTGGCAATGCTTAGAAGGTGATCTCAAGGAACATAAAAGACTGTTGGAACTTGTCAGAAACTTGAGAGAGAAAGGATTATATAAAATATGTATTTAATGTGATCCGTGGCATATTACAGAAACACACCCTTTTTTGACAGCTGTATTCAACATGGTGAAATAGCTCAAGTCAATAGAAATTTGATATTGATTTCAACACGACCAATGTTTTATCTGCTATCTAAGTAAAGGAAGGAAGTCCTTCACACGCAGTGGATTAAACTGTCTGCAAACACCAAACACATTTTGTGTGCATGATTAGAGTTCACATTTTTCCATTAGGAGAGATTGTCTGAGACAATTAAAATTCTCTTACAAGTATAATTCATGGTTCAAGGTCCTTGAAAAACTGCTCCATGAAGATCAAAAGTCTACAGACACCAGACAGTTTATCCAAGGGACTTCTAAAGTGCTGAATACTAAGCAGCTCCCTTTTCAAACTTGGAGCTTAAAGTCAAGCTTGACCTTACGATTTAACCTGTTACATCTTTTGGCTAAGGGTCTCAGGTTCAGAGAGTTTTTCTTCAGTGGGGAGTTTTCCATTATGGAAATGAGCTAGGAAGCAACTCCAAGATTCTGGAAAATGCCTAATAATAGCTATTAGAGCTATAACTCTTGCTTTAGTGAAACTTTATTCCAATCCACCAAATGTTCATGTGCTTGTTTATTGTGCATATACATAATGGGAATTAACTTCGTGATTCACACATGAAAAAAATTAAGCACATACTTAAGTCTTTTCAAATGAGAATGAAAAAGAGCAAAGTTGGGGAAAGAGTAAGGTCTGCTCCCCTCCCCAACGCATTAATATGAATTTTGATCACGTGTAGTAAAGCTTAGAATGAAGGAAGGGTTTTGCCTGGGAAACTGAGAAGAAGGAGGGGAAAACTTTGGTGAAAAATTACATGACTTAAATCCTTTTGAAGTTATACTTTAGTCTTGAACTAGAAAAATGCCCAAAGGGCTTTTCTAGTCTGCTTGCTTAAGATACACCTTGTTCTCTAAGTCTGCTGGACTTTCTAAGGATGAGATTAGTTTCAAATTACAAACATGGTTGCCCTAATGGCTTATGTTTGGATTCTTGAAGCAGTTTATGTGAGAAAATCTCTGGATAAATTGACTGGCTGTACTAGGTTCCCAGAGGAGAGGCATCCGTTCATGGTCCTTGTAGCTTTCTGAAGCAGACAACAGTAAACAATCAATCAGCTTTATTTTTTTCTGCATAACCAAACATATTTCCAAGATTCTCTTATATTGGTCACCATATCAGGATAATTATGTATTTTTAAAAGCCCAGAGAACTATAATTACTTTAAGTGAAAGGTTTCACTCTTCATGTTTTTTTTTTTATGTTAGTCCAAAATACCAAAGGAAATATTTCTGACCCTGAAAACATACAATTCAGACAGGCAAAACACCCAGAATAGGAGGAAAAGCAATACCTGCAATGCATACTGTAATGCAGTATGTGAGTATTCTCACATTTAACTGGCAGTGAGGTTAGTTAGTAATTCATAGGGTCTGTCATAGTTCAAGCACCAAATGGTGTTTAGAAGATGTGATTGATGATCACTGCAAGAGCTAATCACTAGCCCTTGGGGAAGCCTGGAAGAGGGATGACCTCTAGGTATGAATTGGGAATTTAGAATAGAGTTCAAGAAATCTGCCCCAGATGAATCAAATAATTCGAAGGACTCAGAAAAAAAAATACTGAAGAAGTTTAATGTGGAACACAACAAATTAATTAAAAACAATGCATTCATGCATCACAAGAAATGCAATATATAAACATTTAACAAAAGAAAGGAGTTTTAAAATTAAAAGATGCGGAGTTGTTCCAAATGCTTACAGGTGACATCCTGTTGGAAATAATATTCCCCATGATTTTGAGGCTAAATTGAGGTGTGGCGAATTTGCAAAGGTCCTGTTTGCATATGCAGGTGTGAGCCTCAGCATAAACAGAAGGAATACCTTTCTTTTATCCTGTCATTCCTAATGGAAAGTTCCACTGATACTTCAGCAGCAAGCAGATCTATTTAGTTTCACCGTTCTGTCTCTAGCAGGTGAGCCTCTGCCTGTGTTTTTGTATTTTGTTTGATCATTTTCAATTCATAGTATACCGGCATAGCTCTTCTCAGTAAAGCAACCAAATGCTTCACTATATTCTCTTCTGCTTGATCTCCCCTAAGCCCTTGCCCTTTGCTGCATAGTCTCTGAGCTTCGTTATTTCTCCATTCATATATCCATACAATTTTCCTTCCACAAACTGAAGGAAAGTGTCACAATTTCTGAGCATACTGGAAATTAGTCTTCTCTGTCTCACTATTTACGCTTTGCTGGAAGACCTAGTATCACATACAGCAATTATTGTGAAGTTTGGGTATCTTCCGTGTGTGTGCTGTATCTCACTAAAATAAATGAAAAACCTTAGTTAATGATGTACCATCCCTGGTGTTTACACTTTCCTCTCACTGGAAGTGAGACCTTTTCCAGTTTGCGTTTTAAGATTGTCAGTCTTTTATTCTGTAACTACCTCTGCTCCTTCCAAAGTACTCAGGCAGGGCTCACGTTTAAAGGATAATCACTCACCTCCTCCGGTGCTGGAACCTGCTTCCCTGCTTGCTGGGATGCTGACTGCTACAAGAGTCCAGCAGTTTCCTCAGCTCAGGAGTTCTCTTGAACGTTTTGAAAACTTGCAGAAGCAAACTAATATAGTTACCAGCTATATGCCCTCAAATCAGACGGAGGAAGTGACAGAGCACAGACTACAGATTATTTCATCACCAATGGTGGTGCAAAGAAGTTTTCTTGGTTTGCTCAAACTGACTAACACCAACTGAATTTTTCATTTCTTTAAAAACAAAGGCAGAGTGCAGGCAAGCCTAAAAAGGTAAAGCATACAGTTTTGTTGCTCCTTGGTGCTGTGAGTCCCAACTGGCGGCAAGCAATGTGGTCCATAGGCTGGCGCTAGCCCCCACACGTGTAGCTGGTGGACTCTCATGCTCACAGCTGGAGGCATGGTGGGTCACCTAACCTTAGGAGAGGCGGTGGAAACCTCTGGATCTATGGGACTGATTCCCTAACTTTTTAATCTAATATGGTCCCTAAAATGGAGGCAGTAGAATGCCCATACTCCTTACTGGGAACTTTTAACTGGGTCTGGAGACATCCAGTTTTTTTCCTGTATGTGTGCATGCACCTGTTCACTACTTCCCACTACCATGGATCACAGAAACAGCTTCAAGTCTGAGTTCCTTTATATATTTAAATACACTAAATAGCAATTTATTTAGCACATTCAATAATAATTTGCATATTTGATATAGGAATATCTATAATCAATACACAAATGAAGTTGTGGCTTACTGGTTCAATCTGTGCCTTCAAGCCAAATAGATTCATCTGTCATCTAGATTTCTCTTCAAAAACTTGGTACGTGTATTACCTTTGACATCAAACTTTGTTTTTTCTGATAACCTCCACTTATTTTCTGAAGTTATTTTTTGTTGTTGTGATTAGGGAGGAACCATCTACCATACCCAAAATCAATCCCTTGGCACCATCTATGATCTTCTGTTATTTTAGCTATGTAACAATGATTTTCTCATTTCTCCAATCATCTGTTGTTCTAAGAAACATTTGTGCTCCACTCAAAGGTTAGAAATGCTGCAACACTGACATTTTTGAGCAGGAGAGACAAGGCTATTGGTTTATTTTTTCTGTAACACTTTTATCATTCTCTGTTCTGTGGCACAAATTCAAGGAGTAACATGAAGAGAGCTATCTTAGGAAAGTACTCTCTTGTCCAGAAATAAACAGATGAGCACAAAAACCGTTCTATAAGCCGTTTAACCATTGTTTATAAGAGCAGCATTAGGTTTCAAAATTAGCCATGTGATCATTAAAGACAGTACTTTAAAACACAACATTAGACGTCCAGCGCTGTCAGAGGTCAAACCAGACATAGACAAATCCACAGGGCAGAACTAAAAAAAAGAGTTTTTCAGAATGTGGAACAATGACATAGAAAAAAAAAAAAGATCTTTCCTCGGAAAAAAGAAAGGGAAGATCTTCAAGCAATACTCAGGTACTCATCTAGAAATGCTATAGCATTATAGCTATAGCTATAATATAGCAGTACTCATCTAGAAATGCTATCATACCTTTTGTTCCTGGGGAAGTAAGCCTTTGATTCTCAACAGCTATTGTTCTAGACCTTGAAAGCAAGATGAGAATAAGGAAGATGACTTGTCTGAGCAAACCTATGAAATCCTAGACATCTTTGCAGAGATGTGGAAGAGTTGTTGCAGCTGAGTGCACAGCTGACTGCTTGCCACCATCTACCGTGACATCTAGTTTTAGTAACGAAAGAGATATACATAGAGATTAGAGATATACTGCTATGACACATATACCTGAGTAAAAGCTAAAAGATGTAAGATACTAACATTGAGCCTTCTGTGATCTGATTTCTTGACCTTCACGGTAGGTGACTGCAGACAAGAGGCTAACACTAAAATGCAGACTAGCTGTAGCAGGTATTGTTTAATTCAAGCTAAATGAAGGCTGCAGTGTTCTATCTCTATAAAGCTATTTGAGCATGTCTGCATCAGATTAGAAAATCAACTACATTCAATCATTTTCTAATCTGCTGCTTACTGTTGTGGAGAAGGGGTTTATGAGATGCAATGTGTTTGTTTTTACAAATACAGTCTGACAGGGTGACTTACCTTCTGAAGAAACTCTTTATTCTTGTTTCTTTTTAGGTAACTAGGGAAGAAAAGCTGTCCAGGACCTGTCATGATAAAAAAAGTACATACTTCTGAGTACCTAATTAGAAGTTCTGTTTGCTACTTTGTAGATGCTTTGGGTCTGCATTGTGTAGTTTCAGATTCCTTCATCATCTTCCCTTAGCATGGCTGTGGCAGCAGCCATAATGCTTTGGGGCTCTGGAGAAAGACCCAGCTGGTGTCCGGTGGCTATGTTCCTCAAGGAACAAGACTCTTACACTACCCTTCAGATCACCTCCTCATGCGGTCTGCAGTGATTTGAGACTGCCAGCACATATTCCACGGCACCTCTGTGATGAATGCTTTTGCCCACATAGACAGAACATCTCTGCAAAAGCATGGCAGCACAGGCACATATTGGGACCAATTATGTTTTTCCACCACCAGCAGGAAACTGCCCTCTCACCTGATAGAAAACGTGACATTTGGAAGAGCAGCCTGCCTATCCCCATGTCCTCCCATGATGACAACCAAAATTCATACAAGTGGCTTGTAGGGTTAGCAGAGCAGCATCCATGCTTGTCCTTTGGCTTGCTCAGGAAACACGCTCCCTTTCTCACATGCCTAAAAACCTGCTGTAACATCCCTCAACCCAACACTGAATCTAGCTTGGGAACTTTGTTGTCTTACTGTACAGATTGCTCTGGGACAAAGTTGGCATGGGAGTCTTCTTTCAAGGAACTGTCCCGGGCAGAAAGGAGAAGGCTTGGCACCAGCTCTATGCTAAGAATAACTCTCTGCCCATTTCACAAACATCCCTATGTGTCAGCTGGGCACTTGGTACCAGGTCTGCCAGGGATGCCCTTGATAGTAAAGGTTATGAGAACAAGGTACCCACTGTTAGCTGGAGTTTATTTGTTGTGGCGACTCCACACTTCTGAAGTGCTTTTGCAATGAGGAACTTACCATGGGGACCTTCTGCAGAGGCACCGCTTGACACTGCAAATCTTTCTCAATGCCTTTAGGGTTTGGCAGTCTAAGCCCCACTGGAAATCAGACATTTCAAAGTATTTTGGGGACCTGAGAAGTAGTCCTTCCCAATGCATTTAGTGACTTTGAGATGACTGTGGGCTATTGGGACCATGGAGTATTGTTTTCTGAGCCCTGGCTTCAAGAGCTTCTTCTTTACAAGTAACTATTGTGAGTGAGGAAAGCAAAGGCATTGTGTCCCAAACAGTAATAATGATCTAAGTCTTCCTCATTATCTCCAGAAGGAGAGAGAAGTATCTTTTTCGTTGTGGTTTGATTTTGTAAATGCCTGACTGGTCAGAGTGACTACTAATATGAAGTGGCTACAACTCTAATGTGGAGGAAGAGAATATCCGCTGAATAACCTCTGAATAACTGCTGAATAACTGATCGCTGCCCGCGTACGGCTGCCGTCATCTCCCATCCAGTAGGCACCATTTGCAGAGTCACTGAATGACCACGCAGCAGAAATGCATGGAAGTAATGCTGCTTTCTGCAGTACCTTCCAACCAACTAATACCAGTTGCTGACAAAAGACGGTAGCAACCCCTCAGTTTTGATCTAATACATGCTAGATATATTCAGTTCTGGGAAAGAGTCTCTTTTTCAAATAGTATTTGTTTTGATATGATGTGCTTGCTGTAAATGTATCGGTTTGAAAAGAGATGAGGTTTACCTGAGAGGCTGCAGTGTGCTGAGCCCTGCACAATAGATGAGAAAAAGCTTTCCTTTTCTCAAAGACAGTTTGAAGTGAACGCACTCTACAGGCATAAAATACATAGGAACAGCATCATGCTGGAAATATTTTGTCTTGGTTTTTTCTTTACTATATCTAATATATACAAACATTTTATATATATATATATATATATCTATGAACCCATGCAATAAACAGCTGTCCAGAGCACACTTGCTTCCTGACAATCTCATCTAAGTTTTCCCTACTGATCTGGAGTTCTTCCCAAGGATTTACAACATGTCTAGTGCAAATTATTTAAAACTCGGTCTGCTATAGAAATATTGTCTTTCCTGCTGTATTCATACCCAGATTTGTCTAAGTATTGTTCAGACTTGCTTGGTGATGGTTTTAAATCTAATATTTAGCAAGAAACATACCAGCTAGAATGGACACAATGCTCAAGTTTTGAAGTTATGACATGCTTATGTCTTAGTAGACTCCGTAAAGTAATGCTTTGAAGTCAGATTTAGTAGTGCCAATGGTTTTGTCCTTTGACTCCACATTTTAGGCAGTACCTGAGATATCTTCCTTTCCTTGTAGGAGAATAGAAATATTCCCTACTCGACCTTTAAACTCTCAAATATTTCTGCTTTTTTTTTCTCTACAATATATGTCTTGTCGTTTTGTTGTTAGGAGCATTCCATGACTGCCTGACTTGCCTGCCTGAAAATGTATTCAAATGAGGTATACAAAAGGACAGGGCAGGACCATATTTCTGATTTTCACAGAGCAGCCAGCGAGGAAGCATCGAACAGCAGTTTTGCTGAAATTATGCCCCAAAGCAGATATAGACGAGGTTTTTAAGAAATTACCTCTGGGAGTTTGCTATCAAAATTTTGAGACATTCTGGAAGACTGTTTCCCTGTAATACTTACTGTGATGAGTATTACCTCATTCAATTATAAAATAATGGTGTGAGCACAAAAAGCTGTTCCTTTTCCAGTTAAACAAGGTTTTGAAAACAAAAAAAAAAGCTTTTAAATGCTAAAATCATAAGTTTGCTAAACTCAGCAATGCTCTTTAACGGTATTAGTAATCTGTCCGGGTTGTCTCTTTGGTTTTACTTGAAAATAGTATATTACAGCTTCTTCCCCAAAGGTAAAGATTTCAAAATACTACTGTGTATTTTTTATGCTATTGCAACTCTATAGTAAAACAGTCATTGATGACATTGTTATGAGAAAATGATAAATTAAATGAAATCGTAAATAAAAAGCAAAATTGCATTGCTACTAAAGATTAAACATGCATTACCAGGGATATAAGTACTGGAGCGTTTCAGTACTTGTTTTGTTTTTGTATTATGCTGGAAGTCACTAATGGTTCCCCCTCACTGAAGTCTGCCAATTTTATTAAAATAAATAATAGAATTTTCCTTGTTAAATCTTGAAAGAACTATAAAAAAATTAGTTTTTTTACCTAAGTAGCTGCAAACAGTGAAGCACATCAGCAAAGTATTGAACCAGGTCATACACTGGAATTAACTGGTACGTACCAGGAGCATCTGTGACTGCAGATATGGAAACGAGGAGGCCAGGAGCGAGGAGGCCGAGCAGCCAGAAGGGAATCAGGGGGCAGCAGCCCCTTGAGGTCACACCTCAGTGATGTGGGGCTGAAGCAAGGAAAGAGCCTACTCATCTTGCTCCTAGAGAGTTTGGGAAGAGGGATTTAGCATGCTTATTTTCCTTTGTAAATTAATATGATTACACTAAGAATATACCTTACTTTTAGTACCAGACTGTCCTTCAAATGGAACTGTTCTGCAAGGTCTGAAAATTTGACTCACTTCTTAGGCAACGATGCAAAAGACAAAGTGGTTTTGCCTTCTTGCCTTATGTAGCTGAGTGTAAAAGACTGTGGGTTTATATTACAGCTGCGCCTGAGAGTGCAGTCCTCAAGCAGAAACCAGAACCCTTAACACGGCCTCCCTTGCAAAAGATTATGACTGTATTTAATACTTAGGATTTTGAGAAGAGTCTTTTAATGGAAGAAAAACGGCACTATTTGTTGACCCAGCAGCATGTGAGTATTTTAATCTCTGATGAAAAATTAATGGTGCCAATGAGTAGTAAGCACACGCCAGATTTTTCCTTCACCTGTCAATGTGTCTTGTATTACTTCAGCCTCTGTCAGCTCCCTCTGCCAGTTAGGCAAGGAACGCAAAATAAATGAAATGCTCTGTAAGTGATGGATCAAAGACAAGACAGAATCCTTATCTATTAGGGCTAATTAGAAGGAGCTGTTAGAAGCTTCCATAAGCCTGTGGATTCTGTTATATATAAGGGGTTAACAAGTTCTTACCTGCCGCATAGGTTAGAAAGGATTCAGTTGGCCCTGGAGACTGTAGCCACTCTCATAGTGCATTGCAGAACCCCATTCATGAGCTCAGTTTGTAAAACGTACACTAAACCAGGTTCTTTTGCTCTGTTAATTCTCTGCATGGCTTTCTGTAATCTTGCTCCTTGGGGCTTTAGCACCTTTTTATCTTCTGGCTAAATTTATTTCTGGTCAGTTTGAGCACCTTTGGTTTTATGCAAGTGTTGCCCTTTGGCTTACTATCTTTTCCTTCTTGAAGTATTTTTAAACAGCAGCATGTACCCTCCTTCCAGCCCTTGTTTTGTTAAGCAAAACAAACCATGCTCTCTTAAATCTTCCCTTTGGCAGCTCTTCTTTGCATCTGTTTTAGTATGAATATCTCTTTCTCTAATAGCAGTGACCAAAACTATAATTAAATTCAACTGCTGCTGCCTGCGCCTTGTGCAATAGAATCAGTATCTTTATATCGCTGCTGGAATGGACACTGACAGGAAATATCCTAAAATCAGTGATCACACTTCAACATTTAAAAGTTTTATTTTCTTTCCTTTGGTATTGAAAACTCCTTCAATTAAGATCTCCTTCTGCATAGATAATTAGAAACTTAAGAGATGACCTAGAGGCTTTTTCTCTTTCTGACTTTGCTTAGAGGGAGATTATTTTATGGTTTTAATTTCCCAGTCTGGACTCTTTCTTCCTGCCTTTCAAAATCAGAGCAAGGGCAATATGTCCATTTTGCAAAGATTTGACATTATCACTTCATTGGCTGTCTGAGATGAAGTTAATTCTCCCCATAGCAGCCCTCATAGTGCTGCACTTTCTATTGGGAGCTAGAAAAGGTGTTGATAACCCACCAGTGTTTTCAGTACTGCTCGCACAGCACCCAGGCTGTCTCCCCAGCATTCCCCCCTCACCAGTAGGCTGGGGGTGGGCAAGATCTTGGGAGGGGACACAGCCAGGACACCTGACCCCAAGCTGACCAAAGGGATATTCCATACCATGCGATGTCTGCTCAGCAATAAAAGCTAAGAGGAAGGGGGGAGGACATTCATCATTATGATGTTTGTCTTCTGGAGCAACCGCTACGCATACTGATGCCGTACTTACTGGGAGCAGCTGAGCATCGCCTGCTGATGGGAAGCAGAGAATAAATCTTTTGTTTTCCTTTGCTTCCACGTGCAGACTTTGCTTTTGCTTTATTAAACCACCTTTATCTTGACCCATGAGGTTTTTTTCCATCTTATTTCTCCTGGTGCTCTCCTGCTGAGGAGGGGAGTGATAGAGCAGCTTGGTGGGCACCTGGCATCCAGCCAGGGTCAACCCACCACAATCACTTTCTTAACTAAAGCATGAACTTCCTGATTTTCTTTCCAGGACGCAAACCTGGCACATTTCAAAAGGGAACACTCATCGGGGCAGGTAAACCTTGTTGTCTTCTCTGACTTCATCAGTAACCTGGAATGGTTATCTACTATCTTCTTGTATTTCTTATTCTAGATTCAAAATTCACATTGATTTTTCATTCTTTCAGGTTTGTTCACATTTTCCAGCCAAGGAATTCTCTGGTGCATTGATACACATCCTTATTTTTGTAGCTGTGACTGCTGACTCAGTTTCAGTTTGTTGATTGGATAACTGTACAGCATTCCCAAGGGTACTTTTTCAAAGCAGGATTCCTTTAACGTGATGTTCTGCATTAGATTATTCATTCTCCTGTTGTTAATGTTCAATGTTAAAGTTTTATTCTTCAGAAGCACTTTTTTCATTCCAGCCATTTTTATTCTCAGATTCATGGGGCACTCAAATCCTATTGTTCCAAATATTCATGATCCCTCCTAGATTCACCTGTGATGAGAATTATCCTCCTCTTCAATCCATCCAAATGATTAGTTAAAATATGTTAATATTTGACGCAGTACTAATCCCTCTGCTCCCTATCAATACCTCCCCCCCCAATTTAAAATTCTTTTCCCTTATTTAGCCAGTCCTAATTCCTCTACAGTTCTCCTTATTCCATTTTCTTCTATTAAAGTATCATGTGGGATTCCACATCTAATAAACTTCCTGAAAATAGTTTTACTTAACACACAGTGGTGTAGGAACACATCCACGATAGCCGTTATCCCTCGCAAACTGCTAACACTTTTTTTAAAGTAAAACCTAATTACAGCTAGAGTGATAAAACTGTTGCGCCTGCACATTTTAAAGTGGTTTAGAGAGGAAAGCGAACTCCTAATTAGTGCCTGATAGACAGTGCAGCCCTTGCAACACTGAGGATCAAAGAGTGCTGTTTGAAAGGATTCGATATGTGCATCTTGTGAATTTATACACACAGTGGCCTAAAACAGTCTGAATTAATTACTCTATAGCTCAAATTCCATGTGTACTTTTAAAAGCCCCACCTAAGAAAAAATAGTTACAGCAATAAAGAAGAGGAAAAAGGGTGAAGATAATAGCTTCCAGCAAAACCAGCGTAATCACAAATCCAGATCTTGCTCTAACTGAAATAAACTCCTCCTTCCCTCTCCTCAAGACAGCAATATGTAAAAAATCAGCAATACATTTAAACTGAATCAGAATATTTTCATAGAATGAACTGATTTAAATACAGCCTCCCCTTATTGCTCTTTATATGTAGCCTTGACCTCATCGGTTTAAGAGCTATGATTTTCTTACCCTCTGGAATCACAAGAGTGTACCTGTGTTTCATGAGATATTTACCCAGTGTTGTTGCTATCACTTATCTTTGCCTGCATGTGCTCTATCTCAAATATTACTATTTATTCAACCCAGAACCAGACTTCTTGTAATGTAAACCAAAGATTAAAGTCAAGCTTTACAGAGGTCTAACATGAAGTCCAGGCACTTCCCACGTCCTGGTTTGTTGGCTGAAGCCACACCAGGATTTTGCAGAGAGAAAGTAACCAGCTGCAAGTATCATTTTGCGAGTACCCTTTTTAAAGGAAAAACAGTATTTGCCTTCATTCCTGTGAGCTGATTAAATGCATTTATGTATATCCACTAGGAAAGGCCACCTCAAGTAACATGGAGACAACGTAGGTGGCTTCACAAGTATGTTGTAATTTCTTAAATATGGGATCTAAAAAGGCAGCCAAATAGCTGCACTCATCAGCCTAGAGTATGTTTAATGTAGTCTGGAAAGCAGATTAGCAAAGCCAAGGCTCTATACAAAATGGCTGTTTTTTCAACAAAGCTGTAGTGGAAACTTTATAGGCAGCTCACAAAGAAGTAGAAAAACCTCTGATATTTAAATAAAGCTAATTTGAGATACTCTGTACTCATTCAAAAGATGGGTAGCTTTCCTGGTTTACATTCTCTGATCAACTCCCAGTATAATGTTAAATTTATCCATGAGAAGAGTACAGAGTACTTGGAGAACTTCTCAATGAAGAAAAATTCTTGCATTATGGCAAACAGGAACGACATTCCACCTGCAAAGCCCCGTCCAGTATACGCACTTACCCCAGAGTCTGAAAATTAATAACTCATAGGCTTTATTTGTATAAAAATGAAGTGGAAATGTTATCACTTTGTTCACTACAGGTAAGCTTGTCTTAAATGCTTATCCCAAAAAGCTATGACTGGAAATGTAGAATTCGGAATAATGCCACTGATAGCCTTATGGATGATGCCATGACTTTACTCTTTGCCAGGGGAAGAAGCGTATTATGTATGTCGTTACATGAGATTATCCTATATTGTCTGTTTTGATTTAGGATGCTGGCAACACAGGTTAACTCTACATAAGGTGCCTTGATCACAATAATGCTCACATTTCTTTTGTATATGTTCAGGCTATCTCACAGCAACGGGAAAGGCTTGATCA
The DNA here is from genome assembly GCF_965231255.1 of Vanellus vanellus. NCBI lineage: Eukaryota > Metazoa > Chordata > Aves > Charadriiformes > Charadriidae > Vanellus > Vanellus vanellus. Next base: position 32,216,429 of record NC_138905.1, on the reverse strand, counting down.
GTCATTCTTTTACTCAGTTCTTAGTAATTGGCATGAAGAAGGGAAGTTGTATAAAGTACGGTTGCACTAAGACCTTAACACTTTCTTTTTAGTATTTTTATTGCCCTATTGAAGGAACTACTTTTGTTGTTCATAGTTTAAAAACAAAAGGGGGGGAATGAATAACATGCATTCTTTCATTTATCCTTAAACTGCTGTAGCTTTTTAACTTTTCTTTCTCTCTGTTTCTCCTCTTTTCCCTTCCTCATGTACTGACTGACAACAGCTTCTTTAGTCCTTATGCACCTAGAATTTGTTTGCATTGTAAATAATTTTAAAAGTGTGAAGGCTACAGCTTATGTACCAATGACACATAGGAGCTTCATTGGCAAAAACAAGCCAGAGAACAGAGAGCACCAGAAAAGTATGGATATCTGAGTAAGACAACACAGGTGAAAATTAAAAACACATGAGATTAAAAAAAAAAATGAACAGCCCCATTCAAACGTTGTCTTGCATAGTCACAGAATGCTATGTAGCAACTCCTAAGATAACAAAGGATCTCAGCTGTCTTCCTTCAAGTTCCTTTCCTAAAGGCAGCCCAATAACATTCTCAGTGTTTTAAGACGCCAAGTACAGAACGTGACTATCAAAGTAAATGATATTTTTAGTAGATAATGCAATGGCAGGCAATTAGTCCTGAAAGGCAGTGACAAATGAACTGATTTTTGGTGAAATTGGACATTTTATCTACTGCACAAAACATAGATTTTATCTAGTAGATATTTTCATGTACTGTAGCAGTCCACTAAGAGGCAAAAACTCACCCAGAAACCTGTTGAGCAATCTTATTAATGTGTACATGCCTAATGTGTGACAGCTGCTGTGTCTAACTCAAATTCACTGCAGTCATAGTGTTTTGAAGAACTACGTGTACGTGCCTGTTGTTGAAAATGTTGTTTCATAGATGTACTGTATTGTCATAGCTTACCACACCTCCCTTCTCGACATAAGCAGAAAGTTGCAAAGGAATGAGTAGTAAGATCGTAATAAGCTCTAAATGTAACTTCACAACTCTGAAGTAACTTCAAGAGGAGGCATATATGAAAGTTAAAAGACAAAAGGAAATGCGTAATTTATTATGTCATGTATCAACTGCTAATTGTTTTCTTGACTAGAGAAACCTGAAGTTTGGCATCCAAACCCGAAGCTTCTATAGTAAGCTCCTGATTCACTTAGCAAGTGAACTATTTCAATGTTTTATTTTCTTTATCCTGTGACAGGAACAGCTGCTCAAGTGAAGTTTGGGAGCTTGGGATTATTTTCAAATAATGAATGAACCAATCTGAAGTTATCCTGATGAAAACAATAAGCAGCAAGTCCTAAAAATAGTTAATTTTGATAATTTAATATGCCATTTGTAGTCATCCAAACATCTTAATACTGTTATGTACAAAACCCACTGAAAATAAAAAAAGAATTTAAATGTTATCTTTCAAATGTAAAAGTGCAATTAACACAGGCAACGTTTTTGTAAGAACACTGTATTTCTATTAAATTCACTGGCTATAAGAGCCTAACAAGTATATGACCTACACTAAAGTGAACGAGGATTATTTTTTTTGTTAATTTTGAATAAGCCTGGTAGTTGATAAATAAACTTACTGCCACCATAATTATGGTACATCCAAAAATGCATAGCACAATTGTTTTCATAATTTTCAGTTTTACTGACTTTAACAAAGTAGAACAACAGTAAGATCCGTAAAGTTCAAAAAAATAATTAACACCATAAAACCTTGTATCAAGTAAATGTGCACAAAACAGCCATCCTGAATGGCTTTCTCCAGAATTCTGATAGCTTAACAAAGATGTCATTTACTCCCAATAAACATACTTCCTTTACAGTACTGAATGGATTTTCCGGTACAAGATTAACATTTATGATCTTTCATGCATTACATATTCACAATTTGGAAAGAAACGGAAGGCCTTCATACATGTCAGCCTTTAATCTTATCCAGTCCTGAAGTCTCTGCAAAGTTGTTTTTTCTTGTGTTAATATTTTTGCAGCTTTTCTCAGTTTTTCTTCATTTCGTTCTAAATAACGAATTCCATCTGTCTGCAGCTGATTGAGTTTCTCTTTACGACTTTCATCCAGAGGTATGTCTTCATTCATAAGAGGGTTAAATCTGAAGTAAGTATCTGGGGGTAACAGCGCATCCAGCATGGTGTGAACTTCTGCATCAACAACAAATGAAGGAAACAGTTACATTTACCCGAGACAGACAAATAGTCCTCTGCTCTCTGAACAAGTGCTCTGGAGTGACACAGTAAGTGTAAATACGTGCAGTTTTGCTGAGTAGATGTGTTTCCACCATTGCTTCATCAAAACCCCTTTCTCATTAGAAGGTTTGCAAATGACCCTGTAGCTCTGTTTCCTCTGGAAAAGCTTCATCTTTTATTTTAAGACAACTTCACTGGTATGACAATTAAGAAGGATTTGCAGCTCTTCAGGTTTTTAATTACACATACATTCCATTCCTTTGCAAATCAGAGTGCATTCTGAAGAGCACGAATGTAACTTGCATCCTCTCAATTCAGGATATCAAGGATTTGTTACACTCAGTCCTAATAGAAGTAGGTATTATGAAACCGATAGCTATATATTCTTCTCTAATTTCAAGGACTGCGGTAAAAAAGATGTAGGTTTATAGCTTTCTTTTGTTTGCAACTAATTCATTTTTTACATATTACTACAGATTTTGGGTTTGAATTTAACTTTCATATAATTTAACATGAACATTTAAAATTACAACAGTTAACTAGTACAATAATAAACTATGTAATGTATTTGTAGGTTCCTCTCTTCTTTCCCTTTTTTCCTCTTTTATAACCTATTTTCTTTCCTTTTAGATTTCTTTTCTATTTGTTGGCTCCCTTAAAATTCCATTTCCATTACTTCTTTCATCTTTCATTTCCATCTTTTTGCATTCTTACCACACTTCCCCATTCTTTTACTGTTATATAAAAATTTTAAAGTGAAAAACTATTATGGGTAAGACTACAGCAAAAGGTTCTTGTTAACCTGAAATCTTCTCAGCTTGGTCCCTCCTCACGTAAATTCCTCAGCTATGTCTCTGTTCTTGTCTCACCACATCCAGTCTGTCTTCCCCTATTTAATAGTCTCCCCTTTCTCCTTCACAATATAACTTCCCATTTGCTCAAATCTACTCTCCCCTCTTTCCATTTCCTCTTCTTTGGTCTCCACAATAAACTTTCCTTTCCTCCTTTTCCCCAATCAAATTTCTCGCCTGATTTTTCTGCTGTGATGAAGCTTTTTCTTCCATTGATAGAATGTCTCTCCTTTCCACGATTGTGCAAAAAACAAAGGTGGCCCAAAAATCTAGTTTTTTCTTACTAATAATAGTTGACAGAGATCACACAGCAAGGGATCTAGACCATAAGAGTATTTCTTGATCCCTAGCTTTTTACAGTATCAGTTCCCTTTATAAGAGGGGAAAAAAAAGCATCTGCCTATCAGTATTTCCTGTTTATAAAAACAAAACAGATGTAAACTGCTACTGGTAGAGTTCCAGTGTACTCCCATCCTAGGAACAGCGCTTATTTTGGAAAGCACGTGCTTGGCTCCTCCTGACAGCAACGGAAGTCGTGAACATTGGCAGATACAGTCTAGTACTTGGAAAAGCACATGTTAAGGACATATAGAAGAGAACTAAAATACTTTTTCTAAAGCTGTTGAAAACCAATCAATTTTCTCTGTTAACTATTAAGCTTTTTTGTTTATGGAAGAAACAAACCAAATAAGAAAATACAATTTTTCTATTGAAATGAATTCCCGAGTATGCCTTTATTCAGAAACACAAGTAAAACCATATTGCTTTGTATAAATCCTGTTGGATTATCGTTGTCATTCTGATTTTTAAGGTAGCTTTTATCTCTAGTATACCTATGTCATCAACCTTATATTAACACCTGTTGCTAAAAGACCTTAGCAACAACATAGTGAAGACGAAGACTCACGGAGATAAGGTGAAGGAATGCATTCATATTATCATCTCCAGAAAACCTGTAATACTGGTATTAAAAAACACCAGCTGTACCTAATGAGTTACAGATAGCAGTGTTTCAAGTAGTTTCAATGGGGCGGGCAGAGAGAAGGGGAGAGACAAAAGGTTGTAGATCGCTCTCTGAATTGAAATTGTAATTCTAAGAAATATAGAAACCTGAAAACAGAATACAAGCGCATCTTAAGACACCAACCTTCTGTGTCAGTTGCACTGCTGATAACATTTGTGAGTTTGGCTTTCAAACTGGTGTACGTGACATTCGTCTTTCCCTCGCTTTCGTATCGACCAGTGCCCAGCGATACTAGACACTGCAATGGAACATTTGGCCAAAGACACTTGCACTCATGAACTGCCAGCGCAGAAGGATTATTTAGAAGTAGGCCTCCATCCTGTAAATTAGAAATAAGTACAAATGTTATATGTTATGTATAGAAGAGGTAGGCTGAAACAGCAGCATTCCCTGGAATATCTGAAGAAGTTATGACTTCATCTTCTGATGACTTTTTAGGCAAGATACATACACATATTGTCAAATTTTTAGACAATCAAAAAGTCTGCATCCTAAAATGTTTATTACTGGTATTACAAGGATATATTCTGTAACGAAAACCAAATCACTATATGCAGATTCAAAAATAAATAAATACAAAATCACAAAAGCTAAGCTTGGCCAAAGCTACTTTATAAGCACGGTCATTACAGAAGATGCTATAGCCTGGATTAAGAGTTGGAAAATCACAGAATCATTTAGGTTGGAAGAGACCTGCTGAGCTTTTCTGGTCCAATCCTCCTGCTCAAGCAGGGTCACCTACAGCACATTGCCCAGGGCCACGTCCAATCGGGTTTTAGAGTATCTCCAGAAATGGAGATTCCAAAACCTCTATGGGCAACCTGTTCCAGTGTTTGCCCACCCTCACAGTAAAAACTTTTCTTGTGTTCAGATAGAATTTCACGTGTTTTAATATGTGCCATTGTCTTTTGTCCTGGCAGTAGGTACTGCTGGGAAGAGTACCGGCTCCCTCTTCTTCATTCCCTCCCATCCTTTATTCGTACACATTGGTAAGATCACCCTTGAGCCTCCTCTTCTCTAGGCTGAACAGTTCCAGCTCGCTCAGTCTCTCCTCATATGAGAGACACTCCAGTTCACTCATCATCTTTGTGGACCTGCGCTGGACTCACTCCAGTATGCTCATGTCTCTCATGTACTGGGGAACAGGACACAGTACTCCAGACATGGCCTCAGCAGTGCAGAGAGGAAGGATCACCTCCCTTGACCTGCTGACAACACTGTTCTTAGTGTAGTCAGAATGCTGTTGGCCTTTTTTGCCACAAGGGTGCATTGCTGGCTCATGTTCACCTTGTTGTCCACCAAGACCCTGAGGTCCTTCTCTGCCAAACTGCTTTACAACCAGTCCCCAGCATGGGTTTGGTGCATGGGGTTATCCCTTCCCAGATGCACGACTCTACCTTTCCCCTTGTTGAACTTAATGAGAATCCTCCAGCCTGTTGAGGTCCCTCCGAGTAGTAGTCAAACCATCTGGTGTACCAGCCATTCCTCCCAGGTTTGTACCATCTGTGAACTTCCTGCAGGTGCACTCTGTCCCATCATTTACGTCACTAATGAAGAAGTTGAACAGCACTGGCACCATTATTGACCACTGGGGTACATGTCTAATGACTTGCTTCCAACTGGACTTTGTGACACTTCTCTCAACCCTCTAGGCCAGGTCATTCAGTTAGTTTGCAATCCACCTCGCTGTCTACTCATCTTATCCATACTTTATCAGCTTGTCTGTGATGTTGTTATGGGAAATAGTGTCAAATGCCTTTTCAAAGTTGAGATAAACAACATCCACTGCTTTCCACTTGTCCACCAAGCTAGTCACCTCATTGTAGAAGGCTGCCAGGTTGGTCAATCACGAGTTCCCCTTTGTAAATCCATGTTGACTATTCGTGATCACCTTCTTGTCCTTCATGACTTTGGAAATCCTTTCCAGGAGGATTTCCTCCATCACCTCCTGAAGGATTGGGCTGAGTCCAACTAGCCTGTAGTTCCCCAGAGCTTTCTTCTTTCCCTTCCTGAAGACAGGAGTGATATCTGTTCTCCCAATCACCATGATCATTTAAACATGATCAAGAATCACCTCACAATGGCATCAGCCAGCTCCATCAGCACTCATGAGTGCAACCCATCAGGCCCTATGAATTTATGTATCTCCAGTTTAACTGCTCCCTAACCTGGCTCTCCTCCACCAAGTGTAAGTCCTCCTTGCACTGGACTTTACCTCTAGCTTCAGGGGCCTGGGATTTCTGAAAGCCATTTTTACTGGTAAAGACAAACAAAGGCAGCATTAAGCATCTCAGCCTTTTCCATGTCATTTATCACCAGCTCCCCTGCCCCACTCAGTAGCAGGTCCTTGTTTTCCCTAGTCTTCCTTTTGCTGTTTATGTACTTGTAGAATCCTTTATTGTGGCTCTTTACATCCCTCTCCAGATTCAACTCTAGGCCAGCTTTTGCTTTCCTAACTCCATCTCTGTAAGACTGGACAAGAGCTTTACACTCCTCCTGGGTCACCTGCCCCTGCTCGCATACGTTTTGTACGCTTTCTTTTTATGCCCAAGTTCAGTTAGGACCTCCTTGCTCATCCATGCCTGCCACCTTTGCTTGATTTCCTACTTTTTAGGATGGTCCTTCCTTGATCTTGGAGGAAGTTATCACCGAGTATCAGCCAGCTCTCCTGGACCCCTCCTCTCTTCAAAGTCATAGCCCACAGGATCCTTCCAAGCAGATCTCTCAAGAGGATGAAGTCTGCTCTCATGAAGTCCAGGGCGCTAGTCCTGATTTTTCCCTGCTCCCTTCTCTTAGGGTCCTGAACTGCATCATCTCATGGTCACTGTAGCCAAGGCCTACTTTAACTTTCATGTCCATGACCAGTTCTTTATTCTTCATAAGCCTCAGGTCCAGCAAAGCACCTCTCCTTATTGGCTCCTTCATCAACTCTGCCAGGAAGTTGTCATCAATGCACTCAAGAAATGTCCTAGGTTGCTTGAGCTCTCCTGTATTGTCCTTTCATCAGCTGTCAGGGTGATTCAAGTTCCCCCTGAGGAACAGGCCCTGGGAACGTGAGGCTTCTTTAAGTCGTCTGAACATCAGAATTCAGCCCAAGAATAACAGGAACCAAGGCTATTCTTACAATTCTGGAAGTGAGAAGAGACATCTTTTGCCAGCAACATGTCAAAAGCGTAGGTGATTAGGCTGGGATAAAATACTTTAGGACTAATAAGAATCAGTATGACTGACAATAAGTCTGAGAAGGATTCGGACAAGGAGATTTTGACTCAACAAATCTCAAAAAGTATGTTCAGCCCTTCTTGGAAGTAAAATGATCATCACTCCAATTAAGAAATGGATTACTTTGGACTTTGAATTGAACAGGACATTCTACATTAGGAATACCTTAAAGAAAAAAAGCAGTTACGAAGGCAAAACTTAAGCTGAAAACATTATCAATACCAGAGACAAAGACCTTTATAGCCATTCAAAATCTACACAAAAACTCCCACATAAATTAGAAAAGAAACAGAATATTGACTACAAAGCATTATGCAAAAGTTCCCTATATCCTAAAGCTCCCTGAACTCCCTATATGCCATACCGCACCTCACATTACAACAACAATAAAAAAAAGCAACTTTACTCAGGACTAGCTTAGAATAAAAAGGAAAACATTTTGGACTTGATAAAAGGAGTTTCTGTAAAATGTTTAACTACAGCTGTGCTAGATAAATAAGTAAAAACAGGATTACTGTGCTGAGTTTTTAGGGGATTTCAGTTTTTTTAATTAAGCTTTCATTTTAACCTACAAAAAGCTCTTTGAACTCCTTCTGGATACTGTCCGCTTTGCTCAAAACACTGCTAAAATGAATGGTCTCTTCAGTCCCTGTTATCCTTTGCTTATGTTTAAATTAGCTTCTACATAGAAAACTAAATACAAGGATTTTTTTTTTTGTCCTTGATGTAGTTCCCCACGAATCTTAATCTAAAATCTTAATAGCTATCTTTGTGGCGCTTACTTTTTTCTTTAAATCCTAGATTAAAAACATGATTACCAAATAATTTCCACCGGTCTTGTCAATATAATTTAAATAAACATGATTGTTTCACCATGGAAAAAGTTTTAGATAAAGTTAGGAGGTATATAATACTAGAATACTGTAATATTTTTGTAATATGGACAAATAAAAGATCAAAGAAAGGTACACTACACCTACCAAATGTGTATTGTGATGATACCAACAGCTTTGTGCAATGATTTCTGTATTTAAACATCCTCCAATTTAGGTTTATTGACATTTCAGTAAATATCCATTTCTAATAACTGTCAATTTAGATACCTCTTACATAACTTCTGGCATTTATATAGCTACATGTCATTTTTGGAAGGTTAGAAGTAGGACTCAATAAGGAAAGCAATTGAATATTTTCTTCCCCTCCAGATTATGGTTCATAATGACCACATACTGATCAATATTCTGCTTCAAATCAGCTTACTCTGTTAAACAAAAATGTTCATCATATAGCTCTTTTGTTTACAATGATTAACTACTGAAGCAGTAAATAATGTTATCAGTTAAATCAGATTATTAAGGACTTACTGAAAGAAATACTGCAATCATTTATTTAATTCTGCAGCTCCAGAAACCTTAGAGCTAATTACGTCAAAGGCTGAAATTCTTGTGGAAAAAAATTTCACAATTTTAAAATTAGTTGCAATGTTTTCACATAGATGTGAATTCTAAGAAAACTGTAAACAACAAAGAAGCTCCAGTTCTAATATTAAAAAATTAAGACTGGAATGTCTTCAAATGTCCCTCCATTTTTATTATTAGATATATTGCTATGGTACTGCCTGTGTGCACACAAAAAAAGGGAGACAATATGACCAGTATATTAGATAAACTACTACATTATCAACATACACTTGGGCTAAAAGCAAAACCAGTAGGTCAAGTGAAGTGATTATCCCTTTTCATTCAGTACTCACGAGGTCAAACTGCGAATACCATGCACAGTTTTGGACACCCACTTACAAGGCACTGAAAAACTGAAATACATACAGTAAAGAACCACGAACGTGATTCAAAGGCTGAAGCACATAACACATGAGAAGAGATGTAGGGAACTGGGTTTGCTTAACTTGGAAAAAGAGAAAGCTAAGCCAAGCAGGAATCCAATCACAGTCTTCCACTACCAAAAGGGGGAGAAGACACAGCCAGACTCTTTCAAAAAAGTGCAGCGTAAGAGCCAGAGAAACTGTGGAATCTCCATCCTTGGACATTTTCAAAACTCAGGTGGGCAAGGCCTTGAGCAACTTCACCTAACTTTGAGGTTTACCCTGCTTTGAACAGGAGGCTGGACCAGATGACCTCCTGAGGCCCGGTCCTCCTCTAATTTTTCTAAGGTTCTACTCCATTTAAAGAAATAGTGTATGAATCATAGATGCCTGTTATTTTAGCTGTAAAATGAAAATACATTTTAAAAGCCATTCTTATTAGAAACTGAACTTTGTCAGTCCAGTGTAAGTCTTGTGGAAAACGCAAACATGCATTTTCCATACGCAACTCATACCTTGGAATCTGTAACCGAAAGGGTAACTTACAGGAACTCTTTAAATGACTAAATTACTGACCAACAGCCACAGAAATGTGCAATTGTCCCGAGTTCTGAGTTAGGACTCAGTGTTGGGCAAATGGCCAGAGTAGACCCCTCATTATCTCTGTTCTCCCATTCTTAGACTGTCTGGTCTTCCCTATATTTCACCATCTCTTCTCATTTAGCTAGTTCTCAATCCAACTGCAAATTCTTTTTAACTTCCCAAACATACATGAGTCACCCCTTTCCTTTTGCATTCTGCTGTGTTGCTACCATCAGTGCACTGGCAAGTACGATACACTTTTTCGTATTCTGAACTTTGTAAAACCACTCCACACTTGAGTCAACTTAATTTGCTGGCAGTACACTGAACACAAAGTGCCTTAGTAGGAATGTTAATGCAAGTAAGTGCTGAAAATGGGTTTATACCTATGCTCACATCGTGCAGGTAAACAGTAGGTAAGAAGACTTTTTTTTTTTTAATATTTCTAATAAAAATAACAGAAGTAATAAAATAAATTAATCTTGAAATGGAGCTTGATATGTATAAACCCAAGCTTGTTAGTGATAGCAGAGCAGTGATCTCAGGGACTGGGACATTACTTTCAGTCTTTTGCCAAAGGCTTTTCAAGTGGTAAACATTCAACTGTTATGTTTTGTTTAATATTTTATCAGCTAATTCCTAAGTGAACTCAACAAAATGTTTTTTTAATACAGATTTTTCAAATCAATTCCCCACAGAACTGTAACCATATTTTTAGGGCTTGCTGGTTGTTAGTCAGAAGCCTAAAGCTGTAGCTAATATTTTCTATAAGCTTTCTGATAGTTGCAAAATAGACAGGGATGGCTCCCTCATGATTTGACTACCAGATAAATATTTAAATTATTTACAGCAGGAAAAATGCACCTTTTGTAAGCATGTGCTCCAATGAAAACTCTAGTGAAGATATCCTGCTTTCCCAGTGTCCTGGGGATAAAGAAACATCCGGTTAAACGTTATGAAATAGATGGGGGCAAATTCTACAACCACAAGGAAAACACATCGGGAAGTCTCAACGAAAGCAAATGCTCCAGACCACTTGGGAGCCTAGTAGAACAGAATCTTCTGAAAATCTTGTCCCATTAAAAAAAAATATGGTGACTGTGCATAAAGTCACCACTCATATTCAAGTCAAAACTTTAAAAACAATTATTTAAAATTAAGATGTTAAAAAAAAAAAAAAAAAATCAGTTTGAACCATACTTTACCACTGGCAGTTGTTTCTAACAAGTTCAGAATACTCTGTACATTCACTGCATTTCCTAATTTTGTCAGACTCAAGCTATGCCTTGTAACTGTTCTGTGTAACATCCTGTATGCTTTACAGTTTCACTAAAATGATGCTAAGCTTTGTGAAGAAAATAATTTAGCATTGGATGAGGGATATATAACTTCAGAAAGCCAAGCCTGATATTTGGAAGCTGAGTTTGTTGGCTCCATAGTAACCATTTCCCCTCACTGCCTATGCAGACATGCTTTGCATTTTAGTTCACTTTTACAGACTTGCTCTGTTGTTTACTTGCATTGTCTTTGTGAAAAAGTGGAGACAGAAGTAGTACAAAGCTATCACCGGCCAGGACAAGACAGGCTAAGATTCTGAATGGACTTTTGAAAAGTATTTTTCAAATTCTACGTTTAAAGTCAACATAAAGATAGTAAATATGCAGGTGAAAGGTAGGGCTTATTGCTTCAAATGAGGAGTTTGAAGAGTTGCTGCACTATTACAAGGGGCTACTTCTTAGAAAAAGCAACTAATTTAAAGACATTTACCCTAGTTTCCACAAGTAAAATGGGTATGCCTTGTTGAGTCGTCCTGCAAAATCAGCTCAATACGTTTACATAAGTAGCAGCAAACGTCCTCAGAGTAGAAGACAGGAATGAGAAACAGGACAGTTATTTTACTTCTTGTAAGATCTACTCATACAGATCACTTCAAGATTCACATCGTGACTTCGTCCACTCATTGCACTGGGCACCCAGGGCCATTACGAGAATGTTATTATATTCACATATAAAGCTTTAAGGCTTGCTCAGTCAAACATCACTGGGAAGGAATCCATACATTCAGTGTTAACTGTGCAATAAACTAGACTCTGTAGTGTTCCGCACAAATGTACATTCCTCAATACAAAAGTTATATGATCACCCTGTTCTGTTAAATATATACGAAAGTGTTTGCAATATTACATTAATTACAGCTCTGCTCTTGTAAGTAACCTGTCAGTCTGGTCACAGCACTACCGAGGATGAATCTGTTGAAGAGGAGCTCCCAGCAAGTACAGGAAATCTTTATGTCCCTGCACAATCTATTTTCACCCCGTAAAATACACAACGTTTTATAAACATGAAACAGTATAGAAGTAGAATTGTTTCCTCTTTACCTTGGTGACAGCAATGCATTGCAGTAACAATATTTCCAAGAAATCTCTAAAATATACCATGCACTAGAACAATTTGGTTTAGCTTCATTCTAAAGGTGGGGCCTGATCCATTTTGCTTCATAAGTGAGTTGTTTTTTTTTTTTAATAAATTAGATAATTTTCCACAAAGCATACAATGACCTACCGTTATCTCTTTATGCAAATATTTCATCCAATTTATTTAGAAAGATATACCCTTGCTTCAAAATCATGCTAATAGGTATGCTATTGGGTCAACTATATACAATTGATGATGTATTCTGCAGTATGCCAATTCCCAGAGGCCTTAATTGGTGACAGCTATTAATGCAATCCTCCCATACACCCGAGTTCTAACAATTTCAGAATGAACTGACTGTTACTTCAGGAGAGGCAGAAATGTTTTTTTAAATTCCTGATATCAATGTCTTGTGCTCATTACTTCATAAGGATATCAAAATTACAATTTCTCTTCAGACATTAGAAAAACAAACACTCTAGAACTGTGACAAGTAACTGCTCAAGTGCGCACTGAAAAAGTGATTCCCCTTGAACTGGCTAGTGGAAAAACTCTTTAGAAAATGTTTGTACAGAACATTAAAATTAAATGGATTTGGTTTTATATTACTGAATGACACTAAAGTTTCCATTACTGCTGTCTTTGACAGTTGGGAAAAAAAAAATAAAAAATCAGAAGGTACATTTGCTAGATTTGTATTTCTACTACACCAGCTGCAAAAAGAGAACACTTTATACTGAGATGACATTACATAAAGTAAAAAAAAAAATCTAATACAGTTTGAAAGTTTACTGAAAAGCTTCCTTTTCAGTACAACTGTTCTCCCATATAGTATTTATCGTTTTTTCCTAAAAATTAGAAACACTGTAATACACTGTTTGCATACACACAAATGTTATGCTAAATGTTTCTGAGAGCTATCAATACTATTGCTATTATAAGCTAAATATTTAATAATATATTTTACAGTAATTTACCCTACATTACCCATGTTTCCTCTTGACATTTCTTTACAATGAATGGTTGGCTGAGGTAGATGGCTAGGTGATTATCTTAAATTATTAACTCATCCCAGCTAGTCATTAATTCACAGAAAATGACCAGCTGCTCTGAAGACATTACTAAATTCATTTTTTTATGTCAGATATGGAAAATGTGCTCTTACACTGCACTGACGAAGAATTGCTAAATATCAGGAGACATCATGAAAGAAAGAATTATTGGGCAATAAAATATATTGTCATTAAAAGCACATGCTGTGCACTGCAGATTTAATTGCATGAATTCTGCAGTGAACAACAGGGCACATCACCAAAATAGGATTTTAACTGTGGTTCCCAACTGATGAATTGCCTGTAATACTACACTTGAGGATCATAGTGTACAACCTAAGAGAAAAAGCTGTCCCTGTGGTTTAATCTATTCTGGTCCCAAACAGACCCAACCTCAGGTTCTCCATATGATGTTTGAGAAGCACAGGCAAAAGTACACAAAAAAAAAAAAGTCCCCAACAAACAAAGAAAACCAACCAAAAAACCCCACGGATCTGAATAAAATCTTTCTGGATTCAGATGACACTAGGGGGCTCAAGTCTAGAAGGTTTGTCCTTTCTGACAACATTTAACTTAGGAAGGATATAAAAACTATTTGCTACAGCGGGATGTATCAGACTAAGGAGAAAGCTCTAGTAGTTACGCAAAAGAATCACATTACTATAAAACCTCCACAAGTGAGCAAGAAATCACAGATCCAAAGATATCCTAATCCTTGTGAAAGCCAACTATGTTAGATTTTCAAATTTTCAAAATTCTTTAAATTTCATTTCCCAAGCTAAAAATGTAAATATTCCTCACACTCAATATATTTTTACATCAATAACCTGATTTTTATTAATATTACTTATTGATATTACTTTGGCTAACTAATTGGGCTATGCTTACAGCAGTCAGTTTACTGAATAATAGTAAAATGACAGGAAATTCAAAATGCTTTGAGAAAAATATGGAAGAGTACGAAGACTAAAAGTGACCCATATGGAATCCAGGTGACTTGTATTATTGGATATATCACTGATAAATCACAGAATCACAGAATTTTCAGAGTTGGAAGGGACCTCTAGAGATCATCTAGTCCAACTCCCCTGCCAAAGCAGGATTGCCCAGAGCACATTACTCAGGACTGCATCCAGGCGCGTCTTGAAAATCTCCAGAGAAGGGGACTCCACAACCCCCCTGGGCAGCCTGTGCCAGTGCTCTGTCACCCTCACCTTAAAGAAGTTTTTCCGTGTATTTGAACGGAACTTCCTGTGTACTAACTTGTGCCCGTTACCCTTTGTCCTGTCACTGGGAACCATTGAAAAGAGCCTGGCTCCATCCTCCTTCAACCCACCCTTTAGATACTTGTACGCCATAATAAGGTCTCCCCTCAGCCTTCTCTTCTCCAGGCTAAAGAGTCCCAGCTCTCTCAGCCTTTCCTCATAAAGCAGATGCTCCAATCCCTTAATCATCTTAGTTGCCCTTCGCTGGACTCGCTCCAGCAGTTCCCTGTCCCTCTTGAACTGGGGAGCCCAAAACTGGACACAGTATTCCAGTTGTGGCCTCACCAGTGCAGAGTAGAGGGGGAGAATGACCTCCTTCGACCTACTGGCCACACTCTTCCCTATGCAGCCCAGGATTCCATTGGCCTTTTTGGCAACAAGGGCACATTGCTGGGCCATGGATAATTTACTGTCTACTACAACCTTCTCCTCAGAGCTACTTCCCAGCAGGTCAGCCCCTAACCTGTACTGGTGCCTAGCATTCTTCCTCCCCAGGTGCAGGACCTTGCACTTGCTTTTGTTGAACCTCATTAGGTTCTTCTCTGCCCAGCTCTCCAGCCTGTCCAGGTCACGCTGGATGGCAGCACGGCCCTCTGGGGTGTCAGCCACCCCACCCAGTTTGGTATCATCAGCAAACTTGCTGAGGATACACTCTGTCCCCTCATCCAGGTCATTAATGAATATATTGAACAAAATTGGACCAAGTATTGACCCCTGGGGGACACCACTGGTTACAGGCCTCCAACTAGACTCTGTGCCGCTGATCACAACCCTCTGAGTTCTGTCCCGCAGCCAACTCTCAATCCACCTCACTGTCACCTCATCTAGCCCATACTTCCTCAGCTTCCTAATGAGGATGTCATGGGAGACAGTGTCAAAAGCCTTGCTAAAGTCAAGGTAGATGACACCCACGACTTTCCCCTCATCCAGCCAACCAGTTATAACATCATAGAAAGCTATCAGATTGGTCAAGCATGATTTACCCTTGGTAAATCCATGTTGACCACTTCCAATAACTTCCTGTTCCTCAACGTGTTTGGAGATGACATCCAGAATGAGTCACTCCATTACCTTCCCAGGGACAGACGTTAGATTAACTGGTCTGTAGTTCCCTGGGTCCTCCTTCTTGCCTTTTTTGAAGATCGGAGTGATGTCAGCCTTCCTCCAGTCCTCAGGCACCTCTCCTGTTCTCCATGACCGTTCAAAGACGATGGAGAGTGGTCTAGCAATAACATCCGCCAGCTCTCTCAGCACTCACGGATGCATGCCATCAGGGCCCATGGACTTGTGAATGCCCAGCTTGGCCAAGTGGTCTCTGACATGGTCCTCCTCAACTGAACAGTCCAGTTTCAAGAAAGATTACTCGAAGTGCAGCAGGTGCAATGAAGGACCATTAGGATGATCAAGAGAACACAGAGCCTATTTTGCAAGACTGAGACAGACTGGCATTATTTAGACCAACAAAATAAAAAAGGCTGGAAGTGCTTTCTATATACTTATCAGAAGGGTAAATACTACAAGAAGCTAATTAAACCAGAGAACATTACTGGCACAAAGACAATTTGTATCCATTAGCTACCAACAGACTTATGTCCTGGTTTGAGGTAAAACAGAACCAATTTTGTTCAGTAACCGCTTCTTAGCTGGGCCTCTTCTAACTACTGAAATTAACAGCATATTGTGCAGACAGTGTTCACTCTCTCAGAGTGATAAGGCCAATTGTTTATAGCTGATGCCCAGGCATGGTATGCAGAGAGGCTCCTGCTTACACTTATTGCCATAACAAAGTTGGTTGCCCTTGGCTGTTATTTGCGATGTTGGAAGGTCGGAAGCGGAAAAGCATAGTGGGGTCCCACCTGCAGGGAGGAGAGGACAGGACAGGTGACCCAAAACTGACCAACAGGGTATTCCATCCCATCTGCCTCATGCTCAGTATAAAAGCTGAGGGATCAAAGGGTCAGGGGCTCTTCCTTCAATGGCCGACATCTGAGGAGGACTCTGTTTGTCTGCCTGTGATCCCGATCCTGAATCCAGATCCGGGATCCAGTTCCCGTCCGTCACTGAGTCCAGCCTGGGACTGCCCCAGTGCCAGCAGGTGATGCGACTGTCATCTCGGGAGCTTGATACTGTTTTGTATATATTTTTCATTATTTCTTTTTATTTTATTATTAATATTTCATTAAAGTAGTTTAGTTTCTTCTAAACTGTAAGTCTCTTTTTCCTCCTCTGCCTCTCTCTTTGTAGAGGGGTAGAGGGGAGCATCTGTCGGTCCCGTCTGGGGTCCCTCGGGTCCCCAGTGGTGGATTTGGCCTAAACCACGACAACTTAAGAGTGAAAATCAGAAGTTTTCTAGTCATGAGAAAAACGAAGACATATCTTCCTGAAATAACCCTTTCCAAAGGTAGCAGCAGCCAAGACAGCTTTACATTTTTAGGAACTACAGTCTACGATGCAGTTGGCAACCATGACAGAGGACTAAATTTGACCTGGGGGGAACTGTTTTGTTCTATACTCCCTTACTGTTTTTTCCTAAGGAAATGCCAGCTGAAATAATTCTAAGTTCTGTAGCCAAAAATCTAAAATATATCCACTACTAAAAAACAGCAGTGTAAGTATAACCCCAGTAAAAGAAACAATGCAAGGTAAAGAATCTTTGAAGAGACTGCCAACTGATTTGGGATTTGCAAAACCAACACTATAGATTAATCCTTGCATTGGAAGAGAAGCTCAGCACAAGAAATATGGCTTAGACACTGTGCCCTATTCGACTAATGGGAACGCACTGGATATTGGACTAACTGCCTTTACGCACATTTTCCATCCATAGTGAAAACTATTCCTGCCACAGTACTAAGACCTGTATCCACGAAAGAATAGGGCAGTTTCCTAAACTACAACACAGAAGGCAAGTTAGAGGCTGGATAGTAGCTGACAAAGCACAAAGTAATCGTTCGCATTAAGCACCAGGCCACTATGTATCATAAACAAGCTTTCCTTAAGGGAAGAGGTAACAGTATATCAATAGTCCCCCAACATTCTTAGGCTTTTATTTGCAATGAATATCACAAGGCTATTTCGTATGAAAATATGGCCCCATTCAAGTCAGTATCAGACAGATATACAACCTGGGAAAACAAAAATTACAATCTATCAAGAATTAACAGTAAATTGTTCTTTTTGATCTAAGAAATGGAGGCTGGTAACATCAGAACTTGAGAGCAGCAAACTAGATTGTCTGTACAGACATTGAATTGACTCAGTTCTTAATTTTTCACTATACCGGCCTCCTCTGATTTTACAAGATTTGTTTTATAGCAAATATTAGCTGGTAAACAGTGCGGCTAAAGATATATGGACTCAGAAGTCTAAGCAAAAACAACAGTTAAATGTAACACAGCCCATTTGGGAGCGAGTTGTTTTTTGTTTTAAATAAGCACTGTGAAAATTACATTAGCAAAGCATCACTGAATCACTAGAGATAAAAATAATGCATCCAAGTTAAATGCCAAAATATACTCTCAATTTAATTTCACCAAACAAATCTTCCAATAACACCTCACTTAGCAATTCCCTGCAATCTTGCAAGTAGTCTGCTCTGCAAAATACCACTGGTGCAGTAACCACAGCAATTTCACAAACCGGTAAACTGCATGATGCGCATCCACCTTAAGAGCTGCTAATCAAACCTCCAGAATCCATAAGAGAAAAAGAAATGCACGTATTCGTGGAGTTGACACATACCAATAAATTCCCTCTTCCTTAAACAGTAGGCGACATTTGCCTCCAAGGCTGTAGGAAAATGTGTATGGCAACAAGTAGACAGAGAAACAAAGAAATATTTGTTTCTATCATTGTGAGAACAAGATACACCTATTAAACCGCAGTCTGTATAAGCTCTGGTGCATACTGATCACCGTGGCATATCCTAAGAATGAAAAGCACTTCAATGTGACCTATATTCTATGTCTTCTTAGAGCCTGGGAAGCACCCTTGAATCTAATTTTAAAAGCTACCGTGTAAAACCAATTAGGGTAGGATCCACTAAGCGAGTCACTTTTGAAGGCGTCTCCTGTAACAACCTACAAAGATGAAATGGCTTTACAGATTTACTGCCTAATAAAAGGAAGGGAAAAGTTTGGGGAAAAAAAAAAAAAAAAAGAACCTGTGTATTATCTTTTTTCAATGAAGGTGAGACTTGAAAGCTTAGTTACATCATATTATTGCACTATACGTATTTTTTATTTCTAGGTTGTATTCTCACCACACATCCTGTTACACCTGCATTATTAAAACTCCACTAACAGACAGGCTGCCAATTTAACCGCGTTAGTATCTGATCTTGCTCAAAGAAAATACGATTATTTAAACATCAGCATTTTAATAAGTGGAATTGTAATACAACAATGAAATCATGGGAAGCTATCAAGAAAATGTGATCAGGTCCTTTGAATTAAACAGACCATATTTTATTTTGAGAAAAATCTGTGGCTTTGTTAAACTCACAACCACCACACACACAACCCCTGCTGCCCTTTTAATTAATCCTGTGGGACAAATTTAGTTTTTACTGTAAAACCTAGTAAATGAAGTGTGCATAATGATTTTGTTAAATCTTAAATTGCTCTTTTAATTAACTGGCAATTTCCTCAGCATACGTACTATCTACTGAAGTGACATTATTGAGTACCCCTAATGCTTTTCAAACTACAGGAAAAAAAAAAGAAAGATATATAAGAAACAGCCCTCCGTGGAAGGGACTTGTTCTCTCTTGACTTGCATGGTTCCTGGAGAAGCATGTTACAGGGATTAAATCCCTTTGAATGTTAATGTGTTCCTCTTTTGAACCACAAAGAATACTAATCCTCCTCCCCTCATCTACCAACAGCTGCACTGTTTTTTCCTACTTGACAGAGTGGAACCAGATAGCATGGCATGATTGACTCGATTGTAAATATTGCGATTTGTTTTTGAACTGCTTACTTTTTGTGGAAATTTAACAAACCTGGCATCAGCTTATCTGCAGCACAGATAAGAATAAGCGTTCAGGCACCTAGAAGTCTCTTTCTAAACGATTACATCAGAAGAATTGTAAAAATAATTTATTACCTTATTAATAAATTAACACACTTTACAATCCCCTCGAACATTTACGGTGACTAGTACAGGAAGTCAGACTGGAATGTTCCCAAAGAAAGGGCATGCATGTGTGTACACAAATACACACACACATATAAGTGTATATATATTTATAATGGAAAAGTGAGGTAAAGTGAACAGCTACAGTTCAGTTCAGGCATGATTCCAGCATATACATCTAGAGTCATACATAAAATCTTTACGAATTAATCTCAACCCTACACATAACTCTTATTCAACTACTTCATACAGTTCGCAAAAGGACTCCAATTTCAACAAAAGCTAGATAACATAAGACAAGAATATGCAGGCTGACCATAGAAGTAGTCCACTAAATTTCCATTATCAAAATAAATATTTTCACATATTTGAACAGTCCCAAGTCAGATCAACTGCCAGAGTGCTCTTCATTCAGATTTAAATGTATAACTCACTGATAAGCCAATACAAAACCCGGTCTCCATATAGGATCCTTTAGAGTCCTAAACTTCAGCCAGGAAACAAATCCCATTATATTTACTATTCTGAATTTTCATTGACATTTTACAATCATTTTCACATTTTGGCCATCTCTATTCTTTGAATTATTTAGAAATAACAACACTGCAGAAGCAAATTTAAGTTATTAAGAAACTAGCATAGTTTATATTCAGAAGAGATTATGTTGACTAATTAATGGAAGTCTCCAATCCATTAAAAAAATTCCTCAAAAGACCATCATCTGTCTGACACTGTAATACAATATTGAAGCCTTTGGCATAAATTATTATTTACAACTAATGCGTACTGTGCTGATGCACTTTACAAAAATCATGGTATCATTGAGAATGTCTAACAATGTCATGCTTCATTTATTTCTGCAGATCAAAAGCAGCCCAACCTGTTAGATAGTATACAGGCTTAAAGTGGTAAGACAGAAAAGAGCAAGTATTTCCACATGAACTACAAATGTCGGTATCATACATAACTTGGTTGATGAACTTAACATTACAATTACAGTGCACTCTTAGAATAAAGATGCTTAACAAAAAATCTATCATCTTGTATTTATGATATGAGCTATAATTAAGGACTAAAAGTTATTAGCATACTTTAAAAATAATCACAAAGCTATTTTAAACAGGAATATGACTGCATTTAGGATTCTATTTATTTAAAAACATATTTATGCATACGTATTCTTTTCAATTCATCACGGATACTTTAATAGAGATGAAACTCTTTATTACCTTGCATTTTCCACTGAGGTACCATTAAACCCAAGAATGTAAGGGCAATAGTCTGCTACATACATAAAGGCTTTTACCCCAGGGTTAAAACAAGATAATTCAAGGTATGTTGAGTGTGCAGTGGTGGATTTATAATCTGCATGAAGATGGTTATGCAGCATTTGCCATGAAGCACCTTACTAGTTGGTGGTCCATAAAAAAACAAGCACATCACACAGAAAATAGATAGTTATGGGGAATAGAGATGTGTAAAAGTATAATCTGGAGAAAGAAAAGCATGACGGACATCAAAGATGATACCCTTTGGATTCTAAAAGAATTCAAAAGTGTTTAAATATCATGCCTGGGTAGAAGAGAGATTTTCAGATAATATGAAAGTTAAAGACAGAAAATCTAGCATCTAGTTGTACTACAGTAAACAGTTTTAGTTTTAGTACTGAAAATATACTTAGTTCTTTATGGCTTACAATGGTGAACCACATTGTAAGCCACTGCTTTCTAGTAATTAAAATATATCAAATAGAAAAGAATGGTGTTGATAAAACAGTGTTGGTAAGATCATATGGAAGGGCTTTGTCTAGAGTCTGGAATAAGGAAAAATAAACTCGACTTCATTCTAGCTCCACATGCCTGAGAACACTGGATCTAATCTCTATTAACACTAACCATACATTCTCTGGTCTAGTAAATTGAATTTAAAAATGAATACAGATGAAACAAATATCCACCTTACTGCATTTCACATACGTCTGGCAATTCAGAAATGATGTTGCGATAAGTAACTGTCTAAGCACTACACAGAAGTTAAAAATCATGCTGTTTATGTAGCTATTCTTCATACAGAAGCACAGACAGACTTTGATGTACTCTCAATTCAAGGAAAGAGGGGGTGGAAAGGTGAGAAGAGGAAGAAAAGTGCTTCACATAGCTTAACACTGACCCATTCAAGCAGTTAAGGAGCAGCTTGGAACAGCTCCAAAGGCTAAAGCAGCTCCCTTTCCAGTTTTGCTTGGCCAAATGGAAGACGACCACATTTCAGGATTTCAAGCAGTGCTTAGGCTTGCAATATCTGTTCTGTTACTCCATTTTTAGCTTTAAAAAAACACCCAAGCTTATTTGCTTATTGTGATTAAAATGTCTTATCTTGGGGATAAGAACATACTGGGGAGGCTGAGTGGTGAAGGGGGAAGGAAAAAAAAAAAAAAAAAAAAAGACAGACACTAAACAAAAAGGGGAAACAGAATAAAATGGAAGAACTCTCAGAATGCGGCTGATGTAGTAGCACCATCCTTCCCTCCACAGGAACCCTTCCCCTTCACCCCTCAACTTATGCAGACCTTTTACATAGCTGAATATAATTATTCCATCTCCTTACAAATGTTAATTCAAAACATGGAAGTACACTGTTTTTTTTCCAGATTAAATTCTAGCTGTTTCTCTGTATCAATGCTTCTGTTTATTATCTCTTAATCTAATCATTTTTTCACTATTTTATCTTCTACTCCTTATTGATCTGTCAGTCTTTAAACTTCAGTATTACTCATGCACATTACAATCCTAATGAGATTACACTGCCTTTTAATTACACTGCCATGAGAAATTCTGTATGTGATCCCGGTACACCTTATTACTCAAAATAGTATTGCTTTCTAGTAGTAAGGCTAATGCCACCGTATGAATTAATACAACAGCAACGTAATAGATGCTTTCTGTAAATTTAAATGATAGAATCCTATGCTGTCTTTGTTGAAGGTCTCTGGTACAGTCACCCTTCGTAGTCCTTTCTGCCACAGATACGCAACAGATCTTCTTAAAAATAAATACTAATAGTTTTAAATTAATATGTACTGTAAAAAGGATTCCTTTAAAACTCAGAGAACTGCAGAACAATAACAGGGCACTGGAGAGCAAGAACGCAATGGTTAAAAAACTACTAAAGAAATTACTTTGCCTTGCTCTTTTCTAACCAGGGTCACCAACAGAAGCTATAATACAACAAAATAGCATACACTGTTGATAGGAGACAGTGCTTTATCCTGAAGGGAATTTCTTTTGCAGTTGTCCTTTGAGTTTAATCTTACTACTGTGGCATCTCTTATTCTTTTTACGAGCTCAGAACGAGGGTAGAGCTTAATAAGCTATCAACAGAAAGAATTAGAAGTAGAATATAAACTGAAATTAGGCACTAATACAAGGAACACTGAAACACATAACTTGATTTTTTCACTTTACAGTATTGTTAGATTTTAAGTCATACCATCTGTTTAGCGAAATAATGCTCAATGAAATGCCAGCTGTAATCAGGAAGTCAGAGGCAATTTACAACTCAGATAAGGTTTCCTTCCAGGCAAAGAAGAAAGGAACAGCAGAAGAGCTTAAAAATTTTAGTCTTCTCAATACCAACTTAAGCTTATACCCTTTCTAATTCTTTAAGAGCTAAAAATTTCCTTTCTTACTTCTATCCATCCTAGATTTCCTTTCTGCTACCAACTTACTTGCTTAGTTCTGATTCAGAAATTCAGACAGCTTTTTTCTCAGGTATCATACTAGAAAATACTTACTAAAAGAGAATATTTCAACTTACCTGATGAAGATCGTTGCCCAAAACATACTCCTGAAAGTAACCTGGTGCAGCAGATGAAGCTCTAATGGCCTGCCACAGCTTATACTGACAGCCTCCAATATAATGAGACTTAACACCAGGGAAGTGATTGTAGTTTCTAAAAACAAATGCTTTCAGTGGTGTTCCTCTGTTTACAATGGTGCTTACTGCAGCTACCTAGTGAGTTAGAAAGAGCAAAAATAGTCATCTATGATGACAATAATGACAACTTCCCACAATATGAAATTAAATTTATACCTTAAATACACTTCTGGAATCCTACTTGGTTCATTATATATTCACTTTTTTATAATGCCTATCTGAATTTTAAAAAGTAAAAAAAAAAAACAAAAAAAAAAACCCACACACAACATCACAAACCCTCTCCAAACCAAATTCCCTAAAGAAAATGCTATTTTTAATCTGAAATTGTTTCCAGTGGCTATTCCATTTCTACCAATATCTATCCATTGATATTTAAAAAAAAAAAGAGCTGGTGCCATCTATATGATTTTAAAATACTTTGCCTTTATCAGTAATAGTTCGTTCATAGTTCATTCTCAAAAGTATGTCACCAGCAATGCAACAATGCCGTTAAATACAACTGTTAGCAAGGTCAACCAAATTCTTTCTTCAAGAAAACGATTACTTAATACTGCAATCTGAGTTAAAGGATTGCAGGAAGAATCTCTCCCAAAGAAAAACAAAAGAATCAAATCTTTCAAGGCTTTTTGCAAGGACCCTGAAATTTCATCAACAGAAAGTCACAAATGTAAATCTAAGTGAAAAGCCAAAATGGTATTTCTATAAAACAAAATTTATGACTGCAAAAAAAAAAAATAATTACATCTTACAGATATAATTACTCAAGGTGAGAGTACCTATACTTATGGGTGAGTCTTAGAATATGCAAGAACTTTTAGTGATGATGCACCCAGCCTGGCTGGCACTGTTCAGAACAATAGTCTAGCAGACAAGTGGGTGTTCAATTCCATTTTGTTTACTATTTTACAGAGTAGAGTGTTTTTGGGAAACATTACTCAACAGCTCTAACAGCTGACACTGTGATATTACTGTATGCATTTACATTCTTCAGCTACATAAGTTAAATAATTTAATTCACAGTAAGTCCATCCTTATAAAAATGAAAGCAAGGAAAGTATTACTTCCATATGACAATGCAGAAGAAAAACACATGCACGATTTGTACTCCATCATTTGATGATGGAGGAAAAGTTTCCTGTTTTTGTCAAAAGGAAGGTTTGGTTCTAAGCACTACCAGAAGCAGCAAGAAAAAATGCTTTGGAAAATTTAACAGAAAGCTTATTAAACTGATGCTTGAGTTTATTCTCATACCCATATACACTTGCACTTCATGAAGCAGTCTAAGTTGTAAAGTGCTGAGCACCTTCTGGAAAAATCCATCTGCCATGAATTTAACAGCAGCAGAGCACACAACTGCTGTTTTATTTTGATTTTGCTGTGCCTTGTAAAGAGTGCACCACTGCCAGCACTACAAAGCAATTACTGGGAATAGTTAGTTTCAACTCTATTTATATTTGCATTTTATTACTGAAGAACATGGAAGGAAGCCAAAGATCCCGGTTCAAAGATAACTTTCAAGTCAACGTAGGGCAGCTTCTCTCTCAGAAAGCAACATACCACTCCAGCCTTTTCATGTCCTTCTTTTAGCCATGGACTAGGAACACAGTCAGTCAAGCACATGTTTCTATGTTTAGAAAAATGTATCTTCCATTTAACAGTAAAGCATTGAATATAGTGCTATGACACCAAAACACCTGTTAATTACAGATTGTTCTGAAATATATGCTATTAGACTTCTCTTCTTTCTTCACACCCTATCCTTCACCAAAAATAAAATACCCTTGCTTTCTCATCTTTCACTCTCGTGCTGTTGCTCTATGTAACACCCCTCCAATTAATTGGTGCCCTTTAGATCATATACGAAGAGTAGAGATCTTGAGGCAAATGAACGTGACTGGAGAAAAATTGATAATCCAGATAAACTAAGGAGAAACCTTGTTCTCTCACCACACAATAATAGAGAACACAGCTGACATGCAGCATCTCCAGATGCTAGAATTCTCTTATATGAAATAACAAACTTTGCACAACTTGAAGAAGCTGATGTAGTATTTCTCTGCTTATAAGCCTTTTAACATCTCTGAAACACATTCTAACTTAGAGCATTAAATAAAAATTTGAGAAATTGCTGTAGAAGTTTAAGAAGCTGATGAATTTTTATCCTTTAGAAGCATGGCTTATCTTGTACGGAAGCTTGGAGAGCGTATCAATGCTCATGCTGTTTACCCAATATTCTTCTAGGGATAGTACCCTTACTCAGAACTCTTAAAAGTACTTGTGGAATACATAATTAGTATTTACCTTATAAAAATGTACTTACCTTTGGACATTTGGAATTTCTTGCAGTTTCAATCATAAGGTTTGAGCCCATTTTTTCTCTACAAATAAGTGTAAAAAATTGAAAATGCTCCATCAGTTTAGCATGAACAAGAGACATTTTTATCATCCTTACTTCTGAGAACTTTGCATTTAAAAGAAACAATGCTTGGATTTCTCTTTAATGATTGGATGTCTATGGGTGATTTCAATGAACCAATATTTCAAACCTTTTAGGCTGTTGGAAATAAGTCTGAATAGTGATTGAGGTCTTGATTCAGTTACTCACTTCACCACATACTTAACCATAAACCATCAGGATTACTCAACTACTTTGCTATATTTAAGAATTAAAAAAAATCAACTTCTTAATTACTATAAAACCGTTTAATGAAAATTACTGTCCTGAATTGTTATGATAACAAAAGCAAAGACAGGCAGACAACATTCTACATGATTTAGAAGTTAAAACATCTACATGTAATCATAGAATCATAGGGTTGGAAGGGACCTCTGGAGATCATCTAGTCCAACCCACATCATCCATAACAGTAATTCAATATGCATTTAACATCCATTTTTCAGGTGGAATTTTTTCATATGCATACATTTTTATAAATGTGACAGTGAAATCACATGAATGGTCAACATTGCAGTTTATCATCACATCAGCATTAGCGTCAGTATTCTAATTGCTAACGAGAAGGTAGCCCTCCTGCATATAGTGCAGGAAACTGGAGGGTATCAGCATACTAGCCAGTAATATCGTATCAGCACCCGCTTCAACTTTGATTTGCTTACAGCAAAGGTACAAAACTATAGAGTGGGTGCTCATCCATAACGATTCCGAACAGGCCTTCATTTAAATCAGTAAGTTTTCTCCCTCCCCTTGAATACAGCCCACAAACACAGGTAGTGCATCTACCTTATTCTGCAAAGACGGTTTTCAGTATTGCCACACTTTTTAAGTAAGGTGATTCCATGTGTTGTTGTTAAGAGATCATCCACCTATAGCTTGCAGTACTGTGACAGTAGGTAGTAGTGCTTCCACTGTTAAAAACAACACCTTTATCAATCTAGTCCTCAATGTAGACAGTAAACTGTATTTGGAGGTAGGACAATTTACTGTTTCGCTATTGGATATCTGTGCTTGAAGGATGGCTGTGTACGCGTCTTTGAGAGGAAGGAAGGAAGGGGGACAGCTTCTAGTCCTATGATTGAAGACTGCTGCTGACACAATTCTTATATCCACAGCACTGGTTTATATTATTTTTTCCAACAAATGCATTATCTCCAGTCCCACGGTCATCAACTGGAAGGGGAAGAGTGCCATCTACACTCACTAATTGATTACAGGAGAGGAAGGCACACAAAACCATGAAGTTAGCAATGTTCAGAAAAAAAAGATGAGATTGATAGACGTGAGATATGAAAGACATCTACTGATTTGCATCACTTTCACCTACTTCTTCCTAAGTATCTGTAGTAGATATTTTTTCCCAAACCCTGAATGCAACGATTAAAAAACTGCATAAGCAATATCCACTGCTTAAAAATAGGAATGGTCAAACCGAGTAATTATTTTCTCACATCTTGTTTCTTATGAAGGACAGAAACTGATGCTTTAGAGTAGGTACAAGAAATCCCTTGAACTACTATGCAAGTTTAAACATTAAGGTCTAAAGATAAATCCAAATTTATTTTAGTTTTGTTGCTAGCATTAATACTGTTATTGTGTATTATATAAATGTCTTTGTCAAGCCTCACTTCAATTGTTTTCTTTACCCAAGTCACAACACAATTAATTCCAGTTTATTCACATACTGCATTAAAAGAGAAAGTCTCCTAATTTTAATTTTTCTGAACAGTCCCCTGTTCTTGAAGAGATGAGAACGGTAATCCTCAAGATATCTTACTATCTCAAATTACTGCTTTAACTTGTTTGCTTTTTTTAATGATAAAGAGTCCCAATTCTTTTGTGTGATTTGTCTTTAGGTCACTGGCTACTTTTTACCAATCTTCCAACTGAATAATTCTCTAAAATAGGGTAACTGGGACTGTAAATAGTATTGAAACTATATCATGGATTAATATAACAGCATTATAATATTTTCTGTATTTTCAATCCCAGTCCTCACACACTGAATCATCTGGTTTGATCACAAGCATACAGATGTTTTGTTAAACTGTCCATGACAACACCCAAATCGCTTTTTTATATTAGGTTAAATCCTGTATTTTACATTTTTCCACTCATGGGTTATTACTTTACACATAATTACATTTGCCATCCTATTTTTTCCATTTATCTGCTTTGTTAGTGTCTGTCTGTGACCTATGTCCCCTAGACGTGACCTACCTAAACAAGTCTCCTTCGCAAATGTTGTTCTTCCACTGCTTCAGGTCACTAATATTGCAACACTTATTTCAATAATGCTATGCAGAACATATTGCCAAAGATATGCTTACAGAAACATTCTAATGGGTTACAGCCAGGGTACAAATAGTCTGGAGAAAGAACATTCAATTTGAAAGGCAAAACTGTAACTTTTACTTCCTTCTAACAACAAAAAGTACCAGGAAACTATGACTATTTATCAAACGTAGAAGAGGGACTTCTATTCCATGTTCCATAAAGATATAGAACATCTCACTGATAACGCTGCAAAATCTGTTAAGTATGTCTGGAGTGAGTAACTGGTACAGAATGTGTTGCCTGTCAAGTCACTGGAGAGCAGTCTCAATTTATACTTCAATATTTGTTGCGTAAATTGGTTTGAAGTATTATTACTTGCAATACCAAGCACATGCATTACCCATTTTCCTACCAACAGAGAATATGTAACTTTTACCCTACCGTCTATACAATGCTTGATTGCTTCTCAAGATTATAAATTCTCAATACGGGATTTTAGTTAGTTTGTGAAAACCTCTAGCTGCTCAGCAAATTTCTCCAGTAGCTTCTCAGGACAGTATGAAAGAAAAAAACTGCATATATAAACAACAGTCAAAAGAAAACAGAAAACTTGGAACTATAAGCCAGGTTCTTCTTGCAAATGCAATGCATGGCAAGTATAATTTTCTGCACAAAATAATAAAAGTAATTGATTAAAACTAGTCCTCAAGCTGCAATCCAAGGAATACATCAGAAGTGTTAAAATAAACATATATTTAAGACATAAAATCAATTCCCTAGAGCACTCAGAATAAAACTTATTTAAACAAAATCAGTTGTCATTTTCAGAAATGGAATTTATAACATGCCTCATTAATACATGCAACATTAGCTTAATTATTTTCAGCAAGAATACTTTCTGACAGACAATAATACCATCAATATTGTGGTAGGGTTAAATGTATGTTGTATGCCTGTATACGGTAAATGGTTACTCTCTATTTCAAGCAAGGCTGACAAGTCTACTACCATTTAATCAACAAAAAGTCTCCCAGCACAGGTCAGGCTTTTAAATATATTAAAAAAACCAAAAGAAAACATGCAGCACTTTTCCCATGCAATGATCAAAAGTTAGACCTGATCTTCTTATTGCCATAAAGAGATACTGTATAACCTTTCAATTCCCTTCTTAGCTCTAGGCTTCCACACCACAAGGAAGCCTGCAGGAATCCCTGCTGTTTAAATAAAATGCTGTGTCTGCATAGTGTCTCCCTTCAACATTGCAGAATTAGGTCAACAAAAAGTCATTTGTTGATCAGTAAATTTAATTTTTAATTTAATCTATAGATAATATAAAAATTGCCTGGCTTCTGTCTGTTGCACAAGAGGAGAGTGCATACCTCCCTCATGTTACATGTAGCTGTAAAGAGTAATAGCATTTTAATTAATGGCATGTAAAATACTTTCACATGAGGTAATTTTGATTTTCACAAGACTTCTTTTAGTTGGGCAGGAAAGGAAGAGGGAAGGCAGAGAAAAATCTCTTTTCTTAAAAAAAAAAAAAAAAAGAGGAACTTCAGACATCTGAGAAGAAAACATCGTGATGTTCATTTGATAAACACACTTATTCCATGCAAGAGCACACAGAAGTGGTGCTTGGAAGCCTCTCTCTCCACTTCAGCAAAGAAGTAAGATGCTTAGAACTCAGGCAACACAGGTATTCCCACTATACTGCCCAGAAAAAATTCCTTCAATCCTATAAAACACATTAATCATGTTCCCAAAGGAATTTGTTATTACTTATCCAAAGCAGCTTTTTTACATTTGGTCTCAGAGAAGGCTTTATCAGTTCTTTAGTAGCAGTGCCAGCTTACACTGTTTGGGAAACTATGACATTAGTTTGCTAAAAATTATAAACAATGGAACTACCAATACAAATACAGATGAATAAAACTAAGTAATAAAACTTGTAATAAATGTTAATCATTTCTTCCAGTGACTTTTCCTGAATAGCCGTTAATGCTTTTGTATACATATCTACAAACAAACACCCTTTCACTGGCAACTCTGACACAACAGATATTTTTTAATTGCAATCTTTACAGCCCATTTCCCTTTTCAAAGAAAGGGGCAATGGGCAAACCCCTCAATATAGCAGCTAAGATTAAAAATTCCTTCTACAGCAGATTATTTCATTTCTCACCATGTCGCCTATAAGAAAAAAAGGCACAGCAGGTGGCTAGAAAAATTTGTATCAGATCTATAATGAGTCAGATCAAGTAGAGCTGGCAAGCATACAAGAATATAATCAGAAATTGGTGCACTAAAACGTATTTTACTCCCCAGAAACAGAAATCATTACATTAAAGGCTTTCAATGTTTTGGTAAATATGAAAACAGCTATTTCGAAAGAATGCAAGTATATGCTAATCCTTTCTACTTGTTTTAAAAATATGCTTACCAGTGAAACAATGACAAAACCACAGGCTCTCAAACATTATACTAAGTACTTCTCACCTGATCATTTTTTACTTACTTGAGCATTTTTTCCCAGATGTCACTGTCATAAAAGGCGTGGCTCCAACCCATTTTGACTGTTCCAACAATCACATTCTGCTTAAAAACATCTGATCCTAACTTGCGATACAGTTCTTCACAATCATCCAGAGGGATATGGAACAACCCCAACATAAAAGCTAATATAGCCCCTGAAGAAGAAATATTTTGAAATGTAAAATATAGCCTGGAATAAGATTATAAAGATGGATTATCAATAAAGCAGAACATCTATCTCGAAAAGGGAAGACCAGCTGACATTTCTATCACTAAATTCCTGTTCAAAGATCACAGACGATGTTTTAAAGGACATATACAAGACAGGAATAGTCTACTTTCAAAAACAGAACTATAAGAAGTTGAAAATTGCATTATTTCATTTCTCAGATTTCACCCCTGCAAACATGTATATGGCAGAAAGCAAATTAAATCCACTGCTTTATCTGGAAAGAGAAATGAGTAAGAGAAATTGATGCTGTGGTATTAAAAATATATTTGGAGCATTACTTGCTATCTGGCAAACTCTGAGTCAGTAAAGAAAAATTCTAGGAAAATTCCATAAAAAGAAAGGAGTTTTGACTAGTTTGGAACACATTTGGTTGCAACCATTTAAAATTAGTCATTCATACATACTGCCATCTAGTGTGTGCCTCAAAACCCATATATGACCTACCCTTGAAGGAACAAAACAACAGTAACCAAAAAGCATGGATATAGAATGCCATTAAAAAGACTGTGGAAAAATACAATTAATGCATCACTACAATTCTGAGATATGTTAAACTGAAAAGGACATATGCAACCTTTAAATCTCATTGTGCAATACTGGGAGGACATGTAATTAAGCATTAGGAATAATTACGACATGATTTGTCCAATTTGGAAGTGAATGCAATAGGTTTGAATAAAATTAATTTTAAAAAGGAGAAATTCTTGAAAGAGAGTAAGAATAAAACGCATATGCAGAAAGAACTACATAAAGAAAGTTACAGAAGGCTTTAAAGGAAACATGACTTTCAAAGCTGCTTTTGCTCTCACAAACCCCACCACTATGATAGCTGAGTGTCAGTGGATTGATGGTCTCAATTTTTAAAATTGTAGCCCACATGCTTAATATACCGGGGGCTACTTGACACATGAAAGTTTCATCAACAGAAACCTACTCAACTGCCAAATCACCAATGCCTGTATTCACCACAGAGTAAACATCTAGCAGCAGAGAAACACCATTTTCCTCAATCATGCAAATCCTCTGCTACCTTCTTTTCCTATTAACTCTCCAGCACCAATTCTAGAATATCATGCATTTCCTATTTTGGTGAACAGTTTCAAAGCCAAAGAGCCAAAATTCATACAAAATGCAAACTCATTTTCACTTCACCTCCTGAGAAACAGCACCAAAACCTGCAGTCCACATCAGCACACAAGTGGCAGTAGATAATACCAGAGTCAAGGTACACATTAGAGGGCTTTGCTGAAACCTGCTGGATGGTCATAAGACACTCACAGGAGAGTAAGATCAAAATCAAAGATACAGTGCAGGCTCCACCAGGTGGTCCAGTGAAAAAAGTTTCTGATGCTTCCATCACATCCTGCTTTGTATCAGAGACTCCTACACTCCAGTCACCATCCCACCATCTCAACCAGGCCAACACTTCGGGGGGGGGGGGGGGGGGGAGGGGGAACTAAATAAAACCTGGGAGGCTAAGAAGCATATCTTGAAGAACACAGGGATACAGCTGGCTAATAAGACACATAAGCAAAAATATAACCTGAAAGACGGAAGTACTCCTTCCTTATTTGGTGCTAGTAAGACTTCAGCTGAAGTGCTATACCTGTACCTAAATTACATTCTTCAAAAAAGACACAGACCAATTGAAAACAACAGAAGAAATACACAAAAAAAGTCCCCAAAACCCCATCACACATCAAGGAAATCAGTCTGTAAAGAAGGTCTGAGTAAACAAGCTATGAGAAAAGCCTTTAAATGCACAGAAGGCTGCTGCAAGGAGAAAAGAAAGAATCTGTTATCCATGTTCCTGGGGAGTCAGGACAAGAGGAAAAAAATTTGAACATCCACAGGAAGATCCATATTAGACACCTGGATTTTTTTTCCTCAAACGTAAAGACAGCGTAGCACTAGCACAAATTTTCTGAAGAGGTATGACATGATTCAAAATCTTACAAAATTGTCAATAGCGAAACACACACAGCTGACCCTTCCCTTGGGAAACAAGATAACTTCCTAAGGACGCTGCCAGCTCTATAATAGCATGACCTGACTTACTCGTGAATTCTCCTGAAAAAAATACCTTTTCTATCAGAAAGGTTTTCAAAATGCATTTCAAAACTGGAAAGACATCATGGGTTTAAAAAAAAAAATAATAATAAATCACCAACACAGAAAGATACCCATTTTGTTTACACAGACGCCTTATCTGCAAATCACTGAAGTACTGAAGTCTGGGAGAATACATGGGGGCACTAGCCCAATGCTGTTCTTAACTTGGGAGGAATATTTTGGGAGAATATTCTTACGTGAAGTCCTTATGCAACCTTCACATACATCCAAAACTGATGATCAAAGAGACCAGTACAATTCAGATGTCTTTGTAGCAGAACGCACTGGAAAACAGCACGCGTAGAGAACCTTTGATCACAGCATGTCAATGATCTAATCTCTCATATGATGCACCCGAATGGCACTAATTATTAGAACAATACAGAATTTTAGGAAAAAACATGTATTTTTAAAATTCTTGGAGCAGGCCAGCACATTTGAAAATGGGGTAGTACATACTTTGCCTGATGACATACTCTTGATGTTATAAACTGCTTCCTGTGACTGAATTGTTAAGTGCACTACTATTGAGAGGTATCTTTGCTATACTGGGAGACTGAATGAGTGGTTAAAAGAACATACAAGCCACACCCACAGCATACCTGCAGGTAAGTTTTCCTCAATGGGTTAAGTGGTCTGTGCATCTGTAAAAGCATGTCATAATCCAGACAACAGTGATTATCACCCTCACTTACAGAATTCCCACCAGCTCAGTTCATGGCAGAATGGCACTTCTTCCTCTCAACTGCTTTGTTTTCATCTCTGGATTTTTGCACAGAACAGGCACAAACTTGGTACAGAATTTTCATTAACTTGGTTCCCCATAAGGAAAGTTCAGTGGCCATCGCTGTGTTGCATGTGCTTGCAGATTTTCTGGTGCTTCTATGCCCAGATACTGTGCTCAGCAACAGGCAGGTGACCTAAGTATGCAGGGCCCATTACAGCATCATTACAGTGACCTTTCTCTGCAACTACATTTACACCCTATGACCACTAGTGAAGTACAGGGAAGCTAACTACAAAGACAGACCCTATAACACTGAATTCACAGCAAACTGCTTATTTCTAAACCTCCAAGGCAAACCAGCTAAATGATGGTAAGAGATGAAAAGCACATCAGAAAAAAAAAAAAAAAAACACCTGTAATGCACAAGAGGCATCCTTCCTTTCATTTAATACATCACTCTTTAAACCACTATTCATCCAGCTGCAAGCTTCTGCAAATTCTGTTGGCATATGTACCATCAACACAAATTGAAACGGTAAAGTACACTGCTAGCACATGCTGACAGATATGTACAACCTCTCCCAGCCATGTCTTGTCACCAATTATTGCAAACTGAAGTACCACAAACAAATGCTTGATAGTGTAAACAAAGCTTAAAAGAACATTTTAAGCACCTACTAGCAGTACAAACCCCACAATCTGGTGAAAAATTAAGAATAAAGTTAGTTCTAATCAGAGTAGTGGGATCGAATTAAGAACACCAGGCCTCTTTACCAAAGATAAAATGTCTTCATAATGATTGAAGGAGACATTAGAGAAGTGTTTGGTTAATGAAACTATGTTCCAAAAAAAACCAACCACTGACTGCTAAACTAATTAACAAAGAATTTCCTTTTCAAAGACTATTAAAATCGTAAAGCAGGGAACTATATTGTGCCTACAGACAAATTCTGTCTAGCAGACCTAAACATTCTCCTCTTCTCTGCTATTTTGAGCTTACTAAGCAAATCTCTGGAAACACAAACATTGTATCTAGTCATGGTGATCAGCATTTAGTGTTATTTCTAAATTAAACTGTATGGAAGACGAGCATTGTGCAAAAAAATTGAAGAATTTGGGTTTCTAAAGGAAACTGAGCTATTGAACTACAGCATACATCTTATCATAGAAGGGTTTGGGTTGGAAGGGACCTTAAAAGAAGATCTAGTTCCAACCCCCCTGCAATGGCCAGGGACGCCTCCCACTAGACCAGGTTGCTCAAAGCCCCATCCAGCCTGGCCTTGAGCACTTCCAGGGATGGAGCTTCTACAACTTCTCTGGGCAACCTGTTCCAGTGTCTCACCACCCTCACAGTGAAAAATATCTTCCTGATATCTAATCTGAATCTACCCTCTTTCAGTTTGAAGCCATTATACCTCACCCTATGACTACATGCTCTTGTAAAAAGTCCCTCTCCAACTTTCTTGTAGGCACCCTTCAGATACTGAAAGGCCACAATAAGGTCTCCCCTGAGCATCCTCTTCTGCAGGCTGAACAACCCCAACTCTCTCAGCCCATCCTCATAGGAAAGGTGCTCCAGCCCTCTTATCTTTGTGGCCTCCTCTGGACCCGCTCTAGAGGGTGTTAGATGTTAGAAATCAGCATTATGCTGCTACTGGTCTAGTATCATTTCCAAAAGAGATGACTGCCTTTTTAAAAGAAAGTTATGCTTTAGAGTTTCCTACTTCCAAGGGAGGAGTAAACTATCATGGAGTCACAGAGCAATTAAGGCTGGTAGGTCATCTAGTCCAACCTCCTGTTCAAACAGGTTCAATTAGAACAGGTTACTCAGGACTTGTTCAGCCGAGTTTTGATTGTCTACAGGGATGGAGATTCCACAGTGTGTGCAGGCAACTCTTTCCAGTGTCTGACCATCCTTGCAAGGAAAACATGATTCCTTAAACCAAATCGTAACTTCCCGTATTCCAACTTGTCTGTTGGCTTTTCTCCCATCACTGTGCATCTTCAGGAAGAGCCTAGCTTCATCTTCTCTGTATTTTCCTATTAGCAACAAGGCCTCCCCTTAGCCTTCCCTTCTTACAGCTGTATAAACCCAGATGTTGCACTCTTCCCTTTTTGTCATGACCTCCAGTCCCCTGACCATCTACATGGCCTCTGCCAGACTCACCCTGTATGTACAAGAGCATACGCAACAGATTAAGGATCTACTGAGAAATCTAAAACTAGACATACAGTGGCCACACAGAGACCCTTAATCTGTTGGGTACGTTTTTGTGCATACAAACAAATACATGGTCAGCTTTCTTTGCTGCAAGGGTACATTGACGATTCATGTTCAACTTGTTCCAACAGGACCAGGCCTTTTTCTGTAAAGCCGGTTTCTAGCCTGTCAGCCCACCTCAGATGGAGTGCTTGGCACTTGGTATTACTGAACCTTAGGTGATTCCTGTCGAGCCATTTCTCCAGCCTGCACAGGCCAATCTGAACAGAGGGCATTCACTGTACTGACTACTTCCTCTAATTTAGTGTCATCCAAGATCTTGCTACAGGCGCACTCTGTCCTGCTGCGGTCATCAGTAAAGAGAGGAAACACTACTGGCCCAGCATTAGTCCCTGAGGGACATTACCTTAGCTGTCTGTAAAGCCCCATAAATATCTAAGATATTTGTATCTGTGCGCAAAATGAAGGTTTCACATTTGTTGAAAAAAATGACAATTCAGTTTGAAGTTATGAGCGTATCAAGAATCACCCAAAGTTCTTATTCAAAAGAAAAAAGACTTTAGAAATCACACCTGTACTTTCCCAGCTTACACTCAAAGTCAGAAACCATCAAGTTCTGAAAAATCTACATTTATTTTCAGATGTTCTTATACTATATTGATAGCAAAATTCCAATGTGTGGCTTAATTACCTGTGCTTACACCACAAATGTAGTCAAAAAGTTGATGAACCGGCTTTCCAGTTAGTTCTTCTAGTTTCCGTAGAGTCTGAAGTGCAACTAAACCCCTGAAACACAAAAAAAACCCTTCACGTACAATGGTTGTTTAATCTTACATAGCTCTAATTAAGCCCATCTTTGCTTAATTGTAACTAATTGTAACTGAATGACTACAACAGTAAGAATCCTGAGTATTTCAGGGAATGAAAGAGTAGCAGAACACAATTAAAATGGAATTACGAATACTAAATATAAATGACATAGGCATACCAAAAATAGTATTCAACAGCTACAGCCATACTGTTTTGTAGCCATACTGTTCTGTAGCAAAGGCTCAGGGATGACCATCTTCTGCAGATGTAGACTCAGGATAGCTTTTATCTATATCCACACCACATGGCACTTAAAAGTCTGGTCTTAACAGGGCTATACAATGCCCCTTGGGACATAGTATTTTTCCGTCTGTG
Organism: Vanellus vanellus; assembly: GCF_965231255.1. Classification (NCBI taxonomy): domain Eukaryota; kingdom Metazoa; phylum Chordata; class Aves; order Charadriiformes; family Charadriidae; genus Vanellus; species Vanellus vanellus. The sequence continues at coordinate 32,179,118 of NC_138905.1, read as the reverse complement.
TTTTTTTTTTGCCTCAATTCAATGCGTCTGAAATAATCGGAGAGACGCATTCCAGACCATCGGACTTGTGCTTCTATAGCACAAGACAAGAGTATCTGCCATTCAAAGGTGCTAACTGTGCTGAGATAGAGCTAGAGAACTGCATATGGCAAAAGGAGCACCAAACCAAGTATCATCTGGCAAACGCATTCCACTGAGAATGGCACCTCCTGCATGCTGACCCCAAATCTGTCCTGGCTTGTGCTGAAGAGCACTAATCAACCCAGTTCAAAACTACAACCAGCCGAACACCACCAATTAAGTGGCAGAACAGCCAGTAGTCAGTACTCAGGCTCACTCTCTGGACTTGTTTCATTTAGTGTGATAGATGTAAATACCGCTTTCTAAATATGCAGTATATTATAATGTCACTCCCCGAGAAATCCAACAGAAAAGTTAACACACTTTATACATATTGCATGCTTCTTTCTACTTGGTTAAATCTTCATGGTTTACAATGAACTTTTGGAAACACAAATGTTGAAGTTGTGACATACACTTACTCCTTATTGAATACAACTGACTTTGATGCAAGTAAAGAAATACTATGGGGAAACAAAAAGTTCATGAAACTATATTTTGCCAGTAACTAACTCCACACTTTCTACCAATAAAGATTTGTGAATCAGTAAATATATGCCAACAAGATTTCTTCAAATAAGCCTGAAAACAAATTTAATGAACATGCTTCTGCTACAACTCCTTGCAAATTGCGGTAGGTGCATAAATTCATGCAGAACTAGGGCACATGTAACTAAGAACATGTGGTGCATATTTATTTAAAAAAAAAAAAACAAAAAACATTTGCTGTAGAAGAAATATAAATCAACAGCACAGCTAGAATAGCTTTCACCACTAGCCTATTCATTCTTTTATATGAGACCAGTCCTGCAAAGGCAGGTTGCCCTCCAAGCAAGTACAAGAACACTTTTTGTATTACTAAGTCAACACAATCATAAGAGTATAAACTACTTCTAGCATTTCACATCAATTTTGTATTTCTGAGATTAGATTTCTGAGCAGACTAACCCAAACAACCATTTAATTTACTTCCAAAAGGAGAAAGAGCCAATCCAACTACTTAAGTGTGTAACCAACTTTAAATGGGTACATAATTTCAGTGTTGTAGGAATACTAATGCATGGAAGTTTAAGCACAAATGCATACAAAAATAATACCCATCACCTGGATGGTCAAACGTAACATAACTGTAAATCATAAATTGCATCTCTGGGCACAAACTTATCAAAGATAAACTTTCCAGTTACAGTATGAATAAGGTTACAAATATATTAAAAAAACCCATAGGTTTTACCTTGTTCCTCCTCCATCAATAGCAAGGACTCGAATTCCCCAGCCTTTCACAGGGTCTGTATATCCAATTATAGCTAAAGTCTCTCTAACAGCAGCCTGAAGACTTTCGTCATTTGCCTGTCTCAGTCGCAGTAGGCATGGGATTAATTTTTCCTGTTGATAAATATATTTCATTCTAACTATATGTTTATACCAAGAGAATCCATGCTTAAATGTACTAGTTTGGCATTTAAGCCTAAAAGTAATAAATTAGTTAAACTCGGAGGAAAACATCTTTAATCTGTATTAACCCATCTCTCTTTCTAACAAGGGAAAGAAAGGACTCCAATAGTATGTCATACACACCTCATTGCTAAAGTAACTACCTATCAGAATTAAGCAATCAAGATGAAAAGTAAATCTTTTGAACAGCGAGAAAAGCTATATTTACCAGTTTAGTTTTATTGACTTCAATGTCACATTGGCCAACTCAAGTATGGAGCACAAGTATAGCTAAAATCCCAGATTTTGCTCAATAAATATCACACTGCTTCAAAATTGGAAATGCCTTCTAAGTGCACTAATATTAAAACAAACCAAAAACTAACACTCTTCCTCACACTGGCTAATTTTAAAACGTCAAATATTATCACAAAGATACAGAGTTATTATAAACAAAATGGGAGTAGAGAATGTACTCTTTCATAACAAAGTAATTTGCATCTATTCATGTGGACGCTTGACTCATACCCTGCCCGGATGATTCATCTGGCCTGCACTCCATTCCCGAAGATCTCCTTTCCAGCAATTCTATGGTCTATGTCACACACCTGTCACATCTTGTGGAAAAAGGCATGGGACTGACAAATGCTGTGATTTGGGTAGTACTGCTCGAATAGTCTATCACCCACCTCCTGTCCTCTCACTGCAGGAAAGAGAATGAGTAGGACTAGATTACATGAACTTATTTGATGGTTATATTCCACTCGTCACCTCTCTTCAAAGGAAACATGCAAACAAGCATAAAAACTGTTGTGCATATACAGATCAACTGTACTGTACATTCCCGTCTGGTCACTTGCAACAGAGGACACAGTGTACGACCTTCCCTCTACCTCTACCACTACAATAAGCTATACTATCTATCCACATGACAATGCTGTATGCTTCTAAATTAAACACTGCAATCTTAAGAGCCTTTAGCTAAACTACTGATAGTTTGCATGAGAGTCTGCTTGAACCAGCTAAAAAATAGCTGTAGACATTCACATTGCAATCTTTACAAAGAGAAAATATGACTAGCCCGCAAAAGCACAGAAGAAAGTTTTATGTTATTCTACTTCAATTGTCTGTCAGGTATTTATTTTTTGGCTAAGTATAAAGACAATTTGCACCTTAATTGCAACTCCTCTGCTCTCTGGAAATTCTAGAAGATGATAGGTCAGTTCTTCAACCCTGCTGATACAGACTCTTCGATTAGAGGATCTTCGTAGGGCTTGAACTAAAGCTCGAGTCCTGTTATCAATACTCACTCTTGCAATAATCTAAAAAAACAAAGTTATACAGATAACATAAAACTACTCTAAGAAATGTGTACAATTTGTCAAGACTAATTCCAAACTGTTATTTTAAGATTTCTCAGAAGTAATGGACAGCATGTTGTACCAGAGATCTGCTACAGGCTCCAAGTAAGCATTGCTTAAACATAAACAGGCAACCTTTTGATTCTTTGTTTACCAGAAAAATAAATAAAGGAAGCTCACAGCAACAATATACCAAACAAACATGTATCAGCATGTACTCAGATGTATTTTCAGGGCAACTGTGAAATCATAATATTTGGACCAGTAAGGAGTGCAAGACTGCTATAACTACAACAACAAAAAAGCAACTAGATCTATCTATATTTATGTACTCTTTCTCTACATATACATAAAGTCAGTATCTGTATATACTATACACACACGTACTACACACTTTATATATAAACCTACATATAGATGTATGTACTTACATAAAAAGTATATACACATTTTTATATACATATACAGACATTTATATATTTAAGTATATAGATATGTAAGTTTACATAACTTAGAGTATGTATATATAAGTTTATATAGGTTTTCTATGCGTATAAGTATATACTCATTTATATAAGTACATACTTATATGTACATATGCATATAAATAAACATATGTGTATGTATATAGTATATATAGATATACTTTTATGTATGTAAGTATATACATAGGTATATACTCATTTATGTAAGTATGTATGTGTGTATACCTTACTGCAGTCTTTCAGTACTCAAAGGGGGCTTATAAGAAAGATGGGGACAAGTCTTTTTAGCAGGGCTTGTTGCAATAGGACAAGGGGTAACATTTTTAAACTAAAAGAGGGAAGATTTAGACTAAATATAAGGAAGAACTTTTTTACAATATGGGTGGTGAAACACTGGCACACGTTGCCCAGAGAAGTTGTGGATGCCCCATCCCTGGAAATGTTTAAGGTCAGGTTGGACAGGGCACTAAGCAATCTGATCTAGTTGATGTCCCTGCTCATTGCAGCGGGGTTGGACTAGATGACCTTTAAAGGTCCCTTCCAGCCCAAACTATTCTATGATATGCAAGTTTACATATAGCTATATACACATACATGTATGTATAGTGTATATATACACTTGTATAAAATATACATAGAAATAATATATAAAGACAGGCTTACCTTTTCTCTCTGAAGAGACAGATGCCTTTCCCTCTCTTCTGCAGTCTTGGCCTCTTTTGCTTTGTCCTCCTCATCTTTCTCAGACACTTCTTGTTCTGGCTGTTTACTCTTTTCTTGTGAAACAACTTTTGTATCGGACCTTAACTTGGGAACCAACCCACCGATGTAACTGTCTACAAAAGCTTGTACGCTGTTACTGGGATATGAAAGAAAGTTTGCAATACTTTTTTTAGTGGAAACTGGAACAGCAGTATTTGTCTTTAGAGCACCCGGAGTCTCTGCTTCAGGAGCTACAGTAGCTGGTGAATCCACTGTCTTTTCTTCACTCGTTACAGTACTTTCTGATGAATCAAGCTTATTCCTTTCTTCACTTTTAGAGTCCTGTAATAAAGCATTCCTTTTTTTCTCTCGTTCCATAACAGAATTACTGTTAAAGTACCAGTTGATATGATCAGCTACAAAGTTGTAAGTCTCTCCAAAATTTGTAGAAAAGTAGCTAATATGAAAAAGGTGTGTTTTACTAGACGCTGAATCTTCTGGAGCATCTTGATGAGTGCCACTTGAGCATACTAACATAGACTCCGAGTTTTCATTTGCACAAGTGGATTTCTTTGCAGCTGGGCCCCTGTTGCAATCCTCCTGAGTTTTGGCATCTATGACTTGTTTATCATTTTCTAGATTTGCATTGATGTTATTTGCATCTGCATTACTTTTATTTGCTTTTCCCAGAGCACCTGAGTGTGTCTTTAATCGCGCAATCCGTGAAACCAGTTCACTGTGAGTGCCAGACACTGCCTTTGAAACAGAATCTATAGTATTCTTAATTCGTGACATGCGATTGTTCACTTTTGTAAGTCCTTTGGAAGAAGAAGTTAAAAGTTTAGAAACTCTGTAGTATAAGAAGTCATGGCTGTAAGTGTATTTGTTGTACCAAAATGTTCTGCTTCTGGCCCATTTACACCGAGTCTCACTTGTATGAAAAACTCTTGGGTGAATGGCATGATTTATCCTCCAATAGACTTTAGATCTATACAAATACAGGTATTTGTTTCTTTGCTTCCACCAAAGACTTTTTGGGCTAATCACAAAAAACAAATATGCATCTAAAGATAAATGAACTGTCATTACTTATAAATAATTGCACCTTTTCTATGTTGCTTGTCTACTTCAATCCAGAAAATATATTTCAATAAATAAGTCTCATACCACGGTGTTGTCTGAAAAAGAAGAAAAACACACCAATGGAAACCCAAAACCAGTAACAAGTTAAACTAAAATCACAGAGTTGCTTAAAGCAGCTGCAGCTTACTTATTCTTTCAGTAACGACAGATAAACATTCAAATCAAATAATCTCATGGGGAATATCTACTGATCAGGACATTTAGCAGTACCATCCCAACATTTTTATTTCAACACATTATTCCTTAAAGGCCAATTTAAGTCCATCTTGAGCAATACAGAACACCTGTCGAAAGCATTTAGCAACCCATAAAATTACTTGCTGGTCTTTCCAATAGAGAGAAATACGTATCTCTTTAGCAAATTATTTTGTGCAGAGCCCAAATTTCAAAGGAAACTTTCATTCCATAACCAGCCCTTGGCAGAATTCCTCCCAGGGAGGAAAGGGCAACAACTCTTTGAGCAAAGCTTCAGTATAAAGCCACGAGTTCTATCCTAAGAGCTGAGGGCAGTATATGATCCCTCACTCTACCGAGAAGGATGCTTCTGGGGTGGATCAGAGTTTTACACAGTACTCAAGAGCTGCGCTGACACCGCCTGCGCGAATCCACTACTCGCCTCAATGGCAAGCCCAGACTCCCCCGGCTGCTGTGAGGAGTGCCAGAGGGGTTCGGGCAGGCCTATACCTGCGCAGGCCGACGCCAAAGCAACAACAGCAGAGGCGACCCTGCCGCAGGCAGCAGCGCCCTTACTTACGTTTTCCCTCAGCGGCCGCCCGAACCCAGGCCGTGCCGCCCCGCGCCTGCCAGCCCTCCTGCGGGGTCACCGACGGCCTCCAGGCCACGGCGGCGGGCGGGGAGATATATAGGGACACGGGCGCCTCCTGCCCCGGGAAGGGGGGTGGGGGGGGGCGGGAGCGGCCTCGCTCTCTGCCTTGCGCCATTTCGCAGAAACGATTTCGAGAGCGGCCTCGTAAACAAGCGGCGAGTCCTGGCCCGTCCCGTTCCCCACACACCCCACCACCCCCCCCGCCCCCGGCCCTGCCAGGAGGTGGCGGTCCCCACGTCACGCGCCCACACCCACCCCTGCGTCACGCACGCGAGTCCCGCGTGCCTGGCACGCGCTGGCCGCCACCCCCTGCCCACCCCTCTACACCCCGCGGCCCAGCCCGGCGGCGGCGGGTACCTGCTGGGCAACGGCTCCCACCTCCCCGCTCCCCAGGCCGCCGCCGAGCGCCAGGCAGGGCCTGCCGCCCCTCACGAACGGAGCAGCCGCGGCCCGTGCGGTGCCAGCCCGGCGGAGCGGGGAAGGGGAAGAGGAGTAGGAGGAGGAGGAGGAGGAGGAGGAGGGCGGCGGCGGCGGCGACACCGACAGGGGCGCGGAGCGGCCACCCGGGCGGCGCTACTGCGCCTGCGCCGTGCCCCGCACGCCGGAAACAGCTGAGACACGCGCCGCCTCACCCGCCGCCACAGGGAGGGGGAAGCGGGCGGTGTGGCGTAAGGCGGCCCGCAAGCCTGTGGGGCGGGGCAAGGTCACGGCCGTGGCGGCGGCGGCGCTTGCGCGGGAGCTACGGGCGGCGACGTGCGGAGCGGCACGCGGGGGGCGGGGCCGAGCCTGCATCGCCTCAGCACGGCGCGGGGCGGGTGTGGGGGTGGCCGTTGTCCCGAGTCCGGTCGGTGAGGGCGGAGCGGGTCCTACTCGGCGCTGCTCGGCGGCGCCGGGGCCTTGGTGCCGCCCCCCACCCCTCCCCGCCTCTTTCCCGGAGGCGCTGGGAGCGAGGGGGCCGTAAGGAGGAAGGGGAGGGGGGTCCCTGCCCGGCCTAGCTCTTCTCTGGCCGCGGGTGTATCCCTCCCCGCGTTTTTGAAGGAAAAATTTCTTCACTGAAAGAGTTGTCAAGCACTGGAACGGCCTGCCCAGGGAAGCGGTTGAGTCGCCATCCCTGGAGGTGTTTGGAAGATGTGTAGATGTGGTGCTGAGGGACACTGTCGTGGTGGACTCAGCAGTGTTGAGGTTAACGGTTGGACTCGATGGTCCTAAAGGTCTCTGCCAAGCAAAACGATACTATGATTCTGTTTCCCACTTAATACTCAGAGAATGATGACAAATACTGTGTTTTTCATAAGTTGGACAGGTTTGGGGGAAGCTTTGCTATTACCCAGCCAGACTTCAGAGCAGCAGCAGGCCAGTGAGCTTCCCGCCTACGCAGCCTCTCTGAAAGACAGTTTTCATAAAATTGCCTAAACTTAGGGTGATTGCGAAGGGTGGTGAACACGCCTTGTGCCTCAGCAGACTGATGAACGCCTTGCCTTGAACGTTAGGAGGATAACGTTTCATTTCTGGTTTCAGATTCCAGTCATCTGCTTCTGTTCTTTCTCACAAATTAAAAAGTAAAATTAATTTTCTTACCTGGCATTTTCCTCCCCAAAGGAAAATTTATATCCATTGCGTGTTGTAATTGCTATCACGTATTTTTTATAAATTGAACAGATTGAACTTTCTACATCTCCCAAAGCAAGGCATTCTCCAGCTCTTGAATATTTTATGAATATTAACTGAATAATTTGTAGTTCCTTTTTTGCCCTCTGTCAGTGTGGTGGGTTGACCCTGGCTGATTGCCAGGTGCCCACCAACCCACTCTATCATTCCCCTTCCGTCAACAGAATGGAAGGAGAAAAATATGATGAAAAGCTCATGGGTTGAGATGAGGACAGGGAGATCACTTACCAAGTACTGTCATGGGCAAAAGACAGACTCAGTTTGGGAAAATTAATTTAATTTATTACCAGTCAAATCAGAGTAGGGTAATGAGAAATATCTAAATCTTAAAACACCTTCCCCCACCTTCCCTCTTCCTGCGCTCAACTTCAGTCCTGGTTTTCTCTATCTCCCCCCCCGAATGGCACAGAGGGATAGGGAATGGCAGTTGTGGTCAGTTCATTGCATGTTGTCTCTGCACCTCCTTCTTCCTCACACTCTTCCCCTACTCCAGCATGTGGCCCTCCCATGGGAGACAACCCTCCATGAACTTCTCCAATGTGAGTGCTTCCCATGGGCTGTAGTTCTTCAGAAACTGCTCCACAGTGAGTCCCTTCTGTGGGGTGCAATCCTTGAGGCACAGACTGCTCCAGTGTGGGTTCTCTGCAGGGTCACAAGTCCTGTCAGCAAACCTGCTCCAGCATGGTCTCCTCTCATGGGTCCGCAGGTCCTGCAGGACCCTGCTACAGCATGGGCTCTCCACGGAGTCACAGCCTCCTTTGAGCATCCTCCTGTTCTGGCGTGGTATCCTCCATGGGCTGCAGGTGGATATCTGCTCCACCGTTAACCTCCATGGGCTGCAGGGGGACAGCCTGCCTCACCATGGTCTTCACCATGGCTGCAGGGGAATCTCTGCTGCCATGCCTGGAACACCTCCTTCTTCTCGTTATTCACTGATCTTGGTGTCTGCAGGGCTGTTTCTCTCACATATTCTCACTCCTCTCTCCCAGCTGCTGTTGCACAGCAGTTTTTTCCCCTTTCTGAGATAGGTTATCACAGGGGCGCTAACCAGTGTCACTGATGGGCTCAGCTTTGGCCAGCAGCAGGACTGTCTTGGAGACAGCTCTACCCAATATGGGGCAGCTTCTGGTGTCACAGAAGCCACCCCTGCAGCCCCCCTGCTACTAACATCTTGTTACTTAAACCCAATACAATCAAATTTTTGGACTCTTTAAAGAGTATCAAGGCAAGACTTAAAGGCAGTATGCCAGTGTTACTTCCTCAGGGAAGTACTCAGCAGTCACAAATAGCTCATGAGCCACGTATTCCCTAGGATCGCTTTGGCACAGGACAGTGGTGGTTCACACCCAGGTGCTCAGCTGTTCCCTCCTAAATGCCTTCAGAGTTGCCACTTTCTGGATTACAGTTCTGCAGGTGTGGTCTGCCTGCCTTCTCTGTAGATGACTATACATCTGGCTCTGTTATCTAGTGGTGGTTTACTTCAGGCAAATGTTTTTAAGACTTGTAGGCTATTCTTTAATTTATTGTGCCATGTCATTGTATGTGGCTAAGTTCATTTTTAAATGTATTGGCTGAAACAGTAGTGGTGCCTGCCCCAAGTTCCAGATGTAGCTAAGCAGGGAGGTTTTGCTGGCTGTTATTTTATGAGTTTCTTTAGGTAAGAGCCACTTACTGTTGTGAGAGCAACGCAGTACTGATATGTTTTAGACCATGGTAGCAGTGTTAGCTTAAGCATCTTCCCCAGCTGTGTCTGCCCTTGTGCAAGCCCCAGGACTCCTGTTTGCTTGCCAACGTGGTGAACTGAATTAGATTTCATCAGATGACTTTAAGAAGCAGTGGCACATCTGAAGCCACAGTCTGAGCTGGCTTTAAGCAGGCTAACTTGCATTCTTACGACAGCAAAGGATTAGGCAAAAACAAGACCTACAACTTCAGTAAGAAGGAAGTTTGGCCACGTTAAGCTTTGTGCTGCCAGGGCACATCCTGCCCCTCTTTGACTGGCAAATAAGGTATTGGAGGTAGGTGGCAACTGATCCCTTTTAGCTGCACAGAGTTCATTCCTAAACAGTCACACTTTCTCCCATAATCTCATTGTAAAATTCTTTTCTGTGCCCGCTCAAGTGTTTGTCTCAGCACTGGGATATGTAGAATGGTATGCCGATTCATACCATTGCTAAGGAAAAGATTCAAGAATTTCACATTTCAGGTCTAATCACAAACCCACGTGTTCTTGCCGCATTGCTCTCTCCGAAGATAAACGGACCTGTCTGATCTGACATGTTCAGAGGCCCATGATTCATGAGCTTCGCAAAACAACCACGCAACTCTCCAAAAGAGCTAAAACACACTGGACAAGTAAAGATAAATTTCTGTATTCACAGGCAGAAATTCTGCATCCGCACTTTCTCAAACATTTTGTCAATGTAGCCTTCTTTTTACTGTGGTTATGACATTAAGAAGAAATTATCTAAAATTTATTTATTTAAAAGATAGACACTTCAATCAAGCTAATTTTGTAAGATCTCTTAATAGCTGAAGATGAGCTGATTCATTCCATTTGAATAACCACCTACTTTTTAGATGAGAGTTGAATCCACCTGCAGTATTCAGAGGGTGACTAACCCAAATTACAGTAGTTTTCACATAGTATGGAAATGATCCCATTTATCACATTTTGAGATATATTTTAATTTTAATAGGATGTACATTAACTGTTTTAAAAATACTTTCATTTCAATACTTCCCATGGGAAGTCTCAAGCGAGAATTTGTTGTGATTATTGATCGGATTTTTACCAATCTCTATTAGGTTGCATACCCAGCACTCAAGGTCTGTCAGAGTGATAGTAGCCAGTTTAGGACAACACTGAAAGTAGTTTGATTTTAATGTGTGCTATCTTAATTTAAAAAATCAAAAGCTTTCAAAACATTTTCCGAATGTACATGTTCATAGATGGTTTCGTAGGTAGAATGCAAACTTTTGTAAATCAAGTCACAGATCAACAATTGTAGCAAGTCTTCCTACTGTAATGAAAGAGTTCTTTGATGTATGCGCTTTTTGTCATGTTATAGCCAAAGTATTGTAGTGTCCATACTACAAGTGAGTTAACTGTGTTCATTAATATGTATGCTATACTTTTAAATGCCATTAATTATTTCTAACATATACTTTTGTACATTTATCTTGGACTGCCACTTGGAGAGAAAGTCATAACGCGTTATGAGGCAGTTTGATAAAAATTGGATATTTACCAGAAATAATTTTCCAAAATTTGTCTTCCTAGAGTTCTCTTTCTTGAGCTGTGAAATATGAAAGTTTTCTATTTTCTTACGCTCTCCTTCACTATCAAAGGTGGTGCAGATATACTGAAATTATTTAATTCTGGATCTCCTTACAAAATTAAGCCTTACTTTTTATTGCTATTCCAGTTGCAGAGTTCAGTGACTCAGATGACTTAAACCTGAATAGAACAACTTCCAGGGGTGAAATATTAATTCTGGGAAAATAGTTTTGCATATACTTTCACTGTACATTTGATACGAAGGTATTACATGAATAGCATTTGAGTACATGCAGGCAGGGGTTTTCCTTTTCCTTGCCATATTGATTATGGATGGTATCCTGGAAACACAGCACTGTCACCCAAGAGGCTCAAACGCATTAGAAAAAAACAAGTATTTCAAAACATTATGACAAATTAACATACATAGGTAGCATAGTATTCTGCTAATAAGAGATAATTGCTTAAATCTAACATAATCAATTAAGCCTTAGGGAAGATGCTGTTTTCTATTTTCCTCAACATCGTATGACATAGCCAGAAGCTGTGTAGTGCTCCCAAGTATTTTAAGCTTTGTAAATGTGGAACACGGGTATTCTGCCTCTTAACACTAGATGGCAGACAAAAATGGGAAAACATTTCCTTGTTTTCAGCAATAGAATATTGAAAAATTAATTTACAACTTGAATGAACATTCACTGAAAGTTCTCAAAATAATAAGAATGAAGACCACTGGACAAACACAAAATATCACGCTTATGATAGCATGGATACTTTCTGCAGCCTTTCATTTCGCTGTGGTTTTTGGCACAAATACTGCAAATAATCAAGTGGAACGTTTCTACATTATTTTCTTATTGCTTTTTTATCTCCGTTACTTCCCTTCAATATTTTGCTATTGTAAAAGAACTAAAAATTCTTGAAGCCTTAGAAAGGCTTAAACAACTCAAATATAGAAGAGAAACTTTCAGAGAAAAGTGGCCTTGCAGGCAATACATTGCAACTGCTCCATATCTGCCTTACATCACTTATCTAAAGTAACCAGGATGCTTTGGTCCTTATTGTCATTGAATCTGACAAAATAATATGGAACTAACTCATTTGCTAAGGAGGCAACTGATTTTCATAGAATATTATATATTGTTGTACTAAACATTATGTAATCAGTTCACTTAGCAGCCAGTGAATATTTTGGGTTGTTACCCCATTCCTCTCCCAGGTACATCTTCCAAAAGAAGTGCAGCAGGAGCGTTAGAATCCCCGAGGGTACATCCACATGCAATCACACATTAAAACATCAGTTCATTTAGCAGTGGCACCACACTAATGTGACTGCTTGCAGGATTTGAGCTACTGTCTGCACCACAGATGGGGCAGTTGCTCTCCGTGCATGCACGAGGTGCTGTTAGTTAACAAGACAGTATGGGACTGCTGCACAAAAACCTGCTTTGCATTGCCTATTATGTATTGATGTGTAGTGCATTTATACGACTGATAACCAGCACAGACTTCATTGCTATTAAACCATGATGTGCAATATACAGTACTAGAACAGTAACAGGTTGCACTAAATGCCACCTGATCTTTCCCTCTCTGTGCTGCTACTGTGGCTGCCCAGACTCTAAGCCAGCCTGGCTATTTGTATACTTATATAAATATTTCTATTTTTTTATATCTATTTATGTATTTATTTATAGTGCTGCACTGTGCAGTGCTGGCAGCCTTATGGTCAGAAAGACCCAAGTTTTCCCATGGTGTCTTTCCTGTTAAGGTTGTTCCAAACGAGAAAAGTAAGTGGACTGGAACAGAAGGGTAAATGAAAGAGTATATATGACTTTTCTGCCTTGTGGTTAGGAAGTCATCTACAAGGATGGCCATAGCTTCTGGTCTTGGTTCCTCAGATACTCTCATTATGCAATAGCTTTTGGTACAAAATGCATATACAGGAACAAACAGCAGACTGGCATTCCCCTTCCCATGGGAGTGCTTTAGTCATAAGAAGACAACGTTATGTCCCCTTTTCCAGGGTGTCTTCTTGGTTCCATAAATCTTCAATTCTTTTCTGCATAGTCACCTAGTTTCAACAAGAGGAGAAAGGATTTTCCATTCTGCCTTGCCAATAAATTGGCAAACAGTAAATTCTCTTGGGGAATCAGAAATGTGTATTTAAAACTTCTGAGGCTGAAAATAGCACTGAACCTATTTTCTTTTGTCACCTGGTTAAATATTCTATTCAGAATAGTGTTATACTAGATATTGTCAACGAACTTCTTCCTGTTCGTCTTCCTTCCTATTCCTGCTCCTCCTCCTCTTCCTGCCCAGGGATCTCCCATTTTCTCACCCCATTTGAAAGAACTGGGCAAGTCCCAGCCTGTTTCTTGAAGGAATGGTTGTAAGGTGCCTTTAGGGTTGCAGGCTCTGTATTTTGAATGGGTAAAGGTACCTGACTCTCGTTCGGAGTTAAGACTCTAGACTAGAAACTGGATCTGGGATTTAGCTATGCTCCCCTCTGTTCATTTTCCTGCTTTGCTAAGTCCAAGCGGTTTCCTGCTTCCCACACAATGTAAAGGTGCCTGGATCCCTAAATCAGGGTTCTGTATTCTGCTTAGGGAATTGGTAGCTGAAGTCTTTTACACAGCTTATCTTGATTTCCTGTGCCTCCACAGTTCATAGTCAATGGTCTCTGGCCTTGATCAGCACTTTTGTGCATTCTAGAAATCTAGGTGCTAAAAACAAGAGTGGACTAATCAAATTATTATATAGTGATTATGAGTAATGCAGCTGATTACTTAGAATTTGAAATTAAGACTCATGCTAGATGTTGTATTACAATTCCTTTTCAGCCCCCTGTGATTAATTTAATAGTCATTCTGTTGTCTTTTAGCACTCAAGAACTGATAGATGTTTTGTTCTTGCAGCGTCTGGTTGAGAGTACGATCGTGCAAGTGCCAAAGTTCTTGGCATGAATGGAAGGAGGTCAAAACGCGCAGTCTCTTTAGGTCCACCGGAGTTAGTTCACTCTCCTCATTGTTTGCAATTGCTTATTCGGTATCGTCGGAGAAACCGAGTCATTGCTATTTACTTTTAATTAAAACATTGAAATATGCTGACCTTTACACCAGACCTTGAGGTATTATGCTAGGTTCCATCTTAGCATTTTTTGCTTTATTAAAAAACTCTGTTTATAGCTTCTCATCTGTGGAAAAAGTGTTTTGTCATTCTTCTTCAAAAACAGTCCATCATAGTTTCTTCTGCTGAAGTTACACATTATTTCTCCGTTTTTGTTTGCTCTATCGAGCCTCAGTGAGGCTCCTTATCCATCAGTTGTTTTCCACAGCCCTAGTGGCAGGTGAGCTGGCAGGCTATTTAGTGTCCTAATAGAGAATCCAGACTGTCTGGAATGCTGCAAATGAAAAAGCTACTTTTTGGCAGAAGCGTATATACCTGATTTATAATGATTTATTTCTATCTCAACTTAAAGTAGCCTGATGAAAATCATAGGAGTACCAGTAAAAGCTCAGGATTGTCCAGGTAAACAGTATTTATTAAAGTTGCACAAAATTTTAAAGCAGCAATGGGAAAAAGGCATTATTTAGAGAATGATTTACAAGTTGTGGAAGATAATTCTACCACCATAATTCAAGTACATGAATTAAGCAAACCAGTTCCAGTCTTTGGGCTGAGCGGGACTCAGTCGCTGCTCTCAGTAACGTCTCTGAAATCAGAAACATGCCCAAAGAATGAGGTCAGTGCTGGTGAATAATAAAGCTTTTACTAAAACAGGTTAAAAAGTTATTCTTTCAGACATAATCTCCTTAGGGATTAAAAAAAGGCACGTAGTAATGTACGTAGTTAGTGGTACTGTTTTATGATGAGTACCTAAGACATGCCCAGTTACGAGTCACAGGGGGCCCATACCCATTGTTTTTTTCTCTGGCTTTAATGCCTGTGGCTAATTCCTACTGAAGGATGCACTTAATTTAGGAAGGTCTTGTTCCAAAATATTGCCTAACAGTAAGTATGGTAGGTTGATGTGTTGCAGTCCTACTTTTTAAGGGTATAAAGCTGAAGTTGTTGTTATGTAGCTTTCAGTCTTACTAAAGGAACTTCCCCTTCCTTTAAATACACAGTTAACCTACTCATCTGGGAAGTGAACATAGTTTCACAGAAAGTGAAAGGCATCCAGGTTCTCTGTGTGTGTGTGTGTGTGTGTGTGTGTGTGTGTGTGCGCGCGTGTGGGGGAGCAGCTTTTGCACACACACCCCCCCACCCCCCCACACACCATAGGCATGTGCACAACTAATGGGTACATCCTCTTTGAAGGGTTTAAATTCTGCATTTGGTATATAAACATGATTAGCAGGACAGAACGTTGTTCTGTGTTCATTATGATGTCAATTTGAAAAGTTAAGGGTAGTTTGTAATGTGTCTGGACTGGAAATTGATGAGATTATGGGTTGTCCTGACATTTTCTCATAGTTTTTTGGCTTCCCTAAAGGTTTTCCTTCCTGCCCAAAAGGGGTTTTGTCCAAGTCAAAGCTTAACTCTTTTTGAGGAATGGAGTTATTGACACTATTCATCATTTTGTGTCTTCTCGTGTTGTGACAAGAGTGTAGTAGCTGCTTACATTGCATGACTGTATATATGCTCTCTGCAATACTGTCTGCAATACATTTTTCCCCTGTCTTTTGTTGGCACATTGGCTTTAGCTGTTGCATTTGAGGCTGCATTAGTTCCATAGACCCTCTCTGTTAACTTTCTAACTATATAGTGTTGGACTGAATCATTAAGTCTGGTCTAAAGAACTTAGTATGTTAATATAACTATTGAATTAGCAGTGGGATTTGGTTTTTTTTTTTAAAGAAACTAGAACTGTAGGAGCTTGTACCAGTACAGTGGCAAAAAGGTGTGCATAATTTTAGTCCAGTAAAGATGATTTACAGTGAAGTAGTTTGTCCACTGCATTCTGGAAATAAGCAATATTTTAATACTGAAAAATATGAATCTACCTTGCTGTAAATGCATCTGTGGTACAGGCTAAATCCTTGAACAGTACTCATGTGTAACTTTCAGTAATCTCCTGTATGAAAGAATCCATTTGCTACCCATTATACTACTTCCAAAAGGAGTTATTGTTACATTTCATGCTACTGGTATGTATTTACATTACTTAATACATCTCAAACATACTGTCTATCAGTAGGGCAATTTCAATGCAATACTATTTAACCAATGCAATACTATTTAACTCTTTTTATCTACCCTAGAATATATTACTAAGTAAATGTTTTATATAAAAATATATTAAAAAGTAAATTTTTCTACCATCTTCGTGATAACTGAATCCTTTACTGCACACTCTAGTTCTTCCCATCCTATACAGTCTATGGTAGCTGGGTTTTATATTTTAATGTTTGAAAATAAATAGAATCACATCAGCACTAAGGAAATAATTTTTGGTTTCTCTAAAGTCCTCTAGAGATGTAGCCAACCATGTGAAAATTTGCTTTTCTTAATTAATTGGTTTCCATGACTTGACAAGTGCAGGAGCAATAATCTACTAGCTCTTCAGATCTACAGAATCTGACAGAGAAAAGAGACAGACCTGGGTTTCTTAAATCAAAAGCAGAGAGCAGTATTTTCCACTTGATCTTTTCTTAAATAGGAACTTTTTAGAATTTGTTTATGCATTCCCAAGTAAAAGAGTGCAAACCTATTATCCTCCCAAGTTGTATTTAATAAGTAATGTCTGTCATGAGATGAAACAGTTTCTGGTTTTTAGAAGTTGGTGGGGGGCTTTTAACACTAAAATACATGTATTTCTGCTTCAGAATATATTCCTTGCCTGGCGCGGTAAAAAGCATCTGCAATGCACTGCAATTCATGCCATTTTTGGAAGACAAAGATTGTTTAGTCTGGCAAAGATTTGGTTAAGGAGTAATCTAATACCAGCCTGTAAGTACTTTAAGGGCAGCTATGGAGTTAATGGAACCAAATTCTTCTGAGTGGTGTTGGGTGATCTAATAGGGGACAATGGCTACTGTGGGAGGTTCTGAAGGCTCATTAAGGAGTAATTCTTCACCAAGAGCACTAGAACAGGCTGCCCAGAGAGGTGGAATTTCCATACTTGAAGGATTTCAAGACCTGACTGGACAAAGCTATGTCTAACCTGATGGTGACAGTCCCACTTCGATAGGTAGTTACGCTCTGGAGGAAGACCTCAAGATGCCCCTTCCAACCAATATTTCTATGATTCAGTGATTCTGTGATTAAGGTGCTCAGGCTAGTATTGTTAGTATTGTTGCCACAGGCAAAATTGTGGCTGAGGTTTGCCTAAAACCTAGCTTTGAAAATATCTCCTTGAACAACAAAGTGATTTGGAATGATTACCCAGCTACAGGTACAGAAAAAATTCTTACCTGATTTATATCCTGTATAGCCTCAGTAAATTCAAATGGACTACTTGACAGTACCACAGATTGAGAGTATCAGATGCCAGAGGACGGACGAAGGAATTATTAATTGCATAATGTTGGAATTTTGCAAATTGCAACAATCACAACAAGCTAGGCAATTTCTCATCATCCAAGATAATATTTAAAAAATAATACACTGAAGAAACAGCATGGAACATTTTAGAAAGTTAAATTGTTCCACAATCCTAGCACAACAATAGGGTAAAGCCTAAATGAATCTTGGACCATCTCAGTATACCTTAGGGCAAGTCAAACAGTACTCTGTACCTACATTTAGGCACCCAACTGAAGCCTTGATTCCCTTTGGATGTGATAGGAGTTGACACACATGGCTCACACGTAATCCATATGTCGAGGGAATTTCCCTCTGGTTATTCCCCTCTACTCAGCAGTTGTTATCCCGCGTCTCTAATACTGCCTCTGGCTGTGGAGCCCCTGTACAGGAAAGGTGTGATGAGCTTGAGTGAGCTCAGCAACAGGGCTGTGAAGATGATCGATGGGCTGGAAGATGGAACCTGTTGGGGGAGACTGAGTGAGCCGGGTTTATGCATTGCACCAGCAGGGTGCAACAGTAAAATAGCTGTTTTCGTAAGATAAGGTAAAACCAGGAATGTAGATAGCAAGGAAATCTTAGGTCCCTTCTGATGCTGGAAACCCCACTTTTGTGCAGCATCGGACAGACACCAGATAGATCTTCTGCTGGCACACTGCACACTGCACTCCTGTGGAGGGGTTCCCCTCCCACACTGTGGAGCCTTTTATTTTGTGCAGCACACAGTCATATATCTTCTCCTGACAGGCTAGGGTGTCATTTCTGTCATACCATTCACCAGCGCACAGTACAGGCTTAAAGTACAAGGCTGAGGAGAGCAGACATGTCCTGTTCAAGATCACTAACTCCTTGAATGCATCTTCTGTGAGTCTCCAAATACAGCTTGTTCAGCCTGGAGAAGAGATGGCTTCAGGGTCTAACAATGCCGTGGTACCTATGGGGAGGCTGGCAAGAGGTCCGAGTCAGGCTCTTAACTGAGGTGACGGCAGAAGAATAAGAGATGGTGGTCGAGATCGGGGGGAGGGTCTGGGGGCATATAGGGAAGCTTTTCCACAATGAAAATATTTAAGCGTTTGCAACTGGTTACCCAGGGAAGTTGTGGGGTCTCTGCTTTTGGAGGTTTTCAAGACCTGGTGGGACATACTCTTAAGTAAACTGGCCTGAATTCAGTGTTGTCCCTGCTTTGAGCAGCTGTGTGATTCTGTAATTCTAAGCAGACACCTAAATTTAAGTCTTAATCCATGAGCTGTATCCCTCCCAACTAGCTAATCAACAAACATTAGATGAGAGCCCACACTGAGAAATTCAGCAGAAGTTAATTAAAATGTGCCTTCCCACACTACTGAAAGTAAATAATTTAGGAAAAGAATTTAACTTGGACAGATATGGTTTGGAATGAAGCAAAGCTGGGCAACAGGAGGACACTATTGGAGTAAAAGAACAGCTAAGACTACTTAAACATTTTCATCTGTTATCCTGTTTTTCTTTTCTCAGTGAGTTATATTCCCAGAGTGGATTCAATTTCAGTATAACGTTATCCTGAACGTCTGCTAGCGTGGATGAAAAAGATGGAAAGGGCACAATTATAAAGTTACGAAACCATTAACATATATTGAACTGATTATATGCAAGATGGAGTCTTACATCACTAGGACAACTTGTACAAGGAGGGCCACCTCCCTTTTTATAAACATGGCAAAGGCTACTGGTTGCAGAGCGTGCCTGCCCTTTAACCTATGTCTACATGCTGGGCCTGACACCTTAATTATAGCGTGTCTGCTGCCCAGACAGTGTGTGCTGCGTGTGTGTGTGCGCTTAGGAAGAGTTGCCTGTTTCCAAGGATCTTGTTTAACTATTCTGGGTGTAGGTGCTAAAACACATTTGCCTGAAATACATGTCTACCCATACATTATGTGCTGTGAAAATCATACGAATCTATGCTTCTGGTACTATATTCCGGTTAGTCTTCCAATAGTGTCCCAGAAGTGGCTTGTGTTGCATATTCTGGTCTTTTTACATATAATTCCTTGATCGTCTTTCAGATCATGAAATGTAAGTTTATCTTCCATGTCTGACCCTGGGCTTCGTTTTCTGTTCATCATGTTCCTGTTTCAACCCTCTTAGTCCTAGCTCTGCCTAGATGTAGATGGCTACCCAGTATCCTGCTAGAAGAATAAAGATCCCACCTGGCTTTTTGTTAACTCATGGAGTGAGGATGGTCAAAGTAAATGATTTTGGAGCATACACTTGAAATTTTGTTTCCATCTGAAGGCAGAACTGGAGATCAGCCAGCCTGCTCTGCAGTGCAGTGTTTGCCATCAGCACAATTGCCAGGGATTCGTGGTCTGCGGCCAATTCAGTTATTCTTCTGGAAGTTGCTGGGTGAAGGGAGGGCGAGGGTAAAGGCAAAACCATTTGTTCCTTTATGGTCTTGCCGTGCTGTTTCCCACTAATTGAGATAGATTCCAAACTGGGGGGAAAACTGAAAGGAAACAACCTCAGGGATCCAAATTTCCTACAAATAGGCTTCCATTTAGGAAAAAAATTATCAGGTATATTAGATTAAGTTGTCGTGATTCATACTCTTTGCAACATGGTCATGGAGAAAAGCTGTTGTAGGCTCAGGCAGCTGCAACAGCGTTCAGCCAAATCTGGATTGTGGATACTTATAGCTGCTGTGGGTGGCAAAGTTTCCTGAGGTTGTTCAGCTTGTCTGTTCTTGCTTGTCTTACCCTTGCTTGAGATGCCAACATCAGTCCCATGCTGGGATGGAAGGGGAAACGAGGGAGAGAAAAGTGATCAGGCTGTTTTTATAAACCGTTGTAGTCTCTCTCAGCATCCTGTTTATGAATTTTGCCCTTCCCCTGTCTGGTAATACATGAAAACATTTAGTGCCAAAGAGATGGTAGTGTGTTTACAAGATTTCTCAGCTGGTTTCATAACATAGTCATGATCACAGTGATTAATCAGTGTAGGTGCAGTATTATGTACTATACATGCAGCATGGACATACTTTTAACCTTATCATTTTCCTCTTCAGAAAGACTTCAAATGACCAGTCTCCCGACTGTAACCAAAAGGATATGACGGCTCTAACTTCAGGCAAGATTGCATACAATTATGTGTTATCTTTCATATTAAATAAATTCATTTTATTAAATCCGTCTTTTGTGATTAAGAGGGCAGACTGAGGGAGAAAAAATAGAATTAAATCTATTGCTCTTCTTGTCTGCCACTAACAATACACAAAAGTCATACTGGAAGATCGAAGAACAATGAAATTCTTGTGGTCGTGATACAACTTGCTCCACAAAATCAAAAGGATTAGGTACAGAAAAATGACGTTCCAGCCTTTAGCGCTATAGTAAAATAGAGACCCTTGGAAATTGTTTCATTGTAGAGACCTTTTGCTGAGTTGGATTTCCCACTGAATTTTCACTTATTTTTCTGTTAAATTCTCAGTAGACTCACAGTCCCATTAAAGTAATTTATTTCACATGTGTTATTTTTCATTTTGCTGAGAAAAAACCTTTAAGTCTTGACCCCATCTTGCAATAAAAAGATTATTTTTAGGGCAGTTAAAATATATTATTTTTTTTTCAGAATCAGGTGACTCGAAAAAAGAGAAGGGGAAAAAAAAAAGCTATGGAAAAAATGCACTACTTTGTCTCTGCTGCATTTAGGATGTGGTCATGCCCCAGGAGCCTAGAGAATTGCAGCTACGATGCGCCTGGGCTCAGGGGCCCAACTTTCCATCTATGTGTAAACATTCCTCCCGCTTCAGCCCAAGCATGCACTTCTGGTTTGCGTAAAAAAAATATTTGCAAGACCTCTCCCGAGTAAGATCATTTAAGTATGATTTTGGCCACAGCTATTTACAAGTTCGGGCTTTGACTGAAGTGAGTAATTGAATTACGTTGAGCCTCTGAAGTTTGCCTTTTATTTATATATTTCCCCCAATTGTGTGGCTCGGTCTGCCATTGGCTGCGGTCCCTGCAGCCTACCCGAGGGCTCTGCAGTTACATAAGGCTCTGCTGGGAGCCTATATAAAGCCTTCTTGCACGCCGGCAAGAGGCAGAATTTTATCAAGATCCAGGTCCCACTGCTTTAGTTCGCACAAGCAGGAGGAGATTTGCTCGAAGATAGACCGAAACCTGAACCCGGGCTGGTTTGTTTGCTAGCCGGTACTTCACAGCTGTCAACCCGAGTCGCAAGTAGCAGCTACTGTAAGTGGCTTCTGTGCACTATGAAGAATTTTTCATTTCCTATGCAGGATAACACACATCAGACCGAGAGTCCTTCTCCTCACAGATTCCTGAGTTTGACAAATCAGTCAGATCCTGGTGGAAGACCAGAAAGAGATGAGCAATTAGCTCAGGTAGAGATTGCTGTACTGGGGGTCATATTTCTGACAGCGTCTGTGGGCAATTTTATTCTCATACTGGTGCTGTGGCGAAGAAGAAAGAAGCTCTCTAGGATGTATGTATTCATGCTTCACCTCAGCATTGCTGACTTAGTGGTAGCCTTTTTTCAAGTGCTGCCTCAACTCATATGGGACATTACAGACGTTTTCATAGGGCCAGATTTCTTGTGCAGAATTATCAAGTATCTACAATTGCTGGGCATGTTTGCCTCCACTTATATGATAGTAGTCATGACAGTGGACAGATATCAAGCAGTGTGCTACCCTATGGTCACTTTCCAAAAGAAGAGAGCTCTCTGGAACATCCCCATTTGCACCAGCTGGTCTATATCACTGATTCTTAGCCTACCCCAGGTATTTATCTTTTCTAAGACTGAAATATCTCCAGGTATCTTTGAGTGTTGGGGTGAATTTATTCAGCCGTGGGGCCCGAGGGCATATGTGACTTGGATTTTTGTAGTTATATTCTTCATTCCCTCAGCCATCCTTATCACGTGCCAGGTTAAGATTTGCAAAATAATCAAAAGAAATATATATGTGAAAAACCAGAATGAATACGAAGTAACAAATCAGAAGCAAGTCCTGCCATCCCGAGCGAGCAGTGTGAACTGTATTTCAAAGGCTATGATCAAGACTGTAAAAATGACAGTGGTGACAGTTGTTGCGTATGTTCTCTGTTGGTCACCTTTCTTCATTGCACAGCTGTGGTCTGTGTGGTTCCCCAGTGTCGTGACTGAAGGTAAGATACTCTCCATCCTCATTCATAACTTCATAATGAGCTAGCACGTTGCTCTATTGCTTTATATTTGCACTTTGCTTTTGTGTAAAAGTTACACGTGATCATTTGAGTATGATTAAAAAGAAAATCCTGGATTCATTATCTGCTTTATTTAATTAGGTACAGAAAACGTCATGTGTTCTGTGATCAAAACATGATATAAATGTGTATTTTGTGTGTGTGTGTGTATCTTTTGAGTGATTAATGATTTAAAGATTAATAAACAGCACAGGGAAAAGTATCATCTGCTCCGGCAAAGGTTCAGACTTTCAGAGATTTTAGATATTATAGGAGCAGTATTTTGGGTTCTTGAGGTGAAAAGGCATAATTAACTCTTCAAAGTAAAAAAGGGAAAGATTTCTTATTTACTAGATAGAACAGTGATGTTACAAGACATCTGGATTTTTTTTTTTTAATATTGAAAACATATTGATGAAATCTCTATAGTGCACTATGAAACAATTAAAGTTGTGAAACAGCTGCTTATAAAGCACAAAAAGCAAGCCCGAGAAAGATATCAAAGAACACCATGTTGTAAACAAAATTAATCTTGTCAAACTTTTACTGTTGCCTCTTTGTGAAAGGCAGACTCTGTATGTGACTTTATTTAAGTTCACCTATTCTAAACTCAAAGACATAAACCAAAGGAGAAGAAAACGATAATAGCTGTCTCATGAAAAGAGAGCATCTGATCTTTGTTTTAAGAATTCTTTCTGTCAGTGTAAATTTGAGTCTTACTGTACATATATTGATATCAGTATCTATATTTGTATTTATCCATATCTGTATAGCAGGTTAGAAATTGATTTTAAATTTAATGCAGCTGCATCAAAAAAAGAGCTATATGGAACTGTTTAACTCTGAAATGCATACAATAGAGTGTGCTTCATACCTTCAACAATTACAAATTTTATGGAATATCCTACTATAATATGTAAGCAGGTACACCAGAAAGCAGCAGGCTGTGAAAATGTTGCATATTTGTAGGAGTGCTTTATTTACTCCGTTATTCCTTTAACTATTTCCTTCTAGGTTCGGCATTCACTATTATCATGCTCCTTGGCAATTTAAATAGTTGCACCAACCCATGGATTTACATGTATTTTTGTGGCCACATTCCATATTGCGCAAATAAGCAGCTGGAGAACACCTCGGCTCAAGAGGAATCAGTGATCACGGGGAGCATTCATCTCGGAGACAGAGACCCTGAGGAAAACAGTACCTCTGCATAAATGTTGAATGCTTTTTGTTGTTTTGTTATATTTGCTATGTTTGCAAGACATATCGGTATTTTACCACTGTCCCTTGTTTTGTGGAAAAGGAAGCTGGAAAGGTGTCTTTTGTTGTATAAATATATTTCTCTGCAGTTCTGTAGCGTATACAGGAAGTTTCTGTGTTGTGCAAGCCCGGCTCGGTGCTTCCATCACGACTGTGTTATCAGAATGAATTCTTCTGAAGACTGGCAAAGATACATAAAAGTATCTTAGGTATTTTTCATCCTTAAGTACTTTCTCTTCTGTGATTCTCTGTGATTCCAGATTTCTACGTAGTAAAATTTCACAACTAACTGGTCCAAGAAATTGAAACATAATTGGAAAAGTATCAGACGTAATTAGACTTGAATATGTGTTCAAATCAAACCATGAATTGTTCATCATTCTGGTGTGATTGGGGGACCGTCTGACAAATCTTGAGAAGGCAGCAGAAAGTCAGAAAAATCCATTACCAGCTATGATTAGTACCTGTTTTAAATTAACTCCTTATGCACTTTTATAAAATGCCTAGCAGCTTAGTATCATTTTCAAAAAAGAATTCAGTGTCCTTGTGACACTGCACACATACTTGAGTTTCAGGTGCCATCGTGGATCGCAGGAGGTCGGCAGCATAGTAGCAGTCCAGGTTTGTGGCTTCACACCATAGGATTTGATCTTCCATGCATTTGCTGATGTGCAAGCAGTTAACTGAAATTCCCCAGGCATACAGACACATGTATACATACTTTAAATAACAACAGGCACTGGGAATGTACACTTTGATTTGGTATTCAGACCTATTTTTTCTAGCATGCAATTTATTGACAGAGTGTGCTTAGAACCCCTTCAGGTTCAAATTCAATTATTTCCCCTTCGTGGTAAAAATAAATCTGCGTATCTTTATCTCAGGATGCCATTTGCTTGCTAGTTTGTAGGTGGTTTGTGCAGGTAGCTATTTATTCCCCTTTCAGTGTCTGCAATCTAATCAGAGTATGGAAGGAATGTCAGCAGGACTCTTTCAGGTGAGAATAGAGCTGCATTCACAGAGATTCTTGGTGATACTTGCATATCATCTGCCTACGTTATACCGTGTTTCATCAGTGCTATTCATGTTTCATTTTTATGAGTGCTAGCAATCTCAAATTTCAATGGAAAAGCTATAAAAGTGGGATTTTTTTAATAGTCTCTAAATTGTACTCAAAGAAATATTGATTTAAACTAAATACGGATTGAATTGTGAGAAGTGCTGCTGTATAATGAATAGTTACACGTCAGGTTAATGTGTGGTGATATAACTGAATATTCTATAATTTCTATTTCCTGTATAGTTAGACCAGATATGGGGCACAAACAAAATATTTCTCTTCTTTATGATGGGAAAAGCTAGTGTCCCAGTTCAACTGGTGAGAAGAACAGGTGTCCAGCAAGTAGGAAGAGGGGGAAGGTAGATGAAGCTAGTACCAGAACCAGACAAGAATGGGAAGTCTGTATGAAGTGTCTTATTATAATTGCAACTCGTACTTTTTTCTTGCT
The DNA here is from genome assembly GCF_965231255.1 of Vanellus vanellus. NCBI lineage: Eukaryota > Metazoa > Chordata > Aves > Charadriiformes > Charadriidae > Vanellus > Vanellus vanellus. The sequence continues at coordinate 32,153,584 of NC_138905.1, read as the reverse complement.
GTGTTTTTTTTTTTTTCCCTCTCTTCAATTAATATTTGTTAATTCTACCCCACAACATGTCCCCAGTTAGAGCAATTCTGTAATTCAAATGACAGTGTCCGTGTCTGGGGTATGAACATCCAAGATACAATCTATACTATTAATAGGATATTTGTTGTATTCTGCCATTGACTTTCTAAGACTTTCATTCAAATTAGCTCTCAGTTAGGTTCTCCCTTATGACTTAATCCAGTGGTAAATGGTGGGTTTTTTTTTTGTTTTTCTACTTTGTTTGTTTGCAGTTAGTTACATAGTAAATACGCAGTGTTGAAGGAAACTGTAAATGGAAATGCTTGAAGGAATTACCTGTGTCATTGTACTGCTGGATTTGCAGCAAAATACACCGAAAGCCTCAAGAGGTATACATTTGCAAGGAAAACAGGCATTCAAATGATATGCAAATAGTCATCCACGTCCAAAACTGACATAAGTCACAGCACTGCTCAGGGAGCGCCACGGAGCCCTGCCATTTCACACCACCTGATCTGGCCTCTGATATTTAAAAAGTGTAACTTTTACTAGTTACATTTCTGCATTGTTCATATATTTGTTACTAGCTCTATAAATAATATGGTAGAGCTTGATTTCTCAAATAACAGTAGCTCAATGAGTTCTTTAAAAGTCTGAGAGCAATATTAACTGTCCATATTTCAGATGTGTTGATCATGTAGTGAATGAAATATCAGAACTTAAGTTCAATAATGAATGCTCACTATCTGTAATGTTCGGAACAATGGTATTTTCGTCTCTCTAGTGCTGTCCTTATGATTTTTTCATTTTCTTTCCACTGAGATCAGTTCTGCTGTTAAGAAGAAAAATAAAGGTTACTGTACTATGGTGTTGAACTAAAGGCACTTGTAGTTTCGGTCCATCCAGAAGGTATTTGAAAGGCAGGTATTCCTGCTTTTTTTTTCTGGCAAAGTGGATTGGGCTGTGTTTTCCCTGTTTCTCTCCCCTTCCCTGGAGATTTTCATCCGCCTGGATGCAGTCCTGAGTAATGTGCTCTAGGCAATCCTGCTTTAGCAGGGGAGTTGGACTAGATGATCTCTAGAGGTCCCTTCCAACTCTGATAATTCTGTGATTCTGTGATTCTGTGATTCCAGATGTAAGTCATTATCCTGCATGGACTGCCCTGCCTGCCCCCTGGGCAGCACTGACTCCTGACAAACACACTTGATGGGGATTTTGCTTCTGGTCTGTGTTTTTTGTCAAAACTCACTTACAAATGATGGAAAATTCATTTTGATGACTTTTTTTTTTTTTTTCTAATAAAGTATCCTTTACAGGTCTTTTCTTATTTCTCAAAGAAAAAGACATTTTAAAATATAATGAATTTTTTCTCTTTGTAAATATGGCCATTATTTTTCTTGGGAGCTCTAGTTTGAACATCTTGTGCCCTTGTTTTCCTCTGTATTTTGATTCTTCAGCTGGATTATATTCCAATTCACTGTCACTTAGATTTCCAATAGGCATTACAGTGTCTCATTAAGAGGGATGACTGTGAGACATCCCTGTGGTCTGGCCAAGGTGTTTGATCCATATGGGAGAGTCAGAAACTTGAACATACAAGTCCCAGGAGGCACTGTGGAAGGCATGTGAAAATGAAAAAAATCCAATTATCAGATGAAAGCCTTCCTCATCAATGCCTAGATTATTTTTTCTCACACGAATAATTTCTGAGTGGAAAAATACATAGAGTATAAGTTCACACTCTTGAAGTGAATGGCTATGTTGTTGATACTGGCACTGCAATGTAGTTTCTGGTTATCTGGTGGGTTGTTTTTTTTTTAATTTCCAGGGTTTCATTACCAGTTGGGAAAGGCAGAGTTCAGTAAAAGGAATTAGGTTTTTAAAAACTATTTGTTTATGTTTTGCAGTATAGATAAGAAGAATCAAAGACAATGTAATCTATCAATTCTGTATAGATTTATTACAGAAAAAAAAAACCAACCAAACCCCTAGTAGAATGAAAGGAAAATCCCAACATGTGTTTTGCATTCTTTACAGTGTATTTTGATAATTCTGTTATTCTACAGGACTGCTGCTGTATTTTTGTAGTCAGTCCCAGTTCAGATACTTGTAAATGGTGAATACTGAAGCCAGAGGTGTCAGGTGATAATCTCTTTAATGAAATGATGCTGGCAAATTTTAAAGACGGGGCCAAACTCATGTCCTGCCAATTTCACTTTGATCACTTTCTTCTGACAATGGTAACTGGTTATCGGGTCGAATAAACTCCGTGACATGGAGACCCAAGTTGGAACTAGCGGAGTTTATTATGTGAGGCAGACATGGCATGCAGACATGGCTGTATTGTCTAGTTCCCAAACACATGGCCAGGCTAAAAGTATCCTCAAGGGCTTGTGAATGTAAGCTATTCTTGGCTGAAGAGTATCATGAGCAGAAAAAGGCAAAGCATGATGATCCAGCAACTCAGTTCTTTCGGACAAATCCAGTCTGGGTTGGATTCCTCAGAGAAAAAAAAAAAAAAAGCAAAAAAAGATGCCTGAATGCCCTGGGTATCTACAGGAAGCCTCCATGACTGTGAACCAGATGATTCATACATGCAGAAAAACAGGATTGCAAAGGAAAACAGTTAAAATGGTAATTGTATTGCTTACAGTAAGGCAGTCATAAATAATTTATTTACTGCTGTATTAGCTGATCCGTATATATTTGAATTGAAAGGAAATCACACAGACAGAAAATCAGAAATGAAAGCTGATGTGATTTGTGCTACTACATCAAAACTCCAACTGCCATGCCAAAATCCACCTCTTCAGTACTATGTGTGCCAACCCCAGGCCCTCTATGTTCTCATGGTCCCAGGTAGGGCCTCTTGCTCTGCAGTACAGTTCCCAAACTCTGCCCACCCTAATCTCTTGCAGAGGTACCCCAGGTTGTCTTCATTTTGCATCTCTGAAACAAAAGGCTAGAAGCCTTTTGTTTATATATTATATATTTATAGTTATAGTTATTTATATATTATATTACATATATATTATATTATATACTACCCAAATTTTAGCAACAAATCTCCTGAATTCTGGGTTGACAACACAGGAATCAGTAGGACCTTGTGGAGGAAACATTTCAATACCATCTGGGAAAGAAGTTTGAAAAATGCCAAACAAAACCATATGACCTTGAAGATCTGCGTAAATGATGTCTGAGGAGTTGGATACAACTAGAGCCAGACATCACCTTACATCCCAGTGACCCCTTTTCAAGAGAATTGATGCAGTAACAGATATCAAAGCCACATACAAGAAAGACTTGTTTTTATTGTCATCATCGTCGTTATCATCATCATTATTATTATTTAACTGAAATCAACATATAACCTACAGTAAGTTTTAAAACAAAACATAAACTTGGCACAGTGCAACATACAGAGACCAGTGCTGAAGCTGAAATAATATAAAAGGCATGATTTCAATCACAAATGCAACTTTTATCTCTGATGTTACTATTGTATTTAGCTGAAAAGATATAGATATGTTCTTTGGTTCCAGGATTATTGTTCTGTGCATTGAATTCCATGAAGCTACCCCAAGATGAATTTTCGCACAAAACATTAATTCATATTTATGCATTTAGTTGTGTATATATTAAACCAAAATTGTTGCTTTAAGATGCTGGTCTTGTATTCCTTAGCTTATTCTTGAGTTCGGTTATTATCCGTATGACCACCTTTGAAGAGATACTAGGAATAAATTATCTGCTAGCTATCACAGTGTATTGGAAATGTTTGCCCGTGTCTCTAAATGTGTAAATGGATGTCTGGCCTCAAATGATTTAATGCTGAGTGGCTCCAGCTTTTGACTTACTGATGGGAAAAATTGTACTTCATCATAGGGAATACAAACCTTCTGGCAAGCACAGTCATGATGTGAACACACTGCTTATTGACACATTTAATACAAATTCCAGTCTGCTGGCGATGTGATTCGTATTCTTGATCCTCTGTTGACAAGACTGATGCAGTCTCATCTTCTGAGATGGTATGTGTTCAGCTGTAACTATCTGTTCACAAAAAATATGTTGGCAAAACCTCAGGAAAGAAATCCTTATTTTCTTCTCGCCACCTGGGTATGTTGGATTTTAATGCATTTGCTGTGAAAGAAGAGATTAAAAACTCCACTGTAGCATTTGGGCTTGATTTGTGTTTCCATTCACACAGAGGACTAATACTGGATTGTATGACACCTACATGTAGACTTTATTAAAGGAATGATGTGATGGAAAGTCAAACACAGAGCTGCTGAAGTGCCTGAATGTCAGTATGCACGTGCTTAATACGCTGGTTAATGACGTGGAGCTGCCATAGGGCTGCTCTGCTGCTGCTCCTGCAGATCCTGGATGGCGCGTGCCCAGCGTATGCACAGTCTTTGGGAAATTTCCCTGCCAAAGTCACCCTGATGAGGATGTGGAAGATCAAATAGGAGTAAGGTGCCATATAATAGCTCCCTCAGAGTGCACGAAGCATGCACATGAACTAAAGGTGCACACTGGATGGCTAAAGCATATTGTGTTTATTTAGGCTGCGAACAATGATGACAACAGATGATCAGAACTGGAGCACATGTATAATTACTAAGGATGTCTGCCCATGAACAGATGCGCACAAACAGGCCAAGTGATCAAGAAATATCTCAGGTGATGTCTGTCTTGGAGGCACTAACACATGCATATCCTTAGCTACTTCTTGTGCTTTTTTGGGGGATGAAACAGTGCATTGACTATCCAACTGGGCATGAGCACAATAATGTGAGCAACAAGCGTGTAGAAGTTGACAGCATTGCTTAGCACATACAGATGACTGTGCAGGCAAGTCCTAACAGGGTGCCACTGGCTATTTTGGGAGCCCAGAGGGCAGAGTTGCTCTGCCCAACACTCCCCCCATCTCCACCTCTTCCTCATTCCGTGGGGCTAAAAGGAGGAGACGACAGATGGTTGCATCTCTGCAACATGTAAACATATAGACATATCAATGTCTTTATCTTTTGACTCCTTTTCCCCACAATGTCACCTTAGTCTGATACTTTTGGTAGAAATTCCCTAACGATTCTGTAAGAGAAGGGGTTTACCCTGTGACAGAAGTTTTGTTCTGCCGAGAATGAGACAGTTCACAGAATCACAGAATGGTGGGGGTTGGAAGGGACCTTCAGAGATCATCTGGTTCAACCCTCTGCCAAAGAAGGGTCACCTACAGCAGGTTGGACAGGAACACAACCAGGCGGGTTTTGAATATCTCCAGAGAAGGAAACTTCACAACCTCCCTGGGCAGCCTGTACTTAAGCTCATCTTGCAATTTAAGCAAGGACTGTCTCTAAGCTGCAAAGTGTTGAATTTTATTTTTTTTTTATTACCCAGGGGCACTATAAAAAATACATTTTCAGTCACTGAAATGAAGGAAGCAGACTGCTTACCTGACTTATGTATTAATTCAGAAGGTTCAGGTTTTCCTTTAATAAAGATTCTTTTCTATAAATCAAAGAAGATGAGAGAAATTTTATAAATGTAAAATTAGCCTAATCCTATTGAATTTTAAGCTGTTGAAGTGGTAAGATAGAATTAATTCACTGATAAAAGACAAAGAGTTAACTTGAGACTTGGATCAAAAGGAATACAGTATTTTATGTGTATTATCTGTAAAATATCTGGAGGCATAAAAGGACTATCCTTAGAATGCTATTGAATACTGTTGTATAAATCAATTTCTCAGGTAAGTCCATCATTTTGTAATAAAAACATCCATGTCAGAAGTAGATGTGTTTATATGTTAGAATTTAATCTTGTGATTTGATACAAACTGCGTAAGTTGTAATACTCTGTCTTTTTCTATGCTGCTCTCCAAAGCTGAAATATTTTCTTTGCCTTCAGGTTGAGAAATCAACCAATTACAAGTTTATACATGCATTTGTGTCCTGGAGGGAAATGTAGAGTTGATTCAGACAAAAATCTCGGAACTGAACTGCATTCAAATTGTTCATCAACGACCTGCATCTGCAAGAGAAAGAAATTGTGCAAACAGTATTATTTTTCCTAGAAATGTCAACATTTCTGTTAACATTGAACAACGTAAAACCACATTGTGAGTATGCTGTGTAGCTAGAAAATGTCACAATATCCATAACCTTCAAAGTTAATATTTTAGCATTGTATAATTTCACATTGTTATCGAATGATGATTTACCGTGTAATAATGAGAATGGGAAAATAGGAATGGAAGCACGTCTTCAAATTTTACTCTAAAAATTCTTTTAAATGCTGCTTCCTTAAATTCTACTCTTCACAGAATGCCCCAGAGCTCTAAAAATTAATGTTAGTTTTATTAATTCAAGTTATTTCAAAATGTCTCACCCCTCTGGTGTAAAAGGTAATGCAAATGATTTGGATGCGTGTTCATTAGTGGCACAAACTTTTGCACTTCGTAGTGCTCCCCAAGGTGTGCTGCGCGCTCAGAATGTGAACGATCGCCCAGAGATGAAAGTGCTTAACATACCACATGTGATGGACAAGATAAATCAGAAAACTGTCTTGGTTTAAAAGAAAATCTTATCTGAACCAAAGTTCGAAAGCAAGTATATATACACCTTCAGACATACAAACAAATCTGCATTTAACATAAGGGCAAATTGGAGGAGAAGGTACTTAAAAAGCTTCTTTGTGTCCTAGGCTATTTAGGACCAGACCACTTACTACAAGATTCAAAATCCAGTAAGATGCAAACACGATTATTGCCCAATCCTACATCGTCCCTATCAACAACAAGTTTGTCACATCTATTTGGTTTAAAGCGAGGTTTGGCAAAAGGCGGCATCACGTGAAACCCTGTACTTTCCTTTGTGGTCTCTGGAGAAAACGGGACTATTTCTCCCTGGGTAGGCTTTAAAACAATATTGCCAAGCACCTTAATGTGTCACATGCAGAACTATGTTTATGAAGCATTACCATGCTCTGCAATGTTAACCCAAAGGCCACGTTTGCTGCCAGTTGTTCGGTTGCTGTGTAATCGAGCGGCACATTTGCCGCCTGCCTCAGTACCAAGCAAATACATTTAAGGAAACACAGACTATAAAAACCAGGCAGTTACTAAGCAAGCTTTCTGCAGCACGCACGCTACGGAACAGGAAATTGTAACAGAGAGATGAAAATATAGGTTTGAGGGTCAGGGAACCATGCCAATTTGTATGACACAATTACCGAAGCATTCGCACTAATTTTTTCCTACCCCCTGAGAACATCTACAGACTACGTAATCACTATTAAAGTTTACAATTTGTTCCTTGGCAGATGAACAGTTCAAATTTTAAGCTGCTTACATGACTTTATTTTTTTTTTTTGTAATGTCTGAGCTTTGAAATTGATTGCTGCTTGAACAATCTGGCACCTCTTTCTTCCCAAGCCTTGATTGTGTTTTTTTTTTTTTTTCTGAAATTTGAGAGAGTTCTGTTTGAAATTAAAGTTTCAATGACTGAATCACAGTCTCAAAGCTAATAAGTATCTAGTGGGTGACAACAACCCGACGCCTTTTGAGGCTCCTGATCTTAGGCCTGGCTGAAGACATCAGGATTCAGGGTAACACGGGGATCTGGAAGAACCCTTGCAAACTGTCCTGGGGGCTGCCCTGGTCCCTGGCACACTCTACATGATATCTGGAGGAAGGAGTGATATACATCTTATTCTTATGCAAAGGGTATGCAGCCATATAAGTGGATTTCTGGTCCTTACTGATTTGTTTGTCAGACAGGGAGACAATATTATATAAATCAGTTATTCTCTTCATTATCATAGAATCATAGAATTGCTGAGGTTGGAACGGACCTTTAAGATCATCAAGTCCAACCATTAACCTACCCTGACAAAACCACTTCTAAACCATGTCCCCAAATACCACGTCTACCCTTTTTTAAACACCTCCAGGGATGGCGAATCACCTACTCTATGAAACAGACCTTTAAAACAGTCTTTTAGAGATGATTATACTGAGTGCTATATAAACAGATTAAAACTATTCCTTCCATAAAATATTCACCACTTTATTTAAGACTAAACGTAACATTATCAAGCGGCCAAAGATAGAAGTTGTGAATCCTTTTTAGTCAGACAGTAATTTGAAAGTGTGAATATTTTCCTAACGTAGTGTGTTTTATTTTCACTCTATACATCAGCTGTTGAACACAGAGGCTTTCAGCCTGTCCCGTCCTTCAGCAGTCTCAGCCAAGATGCCAAAATGTGACTCCCAAAGAGCAACACTGCGCTGAGAATTAACGCTACCAAGTTAATGAGAGTGTATATCTGCCTTCATCAGCTACCCACGGTACAAATACTACTGTGAAGTTTTCCTGTATCTTCAAGCCGCAATGCAGTGTGATATACAATGTGTATTTTAGATATCCATAGTTGTGTGGTTAAAGGAAGGGGCCAAGATATGTGCAATCTTAGCAAAAAAGCAGCCTTTGAAGAGTAAGCCTCTGAAAAAACAGCTTGTTTATTGAAGAACAGAGATGAATTACAGATATAATTTTAAATACTAACCAGTTATACTGTGTTCTCATTCTTAGACCTCCTTGTGTTCGTCCACCTGAATATGAAAATAGTGGGACTGAAATGGGTAAGAAAAGAAAGAAATGAGATGGGAGGAAAGAAGTGAGAGCCTTAAAAGTTTGTTTTAAATAAATACGAGAGTACAATGATCGCGGAGAATAAACAGAAATGGTACCAAGGATACCAGTGTATGCACTTCCTCGGAAGTTCAACCTAGCTTAACAGCTTCAGAAATAAACTTTCTTGTAAATCTCATTATTTTTGTGTATGTCTATTTGGGAAAGCGTGTTGGTGGCTTATTCTGAGAAATTTGTCATATGGCAACAGCATTAATTCTTTTATAAAGCGTTCTTAAATGGGAACTACAGCAAGTTTTAAGTGTGAAGCTTGTAAGGTTGTCTCAGTTCTAATTTTAATATCCTAACAAGCCAGCCTACATCAAAGTCACTGGGTGTTAAATAAAAGTGCCAATATATGATCCCTATTTTTACGAAGCACGCCGTACTTGTCTTATTGAATGTCAATTAAATGAACAGAGGCTTCTCAAACTAATAAGGATCCAATTACACATTGAGGGCTTGTCTCTGATCTTTGTTTGAAGAAAGTGAACTGTGAAAAGCAGTTTTATCCCTGAATTTGATTGTGAATATGCTAGATTGCTTCCAGTAACTATGGGGTAGATTGCTAGTGATATTCACCCCAGTTCAACCACCAGGGAGAGTTCCAACAGGAAGAAGGTGGCAGCTCAGGCACTAGGCATGGTGGAGACGTCGGGAGGAGGCTGCTGGAAGCCTGGAGCTGGCTGATGGGCAGGCAGCGGAGATGAGAAGTAGTGTCCTACTTGCAAAGAACTAGTGATATCTGCAACGTGTGTTTCTAGGGCTTGGCTGCAGGTGGAGTCAGGACGATGGGTCCAAACAAGACCTGCAGCAGGACTGAATATTGCTGTGGATTTGTGGTCAAGCGTGTGGTTATGTGAGGGAAATGGGCAGGGTTGGGTAAACATTCATGAGGCTGGAGCAGATGTCTTCCATCCTCCATAACTCCGTACTGGGTTATTCCTCAGATCTGAGGTAAGGATTGCTTTTCAATTTCTTTTAACATTGCCAGAGAAATGTGTATGAAGTATTTAAATTTATTATAGTATGTAGCTATCCCTCTACTCTGTTCTGGTGAGACCCCATCTGGAGTACTGCATCCAGCTCTGGAGCCCCCAACAGAGGAAAGACATAGACCTGTTGGAGAGGGTCCAGAGAAGGGCCACAAAGATGATCAGAGGGCTGGAGCACCTTTCCTGTGAGGACAGGCTGAGAGAGTTGGGGTTATTCAGCCTGGAGAAGAGAAGGGTCTGGGGAGACCTTATTGTGGCCTTCCAGTACCTAAAGGGGGCCTACAGGAGTGTATACTTCACAGTATAATAAAGAAAATGATCTGACAGTCTTCCCACAGGAAGTGCATCCTACAGGAGATGGCATAGTTCATTGAAAAGGCACCACACTGAGACCTAAGTCCTACATTGCTACATTTCATCATTTCCTTCAGAAATTTGTTTGCATTTGATGCTGTTCATGAAGAACATGCCCATCAAAAATCGACAATTTGTACTAACTTATAGTAGGATTAACTTTAAATGAAAAAGGTCTAGATATTTTACCATAGAATCATACAATTATTGAGGTTAGAAAGGATCACTGGAGAAGATGGAGTCCAACCCCCTGCTCAAAACAGGTCTAGTTACTTCAGGTTGCTCAGGGGCTTGTCCAACAGAGAATGCCACATAGATTAAATATTTCATCAATTCTGGTTTTGGCTCAAAGCCCTGTGTCTATAAGTAGGCAAAACCTACTGATGGGGAATTTAAGGAAGCTCATTTATTCTATTTTTCATGGTTAATTTTCTAAGACCATAATACTTGTCTATTATATTTCCCAAGCATACTTGAGTTAGGTCAATATATAAATAGCCAAGAAGTTGGCTGCTATTCTGGATTTTGTCATGGCTTAATGTTTACTTGTGCATCTGAACTAAAGTTATGTGACATATTTTTTGAATACTTCAAAGTTCTGACAATGTAGTGGAAAACCTTTTATGAATCCTTCAGACATATTGATATTTATTGTTTTTTGTTCTCAGATTGCAATTTATGCTATTTCTATTATTTCTAATTGTTGGCAGCAAGGATTTTAACAAGATGGGAAGGTTGGTCTATATACATTCTCAGAGCTAGTTTGTCATTAGTGCTGACCTGCCACTAGCACACTGCTAGAACGGAGGTTTAGTGAATAAAGTGAAAACAATCCCTTGACTCTCTGGAGTCACCCTTTGTGTCTGATTGTCTGAAACCGGTCCACACAGCTTCATGCTGCCTTGCTCTTGGCATGTATTTTGGAAGCCAGCATCTAATTTAGGCAATAGCTCTACTCCTGAACCTGGGAATGCTTGAGTTTGGTTTCCCTCTTTGGTTTCATGTACAAGCCCAGCCACATCTGAATGTGGCAGTGGGAGGAGGACACCATATTCTCCTTGCTTTTCCTGCCGCCATGCTAGTGTCCTTGTATCCACAAATGAGAGAAGTGGCCATGCTGCCCTCCAGCGCTTTCCCAGACTGGATAGCTGGAGAATCGGGCTGATGAGGGTGCACCAGCCCTGTGGCAGAGATGGCATAGGAGCCCCCAGCTGGGAGGTCGGGGGGAGGACAGAGCACAGGTCAGGGCAGGAGCCTGTTTTGAATGTTTGGAGATCATGTCCAGAGATATCACTCTCCTGTTGACGATTCAGAGAGCCTATGCAGGTTAGCTGACTAATCTAGTTATCTAAAGCTACCCTGTATTACTCCTCTGCTCCGCACACACAGAGTGATATAACTCTTTGAAAAGGGATCTCAAAAATGTCCAAAATGACAAGGTGGGTAAGGGATTAGCAGGAATAGCACCTTGAGGGGTCCATGTAAGTCCTGAGTGGGAAAAGTTAATACCGTGGGTGTTAAAACTGAGCTTTGGATAGCAGCACCTTCTTGTTTGGGTAAGACTAGATGTTCAGTGAGAAAGGTCATGACAGGGTAGATAGATAGAACATTTATTTTCTTTAATGTGGGGAAGACAGCATTAGAAGCTGAGCCATTTATCACTAGTTGTCGGACAAGTAGGGTAGGTTTTTACAAATGGAGTAAGATGGCTAACATCCTTGTGACAACCAAGTGACAGATTATTTCTTGTCCTTGTCCTTGTTTCCTTGAGATAGACTTGTGAACAAAGGAAGTGTGATAAATATTTTAAACCTTTATTTCATGTAAGCATTAAATATTAATAGGGTTGGTGATTTATATGTTAAGACCTTGCCATTCTAAACCATTTCCTTTTTCTAGTACTTTAAGGAAATGAAAGGAAGATCATAACTTTATGGACTCTTTAGATAAAAAATACTCAGGGAACTTTTAGAACTTCTTATTTTGACAGTAACGTGCCAGCAATCATTTTGAACTACCTCTCTATTTATTTATGGTATTTCTACTGTACCTGCTACATAAAACATCAAAGACTGATTACAATGAAGCCTAGCAATAAAATAAATTTCTGATGTATTTGAAATAAACAGCCCGATGAACTTGACAACTGACCTTTGCACATATCTTAACAACAGGCAAGCAGAAACCAGTGGCTTTCTTTTGTGTTTATTGCTTGAGGAAGCTGCTGGAAATGGCTCTGCCTCTGTAGCTGGTATCTTTCTCTTTGCTCAGCGTTGTGTCTCTGGGGATCCATGTGACGAAGGGTTCAGCCAGGCACCCTGGGGACAATGCCGGTACCCCAATGTTTGGACTAAGGTTGTGGAGCACTGCTTGGCCTGTGTCTGGGGCTCAGTTTCCGCAATGAACATGAGGTGTCTTCCCACAGACTTTATTGGCATCTTCACAGAAGTTTCCCTGAGGCTGACTATGAGGCAGTCGTATGCTCATCGAGTATGATCTGGCGGCGGCTCAGGGGCTGTGTCAGCAGTGCTTGCAGGGGGCCTGCACAGCCCGCCCTTGGCAGGATGGCCTGAATAACAGCTGCTGTTGGATGGGAGTGTAAGGGTACACGGGGTGTGCAGATAAGATACCCCAAACTGTATGAGAGGGTGTCTGCCCAGCTGACAATGCTAAAGAGGAGGATAAATGTTGGGCCAATTAAACGGGAATGAGGGAGTTATGAAAAGACTTTTGAGACAAAGGAGCCAGCCTGAGAAGCAGTATAAGCATGAAAATTCATAACAGTGGGGAGAGACCTTGGAGTGGGAATGGAGCAGTAGTGTAAATCTGGTTTGACACTGTCAGAAGCAGCCTCACCAGCATGGTGACCTCTGCCTCTGCCTGATGGCAGGTCCTCCCCTTTGGATGTGATGAGCAGCATCCACCCATCAGCTGGAGTGACAGTGTGGGGTGCACCAAGCAAGGACCCATTCCTGGGGCATGCTTGTGGGATGATCTCTCATGGGCTTTGAATTAGGAGGCTGTAGGGAGCAGCATGGGATGTGAGGACCCACATCTGCAATAGGAGGAATGTGCAAGTGGGGGAACCCTCACTCTTAGGAGAGTCTGATGCACAAAACCCACATGGGTAAGAACACGTGGGGTGTGTGTGCACCCAAGTGCGTTTGGGTGCTGGTGTGTATCAGAGGGAGTAGAACTTCTTAGTGTTAGTCATAGAGGGGTGTTTAGAAATTTGTGGGTATATGTTAATATTTTTTCAGTGTCTGCTATTGTGGTGTATCAATTGTGGTGCTGTTACTGATTTTGAGTGGTATTCATCCTGAGCTCACTGACTGGCAATTAAATATGTGTAGCTTTGATCTTGATTTTATTTAAATTATGTGAATTGAACATCTTTTCCCCATGACAAGTGTCTGTCAAGACATAGCACAGTCACTGTATAATAGCTGAGCAGAGTTCAGAGGTGATGTGATCTCAGAAGGCATCCTCCAGAAAGTTGAAGATGTCTCCTTTCAGCTAATGCTGTACTCATCATGCTTCCTTGGTGATGCTGGGAAGGGAAGACTATGTGATGGCTACCTGCAGGGCTGAGGTGTCCAACTCAGGGGCTTCCCCCTTAGTCAGCTAATGTTTCTTTAGGAGAACGAGGCCGCTCTACTTCTTGTTTTCCTTGGTTTCTTTCACCCACAGTTTCTTCAATTTATTAGCTTAAAGTCAACCTAGTTACAATCAGCTTCTTTTGTCTGCCTTTGGTTTTGACTGTCTTGCCACACTCTTGTCTTCCTTCTAATTCTCACCCTGAGTCTTGGCTCTTAAGCCCAAAATATCTCAGAAAGCTCTTCTGTCTTTCAGATCTCTTTTCTTAGTCTGTCTCCTTCCTCTCTTCTCTCAGTTAATCTACAGCACACATCAGCAAGATGCATACTTCATTTAACTGCCAATGTTATGTGAAATCTTCACTGGGATTTGTGTGAATCATATTCCAAGCAGAAATGTCTTTTATGGATTGCAGGCTTGACTGAGAGGAAAGGGTGAAACTGGGTGATTGGACAGCCAAAATAGGTGGCAAACTTTCTAGTGATTTCAAGTCTATTACACAGAATCATAGAATGGTTTGGGTTGGAAGGGACCTTAAAGATCATCTAGTTCCAAACCCTCTGTCATGGTCAGGGACACCTCCCACTAGACCAGGTTGCTCAAAGCCCCATCCAACCTGGCCTTGAACACCTCCAGGGATGGGACATCCACAACTTCTCTGCGCAACCTGTTCCAGTGCCTCACCACCCTGACAGTAAAGAATTTCTTCCTGATATCTAATCTAAATCTACCTTCTTTCAGTTTAAAACTCTTACCCCTTGTCCTTTCACTACACTCTCTGATATTACACATATGTCTACTTTAAGTCTTCTATATATGCATACATGTCTGAGGGACAGTCTGGCTGGGGAGGAGAAGCTTTGGCATCCAGTATTTCTGGGATGGCCACAGAAGACGCTGGAAGTGGCCAAGCCTGTGACATGAGTGACTGTGTAGTCTGGAGTCTGCCTATGCCTGCAATTTGGACTATGGCAATACCCTGCAAAGAGAGAATTTCCTAGGGACCTTTGGCACTGAAAGCAGTGTGGAAAATTTGCCCGTGGTGTCATACAAATCTAAAACAGCTGACAATGACATTTAGAAAATTCAGTCAGTAGAGCAAGCTGAGCAGTTTACAGGGCCCATGTCTGGGTAAGTATATAAGGTTAAACTCTTCAGCCTGTGCATTACCCGAAACATTTACACACTATCCTGTAAATGGATTATGTGATATTCTATAGAGCAGTACAAATAAATCCAGCTCAGGCAAAGATATGCTGAGCTGGCTGCTTGTTGAAAGCCAGAGCATGCAGAAGCATATACAGACATAGGCATATACACGGATGCTACTTTAAATGCTTATAAAAAAAAAAGATGCATTCAGTTCCAGGGAGGCTTTTGGGAATCCGTTCAGGGTAGGATGTACAGAGCTTTTTCATGTCTTTGAATACTCAGCTTCTATTAAAATGGATGGGAACTGAGTATCCACACCCCTTAGGAAGTTAAAAAAAAAATGTCATTAATCACTTCGTGCCTCAGTTTCCCTTTTTTGAATGGGAAATAATCATTTTCCTTTCTTTTACCTCTCATCTCTCACAGCTATTTTGAAGCTAGGGTTGTCTCTTTAGGTAGGTACAACATCAACACAGTGAGGTCCTGATCTCAGACAGAGCTTAAGTAGGACAGTAAAGTAAATAATGAACAATAACACTGAACCTTTGAAGTCAAAACCATTTAAAATGGGTGATTCTGTGCATAAATGTGCTCCTCCTGAAGTATGGTTAATCTAACAGGTTGCTGCTGTTAAGATGGATATATGGGAGCACCCAGCCAAACCCCTTTCAGAGCACAATAGGTGAGATGCAGCGAGTAGTCATCCGACTTAGCTTCATCTCCGCCTTGCCTTGTCTATGCAGAGATAACTTGGGGGGAGCTGCAAAACAGCTCAGCCCGGGCTTATCTCAAGATTAACCAAAACCAAATGGCCCTTAACAAACAACATGCCTTGAGTCCCGTCCCACCACTATTCCTGTGACTTTGAGCACCAGACATCACAAATTGGCTACAGAGACTGGGCTATCACACCACCAGAGGTAAATATCCCAGACAGTGTAATCCACTCAGGCATAATCCTGCACCCTCACAGAGTCAGGAAATATAAACAGCAGGGTTTGGGGAGAAAAATGGGGAATCCTCCAACAATACAGCTGGCCTGTAGGAGATCCGTCACCCCCCTGTCCAGACCGCTGTACAGGGTAACTTCCCAGGGATTGAGCGACCTTACCTGAGAGTAATGGATTGGACTAGATGATCTTTTGAGGTCCCTTCCAATCCCTAGCATACTGTGATACTGTGATACTGTGAGAGAGGGTAAGTGACTAAGAAACATACGTATGGTATATGGCATGCTATTAAGTTTGTGAATGGCGCACTCTTTTAAGGTATTAATATCTAGCGCGCCTGTGGTTTGTGTTGTTACTTGTCGGGGTCATTTGTAGCTTGCAATAGTATCCCGCTAATTTATTTTAAACTGCAATAGTGTAATTGCCATTGTACACATAGAACTTGCAATAGTGATGTATTGGACTTGTGAGTGAAGTCCAAATAAATTGTTAATTTGAACCTCTCAGTGAAGTCCTTTTTCCCGTTTTGTCACAAATGGCAGTTCCTTTCCATAGCTGCTCAAGCTCTTCCATCCACAGCCTCTCCCTTGTGCTGACACTGACTCTCACGGGAGCCATGTCATGAAAATAAATTGAGACAACCGGTCCATGACATTTCACTCATTCCTAGCTGTCTGTATCCTTCCCTGCCTTGTGTTGCATCTAGCATTCATATGCACAAAGTGATTTCATTTAAAAAGAAAAGCACCTCAGGAGTAATGGACACATTTTGGGTGTGTGTGTTAGCTTTCTGTCAGATTAGCTTGATGATCTGTTTATTCTTACTGTTCTGGGAAAGCAGGAGTAGCTTTAGCAGTATTCTAGGAAAGTGGCAGTAGTGGTGGAAGGGTGGAGAAAAGCAGTCTGAATATGACGTCAATCAACAAGGTGAGACTTGTGGAAAAAAAGGAATTTCCATGTCTTCTTGACAACTCAGTAATACACAAACATCATAACAATACAGCTAATATGTCAATACAGGAAAAACTGAGTAGCCTACTGACCATTCAGCTAGCATTCAGACTAAAAACTAGAGACTGAAAACCAAAGCTATTAAATAATACAGCCAGACTGCTGTATTATCTGCTCAACACTCCTTTTGCATCTAATAGCTGTCTGGAGCTGCCCATGAAGAAGACTGCACTAAGCTTCCTTGAACATATATGGTTTGTGCCTTTTTGTAAAAAGCACTTCAGTGTCATCTAGAATGACTTCCATGTGGATTTGCTCAATAATTGTCCTGGGGCTAAGGCTAGACTGACCAGCCCATAGTTCCCTGAATCCTCTTTCTTGCCATTTTTTGAAGATAGGTGTAGCATTTGCCTTTTTCTAGTCATCATTCCAGTCATTGTCTAGCTCAGTTAGGAATTTAGTAATTCCTTGTTTAGCCAAGCTGGCCTGCGCATTTTCTTGCAAACTGGGATGAATTGGGCGTACACATTGTGGAGATCGTCCTTGGAGATCAGCCAACTCCCCTGGGCACTTTTACCTGTGAGAACAGCCTGCCAGGAGGATTAATTTAACAATTCCCTGAACAAGCCTAACTCCACTTCCCTAAAGCCCAGGCTCTTTAGTCATAGTTTTTAGAATAACTTAGGTTGGAAGGGATCTCTGGAGGTCGTCTGGTCCAGTCCTACACCCAGACTAGTTCCAACCGAACTGGGGTTGCTCAGGACCAAGGACAGAGGTTCCACACAATGACTGGGCCATCTCTTCCGGTGTTTGCCTACCTTCAGGGTTAAAAAAAATTCTATCTATCTACTCAGAATTTGCCCTGGTATAACTTGTGACCCTTGCCTGTCGTCCTATCCTATCACTGAGCACCTTCAAGAAGAGTCTGGTTTCATCTTCCCTATAACCCTCACACTAAGTACGCTGCTACTTACCTTTCTCACTTCCCTCAGGGTCCATCCACGTTGTGGTCACTGCAGCCAAAGCTGCCTTCGACTGTCACATCCCCAACCAGTTCTTTCTTGTAGAAGATCTAGTAGAGTACCTCCCATAGACAGCACATGTGAAAAAAACCCTCCTCAAAGCATTCCATGAACATCTCTGTTGTATGGGTGATGAATGGCTGAAAAAGTTAATTTCTTATGTTTAACTAGAAATTGAATGACTAAAGCTTGACTAAGTTTCTAGCTTGTCCAAAGCAATGAACACCCCAAAATTACACTATTACCCTGTGGCACGGGCCTGAACAACATGGATGTGATATATAATTTGTCAGAACTCAACAGCAATGTCCAACTCCAGTTATAACCTGAAAATATTTCCTGTCTGAAAGGTATTGACATGGAGAATACTAAAGTCTATTTCTGTAAAGGAATGAGCATCCTTATTAGAAAGATCTCATTAGAAGCCATTGACAGTACAAGTAAGCTACCACGAGTAGATCTTTTTGACATCATGACAGTTGGTCTCAAAAGGGACAGGAAGGACTACTTGTATAATCACAGTTCTGCTATTGATCATGTAAAGCAATAACAATAATTTTATTACTGAGTATCGTTATTATTATTAGATTGTCCTGCAGAATTTAAAATCGTGATGAACACAAACTATTGATGGTTTTAAAAGTGTTCACAGATATTCCAGCTTGGTTTAGATGATTTGCTGTTAACTGCTTAATTAGAATATAGGAAATCAAATGAAATGCAAGGCTTCAGATCTTCATGTAACACACGAATATGCGTCATTGTAGACCCATCTCGCTTTCTTACCAGTCCTTAGTGAGACCGTGTGTGAGACTTCTCATTAGAAGTTCTGCAGGAAAGCAGTGCAGTTAATTACAGCTCTCTGGTGATCTTTCAATACTTATGTCTATTTTTAGTCATCTCCCAACAGGAGCACAGTGGGAAACACAGGACAAAACTATATTTGGATATATTTAGCAAAGAGATTTACAACTGTTAGGAAACTCCAAATAGTACACAATGTGACCATGTGTTCCTCAGCAACACAGGCTACTATGGGCACTTCTGATCTGCAGAATCTGTGGCTCCTTGCACTAACTTGCCACAGCTGAGCTCAGAGTTTCGTTTTATATACAATATATTTGAAAGTCTAAGTCCAGATAATCTGAAATATCATCAAAAGCTTGAGGCTGAAAACATCTTTCCCTCTTTGTATACTATGGCATTAAAAGGAGTGTGTTGTATGTTTCATAGGTACAAATTTCAGTATAAGGATACTCTGAAAAAATCCTGTGATGTGCAACTCAAACCAGGCTTGGAATATTATTGTCTATTTATAGCCTTGTTCTCCTTGTGCTTCAGCTCCACATCTGTAAAGAAGGGCTCATAGCACCCGCTGTCTCAACAGGGTACTGTGAAAATGCATTTACATGTATGCAATGCTCAGCTATTAGGAAGACAAATAATATAAAATCATAGAATCATCTGGGTTGGAAGGGACCTTTAAACTCATCAAGTTCAACCATCAACCTAGCACTGCCAAAACCACCAATAAACCATGTCCCTCAGCACCACGTCTACCCATCTTCTAAATACCTCCAGGAATGGAGATTCCACCGCTTCCCTGGGCAGCTTGATCCAATGTTTGATAACTCTTTTGGCGAACAATTTTTTCCTGATATCCAATCTAAACCTCCTGTGGTGGGACTTGAGGCTGTTTCCTCTTGTCCTATCACTTGTTACTTGGGAGAAGGGATTTACTCCCACCTCTCTACAACCTCCTTTCAGATAGTTGTAGAGAGTGATAAGGTCTCCCCTCACCTCCTTTTCTCCGGGCTAAATAAACCCAGTTCCATCAGCTGCTCCTCATAAGACTTGTTCTCTAGACTGCTCACCAGATTTGTTGCCCTTCTCTGGACATGTTCAGAATACAGGAGTATAGAGGAAGTCCATGAGGAATTCTCACGTTCAATGCAAAGTTTGATTGGCATGCAACACCTAAAGCATTAAGCTGATCATCAAACAATAAGAGAAAGTTTTTGAACTCTCTCTATGTACTGAATGACACAAAGGTCTCAGAAAAAACAACAGCAATCAGGCAATAAATTTAATCCCTATTATAGGCACACGGAAGACACGGGCTTCTACATTGTTTGCCAATATATGTGACACGGTGTGCATTATGATTATCCAGATTAGCATATGATTGATTCTACTCCATTTAACCATTTGATTCTGAAGCCCTAACATTCTTGTAGTCTAGTGTTCATGCCTATGTGTATATGTGCATAGTAGAATGAAATTTAGGTCATTGTATGTAAACGACTATATGCAGACAGTGTGTTCTTTTGCATTTTTGCAGCTTGCCTCAAGATTATCCTCATCATTACCAGAATCCCTGGCCAAATGTGGCTTATTCTTCAAGGGATAATATTCACAGCCTGGTGATTTTCTGCCTGTGTTTGTATTTTATCAATTTTTTTTATCTTTTCTGTTATCAGCTATAGATCTTTCATTTATATTTAGTTCAATCATTATTGCTGTAGCAAAGATTTTAATAGGATATTTCCTATCTCACTAGATCAAAAAATCACCAAATCATGAGTATTGAGATATTACTTATTGTAGCCTCTTTTGGAGATATTCTTTCTAGTCAAATATGGTCAATTCCAAGCCACTGAGACTGGAGTGGCCATTCTCACATGGCACAGAGGGATTTATCAGAGAAGTATTCACAGATAGTGGCAGGACATGCTCTTTTTTGAAAGTGTCCGGTATAGGTGGGGAAAATCAAATAAATGAAACTGGATCTTAAGATCTGCAACAAAGGTCAAATGCCTCTTTGCTTGTATTTAATCTTGAAAAGGTTTATAAATCTTTTCACATTCATGCTTGTCAAGAATGGAGGAGCATCTTCTTGGTTTTCTGACATTGCATATGCCTATGTGTAAGATATTACTTTGCTTCTGTCACTGTGCCGTTAATGCAGTCATTTATCCATCTGGGTGTCAATAGATTGGGTGCTATTTGCTGGAGACCCTGAAAACATAGAGTGGTTTTATATTTTCTTTTTCAAGTATTTCAGGTATACCATGTGCAAATGAATCCCATCTGTCTAAAACTACTGCAATTACAATCCGTGTCTCAACCATTTGTTTGTGGAGATAAAAGCTTAATTGTACTCATATCTCTTAGTTGCACATTTGTTCTGGATCTGCTTTTGTTTATTTTTATGATATTTAAGGCATTGTTCATGGTCTCTCAGAAACAAAATAAACTCTCTGCTGCCCAGAACAGCTATTTTAGCCAAACATAAAAATTATTTTTGCTTGAAATCTCTCTTAAGGAAAGATCATGTCACAGCAACTCATTATTGAAGTAGTTCTTGTAACATTCATCCACTTAATTTGGCTTCTGCTTGACCCTAGCTCTGAATACATGATTTAAGAAGAGCCCCATACTATTCCTCTCAGACCTGAGTTTTGATAGTGTTTGTCACTGCTGAAGGGGTATGAGAAATTTGCTCTGACCTTCTTGGCAGTATTCTCCTTTTCTGCACCCTGTTGTGGAAGCCTGAGGTCTGTGTCTGGAGAGAACGTACGCTGGGGGCAAAGCAAAGCTACAGAGCAAAGGGAGAACTATGGTTGTTTGACAGAAACGTGGTTGCCTGAAGCAAACAGTATGGGTACAGCATATGGAAATTTGCAAGGCAGGAAAAATGTCAGGCAATACAAAAGCACGTTCTTCTGTAGATGTTCTTAACTTGTTTCCAAGGTGAAAAGCCTATGCATGACTTGCAGCTTGTTATTATTACAGAATCACAAAATGATAGGGGTTGGAAGGGAACTCTGAAGATTTTCTAGTCCAACTCCCCTGCCGGAGTAGGTACACCTAGAGCAGGTTGCACAGGATGGCATCCAGGCAGGTTTTGAATGACTCCAAAGTCAGAGACTCCACCACTTCTCTGAGCAGCCCGTTCCAGTGCTCTGCCACCCTCAAAGTAGAGAAGTTCCTCCTCATGTTTAGGTGGAAATTCCTATGTTCGAAGTCTGTGCTGTTACATCTTGTCCTATCACTGGACACCACTGAAAAAAGACTGTTCCCATCCCCTTGGCACCCTCCCTTTAAGTATTTATAAGCATTGATAAGATCCATCCTCAATCTTCTGCAGACTAAAAAGACCCAAGTCCCTCAGCCTTTCCTCATAAGACAGATGTTCCAGTTCCCTAATCATCTTTGTATCCCTACAAATTGTATTCGTAGCCATTATTGTGACATGCTTAATGGAAATGAAAGTTTTGTGTAGGACAAGTGATAGCCTTTTACACAGAACTGAATTCCTTATGAATAAAAGGGCCCCTGAGACTCACGTGTAGTAGCAGGTGAGCGTGGACGCACGCTGCTGCTAGCAGTGAGAGGAAGCGACCCCTTCTTCAGCTCTGGTGTTAGCTGCTTTCCTTTGTTACTCTTTCACAGACTTTTACTCCAGAACATTTTTTTTTTTCCACTGCATTTCACACAGCAAAAGCTTTTAGGCACTTCCAGTGTATAAAACTTGAACACATAAAATTTACTGCATGGAGTAATTTATAGAGGGGAGTATTCCCTCCGTTGCTCATCTTGTGGGAATCTCATCTAAGCACTCAGAAACTGTAACAAGAAGCAGTTCTGTAGGAAAGATGGAACGTATTTTTACATTTATTTTACTGCCAGAGTGATTTTTCTTTTGAAAGTTTTGTCTGTGGACTCATTTTGACTGTATTTTAGTTGAACTTCTTGATATATTTTGCAGGACTTGACTAAAGATTCCCAGTACTGATTTCCCAAGTCACCAAAACCTGTCAGATCTCAGTGCAATGGTTTATTCAAAAAATGTCTTCTCTGTCTCAGTGTAGAGATACTGGAACTGTGGAGGAACATATATTACAAGACCTTCAGTAAATTGATACATTTTGCTTTCATATGCAAGCTTCTCATTCTTATAACCCTAACTTGTTTTATTGCTAATCTGAATTTTCCTGAAGATTCCCTTCATCCTTTGGTAGTTGCTGCTGAGAGTCTTTATAAATATTAATGATTGCTTCTCGTAGACACTGTTTAATCTGCATCAGCCCACAGATGTATGCCAGTGAGTTAATTTATTATTACTTTTTGCCTTTTTTTTTTTTTTTTTACCATCAGAGAAGAAAAGACTTGTTCAGGTCTGTTTGCTGGCTTTATATTTGTTTTCTAGGGTTGTGTTCATGCTATTAGGTGAGACTTTCTCACAGAAGAAATTGAAAAGCAATCGTATCTCTGCTAATCCTGTTCTGCCTTGAAAATGGTCAGTACCACAGCGCTGTTGTACGGTACCCTAGGTGCCTTCGTATCTCAGCCTTACTGATGCAATCTCTCCCCTGAGATGCCACAGCACTGTTTCTCCCGAGTCACTGTGGCAATATTTTCCCCATGAGTTACTCTGCTGCCTTCGGTCTCGTGACTTTGTGCCTGCAAACCTCTATATAGTTGTTGGGGTGGGTTCTCGTGGGAGGTGACTACTCCCAGGCTGAGAATTTCACCCTTTTCCCCCTCTTTCCTTCACCTCTTGTTCTGCAGATTTTAGTTTATAGCAGAGAAAAAACAAACACAGAGCACAGCAAAGTACATAGCAGTCATTTAAATACTCCGTCTCAGTCACCATCTCCCTCTCCCTCTCCCTCTCCATGTCCCTCCCTCTCCCTCTCCCTCTCCCTCTCCCTCTCCCTCTCCCTCTCCCTCTCCCTCTCCCTCTCCCTCTCCCTCTCCCTCTCCCTCTCTCTCTCCCTCTCCCTCTCCTTCTCTCTCTCTCCTCCTTTCTCCCTCTCCTTCTCTCTCTATTAATCCTTTCTCTATACCCCTCCCCTTCCCCCTTTTTTTCTCTCTTTCTTTTAGTTTTTATTTTGTCTGAGAATTAACTTGCACTCTTATAATTGATGTGTGCCACCGGCTATGGACCACCCTAATAAATCTTTATGCATATGAAACTATCTTGACATCATTTGTGCAATAATGGCATTCAATGATAAGGTGCTCCTTAAATGTCGTTCTCCACAGTTTTAAAGCTCAATCTGATGTGCTTTACAACAGAAAAAGCATGATCACTTTTGAAACAGCTGTGGGATTTGAAAATATTACATCTTTCTGCCAAACTCCAGCTGTTTATTACTGAGAGGCACTGGGGAGAATGGGTGTCTGGGAGTGCTGCTCATCATATGCCCTACTGAGTGCAGTCCACACCCTCCAATTGATGTTACAAGGCTGTGTGGCTGTTGAGCTTCACCTGCACCCTTTGTAGCAGCTTTTGGCTCCAGGAATAGCCCCTTTCAGCTGAAAAGTATTTCCCAACTAACACAAGACTTTATTAGAGATGACATCAATATACCCGATCTATTCTAGCGATGTTAAGTCACTGCTGAAGGTGATTCAAACCAAATATGCACATTTCAGTGAGCTTGAACTAAAGTGGATCCACCATCCATCCCAGTGCCCACCTGTAGGGGCTGTAATCTCTACTTGAAGGACAGAAATGAGTATCTGTCCAGGGACATCTGCGTCTTAGACTGTTATAATTTCATTCAAAGAGCTCCTGTGATCCCACCAATAAATTTTTATGAGTTAGTTGTGGCAGTTGCTATATGTGAAGTGTTTGATCCTCCAGAGTGTAGTACAAAGCCCACTAATACCAGGGCTTTTGCACAGTCCTGAAAGACTAGCTGATTTAGGGAAGCAATCCAGAACATCCAAGCATTGATCCAGGAACTGATTCCAGCTGACTGATAAAAGTCAGTTAGACACAAGGTTACATGTGAAATGCTGCAACTCCTGGAAACATTCTTCTCCTCTTTCCAAAACTTGTTCACACTGTCCAGTGAGAGACCCAGTGTTATTGGAAGTACAATGTTTAAGTAGTATATTTTGTTTTCTAAGAGATTCAACCCTTAAGAGGACTTCTTTTTGGAAACTAATAGGCTTTTGGTGGAGGTTATGTACTTAGCTCCTCAACCAAGGTAGTTTTGGACATTTGAACATGGCTGAACTTCAGCCACGGGCAACAAGGGAAGATGTAGTCAAAGAAGGTGCCAATTATCAAGGGGTCCATTTGAATCACAGAATCACGGAATCACAGAATTTTCAGAGTTGGAAGGGACCTCTAGAGATCATCTAGTCCAACTCCCCTGCTAAAGCAGGATTGCCTAGAGCACATTACTCAGGACTGCATCCAGGCGGGTCTTGAAGTGCGGATAGAGAGACACATTTCTGGTTCATGTGCTTGAGGCTGTGATATGTACACTCCGATTTGGGCATCTAAAAGTCAGAAGATATTGAACCAGATTCCTTTTAGTCTCTCTTCCAGTCAGTGGGCGTCTCCAAAAGGCAGTTTATCTCAGCATTAAGGAATTGTCCACAGAGGGTTATGCAAAACCCTCTTTGGAAGTTTCTGTTATTCTGAAGTGATTATAATGCGAGCCTAGGAAGACTAGTTCAGAATTATGCATGTAAATATGGGTTGTGGTGAATCCCTGAGACTATCATTTTTAATCCTTTCTTTTTTTTTTTTTTTGCATGCAGCCTTGCCTTCTATTGCATCCAAAATCTGTCTTTGAACGTACTTCTGAGCAAGTATTATAAGGTATGCCAGCATTGACCATAATTTCTGGAAAGCAACAATCAAAGAAAATTAAATGCTAATGCGAGTTTGCTCTTCAGAGATTTGCACCTCTCATTATCTTCGACTAAATTCTTGCCACAGTGCTCTGCACAGGTATAAGTGAACAATGCTGCTGTTAATTTACAGATTCAAAAAGAAAAAGAACTACTTTTATTTGCACCAACTGTTCCTGATGCCCAAGTTGTGGCGTTTTAATTTTAGCTCCCCAAAATTAGATGTAGAAAAGTTAACACTAAGATTTTAGCTACTCAAAGCTTAAGTAGTTTATCCAAGATTTTCCTTCTGGGCTACCTCTAATTTACATTCTCATAAGCCTTTAATGAGTTTGTTCTATCACAATTCAAGTCCATACCATTATTTGAATGCCTCTCATCTTAATCTAATTTCTGTAAAGCAAAGAAACATTCAGGAAATATATAAAAAAATTATTTCTTTTCCAAATTCATGTGATGATTGTAGTTGTTGAAAAGATTAGATTGCTGGTTTATTTACGGCTTTGACAAGTTCGGTCTGTTGCCACTGATTGCCATGTTCTTCTAAAATTTGTTACGTTATTATGGCAACTTAGATAAGGAATTAAATTAGGAGGAAATTCCTTTATTTGAAAGAAAAATAATTTAATCACTCTGAGTACAAGGGACCAACGACAAATATTTAGCCATCGAAGTTATTTTGAATATACCTTTGTGGGCATAACATGCTACTCAGCATATAAAGAATATCTTCCACATATATGAATTCTTCTCCTTGGAGAGAATTGTTCTGGGCACCACCAACACCTTTTGAAGCAGTATTTTGCCCTGTCTCATCACCTGGGTCATGACTACATTGTAAAATTAGAAGCATTGGTTTGGCTGCTTATTAATACAGTTTTGATTTGTGTAAAGGAACACTCTTACAATCAATAAGCCACAAATACAGTCAGATATAACAGTTTAATATTCCTGTTACAAGTAAAGCCATATTTTTCTGTAACAACATCAGCATCAAAGGGCCATGGGACGAAAGGTTTCCTGAGTATGTCAAATGCATGTACAGATGGCAGTCTGCTCCCTTCTCTCTTTGGTCACTCTAGTTTTGCGATCCACCAAATGAGTCGGCAGATGTCTTTCTGTGAGAGAGCAATTTATTCAACTGCAATACCTGGCCTGCTTGAGGTCGTGGCATCCCAAAGAACATATGTATTCTTCTTCAGCACAGTTCCTAATCTGATGTTTAATTATTTCTGCTGGAATAAAGGAAGGAGACTCCATTCTCTTGGTCTTATTGTCTAACTGAACTGAATCATGGTCAAATGAGACCTCACAGGTGATACCATCCTTTTTATTGCATGTGCAAACATACAGCTAAAAGCTGCAATTGATATCTGATGTCTTCAGCCAAAATAACAGGAGGAATTCTAATGTAATGTATATTTTCCTAGAATCATAGGACAACCCATCTTGGGAGAGACCTTGAAAGGTCCAACTTTTTATGGGAAAGGGAGCCTAGATGAGATTATCTAGCACCCTGTCCAATTGCATCTTGAAAACCCCCAGTGATGGGGACCCTACCACATCCCTGGGGAGGTTGTTGCATTGAATGATTGTTCTCACTTTAAAAATTTCTTTTCTGTATTGAGATGAAACCTCTCGTGCTGCAACTTGTACGCGCTGCACCTTGTCTTCTCCATGTGGCTCCTTGTGAAGAGAGAGACTCTCTCCTTTTTGTGGCTGCCCTTTAAGTACTGGAATGCTGTGATGAGGTCCCCTGGAGGCTTCTCTTCTCCAAGGAAAAGAGACCTAACTCCTTCAGTCTTTATTCATAGGACAGGTTCTCCAGCTCTTTGATAATTTTTGTGGCCCTTCTTTGGACCCTCTCCAGACTGTCCGTGTCTTTCTTGAATTGTGGGGACCAGAACTGGACACAGTACTCCAGGTGCAGCCTGACAAGCGCTGACTAGAGTGGAATGATCATATGTCTGTCTCTGCCAGACATTTTTTTAGAGCTACTGAAGTTGTTATTACTGAATTAATTACTGTATCAGTTGTCCTGGAAGACGATTTTGACATGAGCACCTTGGAAAATACATAGAAGACACACAAAGTCTCTTTTTCCAGTGCTGTCATTTCTGCCACATCTGGTAATCACTATCTTGTAGGAGGGTTCTGCTTTTGTAGTAAATACAGGCGCATTTCTAGCTCAGATAGCAGTATGAAGGGCAATTAGTTAACAAACAGAATGGGCTTTGCTTAGTTAGGTATTATGCTGTTTTCTGCCTGGGAAGCATAGCTGTGGGGGACTGTGAGCATTGAGAAGCTGATGAGATCTGTACTATGGTAGGAGTGAAGAGGTCACTGGTTTGAGTTTTTTATATCTTTTTCCTGGGAAGAGCTGTCTTTTCTGAGCAGAAACCCCAATTAATCCTGAACCCTTTGTGGCATAGATTCCATCCAGTCCCTGTTAAAAGGGAAAAAAAACCCCAGTCAGTCACATCAAAGGATCATTCACCTCTTCAAATCTTCCAACACATCGGTTTCTCTGGTGGTATTTTTTTGTCTTCTGTCACGTTTTCTAGTACTGTTCAAGCTCTCTTTCTTTTATCGTTTTCCAGGGTAGGGCAGAGAGTCTGCCAAGAGCTAGACAGTGCCATTTTCTTGGTAGTTTGCTTTTTTTTTTTTTTTTTTTTTCTAATAAGGACTCAGTTTAACCTTTTTAATGTGTTCTGAGGCTGTGGTTGTCATTCTTATTTTTAAAATGTCATACCATTTCACTGTGACATTTTCAAAATGCTGCTTATTGTTTACTTCAGAGCAATAACTTTATTTAACATTGACCTAATTTTGGAGGCCTTCCTGATAAAAGCTTGTGAACTGTCTGTGTCTGTCATGGAAATAACTTTAGGTTGGCAAAACCTGAAAGCAGGATAAGGTCTTCCATGTTTCATGGAAGTCAGTAGCTTGACAGAGGACAGAGATCCATCTGGTGACCTTATAGATAGGCTGTGGAGAAACCATGCCTGAGGTCACCCTGAAGACACTTCATTGATACCACCACTTTTTTATTTTTGGCTTCATTTTCTGATCTTTTCCTCTTCTGGTTGAGCAGCTAGATGAAAATACCCATTATTTGCTCAAAATACATTATTACAAAATCCATCACCACCCTGCACGTGCCTGGGCTTTTTGCAAGTATCCTTTTGAAGCAGGTTGTTGTGGTGTTCCTCATCGTGACAGGGAAAATCTGTTCTTTTACTCATACAGCCCATAACAGCCAAGGCCTTGACTTTGTAAGGAATTAAGTGTCCTCACTTTTACTCACTTGCACTTATGTGGAGCAATCTGGACAAGTGGAAATGTGAGGCTGCATGTAAGTTTTCAGTACAGCCTCCATGTTGACCTCCCTCAGTAATCCATCAAACTCAGATCTCTTCTATAGTGTTTCTTTACATCAGGAAGAGAATAAACCAGATATAGAATTTTGAATGCATTGAAGTTTCCCCTTTTAAAATGTTTTGGAGAGTTGCATCTCAGTCTGAAACCAGAGCAGCAGTTGCCTTTATTTTATTTATTAGAAATAACTGTCTTTTTCTAGTCTGAAGAACCTAATTTTGCTGTTGTTGGCCAAGTTTTTTCAATCTGTCTAGTCAGGCAACACCCATGATCTGCATTTCACAAAAGCAGTAATGAATTTAAACAGCAGTGTGGGAGATTTAGGTTGGATATCAGAGAAACACCTTCTAGTGGGGATATTTAGGCATGGGATTAGGTTGCCTAGGGAGGTCAAAGAATCTCCATCACTAGAAACTTTCAGACTCTTGTTTGACAAATGTCTGCCAGGAGTTATTTAGTTGATCCTGCCTTATACAGACAGATAAGTAATATGAACTTTAAAGTTCTTTCCAGCTCTATTTCTTATGATTGCCAAGAAAGGAACAGCATATATGAATCAGGAAAGAGGAGCACTCATGCCTCACCCGAGGTTCTGTAACAATCTTAACAACAGGGCTGTGTAACAGGGAATAAAACATTCATCTTCCTGAGGCCTCAAGGTGCTCTGCAATAATCATGTGTGCTTTAAAATACATAGGAAGTATCATTAAATACAGAAGTTAAATGTATTTTTAGACATATAAAAGGACATGTCATTAGTAGCCTAGCAACAGGCTCGTCATCCAACATTGTAGTGCATTTAGAGACCCACAGATGTGCTTGAATGAATACTTTAAAGATAGAAAAAGTAAAAATAAACTGGAAGCTCTCCTGCTTACTCATCACCATCAGCATCAGCGGCATCAACTGCAAAAAGTTTCTGTAGGGTGTGTTCTTTTTGTGTCAGCCTGGGAGCTTTGCTGATTTCCAACAGTGTACTCAGGTGAGGTGGGACAATGTCATTGATGAGGATACTGTGGGGTAACTGAAAAAAATGTGTTCTGATACATGAGATCCCGAAGCTAAAGCCAGCAAGGATTCAAGGATTAATTCATTAATTGAGTAGCTGGGTTTTCCCAAGCGGTCACCACAAAGCAACTACCTTTTTTTTTTCATTTGTGAATGTCTAGTTGGTGATGTTCAAAGAAAGAGGGGAAAACAAAGAAAAAGAAAGAAAGAAGGGAAGGAAGGAAGGAAGGAAGGAAGGAAGGAAGGAAGGAAGAAAGAAAGAAAGAAAGAAAGAAAGAAAGAAAGAAAGAAAGAAAGAAAGAAAGAAAGAAAGAAAGAAAGAGAAAGAAAGAAAGAGGCACCCTGACACAGATTCTTGGCACGAATAAACCATTTTGTTGTTCATAAACAATGACATACAGTGGGTTTCAGATCATTCTCAGATAGCCATGACCAGTTTGCAGTAAATAAGAGCAGGAACAAGAATAAGCTTGTTTTGCTGTGGAAGACTGTAGCAATGAGTCTGAACAAAGCATTGTAGCAGGTCTGAAGTTGGGGTGTATAATTTTTACATCAACCTTTGTGGAAAGTAAATCATATATTGGAGAAGTTAATGTTAGGGGTGAATGCAGGGAAAGAATGTAGCCTTTTGAATTTGGGGGATTTCTAAAGGATTTGAAAAGGTTGTGTCTAGAGGAGCCGGACAAAGAAACAAATAACCACTTCCTTCTTTGTGTCTTATTCTAACATGCAATTAAGGAAAGTAAAAGAACATTGTTTAAGATATCTGTGGCAA
The DNA here is from genome assembly GCF_965231255.1 of Vanellus vanellus. Classification (NCBI taxonomy): domain Eukaryota; kingdom Metazoa; phylum Chordata; class Aves; order Charadriiformes; family Charadriidae; genus Vanellus; species Vanellus vanellus. The sequence continues at coordinate 32,123,035 of NC_138905.1, read as the reverse complement.
ATGCAAGATAACCTCCCCTGAGATGATTGAAACCAAACCACAGGCAATCATCAGATTAATGTCCTGTCTAGCCAGAGAAAGGAGGGCAATAGAGAAGCTGAAGGGAATGCATATTATTCCTCCCTTCAGTCACTGTGCAGGGTATGTCCATCCATAGTCAAGACATGACTTGCTGCATTTACAAAGCCAGGCTTAAAGAAGGATGCCAGGAGGCAGGACAGGTAGGGAGCCATTGTGGTGTGCTTCAAAGGGGGTTGCACTTTTAAGCACTGAGGAAAGCGCTGCTTTAGGTGTTACACCCATCTCGTTTGACAACACATAGCTTGACTACAGTGTTAGACAGAAGCTTTGTTAGGAACATTTTATTGTGTAATGAAGGTGATCTCAAGCTGGCAAAACTCTCCTTGCAGCTTCAGTTTTGAAACTGTACCGAAATAAGTGTTGGAACCCTTTTAATTCAAGGTAGAATTTATATATTCTACATTTAGCTCTCCCTTGCTTGGGGTAGCTGTGAAAGCCAATTTGATTGCTGTCCTAGATGAACTGGGATCACAGAAGCTGACCTTAAAAAGTCAATAGCCTATCCCAGGCATAGGTGGTAGTTTATAAGAACACAGAAAATTGGAAATTTGTCCAGGTGGTAATGGTGGGCTAATTATATTAGTTTAAGAACAGGTATACTTAAAGTGGTGTATAAAACAATACAGTCAAGGATGTATGGCCTTCAGAGTGGCTAAATGTATACCAAGACAAAACTGCTCACGTGAAAGCAAGTAAACTATACCACAGCTTGATTTTTCTTTCCAGCTTCTTTCCTTCACAGCTTCTGCCATATATGTGTGTACATGACATACTGGAAAAACTGTCTGACAACAATAGAACTAGCTTATACTACAGATTCAGTCAGGGTTATTTATAGGAAATTTTCCATGCATCAAGTAGGAAAACGTGGGACAGACCGACAACTCTTGCATGCCTCGAAGATAAAACATTGATCTTGAGTGTTGTGGCTTTCCACACCATACTGTTGAGAAGAGGGGAGCAGTAGTTTGGCAAGTATAGGCAGCATAGACTTTATAATGTGTATGCAGAGATTAGTGGAAATGAACCAAGATAGTCAGTCTCCCTTTTAACTCCTGGTGCCATTTCAAATGTGACACTTTTTATTTCTGAGGTATATCTTTCTTCCATTTATGTAGAACTAAAGAGTCACCTCTGACTATGCCATATATTTCATTAAAAGAGGAATCCTGCTTGTCATCACTAGCATATTCTTTTGTTAGTTTATAGCTTTGTTTACAGGAAATTTAACCTACCTATACCTTCTTTGCTAAGAAATCCCTTGTGCGGTCCTTGCAGAAATATTGAGAAGGGATGCAGCAGTATCACTAGGTGATATTTTTACAAGACAGATGATGTACAAGGATGTAAATGTCATCTTTCCCATTGGAATGATCCAGTTAGGTTCATTAGGGACTTGCAGACCGAAGCTAATGTGTACACTTCGCAGCAGTCCTTGGGAGCTGACGTGTTTTCTTGTATTTCTGAAGAGGGTGACATCTGCCCCATCACCCTGCAAGTGAGTATGAGTATGCCTCCGGTCACAATTTGATTGGCAAAAGCTGTAGTGAGAGGTGAGTCTGGACTTGGGAGCAAGCTCAAGCCAACTCTAGAAGTGCAGTGGGGATCCTGCCCTGTACTGAAGTGCACCCGAGGAACAGTAATTCATTTGAATGTGTCTGTTCCTCCCGTTGCTCAGGATGGATAAGATGTGACTTCATTCACAGGTACCAAAGGATTTGAACTGCACAACGCACATCATTTTATTTTCACATTTGCTTCAACTCTTTGTAAACTTTGGTGCCATTCTGACAACAACTGTCTCATAGTTAGGTCTTTTAGTACCCATTAGATGGCAAATGCTCTTATCTAAAAAGGTTTTCGTCATCTAGACCAGATGGTATAATTCATTTCTGTTATGAATGCTTTTAAATGTGGACAGTATAAAGTAAAGACATGACAAATATACAGAAGGATGGCTGGAAGAAATCATATATAACTAAATGGCTCCAGGAAGATCAGATATGTCAATCCTGTACTTCATGTCAGCAGGGATTACTGCAATTTCATTGTCTAGTTGTTTTTTTATGGCTGTATGAATGCACTAGAGTTAGTGAGCTGAATATATGAAAAGAGCACTCATTTTAACAAGTGGAGTTACAAGTAAGAGCAAGATCCATACTTTGTGGACCTTGCCATGAGTGAGGTGGTTAGAAGAAGCCTGGACCTGAGAGCACTGGTGAGAGGTGCCTATGCACCCAGCAGACTGCAAAGGATAGGTGTCAAGGCTCACACAAGCCAACAAGTAAATCCTCAAGAAAGAGGTAGATCTAAAATTCTTCTGTTCTGTGATTTTGTCTCCAAAGCTGAGTCTTCTGTTTGAGATGGTTCTCTTTTTTTTCTTTCTTTTTTCTTTTTTTTTTTTTTTTTGTGTGTGTGTTTTGTTGTTTTTTTTTTTCCTCCAGAGAACTGAACACCTGCTCTAAGGTGTCTCTGATCTGGCAGGGGGGGTTGGACTAGATGATCTCCAGAGGTCCCTTCCAACCCTATGAATCTATGATTTTATGATTCTATGATCTTGTTCCATTTGGTCCCCTGCCTTATGTTTTTATTGGAATACTGGGTTTAACATGAATATCGATAATATTACAACTCCCACCTCAGCCCACTTCAGGCCCAGACACTGTTGTGGCACACATCACCACATGTGTCAAACTACCCAGATATAGGGGAATTAGTGTTTAGTTCCCTCTGTCTTACTGCATGAAGATTGGCTAAAACTTCACTGGCTTCTCAGGCATTTTAAATGTCTTTTTTGTAATGTATTTTGAAGCCCGCTTTAAATGTCTTCGGTATACTATAAAGCCTCACTTCTTCAGTGGCTTTACTTGTTCTAGCCCTCCACTTCGGGAATTATTTTGGTTTTATTCCTGTTATATCAAATGCCCAGCACTCCTGATCATGGGTTCAGTGATCGCTAACAGCCAAAGGTTCGACAGAAGTATAGTTCATTCAGTGTCCTTAACTCACCTGAATACTGTCTACAAGAGCCTTTTAAAGGTACAGCTCTCCACTGAGGTCAGACTTAATTCACTTTCTGTATTTATTTGAAGGTGCCATTTCTTCACTTAATTGTAATTGGCTTAGGTAAGACAACTGATTTATTGGGATGTTTTCCAAGTGAGACCAATTTAGTCTAGTGATAATGAACTGTCCATAGCTGCCACTTAATCTTTACAAATAATACCATTTAACAATCATTCGCTTACTCTAGCCCAAGTTGTTGTTTGGGGCAATTTTAATAATTTAAAGAGAATGAAGTCAAGAGCAGTTTTGTTAAATTTAGTTTCATATTTGTTCAGACGTCTAAGAATTTCTTCTAAAACTTGTTGAAAAAGTTGATCCAGAAAACACACTAAAACTCCTCTCTGGTTAAGCAATAGCTTCCATAGTTCCTTTCTGGCCAGGCTTCAGGTTTTGCCTAAGCCCCCATTCAAAACCATAGTGAAAGGGTTGTCTGTGACTTGGTGCAAACAGAAGATTAGGACTACTCAATCTAGAGGCATTTTCCCTGTCGATCCTAAGGAGATAGATGCTTCAGGATCTCAAGACCAGGTTGGATGGGGCTTTGAGCAACTTGGCCTAGTGGAAGGTGTCCCTGCCCATGGCAGGAGGGTTGGAACTCGATGATCTTTAAGGTCCCTTCCAACCTAAACCATTCTATGAGTCTATGATCCTGGGAAATTCTGGCTAAGAATATAAGTAAACAGGCCTCCTGGCCACCCATCTTCCAGCATTCACTTCTTCCTCGTATCCTCATGACTGAGGCCTTCAAAGCCAGATTAATGTGGTGGCACAGCTGCTTGCATACCCCCTAACCATGTCCCAAAGGTATGATAAGACTGAAAGTCTTCCAGAATTTTCTTCATAAATAATAAGCAACCAAACATCAGCTTTGATGTTTCCTTCTGCCCTGCTTTGCAAGCCTGAGGAGGGTGCTAGCTTTACACAGGACTTATGGCCAACTGCAAAAAACCATACTGTGGTATACTACTGAAGAGGGCTGCTTTAGTAATTTTTTGCTACTGATTTACTTCGCTGTTTGTAGAGGTGTAGCAGCCATAATGCTGCCAGTTTACAGCATGAACAGAATCACAGGTTCTTCTAAAGCAATGAAGCAAGATTTTAAGTCAATGAAAAAATATATATCGGGGGGTGGAGTTGTTTGGCTTTATTTCAAATATTTAGTGCATGCTTGAGTCATTTTATTATGCTTTTTGGTGACAAAATAAACAACCTAGAAACTTTCCTGAGGCTCTTATGCAATGTTTTAAATACAGCAGCCTGGACTTTAATATGTTATTTATTGATAGACTTTCAAGAAAGTTGCAGAGGCTGGAAATAACATTTTCGTAGAGGTGTTTCTCTGCTTGTATGCTGAAATCAGGAAAAAAAAGAATGCCAAAGGAAAGTTAGAATGTCACACGTCATACGTTGATGTATGGAGTTGGTATCTGAAAATCCTGAAATGTGAATTTCAGCGTCAACTGTCCTAACATTCCTCCTCAGCTTCCTCACCTCCTCCTCAAAGCCTGCCATCTTTAATCTGTTTCTAAAACAAACAACATGCTACTTGGAAGTATATTGACAGACTTAGGGATAAGACCTTTCCAGAAAAAATGCTTCATGTGCAAGTGAAATCAACAGCCCTTACTATTCCCTGGTGAGTGGTTTGATGCCTGGAGCTCACACTTATAATTACCCTTTTGTTTTCTTGCCTTCGCTGTCAGAATAAAGATGAAAATGTCTTTTTTGTCTCCCAAAGAAAATTTGAGGGGAAAACCCAGCATCCATATATATGTCACTTCTCTTATTTTTGTGAAGAGGCTTAAGGGAAGGGATTTTCTAAAGAAGCTTAATAGCCGCCATAGAAACCCTACAGATACACTGCCAAATAAGAAGGGCAAACTAATGATATCAGCAGAAGTAATCTATAACAAGGGAAGAAAACACAGCTGACAGATATATATCTAAGCAGAGCGGAAAGAACTGAAACAGAAAAATGTGAGAGCAGGAGATACATTTCTTCCAAAGCACAATGGATCTTACTTAGTTAAACAACCATTATAGCTCATTTAACTAAACAATTATTTTCACTTTCTCTCTCTTGTTTGGCAAATCTAGCTCTTGGGGTAGATATCCAAACGGGGGAAGTTGAACATTCATGGTAAGCAGTAACAGCTGGTGAGCTAATCAACTGAGCCACTGTTTCTGGTAAAGATGTCCCTACATATGCATTAGCTATCTATAAATATATATAACAGGAAACCAAGTTTCACTGGCTGGGAGAGATAGCAAGTAAAAATTAAAAGTGGTATTTCTAATCTATCGGTTCCAACTAGGAAAAATATCCCAGGTAGCTTTAAAAGAGTAGTCTGCAGCTGGAAAGGGAATCTTGTCCCATTAAAACCAATGGAAGAAATCAGGAGGAGGATTTTGCTTTTGCTCTTGGGAGCTTCAAGAAACATGACACTGCTGTGTCACTGATAAGAAGGTGAATTATGCACATTGCTTTGTTAAATCTGGGTCTCTCTGCTGGCTTGTGTTGATAGTCCCCCTTTCTAGAATACAGTTCCCCATGAGCAATGGCTCAATGACATTCTTGTGCATATTAACCATCAGCGGTATTAAGGAAGGAGGTGGGTGAATTGGTTCTATTACATATGTGTTCATTGGGTCACAAAAGAAGGGTGAAGCGACAATTTATATAGAAAATTTATTCCTGTCTTCTTACTTAAAGCTTGATCCAAATTTTACTAAAGCCACTGGAAATACTGCTGACTGGAGGACTTAGGTGCAAATATCTATTGCATAACTGGGAAGATTGGCTTGGAAGAGAATATAGAAATCAACTCACATTCAGGAACAAGATCTGAGGTATATTTTAAAATGCCTTTGTAAAAATCAAGATATTTTTCTATTACAGTCCTGTACAAAGCTAGTAGGAGATGATGAAGAAAGGCGTAACACCTTGAGGGCTGAAAGAAAATAAAGGTTTCAAAAATTATTTTGCTCTAATTAAATGTTAAAAGGCCTTAATTACAATCAGAGCTATTATGGGACACAGCATATATGTGTACGTGAATGAATACTTCTGCATTTTAACAGCTTATTATAAACTTTACAGTTCCCGTTTTACAGTTTTTACCTGGCATTATAAATATAGATTATATCTAAATGAATTATATCTGAATAATTGCAATGGGCAAATGTTTGCAAATAGAGGAGGTACGTGCTGTTAGATCACATTGTGAATATTAATGCATACTAATTCAAGAGCACTCCCAGTGCTTTAAAGACACTCTTGCCATCCTTCATGAGTTCATTTTCATGTGAATTGAAGTGGATTTGTTGTCACGGAAGTTTGTTTTTATCAAAAGTTTCTACAAATTAGCATTTTTCAATATTAAAAAAAAAAAAATTCTTCCTAGGGAGCTCACAGTTGAAAGCAGCTAAGCACAAGAGAAAAAAAAAAAGGCTGAAAACATGCAGAAGCACTATATGTTGCTCCTTTTCGGGTATTTTGAGATTCTAATGATGTCAAATGCACATTCAGCAGCCCCAAGACAAGAGGATTCTGGTTCCAAGCAGTTGTCTGCCCGCTACATGCGCCCTCCTTTGAAAAAATCTGATCATGGCAGGTCTTCGAGACAGGCTGTTGATCCGAGTGGGCTGATCTGCTCTCCACAAAGAAGGCAGAGACTGTATTTCAGACTCAGCCATAGGGTAAACATCCTGACCCTTGCTTTCCCTAGGCAGGAGGCACAGGAGACATAACACGCTTCTCCCCTGGGGCTGTTCACACTGTTTCTGCCCCAGAGCCGCTCTGTGGGGTGACTCAGAGAAGCCTCATCTCTGCCTCCCTTTCCAGACCCACATATCCAGGCAACGCCTCCTCCTCTGGCACTGGCTGGTGTACTGAAAGCTGTATCGATCCAACAGGATTAAACTGAGGATCTGTCTTTTATAAGGCATTTGTCTAAGGCTGAAGGCATTATAGGCTTTGTGCGCATTAGTCCATTAACAGGGCCAGGGCTGAGCTCTGGTATGCGCTTACCATCTGCTAAAGCGTTTGCACAGACTTTGGCCCAGTTCTGGCCTCGGTCAGCTGGTGCTTCCCAAACAGTCTCTGGGCTTGGGGCGGTTACCACAAGACAGAGACCGTTCCCAAACAACCATGTTAATATACTAAAATTTGTGCACACTATTAATATTAGCACAATAATTTACCATACAGAATATATTTAATAAAAATCTATTTATATAATGCATAAATATTAATATATTAGTTTCATGGATAATAGTGTAATAAAATTATATTATTAATAATTATTATATAGTTAATGTATTGTATGTTCTATCTAGATATATTTTGATTATATTATTATAGAAAATATTATAATATACAACCATGTTAATATTCATTATATATAATAATATAATAATATATTAGTATTACTTGCTCTATAATGCTAATATAACTGCTTTGTTTCAGGGGCTCAGAGAGTTTAGCTGTACACTCACACTATGCTGTACCGTTTGTCTCAGAACCGAGGAGCATCTCCTGCTCCATTTTACTTACCAAGATGATAGACGTGACCACAAAGTCCAGCAACTGCTCTGTCAGCAGAGCAATGGTTTCTAAACTGCTGTGGGTTATATTTACTTCTCAAGGCACCTGCCACAAACCAGATCCTGAAGCTAGAGATAACTGTGGTCAGTTTATGACAAAAACATGAACTCTGCTGTCACCTGCCTGCAGCTAGCAGCAGGTTTTGGGGTCACCGGGACATCTTCCTGCAGCCACGGGGGCCTGTGCTCACCTTGTTACTTCTTTTCTATTGGGACGTTTTTTCAGCTGGTTTATGCTTAGTTTCTATGATCATTATAATTCTTAGGAGTGCAAATAACAGGCAGCATGTCCATCTACAGAGAAGAAAGACGCAGCCTCATCAGCAACTCCGCAATGGTCAGAATTTGCAACACGGTGAAGACTCACACCGGGGTCGTAATCCACAGGAAAGGCAGGGACAGAGACTGGTAAAACAATACTTGTTCTGTCAGCTTTCCGAAAACGTGCTTTAATCACTTCCCTTTATCAGGCCTATGCAGACCTCGTTTGCTAGGAGAAATTAGCTGCAACTAATTTACAAGCAATGAGTAATAGGCAATTTATCTAGAGGCTTACAACTGTTGCCTGGATACAAATCTGTTCAAATGCTTTTATATAAAAATTGCTTTTAGGGTGTTTGCAGCAATTTGTTTTGATGACAAATTGTCAAACAGAAAGCCAGGGCACGGGGCATTACTACCTTAACCTCCGGTATGACACAAAGTACTGCCCCTGCGCTACCACCGAATAGGTACAAAAGGGAACAGTATCTTGTCGAGTCCTGTTTGGTGAGAGAATCCACACGGCCTCTGGAAATGGTTCTTGATTTGCCTCTGGAGGATTAGAGATCTGAGAGTGCAAAGAGCAAAATTTCATTTAATCAGCTGGCTGCATTTATTAGCAACTGCTGCTATTTTGCAAGGTAAAATATTGGAGAAAATGATTATAACCCCCCGCCCCAAAATTGAAATATATTGAGTTAATAAAGGGCACTCGCTATATCTCTTAAAAGTTGAACCGTCAGAATTGATTGTAAGGATGTTGAAAATCTGTGAGTAGTAACAAAAAATTGCAAAACAAATTATTGTGCAGTCTGGAGAGGTGTTTTGAACGAGCTTTTTTTTGTTGTTCTAATACATGTATTCGCCTTGCCAAAATCAGCTTGTGTACAGATACGTGCAAATCAAATACTGGAATTCCCAAAGTGAATGCTAAGCTGCATCCACATGTCCAGCCGCTGAACTGGGTCCCAGAAACACGAGACTCTGGTGGGAAACAAGGAAATCTCCTTTGCAGAGACTTGCCGCTCACTCCGATTAGGCCCACATTCTGCTTTTGGTAGAATGAGCGGTTTGATATAACTGTAACATATCAGGTTATGAGCTAGAAGATTTATTCTTTTTTTTTTTTTGGCAGAAAAAGAAAACAAAGTGGAAAACAAAATAAAGAAGGCAGTAACTCAGACATGAAGACAGCTGTGAAGCATCTGTTGCATTTTCCCTTCTCAACTTATCCCCTATATATTTGAGTTTCATCAAAGAAAGGACACCAGCGTGTCCTTTAGGAGTCTAGGACCTCTGGGTGAGGAACTAACTTTTGGTAATTTGTGATATTCCTCGGGTTCCCTTTCCCTGGCAGCTTCCCCTGCACAGCGTGGACAGTCTGGGTAGAACAAGCGAGTTGCCATGCCTAAAATCTTCTGCACACTACTATGTCTAAAGATAATTTATGGCAATTTATCAAGATTTTTATTTATTTTATCAGTTTTATCAATCCAGATTTTCCCTAGTAAAAACGCTACTTAACATTTTTACAAACTTCAAGCAAGAAAATGCGTAAGATGAAGGTATCTTTGCCTGCTATATTAGATTGCTTCCCTCTGTTGTCTTCGGCCTTTGTCTGCTTGGTTCACATTTCCTCTAGGTCTATAAGATCTGGACGGTCACATTGTTAAGAGAATCACTGCCAAATCACTTTGGCCGTAGCTACGTAAAAATAGGAGAAATTAAAATGTAAGCCAGGCATTTGTTGTGCTCCCAACTCTCTGAATTCTCATTTGAGTTTTGATATCTCATTTTCCTGTTGATGTTTGCAGGTACGTTACGTAGAACCTTAGTAGCAGCACCTCAAGTTTATATGGCACCTCTGTGTTGTTTTAAACATACTCTTGTTCTGTTGGCATGTTCTGAGGAGGAAAATGACTGTGCTGTAAAAATCAGTGCAGCCATGTGAAAACTGCCTCTCCGCTTCCTCAGAGAGAAAAGAAACATCTTTGGCGACATTTAGAAACGTAGTCCCAGTGGTGTCCCTTCTTGGAAATTACGGTCAGCTCTGCACAACTGATGAAGGCGCTGCCACTTGGCACAAAATACTCAGGGCCTTCCTATCAAGGTTTTCCTGGGAAGATAAATTCTTGAAAGATTCGACTATTTCTTCAGCACGACCCTCTTTATCTGCAGAAATGCAGCCAAAAGTGTGTTTCCCGCAAGGCAGAAGGGAGGAGCAGCAGGAGGCAGTTTTCTGTGTTGTTGGGTTTGTTGTTGTTGTTTTGTTGTTTTGGTTTTGGGTTTTTTTTGTTTTTTTTTTTTAATTAATCCCATAGAACCATCTTTGCCTGCTTGCCTCACCTATTTTTGACAAATAAAGCTAGTTTGTCAATCACTTGGGTGGTAGCTGCTACTGTTTAATTACCGAAAAAGGAGTAACTTTCCTATTTTAACTTGAATACAAAATGGCTGCTGTGCCACCCTTTCAAGGATGGTAGATCAAAGGCAGCACCGTCTTAGCACTTGTCATCGCTTCAGAGCATCAGAGAAAGTGTTTATTGGTACTACAACCTTTGGCCCTATCTCTTTAAGGTACGATATGTTTTCCATGGCTTGAAATAAAGACTCACCTCAAAGCTGAAAAGTGCTTTTCCAGACTTCTAAACATGAGAACACAGGACATTTTATTAAAAGGTTACATGTTATGGCCAAAGTAAATTATTGAAAAAGCATCTCGAAGATTATTTAATGTTGTATAAACCGATGGCTAAAAAATTAAAGATGAGCTATTAAGAGGCAAAGCAAAAGCCCAACCTTTCCCTGCAAATGGCAAAAACTGCCAGTGAGTGATCAGACAGGAAAATTAAGAAAATAATAAATCAAGAAAAAGCATGACTCCCTTTTTTTTTTCTTTTTTCCAATTTTGTATGACCCTTTAAAAAATAATGTTTAAAATAAAGAATGAAGGAAAGAAGTTTAACCAGATATGGGAGAGGCATAAACTGCAGCTGAGAAACCCTGAGAGTATAAATGCAGGCGGCACAGGGGGTCCGCTGGAGGGTCTACTGGAGCATCTGCTGGAAGGTCTGCTGGAGGGTCTGTTGCCTGGGCACTGCGTTACCCAGAGCTACGCTGCCTCACTGTACCACATCCTGCAGCTGATGGACCCATGAAGAGACCCACAGGCATGAGGGAGCAGGGTCACTGCTGCTAAAGATGGTGAGGGTTGTACTGAGGTGATGAAGCCAGGTGGGAACAGTGAAGGGTCAAGAGGGAATCCAGCACATTGCCAGTCGCCTTCATGCCCAGCGGAGCTGGCTACAGTGGGAGGTGGATGATCAAGCGGTGCTTAGTGGTGATGGCGCAAACTTTTCTGGTTGTTTTTTTGTGGGTTGGGGTTGGAAGCTAAAAGAAGGTGACAGTCCCATTCTTATGAGAATCAATTCACTTTCCTTATGTCTCTAATTGATAGCTTCAAGATTGTTGTCCATATAAGATGAATGTTAGGAAAAGGAATCAGCTAAAGCAGATTTTAGGAGCTACCTTCTTCCCTGAGAATGACTAATTCATGGCCTGTATTAGCATTGTTTTGGGTCTGGGAAGAAAGGGTAAGATTTTATCCTGAGGAAATTTAATTTTATCATAGAAATAGTTTTGGTTAGCTAACAGCATTTAATATCGTCCAGCCTCATGATAGACTATCAGCAAAGAGAAGTAAAAACACAACTTGGAATTTACAAATGACTGTAAGGAAACTTAAAATTATACTTCAGTTCACTGAGTTTGTTCCCTGAAAGCAAATATAAATGAAAAATTGACAAGAGTGTACCCTAAGAGAGAGAGAAAATCTTAATCCTAGTGGATGTGCATTTAAGTTACACGGGAAGTGCTGAAGCAGACTACATAGATATGAGCTTATTAATGTTCAATTTCATGGAATCAGTTTTTTCTCTGCCTGTAGTTTGATTCAAGTTTCAAGAGATATTTGTTTTGGCAGTTTGAAAAGACTTTATGACAATACAATGGGTTTAGTTCTGCGCACATAAACCTCTTTTCCCGTATTCGGAAGCATGCTAGATCAAGACTGTTCTGCAGAAAAGAAAGCTATGTCTTATGGCTCCTTAACAAAGCAGCTTCAGAATTACTGCTATCATACACACTTATAAAGCAAGGTTATTTTTTCTCATTAAAAACCATGGAAGACATGGCAAACACCCAACTGTTTTGTCCTGCAAATATTCTTTCAATGGTTGTATGTATTGCCACGAACAATCCCATTGAAGTCATCCTTAAATGTAATTAAGAATGAGTTATTAATAATTATTAGTATCAATATATGGAAAGTCCTTTCAAATGCCTTGCATTTGAATAATAATTTAAAAGTTACCATAATAATTATCATAAATTAATGTCAAAACATCCCATGATTGTAGCAGCTCAGGCCAAAGGTCCACTTGGCCTGGCATTCCGTCTCCGACAGTGGTCTTAAGTGCAAGAACATGGCAAGTATATATGACACTTCCCTTTTACCCTCCTGAATGTGTTTTGCTTATTTCATGAGTCTAAGTAGTAGAAAGGTGCCCAGCGGGTGTCTTTCTAATTCCTCCTGGGTCTCCTCTTGACCCTGAGTAGACTAGTTTCACCCACAGTGTCCTCTGGCCAAGTTTCATTAAACTGCCTGTTCTGAAAAGGTTCTACCCATTGCATGAAACACTACCTCTTTTTGGTTAGGTCAGACATTTGTGAGATCTGGAATAACAGTAAAAAATGTTGGTAATCTCCTGTCTTCTTCTATAGTATGTGTCTGTGTACTTGGTTGTTGTAATCTGTCTTGATGGCACGACAACTGCGAGATCAAAACCTACCACACACTGCAGGTTTGTCAACCAAACCAATACGGATCTCCACGGCCAACATAGTATCTAAGCAGCTCCTATTTTTTAGAAGGAGAAACAAGTAGGCCAGGTTAAACTCAAGAGCAAGGCTTGACCCATGTGGAAATAACCCAAATGGTTTATTACACCATCTGGAGCAGGTCTCCACTGGTGGTCTTCTCCCTTCCTTGTGCAGATGACAAGGGCTGGATCCCTCTCTGGCTTCTGCCTTGCAGGTGCTGCTGCCAGCAAGTGCTGTGGCTCATCAGGGATGGAGAGCACTTGGGTGCTGGTATTAAGAGAAAAACTTAAAAAATGCTACAAAGCACCCTCTTTCTATGTGGATAGCACTGTAGATCTACAAACTCTCATTTCAGAAAGTCGTTATTCTTTGGCCGCGAGATTCAGATGCGAGAGGAAGGACTCGGCAGCCCGAGGAGCTGTACTGGGAAATTACAAAGCAAGCAGCAGACATCCTGGCACACACACGTTCTTCTGAAGGTGGCAGCTGCTCTAGTCTGATTAGCAGCCATGAAACTGGTTGTAAGCCAGGCTGATAAACGAAGTAACTCTTTCAATACCAAAGCTGCCCTTCAGACATTAGAATGTAATGATATTAAATAAACTTGTTTATTTTCTAGTCCTACAGCAAGTGTGTCACCCTAAAACAAGAGTAGGGCCCCATAATGCTGAAATGTGCTATCTGAAGGTAGTGGATTTTTTTTTTAGGAACTCTGGGACAAATAAGTAAATCAGTTCAGACTTTTAAATGAGATCAGAATGACCTCAGGCCCAGTTAGTCAAAAGGGATCCTCATTTCCCTTCGGTTCTGAAAAATATTGCTGCCTGTCAGCATTGTCCAAAACTGTTTTCATTTTCGCCTTCCCAGCTGGGCTGCTGATCAGCACGTTTGATCCCCAGAGCAGAATTAACGTGATCCCGGCTACAGTGGTTAGCTAGGAGTATCTAGGTTGCCTACAGGAGCTGCAAAATCTGAGCATGCTGAAGAGTGGCTCCCCTAAGCTTTGGCACACAAAGGATTTTATGGAGGGATAACACTGACTTCAAAGATAAGCAAGTTGCTACAAAAATTAAATCCCATTGAGTATGACGACAGCTGGGGAAACCGAATAAGAAGATTAGTTGAAAATGTAGTAGTCGTAAGATTTAGCAAGTCGGCAACTCCTATTTGATCCTGGAAAGCATTTTTGAGATGGTGGAGAAAATAGCGTCCCAAGGGTACTCCCTAGGTACCCTCCATCGTGGGATAAACTTGGTTTACACTTAAACATCGATGGTGAAGAATAGAGGAAAACACTAGAAAATAAGAAGGGGAAAAGGTATCTGCAAGGCGCTATGTTCTCAATGAAAATACATACCAAAAGAGATCGTATAATTAGTGCCCACTGAAACACCATTTCCTGGGGGTTTGCAAATTGTCAAAACTAAACCCTGGCCACATCGTCCCGGCACAGGTCCCTTAGCCTGCTGGAGGTGGTGAGCTCCTCTCTGCTCCTTATGCCTGGGTATTACCGTGTCTTGTTGACGAGCTTGGCAGCTGCTCACTTGGAAATCGGGTTGTGCTGCTGGTGGTGACGTCTGAGGAGAGCTGCTCAAGCAGAAATGCTCTTGGTGTGGAAAATAGCGTCTATTTGCAGCCTACCAGAATTCGTAAGGGTAGCTCAGGCTGTCAAACACGACAGCTTGCATATTATAACATCCATGCTGCTAAACTCAGAGGTTCCCTTTAAAATCAAATGTTCAAAGTTATTAATAGTTGTGGGGGTGTGACCCAATGAAATAATTGGAATGGCATATGGGAAATAAGAGGATTTATCAATGACAAGATCTTTCTCTCTCCTTCCATCATTTAAGTCCTCTGGTACGTTTCAGTTATTTCTGGGCAAATACTGTGCTAATTAGTTTCGATTTCCCTGGGGAAAGGATCAGACCTTTTTTTTTTTCCTTCCCCTGAGAACATGTTTTCGCACTTTTAATCAGAATATGCTGAGACTGCCTCAAATCACAGGAGTATGTCAAAATATACAATAAAACCTGGAAAGTGGTAGTGGCAGGTTGGCTTTTTGGGTTTATGTTTCTTGGCATTTTTACCTTTAAGGAAACAAACTTTAACATATACATAAATGTACATCCAGATACACTTACAAATCACCTGTGGAGATTTTGGTGATTGACTTCTGAGACTGAGTGAGAGAACTAGTAGATGAAAGCAGGGTTTAGAGGCAAGTGGCAGCTCTGGGGGATGCTGTCAGAAGTAGGAGTGACACTGTTCACTCCAAAGAACATAAACTGATATTCAGGCTCCTTTTTCCTCTCCCATTGATATTTCTCATGCAGGATCAGCAGCACAATCTGCAAACAAAGCAGGGCTTAGTATGGGAGGATTATGCTGTTCCACCGCCACTGGTTCAAATGGATGTGCCTAGTTTTCCCTTAATCGTACTGGGATGTCTCTAATGCCATTGTAAATTCAAACCCTGCAAGAGATTCTTCTGCCCCCTTGTTCCCCAGCTTTTCACTGACTTTTCCTTCTTTTTCTTGCTAAACATGGTAATGGGAAGATTTACAAAGGAATTGTAAAAAAATAATAAAGCAGTAAGTATCTACATGTGAGCAAAAATAAGCTGCTAGTGCCAAATATTTGTACTAATTCTGAGAAGCTGTGTCAAAGAATAGAGCACATTTTCTCTTTGCATTTCCCCGCTAACTAGAGCAGGTCCAGGACAGTGCATGGGAGTCTTTCCGTTGATTCCGGTGTGTTTGCAACATGGTGATGCTCTCCCCACCTGGCAGAGGCAGAGCTCTGCATGCCATCTGAAAATCAAAATGGCATTTTTGCTGCCTTGAAGTAGCAGAGCTGGGACATGGGTGGAAATCATTGTAATTCTTGTTGCACATTATTTTCTTTAAAAGATGGCAGATTCTCACCAGTAGCAACATCAAAGGACATTTAAAAAAAAAAAAAGGCTTCCACCAAAGAATAATGATTGCCTGGTCTATACACTCTTGTGTGGATACAAGCACATCTTTCTGCCAATATTGTATTCAGAAATTATGACTGGGAACACCTACCTTTTTGTTTCATGCAGTGTTTTTCTATAGAACATGAGTGTTTCGGAGTGGCACGGCAGCCTCGTCAGTAGCTGAGTCCTCTGTCCTCTCTCTGCCCAGCTCCAAGAGTCCCATTGCACCAGGGCTGCAGTGGCAGGAGGGACAGAGCGGTTCTGAGAGGGAAGCCACGTTAAGTGACCTCCAGAGGCCTGGTAGAACCAACATTTCTGGGATTTTGTGGTTTCATGATTTGTGGCTGAGATACTGGACTGGCCTTTGGAAGCCCTGGAGTCTTTTCTCAACTTTCCTAAGGGCATCCACCTCCCTGCATGGGTCCAGATCTATAGAATAGTGGTGGTAAAATCACCTTCCATTTACTTGCTAGTTGATTCTTCTATTAAATTAATCACTGGGTATGTTTGCAGGGCCCATCACCCCCGAGACAAATGTTCCCTTCACAATAGTAATGAAAATGAAGCCAGCGGGCAGCTGTGCTGCGGTTTCGATGGGTCATGGGAGACGGAATTTGGATCAAACTTTGATATTTTCTGTTACTTTGGCCCACGCTCACTCTCTTAAACCACTTTCAAAGTATTTTTATAGCATGTTTTATAGTTCCTTCAGGATCATGAGTTAGTTCCTCTTCTCTTATGTTTTTCATATTAGATTTATGTTTTGGCTCAAGTCTTAAATAAATGTTTTCAGTTATAATGCTTTTCATCATTTTTAAGAGTATTGTTTCCCTTTGCATCAAACATTTAGAGCAGAGATGTGTTATCCATGAAATTAAATCATCTGAATGTTTATTATTAATGGTTATATGTAGAAGGAAAATATTACCCACATAAGGGTTTTTAAAAAAGACAAAGGAAAAGTGCAATGCCAACACACATGCTGTACACGGGATTTTTGGGGAGCTGCTCAAAAAGTAAGCAGTTGGCAATAAGGGAATAATGTAGCCTGTAAAAGGTGCAAAACTTGTGGGATATCTTTGCCAGGATTCCTGGTCTTACAAAGCTGCACTTTGCATATGGTATTTACGGCAGGTTACTCCTCTCACTTTTCAAACGAACAAAATGTTTTCACTCTGGAAGGGAAGGTTTGCATTTCTTCCTTTAGGAGCTGTTTTACAGTGACTTCTTTTCAGCAGCAGATGTGACACCAAACTCAGCAGAGTGCAAATATTTGTCCTTCGTTGGGATCTCTCCGAAGGCCTGCGTGACGAGCATGGATCACAGCCGGCTGGGAGGCAGCTTCTGCCGCATCCTGACTCCACCGGGAATTTTGCTTTGTGGGGGGACTGCAGGCTCTGGTAGAGGAGGGAGAAGAGGGAGTAGCGCTTTTCAGAGGAAGCACTGAATATATTGAGACCAATTGTCTTGTTATTTCAGATCTACATAAGGCTTTCATGAGTGTAGTGCTCGAGCGCTTTGATATTACATGGTGTCAGGTGACAAAGGTACCAGTTTGCTCTTGCAGCATTTGCAGCATCTTCCCGGCCCCGAGGCTGTATAAATTGTGTTACCTTCTCTTAGCAGCTATTGCTGTCCCTTTGGGGGGGGCGGTTGTCCGGGCAGACGTGCCTGGGATGGCTGCTGTGGCTCCGCGCACCGGCACAGACCACCAGCCTTGGGACAACACTCCCTGCCTCCAGCCAAGCATCTCACATCCCCTGAGAATAAAAAAGATTAGTGGCCAGATTTTTAAAGGCAGGGTGATGTGTAACACCTAAATAAATACCTTTAAAAATACAACCTTTAGTCTTTAGCTTCTTCTTAAGTAATATAAATACCTGAGGAAAGGGCAATAGTATGAAAAACGGTGTGTTTGGCATCACCTACATCTTACTCTGCACAAGGGGGCTGGGGGAAAGGGCAGCAGAGATTTATAGTCCTTATTTTGCTGTTACAGGCCCACGCACTAGGAACAGTGGTGGTAAGTCTCGTACGTCTGACGAGGTCTCTGGTGCATCTTCACAGTGTTTGTGGGATCTCATGCAGCCTGGCTGAGGGAATTTCTTTCATAACAGGGATGGACTTTTGCTGTAAAGGACAGGAAATGCTCTGTGTGGTGAACAAAGAATATCAGCGTTGATTTAAACTTTAAAAATTCATGGCTCTACTTTGGTTTATAGTCTTCACTCAGATCCCTCAAAAATCACAAATCTGCTGGGAAGAAAAGCGAAATTAACAGGCACTTAATGCTTTTAATATCCCCGTAGTCCTTAAATATTATTGGCTTCTGCTTTTTCTCTAGAGAGCTGCAGAAACATGGACTGTTGCGCAGGTGTCAATATTCATTTCAAATCGACTATTCATAGCTATAGCTTGTCTAAAAGATAAGTTGTTTCTGTTTCAAAAGCCATCAATTTGCTAATTAGAATGCAGTAAAGGGAATTTCCCAGAAGGCTGTTGATCCTGTAAAATTTTTGAGGTAACGTAAAATAGTGATTTCAAACATGGCACACTATTGGAGACAGTCCTGCTGAAAAGGCAGGACATATTTATTCTGTCATATAACATTTCGTTACTGCTTCAGGTTGCACTGTTGAAAGTTGGTGTAGAAAGAATAAAATGCATTTTTACCATAGATGTTGGAAAGGAAGAATATGTTGGTTTTTTATGCTCAGAGAGAGAAGATGGTAATATGTCTGGGACTTGTTCTAGCAACATTATTTCAAAATTTTCTCATTTTTAAGGCAAGTACAGTATCTTGGGTGTTTTGTGGTTGTGCATGTGTGTGAGAGAGAGTAAAAGCCCCCTGCCTCCCTAGCAGTTCACATCAGTTCTGTATTGTGTTCATATCAATGCATGACACTCACTGCATCACTTCATCTGCAATGAAACATGTTATACACTCATATTTTTTATTGTTCTTCAAGGTATTTATGTAAAAACCAAAGAAAATTATTTCCACTGGTATATTGTTTCTACAGCTGTTGATGGAGAAGGGAAATGCGTCAATTTTCAAAATATGTATTTGTCAAAGAAGCAGATCAAATAATTAGAAAAGATCCATAGTTGTGTTTTCAGTTTTTATTCTTTGCCTTTGATTCTGCCGTTCCCATATATTATCTGCTATAAACAATGCGGGAGCTGGAGCTGCAGACCCCACAGTGGCAGATTATTATTAGCAAAATCCTTTCAGGCATAATGGAGAGTTTCTTTTAAATGAAGTAGGTTAAGAAGATACCCTGTTCATTAAAAAAGACAACACCTAACATATTTACATTAGCTGGTAGAAGATAATTCACCTTATCAACGAAGGTGCAGTCAAAGGAAGCTGCGGATTTTGGTGTAATGAGCCATGTGCATGTCCATAACCCATAATTTAAATGTGTGAGCTTGGGGGTAGGACAAAGAGACGTAGGCTGAAAGCAATGCCTGTTACAAGCCGCAGGCACCTGGCGGTTTGGCGAGGGATTTTGCAAGAGGAAGCTGCGTTCCCAAAGTCCTGAAATGAGATCAGTGTAAAAGGTGAACAAAACCAGCAAACCCAGGTAAGCGAAGAGTGTCTGCCATCACTCAGTACACATGAAAAACTGTGGGTAAAGCTGTAAAGTCATTTCAGATGCTAAATACAGAATAAAATGTCCGAAGCTATGCAAATAAAAAAAATTATTTATTTAATACTTTTATTGAAATCTCACAAAACGGATACCTGAAGAAGTATATTGATGGCTTTAATGCAAAAGATGTAAAATGCAATTTCATTTGGATTTATGACTGTGATCTCATTATGGTGAATTATATGTTTAAAAGGTGAAATTAGTCATCTTAAATACAACCATGGATGAGCTTGTATTTTTGTAGCAACACTCAAATAAGTGTCAGTCTCTAATACACTTTTAATTAAAAATCTAATTGGGATTTGTTATTGCTTCTAATTAATCTCCATAAATTAAATGTAGTTCTATGCTCATTATCTGCATCTTTTTCTTCTCGCAGCATTTCCTACCCCAGCCAGTCCCAGGAGCTCAGCTTATTGGTCCCTCTTTCACTACACTAGGGGGGAGGAAAGCCAGGATGAAAGCCAACATCACACCACGTTTTACTTCTTCGTCGATTCCCTGCTGGAGGCCCGGCCTATGACTCAGTTCAAAGCTGATGTCCTCTGTGCCAGCCGACCCTTGAACATTTGCTCTCCCCACGAAGGGAAAATTCAGTGTTTCTGTACCAGGTGGAGTGCTGAGCCTGTTGGGGCTGAGTTTGACACCCCCACCCCCCTTTTTAAGGCTCTACAGAGATAACTGAGTTGTGGCGAGGGGCTGCTGCATCGGTAGTGAGGTGTGGGTGCCTTTCTACAGATGTTGGTTGAGGCTTTGACTTGAAAAGGGAGCCTGCTGTTGTACTCGCCCTTACCTAGTGGCGGCAGAACATCCACTCTTTCCTCAAAATGCCTGGTCAGTCTGCTGGAACCAGCCCTGGCGGGGCTAATTCAGCGCTGGGAGAGTGTTCGTAGTCTGTCAGCAGGCACTGAGGCAACGTGGGGGTGGTTGCTCCATAACTGCCCTCTAGCCAAAGCCGGCTTTACGTGGTACAGGATTTCTCATCGCATATAAAACACTGAATAAAAGTGCTTTATGTCTTAAAGGGCTTTGATGTAAGTTTAATAATATCTGCTGGTAAGTATAAGATCTAAAGGTCTTGATGTATTTTGCATGCTGTGAAACTCTCCCTCTCATATCTTTATTAACCCCCATCTCCACACAGTAGCTACTCTGGTCATTGAGAGCTCCTGAAGTCTGTTCTTATGGGGCCTCATAGTCTATTGACTCAGACCCGAGGTCAGACTGCTGGGATTTATGATCTATAATGTGCTTACTCAAGCAGAGATGGCTGAAAAAGTCCTATTTGTGGTGTTTGCTGCTACTCCAGAGTGAAGCTATAGCAGCCACAAGGTTGTTTTCCATCCCAAGGGGCTATAAGGGTGTAAATGTGTCTGACTACAACCAGTTTATGCTATTCATGAAGCAGTGCAGAGCTCTTATGACTGATGTGTACCTTGTGAGGATGCTCTGCAGCACTGAGGATTGTGCCTCAGACGTGCTCTGCCTAAGCCAGGCACCTGGTGAGTCAGTTTTCCCACTTGTCCGAATTTCTTGCAGAGACAGAAATGTCTTTCAAAATCTTTGGGGGAAAAAAAAAAAAGCTATAGCTGTGTAAATGAAATATCTGAGCAGAATCTCCTATAGAAGCTTTGAGAGCTCTTTCTCTTGTCACTGGCTGTACGGGATATTAAGGCACAATTTGGAAGGACTGCTGTGACAAGCTCCTTCAAACTAGCATTTAGTCTTCCTGACTTGTCCCCGTCTGAGAACCAGAAGTGATTTACCTTTTGAAATTTTAGGTAACTTTAGATATTTGTACCATACAACTCTAAATCTGAAATATCTGTCTAGAACATCCCCCTGGCCATAGTCAGACATTTCCTCAGCTCGTTTCTCCTTCCTATCAAATAATAGTTAATTGAGGTCCACCTCATGATGGAGACATTCAGAGTCAGGTGAGATGACTTCTTTCAGTAGGCTGTGGTGGAGTGGCTGGATTTGATCAGTGAACAATGTGCTGCACACCAATTTCTGTGTACCCAGAGAAGCTGCAGTGCCTGATCCCACCAGCCGTGAGGCTCATTTATGCCTCTGAAGCCAGCATTTTCCTTGACCCGGCTCTTCACCATCTGGTTTTGCCGTGCCACTGTTTTGCAGCCCTCTTCCATTCATTCAGAAAATCACATGGATACTTCTAACCTGTACTGTAACACCCTATTATGCATTGTATTTTGAAAATAACACTGCAATAAGCAAGGAGAAACTTACTTGAATGTGGAGGACCAGCGTTCCCCTATTCTGATGTTGTTCGTATCATCTGAAGTTGTGTATTCTCAGCGCAAAGTCTGTCCCACAACATTTTAAGAGGGGATTATGCTACACGTAAAGTTGTTGTGCACGTATCTTCCCGGTTTTAAACCCATGGCTGTGGTACTTGAGTAGCAAACCAGACACCCTTGATGAAGGGTATGATTAAACACTCACACCATTACCCTGATTAATATGCAAACAAGCAATGCTAAACTGTTCACGGGATTCAAACTTTAATCACTGACCCACTTCAACAAATGAGCAATGCAATCACTCTCCGTGTAAGGACAGTGACTACATCTTCTTTTGCTGCTCACTTGAGCAGAAGGCTCTCGAATTTCATGTTTTATGCTCAGAATATAAATGAGTTTCTTCTTGTCTGAAGCTTTATTTCTGTAAGATTGAAGACAATTACTCACACTGTTTTGTTCGGATACTGCCCTTCTTTAATAAAGATACATTTGAAATATAAGGAAAAAACCCCAACTCCTGCAGTTAATCTGTTTGCCCGTTTCAACACTAACAGAAGAAAAAAATAAAATGCAGGTCTTTAGTCTGACGTCTACAGCGCGATCCAGTAGCACCACCTGCTGTTCGTAGGGAGTACTGCTGTTTTATATATACGCAATATATAATATTTTTTTTATATATATATACCAAAAGCACCTATACAGTTTAACATTTTTGAATGGATGTGACACAGGCTTCTAAATTACTTTTATGCTTTCAGAAATGCCATTCTAAGTGTCTTTTGCAGGAAAGAAAGATATTTAAACAGTGATAGCCTTTCAGCAATGTACCCCATAATGTTTTATAATGTTAAGAGGTATACTTACTGTAAAAAGTCTGTCTGTTTAGAGGCCTTATTCTTATTATTTTAGCAGAAACTCACATCTTCTCTGCAGCAGTAAATGGTCTGGTAAGTTAGAAAGCCATTACACTGATTTCAGTGAAGGAGAAAACAAAGCAATGATACACTTGAGGTTGCAGAAGTGTAAATCAGCTTGTGGTAGTAAGTCATAAAATTCTTTGTTAAATGAGAAAAGAAAACTATACTTTTTGTCGAAATCTAAGTCTATTTATGTATAATGCATCCTTTTCTCTTTCTGTTTCTCTTCCCTCTTGCCTTTGTGCTGCTCTTCATGCCTTTCCTGTGCATTACTGGGTTTTTCCCTGCAGCTTTGAGCTGTGACTGGCACGTGGGATCCCAAAGAAGGGGCAGCACCTGCTGAACTGACGCTGCCTCTGCAGCGCAAAGAGGTGCCCGCAGGAAGGCGCTTTTTCCAGCCAACAACCCTTAATGCTACCACCCACTCCTTCCTCCCCATCCCCACGCACCACCCTGAGCATCCCTCACAAGGCCCCAGCGTGCGGGCGCCGTCTCCCCTCCAGCCTTACGACGTGCCACGAGGCTTCTTGCTGGTGGAGTTCAGGGAAGGGGAGCAGCTCGAGTCGCTCAGCCTTTCCTCATGGCTGGATGTGGACTTTTTCTAGTTCTGCCTGGGTGGTTAAAAAATTGTCAGCTTACAGCGTCTCCTGAGTTTGCCCAGAAAGCAGGCGGGTCTTTCCTGGTGTCTCACAAAAGCAGGCTCTGGGTTTCGTTGGCCTACTGTCCTTATGAAGTTCAAAACCTCTATGAATAAAGGAATTCCAGCACTTACCTCAATGGGTTAATAAATAATACCTCCTGCCAAGCAGAGCTACCACTGCCATTGACACAATTAACTAATTTCAGCGGTAGGAATCCACAGCGAGCAGGCAACCCCTGCTGGCAGGAGCCCTCACCTGGCAACAAGATCGGGTCCACGGGTGTTACACCATCTCACTGCAACATGGAAGGGCTGGGCTGTGCCCAGTGCTCTGCTAAGGCGGCACTGGGAACAGGCTGAACTGCAGGGGTGCGGATTGGCACCTGTGACAATAACCTGTAGTTATCCCTTCCAACTTAGATGATTCTATCATTCTATGATTATCCAGTGAGAGGAGGCATTGAGTGTCGTACGCAAGGCAGTTGGGACCAAAGTGTGGTTAGATATTAAGGAAATCAATCTATCACAGAAGAAGTTAGGAGATGGATGCATTTTTTTTTAAATCATAGAATTACAGAATGGTTTAGGTTGGAAGGGACCTCGGAGATCGTCCTCATGACATGGGCAGGGACAACTCCCACTAGACCAGGTTGCTCAAAGCCCCATCCAGCCTGGCCTTGAACACTTCCAGGGATGGGGCCTCCACTCCTTCTCTGGGCAACCTCTTCCAGTGTTTCACCACCCTTAAAGTGAGAAATGTCTTCCTAATATTTAATCTAAATCTACCCTCTTCCAGTTTAAAGTCATTCCCCTGTGTCCTATCACTACATACCCTTGTAAAAAGTCCCTCTCCAGCTTTTCTGTAGGCCCCCTTTAGGTGCTGGAAGGCTGCAATGAGGTCTCCCCGGAGCCTTCTCTCCTCCAGGCTGAACAACCCCAACTCTCTCAGCCTGTTCTCATAGGAGAGGTGCTCCAGCCCCCTTATCATCATTGTGGCCCTTCTCTGGACCCGCTCCAAGACGTCCATGTCTTTCCTATGTTGGGGGCTCCAGAGCTGGATGCAGTACTCCAGATGGGGTCTCACCAGAGCAGAGTAGAAGGGAAGAAGCACCTCCCTTGACCTGCTGCTACATGTAGCTTCGAGTTTGCTGACAAGAAGACAGCATCTAGCACGGATTTATGAACTGTGTCAGTAAAGCCTGGCTCAACTGCAGCCGGGGTGGGGGGATCCCTTCACAAGAGGCAGAGCAGGTGACCGCCCCATGGCTGAGGTGGGTACAGCTGGACCCCACAGCACCAGCCCAGAGCTGCCCTGCTCATAGACTAGCTTGGGCAAAACAGAAGATGACAAAGAAAATGAACTATTAACCAAGATGGCATTTTGAGTGAGCCCACGTCTGTTGCCGGTTTTTCTAATGTAGGAGCCAAGTCTCAGAGGAGGAGAGGGTTTAAGTGGAAAGGAAGAATAATTACAATGTCACTATGGTACAGGAAAGTAAAAAGATATCAAAGATATCTAATGAGAGGTCTACACAGACTTCTAATGCATGCTTGTGAAGTATGCGAGAGTGCTGTCAATATTCGTACCACCGATGCAACACCGTAGAGAAGTCCCAGATACTTAGTTTGAGAGAAAGAAAAAATACCCTGTAAAAAATCACTGCATTCAGAATGCGTGAAATAAAACTTCACAGTCCACCTTGTAAAGAGGATTGAAAACCAGGGGAAACGGACACCAGTTTATTCCAGATGCAACTACACTGCTTGGAGATAAGTTTAATAAAGTTGGTGGAATTTAAGTGAAGATCTAGGAGGAAGCAAAATGCCAAATTCCTACAGTAGCCAGTGGACAGTGTAAAAGAAATACAGCTTAACTTTTCGAGAGGTGAATTAAGAAAACAGCCTCCATCTGTTAAATATGTGAAGTGTTGATGTAATTAATTACATCACTGGAAACAGGCAGTCAAAAGTTGCAAAAAAAAACCCCGTTGATGCAAATGCAAAATTATTGAAAAGATAAATACAGACATTTTACTTGGATGTAGACAAGCCTGATACATTACAGAAGGAATGACGACTCAGGTACTGCTTTGATGCTGGGCTACAGTTGCACAAAAGCAGTTTCCATTGGATCTCGGGGAATCATATAGCACCTTTGAGAGTCCATAAAGTTTAGTGAAATAAAATTGTGCGCAAGGGCTGTACAGCATTATGATTAGGAAACACTGAAAACAACACATACACATAGCATCTAATTCAGTGAGGTGTGGCAATTTCCAACAATTTCCTTGTAATAATTACTCCGAGTAATTCAGCATCAGCATATGATTGAAGGAAAAGACCTGGTTGTGTTTTTGTGTAAGTAGCAATAGACAGCTATAATACTAAATATTTTTAAGCGAATACAGAAGGTCGCTGCCTAAAATATTTTACTGGAATCAATTTGCAAGAGTCACCTACAAAACACAGCATTGATTCTGGGCTACCTTCAAACCACTTCGTGGAGCTTCAACCTCTTCATTGCTACAGGACTGGTCCTGAGAAAGGCTATATACAAAATCACCTTGTTTTCAGGCAACCTCTGGCTTTTTTTTTTTTGAAGTTGGTGGTGCTGTCCACAGCAGAAACCACGAACATGGACAGCATGGACATACGATGATCCGACATATTGAGAGCAATCACATGTCAAATTTAGCATTAAGGAAAACTGGTAAGTTTAAACTTAGAGTTGTAAAGCTCTACTTGAAAACACCAGGTTAATAAACTGTCATATTTTTTAACGTCTGTTGTTAGACATATTTGCGTAACCCTGCTTGGTAAGAGAATAGGGGTTACTTAAGGCAAGTTTGGTTATAGGCTCAGGTGAGAAGAGCTAATTGTAGGCCTTAATAAGGACCTAATTGGCACAAAAAGCTGTGTGTAAAGAAAAAAGGCAGAGGGCCTGTTATACCCACCCTGGGCTCATTGGATGAAATCACCCTATAGCAGGGAAATTCGTGAGTTTTTGCAGTCCCAAGAAACTCCATATAAAAAGGAAGATTGCACTTTTGGTTTTTTCCCAGGTTTAAAGAAATCTATGCCACAAGTAACATTCTCAATTTTAATACTGGAAACCATTAGTAAAGGCGAAAATATATCAGAAATTTAAATACCATGATAAAAACAAACATACTTTCTTCAGGAGCAGAGCTTTGCTGAGACAACAGCTTGAAGTGTTGTAACTCTTTTGCCACGTCTGAGCTCTCATGGCCATTCATGACTTAGAGTGGACTTTTGAACTGAGTGGTAAGTTTTAAAATATACAGTGTTAACAGAGAATATGTAGTGACATTCATGAAATTTCTAAAATTGAGAAAACATTTAGCAATTTGATATAGCTTTTTGTAAATCACCTTGAAAGATCTCTTACTTTATAGAAATTTAGAAAATGTGCAGTTCAGAGAAGCCACTTGGACAATGCTCACAGGAGTGGACGCAGCATAGCAGCAGGGTTTCTAGAGGATACAGGACACCCTTTGTGATTTCAGAGCACACAAGGCAGAACAAGCGTGTTCTTTTGTTACAGGGACAGCACTCTGTAACAAGAGGCCAAAAAATGAGTGGGTCATGCAATCCTGGTAAATAATTCATCATGTTATAACTGACCTTTATTTTCTTTAGGAATTTTTCCAAGTATATCCTGTCCTTAGAGCTGAAAGAAGTTAACAGGTTGAAGGCCAAAAGAGGCCTATTACAGTGGTTACTGATACAGGAGTAACCTCGTAGAGCACTGTGCTTCAGCAGACCAGCTTCTAGGCAGGTACTCTTGGGTCTCAAAAATTTTCTGAAATTTGACTAGTTTGCAACTTGTTACCTACTTGGAGGCCAGCTTTGTAATTAGTGTTGCTTGATCCTCAATTCCTTACGAAAAGATTACCAGAAGAGTTTAGAATACGCCTGATAGAAGATACAGGTAACAGACTACAAAGGAACCCATCTGCTTCAGTCCTAGACTGAACTGGTGGTGGGAACACACTTTTGAATAAAGAAAAGTACATCCATTAGATTACTCTCAAGTAATCTAATCATAATAGAATAGAATAGTTGGAAGCGACCTAGAGTGATCATTTAGTCCAACTGCGATGTATGGTTGGGACTAGATGATCTACTAGTTCACTGTACTAGATTGCACAGGGAACTCTAGATCTAAGGGGTGGCC
This sequence comes from Vanellus vanellus, assembly GCF_965231255.1. Classification (NCBI taxonomy): domain Eukaryota; kingdom Metazoa; phylum Chordata; class Aves; order Charadriiformes; family Charadriidae; genus Vanellus; species Vanellus vanellus. The sequence continues at coordinate 32,095,504 of NC_138905.1, read as the reverse complement.
CACAGACATAATAGGCAGAAAGTATTTAAGCAAATTAATTTCCCTCAAAATGAATTGTCATTATCTTTCTACTGGTATCCTGCACACTAGAAACAATTAATAAAATCAATATAGGGGAGCAGATTTCATCTTGTAATTCAGTTTCTTGAAGAATAAGATACAGAAAAATAGTGAGCCAGATTTTGCTACTTTCACTGGCACTTTGCTCTGCAGAGCATTGTTTTCTTCAGTGCATTATTAAGGATATATGCATTACCCAGCTATAGATTACAAGAGGATCAATGCCGAGCCGATAGCACTCACTGAATAGCTAGAGCTTTCCCTTTTACTAACCAGCAAAAATATCACTATTTAAGACGGTTCTTTCCACTTGAACTGAATCACCCCCCCCAAAAAAATTGACCTATTCACTGTAACAATATTCTTAAAGAATTTTTGTTTCTAGAACTCAATGAAAGGAAAAACCTTTTATTGCAGAAACAATTTTAATAAGGTCAAAGTGTACAGAAAAATATCAGAACAAATGTTAGATGAACAGAAGATTAAAGAGTAATTGTGGCCTCACTGGACAATGTGTATTACATACCTCCTTACACATCTGAAAGAGAATTAGGGCACTTTTTTTTTCTTAAAAAAAACCAACAGTTTTATAATTGCTCATCCTACATGGTTATTCTGTCCATTCCTTTGCTGCCCCAAATGCAGGAGTTACGTGTTTCAGAGGACCTTGCAGCTAGAAAGGTTTAACTTATCTTTATTGATTCAATTCATATACTTTTTAACAAGCCTTTAACAGGTTTTATGTTTTTTTAAAGCTTACTTGCAAGTCATGTTTTACAGGCAATATTCTACCATGTAGCTTTGGTAGTGGTTGATGTAACATTTTACAGAATATTTGCTATTCACACAATTTGCATTAGATTTTTAAAATACCATGACTGAAACAAAAGTTAATTTGTCCAAAAGGACAAAGAGGCTAATAAGATATTTTAGAACAATCATTGAAAGCCTTTACTGTATCATAGTTACTTCAAGGGTTGTAAAGCAGTTTTCTACAATCTTCAGTTTTTCTTCAGAAAGCAGGTTTTCTTGCTTCAATTGTCCAATAAGAGCTTCCAAGGACCTGAGTCTCCCCAAAGTTTTTATCTCCTGCATTTCAAGTAGAGTTATCTTAGAGTAGAGCTTTGAAATTTTTTGCCAAAGGTGATCTCTGTCTATGTCTTGTTTGCAGTATGAATGCTCAGTTTGTAATACTTCGCTTCCACCATATGCATTCATATACACAGATGTATCTATTTCTGTCTCCTCTGTGTCAAGAAATTCTTGCTTACCAGGCAGGAAAGAACTACTTACTATTTCAGGCTCTTCTGGACTCTCAGCTGGCACAATAATAGCAATGACAGATTCTTCACTTCCGCTGAACTCTTCAATAGTTTGCGTGACTGTACTCAGTAAAACTGCATTTTCACTTGTTGGCTGTACTTCAACAGAACAGCCTACAACATGAGAGTTAGGATTTTCAATTGCATAGTCAGTAATTGACCCTAAAGCATCGTTCAGTTTCAGAGACGAATTCAAGTAGTCAGAGTCTGTGAATTGCAAGACTGTAGCTGTACAACCTGCTGGATCCTCTACAGAAGTAGGAACAATGGTACCTTCCATGCTCTGGACTGCTGCTGCCATTAAAACAGGATTAGGCTGATGTATATGCTGCTTAGATGAATTATCAAGAATGACACAGTCTGCCGGGAAGCCTTCTCCACTTTGCAGTTGTAGCTTTTGAATTTGTAAAGGTTTACTCAATGCAGTTGAGCAAACTACATCTGCTTTCTCATCTACATTTTCTGCAATTACAGGATTTTTCTTTGGTGTACAAGGTTCAAGTGATACAGATGCCTTCTTTGACTCTACATTTGTATTTGTTTCTTCCAGGTCTTCCCTCTTTATCTCTTGTGGGGTGTTGCGAGAAGAGTCTTTTTCCTGGAGAAAAAAAGAATAAACACAAATCCAACCACCTTGTAACCAGGAAATCACTTGAACAGAAAAACAAAAAAAAATGGGCAATTCTCATTCTATAGCATGGTACAGCGTAACTAGTAATTTAGATGAATACCATTTAAAAATTCCACCCAAGACCTGAAAATTCATGTACTTACATGAATTACTTACATCTTGCATAACTTTGCTTCAGGTCCTAAATGTTAAAATATTATCTAAAGCAATAATATGTTTTGTTGTTTTTTTTTTTGTTTTTTTTTTTCTTTTTCAAACTCTAAGGAACTTTACTGATTTACACAAGTAATCAGAATTTTAAAAGCACTTGAAGTGGCTCGACAAATCTGTTTGACAGAATGGCTAGCATCTCCTATTACCACCTGAAACATTGTATTAAATATATGTGTGTTAAGTATACATTGTACAATATTTTTGCATTCAAGATGCAACAAAGTTGGTTTAGCCAGTTACGGCAAATTTTTAGTCATGTGGTTCACCCCAAAGAGAATTTAACAACAATAAAGATTATGAACACAGGCTTGCAGATGCACAAATACGTAGGTGGATTTTTAAATGAGCAATTCAATTCTGCCAACGAAACTTCACAATTCATAAAAACTGAGAAATTTTATTTTGGATGGACAGAAATTTTAACAGGACTTTAAACAGAAGTTGTTACTGAAACAGGGACAATTTCACAGAATCACAGAATTTTTTCAGAGTTGGAAGGGACCTCTAGAGATCATCTAGTCCAACTCCCCTGCTAAAGCAGGACTGCCCAGAGCACATTACTCAGGACTGCATCCAGGCGGGTCTTGAAAATCTCCAGAGAAGGGGACTCCACAACCTCCCTGGGCAGCCTGTGCCACTGCTCTGTCACCCTCACCGTAAAGAACTGTTTCCGTGTATTTGAACGGAACTTCCTGTGTTCTAATTTGTGCCCATTGCCCCTCGTCCTGTTACTTGGAACCATTGAAAAGAGCCTGGCTCCATCCTCCTTCAACCCACCCTTTAGATACTTGTATGCCATAATAAGGTCTCCCCTCAGCCTTCTCTTCTCCAGGCTCAAGAGTCCCAGCTCTCTCAGCCTTTCCTCATAAGGGAGATGCTCCAAGCCCTTAATCATCTTAGTTGCTCTTCGCTGGACTCGCTCCAGCAGTTCCCTGTCCCTCTTGAACTGGGGAGCCCAAAACTGGACACAGTATTCCAGTTGTGGCCTATCCTTTTTTAGCCACCTTCTTTTCCCCCCCTCCACAGAAACTACACCACCACACAATTAGATTTAAGATCAGTATCCAAACAAGCTTTTTAGTATGTCAGTCAGTGAAACAAAAATACACTGATAGTGAGGGTCTTATTTTTTTCTAGTAGGCTTGATCATGAAGAGACTAAGCTGCAGAACTTGTACTCACATTAGGCCTCTGGACTAAAAAACAAAACCGAAACCACCCAAAACAAACAAACAGAACAAGAAGCAACTTTAACTTTGCTAACTAAATACAGGCCAGGCAAACAACATGGGGGGGGGGGGGGGGGCAGGGACAACTACCAGGCTGAAAAAAACAGATTATGATGGAAAAGATAATTTTAAAGTGTATGTTCATAAAAATATATATGTAGTCTGAAGTATCCTAAATTCATTAAACTTTGTAATTTGCTTTTATATGAAACTTCAGTCTTAAAAGGACTGAAAAACGTACACAAAAATGGAATCCATTTAGTCACCTTTATCTTTTCAAAGGTGGGACTTAACATTACATTAGTCTCAGGGATTTTGAAAGAATGAAGTATTTCCCTTTCTTCATTCTACCAGCAGTTGAAAAAGGCCTTCTCAGACTAATTTTTTAACTAGACAAACCCTTGCCTATCAGAACTGCCACAAAGGCTGAAGGAAGGGCACCAAAACACCTCTCTGGACAGAGCTGCTTGAAGAAAGACCTTTACTTTCACTAAAAACCTTCCTCGTCCATCAGTCCCAGCCATCACACTCCTATGAAAGTCTTCAAAATAAAAATCTTTGCAAACTAATGTAGAATGGTTACTGACACTGAAATGCAGGCAACTAGCATGGCTCGTGAGACACAAATATTCTTTATTTTGAAGAAGAAATAATTACATCATTAAGCATTTCTGGGAAGATAACCGTAATACATAAAGCAACGTGGTGGTGAACAATACACAAATATTGCAACTCTTCCCTCTCTTTGCCATTCTCTGTTTTCCAAACCAAGTGTTTATAAATAAGTGCTGAAAGGCAGCTTGGGACTTTAGCTCCTTGTTCCTCCACATTAACTTGGGAACATAATAACAAGGGATTCTCCCACAGAATAAGGGGAGCTCTTTCCCATGTCTTTCTGAATATTCAGTCTATGTAGAAATTTCAGTTTTGGGGTGTGGGAGAATAATGGAAGATCAGTGAGGAGGACTGTAAACATGCTCAAGTGACTCACACATGGGGTGCTGGAAAACACATATATCACGCTAATCGTTGTTTAGTCTTATGTGCTCAGCAAGTACAACACCCGCACTTAGATAACATAGGCCTGTGATGGACTTGGAGGCACCCTGTTGAACATGCCTGAGATTCCTGCCCTGCTGTTGGAGAAGATCAAAGCACAGTAGAAAACTATGCCTGCTTGAATCCCTGAAACACAGGTGAGAACAACAGGTTCGGATGCTCTCTCTCACTCTCTCGCTTGCTAACAAGGACTCTCTCGCTATCCAGGACCCTCTCACTCCGTGGTGCTTGCATCCCCCACTTGCGTGCCTCTGCCTGTGTGCCACTTCAGAGATTCCACAGTCTGTGAGGTATCGAGATTAAATTTGTTCTTTGCCTTTCATCCATGGTTTTGTGGTTGTTCCTGTGTCCTGCCTGTGTCGGCTCACATATGGGGCAACTACAGAACCAGAGGCCAAGTCAACAGATATTGTTGATTTGCTGAGGTGGTCACTGACATGATATGTGTAAATGTTTAGAAAAGCATAGTCAGAAGAGTGAGATTCAAGAAAATAATGCCAGAAAGAGAAGTGAGACCACAGGAAAGCAAGTTCACAGTATCACAGATATCAAGAACTGCATCTCTTTTCTTTTGATAGCAGAGAAGCGATGGATACACTAAAAGGAAGCACAGAATATTCTTTTCCCAAACTTGATAAATTTATCTGGGATTTCCCATATATTGCTGATACAAAAATAATTTAGAGAAGCCACTCGTATGACCTTGGCAACATCACCGCATAAAAACTTGGTTAACTTCATAACTCTACAGTCCACTTCTGTAGGTGTACTACGACTGCTCTATGGTCACATGCAAAACAAGAGAGAATGAAGAGGTGGGGAAAAGCTAAGTTTGGGGTAAAAATCACATAGTTTATCTGCACAGAAGCACAGGGCAGCAAAGGACAGTTGCACGAGCTAGGGCTCCCTGTTGCAATGACAGCACAGGCAAGCGAGGGATAGATTGAAGCAGAGTTGGGGGGTGGAAGGAAAGATATTTATTGCTAAGTTACTACCAACATAAATCACAGGAATTTCTATTTTTATATTTGAGAGATTCACCATGATTGCTTTTCACTCTACAGAGTCAAAAGTAGTCTGGGCACTGGTAGCTATCCAAGAAGACAAGAGAACTTTATGACTAAAAATAAACTATTTTGTAGAATTTACTAGCCACACATTTCAGTTTCAGCAATTTAACCTTGATAGTTATTCCAGTCTTTCAATTTCTCCGACCTCCAATATGATGATCCAGAGGAAGACAGCTATGTGCCAGAAGAGAATTAGCATAGCTTTGATCAAGATTAGGTATAGCCTGTGTAGCACGGCATTTTTATGTAACAAATAGTAGAACTCTGTGAAAGACATGATGGAATAGTCTTTGTGGCATATCTTTAGCAGCCTACACCCCTGAACTCTTAAGTGTTAGAGAGGTTAGGGACGGGAAAGAGAAATGTGTAATTTGAAACTAATACATTCCAAAGACAGTATTTATGTACAGTTAACAAAAGGCCTTAAAATAACTTTTTAATATTAATTAAGACCAATTGCATAGGAAAAAATATTTAGAATCATAGTATTTTCATAGGAAATTTATTTTCCTATGGGAAATTTCCTATAGGAAATGCTTCTGTAATTTCCAGTTTAGAAAGATATTGAACCTCCCGTCAAAGTATGGGAAGTTTTTCTTCCTTTACACTCTGGAATCACATACTTGTTTTGTGTCAGTCCTGTTGACAAAATATTTTGATGAATGGGAATTTTATTTTTAAAATAAAATGAATATAATACAGGTAATTAGAACATCTGTATTACTTAAATAGCTGGTTAGCTTTGTACTGCAATAAAAAAAATAGGAATACATTACCTCATCATCTGGGGAAGAGAAAATTGTTGGTACAGCATTATGTTTCAAGTATCGTATACCCCATCGCACATCAAGGGAATCAGGAGTAAAATGATCACTGCATAGAAGCTGGTGCTTACTCGGAGTCCATGCATCTCGTTTCATATTCCGCAACCATTTCTCAAGTCTCTCTTTATCATGAAGTGGAAATCTTTGTTTAAGCGGTAGAAAAAACAAACAAAAACACAAGCATAAGGACTTTTTTTTTTTCCTTTCTTCTTTTAAAATAAAGAATATCTCATTGCTTCTTACAAGGTAGTCTTTCCTTACAAAAATAAAAAAAAAATTAAATATGAAATGCTAATCAGGATGTCACTTACACGTTAATCCAATAATTATCCAAATAATTTCTAGTTGGATATTTGCTCCAGTTCAGCAGCAGAATTTCTGTTGATTGCTGCTAGCTAAGCTTTTCAGAAGCCATGGCCAAAAGGCTTGATCTCACAACACTTGTTCAGAAAGTAGTTCTGCTGAAGTCAGATGAAATATTCTGACATAATTTTAAAAAAGTAAGGTCTGGCCCTCATTTTAGAAATAATATTTCTGGGGCTTTTTTGTCTTACTAGACACAACTAATTGCAAAAAGTTTGTTACTATTTTTTAACAGAGTACCTCTTAATATGTGTCATACTTCAGATTATCTGATAACTTGGAAATGTGAGTATTTCCAGTGCAGGATTTAAATTTTGTTCAAAAAGTAAATGCACACAAATGCAAAGCATTTCTGTATTTTGTGTTTCAGCAATCAGGCTTTCTTACAGCGTTGAGAGACCACACAATATTATGTAACCCATATAAACTTTTCAATCATCTAATCTACTTAAAAAGGAAAATTAAGAGTATACACATTCACAGAAAAAACATTAAATTATTTTGAAGATATATGCAAGTGGTCAGTCAAATTACATGGGAAAGAACTAAATTAAAAGAAAGTGGGCAAAGATATAAAATTTACTTAATGAATCACGATACACAAATTAAAGGCTCATTATGATGCGTGTAGAGTCAAGCAGTTACGGTAATGGCAACATGAATATTCAGACCACTCTTGGCTCTCATGTCTTACCAGACAGACATCACGGTATTTGTAATGCACTTACAGATTTCTCTGGTGCTTATCAAGTTTCTTTCAACTTTAGCATATAACCATATATGATATACATACACCATAACGTGAATTCTGAGCACTGTTAAATAACTACTGTTAAGAAAGCAATATTGCTTAGAATCATGAGCAATAATAATTAAAAAAATCTATGTTTTTGTGGATATGAACAGTAAGAGACAGATTTATGTGGTCATTAAGCCTGACCTGACGGTAACTGTAGGATGTAAAAAACATTAGCTGTTGCCTGTATGATGGACAACAGAAACATCCAGATATGAACGAGTGCCTACAGCCTCCTTACAAGAGCCATTTTGGTTTATTCCCTAAATAGAAATGGAGCATTTCTAACTCCATTTCTCTTCCTTTAGCTCGTTTCCTTTTAATTAACAATCAGTTATTTTGGTTATGCTTATTACCATACATTTATGGAACTTCAATGCACAAAAAAATTGGTTCTGCGGTGAGGTACTACCAAAGAACAGAAGCTGGGGAGAAAGCCTGGAGTGCCTGGTGTCACCTGAATGCTATGAAAGGCACCAGTGAGTCAGGCTACTTCTTGGCAAACCCTAGATCCCACCCTCAAATCCCTGAAGCTGCAGGTTTCCTCCAAAAGCCACACATGGCAATGACTCTCTTATGCAGGCCCACCACGTTAAAAAAATACAAACTTAGCTGATTTTGAGAGAAAGATACCTGAGATTCACAGGATAAATGTGTGTGTCTTCACACCCTTCCCCAATCTTTTGCATTTGTTGTCATTTAAGTTTCAAAGTTACCAAGGAGACAGAACAAACTTTTGATGCATCTGGCTCTGAGTGTCTACAGGAATGCAAAGAATAATGACAGCAAGAACACAATAACCTCTCAAACACAGGTTAGAGGCTCAGCTTTTTCAAATCCTGCCTGCTTTGGTTGTGTACACCCAATAGCAGCATCACATATATTATACAGCTTGCTGCATGAGTAACAGAGCTTAGCCTGGGATGTTACTACACAGGTCCAAAGAAGGCTCGCAGTGAGAGGATGGCTTCTTTCTTTTGACGGTCTTGTCACCGACCGCATCCTCTCCAAGAAAGGACAGAGAACATTTGCTTGCACTGCTGTTACCCTTGCAATACAGCACTCACTGCCTTCCCTCTTCCCCACAGTCACCCAGCTTCAGATGGGAAACAAAATAATCTGTAGTGAGAGACAATGCCCGATAGCGAAATTTATTATGTCAGCTTAAGGGCAGCTTTGCCAAAACCTGCTCCTGCTTCAATACCCCCTTACTCATCAACAGAATCTATTGTCTGGTGTAAATGAGACACAAAAAAAGGAAAACAGGAAGAGGAAGTGAACAGAATTTATTCAGAAACTGCCACCGCTGCACAAGTCAGAGAGGTGAAGAAATAAAACAAAGGCAGGCAGTTAGGCCAGCTGAGATCAGGTCACAGTTAAAAAGTTCAGAAGAGGTCAGAACCAAAATCACAGAGCAGCAGAGGACTTCTTTGGGGTGGTAAGGGGCAAGGGAATAATTACTTGCAATTCATATCAGTAGTAGTTGCTAATGTAGGGCAAAGGATCTCTATATATCAAATCTCAGCACCCCTTCTACAGGACCATGATACTCGTAATGCAGCACAATTCAATGGCTAGATAAAACAGCTGTGTTTTTGCAATCATCTTTATACTGATGCCATACATTTGAATATAAATAAGTATCAGCACTCAAATTTGTTTTGATCATCCATGTGGCACTCACATTCTCTAAAGCAACATAAATAATTTATTTTCCCTGATTTTCATTATTGTTTTATAATGAATCACATATTAAGAGACATGTTGGGAAAAAGAGCTTTCCTTCAATCTAAACTAAAATCCTCTCCAAAGCAGTCTTCCTGTGGGTCTTCCTACATAACCTTCCTGATCGTGGAATAACAATGACTACTCTGCAACTGAAACAAACTGACAACTTAGTTTGAGGTACAGATTTTACCAAAACAGATTTTGAAGCTTGTTGTGAAATTTATTCTTCACATTTTTCTTAAATGCTACAAAATTCCTTCTCTTGACAAATGCTTATCATACATTTATTCAACAGAAATACATTAATATTTAGTTACAGGCACTGTGCTCCTCTCAGGGTCGAGAAACACAGTTTTTAACTCACCGTTCTGGGAATCAACAGCCACGTAACCACAACAGTACAGAGGTTACTGTGGGCCTGGGACGGTGACTAATCAATCAGGTGGCTGGATAGTACCATGCAGCCACCATAAACTGTTTTTTGGCAACCGAGCTAGTTAGCTTCCAGCTAGCTCAGCTGCCTCCAAACAAACCAGCAATGCTTCTGTTCACAGCCTAGGCAAGATTCTAGTGGGGATATTTAAAGAATCAATATATGTTTACTTTCCTACTCTGTTAGGCCCTCTGCTTAGCTTGCGAGCTGCCAGATAGAGGACACCCACCTCCCTCACCATTAAGCCAAGGCCTCCACTAACGCTCGCCCTCCTGAAACACCCCTTCCACAAAGGCAGCCACGCTTGAAAAACAAAAAAACCCAAAAAAACAACAAAACCGTGGTAACCGGTGCTACTGGGCTCTAACAGCTGAACAGCCTCGTGGTCGTAGGCACAAACTTTATTTTTCAGTCGAATCTCTTTGGTTTTCACTGCACGAACCCTCTGCACCTGTTGGAGGGCCCTTGGGCGCTGCTGTACGTCTCCCCGGGTAGGCACCGGGGGTGGTGGTGGTGGTATGTGTGTGCGAGCCTGCCCCCCTCCCACCCCCGCCCCGAGCTAACAGCGCTATTTCCCCCCCGCCCTCTCAGGACCCGGCAGGGCTCAGAGGCGGCTCCCAGCCCCTAAAGTTAGTTTCTCGGCCATTTACACCTGCCTTCCCGCCCCTCCCCCCACCTCCCCCCGGGCTCCTGAGGTGTCGCTGCGGGCCTCGCCTCACACTCGGGGTCGGCCCCTCTGGCGCTCGCCATCCCCGGGGTCGGCACTTCCCCCCCGCCCCCCGCCGTCCACTCACGGGTAGAAGCTCAGTTTGCGCTGGTCCCTGGCGCTTTGGCCTCCTCGGTTCTTGCAGCAAGAGGCGGCGCAGTACCGCGGCATGGCGGCGCGCAGCTGCCCGGGCGCGGGGTGGAACCGTCCGCCCGGCAGCGGCGGAGGCGGAGGCGGTGGGAGCGTGGGGCGGGGCGAGGGGAGTGGGAGTCACGGGGACAACGGCAGCCGGCCCCTCCCACCGCCCCGCCCCTCAGGGGAAGAAGCCCCGCCCATCGGGGCAGCGGCCGCCCTTCCGCCTCGCGTCACGTGGGCCCGAGCGGCCAATGGCACAGCGCTTCGTGTAGGAACGGCTGTCGGGGCTCAGGGGGAAGGTCTGCGCGAGCGCCGGCGGCGGTTGGGCGGGAGCGGTGCGCGGGGCGCTGAGGGGCAGCGGCCTCTGTGCTGGCGGCGGGGGCGGCGAGCGAGGGCTGAGGTGAGGGGCGCGGCGGGGACCGGACCTTCCCCCGATAGGGAGAGGGGCGGCAGCGAAGGGCCTGGGCCGCTGTGGAAGGGCTTGGGGAAGGCGGAGGGGTGCTAGGGTAGCTGGGGGGAAGGAGGACGTGAAGGGGCCGGAGAGATTAAGGGGCGTTGGGGCGGCTGGGGTAGGGGGGCTGGAGACGGTGTGGGAAAGGGGGGGCGCTGGGACTCGGTCTGGTGGATTTGTTTGCCCTTTGGGCCCCTCTGGGCTCTCGTTTCTCACTAGGCCCATCTGCTGTGGTCTTTCCCATGCCTGGCCGGCTTGAGGTGGGACAGCGTCGCTTAGTGTCTCTGGTATCAGTTGCCGAGCTCTGGCTTGGCCTTGCTTTGTGGTACAGCTCTAGTGAGGTTCATTAGGGGCTTGGCTAGGGAGGATGGTGCCAGGGGAGGCTCTGTCTCGCTTCCCAGTTCTCCAGAGCAAGATTCAGGAGCCTTCTAGATTTGCTTTCTGGTCAGTATAGGAGAGGCCAAGAAAAGTACAAGCCCCGGAGTTTGACAGACTTTACTGTAGCTGGCTGTGGACCAGGAGACTTGCTTACTCATCGGGTTAGTCGTGATATGAGAACCAATGGAAAACTTTGGTAGCTGTCTTACTACTAATGAATCGTTTGCAAAAATAATTATATGACATCAGAATTCCACTGGATAGTGAATCACAACTCATGTAAACAGAGCAGCAGTGATGCTCTGGATTTTCTGAGTATATGAGACTTTGTGAATATATGCATTTACCCCAGATCTTTGTTAGTTACTTCCAAAGAGGGATGGAATAGGGCACTTGCATTGCAAGATGGAAAGTAGCTCCTTGTATTCTATATATGACAGATTTTATTTCAGGTGCGTCATCCTTAAACATCACTTTGTCTTGCAGGTATTGATAAATGTTCGTGAACTGATAATGAACTGATCGAGTGTTATCACCTCTAGAATACTTTTGATAAACATTAGACAGTATGCTTCTTATACCAAGCTTAATAGTAGTTGCGATCAGTGACTACTTATCCAACAGAGTTAAATAGTTAATCTGTTTTATTAAAATTTCTAACTTTAGTGTTAGATGTACCCAAATAAAATGTAGTTCTTCATAATTGTAGAGGGACTGTTTGGTGGCATGAGCTTAATGTCAAGAAGTATACAGAACTTAATGAATTCTGGAATGAGTTTTAAGTAACTTTGGTGCATCACCTGGAAAGTGAAACTTGTCTGTCCCTTTTCGATTGGGAAACCAAGGGAGAAGAGACATAAGCAGAATAAGTGTTTAAAAGAGACTTTATTTTGAAAGTGATTGTAAAAATAGTTAGGGATGGCAGGGCGAAGGTCGGGCATTTAACATCTTGCTTAACAGTAACAACACTAAGATGCTGATAGTATGTAAAAGCGGTATTTCCTGAAAAGTAAATTCAATAATTGACAATAGTGTCTAAATATAAGACTTACTCTGTCAAGTTTAAAATGCTGCTTATATTGGAGTTTCATTTGTATTTGATTTTCATTTGCGTTTCATTTTATTATGTTTGAGTTTCATGGAGTTGTTCAAGGGCAGCATTAAATTGTCTACATTATTTTAAAAACAGTGAAACTTAAGTACTGATTTTTTTTTTTTATATGCTTTAGAAATCCAGATAAAACTAGGGGAAGTACAGCATAGAACTGCATTACAGAAATCCTAATGTAAAACTGTAGAAAAAGGCGAACATAAGTGTAATTCATTATCAAGAGTAATAGAAGTTGAGAAGGTTAGGCTGAGCAGAGTACTTTAAGGGAGTGACTTGATGTTCTCAGGCTCTGATGAACTTGGGAGTTATAAAAGAGGGTTTGGCTCTTAATGAAGAACATAAACTGTTCTTTTTAGCTCTTTTCAGTGTTTAATGGTACAAGCTGGGAGGTTAGCCTTAAGAGAGTGTAGCAGTTGATTATATAAGCATGATACAGGTGTGGGGAAACAAAGTAAAATAAAAACAATGTCGCATGTGAGTTGACATGAATCTATGTCTATATAGGAACAAACAGGTGCAGAGTCTAGTTGGAGGTCAGTAACAAGTGGTGTCCCTCAAGGGTCAGTACTGGGTCCAGTCCTGTTCAATATATTCATCGATGATCTGGATGAAGGGATAGAGTGTACCATCAGCAAGTTTGCTGATGACACTAAACTGGGAGGAGTGGCTGACACGCCAGAAGGCTGTGCTGCTTTACAGCGTGACCTGGACAGGCTGGAGAGTTGGGCAGAGAGGAACCTAATTAAATTCAACAAGGGTAAATGTAGGGTACTGCATCTGGGGAGGAATAACCCCACGCATCAGTACAGGTTGGGGGCTGACCTGCTGGAGAGCAGCTCTGTGGAAAGGGACCTGGGAGTCCTGGTTGACAACAGGATGACCATGAGCCAGCAATGTGCCCTGGCGGCCAAGAGGGCCAATGGCATCCTGGGGTGCATCAAAAAGAGTGTGGCCAGCAGGTCAAGGGAGGTCATCCTCCCCCTCTACTCTGCCCTGGTGAGGCCGCATCTGGAGTACTGCGTCCAGTTCTGGGCTTCCCAGTTCAAGAAAGACAGGGAACTGCTGGAGAGGGTCCAGCAAAGGGCTACGAAGATGATTAGGGGATTAGAACATCTTTCATATGAGGAAAGGCTGAGGAACTTGGGTCTCTTTAGTCTAGAGAAAAGAAGAATGAGGGCGGATCTTATTAATGCTTTCAAATACTTAAAGGGAGGATGCCAGAGGGATGGGAGGAGTCTTTTTTCAGTGGTGCCCATTGATAGGATGAGGGGTAATGGGCACAAGCTTGAACATAGGAAGTTCCATCTTAACATGAGGAGGAACTTCTTCACTTTGAGGGTAGTGGAGCACTGGAACAGGCTGCCCAGAGAGGTTGTGGAGTCTCCCACTCTGAAGACATTCAAAACACGCCTGGACGCTGTCCTGTGCAACCTGTTTTAGGTGACCCTGCTCTGGCAGGGGGGTTGGACTAGATGATCTCCAGAGGTCCCTTCCAACCCTGACTATTCTGTGATTCTGTGAAAAAAGCCCCCAAAGGGTGGAAGGATGTACATGTGTGTAGTTTTCAGTGCCCAGGTGGCAAAGTTTCAGGTTAGTGAACCGGTGAGAGAAGATATGTGGAAAGGCTTGTACTAAAAATGTGTCTGGTCTCGTGCACAAAGAATAGTGAAAAGAACTGTCCGTTTGGTATCGAAGTACAGTAATCAAAATACCATTTGTTTCAACTGCTGCTACTTAACACTTGATATCATGCAGGCTGCTAGCCAAATAAATGCTTAAGAGGGCATGGGCATGTTAATCTTATGAGCTTTTTGCTCTTGCCTCACAAGATTCATTTTAACCCCCTGACTTACCTATTAGAAATGGTATTTTTTTTTCCCTTTTTAGTGCTTGGGTGTTAAGTTTCTTTAGAGGGTACGGACTTTCTGTTAAAGGCTTAATTGTCTTCTGTACCTAATACTCAAAGGTTTTGAACTCTGTGACAAGTGTTTGGGCCACATAGCATCTGAACATATTCTAACTTTAATGGTATTCAGACTGTAAGGTTAGTTTATTCAACTTTCAGGAAAGTAATACCATTCATCTCTTTGAGTTGTACTTAGAGTACACTCAAATCAGTGTAATCTGGTGACAGGGACATGTTACTTCTGGCATGTTCAAGGCCTTGTTGTACATCCTGCTGGTTGGGTGACAGCCAGCATTCTGTCTTTGAACATTCAGGTTTCTGTACTCTGTGTGTTAACTATAATACGCACAGGCCTTGGAAAATCATTTGATTTCTTCTTCTGGTAGGAAGAGCTCACTCTGTCCTTCATAAAAATCATGAAAGATCATGTAGCAACATGGAACACATTTTTCTTATGACTGACTTATGCCACAGCTTTTTCCCCAAGTTCTAACATCAGTTTGTTTTGAATTGTAACTTTTTGACAAATAAGTTGCTGAAAAAAGTTACAACTTTTAATTATTGTTGAAGCTCCTTGTTTTGTATAGAAGACTTCTTTTTTGATTCCTTTTCAGACATGGAGAGTTTCATATGTAAACGTCTATATGCAGTTATATTTATCAGATGAATTATTTGATATCAAAGATATGGTAGGTGGTTTTATTTATAGTACAGTCTGGTATGAAAGTAAGCTGAGCTCAGCCCATTGTAAAGTAAAAGAAAATGTGCCCCACTTGACTGAACTCTGTACTCTAAATGAGTGTTCTACTATTTATCATGTTCTTCTTAGGTCAGTTAAATGACCTTCTGAAGCTGAGAATGAGTGTCTAACAGTCTTGTCTTTCTGCTCCTTGCAGTCAGTCTCTAGGCCAGTTGTGTTTTCAGGCTCTTACTGCTGCACAAGCTAATCAGTGAATCGGTCTTCCAGTGTTGAGTGGGTTTTTGCAACCTGTGCTTAATTTACAGCTGCTGTGTTTATGGTCCTAGAACTCAAGAATTAATTTAAAGCTGGTTCAAGTATGCCAGGATGAACTGTTTGATACAGTGAAATGTATTGTATATTTACTTCAGCAGCTCTGTGGGAGAATGTACAGTTAAGGATACATGTAAAACAAAGATGAACACTGAAGCGTGCTTGTGATGCGTGTGAAACGTGAATTTGCAGCATTTTCATTTACATATTCTGTGACTATGAAACTAGAGGAATGGCATTTGACACGTGTGTAACAACATGCTTACATGTCTGTCACTGAGTGACTGCTGAAACATACAAGTCTTCCTCTTCCCTCTTATAGTTGCCTTTAAGTTGTTGTGGAATGTTAAATAACTTGTTCTTCAAGTATTTTTCTTTTTCTTTCTAGGAACCAGAGAAATGGCCACTACACAATCTGTCTTCACATTTGCTCTCTGCATTTTAATGATAACTGAATTAATACTGGCTACAGAAAGCTATTATGATATCTTAGGAGTGCCAAAAAATGCATCTGACCGCCAGATCAAGAAGGCATTTCACAAGCTGGCTATGAAATACCACCCAGACAAAAATAAGAGTCCCGGAGCAGAAGCGAAATTTAGAGAAATTGCTGAAGGTAATATGCACTAACCTTAGCCTTAATAATTTGATACATGGCTTAGATCTGTGATCAAATGTGGTAACTTAAGTATGCTCTGTTTTTACTGAATAAGAGGTAAAAAGATATTTTTTTTTCCTGAATTCTACTTCTGTGCTGTCAAATGTCGAATATCAGTATCTCACTTGTTTCCGTGTCCTTGCACATAGTCAGGCCTTTTACACAGTTAATGCATTCCTGCTTAATAGGCTTTTTGGTTTATGCCTCTTGTCACAAAAAATACTCGGCAGTAGGACAACTTTAGCCCTTGGAGGTTAATTTTTATCTTTTGATCTGTCTAATAAGACCTGGCTCAGGATTACTAGGGCTTCAGGGGCACCTAACAGCAACCTTCCAGTAGCTATGGGGCAGATGGTGGGAGTACAAGATACAACAGGTACAAGAGGTTCAGAGTGGTTATAAGGAAAAACTTTTTCACCTTGAGGATAGGCCAGGGTTGGAACAGGTTGCTTAGAGAGGTTGTGCAGTCTCCAACCTTGGAGATTTTTAAGGAATGAGTGGATAAAGCCCTGAGTAACCTAGTCTGATCTTGTAACTCACCCTATTTTGAGCAGGAGGTTAGAATAGAGACCTTCTGAGGTCCCTTCCAACCTGAATTATCCTGTGATTCTAGCAATAAACCTTTCATAAGTGTTTTGTGATAAAATATAATGGTGGAAGTGAATAATCCAGAACAGAAAAAGGTTTGCTGAAAATTAAAGTGTTCCCACTTCTGCCTCCCGTAGACTGTGTTATCCGTCTATTTGTATAGTTCTCCTAACTAAGCTAAAAGAGATTTCTGGGTTGTACCTTCTTGTCTGCAGAAAAGTTATTTTCAAAGAAAGGTAGTTATTAATATAATGAAAGGGAGGAAGGGGGATGTCTTATTACAGGAGGAATTGGGAACTTTTAAGTGTTGGAAGTATATAGCATAGTTGCAAGCCTTTGATAGATAAGAAAATGGAAGCATTTAAAATACTTAATGTTATGGGTATATTATCTGTCAGAGTTTCTGCCTTGGAACACCAGTAGCTGTAGTTCTGGACCAAAGATTGGATGGAAACCTAATTCTATTTTAGGTATATCCAAACACAAAGTCTAGGTTTATTGTTGAACTTTTGAAAAATTGAGTGTTTGGACATAGGGGAAATTAATTCCCTTTTATTTTATCTCCTGATATTTATCTTGTTGCTTAGTTGTAACCGTGGTGTAGCTAGAACTTGCTAGCGGGCTGGCAAGTAGTTTTGCAGACCTTGCAGTGTGTTTCTGTGATAGGAATGCAGCAGGCGGTTCATTTTGTTTGGCAGAGCTCCTAACTCATCCTCTCCTTCAGTCTTTCTGATTGCTGTGTGTCATTGCACTTTGCTTTCAAATATAAACCCTAATCTTTATTGCTAGTTGAACTGTGTTGTGTTACGTGAATTTAAAATTTTGAGGATATAATGTCCTCATAATAGAGCTATATTTATTATTATAAATAAATAGTTATTCATTTTGAAACAGCTTATTTTGTGTTGGAGAAAGTTAAACAAATGTTGAGCTTGTTTGGGCTTGTGTGTCGAATGAAAGTCTTCCTTGAAATTTGTATTGTTGAGGGAGTGGGAGAAAGCTGTTCTTTGTGTTTGTGTATGTTTGTTTTTGTTTTTTTTTTTTTCATTTTTTAAATTGGGAATGTAAATAAACTTTTTAAACTTTTTGTTTGTTTGTTTTTAATGGAAATAGCATATGAAACATTATCAGATGAGAATAAACGAAGAGAATATGATCAGTTTGGTCGTCATGGAGGACAAGGAAACAATGAAAGCCCGTTTCATCAGTCATTTAATTTCAACTTTGATGAGCTGTTCAAAGACTTTGACCTCTTTAGTCAAAACTCACGGTCAAAAAAGCACTTTGAAAATCACTTCCGAAGTCATCGGGAAGCTCACAATCGGCAAAGACGTTCTTTCCAAGAGTTCTCCTTTGGAGGTGGACTGTTTGATGATGTGTTTGAAAATATGGAAAAAATGTTTTCATTTAGTGACTTTGAAAATGCACACCGACATGCAGTGCGAACTGATACCAGGTTTCATGGATCCAGCAAGCACTGTAGGACTGTCACTCAGAGACGAGGAAACATGGTTACCACGTATACAGACTGTTCTGGACAATAGTGTTTCCTTTCTTTTAATCTCTTTTCTTCCTCTTTCAATATCTTTATAAGCTTTCTTGGTTTTGTGCTAACATGGAGAAAGTTCTTTGAACTGTTTGTTCTAAAAAACACTTAACTGCTATAAAGAAATTGTAGATGAAACTAATCTTCAAAATAGAAACAACATGCAGTTGAGAAGTAAATGTCTCAGTAACTACTTAGAATGGGAGAGAAATCATCTCATGTATTTCAGTTTAGTAAATACTTCCCATAATTTTGAACTTCAACACAAGATACATATTTTTAATTTCAGAAATGTAATATAATTTTTTCATATATGCCAATTCAGGACTGTTTAAGTTACTGGTGCATGGATTGCAGCAGAGGAGATACTTGCAGTTTTTACCTGATACGGACTTATTGTGAAAATTAGATAATTTACACAAAATAGCAGCAGAAATATGACTTACCTGGGTCTCTGTCACTCTGTCCAGCATTGCAAATGTATTAATAAAAACCTGCTTTTTAAAATTGGAAAATAACAAGAAGGGAATATGTTAAGATTGTGCTTGATCTAAGAGATTGATGTAGGAACTACTTGTGTTTCCAAATAGCCTTTCATTGGCCTGAAAAGATTTTAGGCTTTGAGTAACCCTTGAGTTATTTAAAGGCTATTCATGTATGTAAGTTTTTGTGCACACAAGGTCTCCTTTTTTTTTTTTTTTTTTTTTTCTTTTCTTTCTAAAATACAAATATCTCTTTAACAGGGTTTGGAAGAACATACTGAAAACACTCTTGTTTTATGCTTGTTATATTATCACATATGCAATGTAGTTTCTGTTGCTCAGTTTATTGAACTTAAATACTCCCCTGTGCTCTAGTGAACTTAAACTAGATAAGCTTGCCTACAGATTCCTAGTGTTTCTGGATGGTTCTAAATACAAAATAGATGGATTGTGTTTAGTTTGACAGATTTGTTACCTGTCAGCAGGAATCTTTCAGCATTGTGATTTGAAAGGTAAATTCTTAACATAAACACAGAGTAAAACTGAAAATTACAATTATTGTATTTGTCTAATGCCTTTTGATGCTGGAATCTGATAATAAGGACAGCACTAGTGGGTATTAATTTCAGCACCATGGAAATCCATAACCAGTCTCAACTATTTAAAACAAACAAACAAAAAAAAGGGAACCCTTCCCTTCCCCCCAAAAAAACCCCACATAACAAAACCCCTGAATATTTTAACTGATGTCAATCCAAAAGTTCTGTTTTGTTTCATAACTAGTAATACAGGTTTAGTATGTCAAATTGGTTCCCCTTAATAAACTTGCTGTCACCCAGATATGGCCACCCCCCTTGGAACTGAGAGATAAGAATTTACCTTTCAGATTGATTCCATGAGCAAAATGAGCATTTTAAACAACAGTGTTCTAAATAGCCTTTGTGTTCTTAAAATCTTTATCAAAAAAGATTTAACCCTTCGCCTCTTGGATGGATATTGAAAGCTGCCTATTTGCTAAGTAACTTTAATCTTCCCCTCAAGGGAACGTATTATTGCTTGTTCAGTTTTCATTCACTAAATACTTGGAATGGATTGTTGCATTATATTAAGTGCTTTTTCTTTTCCATGTTCTTCTTTATTTATTAATAGACTAATACCTCATATATGGTCTTTATATAAAGCCAGTAATTTGTGCAACATTATCGGAATGTGCAATATTCTTATAGTAGGAAAAATGCTGGAGTGAGTGTGTTTGTGTTATTTCCACCCTTTTTCTGTGCAAGTAGAGATTTTTTTTTCTTCTGTATAATTAATGTATGACTCAAGCAAAAACTGTAACTCATGTAGATTTCTGCATTTTTTTTCTTTAACATACTCCATCAGTCCTGTCCATGAATCAAATTATCTGCCTGATTCATATCGTATGGATATCCAAGTGAACAAATTACTAACTTAAAGTTCTGAATTACTTACAAATAGCAAGTTTTTTAGAGGACACTTCTGTATGCATTTGAGGAGTAGTGTTGACACTGATAAGACTTTGGCAGGGTGTGGCCTTTAGTATTAAATATAAGAGAGTATTAGTGAATGTTCTTTAGGGATGATGACTGCTGGAACTTAGTGGTGGGAGGCAACTCTAGAAGCAGGATGGAAAGGTAAAATATAATGGAAACAGCAGAATGAGCAGTTCCTAAGCATGGGAGAAGGTAGTTTTCTCTGGTTATGAACTTGAGTCCATTCCCTAATCCTGAATTAGAGGAATAAAAGCTAAAATGAGCACTGTAAATTGTAGGAAATGCAGCCACCTCCAAAATTTAAGTCTGTTTCAAGTGACTGTATGAGTTTGCCATCTTTCAGGCTAAGCTTTTAGGTGGAAAATCAAGGGTCCGTGGCTGCTTCTTGGTTAGATTTCCCTCTTTAAGGATGCTCCAAACTTTGTATGAATAAGATGTACTTGTTTTCCTTAACTCTTTAAAGTCAAACTATGAAACAGATAATAAAATGATAGGGTTGCTAGTTATCTAACTGATAGTACCTTAAAAAGACTTCTGGCTAGTCTTATTTTTATCTCCTTCCATATTAGTTCTCTTAATTACTTGTTGTAGGAAAACCAACAAATACTTCCTGTTATTCCTATGGCTTCTCAAAGTGACCTTTCTGCTTGTTTTGGTTGTTGATCCAAGGTAAAATCCAAAGCAGAGCTCGTCGCTAGTATTGCGGAGTCTAGTGTGTTGCTAGCCATATGACTTTCTGTGATGGTTATGCTTTGAATGGACTTTAGCTGAAGAAAGGCAGGCAGGCTTTCCTCAGCCAGCAGTCTTCAGTTCCATGGCTATCAGAACACAAGCTTGCAAAACATGTTGTGCTACTCACTTATTCAGAGCTCTTGCACATTCTTTTCCTATTTATAGTGTTTGCTTCATGGCAGGCTCTCCAGCGGAAGTCCTGGTATAACCTTATGACACCCCTGACTTCAGAAGTTTAAGTGCCATCTTTGATCTCCATATCTTGTGAAAGGACCCAGCAAAACCTTTTTTTTTTTTGTTGATGTTGTGTTAGGGTGAAAAATACAATTCTTAACAATTTTTGGAAAGGCTTTTAGGCATATGTAATTGCAAATGGTTGAGTTTTAAAACTTTACAAAAAAATATTGTTTATGTTTGATTTTTCCCATTATACTTCTGAAACACAGTATCTAGTGGAGATGAAAGTACTGTAAACTTAATTAGGGTGCCATTACATTAAACATGTGAAAACTGTTTGTGTGTGAAGTCTTTTTATTTTTTTCTGTTCTTCAAGATGTAGATGGAAGCCAGATTCAAGTGGGTTGTATGGCACTTCGTGTTTTATGGAATGTTTTGAGCACTACGTTTTCCTTGAATGGGATGCTGGGGCTGGCAGAGAGAAGGGAGTGGGGCTGGAAGAAATTGACTTAATTTTACCTGGTCTGTTTTTCTTAGTGTCCTGGTTTGAGGGACACAGGATTTGTTTATCTTTCAGTAATTTTACTTTTCAGTAAGGTCTTTTCTAATGCCAGGGAAAACTGCATACTTAGAAGACTCTAATGTCTGAATTTGTGAAAATATTTACTTTATAGCCAGCTATGGCTTGTGGGTTTCAAGGTCTCGGCGTTCTCGAGCCAGGTGCAGGGATGAGGAGGAAGGAGGCCCAGGCACTTGACCCAACCTGGCCAACAGAATTATTTCATACCATTAACATCACATTCAATATAGATTAGAAAGTTTGCTGAGGAGTTTCTCCTCTTCTATGATGGCTGCGATCCGGAGAACTTCTTGCCCTGGTGCTGTACCCCTGAGACCTGACCTTCCCTTCCTCCTGAAACTGTAGCGCTCACAGTGTCCGATACTTGCTGTCCACTGCTGGGAGTGCACAGCTTCCTGTGGATAGAATTGGCTAAGCATAATCCTTGTAAATTTTATATTGCTTAGGGATCAATAATGGTTTTTAGTATTATTAATGCTAATTTGTTTGTCTTATTCTATTAAGTCTGTTTATATTTCAACCCTCAGGTTTCCGCGTTTTTTCTGATTCCCTTTCCCAGGTGTGGAGGGGTCATTGGGTGATAGAATAATAGTCTGTATGACAATAAATTGTTGTAGGATCTTCAAACCGTAAGACTGAGGGATGCTGGGAACCATTTGGAGTTTAGGCACTATGCCTGTAAACAAAGCAGACAGAAAAGCCTGTGCAAAAGGGCCTTTTTCAGAGAGGCAGAAAGCCTCTGCCTTGGGAACTGTTGGGTCCCTGTGTGTGCTCTGACTACCCTGCTGAGGTGCAGGAGCAGTACGACCAACGCTAATTGGCCTGGATTGCCACTGAAAAACGCAGATTCTGAAGGCGGGGTTAGGATGCTGTCATGCTGACAAGGTGGCTGCAAGACTCTGCTTGGAAGCTCTTGTTTTCTGGGCCTAATCCTCAGAAGGTGGAGGGTATAAACGCTTTGGGATTCAGTATGTGTCATTGAGCTATTTCTCATTGGAACTGTCTTCTCTGAAACCTCAGCAAAGCTGCCATTTTAACAATGCAAAACCAAATTTTGAGGACTAAATGTGTTGGAGACAATGGAAGATCTGTGTTATATTTTTATGCTGAGGGGTGTGGGATTCTTTTTAATGATTTATAAATTAAAAAGTCCCATCAGGAGTGTCTGTTGGACTTGAAACAGAAGCCTTGTGTCAAGTACTTTGCCTGTGCCATGTACAGGGCTCGTTTCAGAATAAAACTGAGGATCATTTGGCTCTGGTGGCTGACGTGGTTGAGGCTGACTGGTCTGCCTTGGGGTAGTGATTCATGCAGCCCTGCTGCTGCTGACTTCTGTAGTGTGGGCACCTGTTTCTTTAGGGACTGGAGAGAGACCAGCTTTGGAGAGGCTACTTAGCAGTTGTGGTGTATCAATTGACTGTCAGTCACTCCTAGCACAAGTCTGAATCAATTCTAGGTTAAGGCTGTAACTCATCCTCGATTCCAGTTTGTTTAAAAAAAGCTGCTTTGAAGTGATGTACCCCAAAACATAGGCACAGTGAAAAACAACGTATTATGTGGGGCGTGTTCTCTGTTAAGCAGTGGAGTTTGATTCAACAGTATTGATTTTATGAACTGCAGTAACACTTGTGTCGTTCCTCCTGTGGTTGGAGTTGCAGCGAAAGGTGCTGTGGAGGAGCTGAGGTCACTAGGGATGGCTGCAGTATTCTACCAAGACTTTGAGACGCTAACTGGAGATGGTGGACCATCTTTTCCAAGCAGTTGTTCTGGGACAGTCCACCAAGGATACACCTAGAATCAACATACACATATTCATTGGGGGGTTTATTTATTTATTTTGACTTGTGTTGCAGGTCTGTTGGGAGCCTGAGTTGTGTGTTTCTCTAGGCTGGCAAAAACCGATGCGCTTCTCAAAGGTATCCATGAGGAGAAAGGGGGAGGTGCCTGACCTATTGTTGCTCAGTCTGACACCCATTCTCCATCCACAGCAGGTAGGAGGGGTTGCTGAGAGTCATCTTGATCAGTGGTGCCACTGTGGGCATTCAAGCCTGATCTCAGAGCTGCCTGCTCCAGTGGAGACGCATGGGGTGTTCCCATTGTATGGGTCTGCTGCTTGGGCTTTGCAAGTACTGCCCTTTTGGCTTGCACAAGTAAGTGAGACTAAGCTGAGGAAAGTTTAGAGAAATGGATCATCTTGTGTTTCGTGTTTGGTTGTTTGGATATGGGGTTTTTTTTTTGATTGGTTGGTTGGTTTTTTTAACTGCATGGAGGACTTTGACAAGGAAACCAGAGTGGAGAAAGGGGAATGAGCAAACCAGTAAACCAGTACTGTCTGAGTTAAGGTAGAGAGGACCTCTGTCAATATAGCTCGTTTCATAAGCATGTTGTTTGTGGGGCTGTTATTGTCCCAAGTCCTAAGCTGAAGAATTGTGGCTAGCATTGCATCTGGAAGCCAGAAGCACAAGCAGAGACAGTTACAGGCAGGATGTAGAGGAATCAGAGAAAATAATGTTTCCTGCGTTTGTTCTGGTGCTATGCTTCACCCAGTTTCTGATGCGTTGCAGCACCACTCACTTCATGAGGATGGCAGTCTCTACCCTGGCACTTCTCGAGGAAGTAGACAGGCTGAAAATGCACGTTTCTGTTTCAGTTGCTGGTCAGGACCTGGATGAAGTATTCATGTGGCTCTCTTTTCTCCAGGTATGGCTGCCTGACTAGGGAGTGTGTGGTGGTGGTGGTGGGGAATTGCCTGGCTCCAGAGGAAGACCATGAAGTGTGGGACATCCAGGTGACATAAGCACTGGTGATGTAGCTTGCCTTCCAAAACGTGAATGTCCTGCAATGCAAAATGGAGCATGGCTTTAATAATACGAACTGTGGGGCAGACAATGTATGGAGATGTGAGTCCCAGAGTCATTTCAGGGGTGTTACAGATGTGCAGGATATAGATGAGCTGCAGGATGGTGTCCTCAGCCTGATCTGGCATGTGGAGGGTAGAGCTGTTTCAGAGTTCAGAACGTCTGCTATTCAAGGTGGATGAGGTCAACCTGCTCCAGAAGTGCAGTATTGAGTAGTCCACACCAGCTGGCCCTGGGGCTATACCTGTGTCTTTGTCTTCTGAAACTCTAGTTTCCAGTTTCACATCGAACCCTCTTGTTAGGCATCGCTTCTTACTAGAATTTTATTTAGACTTGAGAAAGACAGAAAATACATTTTAGGTGGTTACTTGTTGATGATATTGTCGTCATCTGTTCTTCATTTCCAACTGGCATGGAAATGAATATGCTAAATCGGAAATAAAAGAAATATGAAGTGTGCCTTGTCTGAGGGGTCCCACTTGACTTTAATCCATTTCGCTTTAACTTAACACCTGGCACTTGAAAGATTTTTAGCCTTGAATATACAGGATTTTGGTTAGTGATTCTATGAAAAGTTGTGTATTATGCCCACAGGGCAGGAGTAACATACGTTTCTCTTCTGCTGTGCAACAATAGGCACTTTAGAGAACTCAAATTATAAAGCGGAGCTGAAATGCCTGTCCTGGGTCAGCGTTCGCCAGGATCCACCTGCCTGAAGTGGGGAACCCATTGAAGTGCCATGATCGCAATGCTGAGCATGCAGAGCTCCAGCTGAGAAAGAAGATACCCTCTCCTCCATCCAAATTCCTTAATGAATCCAAACATTCTGCTTTAACACATAAATTGGTGAGACGGAACTAATTTTAAAATAGTGGGGGTCTTTGGCCTGTCAGGCAGCTAACTCATGCTCGGGTTGATGGTTCTGCCGCCTCTTGGTAGCTCAAACGTGGAGACAGGTGGGTAGGCAGGACAGAGGGAGTGCTTGGAGTGTTGCTGGGATCAGCATGCAGATGTTATCACTTGTGTACAAATAAACGAAATAATTACTTGTGCAGATGGAGCATATACACAACTTGCTTCTGCTAGGAGCTGAATACACAGCTCCTGGCTTGTTGGTAGAATCATAATTAAAATCAAGAAACACACATTCTCTCCTTTCTTGCACATCCCCCCCCCCCCTTTTTTTTTTATTTTTTTTCTCCTTTTGATGTCTTGGGCTTAACTATTCTAAGCCCTTCTATTTTGGCAATGGTTATAGTTATTGCATTTCTTCTTGCTTTGCAAGTCCGGAGCAATTCATTTTAGTTTGCTCATACGAAACGTATTTTGCAACCCAATGACATTTTTTGAAATGTTACAAACCATTTCAGTGCAACCTAATTTCCTCCTGTCCGTCTTTCCCCATATCCTGTTGAGTTAGCCAAGTACGCAGCATGGTGTTTTGTACTGGTTTTCTGCTTTTATTCTGTCTGTGGGAGGACAAATGATACCCAATCTCGCATAAAGCTAGACAGGTGCTGACAGATGATAGCTTACATAAAATCTGCTGATATAAATTTAACCTACAAATCTTTTTGGAAAAAAAATTGACCTGGCAGAATGAGTTTACATCTGATCAGCACTTTGCACGATAAACTTGACATTTAAAAATAAAAACAACCTCCCCAAAACCAAACAAAAAATCCCCACCTTGGTGAGCATGCAGACTAACTTGAGCAGGGTAACTGTTTTCTCTTACAGAAATCCTTCCGTGTTGAGGGAAAGAGAACTTTTAACACATGATAAATATACAGAATTTTGTAAGAGATACCGGAAGAAAGTGGCCGGAGCACTTAGACCTCCAGAGTGAGCTTTACGCTTACTTAAAAAAATGATTTATTTCAGTTATGTGCACCTAACAAAAGCAGCATATGGTACTTCATGAAGTTATCCCCTTGTCAGCTGAGTTTTATTAACTGTTTCTAAGTGCTGTCTTACGTCTGCCCAGATCCAAGGTATTTGGATCAACTTACGTGTCCTTCACTGGCTATGAGAATGCAAGTAGTTATCATGAGTTATCGCTGCTCAGACCCACAGTAACTTATTAGATGCTCATAATTCAGTCATGCCTTTGAGCCCTGACCTGAGTTACCCGTGGTTACATAAATAATCTGAGATAGAGCCACGAGGAGAGGCCAGATTTCTTGGCTCCTGACATTATACACTTATCATGAGGTTATTCTGACTCTACTCAGTCAGGTCCTGCCCGAATCAGAGTCAAATTAACATGCTGCATCAGGTAATGGTTTTTTGGCCGTGTTACAAAGCGTGTCCTCTGTGTGTGTCCAAAGCATGCAGTGCTTCTGTCGAAACATCTTTCTTCTGTTGTGATGAAGGTGGATCTTTTCTGTTGATAGTAATCTATTTTTTTTTCACAGGTGGATCTTTAGCAGAGAAGACATAGGTGGTTATTTGCACATCTGTGAATCTACCAGTAATTCAATCAGTCTGTGTATTAAAAAGGATGGGGGTAGGAAAAAGTGCAAATGCAACAAGATGGTACATTTGAAAAAGGGTGGATCCTGCCCTAAAGAATGGGTAAGCGTGGAGAACGGGCAATTTGTCAGGGAGCATCACAGCTGCCCAACAAGTGGTCTCGGTGTGCCAAGGAGAATGCATTTGAAAGAGGAGTATGACTACATCATTGCATTTACATGCTACAGGAATCATGTGGATACACATTATTTACGCCTGTATGTGCTGTTTCCAGTAGGTGCCTGACTGTCACTTCACACTGACTTAAGTGCTATAAAATAACAGCTGTCACAGCTCATGAGAACCACAGTCTATTCTAACCATATCATAAATCTGTTTACTTGCTGTCCATGAAGCCTAAGGACCACAGAAATGTTACATTGCACAGCAGTACTCCCCTATGAAATAAACAACAAGCCATCCTTTAGTGCTTTTTTGTAAGCCATACAGTTCTTTCCAAGGCAAATAAATACACCAGTTGGGTTCAGAAAATACATTAGTCACCTAACACATTCTGGAAATACAGGCTTGTTTCCTCGGAACATGCTTGAAGGTTTTACTCCATTTCATATCTCAAAAAACAGCAAGAAAATATGTACACAAAACGGTGACTAGGAGATTATTCTGCCTTGGAAGGTTTGGTTTTTTTTTTTTTCATAAATCCATTGACATGCTGGTCTTTATGTGGAGATTATGTTTCTTCCTGCTGGAACTGTTCTAAAGGACTGTTGTAAGGTGGGGGGGGAAGCCTCCAAATTTTTCTTGTATTAAAAATCTGAAAGAACAGCTGTAAAAGTGATCTCTTCACAGTTATTTCTTGTGTAAGTAAATTATCAATAACAGTGAATATTGTAACTTCCTGTGAATATAGCAATGTCCTAGGGAACAAAATGTGTCATATTTGCTCAGCTGATCTATAGAGCTCTGTGTAGCAAAGGTGGACATAAACCAATATTAAAATCTTGAAAGAGTAAAGAACAAGATTTGCCATTTGAGGCCCATAAAATTGTAGAAAAATTATTTGTGTTAGGTATTTTCCCTGCACAGGGTTCTCAAGTGTAACTTTTACAATACACTGAAACAAATAGCATTAGTGATGCTGTGTCAGATTTATCTTGTATTTATTCCGTGGCAAGTAATTTTGATGCTTCAATTCTTAGGAGTGTTTTTGGGAAACCTTTGAGAAGCCTGGATGACTGAACAATAAACCCGCAAATGGAATTCACAGTAGATGAATGTATGGTGATGTTCATGGGGTAAAATGAAAAGTAATGGGCCAAGATTTGACCATTACCATTAACAAGACCTTGTAGTTGAAGGAAACAGGTCCAGCAAAACATCAGTTCTGTTCTTTGGAGCAGTAAGCAAGTCAAACCAGATTTTAGGAAGGAGCAGACAACAAAGAGAATGTAGTTATGCCACCGTGTAAATCCATGGTTTACCTATCACTTGACTACTGTGGTCACTTGTGATCCCCTTATCTTTAAGATGCTATATTAGAAATTGAAGGGATTTGGAAAATGGCAGTAAGGATAATTAGATAAAAAGGTGTCCACACGAGGATTAACTGAGCAGATTAGCCTTCTTCAGACTTGAGAGGAGGTGGCTTTTGGGGGAATATGCAGAGGCCTACAGAATCATCAGTAGTAATGAGAGTGGACAGACATTGACTGTTCTCCATCTTTTGGGCTACAAGGATCAGCCTGTTCCACGAAAATAAAGAAAATAGGCAGTTCTTCATGCAAGAGATAGTAGATGTATAGAACTTGCAAAAAAATCAAGTGGTGACAAGATTATGAGAGAGATTCAAGGTAAAACTGGGCAAATCTTGGAAGAGTTGGGGTTTAATAAATGGATAAACCTCTTCAATCTCTGGAACTTCTTCAAGGCCAGGTTGGATGGGGCTCTGAGCAACCTGGTCTAATGGGAGGTGTCCCTGACCATGGCAGGGGGGTTGGAACTAGATGATCTTTAAGGTCCCTTCCAACCTAAACCTTTCTAGGATTCTATGAACTCTCTAAACAGAAAATATTTGGAACTGGGGAAGGGGAGGGGAGGGAAGGACACCAAATGTGTTTACCCTGTGCTAACCTACCTAGGCGCTCATTTATTGGAAGGTTTGGAGACAGAGCGCTAGACTTGAAGAACCTTTGGTTTGAACTAGTGTAGCCATTGTGGTGTTTTAAGATTTTAAATTCCATGCTATATTTAAGTTTCTTAATCATTCTGTTGCTTTTTGTTGGTTCCAGTTGGTTTGTATGTCTTCTTCCAGCAAGTGTAGTCTTGCAGGTGCATTCCTGGTCATCTTGTGATGTTCTCTGTGCAGATACAGTTCTATCTGTCTTCTGTCACTTCTCATTCTCTTGCAGTACTGTGGTTTTTCAGGAAAAATTCTGACGGCACACTTAATGTTATTTATTGATGTTATTAATGTTTTTTATTAGAACAAAGAACTTTAGTCTTGTTCTCTTTTTCACCCATATTTGTCATTTCTTGTGACCTAGACTACTGTGCCTGTTCTTCTGAGAGCTAGATTAAAAAATAAGTAGATAACTGTAAGTTATCCACTCTGAGTTATACAGATCAGAATTAAAGAGAGAATTAAGGGATTAGATCAGGATAAAAGAAAGGCAGATGTATTTAAAGGAACAGTATAAGAAATTGAGTCTTATTTGCATTCCTCATCTTCTTTACAGTTTACTATCAAAATGTATATGCAGGAGTATACAAAACCAGGAACAGAGATTTGTTATATATCGTGTGCCAAATTGACACCCAGTCCTGGCTTGTGGAGTTAGACTGTCACTGAGGAGGTTTGGTCAATGGACTATTACTTACATAAACCAACTTTAGCTTATTTGCAGAGGCCAGCAGTTGAGATGAACTGCAGCTTCCTCAGTTAGGAAGATATTTTCAGAAGTCTTTACCATATGTATCTTTTACAATTACGTATGTATTACATTCTCCCTGAAAAAACCAAATATATAGATAAAGCAGCTGCTCAGAAAATATACCCTGGTTTTAGATCCCCTTCTGTAAATGATCTTCTCTTCTATTTGGTTAGGTTTATAAAGGCTGGAGATTGTACAAGGACATCTGAGATCGTCCCCTCTTTTTGACTTGCTCTTATACAAACTTATATACACGTGTACGCACACAGAGAGTACCTCGTACTGCTGTCGTGCCTTCTACTTACTGTGCACCACTGTGCTCCCTGAGTCTATACCTCTGTGCCGCAGAACTGTAAGCGCAGATACAGCCATGCACAGCTCTGAGATATGGGGGGGTGCAGTCAGACCAAAGGGTGTCCTGTCCTCCTTGCCGTCCGGAATTAGTGTTTGTTTTGAGAGAGCAGCAGAGCAATGGTGAAATGAGTTCCCAGAGACGCAGATATGTCCTAACCTGGGAATGCTGGAACAGGGGTGGAGAAATCCCAGCTCCCAGTGCAATAATGCCGTGTCAGGAAGGACTTCTGACAACAGATATTATTTTTTTCCCCCTCAAGTTTCAGTTATTTATCACAAGCTGCAACTGTAGGAAGTTAATCCTCTAGGCATAGGAGGGAAGTCAATGTTTACCAACTTCTGTAGCTAATGATATACTGGAAGGGCTCAGAATATCTTTACTCAGCACAGAACAGCACAGTGACCACAGTACGGACCTGGAAGACAGACAGCAAACTTTGCTTTAGATATGCAGCCAGCTCCAAGGGAGGGATTCTTTGGAAATTTATTCAGAGTTGCTGTTGCCTGCTTTTTACTGTCTTTTTACTGTCATCATCTGAACTAAGGGAGGAAAAAAAAAATCAACAGTGGCTTCTAGAAGGGTTCCCTAGCAGGGATTAGGAGGTTGGCTGGACAGACTGATGGTGACTAATCTCTGCATGCTGGGGGTAGGTATATAAACTCTTCAACTCTACTTTTCTGTGAGCCTGGAGCTATTTACAAGAATAAGAAAGAGAAATGACTGACAAACAGAACTAGGCAAGGATCTGGTGATTCACGGTGACTGCCAGTTCTTCTGGTTACTCTGAACAAGACCGGTACAGTTTAAGAAAAGCCCTGTAAGGGTGGTCATAGCACTGTAAGTAAATATGGGAGTCTGGAAACTTTTCAATCAGAGGTATAGGTTGTCCAGGGAGGACACGGGTGATGGCTGCCTTGATTTGTTTTGGTTTAATAGCTAGGGGAAGCTTTCCGTGAAGGGACTTCTATGATCTAATTTTTCTTTCCTTGGACGAAGGGTACATGAATAATTCCATGTACTGGAGGATTTAAATACAATGAATGACTTATATAAGAGTTTGGGCAGTTCAGGGCCTTTTCTCAAGGGCGTTGTAAATTGGCCAGGGTTACTTCCGTGTAAAGTACGGTGGAGAACTCTCAGGTCATTGCATGCTGATGGGGCCAGAAGATTTGTGAGTCACAGGGAGCAACGATGGGAACTGATAAATCAGCTGAATATCATAGTCAGCCTCTGTCACATCAACAGGAGGGTATACATTTATGAACACTGTAATTGTCTGGAAATGCAGGTAGGTGATTACAAGTATCTCCTTACAGCAAGGTTTTAGGAGAATACATCTGTTAAAAAAGATGAAAAATGGAGGTGAAGGTGGCAGTAAATTTGATGAGGAGAGGCTAGAGCCTGTCGTCACCTCCCTGCTGGATACAAACTGTTCAGGAAGGAGTCTGCGTTCTACCTGTACTCGCTGGCAACTCTCAAATTAATTAATATTTAAATCGCCTCCTTGGCACCATGCTTTTCTCCCTGAATGGCAAGGATAGTAATTTTGTCTCCTTTCTGATTGTCGTTTAGTGGAAAAAGAAGCACATTTTTTAGGCAGTACAGTTCATGTGGGGTCCACCTAATTAGCAGCAGGGGCAGGTTTGCTCCAGTAGCACTGTTGCTGGACTTCCAGAATGTCCCCGGGGCAGAGGAAACCCTCATCTGGGTGTTTAAGGTATGCCGATGACCTTCAGCTTCTTCAAAAAGCCTGCAAAACCAGCCAATTCCAGCCTGAATGCTTTCCTTGACAACAGAACCTGAGGATGGAAGGTGCGGGTGTACAGCCGGCCAAGAAGAGATATGGAAGAGTGAACTTGGCAAAAATTTTTTCAAAAGGTCGTGTCTTTTTGAAGAACGGGACTATGTATTTTAAAGAAATCTGTGTGAAATAAAAAGGAAGACTGTTTAATTCTTAGTTTTATTATAAACTGATGCTTTTCCTGAGGGAGGTGGATTTCCGTCTATAAAAATTAATAGCTTTCCTTAGCACTTCAGCAATGAAAGGAGAATTATCTTCAGTGCTTCCAGATTTGCACTCCAGTCTAATGAGACATTAAAACTAGATTCCAAGCACATTTTCATACATAACTTTGTGTGCTCCTAGTAGCTTGCCAATCCTGTTCAGTTTAGAAGGACCATTTGAATGAATGCAGTTGTTTGCTAAGGCTGTAACCTAGGATCTGATCCAAAACAAGGAGGTGGTTCAAACACTCCTGAACTTTCTAGCAAGATTAATTTCAAAACTTTCTGGAATCAAGGGTATGACCTGGCAGCTGATGGGAATAGCAACTGAGCATTCAGAAGTAAACTCTTCAAATGTCTCAGGCACAGCTTTACTGCCAACTTTTTTTATCAACTTCAGAGCTATGATACCTTCAAAAGACAAGGGACCACAGATGGATTTAAAATGTTGAAAGGTAACACAAAAATTGATTTCTTCCCAATCCCATACTGCAGCTTCATGCAGCACATGCAGCGCATACAGTGCATCTACGCGTCCTCAGAATATAAAGACCCCCAGTCTGTGCTGTGCCAGCGCTGCCTTGAGGGTAGTCCAAGGAGATAGGCTAGAAATGGAGTTGCACTGTTTTTCTGCTCCTGGTTTCTGGACATCAGCCAGACCTTGGCATGCTTGAAAGCAATTAGGAAAAACAAAACAAAACATAAAGCAGGTCAACGTAACATGGCTGAGAGCCTGGCACAGGCCATTTATCGACTGAATTAACCTTCCACACCGTTTTTTGATAAAGTTGCTGTTGCCCTACTGAGACAGCATCACATTTTCTCTTCTCTGTGAGGAGAATCTGGGACCAAATGTTTGCTGAGGCAACTCCAAAAAACAAAGAGAAAGGAAAACAAGAAGGTATTCCTGGAGGGCAAGGTAAGAGTCAAGCTGGGGCATCCTGTCTCTGAAAGACTTAAAGCTGCTATAGTGAGGAATGAACTTGGCATGCCTTTGGGTACTGAGAGCGTTTTGTTCTTTTCTGTTCATGGCAGCTAAAGTCAACATGGCATAAGAAAGGCAATGAAGCAGGAGCTTAACTAATTACTGAGTCTCTCCTGGCAAAGCCACGTTAGTTCGTCTAACCCCGCACGCTCCGTGGCGGAGTTTGACTGAAAAATGTGAACTGCCAGAAGCACTCTTCTCTTACATTAGCAGAGATGAGGTTATTGATGTAGCTGTATTAAACTGGAGGAGGAAAGGGAGAGGGAGGTGGGTGAGACTCTGCTTTCTTGTCTCCAGAGACAGTTATATTGGCAGAACGATACCAGCTTTCAAAGTGGAATTTGAAAACTGAAGGAGGATAAGAATTAAAACACACAGCATTTGCTGTTGAGACTTTTATGATAAAACCGACCGCATGTTGTTACAGATGGAATGGGCATTTTTAGGTGTCATATATGGTCTTTCAATCTCGTTATCCAGTTACTAGTTGTACAATTAAAAATCAGGACATAATGTATTTTATGCTTTGTGAAAAGTCTGAAAAGCTGAAACTCCAGGAAAGTGGCATTTTTAACATTTCACCACTTGATGGAGACAGCACTCTAAAACTTGTGAGTAATTACTAATGGGACTGTAATAAAATCCCTTGCGGTAAAGAGATTGAATATATTAGTAGACACTGCAGCAACAAACAGTGGAACACCAGCTAGATTTATGGCAGAAAATGTATTGAAGGAACATCCTCTAGATTTGTGCTTGACCTATTTTTACGCTGACAAAAGAAGAGATTTAGTTTAAAAAAATTAATTCTACTTCTCTCTACATACACACAAAGCTGCGATGACACAGACCAGCAAGAAACAAGGGAAGATAAAGTGAAGCTTTCTAGGACCCTCTTTATCTTTTCCCAGGTCACAGTATATTTCTCCTGACGGGAGGATCCTTCAGCCTCGTGGGTCTGGCCTTGAGGGCTCGATGCTGCTGGTAGCAGCTTAGGTTGCTACAGCAATGGTTGCTGTGGCATCTGTCTTGTCTACGTTGGAGATGGTGCCCGCGCTCAGGGGCAGCGGGGAGGAAGTCACTGGGTGGGAAGCAGCAAGCAGAAGCAATTCCCACCAGGCTGCAGGTTGGTAGGAAGGTCTTCAGAGATCACTGCGGTTCAGGGGCGAGAGTACAGATGGGGGAGGCCCTGCCCTATCAGGGTTAATTTCTCTCCTCACATATGTTAAGGCTTTTTTACACATTTTCTTCCCTCCTTGCATGTGTGTGTGTGTATGTGCATGAGAGAGGGGGAAGGAGGGAAGGCCTGTGGTGGTTTTTAGCCCAGTCCCTCATATAATCATGCTGAGCTTCTCTGTTGCCAGCAACAACTTTTGTATTTGTTGGATGAATTAAAGAGGAATTAAATGAATTCAAAGATAATTATGTTCTTATAAATTTTGTGGAAATAGGCAGTCAGATAGACTGGAGACTCTTGAAGTGCCCTGACTAAAGGAAAGGCTGAAGCGTGAGCTCATATATTAGAGAACAGACTCTGGAGAGAGCTCTTATAAGTGCCCCTTCCCATGGAGAAGCTTTAATCAGAGTTTGCAATCAACCACAAGATAAAAAACCATAGGCGACCAGGCTTCATCAGTTCAATAAGCACTAGAATTTTTTCTTAAAAGCACCAAACAGAGAAGTTGACCTACTCCATTACCATCTCTCCTCTGCCTCCAGGTCACAGAGTCTGCACAGAGTTTAAAAGCTGAGAATTTTCACAAATAAAAGCAGCAACAAAGAAAATAATACCCACTGAGGCTGATTCCTCACGTATCTGCTTGTTATATTCAGGAGATGTATTTTCAGACAGCTCTGGCATTGCAGAGTGAAGCTCTTTGGGGAAAGGGCACAGGGAAGGGAGGTTGAACATAGGAGCGTGTCACAGCTGCTGATGTATGCCTGTCATTTTTGTTCCCCGAATACAATATCTGTTGGATCAATTATATGCTGATTTACATGAAAATGTCTTCATGTTCTCTGAAATTAAGGTTTCAAGTATAATTCCTTTCCCTGCAGCCAAGTTTGATATCGATCTTCAAGGCTAGATTCTTAAAGGTATTTAGGTGCCCTACTCCCGGTGAAACTCTCTGCCTAACTTCACCATCTGGGATCCCCAAGGAGAAATCCGGTGCTGAGACAAGAAAGCTGGTCGGTTTGATGAGCAGAGTCCTAAACTATTACAGAGAAATGCACAGACAGTGTTTAGGCATGAGGGGGAGCTGACCTTCTGCAGGTAGGATTTGTTTGCAATGATAGACAGATGTTTGCAAGCATGTGCCTTGTTATTTACTTATTTGACTGCTCAGCTATTGGCTATGTACTCACCTCATCTGTTATTCATCTGGTATTTTGTTGTTTGCAGAAAAAGGTAAATACAGAAAGTCCTGAAAACTAGCTTTCCCTCACTGTGTTGTGGGAGCGCTCTGACTTGCAGAAAGCTTAGATTAAAGGGAACAAGACGCAATTTTCCTGCCCACCATAGTTTGCTGGTTTTGAGGAAGGCCCTGTGTGGGAGCTGGTCAGGGAGGGGATATGCTGTTATATAGCCAGTCAGTGCAAAATTAGGGACTGTGGCTTTGGTCAGGGGAATAGACCTCACCTTTTTCAGGTGAGAAGCCCTCTGAGGAAAGGAATATGTCAAAAGTCAAACTATGCTCTAGGTGCTTGGTATGGGAGCAGGAAGATTTACTGGATGCAGTTAAGAGGCTAGGTTTAGACGTGAGAAATGGAAGGAGAGGCAGCCCAGGAACATAAGGATTACATGTTTATAGTGGTGATGAGCATAGGTGTGCTGTAGATACATTAGAAAAATTATGTGCAGGATTGGTAGAGGTAATACCAAGGCCAGGGCTCTGAACAGTGAACAGCAGCATAGGCTCAGACCTTGGTAATGGCAAGACATGACCTGCAAAAGGCTCTAGGGAGACCTTATTGTGGCCTATCAATACTTAAAAGGGGTTTATAAGGAAGATGGGGACAGACATTCTAGCAGGGCCTGTAGCGACAGGAGAAGGGTTAATGGTTTTAAGCTAAAAGAGGGTAGATTGAGACTAGATAAAAAGAATTTTTTTATGATGGGCATGGTGAAACACTGGCAGAGGTTGCCTGGAGAGGTGGTAGATGCCCCACCCCTGGAAACACTCAAGGTCAGGTTAGACTGGGCTCCGAGCAACCTGATTTACTTGAAGATGTCCCTGCTCATTGCAGGGGGGATTGGACTAGATGACCTTTAAAGGTCTCTTCCAACCCAAACTATTCTATGATTCTATGACTTGCAGTTCCACAGACACTACGTACGGTGTCACAGAGTGGTCAAACACGCTGGTTTTGCTATGCAGGCTTCCAGGTGACTGTGGGACAATGTCCTGGCATGTCTCTGATTGTGCACTCCACCATCGCTCCCCAAGTGAATGTTCTCTCAGTTCTCTGCTGTTGGATGTCCCTTCATGCCAGGCAAGAGTCACAAACCTTCACTCTGATACCTGGCTTTGCAACTGCTTAGCCAGAGCCAGGTAATACCCTGGGCTAACCAACCGTATACAGGAGAGCGTGTACTTCTATACAGCTATGGTTTCTTTGCCGATCTATCCCTGTGCTGTAGTACTGGTATAAGTGCCACAGATAGGCTTATGAAAGTTTCTCTCCTCATAAGGAAGATCAGAGGTCATGTCTATGCAACAGTGGTAAGTTGCCATTCACTGCTCTTTCTCCTGATGTAGAAATACTAGCAAATGCTTGAGGAGAAGGAGAATTTTGTCACTAACATCATAATCTTCTAATCCATAACGTGGACTTTAAATTGATCTCATCTGGTTCCTTCTCGGCTTCTGCTTCCTCCAGTCTGGCCCAGATCCATCAATCACGGAAAGCTCCCCAGTCTCACCACATGACCACTCCACATGATTTATGGCCACAGCCATAAAGAGATCTGCCATATGCATGGTTGTCCCACACCTTCCAAACAGTCTCAACCAGGCAGCATGCCAGACTGATTAAGAGGCTTGCTATGGTAAACAGGAAAATCTCCGATTTTAGTGCTAGGGAAAAAAAAAAAAGAGCAACAGATTTTTGCACAGAAAGCTAACCACAGTTTTTCTTAGAGCCTAGGATGCATTTATACGTATGGACAGCTAGAATATCATGAGTTTGCAGACAATACTGTAGCATACTGTAGCCAGAGCAGTCATACTGACTGTAGCATATGGACACCTGCCAGAGCAGTCATACCAATTATCTTTTCCGTTCGTATCCTCTGTTGGACTTAGCTACTTAAGCCCAGTTTTGCTTTCAGTAGTGGAAAAGGAGAGAGGAAGACTCAGTAATATCTAATAACTTACTGCTTAAAGCATTCCCAAATAGTAGGGCACGTCCTACTGATGACATGCAGGGATTTTGTCTTACTTAAAGGCCCTCCTGCTTTGCCTTGCACTGGATCTTCAGGTAATTTATTTAGCAGTGTTATCACTTCAACAGTTTTCTGCAAGATGAATGATAAAAAGATAGGCCTCGCTGTGCCTAGTGGCCCGTGTGACATCGTAACAGCAGGACAAGGTTCTTGAGAACCTCCATGACACAGCAATAGAGAATCTGGATGCCCAAAGGGTAAAGTACCTATCTGAATACCCCCAAGAATCCAGTTTTACTATACAAGGGGTAAACATCTTTGTTTTGATTTGAATCAGTATAGTTTTGATGCAGTTGTCAAACTTACTCTCCTGGGTGGGTTTTAGAGTCATTCCAAAAGTTATGTAACAAATTTTGAGTTGACCACAAATGTCCAAAGTGAGATAGTCATTGTCCCTTGAATTGGACGTTGATACTGGAGAGTCTCAAACTACCAAAGTATTTTTCCTAAACCCACTTTTTCTCTGATTTGAAAGCTTTGCAAGAAAATATTCAATTGTATTGTTATTTTGCATGAAAAGTTCACCTTAAGAAAAGCTGATGTCAATTTATGAACACAGCTACATTCTGAAGCAAGTTGCTGTGTTGAAGGCATATAACTCAAAGCAGCAGGTGGGATTTGCCCTCAGCCCCCCCCACCCCCCCCCGCCCGGAGTGGTCAGGGGCCTCTCTTAGAATAAAGGATTTAAAATTAAACCAGAGATAAATCTTGAACTTTATCTAGAGAATAGCATATATTAAAAAAGCATAAAGATTATTGTAAAGTGTTTTAGTCTGGCTCACAGCAAATTCCCACGCTTTTTCATGAACCTGTTAAATGATTTCTTTTGTTCAATGTGCTTCTACTCATATATAAAATGCTAATCACATAGGAGGTTTCCTCTACTTCATCTAAAACTATGCAAAGTACAAATGTAGGCACCTCGTCTTGTGCGATGTAGGCTTTCTAGTGATGCCCTATTTGCTTGCTTTACGCTGTTACACTTTGCTGGTTGGCTTTGCCTCCTGCTGGGACGCGGGCAATGCGAGGAAAACAGCAGGCTGTGCGCGGGTCCAATGCATGGGAACAGACCCATCCGCAAAGCAGTTGCAAAGCCTCTGGCCCTTTTATAATATTTATCTATCTATCTACTAACAAATATTTCTGTTCAGCGAAGCTGGGGGGTTAACAGTACGCTAAGGGAAGAGGTGAGAGGAGTAGGGTGTGCTCCGAACACACTCACAGCTTTGGGACTGCCCGAAGAGAGATCAGACTGAGCACGACTTTGGCTGTCTTAAAGATCCGCTTTGTGTAGGCTTTCTGCTAACAAGAGGTAATGACAGCTGCTCCTGCAGTAAATGGCGAAGAGTACTTTAGGAATGCAACAGCTATTGAGCGCTGTTTTCTAATTAGTGCCATTAAATAACCCAGAGAGATTTGTAGCAGCATTATCGTTTCCACTTGTCACTCGAAATTATGGCGGTATCATTGCAAAGGAGGAGAAGTTCCTGCTGTATTAGAGAATCATATTTCTGCCGCAGGAAGAGGAATTAAGACCACCAAGCTCACCAGTCATCCTGCCTCTGCCCGGGCATGTTGGTATTCAGAGTCTCAGGATCATAAGATGATCTTTCCAAAGATGGTGACACCCGCTCCTTTCCTGACAAGAGCCCACTCATCGTGAAGCCCACTCAGAAATGAGTCAGTGGCTAAAAGTAATCCTCAACTGCCACACTCAAAGCAAAACCCTCCATTCTGCTCATGTTGCAATTAGCCAAAGCCAGGTAGGTAATCAATGTGGAGCTGCATACAGAGAATACAAATACAGGGAAAACTTCCTGATGTGCCGTACTGACAACAGAAGTAGAATAGAATAGTGCCTTAGGGAATGCTGCTGCTTCACCTCACCCTGCTCTCTTCTGCACTGTGTTTTCCCTACATTATATTGTGAAATGAATTCTTCAATAATGACAATAACACAACCTTTAGTTCAGTGATTTGTCTTTACAGAGCAGGAATTAAGATTCCAAACTGCAGGTGTTAGTGCTAATTTTGGAAAACATAAGAACTTTGTTGAGGATTGCAATATAAGTGGTAACAATAAATTCCCATGGTGTCTCTAGTTACAATATAAAAGGCAAATAAATAAAATTTGCAAAACACTACTTTTCTTATTGGCAGTACTGGGATCCCAATGTATAATATTTACTGTAAAAATAATAGTATGCGTTTATACATGTGAATGTCTGAATTGTGCACATATATATGTGTGTGTGTGTGTCTATCCACATTCTGTCATGCATATACAGCAGCTTCCTCTCCAGGGCTATTATACTTTAATGGGTCACAGACACACAGAATGTAATAATTAGGCATGGAAAAAACAATTAGAGAGAGTTCATTCCCTTTGCAACAGGAGGTTACAATCCTCTGCGGAGAATGCGTGTGCTATTAAGCTGATACCTTAGAACATACCAGAATAGTTTCCCATGTGAAGATGCTGACAGGATTGTTTGGTTTTATCATTCCTGTGCAGGATCTAATAATTCAGGGTGGAAGACCTGTCTGGAGAGGAAGTCACAGTTCAGCACAGTTTACTTCTGTTCTTTATACTAATTATTTTTATTTTGTTTTTGCCTTTCTTACCTCCTTTCCTCTATTCACTTCTTTTTGTTACATACTAAGAATAGAGCAAGGTTCTTCCTTTTTAAACCCTCTGTAGAGGACCTACTACCACGGAACTAACATTAGAGCTTTTATGTTAAAGTTAACCTACGTCTTTTCAACAATTCAAGAGTGGGGCAAGGTGACGCTAACAGCACCAGGGTAGCATTGGCTTTAGAGTAAGCCTGACTCAAGGGGCAGGTGAGGTCACGCAAGTGCACACCCTGTCCTGAAAAGGACAAGTGAGACCTCAAGGGAGTGATTCCCACCCCCACCTGTAAGCCACACATGGAGTTTCCCTCATCATAGTTTTCCAGTGTGAATGATATTTGCCGTACGAAAATGTTGGTGTGCCAGAATGGCCTCGTTGGGGTCAAGGTGGATGGGCACTCCTGCTCTCAGATGGAAAGGGGAGGCCTGTGGCGGACTGTGCTATGAGGCAGAGACTGTGCCCTGTGCCTCCTGGGGAGTGAGTTCCCGGGAGCTCAACTCAATGAGAGCCTCTGCTAAAAGCAGAAGAAAGATTCAAACTTGACTGAGGGCCATCAGCTTGCAGGGGTTCAAGAGAAGCTGACGCATGGCACAGAAGCAAATGGCACCAAGAGGCGAGTAAGTAGTATTTTGCCTCTGGTTGAACCAAAGCCCACTTTTTTCCTCTTGATACTGTGGTACTATATGCAAATATCAATCTCTACTCCACCAGTCCAGTGATTTCTCTGCAAAATGAGATACTTCTAAAGTTGTTTGTATCTATACCTCATATATGCATTGTATTTTCAATTAATTTCTTCTTCAAAAATTGTTTGAGAAACCATACCACATATCGAGTATAATCTAGGAATGACGTTTTATCTAATTTAATATTTACATAGGAAAATTTTTTGAAGGTTTCAAGATTTCCATATAAAGGCTATATTATATGTTCTATTATAAATTAAGCCACAGGCAAGCTACTTTATGTTATAGTATGCACACAATGAATAAAGGCTACTTTTGACAACTGTCAAAAAACCAGTTAGGAACAACAATGTTTGAAACCATACAGATTTATCCTTACAGGAGCCAACCCCCACACCACAAATACTGAAAAATTACACAGATTAAAATCTGATTAATATGAGGACATAACCTCACTGATATCGTTATATCTAGAAAATATGGTCTGTAATTAGAAGGGATTGCTGCTGTAGGCATGCTGCTGTCAGGAAACACACAATTGTCCTTATTCTGAAGTTATGGATTATTTTTTTTTAAGTATATTTTCTTTCTTAGAATTGTCAGTCTGTGCAATATACATTGGTACACAAATGGTACACAAATGTTGCACTGAACAGCACCTATAGTAAGACAACTGGTCCCATCTGCAGGAGATGTGGTTGCATATGTGTAGATTTCAATGTGTTCGGTGTTTACTTATCTGGAGCTGTTAAGTGGGGTTCTCAGGTATATTTGCCTAAAACTAAGAATTACCTTGTAAGACAGAAGACTTTGGTAGAAGATGACCGTCAAACTGGAAAATGTAAATTGCATTCACTGCCAAAGACTTGCACCCCTCCTGGTGTGTTAAAAAAATTAATTACATCCTGATTCACTTCCAGCTGTATGTCTCACATTACATTTTATTCTTTTTGGTGTCTAGGACCACAAGTTGCCTAATTAAGTGTCACTTTCTATTGAAGTCAGGTTTCTAATTTCCTGCCTTTGAATGGACAACAAGAAGAAATAATTTTTGGGTTTTTTGATGACAGCATTTTTGTTCATTTGCTCTCTATTGGCTGATGTAATGATCCAACATTAAAAGGAAAAATTGCCACTGGTGAGTTTTTCTTTGTTCATGTGTTTCATTTCAGTGAACAAATTTGAGATGTCCCTTCCCTTCCCTTCCCTTCCCTTCCCTTCCCTTCCCTTCCCTTCCCTTCCCTTCCCTTCCCTTCCCTTCCCTTCCCTTCCCTTCCCTTCCCTTCCCTTCCCTTCCCTTCCCTTCCCTTCCCTTCCCTTCCCTTCCCTTCCCTTCCCTTCCCTTCCCTTCCCTTCCCTTCCCTTCCCTTCCCTTCCCTTCCCTTCCCTTCCCTTCCCTTCCCTTCCCTTCCCTTCCCTTCCTTCCCTTCCCTTCCCTTCCCTTCCCTTCCCTTCCCTTCCCTTCCCTTCCCTTCCCTTCCCTTCCCTT
This sequence comes from Vanellus vanellus, assembly GCF_965231255.1. Lineage (NCBI taxonomy): Eukaryota > Metazoa > Chordata > Aves > Charadriiformes > Charadriidae > Vanellus > Vanellus vanellus. Next base: position 32,052,937 of record NC_138905.1, on the reverse strand, counting down.
CCCTTCCCTTCCCTTCCCTTCCCTTCCCTTCCCTTCCCTTCCCTTCCCTTCCCTTCTTTTTTTTTTTTTTCTCTTTTCTTTTCTTTTTTTTTTTTTTTTTTTTGTGTGTGTATGCTTCCAGAAGTGGTAATGGAACAGAAAGCATCAGTACTGGAGAGGTTATTTTTTTTCTAATAAAATTGAACCTCTATGAGTAGGGTAAACGTTTGAAGAAATCAGACTAATATATTCTTTAAGTAAAGAGACGGAATCTGATTGCCTTCCTCTGCTTGAAACTAGTGGTTTAGAGTGAGATTCTGTTAGATTAGTTCATGTTAGATTTGCAGTGAATTAATGGATGACTTCACAGGGTCACAGAATCACTGAGACTGGAAGACATCTCTGGAGATCACCTAGTCCAACACCCTGCTCATGGCAGGTTTCTCAGGAACATGTTTCGGTTGAGTTTTGAGATGATCCAACAATGGAGGGCGCACAACCTGTCTAGGCTGCCTGTTCTAGTGTTTGATCACCCTCACAGTAAAAGTTTTTCCTATGCTTAAATGGAATTTCCTCTATTTCACATTGTGCTCATTGCCTCTTGTCCGGTTGCTGGGCACCACTGTGGGGGATCTGGGCTCCATCTTCTTTGCTACCCCTACCAGATATTTATACACATGGATAAGATCTGCCTGAGCCTTCTCCAGGCTGAACAGTCCCAGCCTGTCGTGTATGTCAGACGCTCTAAGACCTTTATCATCTCCTTGGCCCTTTGCTGGACTCACTCCAGTATGTCCATGTCTCTCTTGCACTGGGCAGCCCAGAGTTGGACCCAGCACTCCAAATATATCTCATCAGTGCTGAGCAAAGGGGAAAGATCACTTCCCTTAGTCTGCTGAGAATGCTTCTCCTAATGCAGCCCCAGATGCTGTTGGCCTTCTTCGCCGCAAGGGTACAGTGCTGGTTGATGTTCAACTTCATGCCCACCAGGACTCCCAGGTCCCTCTGCTCTCTGCAGAGCCGCCTTCCAGCTGGTTGGCCCCCAGCCTGTACTGTTCCCTGGGGATGTTCCTGCCCAGTTGCAGGACTTTGCACTTCCCATTGTTGAACTTCATAAGATTCCTGTTTGCCCACTTCAAAAGGAAATGTTCAACCTTCACCTTTCTTTCAAGTGGTAAAAATGACAATCAAGAAAAAAAAAAAAAACAGACACCTGAAAATTTGTTGTTCTTGCCAAAGCAGGATTAAAAAATAAACAAGGCAATGCAACCCATCTCTTTAGCTATAATAGGATTTACCACGTGTACTTTCCTTCCTAGTGTTAGACTTTGTTGAAGTAAATCCCATTATACTTAATAACTGTGCAGATTAGAGAGCCTTGTAAAAGGGACTGATCAGTATAAAATAGCACAATTTGAATACCTTACCTGTATGCTGAATTTGAAAATTGAATAAATAATAAGCATTCTTTAAAAGGATTTCTCTGTGATCAGCACTGACTCGGTGTGTCTTGTTAAAAAAAATATCATTTTTTGCAGTGGAAGGGAAGTGGAAAAAAGGTTACTGCCTACGTTATTTCAAGACCTGGAAAAGACGCTGAATAAATAATCCCTGTGGAGAATCAACTAAGAAGATTATTTGCTGTATGAAAATCTGGGTTATTATAATTTGCACAATGTCTTAAGTCAAAGAGTTAGAAGAGCAGGATAAAGTTGTTAGGTTGAGTCACAGGAGACCTATTATGAGATATGGTTGGAATCAGTGTAGAGGACACACAGAAAAAGTAGCTTGAATGTGTATTTTCATGTAATAAATATTGGCAGTGCAGCCTATGATGTAATACATTAGTGCTGACTTGCACTTCTCTTAGTAGCACTTCTCCAACCCCAATGGCTTCAATAACACTTTAGATACCATTTCAGAAACACCGAACCCTTCATTGTTTTGTTCAGCTTTTTCAATTTGACATAAGTCTTTTTTTTTGTTATGTGTCCTGAGGTTGTAAATCTCTTTTTTGGTGTACTGATCCTACCTCACTGAAGAGAACTGATAGCGGAATTTGGCCCTAGGTGTTTTGTAAGTTTACTCTCATTTTCTGTGTTTCATTTTTAACTATTACTTATAGAATTTTCCTTGGTATAATGCTGGTTTATTTCAAGTGAAAATCTTGCAGCTAAAATCTAAAGGGAAAAAAAAAAATCTGAAGGGAAAATGTGGGGAGAGGATGCCTTTATCAGGAACCATTGCTCGTCAAAAATTAAACAAAAAGAAATAAAATGGAACTACAACAGTGTCCTATCCTGCCACATCATCTTTTATTCAGGCACTAGTGGACACTAAGGAGATTGCTGGCTAAAGAACACATTATGTCTTAAAATCCTTATGTATGACTGCCTGGAAATTGGATACAAAGAAGGCAACAGTGACCTAGGAAGAGAACATGAACTGGAGTAACTTGATTTAGCGCTGTGGAATCCACTAAGAAATATAACAAACTGAGCATCACCCCCCTCCCACCTCTCAGCATTGTGGCTTTCTGCTCAGGAAACAGAATTTAACACTTCGAGCGACTGCTGTATTAAAGTAGACATGCAGCCATTCATTTTGCATAAGCAAAATTCTCTGGTATTTCTATATGAGCCTGTGTTCTGTTATTTACAGCAAATACTAAAAAGCTTATTGGGATGACATATCTTTAAAGTGTACAGTAACTGCCACCTTCACTTTAAAATGTAATTTTAATGAATGTACGGTGTAGTTTTCTCATTCAGGGATGTTTAAAGGGCTGGAACAGACCAAAGAGAGCATGGTGTAGACTCTGGTATCCAGGCAAGGGCAATGCAAAAATGTAGTGAAAATAGAGAAGCTGAAATATTGAAAAAAACAACAGAAGGCTTTATTGATGCACGTGCTCAATACCGTGTCTCTGGGAAGAGCAGGCACAGAAATCTCAGCACATAATTAAAATTATTACTTAATTGGCATAGCAGAGACTTTAGGGAATAACTCACATGACTGCAATATTGATATACAGTGGTATAGCTGGCTCAAGAAGTTTGGGCTGATAAAAGGAGGAAAATATATTGCTTCACAGTTAAGAATATATAGAGAAAGAGGAGACAGAGACATAAAAAAACCTGAGTGAAAGTCTCTGTTAACAGTAAAAGGAGGAGAGACTGAGACAACAGTCCTTACAAGGGTCAGCTGTGATGATAATTTTAAAGAGGTAAAGCAGTTGGTCCTTTTATTTTAAAACTAACATTTCTCCAAGAAGTAAAAGTTGCACATCTCTTGGTGAAGGAGCCCCCTGGACATGCAGGTTGCTTCTGCTCTGCTAGGCAGGAGAGGCTTCCAGACTGGGTGAGAGGCCAAATTTGTTGTGAAGCAGGCACCTTTGAGATGGTGCAGCACATACTCCTAGGAGAAAATTTGGAGCATCTTTCATCCTTCTTTTCAGGCACAGGAATTTCTCACACTGCACATGTTCTTGTGATGGTATCAGGTGACAGATATCATCAGAGAGACTATCCTGTGCCTGAGGAGCACCTCCAAACAACACCTAAAAGGCATTGCTGGCTGCCCCAAAGGAAATGTGTCATGACATCAAAGGCTGTAGGAATGCCAGAAACGCTGAGCTGTAGATATAACCAAACCATAGAAAAAGCTCTTGCAGTATCCTGAAAGCAATTTCTTGACACAGGAACTTAAAAGAAAGTAATTAAAACTAGATATTCTTGATTATGAATAACAGGAAAAAATTAAATGGGAATTTAAAGATGAAAGGCATGATTCTTTGGAAAGGGATGAGAAAGGACAGAAGAATAAAGACAGACTTTGAAAAGCCAGGTCATAACCTTTCTGCCGAAGGAAGGTCAAGGAAAAAGATTTCAGGAGAGTTAGCAGCCTCAGAAAAGAAAGAGCTATGTACAGTGTCTGTGCGAAGGAAGGGTAAGGAAACAACTTCATAAATCATGAGTGCTTGCTGGTCCTGAACAAAATGTCGAGCTGACATGTCTAGTACTGAGGATAAGAAGACCTTGTACGCACAGCACCGGGACCGCAAGAACTGAGCCACAAGTAGCAGCGGTGTAAGATGTAACAAGAACACATTTTATCAATACACTAATAGTAAGGAGAAGACCAAGAAATAATTAAAAAAACCCAAACAGCTACCTGCAGATTATGCTAAAAAGGTGGAAAGAGTTTGGTGTACAGCCTGTTGTTGCCATCGCATTGAGTGTGCATCGATCAGATGGTTAATACCGTTAACACCAGTGACAGGAAGCCCAGAACAGCAGACTGGTGGAAAAATATGTTTGAATGTTTGGGTCTTCGCACTGAATGGACTTGAAACTTCTCCAAGAGTTCTTCAAGAACAAACAGAGACAGTGTCAGAGCCATTAACTATTATTCTGTAAACTTATTCAGAAACGATGACATTCCAGAAAGGGCAAACATATTACCTGTCTTTAAATGTAGTAACAAAAAGAAAAAGGAAATTACAGACCAGTCAGCTCAACTTTAATGTCTAGAATGGTTACAGAATAAATAATCAAAAAGCTTGGATAATAGCTAAATGACAAATAACAGCCAGTATAGATTTGGGAAAAAATTAATGTCACATCAACTGAATTTCTTTCTGTGAAGAATAGCAGGCTTTTCAGACAGGGAAAAAAAACAACTGACTTTAGTAAGGTGGTTGGCTCTCTGTCATATCCTGTTCTCCCAAAAAAACCCTAGGCAAAACCTTTCTTGATGAAATTACCATGACATGAAAAAAGGGACTGGGGAACTGCGCTCACAAAATATATCCAAAAGTTTGTGGTCAGAGTGAGAAAATATTTCAAATTATGTTCTAAACAGATTTTCCAGTGTCAGTCACTACTTCCATCAATGACATTATGGAAGAGTATATTTATTTCATGTGCAGGTGGTAAACTGGAAGCAGCTGGAAGAACCATGGCAGACACTATTTAGAATTCAGAATAACTGGCAAATTGAATACATTGCCTGAAAAATACCAAATGTGTTACTTGATGTGAATAAACGCAATAAGTGAAGGATAGAGCCAGACAAACAGAAAATGTGGCCTGTGAGAGAAGAGTTGAGAAAGCTGAGATGTCGATGTGGTAACACTCAAATATGCAAAGGAGGCTACAAAGACAAAAGGAATTAACGGTCTCCACGTATGTTAGTATGAAGTAGAGAGGTGGTGGTTTTTAAATGGTAGGAAGGGGGTTTCTGGCTGTACACGGGAAAAAAAAAGATCTCCAATTAGGTATTTAAATATCTCTAAAAAAATTTAAATAACTTTCCATGTATTGAAACTTGGTCACTTCACCTAGGAAAACAAATGCTATGCTTTCGGTGGTGTAAAGCTCCTGTGTCAACATGTGTGCAATATACTGAACATGAAACCTCTCAGTTGGGGCAGCATGTTTGTTCCTCTATGATCTAAAGGTAATGGGTGGAGAAATGTGTAGATTGACTGGAAAAGGCAGCTGCTCCACTCAGCTGGTGAGAATATTGGAGAAGAGTGTATGCGTGGGCAGAAGGTGGAGGACACAAGGGACTGCACATCACCTCTCAGGCTGTGATGGTATCAAACTGGAGAGCCTGATGGCAGAGGTCTGTCTCATTTTCATGGGGCCTTCAGTCTTCAAGTGGGGTTTATAGGCTCGTAGATGTGGCGAGGGACATGTGCTGCCTTTCCTGTGGTCACGGTGCCAGGGGGTTGCAGAGTGCCATTGAAGCTGTGCACTAAAAGAACAAGTCAAGCAACAGCTGGAACAGCTGCAGCACTGCTGGGGAAGCTATTCAGGTTAGATAACAAGGTGTTGGTGAGAATGATGTAGGGAGAAGTCTAGAATGCAGAGGACAGGCTGAATGACCCAAGCTGTCTTTTCTGACATGATCTTCTGTAATACACTGAGTAGCAATAAAAATAACCAACCAGCAAAACCTTGCAATTACTGTTTGTGGTCAGGAGTCTCCGTTGAGGTCTGCGTAGCCAATTCTGACTGACTCTGTTCCTCCTGAATATGCTGAATTCCCAGCAGCCTTCACTTTTTCCAGGTAGATCAGATAACAGAATTTGCTGTAAATGGTTTTATAGTACGAAAAGGAACTAAGTGCAAAACATGACATTTCTGGTTTGCTTTAGGTCAATAAATGTAACTTTTTTTTGAGAGCTAAATTTTCTCAAAGTAAAGTATTAAAAGACCCCTTCAGAGGATTAAAAAAAAATATATATATATACAAATGCTTCCATTTTATTTACCATGGAACTAATTTACACATGCCTCACCTCTCATTTTTTAAATACCATAGCACTATGGATAATAGATATGCTTGCTACGTATTGGTGGCTGCACCAGAAGATAGTGAATAGGGTAATCTCTGGAGTCAAACTGCTCCTATTTCCACTAATATCACAATAATATAACTTTTGTTAAGTAACATCTGAACAAAAATATTGTCCTTGTTTTTACTCTTTATGGATATTTTTGTAGTTGTATATTAAAGTGAGCAAATAGTTTCAGAAAGAAATATGCTTCTCTCTTCTAGCGACTAGGATAAAGGAGATGAAATGAGACTGAGATAAGTGGATATAAAATGCAGGGGTGGCAGTCATGTCTCACTAATCAAGAGAGAATGATTTTGTTACTCTGTTCCTTTGGATCCTTCGATTCTTATTTAGATACGTTTTACCCCCGTTAGCTGCCATTGCAAATAGCAGGCTTCTGCGATGAACTTCTGTGATAAACATCCTTTAAACATCTTTGCTTGAATCTCTGCATCAAAACACCTGAACATCTGCTGCAGATGATGAAATAAAATTAACTCAAACTCCATTTCATTTCCTGCTTTGTAGGCTGCCCTGTCCAACTCAACAGCTTTGCCAGAGCCAAGGCTTAGCAAAATTCAGAGCAGATGAGTGTATCTCAGACCTCCGTCATCTGTCACTCTACTCATATATTCTGTGCCTTCATTTAATTTCAAAGACCTTCAGTCTCACAGGGTTGGGTTTTTTTTTTTTGGTGCAAACTTAAAAACATGGGTAAAGCAGAGCTTTACACATTCTGCCTGAAAAGAAACATTTGTCTTGGCGCTGTGATCTGGTTTAGTCAGCTGCATTAGGAGGTGTGGGAGGGTTAAACGTCCTAAGTGGCCAGCAGGCAGAAGATAAAATTAAAACTCTGCTTGAGGTCTCTTACTATCACATCAAGGATGAAATGAAGTGCCTATTAAGCTGAAGAGAGCGTCAGGAAGATTGAGGCCAGCAGGCTCCAGGGCTGCTGGGTGCGCGCATCCTCCCTGCGCATAGGAAGGGAAGAGTGGTGCCACGTTAGCTGCGCAAGCCCCGCATCTCTCCGCTCCTTACCCTGCACGCTGACCCCGGGCTCAGAAACGCTGGTGAAGACAATTCTGCAGTGGCCAGCAGGGTAGCAGTGAGCTGGTCACTGACCACAGACTCGTTTCTGTCAGCCCTGAGTGCAGAGTCATGGCTGATGTTGTGTTAGTTAACATATCCCCTCAGGTCTTGTGCTCATCCAGCTCATTAGGCACTCTCCAGCTTTTCATATTGATTGGGATTCGTGCTTCCAAATGCATCCATAGTTTGTAACGTGCTCTTTTTTTTTTTTTTTTTTTTTTGCAGGTCAACAGTGTAAAAGGTATTTACGCTATTTCGCTGGCTTGTGCAGATATCTTAAAATTATGCTAGTATACAACTTGTGAGGTATTCCTCCACAGTGTGATACAAGTTCATAAAATGGGCAAGACCAGAAACAGAACTGCTTGGAGTATTTAACCCAAAGAAATTTCAAGCCTTTGCAAAAACAAAAAAGAAAAATATCTCCACAAGCTAAGTATTTGTCACTTTATCTCGGAAAGTATTTGTCTGGAAAGCTGCAAGAGCTTTCGGTAGAAGCTGACATTTTGCAAGGCAAGCAGCTGCACCCTCACCCTTTTTTTTTTTTTTTTTGAAAGAATTTATTGAGTAAAAAATCCAATTTTCCTTTAAAATAGTCAGGATAGAAAATTTTCCACTAGTGCAACAGAGAAGAAAAAATTGGTACTGAATTTCTTGACAGATTGCTTCAAGATAACAGCCTACTCTCAAGTCAGTATAAGGTGAAATAATTACAAGTATCCAGCCTGGCAAGGAATTAAATCCCTGCAGAGCTCATTTGCATCTGGACATTACAGCTTCAGAAAATATTTTTGATAGCAAATGCCCCTTCTTTCCCTTTTGTCAAAGAAGCAGTCTGCAAATCCCGTTTTGATCCTGAAACAGCTTTAAAATGATGCAAGTCTAAAGGTCCTCATTGTGTTGCTTTCTAGTCGGTATGGTAAAGACCAATTTCTTTTCTCGTTTGGAAAAATGAGACAAATATTTGGGGACACTTCAGCTCTGAAAGAAAAGCAGAAGACTTCAAAACCCAACCCAATTTGAGAACACCTGTTTGGAGTTCAGTTAGTTTACGTAGCCGGTAGACCATGTTGGAAAGAAAGGGTAAAAGGAGAAAGGTGATAAGATATTTATATCTTTGAAAGAGAGAAAGACAGTTATCAGGCTGTTGATTGCATTACTGGAGAGAGGGATCATATTGTGTGCGGTACAACTGCTAGCTCTGCCGAGTCTGTGTTTTTTGTATCCAGCAGAGTTATGAATTTTAGCTCCCATGCTCATTTTTGGAAGGTATTTTGTGGGTTTTCCCTAAGCTACAAGGCTGAGGATTAGAGAAAGATTGATTATTCTGTGAGAAATGTTCATCCACTGGCAACTGCCTAATCCTTTATAGATTGCCTGGGTGAGTTCATTCTGCTGTGAAGTGTTTGCTCAGTTTCACTGACATAATTAGCCTGAGCGCCTCTGAGTGCTGGCTGAAGAATATAACATGCCTGGATGTGCAAGAGCAAGTCTGGCACGATATTTAGGGTGGTACTTCAGGTTTGCTCGTGGAAATCCGAATCAAGACGCTGGCATATGGCAGTTGTACGTCCATTGTCCTGCAGCCTCTTCCAGCAACAGGCATGACCTAAGGGCTGTAATGGCAACAGTCTCCCTCTGCAAAAAGAATACGATCTTTTCACGAGGTTTAAGGGAGCCATTGTGCTGAGTTTGCACACTGAGAGCTGCAGGACTGAAGTTTGGCCCTCATGGTTTGACAGGATGGCGTTTCACCAGGATGCCTGGGGCAGACAGGAGCTCTTCATGTCTGCCAAGTTGCCTTTGCAGACAGGATGTGTGGGGACTCTCTTCCAAGCATGAGTCTCATTCTTCTCCAGGAAACACAGTGTCAATCAATCATAAAATAGGAGCGGACCATGGCCTATGGTCGCCATGCTGTTTTGATCTGCCTTTTTTTTTCCAAAGGACAGCCAAGGAGGATCATAAAGAGGTCAGGTGGCACTGGCAAAATATGACAACCACGGTGAGAGGGCAGGGCCTGCCTGTAACTACAAGTCGTTTTTGTATTTAATATTAATGAAGAATGATCTGCTGGCAGATGGAACCGTAACTAATAGCTGCTTTGCTGTTTGGGTTAATTATTTCAAGATGACATGTTTGTGACCATGCAAGGCAGTTTTTATTTAGAGGGTGTTTTGGCTAGAATTAGATATTAGTTGCCGCAAAGATTTGAGGAATTAGAAACAAAGTTTACAGGGATTAATTAAGTTTAAATTTATCATAGGCCTAAGCTCTTGAAGACGTCTTTGGCACCTGTTAAGTCATTTGATCTCGGAGGACTGTGGGTGCCCTCAGAGTGCTCTGGTTACATGCACGTACCATGGCCCATGGGATGCCTTGGCCATGACAAGACTTCTGACGCCCCTTGGCTACTTCTAAACATTAAGCTGTGACCAGTTTACCTGCATCATGCCTGCTGCCCTGTCCTGTCCTAAATCAGGGACAATTATATATCAGCTCCTCTCTTTCCAGGGAACTACTGTGGGAGGATAAGCAGAGGAGAGGAAGAAGGTCTAAAGCTGTGGCACTGTGAAATATGAACTACCGCATTTCGCCACTGTTCATGCAGCATCCCCCTCTTCCTCTACAAGGCAAAGTAAAATATTTTGGGAAATACCTACCCCTATCAGCTTGGCACTTCTGTATCTGAATGGAGCGTGCCAGCACCCATGGATATGGCACTGGCTGGCTTGGATATTAATCTTTAATTCTGTGTGGGTAGATGAATTTGAATCTGTTATTTCCTGAGAATGTAGCATATCAGATGCCACAGACTTCATTCTGGCAATTTGCCCCAGCTTTCACTTTCTAAGACTTTCCTCCTCTCACTCATAGAGACCACAATCAAAGTCCCTCAAAGGGTGCCTCCCTGGCTCTTTCTCAGACATGTGGACACAAAACATGGTGGATACCTAATATGCCATCCCCATACTCTCTCTATGGCCTGAAATGTCTACAGGCAGAGGGATGTGTCCCCAAAGAATGGCATTCTGTAGAAGTGCTTGGTACTAGTGCACTAGCTTGACCTGTTCAATAGATGGAGGGGCTGAACTGAGTCCCAATAATTTTGACAGAATAATGTTCATGAATGCCTTGTATTGTGACTAAAGGCTTCAGTGATGAAAAGGATCCCTTGATGCTTTATAGGACAGGTGATATAAAAAAAAAAAAGCAGCATCAGCTGTAGATGTTCCTGGGTGTAGGGACATTCAAACTGTTTGATAAGATGTTCTAGGTTGTCCTATATGAAGCATTTACATGGTTTTCCCTTGGCGTATTATGTCCTCTCATACGACACCCCCAACACGGCTCAAAGCCAAGAGCATGTCAACGTCTGCAGAGTTTAATTTTTGGGCATGCTTAAAAGGGGTGTTCTTTCAAGACAAAATATTTCAGCCTTCAGTAGTCCAGGCACATGGTAGAATGAGTTAGTTCATCCTGACATCAATTCTTGCACTGTGGATGAGATATTTTTTACCTAGAATTGTTTGGGCTTTATGACTTCAGTAGTGTTTTAGAACTCTATTAAAGAAACAAAGGCCTCGAAGTAAAACGTTACTCTAGAGATTAGAAAACTCAAACAGAAATCATTAGAATGAATTTGTAGGACTAACACCCTAGTTTCTTCGCAGAGATCAGTTGGCCAAATAAATACATATTGAAAATCAAAGGAAAATTTTCCATTTTTGAAAATAATCATCTATTGTTATTGTTATGATCCCCTTTAAAGTTTCTGGCAACCTTCATATGCAGCACAGAGTTTTCTTGAGTGCTTTGCCTAATTAGTTTGCAGAGGACTGACAGCTGACATGTCTTCCATTAATCAGTTCTGATACTCTACATTAAATTTTCTTTTACCTTGTGTATTAATTCAATGCTGAGGGGCTGTCAGGAAGTGGTTGAGAATCCCTCTGGGATTGTACATTTGCTTGAAACTGAAGTGTAGGAAGATAATAAATCATGTGAATTTCTGGCACTTCTCCCCCTTTGTCATTAGACTTTTGGAGCAATTAAAGCCTGACAGTTCAGCCACATTGATTCACTTGTTTTGCTTAAAAATTAAATGCAAGAATTGGTTTTTATCAAACAGAATCTTTGTTTTTCTGGATTTTATACTGCATTTGTAAACAACTCATTCCCTTGCTTCATCGATTGTTTTATATGTCATGACAGGTCTTTTTAAATATATGAATTTTTATTACTTTTTGTTTTTAAGAATAATCAGGAGAATTGATAAGCTATAGAAAGAGAAAAATAATATTACTAACTACCATCAGTGAGAATTTAATATATTACCTTACTTTCATAATACAAAGTCAGAATGATTATATTAAAATATTTTTGTTTGTGAGTAGAATTGCTCATAGAGTCTAATAAAACTGAGCATCTTTTGAAAATTTCCTTCTTCAGTAAATGCAGAAACTCATAAAATAGAACTATGTGTATATATTATGACTGGCTTCTGCCTCAGAGAGCTGATGCCAAAGCTTTCCTTTCTTACCTGTTATTAAGGTGTGTTCTCTGGTTTACCTCAAATGTATCAGGGTTTCTTGGATTGAAAGAAATATAGACATTTAGGTTCTGGACCTATATACTGAGAGGTTCCTCCCTTCTTCCCAGTTCTCTTTACTTAGCTAAACTACTAGTAACAATAGGGAGATCCTATTAATAGAATTCAGATCTAGGCTCTGATAAGGTACAACGCCTTTACTAGATATATATGTGTACAGATATTTTTATATATTTAAGCATAGATAAAACACATTTATGGTATATATTTATGCTATCATAAAGATGTGGTAATGCACAATATTTTTATAAACAAGAATAGAAGATAAAGAGATACACTTAGTAATTCTGTTAGATTTGGATAGGGGTATCTTTGTATAGGCTTGCCTCTGCTTTCCCAGAGCTAAGCATCTCATCTCCACTGGGCTTTAGATAGACTTTATGTCCTAGTCAGCCTACAATATACATTACTTTTTTGGCAGTCATTGCACTCTGCTTTTAGCAATGACAGTCACTTTATTCCTCGTGACAAAAAGTCTCACATAACTTAATGTCACATAGAATTTCCAGTATTAACCCAATATTCCAGCAGGAAGTTGTGTGTATGAGTTGAAGAGGAGCTCAATACAGCCCAAACCCTTTAGTGCTTCATAGTCTAACATTCGTACTAGAAAAAAATCTTAATTTTTTACGATTCAGAGGACAAGATTGTTGAAATTATTAAGCTCTTCATGTTAACTTAATTGCAAACAAAATTGAGTACTCATAGTTGAAACACCAAAAAAGAATCTTTAAAAAAAAAAATCTAGCAAGTCGAACATTTAATATTAACTTAAGGACTCACTGAAAATTCAGCTGCAATGCAAATTGAACCAAAAATGGAAATAAGTGGCATTCAGTAGTTAAGAATTTGTCAGTTGCAGAAGCTTTCATGAAGTTGCATCTATAAATATTTTCTGTGTATATCTCAAATACGAGCAATTCATAGGCAAATAGGAATTACTTCATACTTGTATGGTGTATAAAAATGTCCTTATACAGTAATATATAAATATAATATAATTGGACAACACCTCTTTTGGATATATATAATCAGATACTGAACAGTGTTCTTACAAAATGTAACAGGTGATTAGCAGCTAAGTTTACTAATTCAATCAGATATTGGGTAAGGATATGATTGTGTAGGCTCTGCCATGTTCCCAGGAGTAACTAGTTCACCACTACATCAGGGATGTATTTGCTCTGGGTTCGCAGCATCTTTGAGTAAGTTCATAGCTGTGGACAGCTTTCTAGACATTCTGCTGTTGGTAGGGTTAAATGTTAACCTGAGTGAGGCAGAGTCTTTCACAAAGTTAGATCTACAGCTTGGCAGAATGAAAATAAGAACATTTTTTGTTTACAAGATTACATTTCATTTGCATGCATCTTTGTATGCATAATGTTTTAGACAAGAAACAAGAGGAAACATGGAATATTTTTTTAAAATTTCATATATTTTACCATTGTGATAAAGAAATGGTACGAGAACCGTCCTGTGACTTCCTCAAATGCCTCAAGTTCCTTGGCTGGTTAGGGAAAATGTGAAGCCCAGTAGATAAAGTTATTCTGTATCACCTGCAAAGCATCTTGAATATAAAAAAAAAAAAAAACAAAACCAAAAAACCACAACAAGTGAATTGAAGAAATGGTGGTTAAAAAGTCCCTGAAACATTACTTAAACAAACAAACAATGAACAGCCACGTGGAAAGTACTCACTTAAGTCCCAGCCTTACAACGATTTGCCCACAGAGCCGGTGTTATTGGAGCCCTATTGATCAGCTGTGTTTTATGCATGCCTCACTCCAGCCCTGCTCACACAAATTTAATTGAACTACAGCATTAGATGTGATGGGAAAAGTGTTTGAACTTTTTCTGTACCGCATGTAATTTGTTGGCATTCATGATATTACTTAAATAATTAAGCGTGAATTAGTCAGGTGAATAAGAACATGAAAAACTGGAAATCGATCGCTTCAGTGGAAAAGGAAAGATCAAGATTGTAAATAAGGCTTACCAATTTACAGAATGTGATGCATTTGATAATAATTTAGAGAAGCTGAAGTTACTTATTATTTTGGATGGGAATGTTAAATGCCAAAAACAGCTTATTAGGGCACGCAAAGTTATGTGTAAAATGGAGACCAATATAACAATGTATACTATAGTCCAAATTCAAAGCTGGTTGTAAGGCTTAACTTAGATTCACGCTGGTTTGTAAAGGCAGGCAGACAACAATTCGTCTCACTAAGAAAATACACCTGCCAGTAATAACTATAATATTAGCATATCATGTATGCTAATAGAATATATATCAGTTTTGGTAGCTAAGTTTTGAGCTTTATCTTGAAACTAATTTTTAGCATTTGTTGCAAACTTGTGGTCTCCAGCTCCTCAAAATAAAACTTTTGGTTCTCTCTTCAGGTTGAGACATTTCTAAAAACAGATAGCTAAATGTGGAAACACCTCCCACACATAGCCAGAGACATCTTGCTGCAACAGGGAATCTAAGGACCTAAATTTATGGGCTTTTTGAAAATGGATATCTCAGTGCAAATAATTGACATTGGAATAGAGGTGAATTGCAGGCTTGAGGGTGAACAAATGAAATTTGGACTTAGCTGTGGTGATCTTTCAGTGGGGAGAGTAGGACTGCAGTGGAAGCTTGGATTGAAAATATATCAATTTTTTGAAGAAAGAAACTGAACATTAAGATGTCAGTGTCTTTGATCAGATTAATGAATGTATTAAATATGTAATTGGAAAGTTTCAGCAACATTTGTTTCAGACATTTCTGGAGCCTTCAAAACAAAATTTCAGCTCATTAATAAAACTTAATAAAATTAATAAAAATAATTCCGACCACCACAGTTCTAAGAAGCTTTTTCCTTCAGATTAATGGAATTGCTTTGTATGGCTAGGTGGCCAAAAAGGTATTAACTCTTCCAGCTCATAATACAGAGCTATGCTGTCGTGCCCAAGAAGGGCTCTGTTGACTTCAGTGGGGCTCTGGCCGCTCCATGGTAGGAGCTTAACTGTGTAATCAGGAGCTGATGAAGTGAAACAGCGTCTCCAGGGATACTAAAAACTACCGAGCCAACAAAAATTAAAACACACAAAATCCCCCCCTAAAGAAACAGTTATGGTGTTTATTTTCCCCTCAATGCCTGTTCTGTTTTACTGTCATAATTGGTTATGATATCTACTTGTTTATTTTCCATTTTATCGCTTTGTATTGTAAATTCTAAATGTGACATTTTATTGAAATTTTAATAATTTATAGAAACATTAAGTGATTTGATAATGTGTAGTGGCACTGAATTATGTCTGCAGATTTAGAAATATAGATTATTCAGACATTTTCTAAGATGGAAAAAAAATCCTAGAATTATTTTCCTTTTAAACATGTACATTACTGACTGTGTTAATGCTCTTTATTCCAGTTCTACTGTACTTAGAGAAACCTGGATCCTGGAAGAGAGAGCCTTTGATCAAACCTGATTAAACCTTTCCGTCAACTTTTTCAGCCTACAGAAGAGAATTCTGAATTCCTGGAGAGACTGAACTTCTCTTCAAAAGCTTTAGAGCATAATTTGATTCAGTCAGAGCCACCTCCATAATTGTCTACAAAAATAAACTCCAGAGTGCTTGAAAAGGACTGAAGTTTAACTTTGCTGCAGAGTCAAATGGGGAGGCGTAGGCAAGATATGCTTTCCCAAGAAGTATTGTAAAGAACAGAATGGTTAGTGTGCATAGTTTTCCCACAGAACTAAAATATCATTCTTTTGAAAAAGTCAACGTAAAAGTCGAAATAGAAAAACTATGTCTGAAAGGATTTTTTTTTCCCATGTAAACTCAAGATTTTCTGTATAACTGGTCCTCTGGGATAGTTGTATAAGAAAAAAAGATTTTGAAAGAGTTTCTGAAACACTGGCTGTTTCTTAGATGCGTGTATTTTCTGTAAGTTGCCAGACTGATGATGCTTTTATTAGTACTTTTATGTACTCAAAAGTGATCCCTCCAGGGCAGAATCTAAACAAATAGTTGGGGGATGTAAGCATAGCTTTTCTTATGGTCATTTAACCTGTGACACCTCTGAAGACTGACAGTAAGAGTGGCATATGGGAGGTTTGTACATAAGAGATTTAGATAAGCACATGTTGGAATATGTGACATGAGGATTCATCTCCTAGAACCTACAAATATTTTGTCGCCCTAAAATGGCCAGCAGGTTTATCTATCTCCTAGGAGGTGGTAAATGAGAAAGTGCTTACTGTGATGGGGGTAGGTAGCTGTTTTTCATGACAAAAGGGATGAAATTATCGCAAATATGGGTACAGTAAGTAGTAACAATTACCAAATATATATAGTTTTTCTAAACTTGTTTGTGATTTACTGTGACAACCCAGCAGTCATCAACTTTCAGACTTTTAAAGTTTCTCTTTCTCACAAGCTGCCGAATGTGGCTTATTGAGGTTCTTCAGCTTCAAAAAGTGGAGGTAAAACAGGGACAGGGACTAGCCTGGCTTTCTGCCAAGGATGAGGAATCACAGAATGGTTGAAGTTGGAAGGGACCTCTGGCGTCACCTTGTCCAACCCCTCTGCTCAGGCAGGGCCACCAAGAGCAAGTTGTCTAGCACCATGACCAGATGGGTTTTGAATATCTCCAAGAAAGAGGAATCCACAATCTCCCTGGGTAACCTACACCAGTGCTCGGTCACAGGGAAAAAGTGTTTCCTAATGTTCTGAGGGAACCTCCTGTGTTTCATTTTGTGCCCATTGCCTCTGGTCCTGTCACTGGGCACCACTGAAAAGTTCCTGGCTATGTCTTCTTTACACACTTCCTTCAAATACTTGTACACACTGATGAGATTCCCCCGCCCCTTCTTTTCTCCAGGTTAGAAGGAAAGTGAAGGAAGGGCTGTGATTATTAACAATATTGTGAGAACTCTTCCTCAGCAGAGGAAAACAAAGCGAGAAATTAGAGGAGGTTTCAGGATAGACTTTGGATTACATTAGGGTCTGCTTGTACATTAGGGCTCTACTTAGGCCAAGTAAGGGGAGTGCAAAAGCCCTGTGGATTACACGTATCACCACATTAAGGCTAATTTATGTTGCCTCACCAGTATAAAGGGGATCTGAGGTTACAGTGATGTAATGAAAATGGATTAAATTGTCACAGTATAATAAGATACTACTCAATGTCTGAGCCACAGTAAGTGAAATGAGTGTATGCTATCTTAACCTTCCACTTTCATGAAGAAGGCAACCTAGCTTGTACCACCTCTGCCTTGCAGCTGCTTCTTTTCAATTCCAAAATCTCTGTTGCGTAGCCTCAGAGCCAGAATAATTAGCTTAGCTGAGGATATGGGAGAAGAGTAGTTAGAAAAAGCCTGGCTTTTTTTTCTCTGCATCCGTAATTAACAATTTTGGAATGAAAAAAGAAGTCAGAAGTAGAAATAGCAAATGGACCTGCTCTGCATCTTGTGGGGTGGGGTGTGGAAAGAGAAGGAGACAGTGCAGGGTTCAGTCTGGAACTCAATGGGAAAGGCTCAATAACAAATGGCTTAAGAAAATAGAAGTTTAGACAGAATAATAAGAAGAGTATAGATAGTGAGTATATCTTACATCCCTTCAGCTACTGGGAACCCTATGTCTGTGCATCATGGGACAGACCCTGGATAGATTTTTCTACAGCGTGCTATGCAGATCCCATCCCTGGGGGGAAGCCTCTCCTTTTTTGGTTACTTGAGCTTTTATATATTTTTTTTTTACAAGAAAACAACTGTGTTCATAAAGGACATTTCAATGAGAACTTCTTGCTGCACTTTTAGACAAAGGTAAGGCCATGCAGGTGATATAGTCTCTCGCAGAAAGTGGGAGATGCCTTCAGACTCCTCCGTTACAGTGAGCTGGTTGAGCTCATCCTGCAGCCAAGGATTTGTGCAGCACAACGCAACCTGAAGTCCACGCTGGACACGCAGCGCAGGGCGGCACAGACCTGTGCCTGCTCAGGTTACCCGGTATGTGGGTCACTAAGTTCTCAATATTCAGTGGTCTCCTGGTCTGGATCAACACAGGACCTTCCCTACTGTATTTGGGCGCAGGTAGAAAATGAGAGAAGGTAAAGCAAATAAGACCTAGAATTGTCTAGCATGAGAATGCGAGGCTGACTTTATGCCAGTGTAAGAAAGCTAATGAAAGTTGGTAATCCAATTAAAAACATGACTTGCTTGCAAGAAGATATTAAAATATCAATATTTATGTTATAAAACTTATATTACGTGCTCACTATTCCTATGTCTCTGCGTCCTCTGAAAAGATAAGTCTGATGATAGAAATGGTGGTGAGAAGAATAGCTGGAACTACCTTGAAAGAAGACTAATGCTAACTGCCCATTAAAAAAAATTCCTTTCAGAAGCTGGTTTCCTTTGTAGTTTCCTTCAATTAGCATGAAACCATCATGGAGATACAATTATACTTCATTAGGGATCCATGAATTCAGGAAATGAAACAATCCATTCTCTTTACACTCTGCAGACAGCGACAAGAGATGTGCTTTTTGGAGCTCATCTGTTTTCCTTATGTCCCTGCTATGGATTGCAGCAGTTGTTACAAAGCTTGTCTAATGGTTTGTTTTAGCCATATTTTCTACTTACATGGAAACGACTCCATCACCAAAAGTTTCTTTTTTTTTTGTTTTGTTTTTATTTGTTTTCTGAAAATGTAAGTATTCCATAGGAACGTGAGACACAATAGCGTTACAGGAAACCAGCACGTTACAGTGGCAAAAACCATTGATAAAGTTGTGGTTTATGAACTTCTCAGGATAAAAAGCAAGGGAGTTTGACTTACGCTTAGCTGTCAGCAGACTGAGAAAGCCACCAACTAACTGGCAGCAAGCAAAGCTTGGAAGTAGCTCACAAGATTTGAACAGATTGTTCTAAACCTTTTGCTTTTTTGCATTCATGGCGGCCTTTGTTTAAAAAAGAAACAAATTTGTTCTCAGAAGCTGAGTCATTTAAATGAATTTTCATTGGCGTATTCAGACACCAGTGCTTCAGAATAATGTCCTTAATTAATGACTTCTGGAAGGAAGACAAAGCAGAATGAAATTAGAGACATTCAAGACTGACAGTAATAGTTTGCCTAACTGAAAGTCAACTGATACAGCGTTTCTAAATAGCTCACGGGAAAACAGAAGCTTCTGTAGAAAGCGTCTCTTTCAAAAAATCTTGAACATTTGTGTGGAAAGTAATATACGTCTTTGCACATGACTGCATAAAGAAGTGACAGGTACGTTTTTACGGAATTCACAGGCACTGGTTGAATTTTCAACCTGGACATGTCAGGCAAGCAGTATGTATTTGGTGCAGTAGATATTGCTAATTGGGAGTTTCCAGGTGAAAATCAGGCAACAAAAGCCAGACAGAAACTTTTCATTGCCACCACATGCGGATTTTGGAATGGATGAACAGGATTTCTGGTCACACCGAGGGCTTGCATAACCAATGTGGCCAGTAACACAGTGCCAGGCTGTGATACAAGAAATCAGGATGCAGGGAAACAAACTCCGGCTTTTTTTTTTTTTGTCAAATTCAGAGTCATTTCTCAAACTCATGCATCCTGAGCGAGAAACCTGACTGTGGCAATCCGGCTGGTATCATGATCTCAGTATCACTGTCCATTTGTTGGCAATACGAATTAGGCCAACTAGAGACAGAGTAGCTACTCACCTAGCACTGATATTAATGTCCTTGGTGTGGGCTGCATGGATCCGGGGTTACATCTTGGTCTTCTCTGTTCCAGACAACTAGTTTGGCAAGCAGTTCTTCTGTGAGGAGCAGGCTGGTTCTCTCTCTCCCATTTCAAAAGGCTTTGGCTCTGCTAACTTCCAGAGAGGACATTTTTTTTGAATCCCGAAGTTCCCATTGAAAGAGAAACCACCTGCTCCCCCAGGTGCAATGGTTTTGCCTTGCCAAGAGGCAGCTGCTACAGCTCTGTTTGAAAGCTGTGAATAGGTTCTTAGCACATTCACAGAGGGAAAGGAGCTAGAAGAAAAAAAAAAATGTATCCCATGAGAATTTGATGTGGCACTGTGCTACAGAAATGATAATTTCTTTTTCCTTGCTCTGCTGGGAAAAATTACACTGTTTCTTTCCACTGGTAAATACTACAAGGAAAAACTTAGGATATGTTTTTCACACCGATGTCAGTATTCACTACGTTCACTCGCTCTCTTTTTGTCTCTCCCTCTTCCCTGGATCTCTCTCCTCTCCCCTCCCCCCTGGCCCCAGCTTCAGTTCCAGAGAACACCCAAACATGTGTGTCTCTATTCAACAGAGTAGATTAAGCGAATGTTTAGGTTCCGATGACTGTTGGACAAACAGCGTGCTTAAATAGATAGAGCATGCTGAACAGCTATGCTGGGCTAAATTGGCCTTTTGATAAAGAGAAACTGTGGAGTCAGTGAGATCAAAAACAGGAGAGTGGAATTAAACTCTAACAAAAAACACACTCCATCATTTTCCTCAGACTGCTGTTTAAGCAGTCTCACTCCAACCTTTTCCTCTTGATAATTTTCGTTAATTTTTATTAGTTTTTCATTAGTTTTCTTTTGTAAAAGCAAAGCTGCCTTATTTCTACATGAGCAGAATTTTACAGCAGCAATGTATGTGTTTCAGTTCTCTCAAAAAAGGAAAAATAAAGAATTTATCAAGAAAGAAACTGAACCTGACATCTGCTTCACAGCAGAGCAACAACAGCTCTGTTTTGTGTAGTATCTTTGCATTGTACTCCCACTGCGCATAAATACAATAACAAATTTAATAAAATGCAATCGAGGGAAATATGTTCTCAATGAGATGTGAAAACAGATGTGTTCTTTAGTTCTGAAGAGAATCAGGGCATCACACTCAGTAATTTTTGACTACAATGACATACGCTTTACCACTGTTTTTTAATGAAATTCTTATTGTTGTTCTGTTGTTAAGACTGACAACAGTATTCTAAGTTCTATTTCATGTTACTTTAAAATTTAGATTTTGAAAATTAGTCAGAAACTTTTTCAGAATTACTCTGAAGGATGAATATTTTTCTGGAAAACAAAAGAGAGGAATTCTATGTTATTACTATTTCTTTCAGATACATGTGAAAACCAATACAGAGATGATATCTGCCAAAATTATCTTAATACCCTCTGAGGCAGTGCAGCTCACCTATCTCAGTCACTCAAGCAAGTGGGATTGTTAAAAAAAGTCAGGAGAAGGAAAGCTAGCGGGAGAGACACACACTTGTGGATGGACATGAGCAGCCTGAGAAAAGGGACAGATGATAGTCTATGTGTAACTCTTTGTCCTGTTGTAGTAGATTATTTAGGTCTTATTTATAAACCAAGGACAGTTTTGGGATGGGTTTTGCAGTCAACCTTTGAGTTTTGTGTCTTGACACACACACTAGGAAATAGTAATGGCTTATGGGGAAAATGGTGCTCATGACGTGGTGAATCATCATCTTGAAATTCAGGATTGATAAAGCTGAAGTCTCCACGTAAACGTAGGAGGAAGCAGTGAAGTTTCTGGTTCACAGTGTGGATCTGTCTGCCTTTAGGGTCTTGGGCTGGCTGTACTTTAATGTTATGTAGGACAGAACAGAAGTGAAGAGATAGGAGGACGTACATTTACAGTAGTCTGAACTTTGGGTAGAGATTTATGATTGCTTTGTGAGAAGATCTTTGGCTGCAGGCTTACGATTGTTTTGCATCGCACAATGTGGTTTCTTTTCTTTCAAATATTGTGTGAATTGTGAAGATATAAAATCTGTTTTCTCTGAACTGGTAATTTTCATGTTTCTAATTGTTTGCGTTTGCTTGGTTTTTTTCTGACTGCTGCATTCTTTGATAAACATTTCCACTTTGGTATTAAACTAGCCACTTCCACCGTCTTTCAAAAGTGAATATTAAGTGTCATCCTTAACAAAGGAAAGTAGTAAAGAAGCCTGAATGTAATACACTTTAAAACTAATTAATCATTTTCAATTAAGGACTCTGTCAGGTGGAAAATTTCTGCATTTATCTCACAATTGTTAAAAATTTTTTTGTTTGACTCCTTAGCAGTAGTACTAACCTAACTTGGAAGAATCTGGTATGTGCATTTCATCACACAGCAACAGAGATGTTTAAAGGGAAGGTTTTGTACGGTGAAGCTCTTCAGAATTTATTCTGCTCAAGTACACTGGTGAATATGTCTTCTTACAGGAGAAAAAAAGTATGAAGAGGCTTCTCAAAAATCAAAGACAGACAAACATTTCTAAGGGCTGCCAGCGTTTTTGAAAGGGTAATGCATATTCTTAATAATTTACCAAACACAGTCTTCAGGTTACATTTCAGAGTCAGATTGTAGCAAGATTTTTAGCTAATGAACCTCTCATGCTCTGCATATCAACCAAACCCAAGCATACTTTGAGTTGATAGTGAGAAATTATCATAGGCGCCTTAATTTTTCTCTGGGTTTAACCAGCAAAGATGAATGTTGATCCATGTTTTTCTATCCACCACTTTTACAGCACAGCAATAAAAAAATCTGAGTTTATTTAACTGACATCAAGACATATTTTACATTAGCACAGAGATATATGCATCCTTGTGATGACTGGATCACAGGTAGAAGATGATGACTGAGCGATAGTACTGCAAAATGGAGCTGTTGTAGACATGTGAGTCGTCTTTATCGGAAGAACAGAAATTACCTACATTAAAAAAAATTCTTGAAATCCTAAACATTTAAAGTTTACCACTACTTTTGATTGTACTAAATAGTGTGACTTGTGCACTTTGATAGACAAAAATATTGCCCTTAGTGCCAAGTGCTACATTTGAATCAAATAAGTTTCAATAGGTTGTATGGCATGATTTTCAGTGAGCAAAATACATGTAAAAAAAGGTTTTTGAAGAAAAATTGGGAATTCTTGAGGTGATAAAAGTGCTTATTGTTGAAAGAACAAGAAGAATACCAATCTTTTACTCTAAAATAAATCATATCACACAGTTTCCCCAATACTGAAAGTGAGGAAATTCTTTATGCTGTTACTCCTTTCTGCTTAATTTTTTCCTTTTAATTTTGCATAAATTCTTTTGTGGGGTTTAAAATAGCTCCAGCTATGCTGTTATTAGTTTTCCCTGTTTAGGACAGTCCAGTTCTAATATCTATGGGGTAGCACAAATCAACCACAATGTTTGATGGAGATCTTTGATAAATCTATTAATAAGGTAAACAAGATTGTCACTGGAAACAACAAAATGTTTCTAATTTTCTGAGGTTTCATAACACCACCATAAATTGCACAGTAAGTAGTGGGCTTGCCGTAATTTTATATGCTTAAGGTGCATTTATGACAATCAAACAGCTGGAACTTGTGTTAAAAACATCGGCAGGGTGATTTCTAAAAGTTAGAGTAGGTGGAAGTTTAAATAGAAATCAAGACAGATTTGTGAAGGTGAATCTGAATGTATCCTTCGGCTCATTTGTGTGGTTTGGGAGTTAAAGGAAGCATTATGCCTCTGAAGACTGGGACAAGATAGAGATAACACTACAGTTCATTAATAAAATGATCCTATTTACAAATCAGCAAATGCTAAATGAAATGGACCATTTACCTCCTTAAAACACAGCAGTTTTAGAAGTTTGAGGGAAATGAAATCTCTAGATATAACACTGGGATTTTCTTTTAGAAAAAGTGATATGTTCAACACCGTTCTACTCACTGCAGAAACTGGATAAATCAAAAAATCTTTATAATGGAGTATCCCTCTGTTCAGATCCCAATGTCTAAGATAAAAATATAATCAAGTGAGAAATTACTTCTTGTTTTGGCTTTGGAAAATCCTATCTTAGCTGCAAAAGTTTTTTTTTTTTAAGACATATTCAAGCATTTTCCAGGATTAAATTTTATTTTTTACACAGCATACTAGGTAGTAAAATACTGCAATACAAAAGGTAAAGTCATAAATTCTTTAAGCAGAAAGCAAAGTAGCATTTCTTGTATTTTTCAGATATGCATGAAGTCATCTTCTACATGTACATAATCAAAACCTATGCAGAAATTTATTAAAAAGATTCTTAAAAGTAAACAAACTGTTTCTGAACTCTACTGGTTGTGGATTTTGCATTTTCTAGTGTCTAATTCCATTGAAACTGGAAATTATTCTCTATTGAACTTCAGAAATATTTCAAAATATGTCACTGGGTATCTCTCTCGGGGAAAAAAGCTCCTTATTAAGCAAAATCTTTCTCTTCTGGATACTGCTAGACCTTAGTTTTGTGGTGTATTACATTGGTGCGATATAGGCAGAGTCAAGTGTGCATGAGAAGGCTCATGATTTTCACATTTAAAAGTAAATCTCAAGAAGCAGGGCTATAGTCTGAAAAAGAGGTGAAGAAAGTGTTAATAAATACACGCTATTGCAACTGATGATAAGTACTTAGCAGTCCATGAAAATATTGGCATGGACTATGTGACAGGAATGGAATTATATTCCCAAAACAAAAAGTATGAAAGAATATAAGCCGGTAAACTAGATTGGAATCAGTGAACCGATAAAAAATATTCTATAACTATTAAAAGGCTTGAGTGTCTCTGTCAAAATAAAGTTTTTTACAAGCAGTAAAGAAAGATAAATGTTGCACTCAACTGTTGCAAAAAACCCTATTTGTGTGATGGGGATGAAAAATGCCTGAGCATAACAGAATCAGGCACCATAATGTTTTCCAAGACAGACAAATAGCAACATTATTAGTTAAATGTATTTATTTTGTTTTAAAAGACAGATGAAGAGAGCAGCCATATTCTAATCCAGAATCATTCACAGTGAAAATTAATAGCCATAACTACCCTAATCCTTATCTTGTACTTTCAGAGCTGTCTGTCTTTTTTTTTTTTTCTTTTTTGATTAATGTTCTGTAGCTTTATAGGATTCTTGGGAGACTGTGAGACAAGAAATTATTCTTGGTACAAGTGCAGGGGACTATCCAAATTATATTTGAAATTTATGGGCTATATTTACTAGTCTGTGTCGTATGATTCTGTGTCATGTGATTTGACTTCAAGGGCTGATTTATCATGACTAATTTATCACGACTTTTTCTAGGACTGATTTATCCAATAAATCAAATATTCAGGAAAATCATGTTACCTTTGTCCATAAGAGTATTCAGTGAGTCTGAATACTTGATAGCATATTTAGTGTTAAAACAAAGGGAATGAAAAAATGTAGTCCTTGCAGAGACAAACTGAAATGGTGGTCTATGCTTACTTAAGAATAAAAGAATTATGTGTGATTTTTTAAAAAATATATTAAAGAAAATATAAAGTATCAAAGGATAAATGCTATTTAACCAAAGTGGTTATAGAGATTATTGTTCTAGAAAAGTTTCCCAGCTGTTAAAAAAGCTAACTACCCACAAAAAAGAAAACAACCTGGGATCCACGGATAAACAGTATCGAACAGTATCTTTTCAGGCCTGGTATTCAAACATAAATTGTTAGATTAAAAGAAAAATAAATTACACAACAGTTTAGAAGGTTTGAGATTAACTGGATTTATGACAAGTCAGTAAAGCAGAACAAACTCTAAGATAAAAATAACTAAGTGCTCCAAAAGGCACCAAGGCAGATATGCCTCTAGCTGAAAAGCTTGAGAGAAAGTAGGTATTTTAGCAACCCCACTAGTTGTGAAGAGAAAATAGCTAGTTCAGAAGAAATATGTGAGTTTCAGACAATTTTATAGAGCATTACCTACTACACATCATAGATTTATACAATAAGATCATGCGAGAAAATTCCTTTTCTTGGAAGGAGACAAAGGCTTTCGCGCCTAAAAAGACTGAACCAACTGTTGATTATAGGGACCCATTACAGTGATAAGCATTGATGCAGAGGTCCTTTCCAAAGTGCTGGCAGACTAGGGAGACTATTTAGATGAGAACATCCAAATTAATAAAGATTTATTCTAGGCTAGCAAAGAAGATCCTAAATTCCGTGACACTCCTAAGATATGCTTGTGGTCTAAATCTTTTGATGTAGCCGGTGCCTAAAAGAGAGTGAGGATTGATCAGAAACCTCTGGTAGAAGCTGACCTGTTGCATTCCTACGCTTTACGAGGTGCTTTGGCTTTTGGCACACTGGAAAGGTGCTTTCCTGTGTTTCTGTAGGTTAGGAAGGTGATCCAGGGAGGGATGTTCCTTGTTGCTGCCACTGCCAGCTACGGCCAGGGAATTTCTGGTGACCCAGGAGCCCTCAAATCGAAGGAATAAAGGTCAGAGCAGGAACAGAACATTTGACAACTTTCTGATAAGTTGATTTATGTACACTTTCCCCCTTAAAAAGAACAGTCTTCCAATCATGTGGGCTTTGTACTGCCCTGGGAAATAATTAGCTAAATCGAAGTTTTTGGGAATCCTAATTTCTGAAAAAGTACAGTTGGTCTATAAAGCATGCTATTAGTTTAAATGGGTTAAAAGGGAAATGAATGAAAAAAGGACGTTAAACCCACAGAATATCATGTTTTTAAAGCAAATTATATATTAGTGTAGTGTAAAAAACCAAAAGCTCTTAAAGTAGGCAGTATGGAGACTTTTAAGTGGGTAGAAAGGCTACTATTAAAATGCATACACTGCCCAGATTTAATTTTTTATCTCCATGTTCACATGCATTTTTATCACAGACAGCACTACAAAGACTCAGCACGGTGCTTCTCTGAAAACAGAGTACAAGGATTTGCATATCAGTATTAAATAGGCTTTCCAAGATAGGCGGTCTTGCAACATGCAACACAGTGGTGTATTGTCAGGCAATTCAGGTGAAGGACGGTACAAAACAGTGTGAAAGCTTATTCAGAACTGTGGATGAAAATGAGGAAAAAATAGCGTGAGGAAATGGATTTCTCAAATGGCTTCTGAATAAGAGATAAATTCACACCAATAAATCCTTTTACTGAGGCTGTATTAAGATTCCTAGATAAATATGACAAGTTGCAACCCTCTCCTTGTTTACCTCTATAGTTCAAAATAAGGAATTCCTACTTAAACACCTTCCAATATTTATTTCTGATTGGTTAACTGGGCAAGCCACCCAACGAGATCAACTTTTTGGAGAGGATAAATACTTGCTATCTTACCAAGAAATTTGTGCTAACAGTAGTATTGCATGCATGATTTGAGAAATATTAAAACAAACAGGAAATCAGGTCAGCTGGAGGGGTGAAGTGATATACAGTGCAATGGTTTTTAATAATCTTCCAATTGTCTCTTTAAGAAAAGATTCTTTTTTTTTTTTTTTTTAGTATTCTTCTATACGGTAGCCCTTGCGACTGTGCTGGGGATCCAAATATTCTGGCTGGGTGTGAGCACTACCCTGTGTGGCAATGTCCTTTTAGAGCCTTCAGCATTCAGCCACAGACTTACCTGCTGCTTTTCTAAAGTAAAAGTATTCTTACGGTAGCTGTGATTGTCAAAGTATATAAACAAGTCAAATTCTGAGATGAAAGGCAGTATCTTTTACTGATACCGTGTTCCTCTTTTCTATTGGTGGGTCTAATGAAAGGTAGCTTCTCCCCACAAGCCTTGCCTAATAAGAGATTTTTTGCTGTGCAATCCTAACAGACTTCAGTTTTTAGCTGCTAGACTCTGGAGTGCTCAAATATGAAAAGAACTATTTCCCCTTACACCCAGTGTATTCTTCTTGTTGGAAGAGTATGTTATATTAAAAATTAGGACATTTTGGTACAGAGAAGCAGTGGACACAATTACCTAAAGTCCTGATTTATAAGGTGGGCAAAAGTTCAATACACAGTAACACTGAGATTCTAGGAGGTGTCTTGGGCTATTTTAATCAGTAATCTTACACAACTTCAAGATTTTCCTTTAGAAAATTTTAATCTTCAGGTAGATAGTGGATTCCACTCCTGATAAATAGTTTTTTTTTTTTTCCATCTTAAAAATGTTTTAACTTCTGCCTTAAGGAGTGAGAGTATGTTTCACATATGTCTTTTGATTGGTATTTAGTTGCCCAGAGAAGAGACTTCAGCTACCCTTCACCTTTTCTAACTACCCTTTGTGCAATGGTCTTCCCTATAGGTTTCTTTTCCCTGGGTCGTGGAAACGCTCTTTCTAGATACTTCTTGCAATAAAATAGAAGAAAAATTATTAGCTAAAATGCAGTTTTCTGTAAAAAGCAGCTTTCAAGATCATTTTTAATTGGATTTGATTGATGTAAAGCAGTAATGTTTTTATGGTTTTTTCTTTATAAGTTTTTCATTATAATTGACTTTTTTTTTGTTTCTTGATGTATAGTTCTAAACTTAACTGTGGGATTATGCAACCAATCATAAGCCATACAATTAAAGAGATCATAGGAAAAGTCTTTATAAACTTCATTTTGACTATTATCTAGTGAAGCATTAATATTTTGAAGAGCATCTGACATCTTATTTTTCTTAATAAAAATTAGAATAAAAAGAGAAAATGTCCTTATTAATCTGCTCAATTGCCAATAACTGTAATTTCAGTAACAAAAACTGACAGCATGAGATGTTTCTGTGACATACAGTTTGCATAGTTGTATTAGATTTGTAACACACAGAAATTAGTTTGCATCCCCTAAAATACTTTGTGAACTGATTAGTTGCTCTTGCTACCTTTGTTTCACCAGAATCCTTGAGGAAAAGCCAAATCAGTGGTCAAAGCTGACCATGAGCACTGACAGATGAGTCTTTTGGGAGGCAGAAGTGGTTGCAGGGCCGGTGGGTGCCCCCAGTGCACTGACACCTTGCCAGAACCTTCCAGCACTCGCCATATCCCTGAACCGGCCTGCCCTCCCCGATCCTAGGCCAACATCTACTTAAGGAGCCCAGCGGCTAGATACTGACTGTGTGGCTTTTGGTATTCCCCATTGACCCTGCAGACCTGTATGAGACACCTCACATTAACCAGGCTTGGCATACATCAATGTCTTCAGAGACAACCAGCCCCTTGTGTTCCAGGCTATGTGGTTAGATCAGACCTAGAAGCATCTCTCTGCCATGTTCTTGGTGGGCTATGAGAGCAGTCTGACCCACTCTCTCCCTGGAAGAATCCCATATGCTTGGCCAAAATGAACACAGCTGTGTAGCTCACGCCAGCTCATCTGGAAGAGGACAAGATGAATAGATGTAGGTAAGGCCATTTGCTGGGACAGTCAGTCAGAAAGCAAGAGAATATTTGTAATTCAGTTTATTTTACCTTTACAAACAGATTTGCAGAGCAAATTTGGCAAAAAATTTGGGCAAACAATTGAGGCAAACCAAAGACCTTTCTGAAAGCACAGCGCTCTTGTGACCTCAGGACCTTGTTGTTATCCAGAAGCTGCACAAACCACTTGACAGATATTTAGCTTTTTTATGCTGCTCAATGCATTCACTGCAGGGACCAAACCACAGCTACCTTGGACAAGTAGTGCTGAATGGTTCTTGCTCCCAAATATCTTTGGAGATTACCTGTCCAAGGACACCTCCGAAAACTTCCTCAGTCCTTCCTCATTGGATGCATTTGGCTAGAAGGCTCAGGGTGGTGGAATACAGAGAAGATCCCCTCTTTCTCTTTTTCTCATATGCCAACAGGTGATGGTGAAACCACGGAACTGAAGAAGGGCAGGTTGAGAAAGGAGTCAGTGACACTGAATCTGGAAGATGTCCTGGTTGTTGTTTTATGAAGAGAGCTGAACCTGGTGGTTGTTCCTGAATCATGGTCAGCTGCATGCAAATCTATTACTTTCTAAAGAAATCCTCCTCTGATTGTTCTGAAACTTCCAGATGTAAATTGTGTTATGGATACTTTCTACTAACAAATCTGAGATATTTTTGTACAAAACAAGTTTGAGAAGCTCTGTTTTCCACAAGACCATGCAGATAGACATTAATTGTGTCAACTTCCATGAACACACTGTTGCTTGCATCCTTTGTTAAAACTCATGACTGGCCATGAGGTGGGTAAATTTGGGGTTAATTTATTGTCTGCCCTGTTTACTTTTCTGAAGTATCACTACAAAATTGCCATTTTTATGTTTATAAGAACATTCTCAGCTTTCAAAATGGTTTAAAAATATCAACAGAAATTCAGACAGCTTTTTGACCTTTTCTAATACCCTTGATTCTTAGTTTAGCTTATCCTTCAGATTAACTACTTTTCAGTAGTTTTTTTGTTAGTGATAGCAAATTAGGATTTATTCATTCAATAACCGTAACTAATGAGATAAAGATACTTCATTATTTGAAGGCTGCAAGGGAATATATCATTCTGCTTCTTTATATGGAATACCTATTAAATTTTTCCTTTTTCTGCATCCAGATGATGCCATCTGTACAGAACACTGAAACTACATAATGTTTATTCTTCTTTATTTGACTAGGTTATTTAAATAATCAGGTTATTATTTTAATTTTAAAAAGATTGGAATATAAAATCGTAGGGTCTCTATTTTCCAGAATAGAATTCCAGGTTATTTTAGACTGGAAGTTGATCGTAAATAATGCCAAATGTAAATTCCCTGTGAACTTGCAGTTGTCCTGTGTTTTGTTCAGTGTATTGGGGCAATTAATGAAGAGACACAAAACTCTGGAAAGGTAGTGAGGTGTTATAGGCATCTTCCCAAAGAAAAGAATGAATTGTGGGGAAATCTTAGAGCAACTGAAGGAGGAAGAAAGGGATAAATGGACCTGGCTGTACAAAGACAACCCAAACAAACATTTCTTGATTTCAAGCCCGCCGCAAAATTTCTTTAAGGAAAACTGGTTGTTTAGCCTCAGGTTCTTCTTTCCTTTTTAATAAAAATTACTTCTGTGCTCTTCTAAAACTCCCTCCGTAATACTTTAATAAATATTAAGTATTGGCAAAACTTTTTTTTTTTTTTTTAAGTATTTTTGGATGTTGTCACTTTCTAAGTTAAAATCTGTCTAAAACAGACCTACAGGTTCATTTGTATTCCCAGCCCACCGGTACATTCAAATCCGTCTTCGTATGGAATAAACTTCTTTTCAAAAGGCAACAGGGGAAAATAATAGCTCTCTCTGAAAAAAGATCATTAATGATTACCATGAGATCTTTCAAGCGTAACTGAAGTAATCCATTTCTCATAACAGGGAGAACTTTTAATGCTTTGTTGAATCTGGATATATTATTGCCATTTATGTAGAGGAGGCAAGAAATGCATTTCCAAGAATTCCGTCTTTGAGAACTAAAAGCAATAAAGTACACTATTAATTACACTATTTTAAGTTGTTTCTGTGTTAAGTAGTTGTCTTCTTTAACCATAATTCAATACATTAGAGTATTTTACATAGTATAAGCCATAGATAAATTGGGTACAGAATACTTCAGTGGTTTACCTAGCTTTGTCTTGGTTGTACAGTTGGGTAAGATGCAAAGAATGTTTTGTTTGGTATTATGCCATCTGAGGATTTTTTGGAGACTTTTCTTGAGTCCTTTTGGAAACCAAAGCCCTCCCTCCTTTTGCATCCCAATATGAACTGGGAAGGAGACAGGCAGGTCTGCTCTGGCTCCTGTGGCTCTTGGTTCTGTGACTAGCCTGGCAGTGGATAAGTAAGAAATATTTCTTCTGTATTCATGGATATGAGGTGTTCATAGACTCTTGCAGGTAGCAACCCTGCTTGGCATTTTGTTCTGATTTTAAGCAACTATGTTTGACATTTTCTATAGATATGTGGGTTTGTACAGGCACTAAATGGAGGTGGAGACCCATAACAGTGTGTTACTATGGGAAAAAAACCTCTGCTCTGCCCTTGCTGTTGCTAATTAAAGTGTGAGAATGGGTTTGGGCTACAGGAATAAGTTTCTGTTGCCTCACCTCAAGGTGCCGACTCAGTCTGACTTGTGTCCTGGGGTCTAGCTGGTTGTTCAAGTGACGTTTTTTCCTCTCCTACTCTGTTGGCCAGCCTTGAAAGAAGTTGCTCCTTTGTTTCAGAATGAGTGAGCTGAACCCTGATCCTGATTCAATGAACAAGACGTAACCTTTGTGTTTCTTTTTTTTTTTTTTTTTTTGTCAGGTGAAAACCTGCAATCAAGACATTTAATGTTGTGGTCAAAATCATGGTGTTACTGCCTTAAGTTAAATGTGTTTCTCTCTGTTGTGTTTTCAGCTGGGATAGAGTTGATTTTCTTGCTAGCAGCTGGTGTAGTGCTTTGTTCTGGGTTTGGGATGTGAATACTGTTGATAGTGCACTAATGGTTTTGGTTGTTGCTAAGCAGTAAAGGCCTTTTCTGCTCCTCACACAGCCCTGCCAGCGAGTAGGCTGGGAGCGCACAAAAATTTGGGAGAAGACACAGTTGAGACAGCTGACCCCAATTGACCAAAGGGATATTCCATACCGTATGATGTCATGCTCAGTATAAAAACCTGGGGGAAGAAGAAGGAAAGGGGAGACATTCAGAATTATGGTGTTTTGTCTTTCCAAGTAACTGTTCCGCGTGATGGAGCCCTGCTTTCCTGGAGATGGCTGAACACCTGCCTGCCTATGGGAAATCATGAATGAAGTCCTTGTGTTGCTTTGCTTGCGTGCATGGCTTTTGCTTTACTTATTAAACTGTCTTTATCTCAACCCATGAGTTTTCTCACTTTTACTTCTCTGATTCTCTTCCCCATCCTGCTGTGTGGGGAATGAGTGAGCGGCTGCACCATGTTTGATGCCAGCTGGGCTTAAACCGCAACTCTCTGTCTTACATTCTAAAATTAATTTATTGCATAGAATAGTAAAACCTAATATTTTTAGTTTTTTAGATGTTTCAGTTATAGATTTCTGGGTAATCCAGAAAGAATGAGAGCATCAATAAATTGGTCGATAGCTGGCTGAATATGAGCCAACAGTGTGCTCAGGTGGCCAAGAAGGCCAACAGCATCCTGGCCTGTATTGGGAATAGTGTGGCCAGCAGCACTATGGAAGGGATCGTCCACTGTACTCGGAGCTGGTGAGGCCCCACCTTGAATACTGTGTTCAGTGTTGGGCCCCTCACTACAGGAAAGACATTGAGGTTCTAGAGCATGTACAAAGAAGGTCAACAAAGCTGGTGAAGGGTCTCACCTTGAGTTTTTCTTTGAATATGTCGTGATCCTACTCTTCTCTGTGGAATGGGCTCTCAGGACAACCTCTGTTGTCCATAATAGTGATGTGGTAATTTCACCACAGATTGAGGAAAATGCCAGTACATTGTTATGTGTATAATCGAGATGGAGATCTTCACTTTTATGGGGGAATGAAATAATGGCAAAGTCAAAATGCTATTGCCCTGAAGCACTAGAGCAGATCAGAAAAGAGGCGATTAAGACAGAAGAAACTTAAAATGCAACATTTTAATGCAACATGAGAATACTGAATTGATGCAAACCAAATTATATCACCAGGATTTCTCACTCTGAGTATTGGATTTAGGCAGGAATAGGAAATCAATGAGAACACTTGAATTCAGTCAAAAATGCACTTTTATTCAAAGAGTAATTTGGGTGGAAATTTTCCATTAGAACTAGCTTTTAGTAGCTAAATTGCCACTACTACCAGTGTTTGTAATTATTACTTCTAAATTTGCACGTATGTATTTGTATGCAAAAAAATAATTTTTAAAACTGTCCCCAAACAGTAATAGTGGGCATACTTTAGAAATATCATAATTTTGGTGTTTATCTAAATGTTGATGTTTTCAGCAGCAGAGCTATAGGCTGAATTTAGAGGACTAAGAACTTATCACTGTGCAAAATTGCTTCAACTGACCTATAAGCTCTCTTCCCATGCCAGTATGATTGGCCTCATTAACATTATACTGTTGAATTCTTGTCGTCACACAGGGGTAGAGTTGAAAATCATGTTGAGTTTCAAAAAACCTGCTGTGTGGGCTCATCAAGCCATGATGACATGCTTTTCTCTGCTCCTTGATGCTTTTACATTTGTAGAAATCAATGCATTTGTGACTATAGTTTTTATTTTGTTTCTGCATGAATGCAATTGCAGTAAACATAGATTTATAGTGATAGTATTTGAAATCCTTTATGTGCATTCTAAATAATGCTTCAAGTTACATTTACTGGCAGGTATGTTCATGGAAATAACTGATTGTAAATGACTATTCCAAAACAGCAATGGAAGGTATAGTTAAAAATTTCAATTATTAGTATTTATCAGAATCAGTATTTAAGGAATACTGATTCTGACCTCAGTTTGGAAAACCATTAAGAAAAAATGCTTGAATTTCATAAAAATGCTACAATACCACCTACATAATCTGGCTTTAAGAACAAACCTAACATTAAACTTGCCAGAAGTGTTTTCATTAATATTAGTTCACTGTTGAGCCAGCAGCTATATGAATATACTTTTTTTTTTTGCTTGAAAACTTCAGAAGCTTAGAGTTTTTTGACTACTGAAAAACTGAGAAGAGCTTTGTGGTAAAGTACAAGGACTAGAAATATTTTCAGAACGAGTGCGTACATATAGGCTGCATTCTCAAGTCTATGTTGGTCTTTATAGCAACTAGGAATAGATTTACAAGCATATCCATGAGATGTGAGTATAAATTACATAAATGATTTGGGAAATATCACTAGTATTTACCCAGAGCTGACAAAACCTCTGTTTTAAGAGGCTCTATCTTCTATAGAAATAAAAATAAGTTTAAATATGGATTTTTGTCTATGACTAAAACCAAACTCAATTTAGAGAGCTATCTTATTTAGCTTGCTACACAGTTTTGCAGTTGTGAAATTTATGTTTCTTGACGTAAAGAAGAAAAGAAAGTGTCTATAAATTATGCTGGTCTATAGATTTATTTTGCGAGGCTTTGTTTTGGCTATGGTAGAGTTGTACTTCCTATCATGAAATAGTAAATTAGGTAGCATTTAGCTATTTCTTTTAAGCAAATCTGATAAGACTACGTTTAACACATTACTGTTCAGTTTTTTTCTAATAAAGTTATTACCAAAATATCATAGCATTTAGCTAACCTACATAAAAAGAAAAAAAGTTGTCACTCCCTTAGTGGTTTGCAATCACGTATTATAGAGAAGAAATCCCTGCAGTTTGAGATAAGAACTTATTTTGTTCTCTTATGCCTAATCAATGCCACAATATTTCCCTTACATAGTGGGATAGTGCCCTTTGTAAGCACATTATCCCACATAAAGAAAAGCTGCCTTCAATTTTATTCTGCCAGGCAAAGCTCTACAAGTTTTACCATTTTGCTGAAGGTAGAAGCAATTCTGTAGATGCAGACTTGCCTCAAGTAGATTAATCAGTGGAAAAGCATATGAGTGAATCCCTTTGGGAGCTTTTCAATACTCAGGTGCCCTTTTTAGGTAGTTCAAGGGGAGAAGAGCATATCCCTCTTTCCTCTTTAAAATGATGCTGATACCAGCTTCACTGATAGATTGTGAGAATTAATTTATTAATGCTTAGAGTTGTTGGATGTAAGATTCTGGATAAGAATGAATCATTATTATCATTAGTATTACAAATAATTGTGAGGAACCTTGGCCAATTTCTACTCGTTTCCATGTTAGCGTTTTGATGTAGCTCATTGATTTTGCTGTGACTCCTTATGGATAACGATGTAGTAATACTACAGTGCAGAAGAAGGGTAGATTAACACCTTTTCCCCTTTCATTTCTGGCATTTTTTGTGAATTAGTGTTTGCTAAAATAACTAGGGTGTTTTTTTCCACTTTTAGTTTGGTCCTGTATCTCCTCAGGATTTTTCAACACACGCGAAAAGAAGGTGGCAAAACACATATATTTAGACCTGTGTATCCTTATGTACTGAAAGCGCTTCAGTATAATACTTCTTAAAGCTTGTGGCCCTTGAATGTAGGATTACATATATTAGATATATATTTGTTCTCATGTGGATTGGCACGAGGAAATCCCATTAAAGTTAATGGGAGGTAGAAGAGCATATGTGAAGAAGGCAATATCCCTGAGGAGGTAATAAAGACATTCCATTTTCTACCTACATAAAATGTCAGAGCCATTTAGAACTAATCTTGCTTATTATTAAGAAAAAAAAAGCTTGAAAAACTGATGGAGAGTGAAAGTGCAAGACTTCGACTCTATGCTTAAGTGTAATTAGAGAACAAAAGTAAAATTTAAATGCTGTTTAATCCACTTTTGGTACATGCATATAAAAACCTAACATAATAAATGCCACAAACATGGCAAACTAGGTGTTATGCAGATTAGCTGTGCTTGGGGAACAAGTGAGGCAATGCAGCTACTCCCATTAATCAATGAAATCCATCTATGTTTCTACTCATCCCAACAGTGTCAGACACTCTGTTTCTTTTTTGTTCTGAACATGGGTATAAGATAGATGCTCATTTGATGAGTACTTCATTATAAAAGAGCAAACTTTTCAGCCTGGTCATAGACACACAATGCTTCTGGATTATTTTGTGTGACACTGACACTTTAATGCAGGGCTGAAAAGCTTTTACATTAGTCATGTTCCTTTCTTGGGAGATGGATCTGCAGTGGCAATGATATTTTATCTTTCATTCTTTCAGTAAAATAGCATGGGCGTCAGGCTGTCTCATCCAATTAAATATCAATTCATTTGAATCTTACACATGCCTAGCAGTATCACTTTTAGACCAATGTAATTTTAATAGGTATCTTAGCAAAGACTCAGCAGAAACAGGAATGCATGCTGAATGCCTTGAAATCGATTGTGGTGCTTCCCTGATGGGGGAAATTGGCATTTTAACTTCTCGGATCTTAAATGAATGTCAGATCTCCCAAAATACAGTTTTTCTCTCTTCACGTCAGATAAGACTGTGGATTTTCCCCACCTGTGCATAAACTGGAGGTAGAATAGGAGAGCAAATGAAGAGTATTGTACACATGCTGTATTCTAGAGGCTGGTTAGGATGATGCCGTTTGAGGAGGGACAAGGCATTACATTAGCTGTACTTTCCCTACCAGGAGCTCTGGAAAGGAGGCAAGAGGCACTTTACCACACATAAACAAATTATTTCATCCCATAAACTATCTTCAGACTACTGGTTACATGAAGTGCGTGCAAACCCTATTTCACCGTTCAAGACATCGTAGTTTGTTTCTTAGTTTTTCATCCTATTCATCTTATTCCTTTGGAGCAACCCTCGGGAACACTTGTAGTGAGGGTGCAAAACAGGTTGGCAGGACCCATGAAGAATTCTGACCAAGAATGCACTTCTGCTTTTCAGCATCCAGTTCTCTGAAGCTAATTTAATGTGGTTTTCTCTGGCTTTCTTTTTCTTTTGTTAACAAAGCTTCTGTTAAGATTGAAGTGCCACCTCTTCCCATTGACTTAGATGTATTCTTTGTCAGTCAACATCCCTGGTGTACATTGTCGTGTTATTAAATGAGTGATACATTGGACCTCAGCAATTGCCTGTGAACCTATTTATTTTAATGAATCTGTTTATTTTAAACTTGGTTGCAAATACATTTGCACCTGCTGGATTCACATGAAAATTTTGAAAAATATTTCAGAAGTTAATTTTGAATCTGTGGCTGGCATGAAGTCAGGGGGTGATACCATTCTGTGTGTTTTCTATTTCTGACTTCCCAAGCTGACCATGTGTACTTGCTAGTCAGCAAAAGCAAACTGGACTGACTTTTCTTATGTGGAAATCACTCTCTTATTGCATCTTTTTTCCTGACACGATTAGAAAAAAAAACTCCTATACTTATATTTTCAACTTTTCTTGCCATTGATGTATTGTGGGGAATCCTGATACACAGCTGTGGTTCTAGAACCCTACTATACCTGGATGATATGCACAACTGACTATTGCAGTGTTATTAGTCCAATTCAAGAAGTGCATTTCTTATAAAACAGTGAGAAGATACTCTAATTCAGCTTAATGTATGTCAAAGAGACATGGGGTAATATTAGAATCATGACACATTATTTTTGACTCTTTAAATGTTCTGCTCCCTTCTCTTGCTTACACCTTACTGAGAAAAAATTAAAGACACTTCCTACTTTGGAATGTAACAAGAGAGGATTTATGTGAATTGCTTATATTTCAAATGAGAAGGGTAGTAACTTCTCCCAAATTAGACAAAATAACAATATGAAATTTCCATAAGCAAACCAACCTCTTTTTTACCTTCTGAAGGTACCTTTGCACATCAGAAATAAACACAAATAAGATTAACGTGTTCCATTGACAACACAAAATCATCATTCTAATAAAATTACATCTCTAGCAGGTTGTTATGGTACTAACGGACTCTTTGGTCTTGCAGAAACAAAATAAATAAAAATAGTTATGGATTTGAGAAAACAGCTCCAAGACAAAAGCTTCATTTACCTTCCACGTTCATCCAAGTTATCCCATAACAAACTGACATTTGCTTGTGAGCTATGTGCAGTTATGTGTTCCATAATCTATTTAGGATCCTTAATTGTGTTTCTTAATATCACATTTACATCACTTTAACATTAACAGGAGCTTTATGAGTGTTTAACATTGCAAGCACCTTTTTTTTTTTTTTAATATCGACAAAGTCAAGCTTCAAATTTACCTTTTGAGGACTTGAAGTGCTAAAAGAGCTCCATTATCTGTTCTTCGTTTAATCTAATGAATTAATGCATTGAAAGTTTTATTACTTCATTAACAAAACCATTTGACCTCTTATATGTCAAAGGTAAACTGTTGTATACTATCATACATTTACTTCTGTTATATAAATGACAAACCTCTTCTAAAACTCACTGTTTATGTTATTAGAAGGGTTAATGCAGGAAACGATGTTTTATTTAATCATAATTTCTCATGTATTTATATTATGAAAATGCCTATGAGGGGTAGTCAGTGCACTTTTACCGCATAGATATTGCCTTCTGTTTAACGATCTAGTAGAGGCTTGCAAACATATATTAATTAAGCATCAGAAGGCCCCTTTGAGGGAGACATGGTAAGTAGCATTATCCTTGTTATACAAATAATAAAGAGGTTTCAACTGGCTGAAAGTCACACGGCAATTTAGTTCTAGACTTGGAATTAGAAATTAATTGCCCTGTGTTCTAATGATTCTTTCACTACTCATTTTTTCAAGTATGATGGTGATAATAAATAACAAACTAAATACACAATGGATAGTGGCGATCATGGAATAATCTGATTGTTAGTATCTGTCCTTGGCTGCTTCATAGCAGAGAGGTTAATTCAAATGTGGTGCTTTGGGTAACAAATACCAATAAGGGATATTTTCTCTTCTCAGTATGTGTTTGTAAGTCTCATTAATGATAATGGAAGTTATGTGCCTGCAGGAGAATGAAAGGAGAATCTATCATGTCAATGATCCATGAAGTCAGGAGAAATTATATAGCCTACTATAAAGTGCTGAAGGAGTCATTATAGCCTATTAGGTAAATAATGTGTTTTTTAAAAGTCTCTACATAGAATATTCATGTAACTAATAAACTATAAAGCTCAGATGGAGCCATTGTATTATTAGGGAATTGCTGTGCTTTAAGACAGTGATCTCCAGCTGAATACCCAGGCAAATTTTTCAGGAGAAGGACAAACAGTTTACTGCAGATTTCTGATGGCTGCACAACAGGCCTATGTGTTGGGGTGTGCCTGTAGCAACCTTCACGGGGACAGGTGACAGCAGCTGTACAACAACTTCTGCGGGTTGACTTACAGATCTTTTGACAGACCCAAAATGTGGCTTGATACTAAAACTCATATTCAAGATGTCAATTAAGCTTTGAAAAGGGGATAAACGTTTTGTTGGACCAATACAGGTTCAAGACTGTAAGCCACTCTCAGTCCCCAGCAGAGAGGCACGACGAGTATGCTACTTGTGATGTAACTAAAGGAGAGATTTTGGGCACTTCTCTAAGGAACCTGCAGCTTATGTTTTGCAACACTTAGTGGTGAGACACCTGGTCTCAGCAAGCTGATATAAAGCACAGAGGTTATGGTGCGTAGGTTCTCTAATGGAGGAAGCTAAATGCCTTTGAAGCCCTGTCTCTGAAGTCATTACGTGGAGCACTAAGCTGCTTTATAGCCAGCCAAGAGGAAATAGGAAATCTAGAAGTGTGACTAAACTTCCCTCATCCAAGAGCTACAGCACTCTTCTGGGTGCACGTATGGCAAAGGTGATTTTTCTTTTTAGCAGCCCAGAATCTCAGCCCTTTAGAATATCTGCAAAACAGCCAAGACAGATGGGAGGTGTCACAAGTTGTGAAGTATCTTGGCTGAAGTCAAGCAGCTGAGTAAAGAGCAGCAGAGCCAAGAATAAAAATCCATGTCTTTCAGCGTCTGGTTCGTTGCTCCATCCCATAGAACCCAGCGCTTTTTTAGTTCCTGAAGACTGTTGCTATGTCACATTATCTCCAAATGAAAACTATTCTTTTTTTACTGTGCCTCATTTATTCTGCGTGTGAAATAGCGCAGTAACCCCAGAAACATTACAGGGAAGAACTTTATCTGTGCGTTTTTAATATGCTAACTACTGCAAAAATGAGATGCTTACATCTTCTTTTAGATACATCATTGAGATTCAGCATAATTGTATCCGGGACACGTCTTACCTCTAGGGGGAAAAGGTGTGTATCTATTTAGACCTTCAAAGCTAATGTCTTTGCAACACGAAAAAATGTGATAGTGGAAATAGATTGTTTCTCACCAGTTGGCACAATAGTTGTGAATAACAACAAAAGAACTGTTTTCCAAGTGTTGTCTCCAGCTGGAAGAAAAAAAAAAAAAAACAAAAACAGAAAACAAAACAAAGGAGGGTAGGGAAAGAGCTGTTCAGCAGGTCTCTGCTTATTTGGCATGGAAGTCATTGTTTGAAGTCAGTTGAAAAACCTGTGCTAGTTACTGCTGTTGACATGCACTCCTTCCGGCATCTGGAAGACCGTGCTATTCATTGTATAAATTCTTACATTTCCATCATGTCTGGCTGCCAGTTTGCTTCTGTCAGCTGATTGAAATTAAGTAGGTGTTGCTGTTTGTGCATTTGGAAATTGGGAGAAAATACAGAGGCAGTTACTTTTACAAAGTTGGGGCCTGGGCTGTTTGCATGTTTCTGATGTAGTTTGTATAATGCTCAATTATATTGTTAGAAATTCTCGATAAAATAAATGTGTGGGATTAACTTTAATCAAAACATATGTGCCAGTATACTAAATGGTGGTCTAGCATTGCTGTGCAATGAAAGCTTTTTAAGTACTAAGCCAAAACCAAAGATTCGTAGCCAAATATCTCACTTGGATTCATCTGTTCTGGCAAAATAGCTAATTGCTGCAAGAAATTAAAAGAGGTGCTGATTAATTCTGTCATCTACGCTCTTCAAAATTTGAAATTTGAAACCTATTCTTGTTTCATTAAATTTTGGAGAAGATTTGGCATGAAATTCAGCTGGAGAGGATCAAACCTTTAGATAGTGTATTTCTGATTTGAGATTGGGAAGATATTATTCTGCTAATATAACAGACCACCTTCTGAAATCTGCATTTCTTTTTCTTATTTCAGATGAGAATTGGGCAGTTTTGCTGTATAAGGCTGTCCTGGTTTGAGACAGAAAAAACCCATTTTTCTGTTCATTAATTTTACTTTTTGGTTAAGTCTCTTCTAACTGACTGTACTCTGAAATTAATGGCATGTTTTTCAGACAGTGTCTGCTTCTAGCATTGATAATGTCTGGTGCTTATAGTTAATCCTAAGGAATGGTATGCAGAGAGGCTCCTGCTTATTCCTGTAACAACCAACTATAGCACCACTCCTGTAACAGAGGCTCATCAGGTCAATAATGGAACACGTAGAAGCTTGGTAATGACTTACCTAAATAGGTATTATGCCCTCATCATTCCCTGTTACCAGATCTCCAATAACAATTTGACTTCAGAAGCACCTAGAAACATGATGTACTATCTGAGAAAAAATTGTTAGATTCAAACTGACGTGATGAGAGGAGAGATGGAGGTCAGGCAAAGCGACTAGAACTGTAACAGCTTGGAGGAAGGAAGGAAGGATAGCAGGAAGGTGATAAGGAGACAAATATCAAAAAGGAAGGACACAAAAGGATTAATGAAGCTTGACAGGAAGGAGGCTTACAGTGAAAATAACATACCAGTGTGTAAGGGCCTTCAGAATTTAATTCCAGTTTCTGGTTCTTGTGTTTAGAAAAACTTATGTTTGTGACACTTCCTGAGATATGTGACAGCAACTGAGGCAGTGGCTGGAGAAGAAGTTATAGCTGCTTCTATAGCTTTTGTGGGCCCATGACCTGGAAATTTTGAACTGATGTATTTATTGAGTGGGGGGACACTTGTACAGGGGACACAGAGAATGTATTGTCCTAGTCTACACATTTCCCATTGATTAGGACTGGAACAATTTTTGACTAATCAATGGTTAGTTTTCTTCCAATCTGTTTTATGAAGCCGGACCTTTACAGATGAAAACACATTGACATAACTTCAATGTAAAAGTTTAATAATGTTTAGATAAAATGCAATGCAAACAGAATGCTTGTCAGCTATTCTTATTGGAATGCTTATCATTGTGCCTTGATTATTTTTTTTTCCAAGTACAGAAGAACCATTCATAAAATCTCTTATTTCTGAAAGTACAGATTAAAATGACAAGCAAAATATACCTGCCAATATTATACATATAAATCAACTCAAGAACAAAAAGTAATGCATTTATGAATTTACATCTTGCTGACAGTCTTCAGCTGTATATCAGTCATGATAATACATGCCATATCTCTCTGAATCCCAGTCATGCATTTGGAAATTGCTGTAATTTATCAAAGCTGCAACACAAGTCAAGTTTTGGCAATAAATGAGGTTTGAGGGGATTTGATCTCTATTCACAGCATGTTTCATTCAGCATCAACTGAAGACTGTGATTTTTGCCTATTAGTACTGCAACTTTTGGAAGGCAAAGAAGAAATTAGCAGAATATAAATTGATAAATTTACCTGTGGTTTGGCGCTACATCAAAGTTTCTTTTGCCTTCCCTTCTCCTGTCTGAAATGACAGTGACCCAGTAGCCTTTATTTCCTATTGTAACACGAGACCTGCCTCAGTGAGTCACTGCATATTTGAGAACAGAACACAAATACAGTTTCATTAAAATAATCATAGAATCACAGAATCATAGAATGCTTTAGGTTGGAAAGGACCTTGAAGATCATCGAGTTCCAACCCCCCTGCCGTAGACATAATGCATAAGCTCCCAAAACATCAGGTTTGAAGAAAACCTGATCTCTTCAATATTGTGATCTAAATTTTCGGAAGTGACCAATATATTTGGATGATGTTATTCTTTGCCTTGATCATTCTTTTTTATTGCATCATTTAAAGAATAAATAAAAAAAACACTAAGTGATAGTACAAGAGCAGCACCTTCCTCAAGTGATATATTTAGCATTCCTAGCTTTAAAAACCATACCTGGGATAACCTAAAATCCACAGAAATGAGAAAAAATTGCAAAGAGGTAGGTAGTAGCTCAAACTATTTACCTTTTTTTTTGCAGGTACAAAGACATATTTTATGCTTGGGTTTTTTTGCTTGCAGTCATATTTGCTAGTATAGTTTAAATACTTTGCTTTGACAATGTACCCCTTTTGTATTTTATTTTCTCTCAAGTCCAGTCCTGCATGCATACCCTTAACTTTTCTCAAGAACGAGGCTTGGTCAGTAATTGCTTTGATAGGTGTAAAGTGAATCACACTGTTAAATGTTACCAGGATCTGTTCCATTTAATTCCATACCACTGCAAACAGATGATGGATTTCCTTACAGTGTCCTTCACTACCATTACAGAGTCGTAACTAATTTATCTGCCACTAGATGTCATTCCTTTTTCATGCAAACATGA
This sequence comes from Vanellus vanellus, assembly GCF_965231255.1. Taxonomy (NCBI): domain Eukaryota; kingdom Metazoa; phylum Chordata; class Aves; order Charadriiformes; family Charadriidae; genus Vanellus; species Vanellus vanellus. The sequence continues at coordinate 32,009,012 of NC_138905.1, read as the reverse complement.
AAAATGCAAATTTCTACTTACAAATTTCAGCTAAACCCATAGGTTTTAAAATAAAAGAATTAATTTGCTGTATTCATACCTAAAACAATGTCTTCGTCTTCATTGTTTTCACACATGAACAGGATGTTATAAACTTACTGGGGACTTGCAGTGTATCAGTCTGTGCTTAAAAGAAAATGTGAAAAGATTTCATATGCTGAAGCAGCGTGTTGTTGCTCTGTTTGGATAATTAATGATTCAGGGTGGTAGAGGTTGATTCTGTTAGGTGAAATTCCTGACAGTATTGGAGGTTCAAGGACATCTATTTTTATATTTGTTCAGCCCCAAATCCTATTTCGCTAAAACATGGATCTGCTTTTGCTTAGTGTACGCCACCTGTCTGCTCAGAACTGGTTTCCTTGCTGTCTTTTCTCAGACCCTCTCTGATCTTTTCAGGTTTCCTTTCATGGCTACCTCAACTTTGCAAAGCAAAAGCCAATGAAATTCTTCAACCTTTTTGTGCCTTGCAGGAGGCTTCATTCTGGATAGTGACAGGTGCCTGTAAAGGTCTTTATCCTTTTGATTATCTGTACCCATTAAAAAATGTAGCTGTTTCTTTATATTTTTTGAGATGAAGATTTCAAAAAAATCCAAACAGTCTATAGGAAAGAGTCTGTTACATTTGATCTTCAATACTCACAGATTTACTTTTAAAAAATAGGGGGTTTTATTTTTTTAGTAAAAAAAAAAATTATGCAACTTTATTTTAATTTAATTAATTTCTTATCTATGCTTAAACATTAAGTTGAATGTACACTACAATAATAATAGAAAAAAAAGTGTTGCGATCTTTATGCCAATAACTGGATAGCCTTTAGCATATATTTCATTGCTCTAGTCACAGCCTTTCATTAAGGGTTCTGGGCAAGGATGCAGCACCAATCTTTCAAGTATGCTCTGCAATCATTTAAATAACATTAAATGTAATAAAAATGTAATCAATGAAGCATGACAATCTACATCCTCTATTTTCTGTAATCTATGATCACAGCAGGGACAATGACTTTCTGCTGCTATATGAAAGTAAGATGTATTTGAAACAAGAAATACAGTCATTGTTTTAATATGTGCTGACATTTTTTGAACTGTCATAGCCTTTTAGACGACAAACAATTTACTGTGATAATATTCTACTACAATATTAAGGTGCTATGTTGTTGGTATATTAATTCCCTAACACTTCTCTTTGGTATCAAATATTGATGTCTCCTTTAAATTTCACCTCACCTTCATTTCCATCTTCTTTATCGGGCTGCAGGTCTTTTTGTTGAAAAGTGTAAATCTCTGACATATTTGTATACCATGTTATTAGAAATTATTTCCTTTTTTTTTGGAGCCAGATTACTTAGTGCAAGATCCACAACATATCAAATTTAGTTATAGTACCAAAAAGTAGATAAGTCAGTCATACAATACAAAGATTAGCATTTAAATATTGAAGAACCCTTATAGGAAAGTTCTGCTGGCTGTATCTTGAAATATGATTGCTCTTTTTTCCCCCTAGCATGGGAGAATTGCTGTTTCATTGTTGGGAAACATCTGTAAGCAACACAGACATTTTGTTTCCTTGAGAAAAGAAAGATTCAATGAATCTCAGATTTGAGATTTGAGAAAAATCTAGTTCCACCATGGATTCCCTCCCTAATCCCTATACCTGTTATTTTGGACTCCGCTCCTAGCAAGCTGAACCTCAACGGTCAGTGTTCCTGTGTTTCAGGTAGAAATATGTCCTGTTAGCACACTACTGATATAAGGTGGTCTGGGTCACTGGCTGTGGTTTGGCTCCTCTTTCCCTACCAGAATGAACTCTTCCATTGCATTGTTTCACTGTAGTAGTAGAAAACAGTTACTGATCTGCAGAAATGCCAAATAAATAAGGCTAGTATGGAAGAAGTTCTGGCATGATCAGAAGTATGACCTCTTATTGAAACATCCCTTTTCAATGCAATTACTTGTTTCTCTATGCTAGAGCTGACAGATGTTTTATGAGTCACTCACCTATTGTCTAATTTGATTTGAGTACAGACTTTTACATAGAACTTAGCTTGTGCTGTGTCAGCTAGATCAATAGTCCATAAACATTCAAAACCCTTGGCTGGAGTTGTCGATTACCTGGAGAAAGGAATCAGTCCTTCGATGATAGGTACCAGGCGCTTTTGCTTAATTCGTCCATGTTAGCTGGATTGCAGCACACTTTTAAAGACTCTGGCCATAAGACTACTTATAGGTTCCAAGAGTACCAATATTACCACTTGCTTCCCCTTAAACATTAACACTGCCAGCATATGCCAGATGTCATCTCATTTCCTAAGATCAGGATATTGGCGTTTAAAATAGTTCTTGTTGTGTAGCTTACTATTTAAAGAAATTCTCTCCATACTCCCTCAGTATGAGTCAGCTTTCAAACTCCTGCTCAGTGACCATGAATTAGCATTCTTTCTGTTTAGTAGTTAGCGTTCTCTCAATTAATATGTGTGACACAGAGGCATTTAATAACTCATGGTACTAGTCCCTGAATGTTTCAGGAAATTTTCTGTTACAGTTTGGGGCAGCAGGAACTGTCCTGAAATATTTCATATTTTATGTATGCAGTTAAAACAAAATATCTTCTACTGATTTATAGTACGAAGAGATAATTTCCAGCACAGCTGAAGCAAAAGGTGGAGTTGGCTAATTCCCTAAAACTCTAATCCAGTTCCTCAGTTGTGGCAAATTCATCTTTCTCTCTTGCAACTAATTCATCTCATGTTGAAGTGGTAAGATTTCAATAACTTAAAAGAAAGATATTAAAAGTAGGTTTCATTCTGTCATTACAGGAAAATATATTTGGTTCAAATAGAGGAAAAGACTCATATAGGTAAATGACAATGATATTTAAAACCTAAACACCTTTTCTTTTCTAATGGTTTCTCTTTTCTTCTTGGAACTATGTATAAACTGCTCCTACTAGTTTTTCTTTAGTTTTCCCAAGATTTTAGCCTTTTTACCAGTTTATTTTAATTCTAAATTAAAAAAGCCCCAAACCCTGAAATATGATTTTCAGACTGACTAAGTGGAGTTGGAGATATAACCTTTTCTTGGTGCTTTTGATCCATGTAGATGCTGGTTTTCATCTTCAGTCAACCGCATTTCAGAAGAAATTTATGGCCACATTCAGCCAATTGTTATCATGCTTGCTGAGGCATATGTGTGTAAAAGCAGTGAGCGATTCAGGCTGCCTCCAGTCAAGTGGGACGCTGGTACTTAAAGAAGGAGGTAGGCATGACACCAAAGCGAGGGGCCCACTGGAGGTCTTCTGAATGTGATCTTTCTCCATTCAAAGTTGCCCATGGAAGGGAAACCCAGGATGCAGACTGTGTTTCCCAGGGGATCCTAGTGGAGTCGTTAAGGTTTAAGCACCAGTGACTACCATGGACTGCATATCCTCTTTTTAACAGTAAGCTTATTGTGTTCTTAAAAAAAAAAAAACAAAAAACAAAATAACCTTCATTGAGCTATGTGCCAGGTATTTCGTCCATCAGCCCTGTTCCTGCAGTCACCAAACAGGGGAGCACACAGTACTGCATGTGTTTTCTCCAAAAGTGTTAGTAGGTTCGTCATGTATGAAGGCTGAGAAAAGTGTGTATAGGACCTGACAGACTGGCTAATGGGGCAGTGTCAACTGCTTATCTCTGTTCTGAATGTGCGCGCTGTAGTAGGAGCCAGCATCCATCCCGGGTGCTGCGGTGGCTGGTCTGAATGCGACCTTTAGATGCTGAGGGCTGAACTGTGCACCTCCATGGATGGCTGCAGACACCCCTGATCGCTGTGCTCTGAGCTGGCTGGATGCAGGCCAGGTCTGTGCAGAAACAGCATAGTCGCATTAGTATAGTGCTGAGTTGGAACTAATAAGCCTTGGTAATGTGTTCCATGCTCCTAAGTCCCTCATTCTTAAAAATCCCTCTCCAGGATTTTTACCCTGGATCAACATACGTGCTTAACAGTCATGAAGGCCATTTTGTATTATGGGGATCCTTTCGAAATAATGTTTTAAAAAGGGACAGAAGAATAAATTACTGTGGTATAGCTGACTCTTGATCCTGAATAATCATGGGAGTTTGCAAAATAGCTCTGTAATTAACATTATTGGATTAATATCGTTGATTTAAGTTCTTAGAAATACTGAGCATCACATTCCTAATAAATCCAACAGTATTGGCTTTAGCCACATACATTACTCATGAAAAATATCACTGTGAGACTTAAGAAAATTCATTCCTCTGCAGTTCTGAAAAAGAATAGTGATTTTTCCTCCAGTCAATAAATACAAATAACAGACATTATTAGCATTACTCTGAAACTGCACATTCTTTACTTCATTTCAACTGGAAGTCTTGCACAAGCTTGTTTTATTTAATACAACCAGATGAGATTGTTTTTAACACCTAGACAAGTTAAACCTGATGTGAAATTAATTTCTTAGTTTCGCAGGTAGACTGAAAATTACAAAGATGTGAGTACACAAAGGAAGTACTGTAGTGAATTTTAACAATTTTTAAAGCAAGTCAAGTTTTTGATAACACCAGGGAGATTAAAATGAGTATTTCTTGAGTAGAATGCCATATCAGCATGCTTTTTATCTTTGATGTAGGCCATTGACTGTAAAAACATCAATCTCATATAGCATTTATAGTCAATATGTTGAAGAAATTAAAAACATTCCAGTTTAAAGAAGTAGCACAGGTAGATTACCTGAACAGATGAAATGTTACAGTTGTGATTTATCTATGTCTCTTACAGTTTCATTTCTACTTCTTGCAAGATACTAAATATTGCTTCAAAGCATACTGCTATCATAAGCACAAATATTTTGTAGTCTGTAAAAGATCATTTATTATGTTGTAACTTGCTACAAATCAGCAGTTTTTATGTGTATTGCATACTACGCATTTGTTATCTGTTCTGCACTGAAACAGATTTGTAGGGTTGTTTTAGCCAGTATCTTCACTGGTGTGATCATACTAAGTGATTGATTCATTTATTTTTTTAATTAATTTCAAAAATTATCTAAAGCGAAAGCCATCAAGGCCTGTAGTTATAGGCGACCTTTTATAATTTCCATATATGGAGAATTATTACAACATTTGTTGTGTTGCGAAGTCCTATAGTATACAATAGCAGTGAAAAGACAGGTTTGAACCGAATTCAGTTACAGGCTGCAAAAAGATTCTCTGGGAGGATTTCATTTCATCTGACTTTTGATGTGTATAGTGTGGGTGTGTATATCTGAACTATTCATCCTAAGCTTCTTTTACAGTTGATGAAAAGAAAGAGGCTCTTCCAGGTGTGATTCATATAACTGTTTTAAGATATCTACTTTGGCATGAGATAAACTGCCATCAGAGTTTCTATTTATGTTCATTAACTGTGAAGGCAGCAAAATCAGTAGCTCAGAAGTAGACACCTCCATTTGCTTTCCATGGCTCCTGTGGGCTTTGGATTAGGTCTTAAAAATGTGCCAGCTCTTTCCACAGTGCTCAAAAGCAAAACTGCCTCAGCGTACTGATACTACAGACAGCAAGAACACTTAATCACCCACAAGTTCTCCAGAAATTCCTGTGAGAAAAGCCATGTGTTTTGTTGCAGGACTGCTGAGGGTTAAAGAACAGCAGGTGCCAATTGCTCCTGCAACGGTGCATCGACGACAGAATGGCACCAAGTGGGACTCCCTGATTCCCATCCATAACCTAATTTGTCAGCTAGAGAGCCAAGGAGTGATCAGCAAGACTCGCTCACCCTTTATCAGCCCTATATGGCCAGTGTGAAAACCTAATGGAGAGTGGAGATTAACAGTAAGCTATTGTGGCCTGAATGAAGTCACACCACCACTGAGTGCTGCCGTGCCAGTATGCCAACTTCAGTATGGAGTCAAAGGCAGCCCAATGGTATGCAACAATTGACTTTGCTAATGCCTTTTTCTGTATTCCTTTAGCAGCAGAGTGCAGGCCACAGTTTGCTTTCACCTGGAGAGGCGTCCGGTACACCTGGAATCAACTGCCCCAGGGGTGGAAACACAGCCCTACTGTTTGCCGTGGACTGCACTGGAGAAGGGTGGAGCTCCAGAACACCTGCAATACACTGCAAAACACCCGCAATACACATCATTGTGTGGGGTAACACAGCAGAAGAAGTTTTCAAGAAAGGTAATAAAATAATCAAAATTCTTCCGAAAGTAGGTTTTGCTATAAAAAGAGGCAAGGTCAAGAGGCCTGCACAAGACATCCAGTTTTGGGGAATTAAGTGGCAAGATGGGCGGTGCCAGATTCCAATGGATGTGATTAACAAAATAGCCGCTATGTCACCACCTACTGACAAAAAAACATTGAGGGTTTCAGGAGAATGAATATTCCAGGTTATAGATGGATTATGAGACCCCTCTATGAAATGACTCGAAAGAAAATTTATTGTACTTGGGGGGCTGAGCAATGACAAGCCTTTGAACAAATTTAACAAGAGATTGTGCATGCAGTAGCCCTTAGACCAGTCCGAACAGTATGGGAGATGCAGCCAGGGACAATGGTCCTACCTAGACCCTATGGCAGAATGCACCAAGGGAAACTCGAGGTCAACCCCTAGGATTTTGGAGTTGAGGATACAAAGGCTCCGAGGTCAACTATACTCCAACTGAGAAAGAAATATGGGCAGCATATGAAGGAGTTAGAGCTGCTTTGGAAGTAATTGGTACAGAAGCACAGCTCCTCCTGGCACCCTGATTGCCAGTACTGGGCTGGATGTCCAAGGGTAAAGTTCCTTCTACTCATCATGCCACCACTACTACCTAAAGTAAATGGGTTGCATTAATCACACAGTGGACTTGAATAGGAAACCCCAATTGTCCAGGAATCGTAGAAGTGATCACAAACCGTCCAGAAGGCAAAGACTTGGGAATGCCACCAGAAGAGGGGGTGACATGTGCTGAAGAAACCCCACTATATAGTGAATTCTCAGATAATGAGAAACAGTATGTTCTGTTCACTGACGGATCTTGTAGTATTGTAGGAAAACATCAAAGGTGGAAAGCTGCTGTGTGGAGTCCTACACAAGGAGTCACAGAAGTGGCTGAAGGAGAAGGTGAATCGAGTCAGTTTGCAGAGGTAGAAGCCATACAGCTGGCTTTAGACATTGCTGAACAAGAGATGTGGCTGGTAGTCTATCTCTATATTGACTCATGGATGGTGGCAAATATTCTGTAGGGGTGGTTAGAACAGGGGAAGCAGAGCAACTGGCAGCACAAAGGTTAACTCGTCTGGGCTGCTGAACTGTGGCAAGATATTGCTGACCGGCTAGGGAAACTAGTTGTAAAGGTATGTCATGTAGATGCCCATGTACTCATGAGTCGGGCCACTGAGGAACATCAAAACAATCAGCAAGTGGATCAGGCTGCTACGATTTTCCAAACAGATTTGGACTGGCAACTTAAGGGTGAACTATTTTTAACTCAATGGGTCCATGACACTTCAGGTCATCAACAAAGGGATGCAACATATAAAAGGGGTGGATTTAACTATGAATGCTATTGAGTAGGTTATCCACAATTGTGAAATGTGTGCCGAAATCAAGCAAGCTAAACGGTTAAAAACTTTTTGGTATGGGGGACAATGGTTGAAATATAAATGTGGGGAGGCCTGGCAAATTGACCACATCACACTCCCTCAAACTTCCCAGGGTAAACGCTACGTTTTTACAATGGTAGAAGCAAGCACCAGATGGCTGGAAACCTTTGCTGTGCCCCATGTCACCACCTGGGATACTATCCTGGGCCTTGAAAAGCAAGTCTTGTGGATACATGGCACTCCAGGAAGAATTGAGTCAGACAATGGGACTCATTTTAAAAACAATCTTATAAGTAATTGGGTCAAAGAACACGGCATTGAGTGGGTATATCATATCCCCTATCATGCACCAGCTGCCTGGAAAATTGAACGATACAATAGACTGTTAAAAACTACCTTGAAAGCAATGGGGGGTGGAATCTTTAAAAATTGGGACAAGCATTTAGCACGAGCTACCTGGTTAGTTAACACCAGGGGATCCATCAATAGAGCTGGTCCTGCTCAATCAGACCTTTTACACACTGTAGAAGGGGATGAAGTCCCTGTGGTGCATGAAAGGAATATGTTAGGAATACTGGGTTTTTCCTACTTCGGGCAAAGGCAAACCCATTCGTGGGACTGTTTTTGCTCAAGGACATGGATGTACTTGGTGGGTGATGCTGAAGAATGGAGAAGTTCAATATGTACCTCGAGGAAATTTAACCCTGGGTGAGAATACTGAATTTTGAGCTGTATGAGGTTAATTGTTATATAATACTAACAGTATTCAGCAGGTGTTTTTCATGATAACATAGCAGTGATGAAACCTGACCTAGCTTCATCAAGTGGTGTCAGCCGCAAAGGGCAAGTATCCCTTTAAGGATGATATCGAATGCTGCCTGAGCAAATGGACCACCATGGAGAAAGGTATTAAGTACCTCAGACAACTGGCTGTGCAAGAGGGGATTGTTGCAGAAGTTTGTGTGGAGTGCACCATCAATGTATTCCCACACATTGTCAACAATGGTCTGGGGAGGATCTGATGCCAACACACCAACTGTAAATGAAGTGGATAACAGAGTATGACAGTACGAAGGCAACCTCTCTCATCCCCTCTCTGTGGCAGCTGTGGAAAAACTGGCTGAGAAAACTGAGAAAATAACCAAGAAAATGGCTGAGCAAAATGAGATAATGATTGAGAAAATGGCTATGAAAAATGAGAAATCATCTGATAAACTGTTTGATAAACTGTTCAGGATGGAGGAAAGATCCCACTCTTCCCCTTCGTGGACCCACGTCGTAGCCGTTAGGAGAAGATGCCCTCCTATGAGACTGGCTCAAGAGAGACAGAACACCACTCCAGCTGCTCCGACAATGACCACTGCCACTATTCCAGCCTCGACAGCGAGGTCTGTCACTACTCCAGCTATTCCAACAACGAGTACCGCTGCTACTCAAACTCCATTAGTACTGGTACAAGTTGCCCCTGTGACCAGGAAGCAGAAAAAGAGGTCAGCTCATTCCCCTTATGGCAAAGAGCAGTTCAAGCCACATGGCATGGGAGAGAGTCTTCTGATGAAGATGTAGGAGAGGGTCCTCCTAAAACAGACAAAGGAAAGGGTCTCTCTAAAGCAGATCAGGGAGAGAGTCCTTCTCAGGCAGCGTCAATGCATAGACTGGGATCGAAGCCACGCATAGTCTGTCTCCTGCATTCTCAGGTGACAGGGGAACACGAAATCTGTCAGCATAGATCCAGAAGAATATACGTTTCTGAATTTGTTGGGAATTTTACCTCAGAATGTGGTCCTTTCAGATACTACAGAGAGAGATAGAGAGATAACACCAAATTGCCTATTTTCTCAACTGCCTGTAACATTTAGGGTAACTCAAGTTGATGCTTAACTTTAATTTTCAGTGTCAGAAAGATTTTTTCATCTGAGTATGAAAGCATAATAAGAAATACTTTCCTTTATGGAAATCCAACCTGTACAAACATTAAGTTGAAACGCAGCTGCTAAACTGGCTCTAGACTAAACCTATGAAGGAAACCAGGGTATTTTGTCAGAGTCATGTTTTCTCTACAGTGATCCAGTTGCCACAGACCGACAGTTATTATTGATCTCACCTAACCTAAGCCGCGTAAATGTCAGACATATAGCACTTTTCCTGGCTTCTTCTATATTCTGAGAAGAGATGCTGGCCCCTCAGGAAGACACTCCATCCAATTCTGACTTAGACACCTGCTTAGGTGTTGATATTCATGACGTCTTCCATCTGAACTGTTGAGCTGGCTGTCACACAAGGAGGGCATTGTCTATCCTTCTCCAAGTACCTTTCAACAGGGAGAATGTCCAGACTTTCAGTGCAACTCATGAAATGGGCTTTCTTAATGTTTTGAAAAAGAAAAGGTGATTTTTGGAACTTACAGTACATTCTTTTCATCTTCATTAGATAAAATCCAAGTTCAGTTGAGACTGAAATGCAGGGAACCAGGAGCACAGTAGTCCAATAAAGCCACACTAGGCCAAGCAGAAACCTACATGCAGAGAAAGTATGAAGTGTGAAACCTACATTAAGAGAAATTGTAGCTTCTTTATTTCCTGGCACTTGGGGTTCTACTTTTTATTGGACATAGGTAGAACATGCGACTTAAGTCAATTTGCTGCTTTGGAGGCCTAAGTGAATAGAAAGATGACATTGCAAAGTAGCACAAGTCTCTTTTTTTACAAAGTTTCGCACTAGGTTTTTATACATTGGGACTAGTAACTCCTCCTTTTCCTCCACTCCAGTGATAACAGTGACAATAAAAACAGTCTTTAAACTTTCAAAATCCCAGTTATCCTCTCTTAAAAATAAGTTTCAGGCTTTTTAATTACTCAGGCATATTTGAAAATATCAATCTTCCTTTTCACACTTTTTTATTATTTGGTTACTTAGAATCCTCTGATTGTTCAAAAAAAGCACATTTGCAGTATAGCATACAAATTTTTTTTTACTCTGTTGTCTGTAATTCTTAGTTGTGGAAATGAGATACATATGTGGAAAAATAGAGTGCATGGATATATACATTATACAGGTACATATATACTCAGAAATGTAGTTACTGGAAGAAAAGTATTCAGCCTAGTTCCAGTAGATATTGAAACAGTACATATTTAAGGGGAGAGAAATTAAAATCTAAATTCACAGCTCAGTGGAAAGCATCTATGTGTACAACAGATAGAGTACTCAATTCCTAAATGCTTTGCATTTACCCAAAATAAAGGTCCCATGGGGTGTAGGGCAGAGAGTTTCTTGTTCCAAAAAGAGGTTTATCAGCAGGTATTGGCTACCTCAAGTGGCACAGTGGCACTAGCACAAAGACCTCACTTGTTTGATGGGCAGGTTCCATAGCACGTTAAGCCAGATTTTTCTGGTCTTAAACATCCTCTTATGAATTGTCTGGCTGTTCATTGATGGTAAGGTTAAAGAGAGATAGTACTTGTCAACTTGTGGATTATTTTGAGAGTGTATGTCAGTTTATCCCCTGATAGGCACCAAAGAATCTTTAAGATGACACCATCACTAGAAAATAGTAATCACAAATGCATATTTTATGTTCATGCTTTGATATTCAACTGAAAGGCACTACAGCGTTTACAATCTGTCCACAATTACACAAAACTGGGAGAGTTTATTGCTATTTTAGGACCTGGGAAGCTTCAGGCATAGACAACTCAAAAAAGGAACCACAACAGTACAAACAGATTTGGAACAAATATGAGAGACAAAAATAAAATGTGTCCCCACAATACAATCATGTAGCTCATAGCTGATTTTAACACATGAAGTTATCTCCCTGTATTGTGGCTTTTTCACAGCTCCGGAGAAGGGGGCTAGTGACTGTGGGGTAACGAGAGAAGAAATGGTGAATCAGGGCATCACGGTCTTTTTCCGTCTTTTCCTATGAGGAGAGATATCCACTCAGTTTAGGGTATCTTTCTCAGCCTGTTGGTACAGCTACATTAACAATGTGTGTGAAGAAGGCAACCAGTCATCCACCCACCTTCTTTTCCCCTTCCTTCCCCCTTCCACTAGTTCTTCGAGCTGCACAGGCTTTCCACTTTGCACTGGTACTTGCTTTAAGGCAACTATCACAGGAATATAAAGAAGACAGTTGTGCCTACTGTTTTGTTGTTTTTCATCTATTCCATCATCTTTAATTGATTTTTCTTTTTTTTCTGGGAACAGAACAAATTAATCTGAACGAAATGCCCCAGTAAAACTGGGCTAAGGAGTATTATCCTCTAATGGTCCTTAATGTAGTATAGCTTAGTACTAATTATTCATTACTCAGGAGTCTGGACTGCATTCAGTGCACACATTAATTCCCATTACTTGTGTGCTCTGAAGGCACAACGCTACAGGCATTGGGATTTAAAGATTTTTTTCTCTTCTCCTGTTTTGTCTTTTCACGGACTTATAAAAGGACCAGCAGGTTTAATGAGTTACAAGCCATTGGAAATAATCACAGCATTTCTTCTGCGCTTCCTCTCCTTCCAACTAAAGTTAATTTTGGAAGACAAGCCGCATGCATTAGAATCCAGGCATTACTTTAACTCACCATTTTATTCTGCAAAATGATAAGTACACTTCAGATGTGACTGTGTTTCTGACTGACTTTTTAAGAATATGAATTTCTGACAGTTGTTTTCTGACAAGCATATAAAGAACCTTACTTTGAAGACTTCAATCTCTGTTAAATTGTGGTAAAGTTGGCCAATGAATTTAGAAGTTGCTAAGAATTTGCTAAGAAGGTGATGTGGCAGACCTGCAAATAAGGAAACTGCAGAAGCCTCCACTCCTTAAACCTGGGATGGAGAAAAATTGTCAAACCCATAGTTAATATTAAACCCAGTATTGACTTAATATAAAATTTAATGCTTGATTTACAGATTCTTTATATATCAAAGCTAAATGAATGAATCTATAAATACTCTTGAAAAGGAACTGAAAGATCAATTGATGGTTTGGTGGTGCTGCTAAGTTATTAGAAAACCCGATTTTTGAGGGTTTTATAAGGACCTCATGATAATGAGTTAAATTGAATTCAGTGTAAATTAATATAAAAAATGTGAAAAAGCTCTTAATGTCTAGATACAATACTAGACCATGAACTAAATATTTCCACTTAGGAAAAAGAACTAGAATATTTCAATGGAAAATACAGTGCTCAGCAGGGGCCAGCAAAGTAAATGGAATCACAAAAAGTGAACAGAAAATAAAGCAGAACATGGCGTGGTAGCACTGTAGAAAAAGGATGTCTGCATCTCGGCTACCGTTTGCACTACTGCTGCCCCAGACAGGGATGGTGAGGGTGGTCAGACAGACAGACGGGCTTCAGCGTGAGGAGTCGCTAACGGGATTACAGCATTCAGCCTGCGAGAAAGGGTTCCAAAGGAAATATGAGAAAAGTCTGCAGAATCCGAAGGGACTTGAAAGCGCTAAAGAGAAATTTTTAACTACCATTTCATAAACCAGAAAGAACTTATATAGAATTGAGCTGATTCAGGACAGGTTTGTATAAAATATAGCTGAGAAACACTTTGGCACGCTACACTGTGCATGCTAAAATTTTTATGTGGTTTGTGAAAGTAGTTGAATGAATTCATCGAAGAAAAATTCCTCAGCAGCTAATAAGGCAAAACCTGCCACTTCTAGGTTAGGATTCCTGAACTTTAACTGCTAGAGGCTATATTGGGAAAGTATCACTACTACTTGTGTTCTTACATCTCTCTCTGATATCTGCTATTGTTTACTGTCACAGACAGAGTCTATGGATAGACTAACAATTTTTCTGTTCCAGCTTGATGATTTTTATGTTCTCTTCTTTCATCTTATTAAAAAAAATCTGATTTAACAGTCCATGAGCTTAGTCCTTTTTAGTCTGTTGACATCTCTAGAGACAGTTTTTTTAGTCCAAAAATTAGCAGCAAAAGCATAAAATTTAAACAAGTTTGTGCCCAAGACCACAACAACAGTTTTAACAATCACTTTGCTATACACCACAAATATTTATATATTAATAATCACATAGATCTCAACTAAGGTGGCCTCAATTCTAGCTGACAAAAAGGAGTGTATAATTTTGGTCTGAAGCTTTTGAAATACATGGACTCAGTTCTTGGTTTTCTAGGGATCTCAGTGGTATTTAGTCATATTTAAGGCACTGAGGGGTATTTTCCCCAGGTAACATTTGGCCTTTAATGGAGTATAGGAAACTAATCTATGGACGCTTTTGGCTCGATGAAATTATTTGTCAGGCAGAGCTTTAATTTACTTGCTCTTAGAATGTGTCTAACTAGTAGGGTATGTACATTGCATGGTACGCCCCGTAGACCTGCTTCCCAGATCATCCTGATAAGGAAAGCTTCTAGAAAACGTTTTTACTCCTGTCCTGCCTAAGTACTGCATTTTTTGCCATTGGAAGTCAGTTGAAGTGGGGCCAGAGGAGACATGAACAATTTGACCACAATCTGGATGTATGGCAAAATGATACCTGTATGCACACCCAAGTTAGGACCTCTAAGGCCCTCCCGTTCCATATGTGTATATATGTAGCCTGATTTAATATGACTCCTCAAAGGTGCTCAAGTTTTTTTGGGGAGCTATATTAAGTGGCCTTACAGCAGCATCCTAACTCAATCAACTAAGGTTGTCCAAACAGATGTAATATGATAATCCTCCTCCAAGAGTCTGATCTGAAGCCTAAAATAAAGATTAAAAAAAAAAAAAAGGAGACGAAAAGTATTGACATCAGGCCCAACAAGAATTGCTTTTTTCAGTATTACTGTGTTTTCCAGGCTGATAACTTTAAGGAAAAGGAAGATGGGAACAACATTCTTCATGGGTCAGAATAAACCATTACTTACAGGCTGTTTTCTTACAAAACGCTTGTCTAATTAGAGACCACTGAGTCAAATGTAACATTTCATTCACACTCGATGTAGAATCTTCTTATTTCTTTCCTGTGGTGTTTTTCCTGAAACTAAGCAAAGAATAGCTTACAGACCTCAAGGTTATTTCAGACCCATAAAAAATTAAAGAGCGGGAACTTCAGAGCACAGGAGATAATCCTTTGGTAAAGAAACCAGAACACAGTCCCACCCAAAACATCTCTTTATTTCCAGACAGTTGTAATTTGTTGATGTATTTTGCAACAGATATAAAATTCCTTTTCTGTCCTATTGACATTTCTATAAGCTCAATTCTGCATACTGTTGTAAACAAAGTCTCGTTTTTTTTTATATAAGAAGACATACAGTAAATCTCTTCTTCACTTTAAAAGCCCTTCTACTTCATTGTACTTAGAAAACCTACACTGAGCTGTGACTGAAATCTATGGGACCTCTACCATTTACTTAAAGGAAAGCAGGATAAGGTCCTTATTGATTCAGAGTGATTAATATGTATGATGCTTCTGGAGTTAGTGCAGCTTCTTCAGACTTGTTTTTATAGCTAACTGTAGGAATAGAACAACAAAGAGCTGCATTTCTTTGCATACCACTCAACAAACACTACATCCGTCAAGTTTTCCTTTTCCATTGTCAGATCTAAACAGAGCTCTTTTGATATGAGATTACTGATGCTGACATTAGCTGATCATTTATAATAACAACCTCAACATCTTGAATGCACCTTTAAAAAAAAGAAAAGTACATGGCTTCAATTCTGAATAGAGAGTAATCATTCTGTTTTATCTGTATGCCAGAAAGCACAATTCCAACCTGCTTTCACAGAGGGGAATTTGGCGATGTGTGTTACTGCCCTGAGGCCTATTTTCACATACTGTATAGCTCTGACTATGAAGTCTCGTACAAAATATTTAGTTTTGCAGTGCCTTAGGGGACTTACTTTTCATGGAGTCAGTAGGGAATGTTCTGTATTTCTCTATAAAAAAAGGCACAGTTTTTCTGAGTTTATAAATAGCTGTGGATCTCTTTTATTAGACATTACATTTACCATAGAAACATACATTTCTATGGTTTGGTATTTGTTTTAGGTTCAGATACTCATGATGTATCCAGTCATATGCTATCTCTCTGTATCATTCTTTTGTGCGATTTTTAATTATATTCCAGTATTATTAAAGTAATATAGATGCAAGCATATAGTTTGGTTCAGAATTATTAAAGATAACGCTTATTGTAGAAAGTCTAAACCAGCTAGCTTTTGTTTGCTTATTTCATACATTTTGCCCTGAAAATGGAACTAAAAGGTTCATCAATAAGTACACAGAATTTTAATCCTTGAACATACTTTTTAGCTCTTCTGGGATTGAACTGGAGACTTCTCAAATGTGGTCTCCAAAACCACTTCTGGTGCTTCACCCTTACAGGTTATAACAGAGTTCTTGCAAGAAGGGTTTATGGTTCTATTTTGTTACTTCCAAATCTGATTTGATGAAGTTAAAGAAATACATGAGGTTTAAAGATAATTCAGCTAAAATCAGGTAAATACAGCTTTTTTTACCAAAAGTGGAAGTTAGTATGATCAGGGTGCTCAATACTATTACTTGTTATTATGGAAGCCAAGCCTTTGTTGTGTCATTCTTGTCTTTTACCAAAATAACTGATGAAACCAATATGGACAGATTTCTTTGAGTGTGGTTCAGTAAAGTCATGTGGTGTAAGGGAATGCAGAATCACATCTAGTTCTACGATGACCTGCAGACCCATTCTATCCTGCTAGGCTTTCATCTCACGTTGATTCTAATCTAATAGGTTTTGCAGGTAAAGCAATGACTGCATTTGATTTCAGGTTGTGTTGTACTGGGGCCCTGAACCTGGTGACTTTTGCCAAGCAGAAATTCCGGTACCGCTGCATCACCCTGTAGACCCTAGAAGACGCCCGCAAACAAAGAGAGATTTGATTCCTAACAGTTTTCATTAAAATTTACTCTGATAATATTGACTATAGTTATTAGAGAAGCTTCTGGGTAGTGTGAACAGGTGGTGTCCTCAATCTGCTCCAAATATATTCTAACACACCATGGACCATATCACAATACCCTCACCCACACTGAGAGCATATTTTTTTCTGCACATGCTCTTTATCCACTGGAACTTGTGGAGTAACGTGCCATAGCGTTTCATAGCCTGAGTGTAGAATGGTTTGGCCTATATGAGGTGCTGGTATTTGGCTTTTTGGCTAGCTCTGTGAATGATGATATCTTTTCCTGCTGTATTCCTCTAAATTTGACATTATCCCTTTTCCCCCTCCTTCATTCTTAAGAGAAGATGAAAATAAGGAGCCCTACACAGGATTACAAAGGCTGCTTATAAGCTGAGCAAACCTGCACACCTATCATTTAAGGGCTGATATAATATGCTACCCATTGATAGGTATATTCCGCTTACCACCATGGAGTGCTTCTAACATTGCATTCTTTTTTTCTTTTTTTTTTTCTTTTGATTTATTTCCTTGAACTCTCTTCTGTCAGACAATATTTGTGTAATTTTCAATTTCAATTTTGCATTTTCTCATGCGCAAATTCTATATTTTCCTTTGATGAAAAGGAATAACAGTAGAATAACATTTTAGGCTTATTAATATATATGATGCTTTTTTTACCTCTCTTTCTCAGTTTCTTGAAATTTAATTTTGTAGTTACTTTTTGGCAGGCAAAGAAAGGGATGGCATGGTTACTAAATCTTTGGAGTAGAAGCAGAGAGCGGAGTAGAATGTCAATGTGGAAAATTTAAGTGTAGAATCACAAAATCTGAAAGAAAGGAAAAATGATATAGGAAAATATTAAATGTCTGCTGATCCTTGCTAGTGTTACTGGCATAAAACATGAAACATATAAGGGATTTGAGAAACTGAGCTATGAAAGATGGTACTGAAAAAAACTGTTAGGAGAAAATGGCTTGTAATTTTGAGACTGGAGAAAACTTCAGAATGCAGCATTATGAGATGGAGAACATAATAAAAGTACAACTTTCTCCTCTGAGAAAATAAATATTAAGGAACTGACATAGGTAAGATGGAGAAGTATGGTGAGTCTGTCTCATCAACAGAAGGATTATGAGGCTAACAGGTAGACTTCATTTCCCATGACAGGGGATAGAACACAGTGTGAAATACCATATTCTGAATTGAGGAAGGTACCTGAGCTACCAGGACAGGTAAAATTTACACTGTGATCTTAACCTTACTTGCTGTGATTACGAAAACCTTGAAGCATTTTAGTCTGCACAGAGAAGATGGATGTAAAACACAGACCTAAGCCTGAAAATGATGTGCTAGGATTACATACACTGAAAAGGAACCAAGAGATGAACAGAGCAAAATATAATACAATTTACACTGGTTTTAGAAGTAAAGCATAGACTGATCAATCTTCACTTGTGCCAAATAAATAAACTTTAGTGTTACTAGGAATCAGCTACTAAGTGACAGTGTCGTTGCATTCCTGAATCTAAAAGTAAAGACTGACAAAGCGTTGACTTCAGAAAATTTGTCAGGAGGCTGGAAATGATTACTAATACCAGGGTAGATCTAAATGATGTACTGCATTCTCTGCCAGGATATGAGCTGGCATACTGACTTTGGTTAATGACTGTCTGTGGTGGGTTGACCCCAGCCAGAAACTAGGCACCCACCAGCTGCTTGCTCAGTTGGGGAGATCAGCAAGATGAGCAAGAATAAGAAGAGAAAACTTGAGAAAAACTTGTGGGTTGAGCTCAAGACAGTTTGGTAAGTGAAGAAAAGAGAGGCAAAAAAAAAAAGTGATGCAAAGGCTATCACTCACCACCTCCCACAAGCAGACCAATGCCCAGCCTGTCTCTGAGCAATGGCTAGTTTGAAAAAAACAAACTCCCAATTTCTCTGTGGCTGAGCATGATGTTATATGGCTTGGAATATCCCTTTGGTCAATTTGGATCAGCTGTCCTGACTGCGTTCCCTCCCAATCTCCTGCCCACTCCCAGCCTACTCGCTGATAGTGGGCAGAGTGAGAAACACAGAAAGCTTTGACGCAGTTGCTCAGCAATAGCTATAACATTGGTCTGTATCAACACCGTTTAGTCACAGATTCAAAACAGCATCATACAGGCTGCTGCGAAGAAAGTTAACCCCACTGCAGCCAGACCCACTACACTCTCATCACAGGAACTTCACGCTTTGAAAGGTGTAATGGCACTGGTGTTTGTCCGAGCTGTTAAAGGCATGGACACCAATGCAAGCTACTGCTGGTGACAGTCATTACCATACAAAAGATATTCTCAAAATACTTAAATGCTACACGGCAACTCTTCAGAGAATTGGATAGTAAAAGACACAAACATGGCCCTTTGAGTGTTTTAAATATTCTGCTCAAATTTCATTTTGTCCCTTTCATCCTTTCTTCCTTGGAAGGTATGTCTTGCTGACATAAGTAGTCTTACGTGCTGCATGCAGGAAGACAAGGGATTAACATGGGAGATGGAACCAATCTTCCAGAAATACCTACGCTTGACTGCCTGCTCCTTCCTTCTGCTGGAGCTTACTGCTCCAGGAGGAGGGAAGACAGAACAAAGTGCCTGCTCGTGCCTTAGACAGAGGGTGCAGAGTCTGTCATCTATCTTAAAACCATTTTAAGTTAATCTGCAGGAGGCTGTACAGACACACCTGAGGCACAAGCACAGCATCCTTCCAGCAGATGCTATTGCAGGGGGAGTAATTTCAGAGAGAAGGAGCCAGAGACTCCGTGGACTGACACTTTAGGTTCCACGAGTGCTTTTCTGTCTGTGCCTCTATAATACATTAAAGTAATCATTAAGTTAACCTCACTTTCTTGGTGATCAAAATGGTTTGGAAGGCATTACAGGCTGTTTAATACAGGGTGATTTTCGATGCTTATGACATTTACTAATTTGTAAAACAAATGATGCAGCTCTTACAGCTTTGCATCTCTTCATTCATGAGCTGAATGATTAAAGTTTGTGTCGATTCTTCTATGGTAAACAGGCAAATCAAATTTTTACCTATACTGGAACAAACAAGACAACTTTTGTCCTTGCCTGAAGGGACAATGTCATTGCCTTGAGCTTACATCTATCATTACCATCAGTTAATTAGAATGAAGAAAAGCTTTAAATGCCCTCACTCTAATTTATCATTCAGGACTTCTCCAAGCATTAATAGAACTGTCAATCATTTCAGTCTTTCAAAAATGTTTATAAAAGCTATCATAAATATTTTTTTCTGTAGGGTTCAATGGTGAGTCCCTTCTGTGTGTTGACATTTGAGCTTTAACTCAAAAATGCTTTCTTAAGCTCCTTCTAATCTCATTTTATCTGTTGAAACAATGTCATCTTTTTCTTGGAGAAGCAGCGCTCTCCTACTTCAGCTAAAGATATTCCTAAAAAGTTCTGGTAAACAAAGAAATAAACCCATAACATCTAAACCAATTATTTTTAAAGTCTATTAATAAAAAAGCTGTGTTATTTAATGTAACAAAATATTTAATTTTGATATGATTTGTCAAAATAAACAGAATTCAAAGTTGTTCATCCTTAAAGTCTTAAAAACATGACTTTGGGTCAATGGAGTCCACAGAGCAAAGGTGTGAGCTTTCTGCAATCACGAAAGAAAACAGCACAGTTTCGGTGGCATTTTTTCACTGCCTTTGATTTGCTGTGGATAAATATTTTCTTTCTTTTGAGATGGAGAAGAAGGCTGCAGAAAGAATAGTATGTGATGGGAAACTATGGGTGAGTGAAACAGCAACCAGCTGTGGAAATGCTAGCTGCTGGGAAAAGGCAGTTACCATGCAAAATTAATTCCCATTTTACACAGGCCAAAAATCACCTCTGGAAATTATATCCTGTGTGTAAACTCTGTGGGTGTTCACATATACACATAAAATTGAGCAAACAAGACTTGCTTACAAATGCCAAATCATCCTACTGTTACCTTACTGGTTTATAAATAAATGCTTGATTATAATCCTGGAGTGGGTTTCTAAGAGCAGAGAACACTGAAAACTGTTTTGAGCAACCTTTAGCCTCTATTTGTAGTATTCCAAAAATCAAATGTCATACACATCAACATCAAACACAGCACTTCAACAGGAACCCACTTTACCATAAAATACCACCATAACAATCTCTCTGATTTTTTTTATACTTTATTTACACTTTAAAAATGTGGAATTACTGCATTTTGCAATAGCAGTGTAACCACGATAAAGTTCAAGACATAGAGAAAGAACAAGTGGTATGAAATAGCAGTATCCTTTCCTAGACCCACGGTTGTAGCTGGAAGAGAAAAGACAAGGTTTCAGGCGCGTAAGCCCTCCAGATGTAGAAGCAACATAGTTCCAACTAAGCAGAGGCCGGGAATAATTACTCTTAGTTTAACTTAATTATGTTAATAAGACAATCCAAGAAGAAAACTAGGTGTTTGCTACCTATGAGAAATAAGGGCCCGGCAGCAAACGGAAGTAAGAATGTTTGGGTCAGTGTGATACAGAGACGCACATCATTACCTCCTGCAGATGGAAGCAGTGCACATTATAACATGCCATGAAACCAGTGTTTCTACTAAATCCGCTGGTTTTGGTGGCCAGTGGAATAAAGAATCGTAGTTCCCAGCCTCTTCTTCTGAGGTTGAAGTTGTTTTAAGTTTATTGCTCTTCCTTGAAGATCAGGACTGAGAGGTCAGAGATGATGTGGTTGTGTAGTGGAAAGCTACTGATAACCAGGTGTTTCTGTCCTTTATTGCTTGTCTGCCAGTTTATTCTGGTTTGCAGCAGTTGCTTGGTTCCATACAGAAAAGACATTTGATGCATCAGATGAAGCATTTCTAAAGTGACTCTAACTGCTTCTTTAGGGTTAGAGTGAACATCCTAGTGGCACTGGATATGTATTGAACTAAACCAAGACAAAGAATTTTAACTGTCCTTCTGTTTTTTCACTGGTATGAAATTCAAAACAGCATGGATAAATTGTCCTATTTCCAGCATGTGCCACTCTTTCTGGTAAGTAGAAGTACTTTATTCAATGTGTATTTCTGCAAACAATGGTGACAGGTTTTGTATACCTGTTTTCATTCGAGTTATGTGGTATTTTTCTTCTGGTGTAGTGTTATATATTCAGCCCAAGTTTGCTTTGACCATTTTCTCCATTAGTTGGTCTATAACATTAAATTTTAAGGAATATTCTTGGTATTTACTAAGCCATAAAGCCAAAGGGAGACTGGTTTATGGTTGCTGATGTTAGGCTTAAAGCATTTCTATAAATGGGGTTATTCTTCATCGGGAATGCCACAACCAGCACTTTTTTTCAAAAGATCAATTAGAATAAAAAATGTTATAATTCTACTATTTATAAATACTAAAAAATAAAGGAATTGCTGCACATGAACTTTCTGATTGCTGTGCTAAGCCAAATAACTGCCATTTTCTCTTTCAGAACTATACTTCATGCTGACTATTGAATAGTCATATCAATACTTGAGAAGAAATAACATAGGTGTGTGAAAAATTATTTAAATGCAGTAAAACAGGAGTTTTGCACTGAAGTAAAAGAGAGAAAGCATGAAAGAGACATAATATTTCCTAAAAATTCATACTATCCTATTATGTCGACTTAATAGTTAAATCAATATAGCAATTGAACGTCTTTATAAAAGAATGAAAGAGGACAACTAAAAAAAAAGTGTTGCAAAGGAGAACCTTAGGACATTTGTTAGAATAGAATAGAATAGAATAGAATAGAATAGAATAGAATAGAATAGAATAGAATAGAATAGAATAGTTTAGTTCTAGTTGGAAGGCACCTACAGTGATCATCTCGTCCAACTGCCTAACCTTTTCAGGACTGACCAAAAGCTAATGCATGTTATTAAGGGCATTGTCCAAATGACTCAAACACTGAAAGGCTTGGGGCATCCACCACTTCTCTAGGAAGCCTGTTGCAGTGTTTGACCACCCTCTCATTAAAGGAATGCTTCCTAATGTCCAGTCTAAACCTCCTCTGATGCAGCTTTGAACCATTTCCATGTGTCCTATGCCTGCATAGCAGTGAGAGGAGCTCAGCACCTCCCTCTCCCCTTCCTTCCTCAGGAAGCTGTAGAGAGCAATGAGGTCGCCCCTCAGCCTCCTTTTCTCCAAACTAGACAAGCCCAAAGACCTCAGCTGTACCTCATAGGGCATTAATTTCAGCCCTTTCACCAGCTTTGTTGCCCTCCTCTGGACACATTTGAGGACCTTCACATCCTTTTTAAATTGGGGTGCCCAGAACTGCATACTACTCCAGGTGAGGCTGTACCAGTGCTGAATACAGTGGGATAATCACCTCTTTTGACCGGCTTTTTATACCATGTTCGATGCACCCCAGGATGTGGTTTGCTCTCTTGGCTGCCAGGGCACACTACTGACTCATAGTGAACCTGCTGTTGACCAGCACCCCCAGATGCCTTTCTGCAGGGCTGCCCTCTCCCAGTTTACACTTGTGTCCAGCGTTACTCTGTCCTAGGCACAGAATCCAGCACTTGGTCTTGTTAAATTTCATCCCATTAATGATAGAATCATAGAATGGTTTAGATTGGAAGGGACCTTAGAGATCATCTAGTTCCAACCCCCCTGCCATGGCCAGGGACACCTGCTACTAGACCAGGCTGCTCAAAGCCCAATCCAGCCTGGTCTTGAACACCTCCAGGGATGGGGCATCCAAAACTTCCCTGGGCAGCCTGTTCCAGTGTCCCACTACCATTATAGTGAAAATTTTCTTCCTAATATCTAATCTAAATCTACCGTCTTCCAGTTTGAAGCCACTCCCACTTTTTCTTATCACTACATGCCCTTGTAAAAAGTCCCTCTCCAGCCTTCTTGTAGGCCCCCTTCAGATACTGGAAAGCTGCTATAAGGTCTTCCTGGAGTCTTCTCTTCTCCAAGCTGAACAACCCTGACTCTCTCAGCCTGTCCTGATAGGAGAGGTGCTCCAGTAATCTGATCATGTTTGAGGCTCTCCTCTGGACTCGCTCCAACAGGTCCATTTCCTTCTTCTGTTGGGTGCTCCAGAGCTGGACGCAGTACTCCAGGTGGGGTCTCAGGACAGTGGGAGTAGAGGGGCAGAATCACCTCCCTCGACCTGCTGGCCATACTTCTTTTGATGCAGCCCAGGATATGGTTGGCCTTCTGGTCTGCAAGCGCACATTTATGGCTCATGTTGAGCTTGTCATCCACCAACACCCCCAAGTCCTTCTCCTCAGGGATGCTCTCTGCCCAGCCTCTATTAGTGCATGGGATTGCCTCAACCCATGTGCAGGACCTTGCACTTGGCCTTGTTGAACTTCATGAGGTTTGCACGGGCCCACTTCTCAAGCTTGTCCAGATCCCTCTGGATGGCATCCATCCCCTCCAGTGTGTCAACTGCTCCATACAGTTCACTGTCATCAGAAACTTGCTGAGGTTGCACTCAATCCCAACATCCATGTCACCAACAAAGTTGTTAAACAGCACAGGTCCCAGTACTGACCCCTGAGGAACATTACTTGTCACTGCTCACTACTTGGACATGGAGCCATAGACTGCAACACTTTGAGTGCGACTGTCCAGCCAGTTCCTTATCCACTGAGTGGTCCATCAGTCAAATCCTTGTCTCTCCAATTTAGAGTCAAGGATGTTATGCAGAACAGTGTCAAATGCTTTGCACAAGTCCAGGTAAATGACATCGGTTGCTCTTCCCATATCCACCAATACTGTAACTCTGTCATAGAAGGCCACCAAATTTGTCAGGCATGATTTGCCCTTAGTGAAGCCATGCTGCCTGCAACCAACCACCTCCTTATTTTCGATGTGCCTTAGCAGAGTTTCCAGGAGGATCTGCTCCATGATCTTACCAGGCACAAAGGTGAGACTGACTGGCCTGTAGTTCCCCAGGTCTTCTTTTTTATGCTTTTTAAAATCATAGCCCAATGCTCCAATCTACCTAGATCCCTCTGCTAGGCCTCCTGTCCCTCAAGAGAGTCAACAGCACCTTTCAGTTTGGTATCATCTGCAAACTTGCTAGTGGTGCATTCAACTCCTGCATATTCTCCTGTTGATAAATATATTAAACAGAACTGGCCCGAGAATTGAACCCTGAGGAACACCGCTGGTCACTGGTCACCATCCACATGTAGGCCCATTCACTACAACCCTTTAGCCCTGCTATTCAGCCAGTTCTTTGCCCAGCTCACAGTGTACCTGCTCAACTCACAGCCGGACAGCAGAAGGACACCGTGAGGAACAGTACCAAAAGCCTAACTAAAATCCAGAAAGACTATGTGCACTGCCTCCCCTTCATCCATTAGTGCCTTCATCCACTAGTTAGGTGACCTTATTGTAGAAAGATATCAAATTAGTTAGACAAGACTTTCCCTTTGTGAAATCATATTGACTGTGCCTGACAACTGCATTGTCCCTTGAATGCCTTTCAGTACCACCCAGTATGATCTTTTCCATAATTTTTCTAGGAACTGAGGTTAGACTAACAGGTCTGTAGTTTCCTGGGTCTTCCCTCTTGCCCTTCTTTGGAATAATATTGGCTAGCTTCCAGTCATCAGGGACCTCCCCAGACTCCCAAGACCTTTGGTAAATGATTGAGATGGGTCTTCCTCTAACATCTGCTGGCTCCTTCAGTACACTGGGATGAATCAGGCCCCACGGACTTGAGAACACTCAGCTGATACAGCCGGTCCCTTATGTGTCCACAAATGGAAAGTCACTGTTCCTGCTGTTGTGGTCCTCTGACTCAGAGGACCAGGCAGCCCAAGGTCTATCACTAATATTAAAGACTGAGACAAAAAAAGCATTGAATTCCTCTGCTTTTTCTTAATCTCTGTTTGTCAGGTGACCATCTTCATTGAGTATTGGTCCAATTTATTCCTTAGACCTTCTCTTACAATTAACATATTTTAAAAAAGAAAAAAAAAATAATCCCAGACAATTAATCTTTCTGTCTCAGACTTAGATCCTCTGCTTCCATCTCTGGCAAAACTTCTCTAGAAAAGCTATTAGACTTGGAATTAAGTACAGGCTCAACTGCCTTGCTCTGGATGCATTTTATCAGTTTTTTCTCAAGTGATTGCACAGAAGTATTTTCATGAGCCAAGTTCTCAAGATGTTTGATGTAGTCAGTGCTCTCCTTGTGAGAAGGATGAAGTAAGTATCTGGAGGCACATCCTGATGCCTTGTGCTAAATCGCATCTTACTCCTCAATTGTTCCATTATACTGTGTGCATTCATAAAGTGAAGATCAATTTAAGATAAGTAAAGTGGCATAGATCGGTCCTTACTACTCATATTCCTTTATGGCCCTAAAGAAATCAAATTCCTTTTCAGTAGCTCTCTGAAGTGTCAAACACTTCTGTTAGAGCTGGGTGTTTATATAATATGTGGATTTCCTTAAATGATCCAAAATAAATTTTATAAACTATTAATTCACTATAAAGATAATTTGTAAACTTTCATGACCTTTCTTGTTGAAAGTGGCATGCAGGTAAAGGTCAGCTTCCAAACATTGCCAATAAAAATCCCTTCAGAAGATTAAACTGAGTAATCTACAACAAAATAACTGCATTTTTTTATTATATCTTAAATGTCATGATCACAGACAAGAAATCTGCCTTAGCAGTTACATTGTGTAAATCAACCAATGCCTGCACTGTCTCTTATATTTTCATTATCAAATACAATTTTCACTCAAAGAATAAACGTCGACTAGTAAATTTTTGAATGTCATAAACATATTCATGAGTTCTACTCTAAATATTTTAGTACACCATAAAGGGAGTAGATACACCTCTTATCCATAAAATACAGATTTATGTCACAGCAAAACCCCCACTTTTATAACCCTACTAATAGTATTTTAAATCCAAGCTGGGCTATGATACATAATAAATTGTTAGCTGTGCCATTAGATCGTGCCAGCTGCAACACAGTGTTAAGGCCCAATAAGAGATGACTGTAATTAGTGTAATTTAAACACATTAGCTAAAACCAGCAATAAATATTTTAGAAGTTACGCACTTGACATTTTTCACTTAAATAGCACAAATATGCCATTTAGACATGTGTGTATTGCCTATTGTACATGATTTCAGATTTTAGATGTGTGTTTGTACTGCCTATTGTACATGATTTTAGATTTGGGATCTCTTCACTTTCCTAGTAGTGCACATAAGACAGTCATCGACCATTATTTTATAAAGTTAGCTCTGAACTTCAGTGATTAAATTAAATTCCCTGTGGAGACCCACCGTATGCATACCTTAAGCCTGACTTAAGGGCAGTCTGCAAATGCAGATAAGCAAATGACTGTATACATCATTTCTGAAGAGGATTCATAGGATAGTCTTTAACAATTATGTGAGATGATTAGCAGGCTCCCAAGCATTCTGGACAGAATGTACCACATGGATATAGTCACTGGTATCCTGCCAAAACTGCATGCACCGAAGGAAGTCCCATTAGCAGAGAGAAATGAAATAAAAACTCAACTTGTCCAGATGATTAAAAAAGATCATATTGAATAAATTCAGAGACCAGCTGACTGGTCTAACTGTATGGCTACTGTTGTAAAACTAAATTGTCTTGAAGATTAAAATAAAATCATCAAACATGGTCTCAGTTAAAAGGTCACATCATGCTTCAGAATGCAGATTATCTTCAGCATTTTACATGAATCAAGAGTTCCAGCAATCTCAATTCTGTGGAAAGAACTCAAATTACCTCATCTGCGGGACACTAGTAAGACTCTGGTTTTATTTTATTTTATAATTTAATTTAACTTCATTTAATCTCATCTCACATTTTATATATTTTATTTCTATGTTGGTTCTCTGGAGGGGATTGGAATTCTAATTAATATGTACTGACAATAATCAGGAAACCATGGATTGTTGTTACCTTTATATCATCTGGAGACAGTCCCCTAAGACGTGGGTACAAACAATTTAGTTGGTCATTGACAGAGCTCTGCTAAGTCCAAGGACCAGTGCTTGGTCCTTGGTAAGATGAAACACAAATGTAAAGTTTCTGACCTTGTGCACCAGGCAATTGGAGGATGCACTGAAATCTTCTGTCAGGGCTGTATGTCTAACAAACGAGTCATCAATGGTCAAAGAGTTGCTTCTCTGTGCTTGCATAAAGAGGGCACTTCTGGTTGGCTGTGGAGAGCTTCTGTAGGGATGACATGAAGTAACCCTGAAAGACATTGAAAGACACATTAAATACCTCTAAGTCAGAGAAGGATCGGATATCAAATCTAGACATATCTGTTCTAACTTCTCATAAACCTCAGAAACTCTCACAGGTATAAAACGGTGAAAAGATCTTCTTTTTATTTATTCTATTCTATTTGTTTTATTATTTCTAGATTTATGATGGGATGGACCACAGCTACAAGATTTGATATCAGGAGCTCTCATTATTTAAGGAAAGAAAAATGTTTACCCTCAGTAACCTGGTTTCATATTTGTAGAGAATAAGATTTTGGAAGGTATCCATCCAAATACTACTGCTGTCTCTTCAATAAGTAGAGACAAAATTTTATGAATTAATTGTGGTTTGTATGCGAAGGAGAGAAAATGTGGTTTTAGCAGTGTTTAGAGTAGGTCTGTGCATATTAGACTCATGAAAGAAATCAGCTTATCTTCTATATTCTAAATGAAAACCAGCGAAAGACATAGTGACAGCAATTCCTCACAGCATTGAAAATCAGACTGAAATTAATAAAATCTTCCATTTTAATTGAGAAAAATCCCTACTTGATACTTAATAACTCATGCTGCAAAAATATCCACATATTTTATTTTGGCTATTATATCTACACAAATCAACAAATTCACAGGAACAGGATAACTCTGTAATCTTTGTAATTGTTCATGCAGTTAAATGTTCTGTTACTGAGAAGGAAACTTATTTCAGAAATATGCAGAAATATGTGGAGATACTTAATTTTTCATTACTTTTTTATGATATATCCAATATTTTCAAGCCTTTTTCTTCTGTAAAGAATAAATTATCCATCAGAAATTTGTCACATAAACTCTTTCACTTGTGATATTAAACTTGTTTTTAATGAGGCCATTAATATCTCTTTGATAAAAGGATTACCCAATAATTTTGCTGCTACCATGTAAATTATTACAGGTGCCACTGTACAACTTCAGTATTAAAAATTCATATTGTCAAGTGGGTTTAAAAGTACTTATTCTCTAGTATTGTGATAATTCATATAAAATTAACTAAAATAATTCAAACGTGAAATTGCTGTCATTATATACTTAGGACAAAGGGAGTTACAGTGTTGAATCTTTAGATACAGAGTTTATATTTCTGCATTTGAGCTGGTGGAAGAACACTTGGAAATATTAGTAGTTCCAGCCATGACTAGAAATTTGTTTTTATATCCTTGCCAATTTGGACATGAGGAACAGAGGGAGAAGTAAGTAAATATTCAAGCCTGAACCTTTATGAATGGTTCTGTGTTAAGCTGGATCTGCATCTACAAGGGGACTATTTTCCATTTTGGAAGCTGTTTAAACATTACCTCACTGAAAAACACTTTATTGGTGGATGAAAGACAGCCACATGCTATGATCTTTAAACCAAGAACTGGATGATAATACTGGTGAAGTTGGATGACCTGTTTTTTTCAGGTTATGGTACAGCAGAAAGTCAATGTTTCATTTAAAGTCAAGATGACACATCTTAAGGACATATATGTTACCTTATAGTTGGATGCTCCTGGTTTAATCTGTTGTTTTTCTTGATTAAACAACTTGAGAGAAAATGAGTGATCTGCACCAGTGGAGCAGAGCCAGGTACCAGCAGGGAACGGTCTGTTAGAGCTGTATGACAGAGGGAAAATGGGTTGTTATCATCTGTGTCAGAGAGGTCAGCGGGGATTGAAGTCACCATCACCAGTGCTCTTCTAGAACAGGACCATCTACACCCAGAGGTTTTACACAGATTTATCTCTAAAAATCAGAGATCATACAGCCTCCATGCATCAAAAAGGATCTGACACACACAGTTAATAAAGTACAGGGGAATATTTTTCAAAGAAGACCACTAACCTGTCAGTCTTGATCCTCAGGGAGTCTGGAAAAGAACTTCACAAGAAGAACATGGGGATTAAAAGCCATAACTCCAATGAGTACTAAAATGTATGAACTCAAGACACACATCAGTTTGACAGTATACTCTTTTTCTACTTCCAACTCAGAGTTAGTTTGATGCTTCTCATCAGTACAGGCAAAATATAAATTTATCATCCCAACAAAAGGAGTCAGGTCCAGAGTAGAGTGGCTCTGCTCTGGTTGTGGGAAGGGAAGTGAATAGAAGGACCAACCTGGGTCAGAGAGTTAATGTGCAATCAAAGAAAGTCATGTGCAGCCTAGGATGTATCAGTAAGTGTAGCCAAGATGTTAAGAGAAGTGATTGTTTCCCTCTATCTGACACTTGTGAGACTGCATTTGGAGTATTGGTTTTGGTTTTGGATTCCACAGTGCAAGAAAAGCATACTGCAGTGAGTCCTGTGAAGGGCCATCAATATTCGGGGGTGAAGCACAGATGTGCAAAGAGAAGTTGGAAGAAATGGATTTGTCCAGATGGAAGAAAAGAACACTAAAAGTTAATCTTTCTGAGTCTTCCGGTACCTAATTGGGCTTTTCTCAGAGTGAAAAGGTGAGAGACAATGGACACAAGTTGGAGCATAGAAAATTCTGACTAGAAATAAAGAAGAATTTTTTCACCATGAGAGTGGTCATACGCTGGAAGAGGGTGTCCAGTGGTTGCGGATCTCCATACTTGGAGATAATCAAAACAAGACGGGACGAGGCTCTGAGAAACCTTATTGAGACTGGCCCTAAGCCGGAGGTCAGACTAAATGACCTCCAGAGGTCCTTTCCAACATAAATTATTCTCTTTCTATGATCCCTAGGAACTCAGGATGGTGTTCCTTTGACAGGAAAGGGAAGCACTAAGGTCTCCTTTCACAATAGCAATAGTAACCATTTTTTCATCATTTTACCAAGCTCTGGTACAGGCAAAATAGAGCAGCTGGGCTTTAAATATGTATCTTTTCTGTATTCACAATCTGCTGTTCCAGCCCATGCAATTCTTATTAAACCTCTAAACCAAAACCAATGATCTGTTTTCACCGAGCTTCAAGTTTGCTGCTACGTCAACTGCCATGAAAAGACAGTATTTCTGAAAGATTTTGTTCATTTTGAACTAAATAAGCCACTCAAAAACTTGCACCTCTTTCTTTTTAGACCTTTATGATTTTAATAATTTTTCTGCTATTTAAAATAACAATTGAATCAGCAAATTACTATATGCTGTGTTTTGCAAAAACATACAGTACATGTAAGTACATATATAGAATCATAAAATCATAGAATGGTTTAGGTTGGAAGGGACCTTGAAGATCATCTAGTTCCAACCCTCCTGCCATAGGCAGGGACACCTTCCACTAGACCAAGTTGCTCAAAGCCCCATCCAGCCTGGCCTTGAACACGTCCAGGGATGGGGCATCCACAGCTTCTCTGGGCAACCTGTTCCAGTGTCTCACTACCCTGACAGTAAAGACTTTTTTACACTCTTTCAGTTTAAAACCATTGTCCCTTGTCCTATCACTACACTCCCTGATAAAGAGTCTCTCCCCATCTTTCCTGTAGGCCCCCTTTAAGTACTGGAAGGCTGCTATCAGGTCTCCCCGGAGCCTTCTCTTCTGAACAATCCCAACTCTCTCACCCTGTCTTCAGAGGAGAGCTGCTCCAGCCCTCTCATCATCTTTGTGGCCATCCTCTGGACTCGCTCCAACAGGTCCATGTCCTTCTTCTGTTGGGTGCTCCAGAGCTGGACGCAGTACTCCAGGTGGGGTCTCAGGACAGTGGAATAGAGGGGCAGAATCACCTCCCTCGACCTGCTGGCCATACTTCTTTTGATGCAGCCCAGGATACAGTTGGCTTTCTGGGCTGCATATATATATATACACACTTATTTGTTTATATATATTTGTAAATATACCTATTTATAAAATATTTTCAAAGCTTATGATGGAAAGTGCTAAGTAGATTTAAAGTATTTCAGCTATTGTTGAGTAAATATTTGTGAATTTGAGAGTGTCCAAGCAAAAGGTCACCTACTTAAAGACCAGCGTGCAACTTACAAATGTTTTTATTATTGGTTTGTAGCATTTTATTTATACATTATTTTTACATTTATTTTTACATATTATGCACAGCATAATAAGCATTAGGTTATACTAATGACCAGTCCACCCAAGATATTGTTATTTATATATTCAAATCTAAAATGAAATGAAACAGAAGTTTTGAGCTCAACATAATAAGATATTCCACAGAGAGTGGATGAAAGAAAGAGACAAAGTATTGGTGGAGACATAGCAGTAGAAACAATAAGTTACCTTCTAAAATGACAAGCAAATAACACTTAGATGAAGTAGTCCCTGGTTATTCGCAGGTTTCACAGCAAGGGCTTGTTTCACAGGTTTTTTTTATACCAGATCAGGATTTCACCAAAATGTGTCTGGTGGTGATGTTACTAGTCACGTTCGGATATTTTTGTATTAGTTTTTGAACATTTAGGCTGCTGAGTTTTGTATGAAGTGCAGCCTACGTAGTGAACAGTCTGGGAGAGCTGCCAACAATAAATTGCAATAATCCAACCTTGTTGTTATAAAGGCATGAATCAAAAGCTCAGCATCTTGCTGACACAGCAATCGTCTTAACCTTGTTATACTCCTGAGATGGTAATATGAAGTCTTATCAATATTGTTGATATGGCTCTCTAAGGAAAGCTGAGGGTCAAAAATGACTGGAATTTATCATGAAGAGCATTTCTTTGCAGGATGTCCAGCAGCAGCATTGTGATTTCATATTAAATTGTCACTGAAATGAGAGAGGTATAGCTGCTTGCCTGTGGAAGCACAGCAGGATGAAGGCAGCAGCCAAAAATTATATAAAACCCAGTGAAATGAAATAAAAGCTGGTATTTACATTTTCACTCATGATTATCTGATTTTCAGGTTGCCCTGTAGGTCTTTACAGACCAAATAGAGTTCCCTAGTCTGCTCCACATTCTCTGAAATTAAAAGTTTCCAGGAAGCCCATGTCTGGGTTTTTACAGTTAACTCACAATAACAATTCACAGAATCACAGAATTACAGAATTTTCAGAGTTGGAAGGGACCTCTAGAGATCATCTAGTCCAACTCCCCTGCCAAAGCAGGATTGCCTAGAGCACATTACTCAGGACTGCATCCAGGCGCGTCTTGAAAATCTCCAGAGAAGGGGACTCCACAACCTCCCTGGGCAGCCTGTGCCAGTGCTCTGTCACCCTCACCTTAAAGAAGTTTTTCTGTGTATTTGAACGGAACTTCCTGTGTTCTAACTTGTGCCCGTTACCCCTCGTCCTGTCACTTGGAACCATTGAAAAGAGTCTGGCTCCATCTTCCTTCAACCCACCCTTTAGATACTTGTACGCCATAATAAGGTCTCCCCTCAGCCTCCTCTTCTCCAGGCTCAAGAGTCCCAGCTCTCTCAGCCTTTCCTCATAAGGGAGATGCTCCAAGCCCTTAATCATCTTAGTTGCTCTTCGCTGGACTCGCTCCAGCAGTTCCCTGTCCCTCTTGAACTGGGGAGCCCAAAACTGGACACAGTATTCCAGTTGTGGCCTCACCAGTGCAGAGCAGATGGGGAGAATGACCTCCCTCGACCTACTGGCCACACTCTTCCCTATGCAGCCCAGGATTCCATTGGCCTTTTTGGCAACAAGGGCACATTGCTGGGCCATGGATAATTTACTGTCTACAGTTGGGGGAAGAGTTTGTATTTGTTTCTTAAGGAATAGTCTGTGACAAAATCAAATCAGATGAACCTAGATAATTTTGAATAAAAGACTCATATTCAGTTGAATATTAAATGCTCCTTAATTTACATTTTGGTTTTGTTAGTATAGTAGTCTTTTTGCATTTACATATTGTAAGGCATAGCTACTGTGGAGCAGTAAACAGAATTTTTCCAATATTATTAAAAGACTGACTTGACTTTGTATTAACTCACCACCTTATGCCTGGTGTGGGCTTATCTTAGGAGGAAGTGATTTTATGTTGTTTTCTCTGTGATAACAATTGTCTAGAGGTGAGTTGACTGTTGACTACTTTCTTCTGGTTTAGCTCGCTGTGTATGGTAAAGATCTAAAAATCCTATACAGGCACTTGGAAACAAACATTAGGCCTTTAGGGCTGGTGGAGGCTATTGGATAACTTTAATAATGTACTGGTATGATGTGAAAACTTTAACAGGGAAGCAGTGAATAAAGAGTAAGATGATTGTGTTACAAAAACCTGAAAGTAACCTCAAGTCTACCTAAGGTTTGGAGTAGTGGAACTAAAAATAACTTTTTCATGCCAATTAGTGTCATATGTTTCTTGATGAAGAACTAAGCATGCTGATGACTTTTAATACCTACCCTTCCCCTCCTGCCATACAAATTCTTCCCGAGGAAGACTGAAGGTGTGAGACTTAAGATGCAGAGGGGTATTGGAAGGATGAGCATAGCACTAGAGAAAATAATAGGAAGTTTATGTATATCAATTTTAACTGTATTACCAATGAGGCTTTTCTGTAATTTGATAAGTTGAACTATGAGTGTTAGGATTGTTATGATAGTTAGGACTAATAACTGATTGTTTTATTTTGATTAGACTAATAAGACTTCCATTAGCCTAATTATAAATACTTAGATCATCATATAAGGTGTTCTCATACTAGGATTTTGCAAATAACATATTCCAATATTGTTGTGCTGATTCAACAAAAATATTCTGAAAGTACTTTGTTTGATGTTTCTGGACTTCCTGATTTCTGATAAAGTTTGGATTTATCTAGATGTCTCTTGCTGTATACATTCAAGTAATTGATTCTATAGACAGAAGAATATAAAAACATCTGGAGAGGCAAATATCTTTAGAGACAGGAGAACCTGTTTCCAACTTTCCCAGTCAAGAAAATGGAAGATGGAAGATTGGTTTTAGGCAAACCTTTTCAAGTCCCAGTCCTGTTTAACATCTTTATCAATGATCTGGATGAGGGGATCGAGTGCACCCTTAGTAAGTTTGCAGATGACACCGAGCTGGGTGGAAGCGTTGATCTGTCTGAGGGTAGGAAGGCTCTGCAGAGGGATTTAGACAGACTAGATTGATGGGCCAAGGCAAACTGTACGAGTTTCAATAAGGCCAAATGCCGGGTCTTGCACTTTGGCCACAACAACCTCTGCTAATGCTACAGGCTTGGGGAGGAGTGGCTGGAAAGCTGCTCAGCAGAGGGGGACCTGGGGGTGTTGATTAATAGCCGGGTGAACATGAGCCAGCATGTGCTCAGGTGGCCAAGAAGGCCAAGAGCATCCTGGCCTGTACCAGGAATAGTGTAGCCAGTAGGACCAGGGAGGTAACTTTACCCCTGTACTTGGCACTGGTGAGACCTCATCTTGAGTACTGTGTTCAGTTTTGGGCCTCTCACCACAAGAAGAACATTGAGGTGCTGGAGTGTGTCCAAAGAAGGGCAACAAAACTGGTGAAGGGTTTGAAGCACATGTCTTATGAGGAGCGGCTGAGGCAACTGGGGTTGTTTAGCCTAGAGAAAAGGAGGCTCAGGGGAGACCTTATCGCTCTCTACAACTATCCAAAAGGAGGTTGCAGAGAGGTGGCAGTCGACCTGTTCTGTCAAGTAACAGGTGGTAGAACAAGAGGAAATGGCTTCAAGTTGCACCAGGGGAAGTTTAGATTGGATATTAGGAAGAATTTACTGAAAGGGTCATCAGGCATTGGAACGCGTTACCCAGGGCAGTGGTGGAGTCCCCATCCCTGGAGGTATTTAAAAGACGTGTAGACATGGTGCTTAGGGACATGATTTAGCAGTGGACTTGGCAGTGCTAGGTTAACAGTTAGACTCAATGATCTTAAAGGCCTTTTCCAGCCTAAATGATTCTATGATTCTAAATTTCTGTGACAGACAGTGGGTTGAAGATACCATTATGATACGAGATGTATAAACACACACTTTTTGAGGAAGGTAAATTTCATTGTAGCTACTTTGAAAGCAAAATCTCCTTGACAATAGTTTTCTCCAACTGCTGGGGGGCAAAGCACTGATGAAGAAACCTTGCTGTACTATTGGAAGTTTATTTTTAAAACAATAAAATGGCACTGTTGGAACAGACCAAATGGGCCTGTGCTAAAACAGATCCAACTGCCAACGATTCATAAAGTGGGATAGTAGATGGCCATGTTATTTTTTTGAAATAAGCTTACAGCTATGCATTTGCTGTTTGTCTTTTTACATCCCCATAGTGTTGTGTAAGAACTTGAAGGCTAATGAGGCTACCATCTTTGCTCAGGTCCCTCTTTATCCGTGTGGCAGCAGGAGCACATGGGAGCCAGCCATTTCATATTTTGCTTATATTTTTTCAGTCACTTCATTAAATCTTCCAAACTTTTTGATTCTCTGAGAGATGGCTGCCTTTAATCATAACAAACAGCCTGGAGAGAATATTTATGTTTACAGGATCACAATGCCCTCCGGTGACCCCAATTCTCTTGGGTTTCAAGACATAATCGAGCCAAAGCCTTGAAGCTTCCAACAATGGCCATTCAATGATAGATTAGTTTCTGTTGGAGGTGAGACACTGGGTGACATCTCTGTTAGAAGGTGACTGGATATTTCTATTTAGGGAATCTGCTTTTTATTTTCTATAAAAACACTAGCATTGCAGGAAGTCTGGTAGAAATTCCTTTCTTTAGGAACAGTCTAGTGTGATCTCACCAGACTTGAAGAGATATGCTTCACCCAGACAGATTCATCCTGGTCCTGCAGCAGACAAGCAATGTGGAAACTAATGAATTAAAAATGATGCTGGCAAGAGACCAGACCCGGGCACTGACCTTGGCACAGACATAGATAGCTCTTTTAACTTATGCTGTAAAGACCTTCAGCCATGATCAGATACCAGATATGTTGATTGTAAACAGAAACCATTAGAGAATGACACAACTTCTTTCAAGAAAAATGTTCAAAAGTCATTTAGGATAACATCAGAGCACATTATTTTAATGAAAAGGCCATGTAGTAGCATCACGTTTTCCACATCAAATAGCCACGCTCATGTTCCTCTGAGATGTGGTCTAAGGTTTTCAATATGATGTTGAAAGCACTGTCAGTTTTCTTCATATACAGAGGAAGAAATTGTGCTCCTCCATGATCAGAACTGTACAAAAAGGCATTTGTTAAAATCTTTCCAACCACTGGCTACAATAATTATTTTTCAAAGGATACTCAGCTTGAACACTACTAACTATCTTCCTAAGATCTTCTTAGGATGGGAAAGATGTAAGAAGAATTTGGCTGGCTCAGAAGAATTTGCTTTGTGACTAGTGCCACACACTTTTGGGCCATGTTATGAGAAAGCCACTGGATTTCTGTAGAGGGAAGGAGGTGACTTTTTGTATTGTGCAAGAAAAAAGCCTTCCTCAAGGTAGCTTTTCTTACTAAAGATGTCCTTCACCTCTGCTCCGCTGAACTAATTTAGTCCACAGACGGCAGAACTACTTGCTAACAAAAGAGTGCTTTTCACTGGCAAAATAGTTCAAGTCAGAAACTGAGTTATAAGAGAAATAAACTTGAGTTCAGGCAGCAAAACAAAGATTTCAAATGCTGTTGGAAACCACACTATAGAAAGGTCTACAAGAAAGACTCCATCTATGTGGAAATAAAGTTCTTTTTGGAGATTTCTTTTTTGAAAAAAGAGCATAGTTTTGCACTGGATACAAAAGAGTTTATAAAGAATTTATTCAATATCACTTTCAAGGGAACTTGAGAAATATTCTTGTTTATCCTTTGATTTGAATTGCAATGACATACTGGTTATAGATATAATTTGAAGACCATTTTTAAAGGAATAGTCTATCTGTAATCTCCTGTTCTTAATTAGGTAGAGTTTATCATGTCCTTTTGTGGTTTTGGTGAATACAAATGGACCTAAGCATGTGTTTAAGAACTTTGTTAAACTGTAAACTCACCCTATTTCTTGGTTACTTGCCGTTAAATAATATGAATAGTTTCTTGAACAAAGCTTAAAGGAACAATGTTCACCTACATAAGCAAGCCACAATGAATGATGAAATGAGCCCTTCAACTATTTTCAGCTTTTTGGAAAAAATTCACAACTGGATACAATTGGTAGGAAAAAAAGAGTTGCAATCCATAGATCAGCTGGACCAAAGAAAGTTGTTTTGTTTTGTTTTTTAAAAAAAAACCCAAACTTTTTTCCCCAGAGACTATTGGATATGCACACAGGGGAAAAAATGGATCATCATTCATCTTTGAAAAAGTAATTTGTTGAGCTGAGCTAATGGTTGAATAAAATTGAGAATTCTGGATTGCAGCTACTTACTTTTAATCCAGCTTACAGATACAGGTTTCAGCTCGGAACAAAGTAATTTTATAATTTTCTTAATAAGCATAAACTCTGGTTCAAAAAAATACGTGCCTATTCTCATCAGTCCTTTCTTGGATCAATAAAACATATGTATTGACTACTATACTTTCACTGGATTTTTTCATGTTGTATCTTCTGACTAATAGCGGTAGAGAAGTAAATAGCAATTTCGCAGCCCGGTATTTCTTTTAATTCTTCCTGGGACCTGGGAGAAGAGGGAGAATAAAATGACAATGCAGAGTAACCTATGTTCTAAATATAGGTTTTTTTCATCACTATTATTAAGACATGTTTGCAACTTATAACTGATTTTGGATGAAAGGGGATAAAAACTATGATCTGTTAGATTCTGTGATGCCAGTAAATAGCCTGCCAATTCCCACTCTGTTAATGTGTTATAGCAGCACAACGTCCCCAGACGCCGGCTGGAAAGTCAAACTACAATTACTTACCAAGCAGAGAAACTACTGAGATACAGTGTAGCATTCTCTTTGATTTTTGCGGTAAATTACTAAAGACCACAATAGAAGGAGAGCCCTGTTAATCAAAAAGCTATCCAAGGGCTACATATAATTCTTGCTGTCTCTCCTTCTGGAAGATGTTTTTCATATTTATTTGACTTTTATAACATTGCTTATAAAACAGTATACTTCTAAAATAGTATTCCAACAATCACTTATCTCTTTCCAGTAAAACCAGGCTTCCCTAAAGATATTAACAACTGCAAAGACTGTAAGCAAGAGGTCTGCTCTGCACACACAAGGATTGTATACTGTCTTGGCTTTTATAGGGAGCAGAAGACCTGGTAGTGTGTATTGAGCTAATTAGGTCCCCAGGGTCTCCCGATACTGACTGAATAATGTCTTAGTATCTAGGGTCTCTTTCTCATCTGGAAACTATGGAACAAGGCAAGCACTGGAAATCATTGCTGGATTTTCTTTAAATTTCCTGATGGGTTTAATAAGTCTGTGCTACTGTGCTAAAATTTTAATTAAGCTGATATATATTTTTCAAATACTTGTACGGTATTTTTCTTTCCGTGAAAATATTCTGCAGTGAATCTCCATTTGAAAAAGATATTCACAGCAGGCCCACAGTATTGCAGTAGGATAAAATGGGATAATGAAAGGAATATGTACTCTTGGAAAGATCTGGTAACACTGTGGGGTTTTGCAGGAAAAAGCAAAACAATGTTACGTGAAACTCAGTGTAATTTACTTTTAGCGCATAATCCACCTGAACAGCTCATTTAAGAGCCTGCAGAGTGCTTAGGCACATTTGCTAAACAGAACTTGATGCTTAAGACTTTTGTTCCTCCTGCCTTTGATCAAGTGTATTGGCCTCAAGAAGTAATTTGTGGGCTTTCTTCTCCAATCTCATTTAATGAAGGGAGGACTGCCATTGTCCTTTTATTTTTAAATTGAAATCTACATCTTTACTTCCCAGATGGTCTTGGGCTTTGGCACTTGGAAGATTTCAGTATCTCAGAAGACTTCTTACGAGACATGCTTTTGGCCCATTGAAAGCCTTGGCAGCATCTTCCCACCTGCCCCTCACCAGGAGACTCCTCTGCTTCTTGTCCTGCCCAGCTGCTCCCCTCCCTCTTACTGCACAGGGCAGGGAGGAGAGGGGGTGCGTGAGACATGCCTTCCCCCTCACTCGTTCATAACCTTCTTTTCAATGTAGAAAGAAGCCCCTTTGCTACTAATTGTTTTGAGCTGACTGCAGGGAGAACCGGGGCTGGCGGCCTGTTTCCCTCAGCCGACGTGTGCTATCCTGCAGAATCTGCAAGTAACCTCTGCTTGGGCAAGGCGGCTTTACCTTCTGCAGACCTGCCTTTCAGATGATGTAAAGGTACATAGCTCCCTTAAAATTAATTAAATTTAAATTGACTTACACAACTGAGAATTTGGCTGCCTGCTGAATTTGCAATGAGTGCTTCACTTTCGTGTGACTCCGATGGATGCCCATGATCTAATAAGTAGCTGCTCTTTGCACAGCAATTTGGAGTGAAGAGCATCTGCTGGAAGGCAGCTCCTGCTGTCAGGCTCCAGAGGTGATTACGGGCGGTGGAGACAGCCCTCCCCGTCGCCCCTGTGTGTCTCTGTGTCCCTCACCGCTCCTGCTGCTGGCTCAGCAGAGCCCCAGAGCCAGAGGACAGCTGGAGACGGGCAGGAGGAGGAGTCGACCCTTCCCAGAGGGGACAGATAACACTGGTAATCAAACGCACTGAGAGGTTCTATGGGTAGATGCACCTTCTCCTTTTCTTCCAGGCAGCAATTAACTAGATATTTACAGTCTTTCCCAGAATCACAGGGTTTCCTCTGTGGATTCAGGAAGCAGAAGATGGGGACAAATAGCTGGAAGATACTTCTTATCCTACATAAAATAGAGCTGTTATCTTTGTTCATTTTTACCAGTTTGCTAGTGTAGTAAATGTGTGCTCAGCGCTGAAGATGGATTAGAATATGGCTAAAAAAAAAAATTGATTTGACGGCGCTCTGACTGGATTTTGGCAGTAGAGCCCTTGGTGTGTCATTGCCAATTTCTCTGTGTCTCTTCACAGTAAGTGACACTTCCTCCAGCTCGTCTCTGGTTAAAATTCA
Source organism: Vanellus vanellus (assembly GCF_965231255.1). Lineage (NCBI taxonomy): Eukaryota > Metazoa > Chordata > Aves > Charadriiformes > Charadriidae > Vanellus > Vanellus vanellus. Next base: position 31,968,259 of record NC_138905.1, on the reverse strand, counting down.
CAGACGCTTCCAAAGAAAGCTTTCCAAAGATCAGCGCTCCACTTTGCATTGCAGACTTTGTGAGATACATCCCCGCGCAGATTGGTGGAACAGCTGATCCCTACACGGCAGAACATTTAAGCCTGCAGTTATAGACATGTTTAAGTGTATTTCCAAACGCTTTGATGAATCTGGCCCATTGTTTGATCCTAAGGGCTGCTGAAGGAAGCAAGTCGTCCAAGCTTGGTCTTTGGCTGGAAACTATTTGGGGAAATTTGGTTTTTCTAAATAGAAGTAGAAAGCTAGCAAAGCACTGGTTTGGTCTGAGTATTCAAACCTCGGAGGGTAGGATTTGACCTGTAACATGCAGGCTTATAATTCTCTGTTGTAAGAACCAAAAAAATCCAGTTAGTGAACTGTTGTTTTGAGGAGGTAAACAAGCTACATGGATTTGGGGAATACAGTGCATGCCTGTAAGTACATTTGCTTGTTTCCCCTTAAGAAAGTAGTATTCTGCCAACAGTAAAGCTGTTAAGAATAAACTTCGATTCTTGCAATTTTCCTTCACTGTGCCTGTACTGAGATATTAGAAAATGCTGGAGACCCTCTGGAAATGGCCACATTGTTTATTTTTACTTATTATTAATAAAGGTAGCTTTTACATCCAAATCTACTGCATGGCAGAGATTATGATGGCTTTTTGTATTCCTTCAAGAATCTCAGACAACAATCCAATCCCACTCCAATCTACCACAATATTGTTAATAAATAATATATAAAAGGTAATTTCTACAATTCTTTGAAATTTCTTTCACATTTCCATTTTCAGAGACTCTAATGACAAGAGAAAGAAAGGGAGTAGGATTCAAAAAAATTTTATTTTTTCCTATTTTTTTATTTGTGAATTTTTTTTTGCTTTTTATGGGAGAGTGAGACACATTCCATTATGATGGTTTCTATACAATTTCTATTTACTTAAAGTTAAGGATATACAGAAATATTCTGCAGTTTTAGGAAGTTGTTGTAGGACCTATTATGCTCGTGGGCATTCTTAAATTATTTATTGTAAATAATTTATTTAAAGTCTTTTTCCCTGTTTGCACCATATTAACTGGCATACAGAAAAAGGAACAATCTCCTATCTCTGCAAATGAATAAAAATAAAGATATTCCAAAAGTTAAAAGTTTCAGATCCTGGGAAAGAAACACTGGCTATTATACAGTGCATGGATTTCTCTGTTGTATTGTCTCTGTCTGGGAGCAAAGATGATAAGTAAACTTAATGTCAGCTCTACTGCACCCTTGGAATCCCTACGTGTTTTGAATATTTTCTGTACTACTTCAGCTAGCAGCTAGCACCTAAATACTATACAATCGAGAATTAAACAATATACTTTCACGTGGAAAAAAACCCCAAGTACTTCTGCAACAAAGAATTGTGAACTTTCCTTTCTGAGCACTCTGAGCAGCTAAAGTAGGAATGATAGTTTATATTCTAGGCTTTGACAGTAGAATATTTCATATTTAATTTCCTGAAACATGTATTCTTGCTCTTGGCTGCTTAGACTGACAACAAAATGAAGTACAAAGGCCTTGGATATAATATACTGCTCCCATAGTCCTGGAGTGGTCTCTGCAGGCTCCAGGTAAGTGCCAAAACCTGCCAGGATATCAGCTATACCACAATTAATTTATTCCATATTGCTCCCTTTAATGATCTTCCAGCAGTACCAAACTGATTTTATTTCTACAGCTACTGTTCTTCCCTATCTGGTCTTCATTCTCCCTCTCAGCTTGAATTAAATAAGAGAGATGAGAGATTTATTTCTGATAGCTCATTGTTATAAAGGAGATAGCTCTGTGGCATTGTATAATATAAAAATCTTCATTACACAGATATGTTTGAGTGCATTCTTCTCGAAAGAAAGCCGTGTAGTTGAATTAACTCTTCGTATACTCAACACATAAAGCACTGCTTTGATTGTGGTACAGCTCAGTAAGTACTGCTGAATTGCAACAGGGAGGGAAAAGTTGCCAGCACTTTCAAAAAGGTTACAGACTATAAACTTGCTTCCTAGTGTCATCCCAACACACTGTAATAAAACTCAGCAATCCCAGTTCGGATTTATATTTGAGTGACCACACAGCTGTACAAAGACATTTCAACATGCAATCACTTGACCGCACATTGAATTCGCTTTGAGAATGCTTCTGTACTGTGTCCTACAGAGCTTTTGACTCAGAGGTGCCGGAAACTCACCGCTAGAGCATTAAAGCTGCTGGATCTTTTCTGATGCCATCTTCAAAGAAAGATAAAGTGCTCTTGGAAAGCTGTAGGGAGTAATTGCTTCTTGGCATACTAGATGGATTGAGACAGCTAAGGAGTTGTATTTCTCTGGAGATAATTTTATGATTTAGTTGTGTGTATACATCCAAACTAATTAATATTCTAATTCTGTACAATCAACCAGGACAGTACACTGTGCATGTTCTGCTCGTTACACTGAAACACTAATAGCTTTGGGCTAACTTGCACCCAGCAGAGCTGAGATATACACAAGGATGGGGGAACCCCAGGAAGCAAGAGCCAGGAACACGCATAACTCAAAGTTGTGCTTTGCCCCAGCTGTATCGATTGCAGTGATCATTGCAAAAGGTGGGACATGGCTTATTCCTCTCCATACTGAGCAAAGGAGATGGAAAGACACACTGCATTCTCACTGCTGAAACAATAATCCCAATCCCCCAGTTTGGTCTACAGGAGGCATCATGCCTGTGCTCTGCCCCGAGTGCTCCTGGTGGGATAGTGTGGTCATATCATGTTTCCTACCCTGAAAGGTACTTCAAAACTCCCATATAACCCTTTAATTGGTTTTAATTGGAGTAAAAACTTCCTCATCACTTGTTTCTTTTTTTTAAATGATTTGCATTATCCCAGGGGCCAGAAGCTCATTCAAGGTGCTATGTAAGTAAAGGATATAAGGTTATAATGATAGTTCTTATTTCAAATAATTTGCAGTTGAAATGCAACAGAAGATTCAGATGATGTGGACAGATGGGTGTGGGATGAAACAAAGAACTGATCTCAGCCAGGCTGTTGTCCGTTTTTATTTCTAAATAGTACAGTAAGAGAAAGTTTAAGGAGAATTTGAGAAAATCAATGGAACATCTTCATGGATATTTTCCACATGTGAAGAGAAACATGTAAAATCCCAGAAGTATCTATTCAAAAATGTAATAAAACTGTCAGACGGGGGGAGACAATTCTGTTATTTCAAACCAGAGCTGATAGGCTGAGTGTACAGCTAAAAGGGCTTTGACAGTGAAAGCTGTCAGCTTGTATTTGACACGAAGAAGGGGTAGCTAATAGCAGGACTCAAAGGGAGACATGACTTTATTAATCATCTTTGGAGCAGCATCGCTCCACGTACTGTTAAGAGAATACGGGCTGTATGACAAGGTGGGTGGCTGCGTAGAAGAGACTGATCTTAGAGATGAAAGAATGTGTAAAGTTTATAGTCTGAAAGCTAGAACTGTCAGTGAAGCCTGAGTCAAAGACTATAGACCTGAATGACAGGCAGAAGGACAGCCTTGTGCAACAGATCTGAAAAATTAAGATAGCAAAACTGAAGGAGGAGAAAATGAACTCATCTGATCTCAGAACTTCTGCCATAGATATTTCCTAAAATAGGAGTAGGAATTGAGGAAGTAATGTCAAAGGCAAGCCACATCTAAAATGAACAAAAGAAATATTGTAACAGGAAAGATAAGGAAAAGAGTCAAGGGGGAGACTTAAGACACAAAGAAAATCAACAACTCCATCAGTGAAAGAGAGGAGAGAGGAGAGGAGAGGAGAGGAGAGGAGAGGAGAGGAGAGGAGAGGAGAGGAGAGGAGAGGAGAGGAGAGGAGAGGAGAGGAGAGGAGAGGAGAGGAGAGGAGAGGAGAGGAGAGGAGAGGAGGCATGGGAAGGGAAGGGAAGGGAAGGGAAGGGAAGGGAAGGCAAGGCAAGGCAAGGCAAGGCAAGGCAAGGCAAGGCAAGGCAAGGGAGGTGGAAAATTTGAGATCAGGAAACATAATGTGGTAAGGTGTGAACAGGGGACTGACATCACAGTAAAAGAATTGAAATAATCAACCGAAGAAAAAAAAAACGGTGCGTGGGGAAAACCAAGGGAACAACCCTTTGTGGTGAATTGGAGAGCTCCAGGCTGAATGATGGGATTAGACTGAGAGAAATGTAGTTACAGGCTGAAATGGTTTATTGACTCAATTCATCAAGGGTAGTACGGAAGGAAGGTTTTGATTCCTACTCCAAGGATGATTTTAAATTGTTTTAAATCCAAAATTGATTTAAGTATAAAAAGCATACGCACTTCAGGCATCTTTATCAGGAACTCAGTTTCTCAGTTTGACCTTAGTCATACTCTCCACTGTTTTTTCTCCTTCTGACCTCTTGCTTTTGAAAATTTGAGTTTTAGCAAAAGGAGTGAAGATGGTACTTATTCAGACCAATTAGTTGAAAGCCCAGAATTCATATCTCCATAGTCTGCTGCACTGGAGGTGTTGGCCTCTGATCCTCCCACAGTTCTTTTTAAAGTTTGTGAGGCAATTCAGTGATCCCGCCTAAGCTTGGATCATATTTGAACTTAAGGCTTTAGTATTCCCAGAATAAGTATTTCTGTACGTGGATGTACAAATGAAGTTAGGCAAAGCCCAGCAAAGTTTGGGACTAAATAGAACAGTATCTAAATAACTTATCTGCCCGGAGAACGTGGCAGTCCCAGAAAGCAGTAGACAGATGACACAGATGACTAAGACTGGTTCCCATTTAAAGTATTTGATGTGCAATTCTGTCCATGTGCTTGCAATACTCAGTTATTCACCGGTGAGGTTATTTTACATGTGATCTCAGATTATTTTGCATGAGTCATCATTTCAAAAAGCTGTGAAGTGGGATTTTGAAAGTTTCTGATTCATATATTTTGATAGTTTTAATTATTTAAACAGAGGAAGAAAAGCATCATTGTCATCGAACTGCACAAGCTAAGAAAGTAATGCAATGTAATTAAACTTTACAGCTTATAATATAAGTAAATTGCTTGTGCAGAGCAGGAAGATTTTTCCTCTCTATTATTCTGAACATTAAATACTGGCTGCTGCCCAAGAAAAGATAATAAGCAAGATGGGACAGTGACTTTATCTGATATGTCAAACTTAGGTTTCCTGTGAAGGAGAGAACTCTAATCTGTGTCTCAAGTCTCCCATAAATACAAGGAGCCATATATTTAAGCACTGAGCTCTGATTTTTCCTCTTCTTGTGTCTACAGCATGGCAACCTTTTGAAATTTTGTCTAAATACTTAAATCAAAATGGTTGTCATTACGTATCTGGTACACCCTGCAGCACAGAGGGAGGTACATTTTTTTCTGTTGTGATAAAGCAGTTAAAGAATCTCTTCTTGGTTTAAGTATATTTAGCCATATGGTATATCAAATAAAGTTTTTTAAATGCCTTGAGTCTTTATCCACATGAACATAAAACAAGATACTCAGTAAACCGATGGATCAGGTATATATATATATATAAATAGATCAGCTAAAACCATGGTAGGTAATTTATTCCTGAAGACTGTCTACAGGAATGAGATTTTTGTCTCACTCCTGGGAAAACTGAAGTAGCCAAGATGCCTTAATACATTCTTAAACCTATCTCAGTTCATTTTTTAAACTGATATTGTGATTTTTCCCTTTGCCACTTCATTTTTATTGTCTCTTACAGTTATCCACATTATCTTTCCTGATAGCGACTATCAGTTCATACTCGCTTATACTGTGATCTTTATTGCTTCATATTCTTTAGATTATAGCTACAAAAGAAAGTACCATTTCTTTTAACTTCCTTTTTTTTTTGAATGATTTCTCCATGTCCTGTAAATTTTTTAAACTCAGAGATGGAAGTATGAAAAAACGTAGTCCTAACCTGCATTTAGATTATTGACATGCGATATAATATTGCAGACTTGGCAGTACTTAAATTTACATAGTTTATAAGTATAGATCAGATATGACTGGTGCTTATAATAACATTCCTTCTTCTTGTAAGCTCTTCTAATTATAATAGTCCCAAACCAAAGACTGACATATTCTCTAGTTCTCTTTAAAAATACAGCAAGTTCATAAGTAGAAATAGTATATTTTTTTTGGCCCTAATTTATTTGGCCCTCATCCTCCAACTATCAGATCTTTTCTTACTTCCTTCCATAGGCTGCCTGCTCCATGGATAACTATTTTGAACAGGAGCAGTCTCATAGAAATTTCTGCTCCCACGGAGGCACCATGTGGAATCTTAGAATCAGCTCTCTTGCTGCCGCCCTCTCCAGTGCAATGGCAAATATCACTATTTTTAGCAAAAAGTAATAACTCGTGCCAAATGTAAAATGTCATAGGTTGGTGGTTGTTGTTTTTTTTTTTTTTCACAATGGACTGAAGGACAAGCTAGGGCTGCTCATAGACAAGTGAGCTGGATTTTGACAGCTCATAACCCCCACGCCGGAAGTTAACCAGTCCAGTTACAAAACACCCTCAGAAGGGACCTCTGCAGAAATGGAAGAGGCTCTGCTGCTCAAAATCCTGGGTCATTATGTCTTTGGATGGCTGAAGCACAAAAAGTTTGGCCTGATTTATGTCCTAGGTAGCTTATCTTTTTCACTGAATACAATAAAACAGGTTTCCTGTCAAGTCTTAATATCAGCCGCTTAAACTAGAGTGTTGCAAACTGATCCACTTTCACAAAACCAAAACATGCAACGGCAAAACAGCTGACCTGGTTTACTGAAGTAGGAAAAGAAATAAACCACCTTTTGTACTGAGATCACAGATGAACACAAACCCATTTGTGAAACTGAGCCTACATGTGTGTATTTACTTGTTCCTGTGTAGAACTCAATTCTCATTCTCAATTACAGCTTTCACTATTTGTTAAAGCAATAGGTATGAAGTTTATCTATGTTTATCTTTCAAGGCAGAAGGCCCTCGTGAGGGAACGTAGATAATTATTGGCAGACAAAGGGAAGAATTTCTAAACAAAGAAAAAAAATGCCCCAGGCTTTATCATGCCATCCTGTCAAAATCTGTTATGCTACAAAGATCTTCAGACGTGTGTGATATTCCTGCCGACAGTGCTGAGTGTTTATACACGGGCAGATTACTCCCCAGTGTCCTCTGAAGAGGATAGCGACAACGTGGAATGAACTGACTTTTTTCAGCATTTGTTTAAGCCTCAGTCAATGTTACACTCCATCCTTTGAGTTCAATGAATCAAAACTGAATGCTAATAATTATTGTATTTGCAGCCCCAGAGGCTTTACAACCCTTGAGACAGAGCAGTAGCATTCAATTAAAGAAGGATGAAATTCAGAGAGCTGCCTTGTTAATTGGCCCAAATATCATGCAGTTAATGAAGTGTTTTTAAGGTTTCTGTAAGCTCATGAGATGTCTGAGTGATATCATTGCTGCGAACTCCATTAAGAAGGGGACAATCTTTGTCAATACCAATGAAGGCAAATAGTGTAGGCGAAAAGGCTGACACACATTCCCAGCATGGAAATGAACACAGCCTTGATTTTCTTTTTCTCTGTGTCTTCATAACTTCTTATATGACGTCTTCTTTCTAAACCTTTTTATATGATCTCTTCTTTGTAAACCTTTTTAATGCAGTGGAGAGAGTGGGTGGCAGTTAAAACTTGCCATGGTAAGGGTGAACTAACTGTTTTTGGACCGCTGTTCCTTATACCCCAGCATCACATACAAAGACCATACATCAGTATCAACAACTGAAGAAGATGCTCTAGCTCTAGTCTTTGAAAGACCGGCTGCAACAGCTCAGTGTCTTGGGGTCATCATTTGCTTTCAAAGAAGGGGAGGAGATGAGATGGCAGATTTGTCAAGGGAGACACAGAAGGACCCGCTTTTAATGAACAGCAGAGCACACCTCATCAAGAGGAAGCTTAAACAAGGGGCAAAGCTTGAGAAAGGTGGCATGTTTTGGGCTCTTTTCTGCACAGTGTTTTTAAAAATGTCCAACAGTACAAAACCAACTGCACAACCCCTGGTGATACCCATCTACTAATATTATTTCTGTATTTCTCTGCCAGGCACACTGTACAAGCCTATTTGCTGATATTGAGAATATAACCTTCAGTTTAAGGGCAATGGGAAGTGTGTTAAAAAGATGACTTTTTAAAAAACATTTGGTTAAGGATTTATGATACAGCAGCTAGAAGAATGAGTTTTAGCTACTGAAATGTATAGCCTCCACCCTTTAAAAAAAATCTCCCCTTTCTTAACTGGATACAACTGTTAGCATTTGCAAATACTGGTTTTAACTTGTGGTTTTCCTTGACTAAATGATGTAATGTGGTCAAAACTTGACACTCTGTCATTTCATTTGCTGTTTCCATCTGCCCCAGCTGTGGATTTCTGGTCACCTCACCTTATTTTTTTAGGATTTGTATATATGATACAAAATTTATATGTGAAAGCAGTATTGGTATAAACAAACAAAACCATTAGACTGGAAGGATATTCATAATTTTGTAAGTCTAATTTTGCTCCCATGAAAATCAGTTGTAAAACTCTTATTGCCTTTGCTTGGGGGTAGAGCTAATCCATCACTGAACACTTTTGAAAATCCCATCTCTGGTGCTTTGAAATCTCATTATATGAGTGAAGGGCAGAAGTAATTGCTTGTAGTGTAAAGCAAAGTTAAAACCAAGCTGTAATAAAATATGGAATTGCAAAAGTGTGAAACATGGTCAAAACACTGTTTAGAGGAAAAGGTGGAACTATTATGTGAGCTAACAATGCAAGTTCCCAGTTTCTGAGTGAATTAATGGACTATGCATGGAAAAAGAATAACAATTAAAAATACAAAACAAAACAAACAAACAAAAAAAACAAAATTAAAGTCCACCAAAGTCAACCTGTAAGTAATTAAAAGTTTTTACATAGATTGATTTTTTAAAACAATGTTATTTTGAACTTTGGATCTCTGTGCTTGTGACAAGCATTCATCTGGAATAATGAAACACTTTGAAATGCAATTAAAATCAATGTCTTTCTTTGACACAAGCCCATTATATACATTGCTTTGGGTTTCTCTTAAAACCATGGTACTTTCTGAGGAGCCTCAAACCAGCATCTGCAGGCAATGAACAGTCTTTGAAATGTCTCGACAGCAATAACACAATGACTGGTTTCCCTCCTTCAGGAGAAGATACTTGACCAGTATGGTGGTTTTTATCTTTTTCCATATTTTATCTGGTTTCATTTTAATTATATTATTTTATTTTGCAGCTCACTTTATAGCTATTTGTGTTACAATCTAACTCACAAGCTGCCTAGCTGACTGCTCAGTGTAAATTGTTATTCAATGTAAAAAACAGCCTCTCTTACTCCAAAAGAATAAGGCTCTATTGTGTAGTTATTTTTTAATTGAATGTGCTCGATCTCATCCAGTCAGAGCAGCCATTTTTAGGTATTACTTGTTACAGAGAACAGTCATTATTTGAACTTGCAATTAAATTCACTTTTTAAATCTTATGGAACGTACCTTTGTGGATAGATACTTTAATATCTGCCCCAAATATAAAGAAAATTCAACAAAGAATGCAAGACTGCGTAGATTGAAGATAAACAGTGTTCGGTAAAGTGAGAATCATGTCCTGGCTCGCCCCCATACTGTGTGGCAACTTCTACTCCACATAGCAAAGACTAATCTAGATGGGCACAAACAGTGCAGTCGCATAGCAGAAGAAAATGCTTACATTGTGTAGCTTTAGCATTTCAGTCAGGCAAACTGTCACCTCATCAAAGTCTTTTACAAAACTGTCAACATAGCAGTCTGCTTCAACGTTAGTCTTCCAGCCATTTTGGGATCAAATGTGTCCTCCTTTATGCCACTTTGCGTATCGTTCCTTCACACTTCATGTTCCTACCCTGTTAGTACTCGTGATGGACTGTTGACATTTTTGGTCTGCCACGCGGTCTGAAAAGTCATTGTTCCCCTGTTTCCTGGGGGATGCTGAGACCTTCCTCCAGCAAATCTTTCTGTTTAATGCTTGAACTACATCCACTGAAAGAGAGAGGTCTCCTCCTTTCAGAGGTCCCTCAGCCGTTGGCTTTGGAAGTCCAGATTGAATGTATCAAAGGGAGAAGGAAGAAAACCCTGGGGACAAATACAGATTCACCTTCTACAGGAGGATTTTCTTCTTGCTATCCCATCTAATGCAGACACTTAAAGATGAAATCTGTATCCTGAGTTTTTTGCCTTTTTTTTTTTTTAATGCTATCTATTGTAATCTGTGTAACCAGAGACTGGATATTCTTATACTGCATCTAGGCTTTGAGTTATTTTAATCCCTTGGCCTCCTTTCTAGTTTGATATCTTATTCTGTTCTTTTTGAGATCTCATTATACAGCTTAATCATTTGTGCACCTGGGTATTTGAAATGCTTTACTCCACTGGTTCTCACAGAAGAACTGAATATCTAAGATAGTATGAAATTAGTATTTGCAATAGGATCAGGTTGTTTTATTTCTTGAAATTCATCAGAAAGTGATATCTAGCAGAAGAATCTACATGTAACCATTATAATAAACAGTCAATAAATTAATAGGAATCTTGCCCTGGCAAGGAATGCTACTGTTCACCCAGGTATAATTTAGTCTGAAAATGCAAAAGTTTATTATCATTAATGCAGTGAAATTTGACAGCCTCCTAAAAAGGGAAGTGGGAACAATTTGCTTCCTTCTTCTCTTTCTCCTAGTCCTCTCTAGTTACGTTTAGGGAGAAATTTGTTAAGGTTTATCAAAGGGTTGTTTGCTAGGTGAGGCATTTTTTAGCTTCTTTTTCTAAGCAGTCACTGGGAGTTAAGAATTTAAGAGAACTTTTGACCATTTACACCAAAAGGAGACCTTAGTTGAAAAAAATGGATCATCATGCAAATCTAAGTGTTTCAACCCCAAGAGAGAAGAAGTAAAATTTGTTTATACGTACAGGACATCTGATACTTGCTGAGATAAAGCAGAAGCCAGAAAAAAAGGAGACAAGGAGAACCAGACTGGGTTATTGTTGCTTGAGAAAAGATGTCCTGAGAAGCAACACCTTAAGTACTTGGAACAATATCTACTAGTGATTGCAAACGCTTCAGAGACATTTCTTTAGAGAACAAGTGAAACAGAAACTCCTTTCAGCAAAAGGACAGATAGATGTTGCTCAGTCAGAAACTGGATTATGCAATAAAAGAAGCAAAGCAACATCTGAAGCTAATATCACTGAATAAAATGAAGAGGCAAATGCAGCAGCTCAGAGGGACCATACTGAAAAGACAGAGAACAGAAGGACAAAAAGCAAACCTGCCCCCATCCCCGACAAGGAAGGAAACTGAAAACTGAGTGGAAATGATAGAATCACAAAACCAGCAAGTAAAGTAAAGGAAAATAAAATGGAGGGTAGGAAAGAAGAGGTCTCCCAAACGAGGCAATACAGCAGAGACTTATCATGAGCTGACAGTCACATCTTTGGACGATGATAGCTGGAATCAATTTTAGTACATCTGAACATGTCCCTGTATGTGATGTTTCATTGTTGCTGTTCAGGATGCTAAGAAATGATACAGCACGAGAGACTTCTCCTTGTTCACTTCTTAACAGCTCTTTTCTTACTCGGAATCCTTCTGGGAATTGACAGCCATTTCTGGCAGCAATTCAGCCTTTCCGCTGCTGTGTACAGCAGGGGTAATGCACTTGTGTTCTGGGCTATTACACAAGCTCATGAAGTTGTGGAGGGCGGCTGCTGTTTTGTGTGCGAATGTTTCACACTAGCTTCCTAGGTAATAATTTAATTTTGCTGATTTTCACAAATGGAAATCAGTGATTTCTAATGGAAAATCTTTTCAGCCAATCCAATCAGCTAAATTAAGGCACCCATTTAATTTAAAATTGCTTTTACAGAGTGCTACTTTTTTGCCACTGTGCCTATTTAAGTTTGCCATGGGCAAGAATCTTAAAGCTTGTGTTCTCAGCAAAATCTATGTAAAACTGCTAGGGTGCTTTTGGAATCTTTAACGCTTCCCTACTGAAACACCACTTTTGGTGGGGTGGGGGAGTGGGGACTGGAAAGAAAAAGAGAGGAAGATCTGCACTCACACCTACAGGCTTACATAACCCTACTTATATATCCCCCATAAAAGTGTACTTGTCCTTTGCCTCACTGTTGTATAAAACCTCAGGTTTTCTTATGACAGAGATATATTCTTGCTACTGTGGTGAAAAATTCAAAATGTATTCACATCAGTAGTTCACTCCAGTGATTTGACACGGAGGACACAGGTATCACGGTTCGCCATGCGTCAATGCAGCTTGCATGATTCTTCATTGCTTCTCCACTGCTGCCTTTTCAAAAGGCGGCATGGCTGAGAGGGAGCTTGCAGAGGCTGAGGTGCTCTCAAAACCTCTGTGCTGCTCAGAGCTCTGCTGTGTTACCATAGGGTGTGGGGAAGGATGAAAATTCAAGTCAGTTAGCAAATGATGGGTTTTAGTTGTTCAATTGATATCTTTGGCATTTTTTCATGGTCTGGAAGGGTTCTAGAAGAGTATCTAGGATTAATTGTTTACATGCATCCCTTTTAAAATTATGAGAAGCTATACCTAAGCTGCTGAATTGCCTTTCTGCTCTTATGAAGTCTTCACTAATCTTCTCTGACGTGCTGAGGCAGCATTGTTTGATTGGTTAATTTTTGTTTCCTTGACTGAACTGCTACTGCTGTCTCTAACAGGTTTTGGCTGGTTACATAAATTACAGAATTTTCTTCCTTTTGTATTGGGAATTCTGAGTTTTCAGCTGGTGCTGAATAAGTGTGTGCATCAGTGCAAAGCTTAGTTCACACTCTGAGCAAAGGTGTGTACTTGGAAAATATACCATTAAACTGTTTTCACATTGCTAACGAGGTGCTGGGGTAAAGCAGGCTGCATCTGGTTGGATAACATCTCACTCCAGGGCAGCGTACAAGAGGCTGACCACAAGATTGCAGTCACAGATACAGGCCAGCAATGTCTCTCCCTCCCTCTCTTCCTCACGCTTACCAGCACCCTTCTGCATCCAGCTGACTTCCCGGTTTTATAGCTGAAGAGATCTCCAGATCTGGCAGCAGGACCTTGCCACCTTGCGGGGCTCCCAGCCATTGGCACTTAGCTTATCCACAACTCCTTCCCATGGGCGCTCTGGGTAGGCAGGTTTCCAAGAAGAAATCATGGCCTGAAGGTTTAAAAGTAGCAAGGCATGGCCTTGGAGGGAGGATGCTTTGATAGCTTGGCTGTAGCAACCTGCACCTTATCCTGTGCTTCCAGACCTGAAAGAAATAACATGAACTTTTCTTCCGTGCAGACACACTGATTCCCAGAGTGCCACAGCATGTGAAAGCCTCCAGAAATGGGTCAGGTGGAGACAGCGAATGCTCTGTAGGACATAAACCAGTTCCTATGAGACTTGTGGAAGCAGTGGGAGCAGGAAGAGCGTCTGGGGCCCCATGAGGTCTGGGAAACCAGGAACAACTCAGAAATACTGAAGAGATTATAGATATAGCCATAATCAGGATAAGGTTGTTCTGGAACTTTAGGATCTCAAAGCTGCTCAATTTTTTTCAAACACTCATAGTCAATGGAATAATGTCACATGATTTAGGTTGCTTTGCTTCAAAGATTGCTTGTAATTTTTTTTAAATGTCCTCTGTTTCAGTAGTTGCATCAGTCCATTTAGAATAGCTTGTACTTTTTCTTTAGCAGCAAATAAAACTAGTCATATACTTAATAACATTGTTCTAAAAATTGACTCTGAAATGCTGCAGAAACTTCATGAATTAGCATAGAAAGAAACAGGTTATAAAATTTATTTCAGCTAAGGGTGTTTATATCTCTGAGAATGACTTCCCTGGTAAAAGGAGTCTCTTTTCTTGATGAAACTGCTTAAAAAAATGTTCAAAAGAAAATAAAAAAAATCCTAGCAAGAGTTTTAGGGGAAAAAAAAAAAAAAGTATTGAAAATGTGTAATCCCATTGATTCCAGAAATCCAAAGGCCTAGTAATGTTCCTTCACTGAGCTAGGTAATGAGCAGCTGCCTATGAGAAAGGTAACTGATCTGGGAATAACACAAGTGAGGTAACTCACCTACAACTAAATGACACATCTTACTCTATCTCACACTGTAAATACCAGTGGCTGCTGGGCTGCATCCCCCGGAGCAGTTACTGCTCTAGTGCTGTCAAAATGTTATGGGTCATGCTGAATTGTGCTGTAGAAAAGTTATTTATACAAATCTGATCTCTTTGGTTGCGAAATCTTGTACTTTTATGCAAAGAAAGTGGCCTCCTTCCCCATTCAGTGTGAACCTCATTTTGTTCTACTTTGCCCGAATTCACCGCGGGGGATGGAATTGAGGTGGGTGTAAACCATTTTCAAAGATTGTCTTACAACTGTGTTGCGGTTCCTGGAGGAGATGTTTTGTGAACGCGGTACAGAATTCTAGTACTGCCCATCATGTCTTAACTCCAGGTCTACTTCTACCCTAATTTATACCCATGACACAGATGAAAACATCTCACAAATGACATCTACCTTGGACTGAGTTAGATGCAGTGCTCTATTTCAGTCTCACAGTTGATGTTCAGAACTACATTACAGTAGCCCTTGGTACCTGTGAGAAAAACAGCCTTTGTGTTGCTGTAGGGGTGTTTTCCTTTATGTTCCTGTGCTCTTCTGCTATATTTTCTTAGTACAGTAGGGAACATGGGAGACTTTGCAGTCCTCTAGAGCCCAGAGTGTTTAATGCAAGGAGCATATATATCAGTCACATATATGTAAGACATTAAAATTTGTATTCTTTTGCCATTTGTAACATAAAGAAACCATATTAAATGCAGTGATATTTACACTTTCCTTCAATTACTTGTAAGTTTGCCTAAGCAGTAAAAATGTAGTTGTAGACACATTTATTCATACATTAACAGTTATACCCTTGAGAATATTTCAAGCAAAACTGCATTCAAATAGGCTGTTTATTTGTTTTAAGGACTTTTTAAAAAATCAACAATTAAATAGTCCATCTGTTCCCCAAACACTTCTAGTTAAACATTTGACTATACCGTTTTGAAAAGGCAATTTTGCTAAATTGAACATTCTGTGTTGCATGCGTATAAATTCTTGACTGCTACAGGGAAGCAACAGAGTCGACAAAAGCTTGGATTTGCCAAATTAAAATATGGTGTAAATCAGTGGAGTTACTCCCACTTAAAGTACATTAGGTTACTCTTTTCCTCTTCCTTCGTAGAAAAGTAGAAGATATAAATATTCCATTCTGAAAGCTGGGTTAATCTTACAATTAGAGATCACAGTGAATGGTTCTAAAATCCCTGGGAGAGTACTTTCAGCATGCATTTGTGAAAATCACTTTTCAAAGTGGGTTTATATCCCATAGATTTCTCTTTTTTCTGCATTTTAGTGTTGTGCTAGAAATGGCTGATATTCCTACTAAAATAAGGCTCCACTCTAAAACCATTGCAAAGGCTTGCTAATGTTATAAATGCATACAGACAAAAAAAATGGGTGATTAAGGATAATTTATAGTTTTCATTAAATGAACCTACGTTATTCTTGGAACAAAGTGCTTTATTATTAATGGAAATTCATGATTGTTATTAATTACACATTTTTAAATGCTTTCATTTTAACGTGTCATCAATTTCCCATAGCAAAATGATGTGTTCCAACTTTGAACATTCTGTACCTTCCTTAAAATGTGTCAAGATTTTCCTTTGGGCAATTGGGTTTTTGGCAAACATTTCTTCCATTTAACACGAACTTCTTCACCTTACTTCCTCAAACTACTCCTTTTAACCTTGTTTTATCTTTTTCTAGGGTAGAAATACCTTGAGGATACTGAACCAAATTTTAAACTGTTGTTTCATTGCCCCTATTATTATTGGGTGCTAATTTGTATAACAGTGCAATCAGGAATAGGAGAGGAATTCAGTATCTTCATATTTTTTGTTTGCATACAAGTTAATTAATTAATTAATTAAATTGTCCTTCGGGATTTTTTTTTTTTTACATGGGCTGGCAAGACTTCAAGAAATAATTCCTTGAAATTATTGTATTGTATTTGACTTGTCAGAATATATCTCCAGAAATCAATCTGTATATGCAAAACAGACATGGAGGCTGAACCACTTTGCAATCACAGATGGCAGGACAGATGTTACAAATGTATTACAGTTATAGAGAAACATCAGCACTCTGAAGAATGAATATATTATCTTCAACGTATCCTGAAGATGCCAAATAGCACTGCATGAGAGGAAGAAATTCTGCTTTAATGTTATTTTAGAGGTGTTTCATGGCCATGACTAGGAATACTATTTGGCCTGATCTGTCTTTGAATTCAAGTACAGAAATCAAAAAATAAATGAACCTGTTCAAAAACCAAGAAAACAAACCAGGAAACCAAACATGGGAAAGAAATTGATGGTCAAAGCGTATAATAACAAAAATAAATAGGGAGCAAACATTTGAACAGGCATCGCATCAATGTGTTCATCTTATACCTTGCTTCTTCCTCGGGGAAAATTGTCCAAATCTTAACATACTTCTTCCAAAACTTGTCTAATTTCATCTTATTATTTTTCTTCTTGCATTTTTACCTTTCCTTTTTTGAACACACTTTTTCTGGCATGTTGCCTCTGACTTTCATTCAATGTATTTACTCATTTCATTGGATTAGGATCTCAGTATTTTTTTAACTTGTGTTAGGCTGGAATTCTCTTTGCAAACAAGTAGCTGAGCAATTTTCATTCCTTCTTTTTTTCCTTCCTTCTCTCCTTTCTTCCTTCCTTCCCTCCCTCCCTTCTTCTTTCCATCCTATCCTCCTTCCTTCTTCTGTCCTTTGGTCCTTTCATCCTTCTCTCTCTAATCCTACTGAATATTATATCATTTTTTTTGTATGTTTTGAACTGCAGGATTCATTCATAATCATCACCTTTCCCTTCCCTCCCAGTTTAGCAATGATCCTTCTGTTTCTGGATATCTTGCATTTTTAGTTTTTGATGGTGTGGTGTCAGAGTAGGACTGCTGGGTGGTGGATGGATGTTGGTGATTGGAGCGGGACTGTGAAAAGACCAAGAGGAATCAAATCTACTTAGAGCAAAAGTAGATTTGGTGCTGGGGCTGGTGTGTAACTGACAAAAGGTTGTGTAGAAGAGGACATAAAGGGAAATTTTAGAAATAAAGAAAGGTGTAGCTGTTCTGAAAAGGAAATAGAAGGCTCTGAAAGCTGAGAGGCTGGCGGGGGAAAATTTGAAGACATACGCATAGAGGTCAACAGATTGGAAATTCAAAATGAACTGATGGGCAAAAGGGTATGGTGTCATGGCCAATGCTGCAGGGTAGAACAATGGTTCAGTGGCAGTAATGAGCGAGTTTGAAGTGTAGACAAGATAATTTAGATTTAGCTGGAAGTCTAGGGAGGAAAACATGCATTTTAGCAAGGCTATAAAGAAAGAAAAGGTGATTTAATGGCAGGTTGTAGGCTAGGGAAGGAGGACAGAAATGAGACCATGGGAAATCAGGAGACATTGCAAATTAAATTAAGGCTATGGAACACAGAAGCCGTGGGAAGAAATACGATGTCTCATATACTGTGATGACTTCACTTGTTGTCACAGAACTGGATTTAAGGATGAGTCATCAGGGATGAATATTACTTTATTAATTTGAAGAGGATAAAATGTTAATACTAATCTTGAATGGACAAACAAAACAAGTTAAAAAATTAGCTGCAAGCACTTTATAGATATGAAATTAAAGGATTTACCGCTGTTGTGTCTTAGGAGGATTGAACAAAGAAAAACAGGAGGTAAATATGACTTTTTAGGGCTTTTCTCATTTTTGTCTGTGTGGATTATGATTGTTGTAGAATTCCGCTCTACCCTTCTACCATTTTTCCCTTCTTTTGTAGCAATAGCAAAATGAAATGGACTGCAAAATAGAAAGCAGCAGATATCTTTGAAAAGTCAGTCTCCTGCTTCTTTTACTTTACCAAAATGATGACAGCAGTCTTGAGCCTAAACAACAAAATCTAAACCCAATCTCACAGCAAAATACCTGACAACAAGCAAACTCCCCAGACAAAAATATGGATACATTCTAATTCCTTGCAAGACCTAAATTTATCTATCCGTTATATGTTATTGTTACATATGCTTTTATTACTATTTAGGGAGTTCCCAAAATTGTATAAGCACTTTATGGAACAGATGAAAAGTACAAGGTTCTTCTGAGAAACTGCGTCTCAGATTCAGATGGGAAGTAGCAAGTAAAGAACCAAGAAAAGGGGTGGGAGGAGGAGGAGGAGCAGGAGCTAACCAACAGAGTGGTCAGGTAGCTGCATCTCACCTTCAGGGCCAACTGGCTAAATTTACATGAGCGAAGAAAGTTCGCATCTCAGACTCAGACTAAAAACAGAATCACACAGGGGTAAACTGTGCATTTTATTTTCTTCTTCTGCTTGGATTTAACTTAAAAAAAAAAAAAATGCACTGAGAGTGTTGTTGTTATATAAGCCTTCCAAAAAGTGCTAACTTGGCTAGCAGGGGTTAAAACTAATGTTTGACCTTTTTACTGGCCAGTTCTATTAAATAATGAATTGAGAAAACCCAGGTGTTCTCTCCGGAGAGACAGATTACGGGGTGTGTTAAGGTCTAAATGTAGTCCCCAGCATTAAGACAACTGCAGCTATGTCAGCTCTGATTTTGAGTTAAGAATGAAGGGAACAGTCACAAAAATACAACTTAATTGTGGGTTTTAAGATAAGGATTTCCTTGGGCATTTAACAGCCATAGAGGAAGATGTTGGTCCTGGTCACTATAAAGACCACAGGCTCTTCCATAAGAACAGATAAAAGTAAGTAAGATGTTTTTATGTTTCCTTGTCTTAGCTGAGAGAGTTAAACAGAATGGTACCAGAAAAGTGCAAAAAAAAAAAAAGACACGAAACGAGAGTTTCAGAAAGATGTTTCTGCTCAAAAAAAATATTCTGCCAAAGTAAGATTGCCAATGCTGCATACAGACAAGCTTTATATTAATTATCTGTGTTCATAAAGTAAGAATGATTACATCAATAAAGGGTGACTCATAGTTAAATGGTGCCTTTCAACCATACGACATCTATTGAGAACAAACACTGTGCTCCAGATTGAAGCCAACTAATGCACTAACAACATAATTACAATGATTGCAGCTGTGACAAGGGGTATGAGTGGCTTTCAACCACAGCATATAACAGCTTACAAGAAACGTATTTCTGTTAGTTAAGTATGTTGCAGTT
This sequence comes from Vanellus vanellus, assembly GCF_965231255.1. NCBI lineage: Eukaryota > Metazoa > Chordata > Aves > Charadriiformes > Charadriidae > Vanellus > Vanellus vanellus. The sequence goes on along the minus strand of NC_138905.1, from coordinate 31,948,852 downwards.
TTGGTTATGAGAGCAACTAGAATGGAATTGGACCTATTGGCTTAAACTAGACGCTGCAGAAATTGATAAGAGTGGAAGCTATTAAAACTGTAAGAAAAAAAAATCATCCAAAACCAGGATAGCATTCTGCTATTATTTCTATGATATTGCTGTGCTGCCTGTGAGTGTTCACACACATACATATACTGAAAAAAGGGTAGTCCCTGTTTTCAGCTGCTCACCCATAAGAAAAGTGATGGAGGGACGGGATTCTTTTCACTGGACTTGAGAAAGCCTGAGCTAGTGACTCTGGGCTCCCTGTACTTGAAGTGAGCAGACACTTTCAGGTGTGATTAATTTTACCATATTTTAAACTTCCATTTTTGAGTGGGATTATTTCTGAAGTAGCTGATTTGCTCCACTGAGTAAAGTGAACTAGGATGACATACTCACATATGCTCATACACATTGCCAAAGTCTTTATCAGACCAGATGAATTATAACTTTGGATGAATACAGACAGACAGATGAAACAGTGCTAATGTAAATAAAACTATAAATCCAAAGTAGGAATAGTCATAATACCCCAACATAGGGTACTCTGTGGGTATCACAGAAAATGTGAGCTTTGAGAAAGGTAAGACTGGTGAATATGTAAAGATCGCTCTTCCCAGAAACAAGGCAACATGTGGGAAGAAGTGGAAAGTAGTGTTTTCCTGAAGATTTAGCAAGACTGAACATTACAGGTATCTTGTGAATGGAATTCTGTGAATGAGGTTACAGTCTGTGAGGGGCTTTCAAAGCAGAGGAAAATATGGTGCTATGTGGGTTTATAGAAAGATTGCTCTTCTGTAAACACAAGAGGAAGGTTTATCCTAAAACCCAGAACCCTAAAGTATGTGACCACACAGGTCTTTGCAGTTTGACATGACGAATGCATAAGTTCTTACCTCTCCCAACACCCAAGACACAAATCCATACTGCCCTCTCTGAAATCCCTGTTCCTGAGGAGGCAGTTCACACACACTCTGACATCTTCATTCCACTCCATATGCTGCAACATCACTGAGCAGGCTGAATGATAAAACGGACAGCATTTACTAAGCAGAACTTTAGGTCAGATATTTTATTAAAGAGCTCGGAAAAGGTTGCATAAAGCAAAACATTCTCTTTTGGTAAAATTCTGTTCAATTTTCTTAAAAATCTGAGACCTCAGAGTTCAAAGAATACCCCTCTTCCCTCTCTTCTCCCAGCAGCTGACCCCATCAGACCCCAGTCCTTCACCCAGCTAAAGAGAGGTAGGAATGTAGGGTCCCCTTAGGCATGCCCTTTCTAGTCATCCACTCTAAATTAATTTTACACCTTCTAGGTTGAAAATAAATTCCCCTTCCTTTCCCTCTCCACCCTTTATTCTCACTTCTGAGTGCAGTGCTGCTCAATCTAAACAGAGCACTGATAGCTTATTTAGCAGCAGAGGCAAAAATTAACTTTGCTATTTAAAGCACTTTCTGGGTTATTACAGTTGGGAACCTTTTTCAATCTTCTGCAAATTACATATCATAACAAGTATTAGCTCTACATATGTTCTATTAAATTAATAATCTTCATTGTGGCCTTAGCTTTTGGCAGGGATGACTACTCACGACCCATTATTACTTACTGACACAGGCTTTGAGGAGGGTTTTGTCCAAACCATCTTCTCCCTCTTTTACCCCATTCTGTTACTTTCAGAGGTATCTAGCACCAAAATAGGTAGATAAAAAAAAGCTAAACAGAATTTTAGGTATTGTTTGGAAAAGAACAGAATAAATCAGAGAGTAAAATTATGAGTCTGCATACATCCAGGATGTTTCTATTGCTTAAGCGCTATTTGCAGTTTGGTCCATTGTATCTCAAAGGGATGGAGTAGAAATAGAAAAAATACTAAGACAAAAGCAAAAGTCACTAGAAGCATGGAAAATCTTCTGTACAGAAGCTGAACAGACAAAGAGTTTTGAGATTGGGGAAAAGCATCCAAATATCAATAAAACTGAAGTTTATATAAAGATGGATAGAGAATTTATTCAGTAATTACCACAGTGAAAGAAAAGGTGGACACTGACTCCAATTATTGGGCAGCATGTTAACAATGAACTGAGGGTATAACTAGTGAAAGATTAAATTGAGATTCATTTCGACAAGATGTTGAGGTGTTCAAAGTATAAAAATACATAAAAAGGTAAGGCAAATTCAAAAGAACAGTACAGACTTGTCCGGGCTTATTAGGTACCGTGGTCCCAACGGTCTCCATCTCAAGAATCCCCTGGATGATTGATGTCCAGTAAATTGCAGGATTTGCATGTGAAAGTAGGGGGTGGAATGACTTTTTGCATATCATGTCTATCAGCCGCCAGTTGATGCAGCAGGACTACATCAGTTGGTTCACTTGACCTTCACCATCAGCTTCAGTGGCTTTGCCTTGAACTGAAATTGTTTTGCCTTGAATACTCAAGTACACTTGGCCCAGCTGAGTTAATTCAAGCAGTTTGTAGACAACTCCATTTTAACCACCTCAGCTTTTTGTAATAAGAAATTATGAGCTATACTACCTTGAATGAAAAGTTAGTTTAAGAATGTGCACATATTGATTGGACGAGTTTATAAAGTTTTTAAAACTCATAAGTCCTGTGAAAATGTGACCTCATCGATATCGTTATATTTTTCACAGGCTCACCTTTATGTCAAATGCACTAATGAGCTAGAAAGGACATGATTAGAAAAAGCGGTACAGGCAGACTTATTGGAGCATTCATAAGAATAAGAAAATCTTTCTCTTACTGTATATTTGGTACTAGGGAAGATTCAAAGCATAGAATGAAGCATTGCAAAAACCTTTTCAAGACAATTTTTGTGCTCCTTAAGAATATAGTAAGACATAATTTCCCTGTAATTTGAATCCATGATCCAGAACTAAAAGAAACATTGATACTTCATTAATAGCTACCCAAATATGACTATGCCACTAATGCTTCGAAGTCATACTGATAATGAATGATTCTCTATGCTGTACTTTAATCGTACCTGGCTACATCAAAGTTTTGAGTTGCAGATATACATGGCTAAACTGCATTTGATAAATAGTTTAATTACCTTTGGAGCTGCTTGTAAGTAATTATTTTTATTGGGAACAAGTTGTCATTTTAATGCTTATGGAGTTTTCATACTTTTACCTGAATTTATAAGCAATATCTTGGCCAAAAATCTTGTAAATGTGATTTTTCCATAATCTCTGCATGAATTAGATCAGGTGCCTGCATGCCAAAAAATTTAAACCTTAGTTGCAATGGCAGTCATATTATACAAAAGTGCAGGCATTTCACAGAGGTGAAAAACATGAAAATCCTGTGAGGCACTGGTTATGTGGCTGTTGCTAATTTGCTGCTTTGGCTCTCAGAGTAGTCAAACCTGACCTCAGAGCTCGCATCATCTACAGTCAGGGTGAAATGCTCATGTTGTTAAAGTTAGTGACAAAATTATTTTTGTGGTCAGGAAAGCCAGGTTTTTGGGATAGTTTTCCGTGGAAAGAGGAATCATTCTGAAGTTATAGTAGTCTTGCTACTGTGTAATTTTGTTATCTATAGAGTTCATATATTTAAAATTTATTTCAGTAGTACTTTGTATTTTCTTTATTCGTATTTTGACTTGTGCTTTATGTGTTTTGAAACACCTACCTGTTGGGAAATAAATCATACTTTCATTTGAGGTCACACTTTCATTTAATATTGGTAAACGCAGGAATTGTTCCCATTCTTTTTCCCTGATAAATCTCTGTGCTTCTCCTTGTACCATTGCTCTTTAACTGAAAACAACTTGTATAACAGCAATATGTGTGGAGACTGCACAATTCTGGGTAATCTTACTGGTACCTTTTACTATGACCTGGCTTGTAGATCATGAAACTGTTAGCATTTATAAGGGACAGAACAAAGCCACTATTACTGAGGCAGAGGATGTGTTTTATGCATTTTATCAGTATCTAATAGAGTCTTCTTACCACACTTATTCCCTCCCCTCACCACCTCTTCTGATTCTGGGTCTATACAGGGTGACATTCTATACAGCCCACCCCAAATAAAACATACCTGAGGCATTTTATCTGAGTTTTTTTTTTTTTTGAAATCACATAATTTTAAGAAACAGCAGAATTTATGCTGGATCCCCATTATGCGAGTGGTTGTGTTTGAACTTATCACCTATACCAAAATAAAGCATGATATATCAAATGCCAATGACTATGACTCACCATAGCCTGTAAAGGATCAATTTGTTGATATTCCTGCTATGTAACAACAGCAACAAAAAAATACATGGCTTGTTTCAGGTGAACCTCTAGCGATTCAAAAATTTCATTCAGATAAGCTTGATGACATTTGCATCCCTATCTGAAGGTTATGCAATTACTTTCTGGGTTTAAATAATTGTTAAAATGAGGAACAAAAGTAAGGAAAAGTGAGTACTTTTGTATTCAGAAACTGCAGGAACAGTTTCAGCTAGAGCAAGGTGCTGGGAGATGAAAAATGAGAACTAATTCCCTTCTATTTAAGAATGGCTTTGTGATTTTTAAAGTATGTTCATTTTTTGTTATTAAAACTAGAAGGAGGCACCAGCTGTCCTTAGAGCCCTAGTCCAATAGCAAGTGTTCTGATAATGTGTTTTTACTGCACACTTATTATAAAAAATAACTGCAGTGTCTCTAATACAATTAACTTCATTGGAACAGCTGGCAAATTCTGTTTTTTAAAAAGAGAACCCCTGTTGAGCATTCCAGTTGCAAAGAGGATATAAATTATAATAAAAAAATCGTGGCATATAAGAGACAAGACATATATGATCATTGGTAGCATACAGAGGGCTAAATCACACCTTTCGCAGTACTTCATCAGTGCTAATAAGTATGTATTTGCATCTGCCTCCGTTTAGGAAAGCTCTTAAGGATACACTTAAGCTTAAGCTGAAGTTTACATGCTAGCTTGCTGAGACCTCCTTGATTACATAAAAATCATTTTTAGTATAAGATGAGAAGCATGGAACAGTTTTTTTACTTTATTAACAGGTATATTTGAAACCCAGATTCTTAGGAGAAATATCTTTTTTAGAATTTGTTCTAGCGTATTTTCACAGAAAATGTCTTTGCTGTGTTAGGATAGAAATTGAAGCAGAATTCCCACATCCCTGAGAGTAACAGGCCTAGATAGAAATAGATGCTGAGCAACAAGGAACCACGTGATATTTGAAAAATCAAACACTTGCCCTGGTCCATTTTCAATACTGCTCAGCTTTATGGAAGTCCTGGATTCGGTGCTTGCCATGGCAGGGAACAGTCTACAAGTAGCCACATGTGAATGGAGTTCTGTCAACATGGATCCTGGAAAGGAGTGTACAGCCACAATCCCCAAACTTCCTTGGGGATGACAAACTGGAGGATGGAGGGGAACTGGGAATATTGTCTGACATCCCTTTTCTCCAGGACCATTTTACTGGAGAAGAAACACTGTGTTATTCCAAAGGGACAATACTAATCCCAGGTGTCTTTGACAAATAATAAATACTACAGGAACATCACAAAGACCTTTCTAATGCTCATGCGGATCCAGATGAGCAGCCCCAGCAACCAGTGGAGGTCCACAGACTGTGGTTCCGAGTTCATGATCCAAAAGACAATGTTTCAAGAGCACTTCTGAATTTCCATGGGATCCTGGAGGTTTTGGACTGGCACGTATGAGAAGCTCTATACTGAAAGCAAATAGTTGCTGGCATGCTGAGGGCAGTACCAATCCACAAGGGTGGTGGTGTCATAACACACACGAGCATCCATCTGGCCCAAACCAGAAAGGGCATGGCATCAGCATTATGACCATACTCTTTCCTCCTGTTGTCCATTTAGGTCCGGATCTTGGGATCAAAGCACAAAGGGAAAAGAGTGGGGAAACAGCAAGGGATAATTCTCAGCATAGGAAAATGGATTGTTTTGTCTCCAAGAGGGGCAAAAAAGGACCACGTCTAGGGAAAGTGTCATTCTGGCACTTGTCAATGTCCCTTTGTTGGACAACTGTTGGCACTTCAGATTAAGGCAAAAATTAGACTGAGAATACACTTGGGAAACAACATAGGTAGAAAATTTCTTTCTGACCATTTCAGGTCATGAGCCAAGAGACCTGGGGCTCCATTTGAACACTCTGTTAATGTACAGCTGCCAATATTATCAGCTTTCTGAGGCGATGCAGGGAATCTGGCTCTTCCTCTGGGCCAGGAAAGAAGCAGAAACATCTATGTACATGTACACCCCATGGGGACCACTGTGACGAGCCAAATGAATCCCAGACACCGAGACTGAAAAAATATTAAAGAGTACAAGCACACTGAGCCTGCTATCTCTCTTGGTAAAGCTGTTATAATGTTAAATTGCCTCACAGCTCTCAAATTGTTTTTTTTTTTTTCTGCAAGACTGAAATTGTCTGGCTTTCAGCTGTATTCTGCTGGACTGCGTGCAGCTTTGTTAGCAAGGTGGAAAAAGATCCCATCCCCGCAAGCTTTTCTGTATGCAAGTGCGGTCACCTAGCTGTGCCTTCACAGTCTCTTTGTTAAGCTGGTTGAGTTCTTTAATCCTCACATTTAAAAGGTTGGTTTCCTGCTTGGGCCATTTTTATGTCTCTCTTTTGAACTCTTGTTTGTATTTCTATGTCCTTATCCATTCATTGTGCAGACCAGCCGTTTCCTAGGCTGCATATGGCATCAGATAACTTTTTAGTTTTCTGCAGTGCTCCTCGGGAGTGTGCTGGTGTTTCAGGATCATGTTATTTGGGACAGGGCCTGTGCAGGATGCTGATAAGACAGGTATCTTTTCTTCCCTCTATCTCATATGTATAAGAGTTGGAGTTTCCAGACAGGAATCTGAGCAAGTGCTTGTGCTTTCCTTGTGAAGAAAATTGAGGTATGGCAGAGGAAAAGTTTTCTGACAAGTTGAACAGGAAGATATTGCTCAGTCTGCTGTAGTGAGAAGGAGGAAAGCACAGTGACAGGCAGTCAGGTCTACGGCTGCAAAGATGGAGGTGGGATGTGAGCATCCCAGAAACCCAGAACCCCGGAGCTGCTCTGCCACATCAACACAAAAATTAGAAAGCTGTGATTTCAACATCCAGTCTGGTGAACTGGACACCACCACCTCCAGCACAGGCCTGGATATACTCCTTTTTTTTTTTTTTTTTTTTTTTTTTAATCTGAAAGGCCTTCCTAGCTCTTTTTTTTGAACCAATTACGTTCAGATGTCACATTGAAGTGGTGATGTGATGCCTCTAAGTTTTCTGTCACAACTTTCCAAAACAGTAGCAGCCTCTTACCTAGATAATCCTACTCTTGATGCCACCTGTATTAAAATTTTTGATTGGGTTGTAAGCATTTAGCTAGGGAATGCATTACCCTGAAACAGTAGATTGGCTGCCCCATTTTGTGTGAGTTGTAAAGTTTATCAGCAAAGATTTTGTCATTCTTTAGCTTTCATATCTGCTGTATTTTATAGTGCAATGCAATTATGAGGCAATATTCTGTTGTGGGCTATATGAAGTCATTTGGTTTGGTTACTTAAAATAAAATGCCCCAATTGTCATGGGAACTTTTAGAAATAGTACAAAAGAAAGGACAAATAATACAATAAAAATATAAAACCTGAAATCTGCTCCAAACCATGGCCAATCAGTTCTGCACTGCTGTAAAAGGCAAGATACTACACCATTCTCTTTTGGCTCATAACCTCCTCAAGAAACGAGAGAATATAGCTCTGAGTGTTATTCTGCCCTTTGGATCAGCAAGTGTGGGGCTCTTTCGGATCAGCTGAGGGCAAAGTCCAAGGCTGCTTTGCCACAAGGACTCATTAAAACAAGTAGTGTTTAGTCCGAGTGCTTCTGCCACTCTGTATGTGGCATGAACCAGCTCCCTCTAACTTTCCTGAAAAAGGCTCAAAGCCCGTAAGCACCAAGAAATGCCTCTGCAGCACACGCTCTAATGATCGTTCTTAAGGAGAAGTTAACATTTTCATGCAAAAGAAACTGCAGACAACTCGGGACTGCTGCAGTGTTTCCAGAGAGGCTTGTGTGCGGTTGCCCTGTGCTCCACAAAGCTTGATTAAGTGGTGTTTGGGATGCTGTTATGATCATAATTCCAGATGCGTTGTGACAGCCAGCAGCATTCCCTATGAAAGCGATCGAGGTTACCAGGTTACTTTGCATCTACAAGCGTTCTGCTACTTGAAATACAGCAGTTTTCTCATTCTGATGCTGAATAGCTCTCCTTCAATATGTCCAAAGAGTATCCTTTCAAAAACTCCACGTATTTTATGCTAGGATTTGTCTACAATCCAGAATTTTTCTTACTTCCTGTATTTTTACTAATGACCACTTAAAAGTTATGCACCATCAGTCATGCTATCAAAGGACAAACCTACTGAAGAGCCATTGTATAGCCGACTCAGTCTCCTGAGATTTTCAAGGATGTCAATTGCACAGACAGGTACACTGGAGAACTGTTTTGATTTATAAAATGTTTTATTTTAAGTAAGTTTTACTTTTTGAAATATGCCTGGACTATGCAGGATTTTAAATAATTCAGCCACTGCTGTGTTGAAAAGTAATGATTAAACATACGAGATCCATAAGAAAGGCCGTTTCGAGGCTGTTGATCACTTAGCTCGACACCTCACTATACTGAATAACCAGTGCTATTCCCCTGACATTATTGTCTAGCGCAGTTTAAAGTGTGCTATATATCCTTTAAGACATTATTTATACAATGTTAAGCAATGACCTCTATTATATGGCTATACTGAGACTGAATGGGAACTGCAGTGGATGTCATTTATTTCTAAATGTAAACTGCAAAATTAGAGTTAAGTTAATGTTAAGTTGCCTGTCCCTTGGGTCCCATTACCAAAATAGATTATTTGAGTATGCTGCATTGAAGAAGTGTTTTATACGTTGAAAAAGCATTTTTCTCTGCAAACCTGAGTTTCTAACACAGAAATCATTCTGCTACCCAATACTCAGGCTGAGATGACTATGTACTTCTTCCCTATAAATCTTTTATTATAAGGCCTTGTATTTATGTGTGGTCAGATTTCTGTATCCGTGGGGAAGCCCCGTGGCTCTGTTTGTCAAAAGCTTTGTTGGCGTGGATTCAGCTGCAAGAATTAGTGCTTCCTAGAGGGCCACATTTCCAGATGGAATTGAGAGCCCCGGTTGCGCAACTGTCAGCCGTGTGCTTGTTTCTCTTACTGCTCTAAAGGGACTCCTGGCATGATTAAGGATTAATCAACGGAATAAAAGTTTGCTGGGTCAGGTCCCAATTCTGGAATGTGATTAATTCATTGCTTGTAAAAACATGCTACGATTTTCAATATTACAAAATATAGTAATAAATAAACAAGGCTGATGCGGCTCTGAGGTGGGTTGAGGATTAACCGTGAATTCCAGTTTGTGAATTAGAACTGGCAGGCTGTGCAAGAGTTTCAAATCTAGTGCAATGGATCTCCTGGGAGTTATTTCAGCTTTTCTAGTTATGAGGCAGCACTGATGATTGTGTAAGAAGCCAACAGATTTAGGAGGAAAAGAACTGGGAGGACAGGTATACTAAATCAGAAAGTTACTCCACGTTACAGAAAACATTTGAGAACATTGTTGGGTACTTCCAATCTGTGAAGATTTAACTTTTATCAGCCAATGATTATAGTACCCGATTATCTTCTTTAAAGTAAAACCCCACCAATAAACAATATAAACTATTAAATATATTGAGCCTCTCTCCTAACTGTCATGAATCTGACCACTTCTTGATCATATATTAATTTTAATTTGTATAACCTTTTCCCTTATATTTTTCCTCTATTGAGATTGACTGCATTTCCCCAGTTAAATCTATCCCCAGCTGAAATCAACACAGATTCCTTGATAATAGTCTGGGCTTCACATTTAAAATGACTTCAATTTTCTGACGAGGTGAGCTGCTTAGAAATGCATGTGTTCATTAAAGATTGGTTACTGAGGAAGTGTCACGAAGCGGTTTCACTCTGCTTGCTGAATCACTAGAGGGAGCTCCGGGTGCATGGGAAGGGCAGGCTTTGTTCTCAAACATCTTACAAAACTCAAGGAAACAGGAAAAAAAAAAAAACCTTTCCCAATAGACAGTGATTGCTAAATGTCTAAAAGAGAGAGAGAAAAAAAAAAAAAAAAGAAGTCCTTTTTCTTCTTAATTAGAGTATTTTATATGCATTTGTTTGCCAATAATACAAGCCCCACAAGCTAATAACTACAGCATTTAAAGGCTGGTGACAAATAGCGCCCAGTTGAAACCTTTGCAAACAGGAAGCTTGAAAAATGCATACTACTAATGCCTGTGAGCCCTTTTAAGCAATAACAATCAAGATACGTGGCTTTTTCAAGTGGCTGGTTTGTCAGAGATGATGAGATAGATATCCAGTAAGTTGGAACTAAACCTTTCCTCTGATGCAATGCAGTGATTCTGAAACAGCACAGTGTCTCTGTAAGTCTGCTGATCTGATGTCTGATATTCATCTAGAGCAATGGCTCTTATGGTCCTAAAAGAAGGATCGTTTTTGATGGGCATAGGAACATTCATCTGAGCAGAAAAGAAAGTGGAGGGAATACAAGATACAGTGAGCGTCTTCAGGGTTTATTATTTGCAAAATTGCTTCCAAGGCCTAGAAATTAAGAACGCGTTTTGGTCTGGCCTGTATTTGAAACCTTTTTTGTTTATTTTCTGTGTTTTTAAGAAGATGCCTTATCTTCATATGACACGAGACACTGTCAAATGGTCTAATATCTGTTAATAGGCAGCATTGGTATCGCTGTCACACAAATGAAGAAGTTGACTAATGTTAGGAGAGGATGGATAGATTCTTAGAGCTCAGTGCCTCCATACTCCTACGCAAGGCCTTCTGTGTTTGCATTTTAAGCACAGACTATATTGTCGCGTATACTGAATCCATGGACATCTTGGGGAAACAGACTCCGACACTGACTGTGCCAGCTGCTGCTCGCTGCAGTGCCAGGCTATGGTAGGATTCTGAGACAAAAGGACTTTATTGTCTCAGGACACATTTATTTTCATAGCTAAAGGATTTACCATACCTAATTGTTCAAAGAAGGCACACTGATATGTCTTAACATTTGTACAGTGCGCTTCACTACATCAAACCATTGTAGCCCAAGTGGGAGAAAAACTCGGTTTACTCACCAAACCTGCAGTTACACATAGATGTTCTTATTTTGTTCCCCAAAATAACTTAAATTAAGTCAGTGGAAGATCTATAAATGTACACTCACAAGCATAAACGGCGCTAGGATGGAGCTTACCTTTTGAGCTAAGTAGTGGTCACCGAGGTCATTCCATTCTTAGCCAAACTATGTATAAAAGCAGCCTTTTAGTATCAGCTGTACATATCTGCTTTCCCAGTACAGTGGTTTTCTCTGGACATTTTTTCCCACAGATAAAGTAATCTTCTTTAATATATCTATCTTGGAAATACTACATTTTACATTATTCTCATATAAATACCGAGAAATAATATACTGTGTCATCAGGATTTCTGAAATTTTATCAAAGATACTTGTTACATGTGTATTATAATTGTATTATGGATAGGGAAGATTGCAACAAACTATTATTTCAGCATCAGTCAGTATTTGTATTGGGAGTAAAATTTGTAAGATGTTCCATTACACTCTGCTGTTTCTTCATGTTGGAGGCCACATGTGAACAATGCTGCAGAAAATAGAAAAAATAACTGGGTATTTTCATACAGTGATTGATGATATAGAAATTTATGGCTCATTAGAATAAACTAGACCATCTTAGAATTTATGGAAATGTTCATCTCTTACTTCCACAGTATTCCTACAGTATTCACTGATACTATGAGGAAGAAGGAGAGCAGCTTTATTCTTCAGGATGTTGTTATCTGATGTACACTGCTATAAAGGTATACGTATTGTTAGGTATGTATCACTGTCACATGATGGCCATTGTTTAGTGAGTGGCATTGTAGCACTGCTCAGCTTTACAGTCCCTCCTTGAACTGCTTCCACGTGGTACAATTTTTGGATCTCACCTTTTGTGAGCTTTGGTTAAAGAAAACATACTTATACTTCAAGGTCATTTTAATCTAATAATGTTACGTTTGGATATGAAAATTGTAGGAAAAGAGAAAAAGGCTTTCTTCTCTTCCCTACTTTCCAAGGCTAGAGGTTAAAAAGATGTTTTTTGCCTCCCTGCAGCATTTTTAATGGAACAGGAATATGAAATACTGCAAAGCATTTCCTCTAAGAGTTTTGTATACTGGTTTCAGAAGGATCTATTTAAAGCTACTCAACATGTGTGAAAGCAGCAGGATTAGGCCAGTAGAGAGAATCAGATGAAATAATTGAGAGGAAATCTCACAGAATCTTCTTTTGTGTAGCATTAGGATGAATCTTCTATAATTTGGAATAAGGCTAAAATTCCCCTTTTTATATGTTGTAGTCCAAATTTTTATCCATAGTAACATAACAAAACACAAATAAAACCCTCTGGGCATACAGCCATATTTGTTTTTCTTAACAAAAGCAAAATAATAAAAAAAAGGTTGTGATGTGCATATTGTACAACAATAGAGAAACCCAAAGAGGAATAAAACTCACGTTATTCTGTGGTGTTCAGTTTCTCAAAAAAGATTGTTTTTTTTTTAGTTCTGCTTCTGTTTTTATCACATCTTTCTGAAATGTATATTTTAGAGACAGGAGAATATATATGATGCAGTTACTGCTCAGATTTTCTCTTCCACCTGAAAATAGGCTGTTCGACAATTTAAGCAGTAAATTGTAACACAATTTTAGCCAGAATTTGGCAGGAAGCATCCATGCTGAGTCCAGTATCTGTCCCAGCCCATGTTTTCAGTGTAGCTCATGCAATGATGGGAGGAGGATTCTCAGCTTTGCTATATAGGCCAAGTCACAACGTAGCTCATGGCACTTTACATTTTCCAAGCACTGTGTAAATGTTCTTGGGTCTTCATGACACCTCAGAGAGGGAGGTGAGGATTAGTAGCTTCATTTTACAGGAAGGGAGAATTAACGAGGGAAGAAGTGAATTGTGTGAGCTCATATAAGGAAGCAGTGACAAAACTACTTTTAGAACTGAGAAGTCCCATCCCACTAAAACACAGTGTCTTGGGCTCAAAAACCACAAAACCCAAGCCGTACAATTATTACCACAGAAACGGTGGTAAACAGGGTAATTAAAACAGGTGTAGAACACCAAGACATAATGATGCTGTCATAAAGTATATTTTGAGGCCTTGAAATACAGGGTTCAAGAAATTGTAATTATCTCACTAATATTTTTGTGGACATTTTGATCAATAGCACATCATAAAGTTGACTTGACAAGTTGGAGATTTGTTTCATTTTGTAGAAACAAATGTACTGAACTCATGGTTATGTGTGCACTATGTCTAGACACCAGGGCAATTATAAGGAAAATTACATTTTCATTTCTATTGCAAACTGTCTTGTTAATCTGCTCAATATTTCCTTGCCTAGTCATTTTGTCCAGCAGTTCTCTTCTTTAAAGAAGGTCAAACAAGCTCTTTTCAATGTTACTGCCTGCTGTAGCTATAATATAAGTAATAATAATCATAGTTCATTACTATCACGCAAAAAAACCCCGAACCCTATCCTTGTTTTGTAATGGATCTAGCTGGTATTTTAGAATATACTGTATTACTTTTAAGGTTTTAACATTTTAGCTGGGATGCAGTCTTTTCTCTTGTTTTATTTCTGACATGAAAAAGAACAAATGTATCTGGGAGCAAGATGCAGCGAGTCCCCCTTCTCTACAAAGTCATGTTGGCTTTTGTGCTCACTGCATTTCTAGTACCCACAAGAACTTTAAAAGGTGACTAAATGTTTCCTCCTCCTTTCTACTCCAGCTGTGGAGGAGATAAAGAAAAGAGAGATTTTTTCTTCTCAGGACCAAATGGAAATGCCCACTGCAAATATGGCGTACCACGCTCCCAATTCCAACATGGATATAAAGCTTAATAGCTCGGGAACTGGGTCTTTTAATAAACAGGAAAAGTGCTTTTGAATCTTCTCTGACTGGGGAAGCAATTGAACCCCAGGTATCTGATCTCCTGGAAGGTAATATAGGTCACATCATCATTACGATGAAATCAGCAACACAGTCATCTGGAAGAAGAAAAGAAAGTGTGCAATTGTCATTACCAAAACAAGCTGTTTAAGAACATAGGTGTGGAAAATGGTTTCTTGTCCCAAACACAGCTTTTAAAAAGGTGCTCCACTCTAGCTTTCGGACAGGTGACCAGGTCCAGGAGTAAGACAGTGCCTCCTGTTGGATGGTTTAGGCATTTCCTGCTGGCTGTTTTAGGTGTCCCTTTGTACAGCCAACTCTTAAGCCCTTTTGTAAATGCCTAAATCCCATGTAATAATAACGAAATTTTGCTTTATCACCATAGAAAGAACTGCTTCAGCACTTCTGGTGCTGGGTCCATCTGCGCACACTGCAGTGTGGACCATCACGGCCCTGATATGTCTCTGGGTGTACAATGACTGAGAAGAAGTTCCAAGGTTTTCCAACCCAAGCCTAAATATCTTCTACTAATATCTTCTACAGCATTAACATTATTTGTTCTAAATTATTACAGCAACCAATAATAACCTTTTTAAAAAACTTAGTTGTGACATGAAATAAGAGGTTGCCTGTGAGTGAATAAAAATGAGGAAATGACCACGGCTGAAAATAGGACAACAGTGAGAAGGGAATGATTCAGCATGACAATTATGCAAAAAAAAAAAAAAAAAAAAAAAAAAAGTAAACTACTCAGAAGGTATTTTACCACTGCAAATTGTTAGCATTGTCAACAGTTTCTTGAAATCACAAGCTGTTTGCTGAATTTCTGAATTGTTCCTACTAGCGTGCATATTTCTATGTAAATGAATGCCATTAAACAAATGCTCCTGCGGTGATGACACAAGTTCCTTTCCACATTATCACAAGTTCTTCCCTTAGGCATACTGTAGGGAAAAAAATAAAAAGCCATTCAGATTATTCAATGTCCTATTTGTTTCTAAAATGCAGCAAATTTCAAAAACAGTATATGTGTCTGTGTGGGTATGTATAACTCTTCTATAGGGCATGTGCCTTTTCCTAATTCTTAGAGAATCTGGGAAAGTGAAATGCCCACGTCTGTGCCGATTCTCGTCAACCCTGTCACGATAGAGTCTTTTGCTTGTTCTCTGTCGTGCAACACAGGGACTCTGTTACCCTTCAAATCAACCTAAACTTGCAAAGATGTGGTTCTGAATATTTCAGGACATTTTTTAAACCGTGTTAGAAATTAAACAGAGCTCCAAATTTCTCTTTAAGATTTTCCTATGCCATTTTAAACTCAACAGTGCTTGTTCAGGAATTCCTGAAACACAGTACACAAAGGGTAAATAGTTTAGCTTATACTGTTGACACACTGTGATTATGTCCTGTTCGTGATCACATAACATTATTCAATTAAAAGAAGTTTACCATCTCCAAGAAACACCTGATTTGCCTTTAGATAGCTGGGCTCAGAATTTTGAGGTGTTACGTGCTGGCTCTTCCAAACATTTCTCAAACCTGGTAATCACATGGTGGACATACTCATTTTCAACGTAGTAGACCTGAGCTTAGAAGAAAGCGAGAGCAGGGATAGGCAGGAGGAAATGGGCTAACAGAAATTTTTCTGATGTTGTGTATGAAGAAATATCTTATACCAGATAAACAATTAATGATATCTACAGAGAGAATACCCTGCCCACATTACCAGCCTGCTTGGCCCATATGACTCCCTTTCCTCCTTGCTAGTGTATTTTGCAAAAAAAATGTGTTTGTTATACAGTTTTGCCTCCTTTTGACTGAAACAATCTCACAAATTTACCGAATATCTTGATTAAGTGAAACCTACATTTTTTACTAAACCAAAATTAATGCCAAAAAATATTGTTCATTCTAACTGAAAGAACAGCTGTGAAATGTTTTAGTGTAATCAGAATTAAGCAGAGAAACCTCGAGACTTGTTACACTGTTGTACTCAGTATATTTCAGCATTTCTTCTGCAAAGTTTCTGTTGGCTGATGCGAATGCAAAGGCTCTGATGATAATGCAAAGAATAGAAGAACTGGTAGATAATCAAGAATACTGTAATTTTCACAACATAGCAGAAAATAGGCAGCAAGTAGAGTTTTCTGTTACATCTGATTGGCATTTGGTGCAAATATTGAAAGTGGAGGATAAGAGAGGATTTTAGTCAGGTATATACCTGTGTTTCAACTGAGAAATTTCTTAAAGTGATTTTTATAACATGATAGTATGATTATTCTTAGGTGCGTGTTGATTATTTGAGATTTTTACTTTCAGACTGTTTTTAGTGGGACAGAATAGGGTATATGGAGAAAAGAATAAACCCTGTGTATTGTACTTCCTTGACTCCTTCCCTTTCTGCTGGTTCCTAAATAAAAGCCTGTATTTTCAGCTTTACCAGCTACCTTTGACTGAATTCAGTAGGATTAGAAAAGTTCTGCACAAGGATGTGAAGTGGTCAATCATAAAAGCAAGCACTGTCCAAATAGCATGTGTCTACTTATGGAATTTTGTTCTTTATAGAAGATCATGCTGTCCTAATCTCCAGCTATAGAAATCTTAGGTAATTCACTCAGATCCTTCTACATTAGAAAGTTAAATACAATTATATGGGGTTTGTTTACTCAGTTGGAGGTATGGTGTTTACCATGTAGAAGAGGTATCAGGTGGTCTTCTGAGAACCTGCTGAACTCTGGTTGACACAGACTGAAATTACACCTTACCCTCTGCTGGCAAATGGGTGTTTGACTCCTTCTAGGTACTTTTTATTTCTAGAAAGCACTAAAGACATCAAGCAAGGAATATACCTTACTTCAGTATATTTTAAATGGAAATTGTGAAAAAGTTTGCTTTTCTGCCTGTATCCTGTCCTTTCCTCTGCCTTTTATCGTCACAGAATCAATAAAGCTTTATTTTATATATAAATAGATATTTACAGTTATATATAATGGTTTAAGAAAAAAAAAATAGTCATCCTCCATCATTTTTGTACACTAAAGGAATTTTATAGGCTACTCTTCCCAACTGTCCTGAAGTTTTTGGAGAAGTTTCTCAGCAGGAAGCGTAGAGGTTTGAAAACTCAGTGGAAATGGCAATGATGAATAGCAGTTTCTAGTGAAGATGTAAAGGCCACATGAATAAAAGAAACAGGGAAAGAACTGGAGAAATAGATCTGCTGTAAGAATGTTAGAATATAATTCTGGCCTTCACTCAGATAATGGTTTGCTGTCTCAGTTTTCCTTACCTTTGTTCAGGATACATTAAGACTGAGCTACTTCTCTTGTAAAGAAAAAGTGTGCTTATGTAATTGTTTCTTTCAAGAATACAGACACAGTTTTACAAAAACTGATGACCTGAAGTAGATTCTAACTTAAAACACAAATAGACCTTTCCTCTTCTTGTATTGAGTCAACGTTAAAAATTGGAAGTGCAACAAATTATTGTTTGTGCCCTTTCCTTTGTCTATGTGCCTTAAATTATCGTGTTATTTATTCAGGTGAGCTGTAATAAAATTTAGAAAAGCAAGGAAACGTGGAGATAAATAAAGGACTACCTAGATAATTCTTTTGCTTCATTTTAATTTACATTATTTAAGCTGTAGTTCATTCCTGATTTTGTCTTCACAACAAATGAAATGTTCCCCATTTGAGACCAAGAATCAAAGAGGCATTGTCAGCTTGAATTTGCCCCTAGTTTTAAATTTAACAAAAAGGAAGATTTAATTAAATCTAACAGTTGCAGGACAGCTTTTATAATTAAAAAGACTTGAACTGTCCCATGTTGGTAGAAAAAGATTTTCTAGCAGTCTTTGAATCCCAAATGATGCAACACCAAGAATATGACTTTAAAAGACAATTACTTTAAATCACATTAAAACAAAAATAAATTGATTTTTGCTTTCCACTGCTTCAGTTATAGAAAATTTAAATCAATATTAAACAAAAGGTAAAACCAAAATAAAACTATTTTTCTCTGTCTTTAAAAATCAATGATCATAGCAGTTATATAAATTGGTTTATAAAGTATTTAATCTAAATAACAGAAATTTTGGGTAAGAAGGGTGAGGAAATGGTTCTTGCCAACACTTATTGATCAAGAAAAACATTACCAGGGCTAATTGGCTAGTGCTTTTTACCAGAGACTTGTAGCCTTGTTTACATATACTGCATAAAATCTACTTCTTGACTTGAAGTTACTGTTGTCTGCGGATAAAGTGTCATTTTCCTTCTCATGCTCAGCACGTTTCTAGTTTAGCCTTCTTTTGTTGTGCTTAGTTATATAAATATTATAAAGACATTTTATTTACATTGATTTCCATTCTGCCTTATTAGGAATTACATAGAGGTTGACCAATTCTTCATTATCATGATGCTTTTGGTACAAATAGGTAAAAAATAAGTACAAAATGTGGCTGTCTAATATTTTAATGGTACCGAGTCTCAAGCATCTTGAATGGAAAGAAAAGTTTCGATAAAATGTTAGAAATAACTTAATGTAATGTGCCTTGTTAACAAATATAATCTAGTAAAGCTCTGTTTTAAAGTTTAAAACTGGCTTGACTTATCAGTCTTCTAGAAAGTCTGAACACAGTGTCATCTAATTCCCTAAATTCCCCTCTAATCTTGACCTTTTATTTCCTAAATTCCTCTAATTCTCTAAGGGAATCTCCTAAATTCCTTAAATCCCTATATAGCTATTTCTACACACGTATTCAGTTGCACCTCATTCTGTTCAGGACATTCAGAAGGAAGATGCTATCCAGCAGGACGGAGGATCTTTCTCTTCCCTTAAACAATCTCTTGAGGCTGAAGAAGGAGCATCCTACAAGGCTTGGGCAATGAATGGCTCTTTGGACTTTCAGCGTGTGGAGAACCACGGACATCTTGAAGATTAATTTACATTTTCCTCAGGAATGTGTTACAGAAAGAGAATTTGAATTTTGACCTTGAGTAGAAATGTTAAGATATTCTTTCTTTTCATTAAGCAAACACACAGCAAGTTCAAATAGTTAACCTGGAACATCCCCTGAGGAAATAAACCTCCCTCAAGAAAAACCACTCTCAGAATCAAAGGTGTCAAATATGGGGTACTGTTCTGATACTTCTCCCACCTTCTTCTTCTTTACTTCCTCGTAACTAATATTTTTTTTTTTATTTATTGCACAAGGAAAACAAATGAACACAAAATGATTAGAAAGAATGGTCTATGAACTTTGAATTGGAAGGAAAATTCTTAAAGTCAGCCTCAGAGCAACAATGTCTATGACTGTGTATATCACTAAAATATGGAACAGAAAATTTTTGTGAAAGCCGTGTATAACAATGATTGACCCTTTTGATACATGGCATCTGATTTATTTTTTTTTAGTGACTGGGCCACTCATTTGTCTGGGAGATGCCTTAGGAATTCAGACTCTCCTAATAATACGTATGCATTTCACATCGCTGTGACAACAGAGTAAAATTCTTCCTGGGTTTGTAAGGCCAAAAGCATCTATAATCATTGATCTTCTAGGGAATTCCCCAATTGCTAGTGTAGCCTGAAGGTCCCTTTGCTCCCCATCTGGGCCAGGATTCTATGATTCCTGACTGTCTGTGAGTTGGTAGATGAGGCCCTTCTCTCGCATGCAGGCGGTGCTGGTTCAGTGCCTCTTGCATGGAGGACAATCTAAGCTCTATTTTTCTGCTTTGAGGATGGAAACTGTGTTTGACACTTTCAGTTCCATAATACATATTTATCAGGGATTCATTTTGGAGAAGCATATATATATATATATACACTTAGGATGATACTTTTTTCTCCTAAAGAGAAAGTATGGAGAAATGGGGCTGGTGCTGATTCATTTTTCATATTTGCCTTTCATCCTAAGATATTAAACATATTTCACAAGACATATAGTTGAGGGCTAGTCAGTACGCCTTGCAGGCTTCTTTTCTCCTTCTGAAAGAGCTGCAGGGAGTTCTGACACAGCATCCTTTGGAACTGTTTTGGCCTCCTGTTCCTCTCCTCGACATGTCTCTCTCTGAGAAATGCATGTTTTGTTTTAGTGATCTGATATATGATGATTCTATCCACAAGTGGGAACCTTGATTTTAGGACTCTACTGCAAAAAATATCCAGATCAAAATCCTGTTTCTGGTTTACAGATGTTTGAAATAAAAAAATGACTCAGTGTCTGAAGACAATAAGCAAGCCATTGGCCCATGTCCATAAGGTTTGATATAGCAACTCTGCGATGGGTCCTCGGAGTTTGATGGATTACACTTTCACTAAGAAGATGAAAATATGTCTATGTTTGGTACAAACATTTAAGGAAATTATGAGACCATGTAATAATTTTTTTCTGACAAAACTTTAAAGAATTCGGGTTTTATAGAATGAATATTGAGCTACTGAATGAAACATTAGTATAACATGGACATTTTCGTTGGCCTAGAGGTGGACTGTCAGATGATTTACCTGCAGAAAGATAGCTGACCCACTTCATTGCTTAAGAACTTTGCTTGTACTTCAGATATATTGAGTTCAGCAATTGTAATTATCAAACAGTTACCTTTGCCCAGCAAGGACCAATATCCTACTTACAACATTTATATTAGTTTCTTTTAAAACTACTTCTAATAAGTGGGTTTAATATCCAATTAGTTCATAATTACAGTACACATTCAGAAAAGTAAAATATACAACAGCAAAAGTTCTACCTTGAAAATGGTGAGAATTATGAAGTAATAGGAACAAATAGAAGTGATATATATCTTTAATTTGCTCATTGAAATTGAGGGGATGAAGGTCGCAAGATTTTTTTTTTCTCTGAGTGATAATTCAGGTCACAGCTCCAAAGGGGTTGGAAGCCTCAGCCCTAAATTATAATATTTTAAAGAATAAGAGGCAGTGGTGAGTCTCAAACGAAAAAATCACAGCAAACTTTGCTATAAGTATTCCATCAACCCCACATGTAGGTGATGTCAAATTAAATGAAGTCATAAGAGTCCTCACTGATTTAAGCGGGTTCAGGATCAAGCCCTTTGCAAACCAAGTACTCTGTTCCATATGCTGCAGATGTAATGGGAGGAAGACACTCGTTGGTCCCAATCAATTCACAGCGGTGCTGGAGCCGTTTCATTTTGAATAATATGTGTCCTGGGAAATGGGTACAGATATTTCCCATCCTCTAGGAGATGACTTTTTACACCCTGTAGTCATTCTGCTTGTGCCTCCCACAATATGATTTTCCAAAATTCCAATGGCAGAAAGAGCCATTGTGGAAAGCACGTTGTTAGCATACATTAGACAAAAGAAGCTTTTTTGCTTAGCTGCTCCTCACCTTCTTGGCACCATACTTCTATGTATTGTCAAGGCATGGCATTCTCCCCTTCTGTTACAGTTCCTTCACTTATGGATCAGGCTAAGAGGAGTAACTACACTATCAGCAGATTCAAACTAGGTCCTACTTTGGTTCTTCAGTATGCTTTTTTTCCCCCTTTGATTTGTAGACAACAAAAACATTTGATCCCAGATGCTAAGAGGTACACGATAAAAGGGAAAAGATATGGTTTCTGTACTGATGTCACTAGTGGCATGACATCAAAAGATAAATTTACAGTGGGAATGACCACAAAGACAAGAAAATTGTGTTATTTAATACAACTGTCAAACTTATATAATGTCTTTTGTCTCTTTGCTGCCTGTTCCTACATATGAAAAAACATAACTGTTGGGAGGAGGTTGTTTTATGAACTTGCTTACTAAGTTTTTCCCTGGTACTGCAGTTATAATGACAATAACTGTCACCTAACAGCAACTAATGTTGGCTCCACGGTCATACACATATATATGGGCTTGTGTTAGGGTTTCTGCTTTTTAATATAATTTAATATTGGTTATGATCTAGACAATAACACTAAGTTACTGGCCAGGCTTGTGAGTAAGTTTTTCATTAGAGAGTATAAAAATTTAATACTACAGAGCATGCTCATGAAAAACATGTTTTTATGTTTTGGAGGCTGAAGATCTTATCTGTTTACATTAATATCATATGATTTTGGTAATCCATAGACTAGGAATCTCATCTGAACATCTAGGCCAAGGGCTACTCAGTCTTCCACTGGGTTGTAAACCGTTTTGTATTCCTTAGACATGTCCACTTGGATTCAGAATTTCGGCAGTCTTCATTGCTTTCTGGAGGTGCATAGTTATTTCCATTTATTACAAGGAGAGCTTGAAAGGGCTAAATTATTCTTCTTCTTTCTTTTTTTCTTTTTTTTTTTTTTTTGGCATAAAGCATTAGCTTGCATGAATTTGAATTTTAATAATACGTTACAAGTTCATTCTGTTCTCTTTTCTTTCTGGTTTATTTGACACCAATCTAGTTTTTGGTGGGATCTTGGATGTTGTTTGTGTGGATAACTCAAAAAACAAGCCCTTGAAGATGATGAATATTTTTCTCTAGTGTAATGATCATCTTGCATGTTGTCAATGAATCTGTCTTCAAGCAAGGAGGAAAATATGCACCATTAGCTGCAGAGAATTATAACTCTTCTACAAGAAGGAGTTATGCAAAACTGTAGTTAGACTAAGAAAACAAACACTTTCCCTGTCCATCTTCTTTCAGGTCATCTCTTCTTTCCCTGCTTTTCTACTTGTACTTACTCTGACCACAGTACACAGAAAAGGTTGGACCACCAAGTATAGGCAAAAGCTAAAGGATCACGATGTCAGGAAATATTTGCAGATACATAAAGAAGAAGGTGAAGAACAAACATACTTTATCCTTATGTTCTTCATCATAAACAAACTTTCCTACGTAGAGTAGGTGCTATCTTCTACAGAAAAGCCAGTGTTGCCCCTCAAAGTAGCAATAGCATGGATACACTTGGGAAGAGAATTGTGCTCTCAGTCAGGATACCCCTTTGGCGCTCTTCCCATCTAGAGTTCAAGATGGAAATTAAAGCTGCTTTCCTGACAGAACTAGAGTTAGTGTCTTTCTTCATGTGACAAGCCTTATTAGTGGAAAACAGTGCAATTTTCACCTTGTTGTGCCAGAAGGAGTGATTCTAGCACACAGAGGAAGCAATATTCCTTTCTCTAGACAGCTCATAAGCTGCCTTGTTTGGAACACCATGGGGTGATGCTCATGTTCAAATAACAGCAGAGACAGACAAGCGCAGTTATGGTAATGCTCGTTTCTTTCTCATTTATTTTGTGTTACAAAGGAGATAAAGGCAATCCTCTAGGACTTTTCAGAGAGATGATACATTTAAAATAATGCCTGTTCTGATGATGCCAAATTTCAGTTTGAACCACAGCTGCAACAGCAGGAGTTTCTAAGTCAACAGGAAAAAAATGCAACCTTCAACAACTTTACAGAGATAAGATAAAGAAGCCTGTGTTATTCCATGAAAGGACTGAAGAAAGCTGTATATGAGTATAATTTAGATCAATGAGACATGACAGATGTATAAAGACTTGCAGATAACTCTATTTTATGTTAGAAATACAGATCTGATGATAAATAGTGATTAATCAATTTTCACATTAACAACAGTTTTATAAGTCTTATGTGAATGCAGCATATTCATTTCAATGGATAACGTTTTTTAATAATTGTCAAGAGCATATGGAGGTTATGAAAGAAGGGAAAATACAGGAATTGCCATTTTCATGCAGACCAATGATCTCTCCAGTCTAATAGCCTACCTCTTGCACTGAGAAGGACCACATGCTTCAAAAGGTTGTATACACAATGCTGAAGTGGATGGCAGTTTAACACTCTAGATTATTCTATCTGATGCTCTCAGAAAGTTTGGATTTTTCCAAAAGCACATTCTTTAACATTTTTCCTGATACAAGTTTGGATGTTTTCAATGTATTGTGCATATATATACATAAGTGTGTGTATGAAATCTTTTAAACTTGCTCCATCCTTGGACACCCTTTCAAGATTTTCAGCTGTTGGTTTTATGGCATAAACTACACTTTTATTCATTTTCTTTTATTAGTTTGCTGTTCATTTTATTTTCCTGTTCCTCTGGTTTACAAAAGAACTTTATTAAGGACATTTATCTTCTCTAGATTATATTCATTATTCCTTAAATCCTTGTTGTACTCTTGTTAAGTCAGTCTAAATCAGAACTCTTCAAGTAAACTACACAATAGTAATGGGGCAACTTCTAAGTTAACCGTGATTTCTGTTTTCTATATAGCAGTCAACTGTCCAGACTGCTTTTCCAAAAAGAAGAAAGTTTTGATTTTAACACCATGCAGTCTTAGGTAGACTGAGCCTTGTGTCCTATCATTCCAAGTATATGGTCTGCCTACTGGGCTTTGGAGGACTCTGGCAGGTGCACCTTTAATTTTCCTGCGGAAACTGAGCTACATACAGTCAAGGATACAGGAATCACAGGAACAGAAGAGAGAAGACAGAATTTGACTTTACATTCAGTGTTTGAGACAATCAACCAGGTATGTGGAAGACCTGTACTTCTGATCTGTGATCCCATAAGTATTTCTAGTGTTTTATCCAGTTACTGCAGTGAAGGTCTAATGTAACCTCCCCAGGCTCCAAAAAGCAGAGTCTGGGACACCACTTACCCCTTCCCTTGTCCGAGAACATGGCTTCCTCCTGCCTAAGCATTCTTGGCTACATAGGGCAGTCTTGGAGAGTGAGCCATCTGCTGTGAGGAAGGTCCAAGTTTTGCACAGGCTATAATACAAAATCTGGGGAATCATAGAACAGCCCAGGTTGAGAGGGACCTCAATAGATTATCTGGTCCAACCTTACATGGGAAAGGGAGCCCAGATAAAATTACCTAGCGCCCTGTCCAAATGCATCTTGAAAATCCACAGTCTTGAGAACTCTACCACATCCCTGGGGAGGTTGTTCCATTGAATGATTGTTCTCACTGTACAAAATTTCCCAGGTGCAGGACGTTGTGCTTGTCTTTATTCAACTTCATACAGTTCTTGCTTGCCCACTCTTTCAGCCTTCCCAGGTCTCTCTGTAGGATGGCTTTCCCTTCTGACATGTCCATCTCACCACTCATTTTAATGTGATCTGCAAGCTTAGGAGGGTGCTTTCAATTCCATTATCCAGATCATTTAAGAAGATGTTGAACAGTTTGGGGCCCAGTATCAATCCCTGGGGGACACCACTAGTCATGAACTGCCAGCCTGAGTAGAAACCATTGATCACCACCCTCTGAGTGTGGCCTGTAAACCAATTTCCCACCCATTTCGCAGACCACCCATACAGTCTGCATCTTACCACTTTGTCCAGGAGAAGGCTTTGGCAAACAATGTCTGAAGTGCTGAAGTCCAGGTAGACAATATCCACTACTCTTTTGATGTTGACAGATGTTATTTTGTTGTAGAAGGTGATCAAATTAGTCGGCATTATTTGCCTTTGGTAAATCTGTGCTGGCTTTTCCCAATCACCTGCTTCATTTGGCTTCTGACAGTTTCTAGAGGGACTTGTTCCATTGCTTTCCCAAGGACTGAAGAGAAGGACAGACATTATGACCACCAACAACGTTGGTTTTTGTTTTTTTTTTTGAGTGAACTTGGCTCCTTTAGGCAGCTCTGCTCAAGAGACAGTTGCCAGAATATATTCTTGGTGGATGAACTGAATATTCTCCACCTAAAATGTAGGTGTTTTTCTCAGGTTCTTTACATTTATTCATCTTTTCCTCCTATTTTATTATGTGTTTTTTAAGAAGACATGACCAGAACTAAATGCAGTATTCCAGATAAAATGCTGCTATTCATCTATACTACTATGTGCTAATATTTTGAGGATATTTTTCTTGCTCTCTATACCACCTATTATTTCTTTCTTTAGCTAAGGTGAGCACTGACTTTAAGTTTCCACTGAACTATTGACAGTGATGATAGTGTTCTCTTTCTGTATACCTGCAGTTACATTAGAGTCCTATAGTGTATATGAACTCTTCATATTTTATCTCCTTCCAATGTTCGTTACCTTGCATTTTTGACTAATTGAAGCCCAGCTGGCAAACTTTTTTGTGTTTTCATGCTGTTAAATAGTATGAGCTAAATGTGTACATGAAACACCAGAGCTTTGAAGCTTAAAGTGTTTTTCTCTTCAGTTTCTATTTGTTTGAAACGGGGGATATCGTGGCTCTGGACCTGGTTTGTGTGAATAATGGCAGCATTCTAGCTTTGGATGCACATAATCAGAGAGTAAATAAGTAATATTTTTTGTAAACTATTACAAATACTCTGTCAGAGATGTTTTTAAAGTGGTTGCAATGGATGCTACCTCTCGTGCTCCCTAACTCCACAAAGCCTGGTTCATCTTGCTGGAGTTTCATTCTACTTAAAGGTCTCAGTGCCCTGCTTGGCAATGGAAACGCTGAGGAACTATTTTTTCCATTAAACACACTAGCAAATAGTTTTAACCTTCTTTCATCGACATATACATGAAAACCATTTGCACCTGGGGCCCAACATTAGCAAAACATCCTTGACCTCACCTGGGTCATTTCAGCTTTTTCACCTGATACAAAATTATCAGGTTAGAGATTGTTAGATTTCTTCTTCTCAATGTCAGGTTCCACACACTTACATAGTAAGAGGTATATTTGTGCAGCTATTCCAACAGCAGAACCTCTGTCTTTCCCACCTTTTCTGGAACTGTGGTGGCAGAACAGGGACTGGGCTAGAAGCAGAGCTCTCTGCCTGACCCACTGTCTGTGCAATGGCCCTTTTCAGGCAGCAATGAAAATCAATATTTAGAATGACGGCTTAGACGCTTTGCCTCTGCATGTGTTGTCCTTAAGTACATGGACTCCTTAATTTGGAAACCTTAGAGACTGGACAACTCTATTCAGGGCAAGTTCCTGGAATGTCTTTCTCATCACGGATTCCCCTGGAGTCAATTGGCATAAGGACTTTCTGAGTGAGATATTATTGGCTCTAACCATGTAATCATTTTGTAGAAAATCATGTTATTTCTAGCGCATTAATAAATCGCAGTACTACCCAGAAGATTTATCTCCATCAAATGAACTCTTCTTTTGTTGCATATATATTAATCTCTTAATTTTGGATAGTCTGATGTCTTTTCTTCTTTTGAAAATATGGAAAAGATTTTGCATGTCATAATCATTCTTCTGAAGACATACTAGAGAGTTTTATGAGTTATGCTTTAAAACATATCAAATCATTTAAGTGGTTGTGAATAAGTGTTTAAATTTGAGGTATAATGCCTTAGAAACGATGACGATTTTAGCCTCCTCTTGGGCTAGTTAGGAGGATTTTGAGTTTTCTTTGTGAATTAATGAATCTATCAATTTTCTCCTCCCTGAAGCAATAGTTGATCTTTATGGCATAACCTGTCTAGCACCTTGGAACCACTAGAAAATTCAATTGATCTTGGGAGAGAAAAAAAATCGCCTTCCTTTATTCTAATTCCTCCCAACACTCACTTTAATTTTCACCCAAGGGCAAACCATTTTTATTTAATTCCACTTGTCTTTTCTAATAAATGGGTACGTTAACAATGTCCACTAATAGAGATGATAATTTTTCCATTTTAATCTTGAAACTTCCTTGCCAATTCGTGATTCAATCAGAGATACATTTAAATAGGCCGTACAGTAATTTCTTTGGAAGCCTGGTAGTTTCTTTTTACCTCAAAGCAATAAATATTTTGTATTCTATTATCAGGGATAAATGGTGAACTACAAACACTGTAGAAGTCAAGGTGAAACACACATTTTTAATGTTATAATTCCTGATGAAAAAGGGGATAGGTTTTACTTTTATTCCAAATAGTTTAAAAAGGTCGTTAATACTAATAATTTGTTCTTCTCCTTCCTGGCTCTCAGTGACAATAGAACCATATTAGCAAGTAATGCACCTCTATAGAGGTGGATTAAAGCAGGTACTGCTGAAGTCTCTACATTTAGAGTGTGTGTATTTCAGAAGGTTTGCTTTGCATAGAGTTGTCTGCCTATATTTACTGCATGTTGTTACTCCATATGCTTTTTGAAGCTGCTTGAAGAAAAGCTGTTCACAAACATTTGTCTCTGGAGTATGGATTGCTCAGCTGGGAAGTAGCCTGGACATGATGCTCATGCACCATTTTTTCCAGCCCCATGGCTTGTATAAAATTCACGTGTGGAAGCAATCCTTATTTTTGTTTCTGCTTATTCTCCTTATTGATGACCTCCTGGTGTCTGCTGCCCAAACCTCCACTGGCTAAATAAAGGCTCAGTATGAGGAAAGTGGTGTGGTTTTAGCCCTTTGAGGCAGCTACTCTGGGAGGATACTCTGAATGGTCTGACTCCTGCCCTCCTGGACTTCTTTTTGCCTGACAAAAAATATGACTTCTGAGAAACTTCAGTGTTGTGACAGTTTTGCCTCTGGTAAGCCACAGCTTCTGTACCCAGAAGATTAGCTAAGGCTGGTGGGACAGCACCATGCTCGGGAAATGGAACAGCCAACAATGGACAATAAACTTTTGGAAGCGGGGAATCAGCAAGGCCCTCTGTTACCACTGACACCATGACTTGCCAGACAAAATTTCAGAAGCCTATACTCATAAACCAGATAGTGATTAATGGTTTCTGGAACCTCATGACTTACCAGTGGCTAACCATTCTAGGGTGTGTAAAATTGTGATTTTGTTGTGATAGTACAGGCAGCAGATGCTGAAAGGCACATCTGGACCTTCATTCTCTGTGGCTTCTGCAGTGGAGGCTCTTGTGGGATGAAGATTTCAGCCTGATGCCTGTGGCAGAATAATGACATTCTGTGCAGGAGACAGCACAGCATCATTGTCAGTGTCCTCCAAGCTGGAGGCATCTGCTGAGGACTGGACATCCTAAATATCCAGGAGCAGACTGAGACTGTTACTGGTAAATGCAATGACTTATTGATGACTTCTGCAGGGAGCCAAGTCTCATGTGATGACAGGAAGTGATAGATTTCCAATACCAGCCTATGTCATTTGTCTAATCCTCTCCCTGCATACATTCGCTGACATTACACCTTTTGGGCAAACATGATTACTTCAGCTATGTTTTCCTATGTCCTCTGTCCTCTTTTTGACCTTTTCTGTATCAAATATCTCTGGTTCCCATGTCAGCAGCCTTCAGGGAAACTCATGGGCCTAGGCCTCCATGCTTAGCTAGGGAAAATATGTCTGACAAATAACAGCATCGTGTGGTTTACGAGACAGTGGGAAGAGGTAAAAGGGGGCTTGCTTGATCTCTTCTAAGGTGGATGGAAGAAGGGACAGAAGCATAATACTGTCTGTGTTAGCAGCTACTGAAGCTCAGGTGTAATCTGAGTCACTGGTCACTTCATCTGGCATCTTTAGTTGGGCACAAAAAGACTGCGTAAACAGGATACACACACCTTGCAAGCACAACGCAGTTAATAGTTGTTCAGCACACGCAGATGATAGCTAGGATTAATGAGCTTCTAAGATTAATGTGAGCAAGGGTTTGCTTCTGCAGCTCCCTGGAACAGAGCCTTGATAATGCTGAGTTGCTATCTTCTGACTCTGCTTTTTTCCTTTCAGTATTTGTATGTTTTCACATTGGAGCTTCTCTTCCTAAATCCTGGTTTTCCTGATGATCCCTGTTTTGACAATCTTGCCTCTGCCTGCAGTTTTACTTTTCTTATCTTGCCTGGCTGTACTCTGCAGGCTTTCTCACGGCTCCTTCTCAAAGCTTAGAAATTTCTTCAGAGACTTGGGCTGTGGTTATGCCCAAGGTGCCTTCTTGCCAAGGAAAAATTCCCCATTCTCTTCCCCAGTAAAACAAGAATTCCTGTCCCCTTTATCTCCACCTCCTTCCCACTCCTCAACCCCGGTTGTCTTTCTTTTCACTAAAGGCCTAACATCCAAGTGAAAGGACCAATTGCAGCTAAAGAAAAAACAGTCAGAAAAAGCGTTCGAACAACAAAACTGCTTTCCTGGAGATGACCAATATTACTCACCACTTGTAGGAACATGAAAAGGGTTGGAATTTGAGCTAGTACTAACGAGGGAAAGGTGAGTGCCTGTACAACACAAACCTCATACATACCCTTCTGTGACAGCAAGGTCGCTGAGGACCAGTTATGACCAAAGTTGCAAATTTCATCTAACTAGAGGGGTTGGATGGTTCTTAACACAGTCTGCTCACTTGTTCTTTGCTCATTTGTTTGCAATTCAACATTATAACTAAATTTACTATACATGACATCTCTTAGAATGGATACAGGAGTTTTGTTCTGTTATCCCTAAAATCAGTTTTACCCAGCAACAATTTTCTGTTCCTTTAATGAACAATAAAAGACCAGTTGAGCTTTCTATTTCTAGCTCTGTTATCTTTCTGTGCCTGCAGTTTGAAACGCACTTTCATATTCTTTTATCTGTACTTTTGGGGCCTTCTCTAACAGTCACCTATTTTCCTTCCACAGACTTCAACCTATGGTTTCTTCATACCACACAAGGTTGGACCATATAATCTTTGAGGTCCCTTCCAACCTGGTATTCTATGATTCTATGATACAGCAATAAGTTAGAAAGCTCACGTGCATATAGATAATGCTTTCGTAACCAGTTAGTACCAATATTTCCAGTTATGACAACATTACTAGTACATTATCAAAATTGACCCACAAGCATACACTTCTAATGAGGATAAACTGGTGAAATTTGTCAATTCTGTTAAGATTCCACATAATTTAGATGTCAGCTGAGGTGCTTCTTGAGTGCTAGAAACACAAAAAACTTTGTGTACTTGAGAAACTTTCATTCTGGAAACAAATTAGGAAGTATGATGGGGGTAGGACACTGAGGATGAAGTTTCTGTATTTAAACATTTCATCCTTGCCTATGTCCCTTTCTGGATCTGATTCCAGAAATATAGAAAATCTATTGATAATCAAAACACTGAATTGATCTCTCCTGATATGTAGTTCTCTGCCTTAAAAAGTGGCATATGTTTCTTCCTCACCAGAAGTATGGGAATACACAATATGAGCACAAGCTCTCCTAAGAGCAGGATAAGAAATACCAGACAGCATCCTTCCACCCTCACACACTTCTCTAAGGCTGGCTGTTTGTCTTTGCATACAGTGATAAAAAGCAGCATGTGATTATAAATTGAGTGTGGGCTGTGGTCTAGCTGTAGTCAGCAGAAGTTGCAAATCTGCAGTTGCTGTGTAGGCAATGGCTCCACAATAGGAAAGGGTTCTACATGTTGAATAAGATTTCACAGACCCTGCTGAGCTCAGGGAAAAAAAGGAAAAAAATAAAGACACTGACTCAGAATCTCACTGTACCAGAGACAGTGATCAGGGGCATAGTGCTGCTACAAAGACTGCTGTGTTTGGAAATAGCTTAGTCCGTGGTGTTTGCAAGCACTTATCTAGAGAAGCAGCTGCTGTTGAATTTCTGAAGGCATCTCCAGCTACTTTCCCAAGAAGTAGCTGTTTGCCTAGATAAAAGTAAATGATAGCAGGATGGCAAGTCACTACACTGATAGCAGGGCCCATCCATGAAAATCTTAGATACAGACCTCTATTAAACATCTTTTCCTTTTCCACTCTGTGGGATATCAGTGGTTCAGTTTCTCCTTCACTCCATGACTTAGGTGTCCTCTCTGTTGTGCATCCATTTTTTTCTGACCCCTGCTCTGTACTTACAGGCTTCTGGTGGAAAACAAAGTGAACAACTGTGAGACTTGTTATCAGAATTTTATGCAGATGTGTGATTTCTCCAGGTGCACTCCATGGTTTTGGAGGAAAAAAATGTGCAGGAGTCTTACCAGCTTCTGAATTTACAGATGTAGAAGGCAGCACAAGCCACTTTTTTTTACTATCAGTTCAGTGCATCCCTTTAACAGAATGTCTGCCTTAAAAAAAAAAAAATGGTGATCAAATCAACATTCTCTCAAAATGTCAAAGACTCTCAGCAAAGACAGACACAACAAGATTAGAGACAGACAGGAAAACATCATCTGCCTATAAGGCTAAGCAAAATCTCCCTTCTACTCATGATCCCTTCAAGAACTGTAGGATATATTCTCAAACCTGCCAGTGCTTCTCTTCCCGGGAATTAATGACGATAAGATAAAGCATCCATATCCCATTCTGCTTTGTAATGGAAAACAAATACATTCAGAATTAAACTCACTGACCATTTTTT
Organism: Vanellus vanellus; assembly: GCF_965231255.1. Lineage (NCBI taxonomy): Eukaryota > Metazoa > Chordata > Aves > Charadriiformes > Charadriidae > Vanellus > Vanellus vanellus. The sequence goes on along the minus strand of NC_138905.1, from coordinate 31,916,496 downwards.
GTGATAATAGTGATTTGCAATACTGAAACTACTCATTGTATTTCAAGGTGTATCTTTCTTTTCTGATGTGGTAAAAAGTACTGCAGCAATGCTAGACCATGAGACACAGACCCACCTTTTCTGAGTTAATAGACAATAGGTTCTTAGCAATTTCTTTTCTGTAGGTATCAAAAGACTTAAAAAAACCCATATTGCAATTGTCATGACCTATTGCTCTCTCTTACTTAGATATATTTCAAATGTTTTCCTTTTTTCTGTAGTTTTTTCTGACCAATTTATAGCCTCTACATAATCACAGAGTTGTTCTCATAAGAAAAAAATGTCAGACCCTTACACTTAGGTGAATATTCTAACAGTATTTATATGGGATAAGATTGTTTTTTGGTTTGTCGTTTGGAATTTTTTGGCTCAAGTATTGCTTTCTATTTTTTTTATATAGATAGATACATAGATGGAATTAAGCATACAGTTATATACTGCATAAAGAACAAAAGTTCTTCAAAACAAGGATTGAAAGTGAACAGAGAGCCATTTGAGAGGTCTGAATCCTTTGAGAGGACTGAATTCAAAAATACACGGGACACTATTCAGTCATTTTTTTTCCCTAGACATCCTATCACACAAAAAGGATTCATTCAACCAGATAAGAATGAATAAAAAACAGATAATGTCTCTAATGGAAAAATCAGGAAAAAACAAACATGTAAAGATGCTTTTGAGGGACTTTTATACTGACAATCTATTCAATGTTGTATTGCTAGGTAGAATAAATCCCTTTGAAAACTCCCGTAGAGCCTTCCTAAGTTACAGGACTGACTGGAGGTCTCTAACTTGAATATTTGTGTATGAATGACACAAAATGTCAACAGTTAGGAAAAATATTTAACAATCCTTGCTTTATATTGAAAAGAAAGGACAGATAGTGGAAAGCCAGGAAACATGCTGCTTCATTGCATGCAGAGGCTAAGACATAGCAGGAAACTTGTCCTTTGTGTGAAATTGTATAGTTTATTAGTGGAAACCCTGTTTTTCAGTTTCTGTCTATGTTTTAGCCCTCAGAACAGTCTCAGAATTCATCTTAGGTTCATAGGCTGTACCCATCCAGTCAATGGATTCACTGATCCCTGTAGAGAACTCATCTTCATTTTATATTCCTTCAGTTTAATCTGCTGATTACTTATAGTTAATATAGAAAATAATTAATTTAGAAACTAGCTAAAAGTTTATATGGAAAAGACTGACATCTCTATGGCCTATATGGAGGTCACATTCAGATCTAGGCTCTGTACAGCGTCTGAGATCTTAGGACTAGATTTTAGTACTCTCCTTTTCTGCTTTCCAGCTGTCCATCAGCTTTGCTGTAATGATGACAACAAATAGTCTTCCACTCCATTTACTGTTTTCTGGGAACCCTTGAAAGTTTCTGTGCTCAAATTTTGGTACTGTCAGGGTAAGGACAACTTCAAGAGAAGATACAGCTTATTTCCCAAAGTACCATTCTTTTATGACTTGGCATCTTTCCATGTAGATATCCAAGCAGTGACCTGAAGAGGCTGTGCAGTTGTCCTTGTGGCTGTACCATTCTGTGTGGGGAGAGTATCTTCTGGCTTGGTAGGGTCATCTTTACCTTATTCAGTTCTTCCCCCTTCACAAAATGTACATGTTAGATGTTAAACCTATCCAGTGTTCCTGGATATTTGTTAGCTGCTGAAACAAGGAGGGTGCTATCTGCCCAGGAGTTTGCCTGGGTTGCCAAGAGGGACAGACTGGAATCTCTTCTTTGTAAGGATTTGCACATGCAGAACTTCAGTCTTAAATCCATTTTGAATACTCCCTTCAACTGCCTCAGTACTTCTGGGTTACAGTAATGTACTGTAGCAGCACTGTATAGAGCAGTTGTATGTAGTTATGCAAACATAATACAGTTCCATACAACTGAGCTGAGAAAGACCACCTCCAGACGCTCTAAAGGCTTCTTATTTCTTTCTGCAATCACAGATAAGAATCTGCTCCGTGAAGGTGATTCAAAAAATAAAATAATAATAAGAAATAATCTTGCTGTTGCTAGACTTTCTAGCAGTTGCTAGGAGATAGGTAGCAGTTGTTTGTGATTTTGGAAAATCAGGTCCCACATTAGGGGAACAAGGATTGGTTTTCAAACTATTAGCTGGTTTATTGCCCTGGTACTATATCAGCTAATATTCTTCCCTAATGATGTATCTGTACACTTATATAATGACCATATTAAAACAAACTAAAATATTCTTGAGCTTTTTATGCTTTTGAAATTTTAAAAAGTTTTACTTTTTTTTTTTTTTTTTTTTTTTTTTTTTTTACAGCCTGGGCTTTTAGGAATATCAGAACCAGAAACAGCAGGAGGATCTAGAAACATCAGAAATAGTATATTTGACATTTCAGTTCAAGCAAACCAGAAAGGCTTTTTACATCATGTTGTATGCCTTTTCTCTTTGGAACATCCTTTCCCTTTAATTTCCTTTTCATTCCTCTGAGTTTTTCATTATCTCTCCAGTATGAAACATTAGACCACCGTGCTACATAATAGAAATGAAATATTTAAGGAATACTGAATGCTATGGTCTCACTGCAGATCAGAAAAAAACATTTGTCATAACTCTGTCTGTAATTGTGATACATGTAAGTTTAACATCTTTGAAATGCACATATCTATTTGTATGATGGCTGAGAGTAACAGCGCCATACCGAGTTCTAAATTAAATGTCTAGGATTAATGACTTGCTCAAGACTTGGTGAGAGTTTTCTATTACTCTGACTGGATTTTATCTAAATTCGTTTCTTCCTTCTTGGGGAAAAATATTAAATGAGTCAAAAGGTCTTCTGAGGTCCACTTTGACTGGCAATGATCTAATTCCATTAATATATTGGATTTCTATGGCTTTCAGAACCTTCATCAAATACCATTTATTCCAATGAATATCAGATCCGGCTTTGTGTCCATAACGCAATTGACCAAAGAACACTGAGCATCACTTAAATGTTTTTCTTTTTAATTGATGTAATGTTTTAATTACAGGTTTTGAGAATACTGGGGGTTTGTGGGTTTGTTTATTTTTGGTGGTAGAATAAGTTGAAAAAGAGTAGAATGCGAATGCTAAATTCATGAACTGTGGAGGAGTTATGGAGAACTGGAGGAGAGAAGTGAATGACCCTAAGAGTCATGAAAGTTTGAGCGCTATCTGAAATCAGAAAGTTGCTTGCAAGTGCTTTTAGATTGTTTGGTTAACTTACACATATTTTATGCTAATGGAAAAAGGGGAAAAGAAAAAACAAAGTGAACATAATATAAGCTTGTATCAGGCCAGAGCAGACTGGTTTTGATCAACTTGCTATTAAGTTTTAATTGCAAGTTTAGCACAAAGGCTACGGATTTGTATTCCTGACCTTGGCCAAAATTCCTTCTTTCATAATCTGGAACAGAAAACACTTTGGGGTCTTCCATCCATTGCCCTGCCTTCTGAGAAAGTTGTTCAAGCTCTGGTTTTCCATCTGAAGACTTGGCACTTCACATCTGAAGGAAGGTGAATCTCCTACACTTCTGGGAATACTGAATGACAGGATTTTTGAAAAGAAATTGGTATTCTTAAGGGAACTCATAACTCCCTGGAGCCTAGGAAGCTGGAAATTTGTTATCAACCCTGACATCGCTCTTAATGCTGGACAGTCTGTCTATAAGAACAAAGAAAACTTGAGTGTAGAGGAAGAAAATAATAGTACTAATAACTCTAATTAAGTTTGACTTAAGGCTCTGTAACACCCTAGACAATTCCTGCCTCTCCTAAAGCTGGGATCCAGTTTTCACCTTAAGAGTCTTCCCTACACGTTACATTTAATGAGCTGGACTTGGATGTAAAAAAACCTTTCTTACATTTTTATTCAAACTTGTGTTTCTTCTGACAGTAACTTCACTCCTAGGCACCCCCCTGTGAAGTCTCTTTTACTCAGAGTATCAGCTGGATCTCCTTTCTCACGGACCGCTTCTGCCACTATCACAATACTTGTCACGCGGGGAACCTTTTGTAGTGCAGACTCACACTACTGAACCCGGACAAGCTCATGAAACAGCTTGGTTCTCCAAAAGTCTATTTCTATACCACAGATACATTCTCTCCCAAAATCCAGTAACTGAGGGAGGCTTACACCACTCTAATTTTACATATGCTTATACACGTGGTTTCTGCTACTATTTGGAACTAATCCTTAACCAACGTAATAGTGAGAGTAAAGAATACACCTCATTACTGGATCCTAATAGGGACTGGACATCATGGCATGCATACCATTTCTGGAAAAAAAGTGTTTAAATTAGGGGAACCCTAGATGTGACTTGCTGGATCTGCAGTCTCTTCAGCTCCACATCCTACCTTCACGCTGTAGCCTGCTTTTTTTTTTGCATACTTGCAGGCCACAGAGTCATTGAAGTGCTAAACACACTATAAATATATGTAAAAGGTACTGTAAATTACACTTGTGATAATATATATATAAAATAAATGGCTCTTTTGGAGGATGAAGTGACAGACTAGGAAGATTTTTACTTCCTAAATGATCCATAGACACTGTTCATTGAAACAGAACACATGCAACTAGTTAACCTCAATGAGATTTTTGCTGAATTAAAAATCATGGCATTTCTTCTGGGTGGGTAGATAATTTGAGTTTCTTTGAACGTATTTTGTCCCAAACAATTTTACAGCATCTAGCGCCTCAATAGGATTAATTAAAATGATAAAATGCTTCTAAGATGCATCCCATTAATTTTCTTCAAATCTTTCATTTTCCACACTCAATGCGTGTGAAATCATAGCTCTCTAATCTGATTTCCAGTACTTGTTGATTTCCTTTTTTGTTTCTGTGCTTTTGTTTCTTGTATATAGCAGTTACTTCCTCCCCCCCTGCTTTTGGCAGTGTGAGAGAGAGACTACAAAATGAAACTATGTAAGGAGTAAGGTTAAATATCTGCAAGTTTGGAAATCCAGAACAGATTTTTTACAAAGTAAAAACTGTAATTCCCTAATTTAAAATTTTAGGCTGATTTAACACATCAGGGTACTGAGGGAGCTGGCAGAAGTGCTCACCAGGCCACTTTGCATCATTTATGAGCTAACCGGGGAGGTCCCAGCTGACTGGAGGTTGGAAAACGTGACACCCATCCACAAGAAGGGCCAGAAGGAGGATCCAGGGAACTATAGGCCAGTCAGTTAGACCTCAGTACCTGGGAAGGTCATGGAATAGATCATCCCCAGTGCCATTACACGGCACATGCAGGAGAATAGGGTGATCAGGCCCAGTCAGCATGGCTTTGTGAAAGGCAGGTCATGCCTGACAAACCTGATCTCCTTCTATGATAAGGTGACCCGCTTAGTGGATGAGGGAAAAGCTGTGGATGTTACCTACCTGGATTTTAGCAAAGCTTTTGACACCATTTCACGCAGCATTCTCCTGGAGAAACTGGCTGCTCATGTCCTGGACAAGTGGACTCTTTGCTGGGTAAAAAACTGGCTGGATGGCCGTGCCTAGAGAGTGATGGTGAATGGAGTTAAATCCAGTTGGTGTCCGGTCACAACTGGTGTCCCCCAGGGCTCGGTGCTTGGGCCCGTTCTCTTTAATATCTTTATCAATGATCTGGATGAGGGGATCAAATGCACCCTCAGTAAGTTCGCAGACGACACTAAGCTAGGCGAGCGTGTTGATCTGCTTGAGGGTAGGATGGCTCTGCAGAGGGATCTGGACAGGCTGGACGGATGGGTCGAGGCCAATGGTATGAGATTCAACAAGACCAAGTGCTGGGTCCTGCACATGGGTCTCAACAACCCCATGCAGCACTACAGGCTTGGGGCAGAGTGGCTTGAAAGCTGCCTGGCAGAAAAAGACCTGGGGGTGTTGGTGGACAGCCGGCTGAATGTGAGTCGGCAGTGTGCCCAGGTGGCCAAAAAGGCCAACGGCATTTCAAGAGGATTATCAAGATATAACAAAGCTATGTAGGGGGAAAATGAGAAGGGCCAAAGCTCAATCAGAACTCAGCTTGGCCACTGCAGTCAAAGACAATAAGAAAAGGTTCTTTGAATATATCAATAGAAAAAGGAAGACTAGGGAAAATGTAGGCCCACTGGTGAATGAGACAGGTGCCCTAGTGGTGGAGGACGCAGAGAAGGCAGAGTTACTGAATGCCTTCTTTTCTTCGGTCTTCACTGCTAAAGCTGTCCCTCATGAATCCCACCCTCTGAAGGCAAAGGGGGAGGTCTGGAGAGTGGAAGATTTTCCCTCAGTTGAGGAGGACCGGGTCAGAGACCACTTGGCCAAGCTGGACATTCACAAGTCCATGGGCCCTGATGGCATGCATCCGCGAGTGCTGAGAGAGCTGGCGGATGTTATTGCTAGACCACTCTCCATCGTCTTTGAACGGTCATGGAGAACAGGAGAGGTGCCTGAGGACTGGAGGAAGGCCGACATCACTCCAATCTTCAAAAAAGGCAAGAAGGAGGACCCAGGGAACTACAGACCGGTTAGTCTCACCTCTGTCCCTGGGAAGGTATTGGAGCGACTCATTCTGGATGTCATCTCCAATCACGTTGAGGAACAGGAAGTTATTGGAAGTGGTCAACATGGATTTACCAAGGGTAAATCGTGCTTGACCAATCTGATAGCTTTCTATGATGTTATAACTGGTTGGCTGGATGAGGGGAGAGTCGTGGATGTCATCTACCTTGACTTTAGCAAGGCTTTTGACACTGTCTCCCATGACATCCTCATTAGGAAGCTGAGGAAGTATGGGCTAGATGAGGTGACAGTGAGGTGGATTGAGAGTTGGCTGCGGGACAGGACTCAGAGGGTTGTGATCAGCGGCACAGAGTCTAGTTGGAGGCCTGTAACCAGTGGTGTCCCCCAGGGGTCAATACTTGGTCCTATGTTGTTTAATATATTCATTAATGACCTGGATGAGGGGACAGAGTGTATCCTCAGCAAGTTTGCTGATGATAGCAAACTGGGTGGGGTGGCTGACACCCCAGAGGGCTGTGCTGCCATCCAGCGTGACCTGGACAGGCTGGAGAGCTGGGCAGAGAAGAACCTAATGAGGTTCAACAAAACCAAGTGCAAGGTCCTGCACCTGGGGAGGAAGAATGCTAGGCACCAGTACAGGTTAGGGGCTGACCTGCTGGGAGATAGCTTGGAGGAGAAGGATCTGGGGGTTGTGGTAGACAGTAAATTATCCATGGCCCAGCAATGTGCCCTTGTCGCCAAAAAGGCCAATGGAATCCTGGGCTGCATAGGGAAGAGTGTGGCCAGTAGGTCGAGGGAGGTCATTCTCCCCCTCTACTCGGCACTGGTGAGGCCACAACTGGAATACTGTGTCCAGTTTTGGGCTCCCCAATTCAAGAGGGACAGGGAATTGCTGGAGCGAGTCCAGCGAAGGGCAACTAAGATGATTAAGGGCTTGGAGCACCTCCCTTATGAGGAAAGGCTGAGAGAGCTGGGACTCTTTAGCCTGGAGAAGAGAAGGCTGAGGGGAGACCTTATTATGGCATACAAGTATCTAAAGGGTGGGTTGAAGAAGGATGGAGCCAGGCTCTTTTCATTGGTTCCAAGTGACAGGACGAGGGGCAATGGGCACAAGTTAGAACACAGGAAGTTCCGTTCAAATACACGGAAACAGTTCTTTACGGTGAGGGTGACAGAGCACTGGAACAGGCTGCCCAGGGAGGTTGTGGAGTCCCCTTCCCTGGAGATTTTCAAGACCCGCCTGGATGCAGTCCTGAGTAATGTGCTCTAGGCAATCCTGCTTTAGCAGGGGAGTTGGACTAGATGATCTCTAGAGGTCCCTTCCAACTCTGATAATTCTGTGATTCTGTGATTCTGTGATCCTAGCCTGTATCAGGAATAGTGTGGTGAGCAGGACTAGGGAAGTGATCATCCCCCTGTATTTGGCACTGGACTTGCCCACCTTGAGTATTGCGTTCAGTTTTGGGCCCCTCACTACAAGAAGGACATTGAGGTGTTGGAGTGTATCCAGAGAAGGGCTACAAAGCTGGTGAGGGGTTTGCAGCACAAGTCTTACGAGGAATGACTGAGGGAACCGGGGTTGCTTAGCCTGGAGAAGGGGAGGCTGAGGGGAGACCTTATCACTCTCTACAACTACCTGAAAGGAGATTGTAGAGAGGTGGGGGCTGACCTCTTCTCCCTGGTGACAAGTGATAGGACAAGAGAAAATGGGTTCAAGTTATGTCAGATAAGGTTTAGATTGGACATTGGGAAAAAAATTTTCACTGAAAGGGTTATTAAACATTGGAATAGGCTGCCCAGGGAGGTGGTGGTTTCGCCATCCCTGGAGATGTTTAAAAAAAGGGTAGATGTGGTACTTGGGGACATGGTTTAGAAGTGGTTTTGTCAGGGTAGGTTAATGGTTGGACTTGGTGATCTTAAAGGTCCCTTCCAACCTCAGCAATTCTATGATTCTAAGGACAGAAATGTCTTTAACAAAATATACACGAGACAATCCTGTTTACAAAAGCAGCTCAGAGTAATACTTCAGTTAACTTGGTGAAAACCACCAGCTGTCCCAAGGCTGAATTTCATGTAAATATGAAATCATGTTACAAATATAATAGGCTGGGCAAAACTTTGTCCTGTCATGTGCTCTGACATGAAACACAACTTTCATTTTTACAGTCTGTTTTTATAGCACATACTCTAACAGGAATCAAATCTCATATCCAGATCCTCAAACATCAGTGAAGTGAATGAGGTGCATTGATTTATCCTGTTAGCAAGAAAAATTTTAAACTCATTGTCTTTATAATCCCATGAGGTATCCAGTAACCTTGTGTATTTGAACTGCAATATCTAACTGCAGCATTTTGCATTGGACTGTGTATCTGTAAAAAGAAGCATTCAGAGTTTCCTCATCTACTGAGTTGGTGGGTCATGTGACATAACCACTTAAAACCCATTGCTCCTGTATTTAAGTATTACTGCTTTAGGAGGTTAATTCAGGAAACATTACATGGATTATTCACACACACAAAAAACCATTTACACTTTCATGAGCAGGAACAATCAAATATAATAAGATTGAGGTTATTTATGCTTCAATAGAAAGCTTTACAAGATGGTTGATAGTTGCTTTGCCCTCCTATCCAAAGGTATTACAATTAAGAATGAGTTTTTCTCTATTGCCATTACAAGCAAATTGTAATGCTTGCCAAATTTGCAGAACACATCCATGGAACATTATTCAGTGTAACACTTAATACTAACATGTAACAAACCACATTTGCATTTTTTTCATTAGCTACAGTTCCTGTATTTCTTCAGTGATATCTCAGTTATTGTTGGAGTATAATGTCCTGCTTCTGTATAAACTCCAGTCTGAGTTTGTAGTTGGAGTGTTTTCTAAAGAAACTTCTATTTCCACATGTATTTTTGGAATCACACCCGGCTAGTTTCACTAGTTCTGTAGTTTTAAGGGAAGATATAGTTGGAAGATTCTTAATGCTTGACAGCATAGTTTCTAATCTGGCTGTTAGAAATCAGATTAGAACTAACACCTGAAACCAACTATAGGCAAAACTTAGTATCTGTTTAAAACTGAAGGATATGGCTCAGTTTCTTCAGTCTTGCTTGTTTCCATATATTGCATGAAATTATCTGTATGCCTATTGATTTTATAGAGCATTTCCTAATCAGGCATCATCCAACTCCTCCTGCTTCTGAGCTTGCCCTCCAAGATTGTTCAGTCTGTCATCTTGAGGCTCAGGAGGCAGCAAGGACTGACAAAGTTCTCGCCGAATGCTTAAGAAGTGATGAGACAATCATCTCTGTTCCCATCTAATCTGCCCATTCTGGTGTGGTAAGCACTTATCCTGCAAATATTTAACCTCTTCTGCATGTTATTTTCTTTCTTTTTAGCAGAGAGGGGTTGGGGACAGTGGACTGACTAAACACTAATCCTTTGTTGCTCCTCATGACTCAAGGTTGTATCTTCCTCAGTCCATAAATAATTTGTTTCCTGATCCTGCAGTCAGGTGATGTTTCCCTCCTTACAGTACCATTCACCTCTGGTTTTCTTTGAAGCTCTTCATAGAGGAAGGAGGTAATTTTTCTGTGCTTATAACCCTTTCCCGAGGATTGGACACTGTTTGCAGTTCCAGCATACTTGGACCTGTGTTGTCAGCCTACTCTGAGCAGACTGCAATTTGCCGGCATCTGGGAAAACAGTCTAGGGAAGTACCACTTGTACTGCGCGTGCCTGGTTTTACATGGTTTCTGAGGTGTTTGCTACTCTCTGCTGTCAAACACAAGATACTGGTTCAGGTGGATGCGTGGTCTCAGATGGTGCTATTCTTTTGCAGTTCAACAGGACAAGTCAGAGGTGTGTTACTAAAATACGGCATTAGGTTGATGTACGTTTAGCTTGCTGTTACAGCCCTTATACGTGCACTGCAGGGGGAAGGGAAAAGAGGTCTTTCTAAAAGACCTTCTGGTGATGTGATTTGGGGTAGGAGAGACCACCTGAGAACTTCTTTTTCTCCACAGTAAGGCAAGGAGGGGAGAGTTGGAAACACCAGGCCAAGAAAGTGTTTTGTGCAGGTCTTTACCAGAAGAAGAGTCTCCTTAGACACTTGTACTTCTCTCTCTGCGAACAGTCTTTTGAAGCAGTCTCTTCTCTCCCACCTTGGGTCCTGTCACTTGCTCCATCTCTGTGTCTTACTTTACCTTAAAGATGGGATTTTGAGTGGATAAAGCTCCTTCTTTAATACTTTTGCCTCTCTGCCTTGAGGATCAACTTATACTATCTGACTGAGATGAATCTTTGAGGGGTGCTTTACCTCCTCTAGCCATAAAGAAATTAAGCTCCCAGGACAGATTTTCTTGAGTCACAGTGAGAGGAAGCTGCTTCTTCTATACATTTTCTGCTCTGCAGTGAGAAGTGGGGAAAAAAAATGCTTCTAAAGGGAAAAGAAGCAAAGATAAGCACATGTCCCATCCAATCTCAGAAATATCTGAGGGAATCATCAAGCTATTCCCCTCCTCAAAAGAGAGCTGCAGATCTTTAGACTAGTGCTGGGTTGTGTATTCAGATAATAAGATTAGGAATCCGTGAGTTTCTCCTGAATATATCCTATAAACAGGCTTTGAAGCCTCCAGGGTATTTCAGAAATGTTAAGGATAGAATTTTATGAATGACTACACAAGATTGAGAATATGAAAAGGCTTTCTAGATTCCATATGTATATTTGGTATAAGAAAGATTCTTGCTTAGGATAACTGCATTTTAAAATTCTATTTCCTGGAATGTACTGGAGGTATATCTTTTCCCTAAGGAGCATATCAAATATATGTAAAAAGAAATGAAACAAGCTAATCTAAAGGTGCTCTGTCAGCATATAAGAAAGAACTGCTAAACTTTGCTAACAGGAAAACCCACAAAAAAACTGCAAAGAAGAGAGCCTAATGACCCATGTTGCTTAAAGATCCAGAACTGCTCAAGGTTCATGTAAAGAGTCTTCAAGGCTAGACTGATATATGGGATGGGATTTGTAGACATAGGTGTATCCCAAGGTGAACATCTTTAGGGTGAATTAATCTAAAAGGGCTATTTCACTGCATTCACATACAGGGAATCTAAGTAGCCTGTACAGACATTAACATGTATTTTGGGTCAGATGAATCCCAGCAGTGGTGTTCATGTGTGCCTTTGGTTGGTACCACATCAGTATATCCAGAACAGAGTGTTTTTTTTTTTTCCCCGCACTGCCCCTTGTGCCAGGGAGCTTTCCAGGAGGACCACTCGGAGTTGAACACCTAAGGGTCTTCCATTTTTCTGCAGAAATCCTCCTATGGCTAGGTGCTATATGACTGCATTTTACTGAAAGAAATTCTGATTCCACAGAAACCTACAGCAGATTAATCTGGATTTTTTCCTATGGCCCTGCAGTGTTTTGATATAAAATATATAACATTTCTCAAACTCTTGGGTTCAGTGATTATCATAATAAACAAATAAGTATTTCAAGTAAACTTTGAATTTAATCATTGAATTGTACCCCATTTTGATCAAGACTTAGTTTACAGAGAAATTTAAAAAAATAAAAATAACAATTGTGCCATGATTTCATGACTAAGTCTGAAATTAGCTTACCTTAAATCTGTGAATGGCACTGAATCTTATTTGACATGAGTAATTTCAAAGCCACATTAACACACATAACAAATGAACTAGTCAAAGTTGACAGGTCAAAGAGATAAACTGGTGAAATTAAAGAGAAAGTAGGTAAGATTTTATATCATAAGGTAATATCACAGCATGAGCTAAGATTTTCAAGTTTGTACTCAAGGATGAAAAGATAGATGACATGCAACTAAGGGACCTGCTCACACCTGAGTGTAATTGCAATTGGAACAAGATAAGTTATCATACAAACATAACAAACATCTGCTCTGCTAGTATTCTATAATTCATATGACTTGTCAAATATTACACTGAAATCTTACTTCTTTCATGATTTTTCATGAGTTATACTTTTGAATATTTACCAGAGGGCAAGTTAGATTGTCACAGTGACTGACTTCTTTCTACTTTGATTTTTATCTTGCTTCCTCTACATGCCAGTATTTAATTTGGATCCAAGTAATGTGAAAATGTCTTTGTTGCCATTAGTTAGATAAACATCTATGCTTGATTGCTAACAAACACCAACCAGAGTTCAAAACACCAAGAACTGCCTGGTATTATGCTGCTGCCCAGTTTGTTTGCACGCTGAACTAACGTAGGTGTCCGTATGGACTGGTGAGATTTGGTGGCCCTGAAAGGCCCCAACAGATGGCCACAAGAACTAACATGAAAGATCAGGTTCTTAGTGAGATGCATTAATGTGAAGAAAATACCAAGGTGCTTTGAAAACGATACGCTCAATATCAACACTGCTCTCAGTACTAGAGTCCTTAGAAACATACCACCACCGATTTAAATCTCAACACCTAAATCAGAGCTATATCAGTTAAATGTCAGATATGAAAATGATAGTTGAAATAAGTGTCAACATCTTTCCCTTGCTTTCTTTTCAGGTAATATCACTTCACCTCAAAATGCAAGGAAAAATCCTCTTCCCTTTACATAATGTCCCAGAGCAGCAATAAGACCAAAATGTTCAGAAACATTGCTAGTCACTCAAAGCACTAGCTTACTGCACAGTAATGTAAATTAGGATAAAGAGGCAGTTCAGAAAAAAGAAATACTAAAAAAATAAAGCATTGAGGTTAGATTAAATGAACCTACTGACTGTTTTTTGTTTCTTTTGTTCTTCACCCTGTGCTTCCTCTCAGGCAAAGACATACTCTGAGTTTTGAACTAGCACATCTAATGGTTTGTTCTATCTCTGTGGTGGTTTGGCCCCAGGGAGCAGACAAGCACCCACACAGCTGCTTATTCACTTGGGCTTTCCCACCTGCAGCAGGACAGTGGAAAAAATAAGAACAACAAGAGCAAGAAAATTCATGGGTGAAAATAAAGACAGTTTAATAAGGGAGGGAAAGGTGGGAGAGAAAAAAAAAAATCACTCGCCCCCACTTCAGTCAGACAATCTACCATCAAACAACAATCACTTCAGATGCCACTACCGCCATCCTCTATCTCCCTTTCTAATGCTGAGCATGACATTACATGGTACGGAGTATCCCTCTGGCCAATTTGGATCAGCTGCCCTGGCTGTCTCCCCTCCCAGCCTACTAATGGTTTCACAGGTGTGCTCCTTCAGTCAAACACTCCACCTGATGCTGTTTTATCTACAAAAAGAAATTTAGATCCAACCCAGCAAGACCCAGTATGCTCTAGTATGAGTCCAAAAGGTCTGTATGTGGCTTCAACAGCCTTTAATCATTGGCATGGCTGACACCTCAGAAAAGGTTATGAACACATGATGGGTGCAGCTTATGTGCCTAAAGGAAGATTTCTCTGCACTAGATACATATAACTGCCCAGACAGGCAATGATGCCATAAGAGGTGCCCACAGAGCTGGTTGACTTTAGGGACTTCATTCACCTGCTTAAATAGAAGCAGTTCATACCATCTGGGTCTGGAAAGTCAGACTTGAGGCCTATAAGGTGCATGAGGTCTGAAGTATTAAACCGCTATTAGAGTCTATCAAACTCTGCAGCAGCTGTAACTCAAATGGGTACCCGTTATAAGTATCCCCTGCAAATAAAGAAGCTGTCCAAACAACCTGCTCTTTAACCTCTCAGCTCTGCAAAGGTATATATCTGGAGTTTACTGCCATGCTAACAACCAGCTCCACAAACTGAGTATAGGGAAGGAAACAAAATGAGGGAATGATACCTCTGAATCTGAGCAAGCAGTAGGAGAAAAATTCATCCCACTGACTACAGGTAACCAAGGTAGTAGGATACCTTGATGGGTGCCTGAGACCTTGCAATTCTGCAAGTGCTGCCTGGGGCTTATGTGTCCTCAGGCTGATTTATCAGTCTCTGTCAGCAGCAGATGTCCTTTTAGGAGCCTGCAGAGACGGGAATGCAGCTGCGAGTCCCTTGGCCTTGAGAAAACCTGAAGGGCAGCAGAGGATGTGGCATAAACCTTATGAGTGATAGATAACAGCTGGTTTGGGAACCAGTTATGAACGTCTACCAAACCAGATGGAAATCTCTCCAGGGCAGTCTTGAGCCTGTGATTAGCCATCCTCTAGCTGGCTAAAACCATGTTTCCTATTTATTTATTTATTTATTTTTGTCTTGGGAACTAGTTATGTCATGTAAGGTGCAGCATACACGCTAGAAAGAATATAAGGGAGGAAGGAGAAGCAAATAAACAACAATGAAAAAAGAAAATGAGTTCAGAGATGTCTGACTTTGAGGATTCAGTGGAAGCTGCCTGCCTGCCAGACAGAGGTGCTGTGACACGATGGTGCCTGGGTTGTTCCCTCCAAACACAAGTCTTGGACTCTGCTGCTCAAGAATACAATTGCTATTCCTTTATGATGAAAGTGTTTCAATTATGGAATAGGATTTTGTTGCTGTTTATGGAGAATTCTAGACATTACTTGAGGAAAATGGGAACTCTTCAGTTTTAATTTTTCTTTTGCTTTATTTGCTCTACAAATAGTTTAGTACAAAGTTATTTATGCAGCTGGTATAGCAACAGTATAATAGGATTTTTTTTTCTACATTTTTAACTCTAAATACCAAAATATTGGTGTGTTTTTTAATAAAACAATGACATAAGGAGTAAATTCAATGAAGGTGTCACAAATATATCCAAAACTACATAATAGGCAGAGGAACTTTACATGGTTTCTAAAAAATAATAGTAAAGTTTAGCATTATGAAGCAATATCCGACTTACTGTATTCAAAGCATGAACTGAATAAAGCAAGTATTAAAAATGCTAATTGTTCTACCACAGGAGAAACTAATTTGTTTTAGAAATAAATGCTCCTTTTCCCCCTTGAGAAAATTCCTTATTAGAGTTTAAAATAGTAGTGGACCAGAGGGAGTGCAGAGTATATTTTAAGTAACAATTTCCATACAAATAAAGCGAAAGCCTATGCATTTCTATGCATCTGTCACCAATGTATCTGACTACTGTTGGTGGCCAAAATTTCATTTTCATTGATTAGTGGAATTTAAGACAAACGTGTTCTAAACACACTAGTGGAATTATTTTCCACTTGAAGCATAAAAATGTTGGAATATAAATTCAATACTTTTCAAACCACGTTTCAGATACTGTAGTAAGTTATCTTTCCTTGCTGTATGAGTGAAATTGTCTTTCAGTCAAGACAATTAAAGATTTGCCTGTCCGGCCTGTGTTGCTTGCATGCACTAATTGGGAGTGGAGGTGTTTCTGAGATTTGGTAAGGGTCTTCATTTTTCCGTAACAGTCCCAAAACCATGAAAAGGGGATTCTGGCTATGGAGGCAAAAAGAGTGACTGATGGAAGAGATACTAAGGTATTTTCAGCTCAAGCGTGCTGTGACTTTACTGACAGCTGATTGTGCCAATTTCAGAAGTGTCTCTAAAATTCAGTGCTATTTTTATTTTAAGACTCTAAATGCTAGCGTCTCTTGGTAGCAAAACAGTGTTTCACAGGAAATTTGAAAACTACCAACCCCCTCCCCTAAACAAAACCAAACCCTAATGGTGTTTTGAGTAATACAAAACCATTTAATCTTGAAGCTGAGCTGGAGATGGCTGATGAAAGGGGCTTTCTTGAGATGTTTTCAGTTCCATGTTTTGTTTTTGCCTTTTGTTTAGAAAAGTAACTAACTAATGTCTTAATATTTCCTGGGCTTAGTTCTGTTTGAACTGGAGAACACAGAGAGGGGTTTGAATAATTCAAATAATCAGTGTCTTCTTTTCTGACTGCGTTGTATGTGTGAATTTAGAGCTGAGTTTCCAGACTGACAGCCAGGCTGTTGCCAGTTCTGTAGGTATGATCTGGGAATAGAGAACTGCCGTCTTCAGGGCTGTCAATTCAGCATTTGAATGGAAACAGGACTCGCACATTATTTAAAGGACTGTACTCTGCATAAATTTTGAATACACTTTACCATCACAGAGTCTAAAGGGCAAGCCGTCAATCATTTTAGCAGCTCTCACCCAAAGAGCTGGAGTCGGAGTCGGGGTTTCACAACTGCTGTTCTCTTTCTCAGTGTTGCTGTGTCTGGGCGAGAAGTGCCAAGAGCAGATATCCTGGGTTGGCAAAGTTCAAGAACAAATTATTTTTATTATAAATAATCTTAGGACTTATTAGTAGCAATTAAGATATAAAATTTTTAGCAAACCTGCGCTCACCATCAAAGAAAACCTGATCTGCGCCATTTAAATTTTCTGTTAACTTGCAAAGCTATAGTCTCATCCCAATTCAAACCCAAGTTTTATGCATATCGTTCCAATGCAACCCATATACATTTCTTGTCAAAGGGAAATATCAAGTTAAAACATCTTTATTATTCCCAGTGCTAGTTCTGTGAATCAGTCAATTAATGGGGGTGAAGCTTGCGCTAAGGTGTTCTCAAAGCTAATGGCAAATGATTGTTTGGAACTTTCACAGCCAAGTACAGGCATCCTTTTGAAAGCATTGAGCATATCACTCATCAAACCCATCAAGCAAATAGAGGCTGTGGTGCTTTTATTTTCTGCTTGACGTTTTAAAGATGTATCTCATTATCTAAATGTCCATTAAAGTTGCCTCTTTTATTGCTCTGAAATAACACAGTTGCAGCCAATATGTTAAAATAATATTAGAGATACAAATTAAAACCAAAACGAGGACATTTCTAGTGTAGGTTGTCACTTCAAGTGAGTGGAATGACAGTTTAAGCTGGAATTTCTTTGCTTTTGTCAGTTCTCGTTAGACCCTTAACATTAAATTAATGTACTGTGAAGTCATTTTTTTAACTTTCATTGCTTTAATAAAATATAAGTAGAATGGCTACCATGAAAACTGAAATGGACAGAAAAAGGAATACAATTTTTGTAGTGACTTTTGCTCATAAAAAGGTGCAGCTAAAGACTTGATATAATGCCCGGCCCTAGAGGCCATAGAACAAGTACCCCAACTACCATGTCTTTTGTAGAAAACACATGAGTCTTCCAAGCAAAATTACTTTGGACATCCCTGTTCTGTGCTCTGTTATAGCAGATTTTTCTGCTGAAACAGAGGCCAACAATAATGTCAATTGTTGCAGATGGTTTTGAAGAACATAAACTAAAATAAGTTTAGAATGTATGTTAATGTGGTAAGCGCTGTGGTCACGGTTACTGTCACCCTAGTTATTTGTTTTATTTCAGTAGAATTTATGAAGAAAAAATTATATTTAATTATGCTGATGAATTTGTATTAACATTGCCCTGGAGAATTGCTTGTTGGTAGTGTTCATATTACCTCTGATGAGAGTGCAAAGTGGTTAAGGTACATGTTGGACAAATGCTTCATACTTAATGAGAGGAAGTTGGTGTGAGACTTGAACATTTTACCAATACAGCTGTTTTTTTTAAAGGCTGCACTCATTTCCTACAATTTCTAAGTGCGTATTTAAAGAACTTATTGCACAATGTCAAAAATGTCAACCTTCTCCACGGCTGAGAATAATAAAGGTAAGATATCTTCCTTTTGTCATTCTGATCATGTCAGACAACCCACTTTGTTATTTCTGCTTTTAGTCTTTATCTCCTTCTACTCCACAGCTGAGGTCCTCTTTTAATTTTCAAAGCCTTGCACAACCAGGGGGTTATCCTGTAATAGTCTCAAAGTCCATTCTTCTTACTCTGTCCTCTTTTCCTTCTAAGAAGTCCTTTTCTATCCCCTCCTGATTATAAATTGTCTTTCATATTACCATATATGTCAATATTCCACTAAATTCAGTGGAGAGACCTTTGTCCCTCAACTCAGGAGGTTCTGATCATGCTTGGGATCATAAAAAACAGGGAGGAACCAAGTCCAGGCTTCAGTGAAGAGCATTGTGTGTGATGAATTCACTAGGTTCCTTTGAAGGTTGTCTTGCTTGTAACAGTGCTTAAATGCTAAGGAAAGATCTGTGTTGTAAAATTCTAAATATATTTGCATCTGTTTATAAGGACTATTTAACCTCCAGAGGTCCATCCAATCTGATTTATCCCATGATACTCTACATATTAAACTGATAATAAAAATAGGATTACATCATTAATTAAACAGTAGAATGGATCAAACAATTATTTTACCTTTATTCATTAATTTCACATAGTTTATATTAATAACCTTAGATTAGGAATTTCAAAGCAGTTAATGACTGCATCTTACGGCTCAAGCATTGGGCCTTTAGTTCCCCTAAATTGTCATTAATTGCCTGTAAATACTCCGATTGCCGCTTATTATTGCTTTATTTTTGCATAAGCTGTTGCGTAAAATGTTTGAACAATAATTGGCACGATTTGAAACTGCGCGCCAGCTTCATTTAGGATAAGTCTACGCTGAGTTAAGGCTACAGATAAGTGATGGGGTTGCTAAATTATTGATTGTTGTTTTAGTGTTTCTACTGTTTAAAATGCTTTTTCTCGTTCCACCCAGATGTATGCAGCCAACTGAAAAACTTGCAGTGTGATTCTGATCAGGGTCAGTGCTAACGATGCCGATAGAGAAACACCAGAGGAAAAGCGTCAAAGCGTCTGACTGCTGATGTTTTTCAAGTATTTATTTATTCACTTATTTTTACTAGATTGGTCCATTGAGAACCTGAGGCAACAGACCACCTGCTGCACTCTTTGCAGCTCTCTGCCAGTGGTTACCTCCACTACAAATGACAACGTTCCCAGTCTGCTGCAAGGGAGGCAGATCCCATCCTTGAAAGTAAGTTTCATGAGATCCAGCTGACAACACTTGAAAGGGCAGCACTGCTTGCACAGCCTGGCTGAACGGAGGCACTAATCACCCCCTTGACGGCTGTTGAACAAGGAGGGTGACCAAGGGCAGCGCTGCACCCAGCTAGATGGGGAGGAGGGTGCGTGCCTGGGACCCAGGGAGCCCTGCCTGACACTGCAGGGAGGGCAAAGGCCACTTTCTGACCTCTCTTTGATCTGCAGCCTCCAGGCTTTTTACCTGCAGTGAATCTACAGTCATGTGATTCTGCAGAGTTATTCAATCAACAGAATTATTGTGGTTTAGAGCAGAGTCTATGAGTTAAAGTCAAACCTTTAGGAATCTGCATTGCGTTTGCATGGCAACAGTTTTGTTGCCTGTGACAGTAATTGCTGAATGATCTCTTCCCATCCTTATCTCCACCCATGAGCCTTTTGTTACATTTTCTCTCCCCTGCCCAGTTAAGAAGGGGACCAATAGAGCAGCTTGGTGGGCACCTGACATCCAGCCAGGGTCAACCCACCACAGAGGCCTTTGCAGCATAGGTGAGGGTATCATTATAAGAAGGCTTGT
The DNA here is from genome assembly GCF_965231255.1 of Vanellus vanellus. Taxonomy (NCBI): domain Eukaryota; kingdom Metazoa; phylum Chordata; class Aves; order Charadriiformes; family Charadriidae; genus Vanellus; species Vanellus vanellus. The sequence continues at coordinate 31,896,538 of NC_138905.1, read as the reverse complement.
ATTTTCAGGAAAGACATGGAGAAGTCACAGCTTTATATAACAATTAAGTAGGCTGGGGGATATTACACGCTTTTTTTTTCAGTGAGGAGTAGGGGTGTGTTTCTTCTGATGAGATTCCATTTTGGATATCTGCATACTGTTTTTCGCAAGTTCCTTGTCAGTTTGCATTATGGGATATAAGGGCATAGTATTCACTATGTTTCCTAAATTTTTTGTCTAACGTTTATGCATGACTAAATGCTTTCCTCTTTCTAGAACAGAAGCGCTTGCATTTCAAGAGCATTGAGGGTCTGGGTAATATATAAATGCTGGAGAATTAAAAGCTCCCTTCATGATTCAAGGGTAGATTGTTCAGAACAGATCTTTCAAACCAAATAGATTTGAATAGTATTTAACATGAAAAATGAAAATGAGAAAAGAGTACTCTGGTATGATTTGAAATGACTGAAATCATAGAATCTTAAAATGGTTTAGGTTGGAAGGGACTCTGAAGATCACCTAGTTCCAACCCTCCTGACATGGGCAGGGACACCTCCCACTAGACCAGGCTGCTCAAAGCCCCATCCAGCCTGGCCTTGAACACTTTCAAGAATGGGACCTCCACAGCTTCCCAGGGCAACCCGTTCCAGTGCCTCACCACCCTCTCAGTGAAAAATTTCTTCCTGGTATCTAATCTAAATCCACCTTCTTCCTGTTTGAAGCCATTCCCCCTCATCCTATCACTACATGCCCTTGTAAAAAGTCCCTCTCCAGCCTTCTTGTAGGCCCCCTTCAGTTACTGGAAAGCTTCCATAAGGTCTTCCCAGAACCTTCTCTTCTCCAGGCTGAACAACCCCAACAGTTTCAGCCTGTCCTGATAGGAGAGGTGCTCCAGTAATCTGATCATGTTTGCGGCTCTCCTCTGGACTCGCTCCAACAGGTCCATTTCCTTCTTCTGTTGGGTGCTGCAGAGCTGGACACAGTACTCCAGGTGGGGTTTCAGGACAGTGGAGTAGAGGGGGAGAATCTCCCTCTGTAGGCTTCCTTTTTTCTGTTTGAGGTTGCTTGCTTCTCCTGCTATAAATCAATAGAAAGTTTTCGATATATTCTGCTGGAGAGCAGAAAAAATCTGAACAGTTTCTGTACACAAAAGAGAAACTGTTTCTTTACAGAGTTTCTCCTTGCCAAATCAAAGATTATGTTTTTTCTTCATGGTTGCTCTTTGCAGCCTGTTTATGAAACAAAGATTGTGGTTGTTTCTAGAGAAAAAATTTCCTTTGTGCTTGCCAGAGTACCTAAGATCCTTTTAAACACAAACATAGTTAAAGAGGAAAATAAAGATATTTTAGCAAAATATAAGCTTAAACCCAAACCAGCAAAGCACAGTTCTAGATCATTCTTAACACCAAGAATTTTTAACTGCTCAAGGATATGAACTTGGTTAAGCATGTAAAGGACGAGAGAGACCTGCAATCTATTCTCCTCCTGCTTGTTTCCCCTTATGCTGGAGCACCGTCCAAGGCCACTTTGACTCCTTCAGTTGTAAGGATATGATAAACTGTAATTTCAGTGCCCATTATGTATTTTGGACACATTTCTGCTATATTCCAAATCCACACAGATATAAAGGTGGCAGAAGCAGAAAGCTGGTTCTGGGTCTCTTGATCCTCAGCCACCTAGTTTCAGTAAGGCACCATTTCCTACTTAGAGTCCTGCAACATGCTTTCAAACCTTTCAGGCCTCATTTGCAGAGGGTTTGGGGCCATGAGTGTGGTAAGAGGCAGAGATATTTTCAATAACTTTCTGTTAGCAGACACTTCCCTTATATAAGGATAATTCTTCTCTGATTCCTTTGCCTGATGCAGAAGCAGTTGCACTGAAGCTACATTTTGTGATTTTTAGAGACTCCAGCCAAGTGGCCGTACTTTAACATTCCTGTGAGGCTGCTGATGTAAATACCTTATTTCATTTTCAGTAGCATCACATTTTTGTACAAAAAAAAAATTAGGAGGCTAAGTTAATGTAGCCATACGCATTCTTAATAACGATATTCTGTCATTTACACCGTTGGCTGAATATAGAGGCTGATTTTTCCTGCTTAGTTTCTGCTACAGTACACAGATTTCCATGATGAGTTAAAAGGATTATTTTACAGTTAGCTGCAAGGATTTATTTTTTTAAAATTATGCCAGTACTGTCAAGTAATTCAAATGTGTCTTCCCCAGCAGTAATGGGCACTACAAGAAATAAAACTGCAGTACAGACTTAATCAAATCTGAATGACAAGGTCATTGGAAAGTTAAACACTTTTTTTCCTATTGACAATGTGTTCCATTAAAAGAGTTACATTCAAATGTAAGATAATGTGCCCAATCATTTGCTCATAATTTTAATTTCATTAGAGACATCTAATTACTTATTAATTACTTAAGAGCAGTAGCCATTCTAAAGTGTGCATTGCTGAGGCCTCTGGCATTTTCCAGACTAAAACCCTGCAGTGCCTGCAGTTCAGTATCTGTTTGTTTATTTTCAATTTTTATCCATTAATGCCTCACATTTAATATATAAAAAGGCGATCTTCAGTCACAACTGTTTCATTATTAAGGCCCCAAAATTTAAATAACTGACAGAATTTTCATTCTGTATGCCTTCAACATGCCTTATATCTTCATTTTCCACAAACAAAAAGTGAAATAGTGCAGCCCAAAGGCCTGGAGTCTTTGTGTGAACTAAAGGAATAAAAGACAGAGCAACTTCATCAAAGATCAGCTCTCCCCTTTTGAGTTGGGGAAAAGGGTGACTTGAAGGAAAATCTCTATTAGGTTGCTATGAACTACTTCTGAGGGGAAGGTATTGCTTAACTCTATGGGTTGTCCCAAAAGACTCCAGGACTGTATATTTTTTGTCCCTCTGGCTGAAGCCATCTTTCACCTTGTTTTAAAGCCCTGAAGATGTATGTCAGAATGAAAGAAGGAAAATAGAAGAGTATAGCTGTGATTCAGGAAGGCTGGGCCTGTCTGGGCAACATAACCCAGAAACAAGTATATTTCATTTCCTTTCTTCCTGTTACTCTAAAGGCATTGTAGATTATGAAAGAGGGTCTTATAAACCACAATATTCTTGTCTATCAATCACTGCTTTTTAACTAGGCATGTAAAATTGCTCTCACAGGCCCAGTGGTAGATGCTCATAAATATATTCAGTCAGTAGAGGCTTCATTTAATGTCACAATGTTCACAGGCACAATTTTTGACAGACAGGTGACCCACCATCTGAATTAAAATTTCCTTTCAGAAAGGGTGGAAACCACCAGTCTGTTGACCTCCTTGAATCTGGTTGAAAAGTTGCAATATGCTTGAAGTTTTTGTTTTTATTTGCTTTGGTTTTAGGGGTATTTTTGTTTCTTTTCCTTGAGAAGAGTTGGTTTTCCTTTGGAAACGTCAAATCAAATTGATTACAGAGTTTTCGCTGAAAGAAAACATCAGAGGATTAGGTTCTCAAAACTGGGAGTTAGGCTGTGGGAGTGACACCACATTGTACAGACCAGAAGGTGAAACATCCTATATACTTGCCTTTCTCCCCATAATGTAGTAGGAAGAATGTGTATAGGGGAAATGTTGGATGTTGTTCTCTGCATGAGCCGCCGTTAAATTCTATGGTACTGGGAGAAACCTACTCTGGATTCGCTTTCTTTGCAGTATTTCATCTTCTGCAAACTACCTATGTATTTTTTGATTATGTGAAAAAAAAAAAGGGGGGGGGGGGATGAGTGATAAGTGGCAGTTACTCCTGTTCAAATCCCCTTCTTATCTGATTCAAAGCAAGCAGTACAATGAGTCCTGGATCTTCTGGGTGCCACCAGGTTTTAGCAGAAATACCTTACAAATTTTGCAAATAGTTGACAGAGGATTGGAGTATTTCTTCTTTGACACTGACAGTAATAATCGGTTAATAATTCAAAAGTAGTCTTATGTGTTTTACTTTTCTCCTTTGTTTTTATTTGATATAAGAAAAGCAATCCATCATATGTTCTTAATACCTAGAATTTACATGACACAAAACCTGAAGAATACAAAATTTGATGAAATTTTACAGACTGGAGTAAATTCCCAAATATTTGGAAGTAAGGTTGCACTATTCTTCATGGCTTCTTAATCTTAATTTAGTGGGCACTGAATAAATAGCAGATTCTGCTGTTTAGAATAAATAAATAGCAATATATAGGAGATGCTTTACTTGCACTCTCTATTCGTTCCTTATATTTCTAATTGTTGCTCACTTACATACTGGTGAAATTTGTTCAGCTATCTGCAAATCTGCCGAAATGAGGCCTCCTGAGCGTTTTTGGAAAGAAGAGTTTCTTCTTTTCACTTTGCAGTTCAAACATGTGACAGAGTTATACATTAGTAGCCAAGACGTTACCTTTGGAAGGTATGTGTGCTGTGGTAATGGTCTTTTGCTATGTTCCTAAGTCTTTGCTCCCTTCGTAGCACGTCTGAAGTGGATTGTTAGAGGCCGTGTCTGAGCAGGGATACTTGATGCAGACAAAGCTAATGGAAAAAACATGTACAGCAGGACACCTAGAGGCTTTTTTTATTATTTTTATTTTCCTCCTACTGAAATCTGCAAATTGAGTTAGAAAAAAAGATAATTTTTGGAAGACATTTTTGCAAGAAATTTCTTCCCATCATACAATCTTTCTGGTAGTACCAAACCCAAAACCTATAATTATGTGGTAATGGTCTAAAGCCGCAAATAAAGACAGCTGATGTGTAGGATCAACAGGTACATGGAACAGAGCAGACAAATTTTCTGTCATGCAAACTGTTTTTATGGTTTCCCATTTGTCCTGCGTTTTTCTGGTGTTCTGAACTAATTCTAAATTCCTTGACCCATTTACAAGAATACCGCATAGATCCCACTTCTAAAGATTTTGTCTTCATTATTTCCTTCAGGTGGAGAATCACTTTCATCTCAAACACTAAAGCCTCGTGTGACACAATTCTGTTGTCCCTCTGTAGAATAGTATGTATACATTTATCTTTATTCAAATCTGCAACTGTAATGCCGTAACAAACATACAGATGAATATTATACTCAATTTTATTGAGAATTCTCATTAAGTAAAATTTTAGCCCAACTTCCAAAGGAAATGAAGTGTTCATGAAAGCATGGGGTAGATGTCTGTCTTCCCTACTGGTGTTTGAACTTACTTGATAGCTTCAACCAACTTAGCATTTTAGTAAGGACAGTTTTACAGATAAAGAAAGCATATTCTATTAACATGAAAGAGTGGCTTGTGTGTTTAACTCTTATCAATTCACCAGAAAATCCACCTAAAGGAGAACTCTGTCCCCCAAATGCAAGAAAGTTTCAGCTGGAGCTTGAATATACTTAGAAAAAAAGAGGAAAAAAAAAAGCCAGAGGAAAAAAAATCCATAGGAAAATGCTGTTCATTTTTTCACATACTCACAGGGCTACTTGTTAATAGCAGTCATTAATTTGAATCAGGGTTACTGCGCACTGTTTCTATCTTAATGTTAATAAATTTTCTGTGTAAAAAAAGATATTCAGGATTACAAGTGCTGTGTTTCCACATCTTATGTTAGACAGTATAAAGTGAACTAATATTCTGGCAATAATCAGTAAGACCTTAAAGAAAACAAATAATGGATCAACTGTGTCATATGAGAAAGAAAATTAAAAAAATGTATGACTGCTATGTATTTCACATCTTTATTTCTCTTTGCAATTTTTAAAGGGTAAATATATCACTTGACTCAGAATGCAAAAGGTTGGAAATAGGGAGAATACCAATGAAACATTAATAAGTGTTTTGTTCATTATTACCATTTGGCACTACCTCAACTGATTATCAATCCATCTGATTTAAAATAAAAGGATTCCTAATCAAAATTCTAAAGTCTTGGCTAGCCCATCACAGTCATTTTTATTGCAATAAAATGAAAAAAGGTACCGTGTTTATGATGGTAGGGAGCTTACCGTCTTCTGGTGATGTTTTGACTGGTAACATCTCCACCTGTATTTCAGGTAGTGTATTCCAGTGCATTTAATTTTGTTTATTGAATTGTTGGTTATATTTAAGCTGTTCCTCAGTACTTAAGAAAAACAAGCAATTGGTTTTCATGCTAACCGGGACCTCTACTGCTTAAAATAAAAATGCAACACAACAAAAGACACGTTAGAGTTCCAAGTGTGAACAGTTTGGCCTCAACCATATTAATGATTTTAGTATAAGGGTTCTGGCACACATTGTTTAAATATGCAGAGGCAGATGGGGACGTCTTGCATTAAAGACTGCTCCTAAGCTCTCCTTGATTTGCTTCTTAGTTGGGAATAGTCCCAACATGGGGAGGTCCATGAACGTCTCAGACTTCACGGTAGGCCGTAGAGTCAGACTGCAGGATGCTACCTGTTTTAGCAGTGGTGGGACAGAGGGTGGAAAAGGCTTATTAAGGCACAACCAGGCTCCCCAATCTGCAAATAGAGAAATACAGCAGAGAAGTGGGTCATCCTATACCATTGTTAGGGAAGTAATGGAGCATGATAATCTAAAATTAGCTGCTGCCAAGGCTGGAGTATGTACATCTCACATTATCGCTGTGAACTGTATCTCGACTAGTATATTGTGAAACACATCCTCATGAGTGTTTTATAGGTAATTTAGTGAAAGAAGTGTTTTGGTTAGATATGCCCATGGCAATTAGGGGTAAAAGGGTCATATTCACAGGGTGTCAGCAATAAACTGCCCGGCAAAGCTTTTCCTGTTGTGCTTGTTTATTTGTTTGGGTAACACACCAGGACTTGTGAACACCAGTGCTCCCGTTGATAAGTCATTACTTCCTCACAGCTATCATAGGTGTGAGAGACTCATCAAGGGGCGTCAGTTAAGTCTCACTTTTCAGCACCCACAGAGAAAAGGGGCGTATATTTCACATTGTGAATAGTGTAAAATAAGAATCAAAGCCAGGGCATACCAAACCCCGCTAGAAGAGGTTATAATCATATATATACACACACACATATATCATGCAAATAGGACCTAGGAGTTCAAATCAAGCTCTTATCAGCTCTCCTCTATGTGACATATTTGCAAGAAAAGATGTGCGAATGTCTGACTTTCCTTCTTATTTACACTTGCAGAGAGAATTAGAAAAAAACCTTGTCAAAGGGAAGAGGACCTCTGCGTGGTTTCACTTGCTCTTGCAGGGTCCTTCACTTTCTTTTATGCACGGCATGTATGAAATCCAAAGCCAGGGAAGCACCCAACACTTTGCGTCTTTGCTACAGACATCATGCTACATTTTTCTTTTGGTGAGCTGCTTCTCCAAGCAGAGTGGAAGCGCTGAGGGGCCCAGTTCAAAGGCACAGATATGTCTCTGTTCCAGCTCAGCGATTCCTGCTCAGGTTGGGATTCCAGTTCTGCACAACCCAATGCAGGCTTGGGACACAAATGTGCTCTACCAGGGGGTTGTGTGCACACCACTTGCAGTTTTTACAGTACTTACAGTCAGCTTTCGTAGTTCCAAAATTTAGAATACATTTAGAGAGTGAAAATTAGTTATCGACATTTAGGCTAACACGTTCTTGTAGGTTATTTTATTTATTTTTGTTGCTTTTTTTACTTTCAAGCTCAATTATTTGTCTAGCTTGTTAAAATAATAAAACAAACAAACAAACAAACAAAAGCAGCTTGGCTGCCTTTTGAAAAAGTTACAAGAAATAAAGGCACATGACAGAAAAGGATTTGTTAGTAGTAGTTTTTATGCTTTTAACCTGATACACCTGTACATCTCTGCTCCATTTTTTTATTGTTGATTCCAAGAATATGTAAAGAGTTTCTTTAAGAATAACCGTGAAGTGAAGTAGATGAAATAACATAATTAGTTGAATGGAGTATTTTGGACTACTTTATTCACATAAATCTAGACATGAATTTATTTGATGCTTTTGCTGGTATCTGTTCTAGGACAGGATGTTGCAAATAAAATACACTTTGAAAATAAAATACAGTTTTTTCTAGTTGCATTAGCAATTGCTGAAAGATAGCACATCTGAAACTAGAGAGTGGAAATTTCAATTTGCCATTACTCAGACGGAAATAGCAGGAGGAAGGAAGAGAGCCAAGCAATGTGGTAAATAATAAACTAAAACAGCTGACATCTATCAATATCAAAATCAGGGGAACATGAAAGATATCTTTAAGTTTCTAAGTCAGTAGTATGTGGAGAGTCTGTAAAACTGTGGATCATAGAGTGAACACTTCTACAGGTGTGCTAGACAAGGGGCATATAGTGGTAAAAAGCAGATATAGGATCAGCAAGCAAGCATGGAAGTGTATATAAATGTTAGAAAAAGTAATGCTGGAAACAACTAACGTAAGCTACATGGTAAAATATCTGGGCAAATAATGAAGTATACCAATGGGATCACTGCAAGATATATGGTCAGTGCAGATAAAGATAATAGAAAAGCTTAAAAAGGAAAAGAAAAAAACCCTCTTTTCAGTCATATGACTAAGAAGGGGAAAACCAAGACATACAGAGATGCGACTTCATTTCATCAACCTGTAGCCTCAGGAAACTGATATGTTGGAATTCTATCGCTGGTGAATGGCAGGGGCATTGGGAATGGTTACTCACTAGTTAATCCTAACACATGAAAGGTATGAGGCTCAGCCAACACAAGTAGGAGAAAGAAGTTTTAGAGAGACCAAAGGGAACTATTGTTTTCATACAAGTCATTATTACACTGTGGACCTCCTTACCTCAGAGTATCATGAAAGTCAAAGGTCTAAATGGCTTAAAAATGTAATAGATAATTTTTTGGAGCAAAGACCTAGAGTTTGACTGCTAATACTTACTCACAGATCACTGGAAACTTTTACCAGATGGAAGAGCATTCTCTACCTGCCCTGTTTCTTACAGGTTTGTTGCTCGTTTTTTTTTCTAAATATCTGCTATTGGCCACTGTGCTAGATCAATCTTTGGCCTGATGCCTTATGGAAGTTGTGATCAAGGAAACATTTCAGGCAAAAAAAAAGACATCAGTAAACCGATTTCATCATCACTCTAGTTTTTCCCAGGATACAGATAACCCCTCAAAATATAATTTTAAACAGCTGAAAAAGACTTCCTTGTTTATTTTTAAAACACAAAGTTAGGAATTTTTTATCAGTCCTTCAGTATTTGAGTAATAGCAGAAAGGCTGATGCTTTACCTTTAAGCTATTTGCCTAACTAGTAGAAAGAAGAAACTGTGCCATAGAGAAAAGCCAAGCTCAGTAAGCTGAAGTGTAGGAGCCAGACAACAGGGTCCCTGTTTATCCCTCTCTTGAGGTGGGTATCAGCAAAGTAGAGCAATGTGGGCATTCTTCAACACCATGATAAAGGGATAACAAGTCTTGTTCATGTCAAAAGTGGTATTTGAGTATGTAAAAAGGCTTCAGACTCAACAATAAACTGTAAAGTTTTGGACATTCTTCTCTAGGAGGTGAAAATGCATTCAAATTGCTAAGCAATAATACAATATTTCTGAATAAATTACACTAACAAAAAAGGAAGAACTACAGTCTTCTGAAATGAAAAATAATGTTTATGCTCCAGGTTTAATTTTAACCAAATATTTGAACTTAATCTCTGAATGAATCAGCAATTCTATAAGGAAATCCAATTTTATTCCTATTCAGACAGCCAAATGAATAATGGAACAGAAATAAAATCATTCTTCTGAAGACAAATGGCCTTCTAGATCCAAGTAATAAGAAATACAGGTTAATTCCACTGTGTGTTTGGCCTATATATTTTTGACCTGTTTATTCATCTTTTTAAGTGAAAATAACTGAATGTTTACATTACTGCATAAACGTTTGCTAAATAAGCTTAATTCTTTCCCATTTTGATCATTCATGTTATTAATATACTTGCTTAATGAAACCTGAGTCAAGAAGGCAAGCAATTTAGTTTTAGATTGGATTTTATTCAGCACTAAGGAGTCAAAACAAGCAACAAATCAAACTTCAAGCACTTGAGACATTGAAAATAACTATCACAACTGGCATCAAACTTTTACTGATTAACTGGAGATTTCATAATGATTATAGATGAATGGTGTTGTGTTCCTTATGGACACTAACAGTGAATATCTTTTATGAGCACATGATTCTGTATTCAGGTTACATCTATATGTTTATCTGCTGCCCTCAAGGCCCTCTTAAAAACAAGATGTTGCATCTCATGAGGATATCATGGGAATACAACTTAAGGTACAATAACTATTTGCCATCACATCTAGTCACATAATGAGAAAGATACTAGTTTGCCTGCATTGTGTAACTCAATAGGAAACTTATATAGCCTAGACTGGATCTCCTCTTGGGCTTTTAGTTTGTTAGCAATTAGTGACTCTTTTCCCAACTAATAAAGATAAATAATGTGATAGATAACTGAAGTAATTTTCAGAGTCCAACGTTTTCCAGCATTTCTAATCAAAGCTGTCTTACACAAATACATTTCTGCCTTGCTTTGGTGATTGAACACTAGTAAAAGTTTATCTATACAGGTCTCACATAAATAACCTTTTGACAAGTACCCTCTATAGCGGTCTCAAATAGTTATTTTTTTGACAAGTACTACTGATATACATTGAGGATAAAAAACCCTGCTAGGATGATGTAATATTATGTTTCTTATTTTCCTGGTAATTTCATACACATATGTATGTGTGTGTGTACATGAGCATTTGTGTGCATGTGTGTATGCACGTGTGTATGTATTTGCCCCCAACGTACATGTGTATATGTATATTTATGTATGTTTGTGTGCATATATGTATATATGCATATATATATGTGCTACTGAAAGCAGTTGTTCAAGCAGTTCACTACCTAATTATGAAAACATAACCATTCATTGTAGTCATCTTGGTATTCGCTGCAGACTATCAGGCTGATTGAAAGGGTATAGAGAGCAACCATCTTATAACCCTTGGAGGTAGTTCATGTAAATCTTAGCTGAGACATATTGGGAGAAATTTTACACTATGCACCGCAATTTCCCATTTTGTGTTTGTTCTGTGAATAGACTCCAAACTCCAGGACCATCAGACCAAACTATTTCATGAGCTAAATGCAAATTAGTAGCAAGGAATGGCAGCTTTATTGCTGACAGTGAAATTACTTCCCATTCCAACACTGTAATTGAAAACAAGCCTCACTTGCGTCTCATGACCATGACTTGCAGGCACTCCACAGATGTATATTTTTCATAATTTTTGTCATTTTGGGGTATGGTATTGCCATGGTTTAACCCCAGTAGGCAGTTAAGCACCATGCAGCCGCTCGCTCACTTCCCCTCAGGTGAGATGAGGGAGAGAATCAGAAAGGTAAAAGTGAGAAAACTCATGGGTTGAAATGAAGACATTTAACAAGTAAAGCAAAAGCTGTGTGTGCAAGTAAAACAAAATAAGGAATTCATTCACTACTTCCCATCAGCAGGCAGGCGTTCAGCCATCTCCAGGACAGCAGGGTGCCATCATGCGTGACTTTTACTTGGGAAGACAAAAGCCTCCACTCCAAACGTCCCTTTTCCTCCTTCTTCCACACAGCTTTTATTGCTGAGCATGATATTATATGGTCTGGGATAACCCAGTCAGTTGGGGTCAGCTGTCCTGGCTGTGCCCCCTCCAGAACTTTTGCCCACCCCCTGCCTACTTGCTGGTAGGGTGGCGTGAGAAGGAGAAAAGGCCTCGATGCTGTGTAAACACTGCTCAGCAATAGCTAAAACATCCCTTTGTTATAAACACTGGTTTCACCACAAATCCAAAACATAGCCCCATACCAGCTACTATGAAAAAAACTAACTTTATCCCAGCCAAAGCCAGTACAGGTATTTCCATGTATTTTGGTAAAACAAATTCTGAAATACTTCCCAAAGAATCTGAAACATCTGCAGATTCTTCCAATTGAATATTAGGATGTATTAGGACCTTAATGAAATTATTTCTGAGTTTCATTTCTGTTAATATGTGCTCACCATTGCAAGAAGTTAGTATGAAACTTTGCATAACTCAGAGTTGCTAAAAAGACTCAAATCTCTGCTTTCAGATTGTCTGTTGAGTGCCCCATTTATCATTTTATAGGATCTTCTACTGCTGAGCTTTTCAGCTGAGGAAAATTTGCTGCAGTGATGTAAAAATATAGTGTTTCCATAATTATTTTAATTCTTTTATCTTGTTTTTCCTTCTTCTTTTGTTCCTGACTTTTTAGTATTATAGGAGATAGCATCAAATCCATAAAGAATTTTTCTTTAATTTCCCAGTGTGTATGTGAATACCTTTTTTTCAGATATTTTATGCGCAAGCTAAATTTGCAATTGACTGCTGATGCATTGCATTATTAAAACCCGGGCTAAACATTTCTTTTATGAATACTGCATTGGAAAGAGTTTTGTCAGTATTTATAGATAACTTGACACGACTTCTTAAAAAGATATTCTAAGAAATTAAATCTAGTGTCCCTGCTGTGTGCAATTGTTTATTTTTAACTTCAGAAACCTTTGTCTCTTTTTCTGTGTCCCAGCTGTTAAGCATGGTAGATAATTTGTTAGGGAATAAGTATCAAGGTAGCCCTTGATACCTTTAGGCAAAGACCATTAGGATCAAAGAAAAACTGACTCTCTGGAACAAATATAAGTGATCTAGTCAAATGTTTGGCTAGCTTTCAAGTATAAACAAAATTATAAAGTTTTATGTTGTATTTGCCAACATAAAAAAATCCAAACACCACAGATACCAGAAAGACACAGCTGTATGTTTTTCTCTGCTAATCCACCTGATTAAGATTCAATGCTAGATACTGGGAAAAATGCTACTCCCATTTCAACTAAGATATATCTGTAAATTCAACTGAGAATAGAATTTGGCTTGATTCACTATTTCTCTTTTGATAAATTTATTCCATAATTGTTTGCTCTTGCTTGGCAGTGCAACCCCCTCAAAACAGTCAGTTGGTTGTTGGTTAATTTTTTTCTTTAAGCTTTTTTGTGAAACAAAATATTCAGCTATAACTTTTTTTTTTTTCAAAAAATATTCACTTGGTTAAGTAAATAACCTTAAAGAAAAAAGAAAGATATTTTTATTTTAATAATGAATAATGGCAGACTGCCATCTATCAAAAAATGGGAGAATAATGAGAGTAAAAACTGAGGAGTGTAGTTTTCAAATTTGGAGAGGTAGCCACAAAATGGAAGATAATAAACTGTTTCACACACTCAGTTTGGTGCAAATAAGAAATAATTGGTTTAAGTTGCAAGATTAACAGTATGAGCAAGTGTTTTGAGTGCACAGAACACCAGATAACTTTTCCTAGGAAGGTTATGGATGGCTCATCACTGAAATATTTTAAAAAGATAAGACAATCACCAGTCCTGAATTATATAATTAAAGTGGTCCTGGTTTTGCTGCAGGAAGATAGACCAGATGTTTTAACATCCTGATCCAGTCTCATTTTCCATAATTCAGTGAAAAGCCAATGCTTTTCACAGGGACAGATTCATCTTTTAATAGTGCCACAACTTTATTGCTCTAAATGTTTTACTGGTTTACTTCATTTTATTTATGAGAATACTTCATTAGGCAGGTAATCTGTAGAAAGTTTTTTTTTCAAGGAGTGATACTGATGAAAGGAGGTATGGATCCACATATTTTGGAAAGTCATTGAAAACATATAGGGTAACCAATGAACTACTTTTAGTAACAACTCACCACTGCAACCAAAGCAATATCTGTGACACTTAAAAGTGCACTAAACAGGATATAATTAATAATGTTTTCCCTTAAACCCAGATGTAATAGATACTATAATAAAGTAAACAACAACAGTATAAGCATTATTTATGATGTTATAATGCGATACAACATAAAACTATTTTACCTAAATACATGAACAATATGACCACCAAAAGGGGGAACAAAAACATATGTAGTGGCACACAGGAAGTACCCAAGTAACCAAACTTGATGGACAAAGAGCAAGATGAGCCCAAGGGACTGTAGATCAAGAGGGACATCCTGCTCACAGACTGACAAGACAAAAAAAGGAAGATAAGCAGTATGGAGAGCACAGGAGACCCCTTTGGGGGAAGAGCACAATAGCATAAAACATCAAGAATGAAGAATGACGAAGAAGAATGATGAAAAATTTGCTTCAGTTCACGCTTCATTTGATAAAATACTCTGTCATGGTTCTAGCTAGTATGGAGTTAACTTTCTTGCTAGTAGCTGCTGTAGTGCTATGTTTTGGATTTTGGTTCAAAAATGGTTTGATAGCACACTGGTGTTTTTGATTTTTGCTAAGCAGTCAAGGCCGTTTCTTCTCCTTATACTGCCCCGACAGCAAGTAGACTGGGAGTGCACAAAAATTTGGAAAGATACGCAGCGGGGACAGCTGACCCCAACTGACAAAAGGAATATTCCATGCTATATGATGTCATGCTCAGTATATAAACCTGGGGGAAGAAGAAGGAAGGGGGAGATATTCGGAGTTATGGTGTTTTGCCTTTCCAAGTAACCATTACACGTGATGGAGTCCTGCTTTTCTGGAGGTGGCTGACCACCTGCCTGCCCATGGGGAAGCAGTGAATGAATTCCTTGTTTTGCTTTGATTGCATGCGTGGATTTTGTTCTACCTATTAAACTGTCTTTATCTCAACCCATGAGTTTTCTCACTTTTACTCTTCTGATTCTCTTCCCCATCTCAACCAGGGAAAGTGAATGAGCATCTGTGTGGTCCTAGTTGCTGGCTGGGGCTAAACAATGACACACTCTCAAACCTGATCACTTTGATGTCCATGACTAAGACCATCAAGGCCTGTACACATCAGTGCTAAATACATGGTATGAGTCTTGTGGTATTGTACACTCACACCTGCTTTAGTTAGCAGTATTAAGAACTAGCAGTTTTGTACATGTAGTGAAGATGCTTCATATTGCATAAGAACTTACCACTATCATGATGAATGAATAAATTTAGCAAAGTACAGCTCTGAAGTTTAAAACTGGTCTGATTTATGGGTCTTCTAAACACTCCTTTCACAGACTTCTCTAGTTCTCCAATTAGTTGGGACTCAGTTGCAACACTACTTAAGCTGTATATTTTCCATCTCCAAGTCTCTAGCTTTCCATGCTCTAAGTTGATTTTCACGGAATCACGGAATCATGGAGTTTTCAGAGTTGGAAGGGACCTCTAGAGATCATTTTAATTGTGAAATTTTTGTTAAATGCCATGAGAATCCTCCAGTTGTTTTTTTTTTTTTTTTTTAGAGAGTCCTTAATTTTAAGTCTATTTTCAGACTAATTTAGGCTTGTATTTAGAAAAATATAAACTGAAATTGCTCTAGTAACACTCACGTTTTCATATGCTAGGATTCTGGTCATACAAAATACTTGGGAAAGTTAATAACGATCATGGCCTTATAGAAGGCATAAACTTTTGATGGACCAAGTCCCTATCTGGAGAAGGTTCTGATCCTCATATTTCTTCACAGGATGGTCAATGATATCAAGAGAAGTCTTTGTGAAGTAGAATGGCAGCAGTGGGCATTTAGCTAAAACAGTGAATTAGGAATCCTTAATTGAAATTGAGAAGCTAAGCTTAGAAATTTTTTTTTTTGCTTTTGTTTGCTAAGACTTTTTAATATGATAACTCCCTTATTTGAGTGTA
The DNA here is from genome assembly GCF_965231255.1 of Vanellus vanellus. Taxonomy (NCBI): domain Eukaryota; kingdom Metazoa; phylum Chordata; class Aves; order Charadriiformes; family Charadriidae; genus Vanellus; species Vanellus vanellus. The sequence continues at coordinate 31,880,821 of NC_138905.1, read as the reverse complement.
TTCTTGTGATGTTATATACGAAATACCTATTTAATTAAAACCTTGTGTATTGGAAAATTGCCTGCAGTTATGAAAATTAAACACCAACATTGTGATTTATAGAAATATTGGACGGCTTAATAAATTTTGAATCTGTGGAAAAATAATTAATTTTTGAATACATTATCACACACAGAATAAGCTAAGGCGATTAATATTAAAAAAAAAATTAAACCAAGACAAAATCCAAGAATGTCATGCTATTCACAGGCTTCTGAATCAAATGCTTTCATTTCCATTCAAAACAGCCAGAAAGATATACTTTGCTGAAAATGTAGTCCAGGATGTATTTAATGGAAATATTTCTGATAAACAGGAGACATTAGAATCTCTTTATTTCAAAATGTGTGAAGAATCTCTAAATTCAGTGTGTTTTTCACATTTCTCTCATAAAAGCTTGTAATCTAAGTCCTGAGAACGTCTAAAATCCCATCCTTCATATACTGAAAAGGAAAAGGAAAAAAAAAAAAGAAGCTTAAAGAGCTTAAAATCTTTGATAACTGTATTAGAACAGAAACTCAGAGCATAATTGGTGCTAAATTTAATTACGTGGAGTATGCAGGGTGAAGAAGATCAGTGCGAGCAAAGAATGAGTATATGGGGTTAAGCTAAGGTCGCCAGAGAAACTGCAACTGCACAGTGAGGAAAAATGGCATGAAAATGTGTCTGCAGCATATAAATGGTGGAATGATTGTCTCCACAAAAACTTCAAAGGCATGAGGTGTAAAATGGCAAAGGTATTTACTGAAGCTGAGATATCAATGTGATATTGGCACCTTATCGTTGAACTTATCAAAAGTGATGACAAGTCTGACTGATCCCGGTGGTTACAATTTCAACCAGAAGAGAACATACACAATTTCCTGGCAGTACAGCTGGGTGAGGGGAGATTTAACAAATCAGGAGCCCCAAACCTAATAACCACAAGCACTTTAGGTTTCCCTTGGCAAAACAGCTAAACTGCAGAACAATCCTTAATGATCAGTTATGTTAATAAACTACAGAACAATGTTGTATTAATTTTGCAGGTCTCCCATCTAAATCGTGTCACTTGGAGTTCTTGGAGAACAAGAGGGTTTTATGTTGGCAGTTTTCAGAAAATTGGGGAGTGGAGAATATTAGATTAGATGAATATCACATAATAGACTTTTAATGGAGCACAGCAGTGGAAAACTGCAGCAAAAGAGCCTGTACTGAAGATAAATGTACTAAACTATGAAGAAAGCTCCTTGAATATCTTGCAAGGGCTGAGACAATGCCAGATCTGCAAAGGAAAGACAATAGCATTGCAGTTAGACTTTGATTTAGGGCTCAAATAACAGCCTGAACCGATGAGTCTTAATGAAGTCTATGAGGTAACTGCACGTGCTTTTAGCTGTTGCAAAGAGAATAAGAACTACAGTAGTTTACAGAGCTGAATGCATTTTGTTTCATTTCTGCCAAGGTCTCCATTTAAATGCAAAGACAACTGCTGCAGCCCGGCTGAGGCGGGGTGAAACACTGACACAGCAATGCATTGCATTGACTTCACCATTATGAATACATTCTCCAGGTATTATGCTTAAAAACTTTGTTGCCTTTGCAACTAATTAATGTTATTTTCTATTTCCATATTGTTGCGTATTTCTGTCCCACATTGGGCATGTGGAACTTCAGGTAATATTTCAGTATTGGTGCAAAAGTACCCTCAGAGTGCATAACGAAGTTATTGAAGGGAATCCTTTTCTGCATTGAAAAAAAGAGTGTTTAAACAAATACATTCTTTATAAAACGGCACAATTAAATATCACCAGTAAATAGAATGGAGCAACTACTTTGAAAGCAAACGAGGTGCTGTTAGTACAAAACCAAAGCACAACCTGGGAATTAAAGCTAGGACTGGAGGTCAGGAGGTTTCATCTCTTGTTTTTGTTGTGGCAGAGTCCTACATGTGAACTTTGACAGGTGCCCTTTCTCCCACCGCTTCCCATATGCAAGTCATGCACATCCTGAAGATCTGTGAGGTTAATTGCTCCACATTTTCCAATTTGCCACGAGTTCATTAGCTAGGGTGAGCACCATGTAGTCGTGCCAAAAACATTGTCTAATATCACCTTGCTGTTTTGGAAGTGAAAACAGATAGCGTGAAATAATGCTGCAAAGCAAGATTTATGGGAAGAACAATCATTAGAGATTTTTGGCACAGCTTGCCCGTGTACCATAAGCAAATTGTGTTTCACTGGTATCACTGAAGTGGCATACATGTATACAAACACTAGAGCGGAGTCCTGCTTTTCATTTAATCCCAGGGTTTTTCTGTGCTGCTAGAAGTGCTGTAGAACAACTAAGGCTAATCATTCAGAGCAACACTAGAGGAGGCCTGCAGCACCTGGACAGCTGAAGGGAAGAAGATTAAATTTTTCTCTCGCACACACATACGCACACACACTCTCACACACTCTCGTTTCATCTGTGGCGAAATTCTCTGGAGTTAGAAAATGGGTCAAGCTAGATGGTGTTAAAGCTTATCTACATAATGCCTCTGTTCTTGGGTCTTAGGTTTTCTGACAGAAATCAAAATCAGGAATATTTTTCCTGCTGCTCAGGTGGAGCCAGTGTTCAAACCGCCTGTGAGGAGCTGGTCCCTCCTGCTGACCCGTTCACTGGGTGAACAAAGGCAGCGGCTGGCTATGCTTGCTTCATTACTTAAAATTGGACAGAACGGAATCTTGCTTTCCCTCTTGGCAACAAATATTCTTAACAAGCCGCTTTTTTACATCACCTCACACTTTATTTCCTCTGAAGCTGAGGGTTGCTATTACAATTATAAACTCCACTTTAAATTAACGCACACGAGTTTTGGCATGTAGATGTTAAAAAGTATGTCAACAGTAATATGAAATTTAGGGGATGTTTTTCACCTTCCCAGAGCCCTCTGGGACAATTTTCAAGGTTTTTCTTCAAAAATGCTTCAATGAAAATACTGAAAATATTTTCTTAAAGATTTTTTTCTCTGCTTTTGAAAAGAGAAAGTGTGAAAGAAGCAACATGATGCCTCTTTCATTGTCACAGAGCTTGCACACTTTGCAGGATCAATGGTTCAACACAGCATCACAAAGTCATTAATACGTGGCTGCCAAAATGGGCTTTGAAGCACAGCCGCCAACTCAGAAAGGCAAAAAAAGCCCACATACAGTGTTATGAAAGCCACATCTGTGTAAAAATCTCTTAATGTAGGCTAACCAATTGACAGCCTCCCCAGGTCTAGAGACGTTTTCATCTTTGTGGTCTTTTGTATCTGTATTGATGAGACAAACCTGTTTATATTGTAAACATGAACCCGTGAGTGCATCTATACTTCATCTCATGCATTCTGAGTAGACCACTCAAGTCAATAGGGGCTCATAGTGCGTCAAAATAAACCTATTCTGTAAATCTTTGCAGTAGAGGTGCATGCACTAATCAGGCTTTGAGTTGTAAGTCTTTCTCTATTAACAACGTTGATGTTGAAATACACTTTGCTGAAATCCAGCTTTATTGATTTCAGTGCATATCGGCTAGAAGAAAAGGCTCAACTCACCTCTTGAAAAATAATAAATAAAAAGCAATCCGGACTTTGGAGAAATGAAAGGTTATCTAAACAATATTTCTCAGTTTTTTTAATGACTGCTAATGAAACATTGCACATTTGACACTTCTACAACATGAACTGGGAGGATTAAAGAAAACAAAAAAAATAGTTAGATCCTGCATTTTCCTTTTTTTCCCTACTACTGATTTACGGTGTTCCATGAACATTTAAAAAGTGATCTGTGCAATCCTTATCTGTCATGGAAACAAATTCATTCACTGGGTGGCTGAACAACATGAGGTGAAATAAATTTCTCAGAAGCCTATCCCTGGAAGGCTGCTATCTGTTACTGTTACAAGTTTGCAATGGAAATGGCTTTACGGCTATGCAGAGAGTATGATAAAATTTAAAGCTCTGTGAAAGGTACATTAGAACAATAAATATAATTCAGATAATATATTAGTGACAAAATATTGCTGGATGTGATATGTTTATTTATTCTGACAATTTTTTGAGTTTATCAAAGTAAATGTAGAAGTCCTTAAATCTGAAGTTAACTCAAGGAGTAATAAAAGTGAAAAACGGTGCACAAATTGATGTATTCACATATCATGGGGATTAACACTTTTTCATTTTACCTCTATATAGTACCTAGGTTTGCAGACTCTCTGGCAGATGTGATCATCATAAATCAAAAGATTCATCATAGTTGGCTACCTGATTTCATCTTAACTCTTCCAGATGTTCACTGTCTACACTTTAAAAGCACATTATGGATCATTATCTTCTTTTCAACCAGGAGCATCAAAGCCTGTATATCCAGTGCAATTATAATTAAAGCCTGATCACACAAGGCACTGAGTAGCCTCAGCATGCAAACTTATTTACAACAAAGCACTTAATTATATGCCTAACTTTAAAGACGTGCTAAAATACTATTGCTTTAAGTGGGACTTTAGTCCAAGCTTAAATTGGAAAGCATTGCTTTTAACCTGTAATGACCTGTGGGCTGATGGCAGTCACATTGCAAGTTTGTGGCCATTGTTGTTCTCCCACATAATTCCAGCTTTATAATATTTGCCACCGACATTATATTCAAATAGAGTGATTGAATATGAAATGTATAATACAATAAATGCTTCAGTGAAGCAACTTACCCTTTAAAAGTTTTGCCAAATTCTTCAAATTTCAATTCATCATTGATTTTTAATTATGAAAGGAATGGCTGAATAAGTAAAAATAAGTAAAAATAATATTTCATCCATAAAAAAGCCTTTAATCTTTCCCATTTACAGCAAAAAGGAGATTAGACACAGATCTAACCTAAATAATTAAAATCTCTGCAAACGAAACAGGTTCTTGCAAGGTAGCTTCTCTGGGTATCAGTCTCTGAACAACAGGCTGGGATCCATTACACAGCCTCAGGCTCTCCGGAGTTTTGGATTGTTTTGTTCCCACTTGGCAAGGACTCTCACTGCATGATCCAGCTCTCTCTTGCAAGAAAGCCAGATATTAGATATAACGCGCTCCTAACATAACAAGGTCCACATGCTCTACTTTTATGCTCTAGGGTGTGTTCCTGGGGTTCAGCCCAGCTGGTGAGTACTTTGTATATGCACACCGCCATCCAGCTGCTCTGTGTCACGAGATCAATGGCTGAAACTTCTGACTGCCACGGTCACTTCCCCATTGTGCTCCAGACAAGCCTGTCACTTACCTGATCCAGTAGTTAAAACTCTCTAGTGACTATGTTCTGGGGGGGGGGGGAAGTAAGCCTAGCAAAGAATTTTCTTACAACTGTCACTTTATGGTTTTAAGTCCTCAGAAATAATGACTTCACAACCAAATATCAGACTTTCTGTGATGTTTTCCCTGCCCATTCTGGTCTCACCTTTGATGAGTTTGAGGACTCTCAACACGTCAGGCTGGAGAGTTCATCCTGCCCTCACACCTCTCACATGATATGCTTATTTTGTTGCCTTCTACGCTTATTCCCACTTCTCATGTAGCATTATCCATTCAAAATTGATTCCCACCTTTTCCTCCAAATCTTTTGTACAGCAAGTTTTTCCCTTTTCTCTGCAAAGGCTCCTTGAACCAAAGATTCAGTGTTCCATGGAAATACACCAGTAGCTAAAAGACAAGCAGCCGATTGTCCAATGTGTAGCATTGACAATTTCTGAACAATAGTCTTTATTGAAGTCTTAAACCCTTTTCTTGGTCAGAGGAGCTGTTTAAAGTGCAATCCGATAAGCTACCCAGTGCAAATTAGACAGGTGTTAACAAACAATATGAAATGGAGCACCTACTACAGATACATCTTTCAATTCTTAAAATGGCCAACAGTCCTATTTAATATTACAGGACATCAACAGCATTAATTGTGAGGGAAAACAGTGTCCACAGACAGCTCTCATTCTTTTTTTCATGCCCTTAGTAGTGAAACAGTGAAACAAGATGAGCCTGTATTTGTGTCTGATGCAAAGCCAGTGAAATACAGTCTCCTTGACTTCAGTAAGTTGTATGTGCATCATATCCTTCAGCTTAATTCTGTGTGAGCTTCAGGATAAAATATATAGTTGCATTAGTGTTTATAAAGATCGGATATTATTTTCTAACTGGCTTATGTTTATGTGTTACTGGGAGAATAGAAGGGAATGACATGTTCAGAGGGTACTTCCTACTGTCTGAAATAACACAACTTTTACACGGTAACTTTCTCAAAGTTAACATTCTACGCTAAGTTATGGCTACACAGGTGAGGGTTTCAGCAGAACCACATACTGTAGAGATAATAGGATGGAATCACAGTTCTGCTAACTCTTTGCTAAGGAATATAATTCTTTGTGTTCATATTTGATTTTTCTAGCTTTGCCTGACCTCTCTTACACTTCCATTTGAGTCAATTGAATATTTTACCCTAACCGACCCTTTGGCTCCAATAAAAAAAAATTAAAAAATATTGGCATACATTGATCTTCTCTCTTTCCATAATCCCTTTGTCAATGTCAAAAGGAGTAAAAAAAAGTTACAGTAGCCTTTTTGTAGGGTACCAACATATCTCAGGTGAATGAAAGATAAAATAACTAAAAATTTCCATCACGAATGAAAAGCAGACAGTGAGTACTTGCTAATGATTAATTTTTAGATATTATCTATGATCCACCTTACAGGATTTAATTATAAGTTTGCACTTAATTAGAATGAAAAGCCGCTTGTGCCATTAAACAGTGCAGAATAACACATTTCAACTGTTTTTTCCCCTTGTTTATTAGATAAAAATGTCCAAGTTGGTGCTTATCAGTTAATTTTGGCTTTGCAAGTGGCACTAAGCCCTTCTGAGACCTACATGAAGGAAGACTTCCTCTTTCTTCTCTAATGGCTAAATATTTTTTATCAAAAGGTCTAGAAGAGTATCTAAGTCTTTTACACAATTGCAATTTCCATAACCATGACTTAGCAAGGTGTCAGAATATCATGGTCATGTTATAATTAATTAAGACAGCTGAAGAAATACAGAATTTAAAAGTGGGTAGTGGTTGCAAAGGTTATTTTGGGATAGTACTTATAATTGAATGTAGAAGCAGCTCAATAATATTTGTTGGATACCTTTTCATGAAGATTTTGCAATGCAGTTTGAAAATAGCAACGAGGGAGTGATGTTTGTATAGAATTTTCCTCCCAGTAGGATAGAAAAATAAGTAATGTATGAGCAAGGCCATACGATATGGTAACCTGCATGCTTTAAAGCACTGCTTTAAGGTGTTCTGTCTTGTCAGATATTGGTATCTAAATACCTCTGGGAATATGGACCCCAAATTATTTTTCTTTGACTGGTTGGGTAAGTTCATTTCACTTTCACTTAAATCATTTCATGCTAATGTATAAATGAGTCTTAGTATAAATGAGTGCAAAGTGTCATGCTTTTTTTTTTTTCTTATTCTTTCATAAGATAAACTGTCTTGCAGGATACTTAGCTTGATGTTACAGTTGAAAATGGTGTTCTGGATGAGTCCTTTAGGCAGCTTAGGCACCGTCAGCTGGAGGATCAGTATCTTGTATTGCACTCATGGGTTCTTGTGTTTGGTGTAAACAAGGAATAAAGCATAATTGACAGTCAGAGGCTGCATAAACCCATTTCATTACGTTATCATACAAGGACAGTATGGTGATTGCAAAACTTATTACCTGTGTCTAAAATAATGTCTCTTGTGAAACACTGCATGTAGGTAATAGAAAAAATGCTCTAAAAATCACTGAGAAACTGATGTCAAAATTAAGTCTAACAAACACCGCAGAATTACGTTGATCCTACCAAGACAGAATTCTGATATTAAAAATAAGTAGAAACCCCCTCCAGTGTAAATTCTATGCCCATTTTCCATTATAACGTATTTTTACTCCCTCAATAATTTTTATTCAGAACTCTGAGCTATAAACTCTGACACAATTTGTCAGGCATCTGTAAAAAATGAGAAAATAAAATTTTTAATGGATTCTAGATCAGAAGAAAACAAAGACTGCTTTAAAAAAACTGTTGTCATCTTTGTCTTCTTTCATCTCAGTAACAACTTATCTGTAGAACAAGTACTTCTTACTTTCAAATATCCATGAAAAACGTGTCAACAATGTGATGAAACAACCAAAACAATAAATTCCCGTGTGTCACCTAACCCATGTAAGCTCATTGGAAATTTGAGCTAAAGTTTTTTTTCATTAATTTCTGTCACTGATTTGCCCTATGTTACATTTGCTGTGGACTAAAAATACCTGTCTGGTCAGTCAGAAGGGCTCAGATCCTGCTACCTGGACTGTTAAACTTGTCTCAGCTTTTATGCACTGTCCATAAGAAACAGAGTAAGTTGTAGATAGGTTATTAATGTTATTGCTGCTTGTCATTCTGGAGCGGTCATCCTTTTTTTTTTTTTTTTTTTAAATGAGTGTGATACCCTTTTTCACTCCATCAAGTCTATTCACTAACAGGGGAAAATATGATTTTAGATGAAAAACTCATTCTAGGTAATATTAGCAATACCCAGGAAAATATTAATGGAAACCACACCCAGGTGCCTCCTCATCTGACTTTATGCATCTGTGCAACAAGGTATGTCTAGACATAAAGTCACAGTCTGTTTTGAATCTATTTATGGTTATTTGGACTACAGACTGATGCTTGTATATGTACATATCCATTCGTTTGGTAGGATTTAAGTACTATCACTTGATCCTTACACTTTACCTTTGTTCATCTAGGGACAGCTGTCTTTCTGCAGGGTGGCATTTAAATATTTTGTAACCCATACAGAGTCTCTGTTTTTTCACTGGTAGTGAATACACATGTATTTTAGATGTTTGTATAAAATATGAAGAAAGGTTATATTGATATATATCTCAGTTTCAGCCTGCTGGCACTAATGGATGTTTAAAGAGGCTGACATTGCTTGAAGCATCTTTTACTGTTGCAGAAAGTAATTTGACAAAGCTTGGGTTCCTGGCAATTGTGCAACTGTTCAACCCTCCCTAGTAAATTGCCCATCCAAAATCAACCCCATAGCTTTAAACACTCTGCTACACTCCCTTGGTCATCAGAATCTAATCTGTATCTGCTTTCAGGCATACTTTCCATTTCTCTTCTAACTTACGAGATGTTCCCAGCAGTGATTATCATTTACTACCTATTTCTACAGATTTAAGCACAACGAGACCCAGATAGGTCAAGTACTAGCTCATAAAATGTTGAACAAAATTATTGGTAATTTCAGGATGCCCATTTTAATCAAAACTGTATCTGAGGTAAAATGTAAGCCTTACTCAGAATAAATACAGAATAAAAAGGCCACAGATACCTTGTTTTTCACTTCTTCTTGTCTTGAGTTTATCTATCCCAACTTCATTCAGATAGTTCTTCAATAATTTGGATGCATTTTCTTGAAATGTAGCTCTCCTAGGTCAGACTATCAATTGACACATATGTCTGAGGCTTTAAATGATTTAGAAATATTTTCTTCACCTTGTGTGATCTGGTTTTCTTCAGAATGACATGGGCTGGCAAAGGCCTGCAGGGTGCTGTCAAAATATGCCAAATCCAACACTTCCCCAGCTAGCCTTGGCTAGCCCATCACTCACCATAACAGCTACTCTTCTTTTCAAAAGAATTAGGATGCCTAGACGTTTGGTCTGTGTCTGTTGACTCTCATCTATTATGAAGCCCTAGAAAAAAAACACATGGACAGCATGAAGTATCTTCCATAAGACAATGATGTAACTCAAGGCCTGACTGAGATCAAGGAGTCAAAGACCTCTTCCTCTTCAGCTACCACTGTTATTCCAGGCCTGGCACTGAGAACAGTGGTCACTTACTGTTGGACACCCTCCATGACTGCATGTCAACACTGCAATGGTCAATACTAACCACACAGTTGTCACTGTCACCCATTCCCTTCATAATTCTTCCCATTCTTTCTGTCTTTTTCTTCTGTTAGTGTAGAGACAAAGCAAGGTTTATATTTCCCATGCATTATCTTTATATCTGGGGTCAGAAGGCTTCAATAATCACCGTAGGAACAGGCTTTAGAGGAGACATTGTGATTTCTTTTCGGTTAAAGTGAGCTACTAGTCATGAGTGAAGTTCCTCAGGGAGGGATACTGGCTCCAATATTATTCAATATCTTCACAAACAATCAAGTTTGCACATTATGCCATGCTGGGAGGACAGGTTGATGCAGCAGAAGGAAGGGCCACCATATGAACAGAACTCAGCAGGGCGAAAGGTTGAGCCAACAAGAATTACACGAAGTTTAACAAAGAGAAGTTTGAAGTACTGCACCTGGCACAGAATAATTCTAAATAACTTTACAGGCTGAGGTCTTGCTGGCTAGGGAGAAGCTCTGCTAAAGAAGACCTAGAGTACTGATGGACAGCAAAATGAAGGTAAGCCTTCACTGTGGCCTGTAGCAAAGAAAACGCACTGTGGCTTGTAGCAAAGAAAACAAATTGTTTTCTGGGAAGCATCAGCAAGAGTATAGCCAGCAGATCAAGGGAGGTGATTATTTTTTTCTACCCAGTACTTGTGAGGCCACACCTGGCATACTGCCTCCAACGTTGGTCCTAGTTCAAAAGAGACATAAAGAAATGGAGAATATTCTTCAGAGGGCTACTGAGATAATTAGAGATCTGGAGAACTTAACATATAAAGAAAGTTTGAAGGACCAGGGTTTGCTGATCCTAGAGAAGAGGAGCATCATCAGGGATCTAATCACAGTCTTCCAATATAAGGTGGCTGTAGAGAAAACAGAACAATTAAATATTGGACTGGATTGTCTAGAGGAGTGATGGAATGTAGATTGACAGTGCCTTGGATAACCTAATTTAATACCCTGCTTTCAACAGAAGTTTGGACAAGGTAATCTCCAGACTTCCCTTCCAAACGGGACTTTCCTTTGACTCAATGATTCAAGGCAGAGAAGAATCAGTTTTACAGACCTAAGCCCTCTTATTATATCTCAATGTTTGACATGGAGATATAATGGGGGCATAAAAGAACTCCTGTGTTGCAATACAGATTTGGACCAATACAGCTGAGGTTGTATAAATTTTGTATACGTAAAGTGGCAAGAGGAGGGAACCATGAGATGTTAAAGGACAGAAAAGGTGGTGGAGGTACATGAGATGTGATGTAGAAGTAGTTTCCAGCCACAAGGAAGTGTCCAGGTAGCAAACGGATAGAAGGCCATTCCTGGATCTAAGGCCAGCTGCCATTTCTGTCAGCGGTATTTGGCTAGTCTTCCAGGACAGGTACATCTCAGGAAGAACTGATAAATTAAATAAGGGGCACAAACCATAGAGTTGTTTATCTTCTTTTTTCTAAGCAGGAGAATAATTTTTTTTTTTCAATGTAGATAATCACCCATTTTGGTCTGATTCTGACATTTTATACAATGAAAAGCAGTTCAGCTTTACAATTAATTACAGATTGCGTACTACCTCTCTAGACCTCTCACTTACTCATATGCAGTGAACACATTTGTCCAGCTGCCAGTTGCTGAAAGAAGTCTTGGGGAGTGCTGGTTGTGTTCCACCCAGAAAGGACACCCAATGAAAGGTGACTAAAAGCTACCTGTATGTGAAAGGCTCTGCTGAAGAGCAATCCTGATAGCAAATATTTTTCATTACCGTTTTAATCTAGCACAGGGAACCTTCATCAGTGTGTCAACCCAACAGTCAGCCCTTGGGACTGGCTGTTCTCCCAAAAAACCCTATCCTACCAGGCAACAGCAAAGCCAGCACATCCTTTCCCTTTCTCAAGCTCCTGCCTTCACAGTACAGCAGCAAGCAGAAAGCTTGAACAGGCTGAGCAACTCAACAGATAAAACGAGAGCTTTGGCAGCCTATTCAGCATCCCGAGATAACAGTAAGAGCTGGATGCAGGAGCTGCCTTGCCTTAATCAAGTGGTTGCTTGGAGGGCCTGCACGTTACCAAAACTCACCCAAGAGAATAGAAGATGAGCGGCTCCTAACTGCTACTAATAAGCTACTGCTCTGACTGATCACAACAATGAATGAAATGAAGGTGTTCTGGCAGCCTTTACTGCCTAAAACATCCAGGATAGATGAATCCTCCTCGCCTGCGCTTTTTTGCTGTATGTAAATGCTACCTCTCCTTGAGGGGGGAGGGAGGGAGGGGGTGAGTGGAAGAGTTTTGAAGAAAAAAATCATTATGTTTTGTGTAATACTCAGTGCAGTGAAGTGATGAGTGCAGTGATCATGCATTTAGAATAAATCTTGACTAATTTCCTGGAAAGGAGATATGGTATCCTGCAATGAAAAGGTAGGGGAATAAAAAAAAGAGTAGCGGTCCATTCAGTAAGTGCTGCCCATTTTGTGCACTGAAAATGGAATAATTCCGAGGGCAACATGTTAGGATAGGACAGGATAGATGTTCTGTACTTATTTACTGGGAAAAAAAATCTCTATTTTGGAAATATGAAGCTTTTGTAAAATTCAAAATACTATTTCATTTGGATGTAAGTGATTTAAGCCTGGTGAAGTAATTTTTGAGAGTTAGGTTTTTGATATATCCTTCACATTCAGATAAGCTCTGCTATGGCAGCAGGAAAAGTCGACAGCCGTTATTGTAGTTTATGTGCAAGTTTCCATTCCTCCCTTTGCATGTTCTGACTCTATGTAGAGAAGCTGTGAGAATTTATTAGCTGTATGGGGTGATTTGTTTTTTACTTATAAATCAGTTAATGGTGTAAAACACAGCAAACAAGGCATTCTTAGATAAAAAGGAAAAGTAAATATTTCATAATCACTGAAAATCTAATAGAGAAAGAACGCATCTTTCTGGTGAATTTTGCCTAATAATTTAAATAGTCTTTGGTAAGCAGGAGAACAGATTTTTAGTCCCTTAGGAAGGTCTCCCTTACTGAGAGAGGCCTTTGACCATCAAAATTGCTTTCTGGCTTGGTTAAAGCTAGGCAAAGAATAGAAGAATAAGGTAGCTAAAGTAAGAAGCTCCATAAAGACTGGTTTTAGGTTACTGGTTAGTTTTCCTAACTAGCTAAAGGAAAACTCCACATGTCTCCAGGAGCTTTTTTTCTTAATCCATTAATTACTATAAAATAGAGACTCTTTCCAGCAGATTCAGCACATAACCTATGAGCAGACCTGTAGCCAAAACCAACGGTATGTGTAGTCCAGTGGCCTGTCTTCAACAGTAATTAGTAGTCGATGCCTAATACGGAGGAAACATTTTGTGTTATATCCCTTAAACATCATCTCAGCCTCCAGCAATGTGCAATACATGGACTTTATGATCGAGTGGTGATTTCTGTATGTTTATTGAGCCTCAGTACATTGTTTTGCATTGAACCATCCAACTTCCCCGTTAATTTATGGAAACATTTGTCATCCAGAATGTTGTATGGCAAGGAGCTCTACAGTGTAACCAGGCACCATGTGAACAGCCACTTTTTGTTTTCTTCGAATCCTTGTCATCCACTTTCTGGGTGTATCTTGTTAAGTGAAAGAGCTGCTCATTCTCCTCCTCTGTGCTTTCAAAACAAAAGTGGCCATAGTTGTGTGCTGCTTTGAGCTCAGTGTTGGCAGCTTTTATCAGGCCAGACCTTGCATATAGGTTCAACCATGGAAAGGTCTGAGGTCCTAGACTGCAATAGACTATGTGGTGGATATTGGTTCAGTTTCTCCTGAACACAGCCCTTTTGGGCAAACATTCTTTTCAGGCTGATCAGGCAGATTCATCTGGTCACAGTTTAGGTGATGTGGAGTCTGTAATGTTACCAAGCCTGTAGCCTTCCATACCAACAACTGAGCTTTTAATTTACATCCTGTGGGATGCTCCACTAGGATATTCTACTCTAAAATGGAGGTGTTGGCAGCCAGGCAGGTTTCTGCAGCCCCTGGAGTTCTATTGAGTAGAATTTTCTTTTCCAAAATAGAAAATCTCTCTGAAGACCGACAGATTTTGACAGCATCTATTTATAAAAAGCACTATGACATACATGTCAAAGTGGTGGTGGAATTTGTCAAAAGTTTGTGTGAGAATCGGAATGTTTTGTCATTTACTGTAACCTCCATTTTAGTGTAGTCTTTCTGATGGCAAAGGATTGTGTCTGGCCTTCTGTTCCTCTGGCTAATACCCAGCTTATTGAGAAAGCTTTAATAATAGCATTTAGCTTTTACAGCATTTTTTATCTGAAGCTTTAAAGTACTTTGCAGGAGAGGCTACTATTATCGCAATTTTTATAGGCAGAGGAACAGATTGTGTTACACGGTAAATACACAGAAGAATTATAAGGAGAACTTAGGTTTCTTGATCTTTAGGTGAGTGTGCTAATCACCAGCCAAATTTATCCTCTAGGAGAACAGTAGGAGATGGGAGGATCTAACAAAGTGGGGATATAATTTTTGAAGTTATCTTTCCAGTGGTAGAAGTCCTCCTGTTGCGATGCAAAGATGAACTATAGGCAAATAATAACTGATCTTTTTTTAGCAAAGATCAGTGCAAATGAAAGTTCAGCATGATGCATTGAATGCTTCCTGCCCTAATGAGGAGTTCTGCACCACTGTTCCTAATGATGAGCAAGACAGAGGCTTAGTGAATGTTGAAAGGGTTGGTTACCCTATCCAGTTACAGGGGGGAGATGAGCTTCAAAGAGCATGAAGCAGAACTTGAACAAAGCAAGAACAGCATTCTCAAACTCAAATTAGTTCAACATTTACAGCACTCAATGAAGTGGAAACTTTTTGTTAGATTAAGTCAGAGTAGATACTTATACACAACAGGTGGAAGAAGAGCAATGAAATCATCAGTATAGCTTCCTGCATAGGATCAAGAGCGATGAAAAACTACAAGGTCTGCCATGTGATGTTCAGTAGCAAATGAAATTATAGTGTTTTAGGATTGATAACTGTTTGGTCCTGACAAAAACAAAATCAAGCCCTGCTTTTAATAGTAAAATGAGACAGAATAAATTAATTGTTGGTGGGAAATGACAATTATGGTTGAATATATTTATTTTCCTTCTTTTAATACTCATTTTCCATATCTTTTTGTACCTCTGGTCTACTTTCATTTGGTGTTTTATTATCTATCTTTAGAGTCACTTCTTTTCACAGGAAGGCATTTCCGTTCAAACAAGTGGATAGCATGAAATGAGGTGCACTTTCCATTATATGTATTTTCCTAACGAAGTTATCAACAGCCACAATAAAATCTTTGGCTTAGAGTAGGGATACTGTCTCTGCTAAGGGAACATACAAATCAAAAAGGAAATTGAAAAGATTTGTTTCAAACCCAAGAGGAATGTGCTATTCTTGGGTTAAAAACATGTCAAACCAAAAAGCAAAACATTCTACTCCATCCCCAAGAATACTGAGATTGTACTGAGATTGTATTTGTATTATATATGTGAATAGGAGGAGGGTTTGTGCATCAAAGTGAGTAAAATAGAAAAGAATGTAAACTGTGGCAAGTTAAATGTAAAATCATAATAAAAGAGTCACAGATAATATGTCAATACAACTTGCTACAGATGTTAAAACTAATATAAGGATTTTGTTTGAACACAACAGAAACACAAGCAAGATGGAGAATATGCAGGGTTCATAGCTACCTAGGATGTTCCTGAGGAAGCACTCAGAGAAGAGAAAGGTCCATTTGCCACAGATAACCATTGGGACTTTCACAGAATCATAGAATGGTTTAGGTTGGAAGGGACCTTGAAGATCATCTAGTTCCAACCCAGCTGCCATGGCCAGGGACATCTCCCACTAGACCAGGTTGCTCAAAGCCCCATCCAGCCTGGTCTTGAACACCTCCAGGGATGGGGCATCCACAACTTCCCTGGGAAATCTGTTCCGGTGCCTCACCACCCTCAAAGTGAAAAATTTCTTCCTGATATCTAATCTAAATCTCACCTCTCCAGTTTGAAGCCAGTCCCCCTCATCCTGTCACCACATTAATTAATTTGGTAATTACCAAAGTATTAACTGAGATATGTAACTTATTCCTTAATTTTCCAAAGGAATAGAAAGCAGTAAGTTTTCCTATATCTTTTCCCTAAGCCTCTAATTCTGGCAGTTTTCAGAGATAAGATATTGGGCTATACAGCTCTTTGGTTTTAACTGCTATGGATATTCTTGTGTTCTTACACAACACTAATTATTTAGGGACTACTGAATGAAACCAAAAGAACAGGAATGCCTGTCTTCTGTTCTTTATACATAACTTTCAAATGTTGATAACAATAAATGATTTACTCTTCTTCTTGATATAGGATGGAAATTTATAATCTAGAAGAAAAGTCGCAGTGGCAAAATGATTAATTTTAAATACTTGCATGCTTCAGGTCACTAAACCAAAGATTAAGATAGCCAGTTACCTTTACTTCACTTTTCACATTCCTGCTATCACAAACATTTCTCTTTAAAGTCCTTCTGAAAGTCTGCATTCTTGAAGAACTGTGGTTTTTTTTCTCAAACTAAAGGTACTTTTTGAACAGGGAAGTATAGATTAATTTTATGAATTGGTTTGATTTGAGTGACTCATGAGAAATTTTAACTGCTAGTTGATTACATATATTTTGGAGTTTTAAAAAATAAAACAAAACAAACAAATACTTAGTAGGAGCCAGAGCTGGTGATTAAAAATTTTCAGTTTTAACAGCAGAAACAAGACAAAATTATCCAGAAGATAATTAAATAGAATTGCAGAGCATCTGTTCTCAGGGTAGGCTTGTGAGACTAAAATCTAAATTAATAGCTCTTCATTGCAAGAATTCCTTGTCTAGATACAGAGGTTGTATGCATCTGACCAGCTGTAACTCTTTATATTTGGCCAAAGAAATCTTGTCCTGTAAACACCAATTTCTTTCCATTAATTGCAAGGAGTTACTTCTCCCCGTGAGTTATTTTTTAACGCAATGATCTTTATATCAGAAACATACTGCATAGCTTACAACATTTTCTGTAGCTGGACATGTCTGCTTCCATGACTTAAGGTGAGAACAAGCCTCTAGCAGTTTAACACAGTGAGCCTTGAATTGATAAAGGATAGGTTCATAGGCTGAGGGGAGACCTTATTATGGCATACAAGTATCTAAAGGGTGGGTTGAAGGAGGATGGAGCCAGGCTCTTTTCATTGGTTCCAAGTGACAGGACGAGGGGCAATGGGCACAAGTTAGAACACAGGAAGTTCCGTTCAAATACACGGAAACACTTCTTTACGGTGAGGGTGACAGAACACTGGCACAGGCTGCCCAGGGAGGTTGTGGAGTCCCCTTCCCTGGAGAATTTCAAGACCCGCCTGGATGCAGTCCTGAGTAATGTGCTCTGGGCAATCCTGCTTTAGCAGGGGAGTTGGACTAGATGATCTCTAGAGGTCCCTTCCAACTCTGATAATTCTGTGATTCTGTGATATTTTATGTGAAAGTAATGAAAACATAAAATTAAGGTAAAGGTATCCAGTGGTTTCCCCTTCTGTTTTTAATTCAAATAAACAGGTTTTAAGGAGTTTATCCGAGGATAAGTTATGGATAGTATGGTAGGAGTTTTGAAAATTATCTTGTGATGATGTGATCCACAGTCATTACACATGGCTCATTTATGACATATAGCGATATGGAACACAGCATTGTTCTCTGCATCTTTTCAAGCAGTAAGTAGTCTGATGTCAAGTGATACAGAAACTGCCAAAACATTGCTGGCTCTGTTTTAGATTAATTTGCATGCTAATATCAGAAAATGCTAAGTCATTGCATCTGGTGCTTTAAAACCTGTTGTTCATAAAGACTGTTATTACAGAATAATTAAAAGCTGAAATACACTGAGCTGGCAGTAAAAAAAAGCCTTGTCAGCTAGAAATTACTGCATCCAGACTTCATATTGAATCTAAGAATGAAGTAAATTGTAATTGTTAACCTATTTGAGAGGCCTTTGCTAGTTTCATTGGTGCCCAGTTAATTATTTGTAACTAATATATATTTTAAAGTTTGACTAATTAGAAAGTCTGACATTTTGATTATGGGAGATAATACACAAAAACCAAGAAGATAGTTGAAAAAACTGTAGAGGAACTTCAGAGTTGCTCTAAAATATAAAGGTCATCAGTAGAGAAAAAATTGACTACAATCAGAGATTAAGAAAAGCAATCCTTGATGAATTGCAGTGGTACAATCACAATGTGCTGCCGATCAACAAGTCAGTTCTGTTTGATCCATTCTGAATGGTCCAGCTCTTTACCCCTTGGGTTTGGAAAGCTGAATTTCAGACTTAGAGGAACCTGTAGTGAGAACTGCAAAGGATGTATATTGATAAAAGTGTGGCAGAGTAAGAGAGGACGGGTGGCTTTCTGTATTTTCTGCTCATGCGTTCTTTCCCAACATGCCCTAATATTTTGAAATGACCAAAGATTGTGTCATACCAAATTCTGATACCGGTAATTCTATTGCCAGCAATTTTCTAACCAGTGTTTGTGGAACGCAATAGAGGAAAGTGCAATAAATTTCAACTAGTCCAGTTCTCTCCCTAAATAAAAGAACAGGATTCACAGTGGGGAAAAAAGTGTATTTTTTTGTTCTCTTCAGATATATTCTGTTGGGTTTTTTTTTTACAGTATTCTTCCTGCTCCTTTGGTTTGTCAATGTACTTTGGAAGCTTAATACACCTGTATTATTAAAAACTGAATCACTGCACGTTTCAGCTTCCTTTTGCTATTTTTTTAAGTTGTTTTACCTGATAATTTGAGCATCTTTTTTCAACTTTATGCAATTTATATTTGCATCTATTTTTTCTATCTCTTAGAATACATTGAGTCATTAGGATACACATTAATGTAGTATTAATTTCCTCTAAGTAAAATAGGTAGCTAAATATTACTTTGAGTACTAATTTGTGTGTTCAAGTTAATATTTCCACTTTGCAAAAACATAAAAATGTGAAGTCAAATTAGCATTATAAACTAATCCAACGACAATGTGGAGAGCACATTTTCTATTATATCCTGGAGTGCCATCTATATTTATGAGTTGTAGAAAACAAGAGCTTTTGACTTGATTGGCAATTTGTAGTGATATACAAGACTAATTTTCTCAAACCACTATTACAGGATCATCATCTTATCTCAAACTGTAAATATGCAAACTTCCAAAATAATGTTGAGAACCGAATAAGATGTGATATTAACAGAGCAATAAAAGTAGATCCATTAATGAGAATTGTTCATGTCAAAACACATGAAGTATTACTCTTCATACTTTTGAATTATTGTTAGCTTTTGTCATTGTTCTTGTTGCACCAAGCTGATTTAGACCTGGAGTCTTGAAATGAAGAATTTTGTGGACTTTTTGGAAGCTAAATGTCTAGTCAGTCTGTTTTCTTGGCCTTCTGAAACAAGCTGACTGGACTGAGGGGGCTTTCAGCATTCCTTAGCTTTGTTCATTGCAGCTACACACAGGAAACTGTCTGAGATGTAAAAAGAAATCCCTGATCCCATTCCTTTTTTGAACTTGTAGGTACCATGTAGAAAGCTTGTTCTGCTTGGGAGGGGAAAAAATAAAAGGATTCTTACAGTCTTTCTCCTTTTGTATTTGGGGCTTCTCTAAGCGCCTATGCAGTACAATGTCCCTGTTTCATTTTCAGCGCTGCTCTGACCTCTTTCCTGCACTAGGTCTTGCAAAAGGATTACAAACCACGGTGACAGGTTGCTGTGCTTTTGTAATTCTCACCTTGCTCTGTAATAGCAGCTCTCTGCTACCAGGTGGAGGAAAGGATTATTCTGAAGTTGTTGCAGGCATGGGGAATATTTAAAATAACTCATTCTGGTGGTAGATACAAGACTGAAATCATAAGTGTGAAATATTTTGCCATTAATGCTTGAACATAAGTAATATAATTATAAACAGAGCTGTGAATATACTTTTTTTTTTCTGTGATAGGTTAGGGCATATGATCAGGAAAACTTCTCAGATTTAAACTCACCTTCATCAGCATGATACCCAGCCATGAAAGATTTCTGCATACATGGTTATCAAGACTCCATGATTGATTGACTGATTTCCCTCGTTGTTGTAAATGCATAATAGTATGTGTCAACCTATGCTTTATACAAAGATAATTCCAGTTGACAGTAATCTCTGCATATTTAATGGGTATGGACAAATACCAGTAGCTAAATGGTTAAACTGAATTTTTTTCCCTGGTCATCTCTTCTCCTCTGCCATTGCCTTCCCTCTCTCTGGAGGCTGCTGTTTTCAAGCATATGTTTTAAAGTAAGGTTCCTGGAAGTCAAGTGTACTAGGAGAAAACTTCTAATGAATCCTGAAAAATGCACGTGTCCTTGGTTTGTCGACTGGTTGTCGGTGGTGTTAAGCTCTTCTCTGAGCAGCTCAGTCACAGAGAAAGCAGGAGGTTTGGCCTTGTTGCTCTTTGCCGTGTTTATGGAGTCCCAGACCTGATTACTGCAACGCAGCCCTCATTTGAAGCCTGCTGTGACTTACAAAGGAGTGGTTGTACATAAGCAATGTCAGTGCTTTGGACCCATGCATTTCTTTAGGCAAGAAGTACAGTTAAAACTGGGGTTTGTGACAGAAGGCATCTGTTTTATTTGTTTGTTAGTTTGCACATCTCCTTCCTGGATCAGCTGGAGCATGTCGGGGCCTCCTTTGCTTGTGAAATCGACCCAGGCTAAGGGAAAGGTCCCAGGTATACGAGGTGGCAAAGGCAAGCAGAGAGTGAGAGCGAGCACAATGTGATGGGAGCCTGCGGATCAGGCTTGCCCTGTGAGACTGTGAAAAGGAGCAGAGTAGATAACCTGGCCTTACATGGCAGAAGAAACTTCTCCAGGGACTGGAAGTAGCATGCATCATCAGTGGTGGCTCAGAGAGCCACTGGAACAAATCCTGTGATCCAGCATCTTCCTGCAAGGAGAGAGAAAGCTGAAGGAGAGGTAGTCATGTATCTTTCTTGGTGTCCATATTTTTACCTAATTAAAATGTTAAATATTCCAGTTTCTATTCTAATACAACTTAGCTGTGTTGAACTTAAAAGTCCTCTGACCTTTTGAGAGAGAAAAAATCTAGAGGTAAAAAGTCTAGTTAGAGGTAAAAAGTCTAGGCACGTTGATTTCAAAGCTCTGGCCTTGCAGGGATCCTGCTGCAGTATGTAATGCATAATCTAGTTAGAGCACAAGCCCTTGTTTCATCTCTGAGTGCTTATCTTCTGGCTTGAGGAACTTCTGCAGTTTGTGCACTAATATGGGAGAACTGATGCGTGGTTGGCTGTTAGCTATGTGCATCCATGCTCTAACAGCTGAGCGAACAAGAAGTTGCCATTCTAGAGCGATGGGCTAGGTTTCCTGGATATTTATGGGAGAGGCTTTTGTCACAGATAATAACCAATGATATGTTAAGACTGGTATGAATGCCAGGGCACTGAGTGACACAATGATAAATCTGTCATTCTGTCAGAATGGCAATATGAATGGCTGAAGGGTTGTAAGAATGGCAGGTGTTGTTGGTGTCTAGATTACCATCAAATCTGCTTCCAGCTTTTCAGGGTATCCAAAACAAAAAGGTGCCCTAAAACCAGGGATGCCCTTTGACCACGTTGACATACACATCTTTGTGTCTGAATTTGGGACAGGTCACTGGGTCTGTGGGAAAATAGTAGGAATGAGGGACATCATAGATTTAATTTCAAAGAAAATCACCTTCTCCTTCTTTAAGGTCTCTCATTGCTTTTTTTTTTTTGCCACATTTTTGTTATCATTGTTGTTAGAAATGTCTATTTTTAGGCTTCTCAGAACTTTTATGCTTGTTTAACTCAAAAGGATAATAATGCTTGTTTGGACTCAATAGTCTGGTCCTGATCCATCAAGGACCTTACAGACATGTTCAGAATAATTCCTTTTTTGTTTCTTTTGCTGAATGAAATGCGTCAATTGAAACATTGCAAACATTCTGGAAAAAATCTCTTATGACATAACTTGAAAACATGGACTATTCCAGGAAAATTGTAACATAAAAGGCCTTTAACACAGCTTCACCTCCATTAATGGAAAAATATTCAGTACTTATGGGCAAAGGGAGTTTGATGTATAGCAAAAATTAATATAATAGTCATTTGTCAGCAAAAGCCTGAATTGGTGTTCGATCTGCATTTAAAATATGTGTCTGTATGTGCTATATATACACATAATACCTGTATACATACATATAATGTATAGCTATATAAAAATGTGAATTACTTTCCAAAGCTGGCATTACCTGATTAGAAGGAGCTAAACTCAGAGGCAATATTTTTGGTTTCTTCACTCTGAAAAGACAGTTACTTGATTCAGTTTTGGCTGGTTTGGGTTGTTGTTATTTATTTTTTTTTTCTTTAAACTTCTCATCTTCTCAGTTTTTAGAAATCTTCCCTTGATTGTTAAGGGAAATTCTTACATTAATTTGCTACATTATTTGCTTTTTCAGTGTACTTCCATTGCAGAACTTTCTGTTCTGTCTGTGTCGTGGTTTAGGCCAAAATCCACTACTGGGGACCTAGGGGACACCAGATGGGATCGACAGATGCTCCCCTCTACCCCTCTTCAAAGAGAGAGGCAGAGGAGGAAAAAGAGACTTACAAGTTTAGAAAGAACTAAACTACTTTAACGAAATATTAATAATAAAATAAAAAGAAATCATGAAATATATACAAAACCATATCAAACTCCCGAGATGACAATCACGACACCGGCTGGCACTGGGGCAGTCCCAGGCTGGACACAGTGACGGATGGGAACTGGATTCTGGATCTGCATTCAGGATCGGGATCACAGGCAGACGAACAGAGTCGTCCTCAGACGTCGGCCATTGAAGGAAGAGCCCCTGACCCTTTGACCCCTCAGCTTTTATACTGAGCATGAGGCAGATGGGATGGAATACCCTGTTGGTTAGTTTTGGGCCACCTGTCCTGTCCGCTCCTCCCTGCAGGTGGGACCCCACTATGCTTTTCCGCTTCCGACCCTCCAACAGGGCAAATAACAAAGTTGGTTGCCCGTGGCTGTTATGGCAATAAGTATAAGCAGGAGCCTCTCTGCATACCATGCCTGGGCATCAGCTATAAACATTGGTCTTATCACTCTGAGAGAGTGAACACTGTCTGCACAATGTGCAGTTAATTTCAGTAGTTAGAGAGGCCCAGCTAAGAAGCGAAGTTACTGAAAAAATTTGGTTCTGTTTTACCTCAAACCAGGACAGTCTGTAACATAGTTTTGACTGTGATGAAAAATATTAATTTCAGAGTTTTACAGTGATAGCTGAGTTAGCCCCTTTGCAGAATTCTCAAATTGAATGCAGACTGTGTGATTTAAAAGAATAAGCACGAGTCAGATGAGTCTATTTCAGCAAAATGAAAAATATCATCCTTTGCTACACGGCCAATTACAATTTGTATCATATTCATAGTTCTAACTTCTTTTATTGCTGCGTATGTAATGAGTAAGCCTCTGTGTAAAAGTATGGGAAATATATCCTGGGCTTCTGTTGAATGTGTATTTTGCCTCAAAAAGGCAAGAAGAGGGCACGTAAGTTTTGTGTAACTGCAGTTCTTCTACAACATCTAAGTACAACTAATGCTAACGTTAGCAATGAAGCAGGGAATTTTAAATAGCCAGGGTATTGCTCAGCTTCTTGATGTCAAAGGTGGATTATCTGGTCAGTAATGCCATAACTGTTTTCAAAGGTTTTGCTGAAAGCATAAGTTGAAACAATGACTTTTATGTGCCTCTTCACTGTTTTTTTCTTCTTTGATCATCAGCTTTTCATGTTTTCCTGGCAGGTAAAATGTGCCTCAAATTTTGCCCTCTAAGTTCATTCTTACTCTTTTCTTGAAAGATTCCATTTGACCAGTCTTCAGACTGTGATGGCAAACCTATCCCAAACTGCGATATACATTAACCTCCAAAAGCAGGTTATTTCCCATATTATCTAAGAAATATTCTTTTAATATTTCATCAACTGAATAAAAAGGATATAAAATAATTTAGAGTCAGAAATTCACTTTGAGATGAAGGAAGGCAAAGTGCAGTTAGTACAGACTGGTCCTTTTTCTAAAGTGCTTTTAATTAAATGAAGATACCGAAGGCATAAATAAATGTGTCATCCTGCAACATTTGCATATCAGTTTTGAGATGTCACATCTGATTGACTTGCTGTCCATCTATTCTAATATCCTGTATCTGGTGGTCACCGGTTCCAGACACATTTTATGAAGATGCAAGAAACAGCCCAAAGAACACAATAGGATAATTTGGTCACAGGAGAAATGCCTAAATAAGCACTGGTTAGTTATGAATTGATAGCACTAAAAATTATGTGAAATATAGATATCACTGTAGATATCTAATGTATTTTGGATCTTATTAGGCTCTAGATACTAAAATTATAAAAAACCAGAGATGTTTTATGAGCTGCTATGACAACTACTGAACAGTTTTCCAGACATGGGGATGTCCCTGATTTATGTCACAGTGTAGTATATGTTGGTTACTCTCTCCATGTCAGTGTTCTTTTCCCTCTTTGTACTATTTCCCTCCTTAAAGACTGCACCCAGCTGAGAACTTATTCTTAAGACTTAATGGAAAAGAAGTATAAGACCTTACAGAGAATATACATATGCTACTATATAAATTCCACGGTTCACCCTCCCCTTGGGTAAAATATTTAGCTTTGTGTCCTTGGCCGCAAAGGAGATATATCGGAACTGCAAACAGTTCAGAGGGGGCAACATGGCTGATGAAAAATATACAGAACAACTGAGCAGCCTGGGACTCCTGTACATGAAAAGACAAAACTTAAGGGGGTCTGATTTTTCAGTATCTTTTCCAATATATGATTTAGGGGCTATCAGATTAAGCCCTTAGGATCCTCTAAAACAAAATAGGAGGTTGTTCATGTCATAAGCACTAATTTTGTGAAACTCCTTGTTAAAGGATGTTGTCTACACTGAGACTTTATTTGTGTTCATGGGCAGATTTGACAGGCACTTGAAAGAGTCATCTTTTGGGAGTTATGAAATGAACAAGCAATCAGACACTCAGGAAATCTCCTGAGCTGAAAATAGTAAAAATCTAGAAAAATTAATACTTATGTCTATATGTTTTCTCTGGTTTTCTTCTTCCTTAGGGTCCACTTGCAGCCGCTGTTGGAGACAGAATAATGAGCCGGAAAGGCCTTTGATCTGAATTAGTGTGGTCGTTCATGTATTTTTACCCACTCTCAGTTGCACCTAACAAATCCGATATTTGTCTGCTGTTTGATATCTATCTTTCTGGTCCGGAAAAGAATGTGTCTACACATGAGAATGCAGCCTTACACATGCCTGAAGAGAAACTGAACTTTTAATTAAGACAATAGAAATGTATTTTTGTTCATGTAGCAGTGGAGCTAAGTCTCAAAAGTCAAACGCAATATTCCATAAGCCTTGTTCTTTAAACTCCAGTCAGTAATACAGATATTGGCACAGACAGTATCCAATCTAAGGTTTACTGAGGAAGAAAAAAGCTGAGTAAGAAAACAAGAGCAGAAGTATATCTTGGGTGATAAAAGGCAGACAGAATAACAAAACATGCCATTGCTAATATTGTAGAATCACATCACATAGAGTCACTGTAGGAGGACTTCTGATATGATGTTATGGTTTGAGCGACCCATAACAATTTGTTGTCGTTTAATCAGTCATTCTATCACCCGATGGCCCCTCCCCACCCAAGAAGGGTAATCAGGAAAAACAAGGAAACCCAGGAGCTGAAGTATAAACAGATTTAATAGAATAAGATTAGATAATTAACATGCACAGCACTAAAGAACCAATATTGATCCTGACACCAATACAGAGTATGCAAAGATCATACTCAGCCAATTATATCAGTAGGAAGCTGTGCACTCCCAGCAGTGGGCAGCAAATGTCGGACACTGTGAGTGCTACAGCTTCAAGAGGAAGGGAAGGCCTCAGGGCTCCTCACCGGGGCACAAAGTTCTCAGGATGGCAGCCATCAAAGGAGAGAGAGAGAACTTCACAGCAAACTTTCTAATTTATAGTGAATATGATGTTGATGGTATGAAATAATCCTGTTGGCCAGCTTGGGTCAAGTGCCCGGGTATCACTTCTCCTAATCCCTGCACCTGGCGAGCTCGAAAACACTGAGACCTTGAGACCCGCACACCATAGCTAGCTGTAAAGTAAATATTTTCACAAATTCAGACACTGGAGTCTTCTAAAAGTGCAGTTTTCCCAAGTATTAGAAGAGAAATTAGTCTTGTGTCGCTCAAACCAGGACATATGAGAGAGCTCTAAGCTTCTTGGGGAACTAGGATGTTTTGAGGAAGAATGATGGTATTACTATTAACTGGTTTGCTAACATAGGAATGATTGTACAGAGGAAGATGAAAATGAGAAAGAGGA
This sequence comes from Vanellus vanellus, assembly GCF_965231255.1. Lineage (NCBI taxonomy): Eukaryota > Metazoa > Chordata > Aves > Charadriiformes > Charadriidae > Vanellus > Vanellus vanellus. Next base: position 31,854,267 of record NC_138905.1, on the reverse strand, counting down.
ATAAAAAATGAAGATCAAGGTCATGCAATAAGACCTACCCGCTTACTTGGGATGGGGAACTAATTATAAGGAAATAGTATGACCCAGCTGACTTCATCTCATATATTCAAATGGATACTTTCATAGGTATCAGAATGTTTGAAGCTTGATTTCTTATGGCTCCACCTCTGGTGTCTGTGAGGTGTGTAGAGTATTCAAAGGAAAACTGCAGGGCCAGCCTCTTAAATAGACTTTCTGGATACTAGTACTATACTCATGTTCACAGTAATGTACATTCTTCAGCTGTGGGGATTAATTTTTTATTCTGTCTTTCAGCCTGTTTCTGAAATATGTAGTACATACATTTTGCCACACTTGCTTAAAATTGGACAATAATTTGAGGGAATTGGTATGTCAGATACACACAGATAGTGCCATCAGTGAAGTAATAGTGAAACCAGGCAAAACCATCAGACCAAAACTGATTGCCTGAGATATCTCCTGTGGGGACAACAAGAGATAAAGGGCAATACCCAAATTAAAAGGAGGATTGGGTCATGGATTACCAAGAATTCAACCCATAAAAGTCCATAGGCTCAGCCAGGCTGGATCCAAGTGTGCAGAGAGAACTGATGTCCACGTGAGGATGAAGATCATGGGAGATCCCTGATGACTAGTGGAAAACAGATGTTGCATCAGAAACACGCAAGAAAGGCCTGAAGATCTAACCAGGGAACTACATGTTGAATCATCACACTTTGGTCCCTGGGAAAGTCATAGAACAAATCCTCTTGGAGTACATTTTTGGGCACATGAGAAGTGATAGGGATCAGTCAGCATGGACTTATCAAGGGTAAATCATGCATTACCAACCTGACTAACTTCTATGATAAAATTAACAGGTTTTTAGAAGAAGCAAGAACAGCTGATCCCATTTACCCTGAATTTCAACACAATCTGCCACAAGGTTATTGCACTGCATTCTGATGTTACAGTCTGAATGGGTAGACAACCAAATGGATGGAAATATATTAAGATGATTGGGCTTAGAGGGTAGTGATTAATGTGTTATAGTAGAGGCCAGGAATATTTTTATCAATGACGTGGAAGAGAATAAATCCTGCACTCTCATCAAGTTTACAAATGACAACAAATTGGGAGGAGCCAGTTGATATGTTTAACAGCAAGCTGGAGGAATGCACAACAGAATCTAATGAAGTTCCGCAAGGACAAAGTCCTTTGTAAGGGAGTCACCTCCGCTCCTCATACGATTAATATTATTTGTCTGGGATTTTCTTTTTGGCTTTTGAGGGTTTCTTTGATCTTGCCAGTCATCCTTGTGCATTTGGCAGCATGTCTTGCCTATCTGGAGCTGGTCATGCTTATCTTGCTCTTGGCTTTTCCCTTACTTGGCTGTCTCCTACGTACCTCTTTGCCCTTTTGGTGGTCACACTGCTCAAATACCTAGGTTAAATAATATAACCTAAGTATATATTGTATTTTGCTATGATGTCACTATGGTAATAAATTCTTTTGTGCTCTTGTTGATTTCACAATTTTTGTATGCTTATGTTTGGATTCAAGGAAAGTTAATACTAATTATAGTCTGAGTAGTGCACTTGTAATTTATAGGTGTCATAGGCCTCTACTCTGGCTATACCACTATATAACAGATTTACTTTTGAATTTAGGCAATATCTGCTTGATTATTTTATATATATATAGCCAAAAGACTACCACTGTAATCAAAATTGTAATGAAATCAGTTTAACCTAACTATTCTTTCTCATCTACTGCTGACAATGAAAGTGTGTGAGGACTAGGACAGCAGAACCATATGTGACACCAGCTGCTCTTTAAAGAAACCTTAATGCAGCTTTATGGTCCCCTGCGTTCTTGCCAGAGATTTCTTGCACAGAGGGCTTCCTGTGTTTATAGTAGCAGTTGCGGTGTTTGCATCAAACTGGTTAGTTTTCTGAGTGCTTCTCACATGAAAAACTGGGAACATGGCACTCAAACTGGGAAGCTAAAATACTTCTGGCTTTCTTCCTTTCCCCTCCCTCTCTTCTCCTTTTCACATTAGAGTTATTTTCAACAATTCACAAAGAGGAAGACTAAATTTATTTTGGTTTACATATGGCATTGTGAATTGATTTTGCAAATATATGATCGAGTAATTTTTGAGAGAGTGAACATTCTCAAATAGAAATTTTCATGGCAATATCTTCATTTTTTTCACCTCCCTTACATTCTCATTTCTTGTAGTCCTAGAAATATCTCCATAAACATCTCTTGATGTAAAAGTGTTCTTTCTTTTCCTGCCTTCCCCCTTCCTCTCTGTGTTTTGAGTAATTTCTTCCTTTCTTTATTCCTGTTCTCATTCAGTATATTCAGAAAATACTGAATCAACTTTCTCCTACAATTTTTCTGCTCCCTCCCCCATGACTTTTCTATTTCTTTCCAAATTAATTTGCTCTGCCACCTGGTCTCCTTGGAATTTAGCAATTATTCAGTATATAAAGCCTGGCTCCTAACAGATGGGGCTTCCAGAATAGACACATCAACAATGTACATCCTAGGGCCAGAAGATTGTGAGATAGCTGCAGTTTCATTATGACTTCAATTTTCTAATGGTTGTGAACATTGTCAAAGAACATTAACGTTGTTTGTGATACCATGTCTTCTAAATAGTGGAGTTTAGACTAAGCTCTGTTTCTTTGATTTAGAACATAACTTTGTTTTCCAATCTCATGGTACTGATGACACATATTTAATACCTACAGGGATGGGAACCAATATATAGTAATTACCTATGTTTACTTTCACCTGTGCTTTGCAGAAGGCATGTTAGTGTTTGCATCCAATTAGCTAGATCAGCATTTGTCATTTTCTAAAACTTTCTGTGCCTTCACAGTTCACCTCTACACTAGTATTTCTGTATTTTAAAATAAGAGGGATTTATGCATGTTGTTTTTCAGTTATATCAGGTTATATAAGGAATATGGCAAGAAACTTTTTCTGAGATGGAATTTTTTTTAAACGCTCAAAGTTCTCATGATCTGCATTTGCACAGATCAGAAATATTTGGGCAGCGATATAATTTGGGGAAAAGAAAGAAGATGGACTAGGGAGAAGGGAGAAATAATATTCAAAGGGGGGGGGGTTCAAAATATTGAGGATTTTTCACATTTTCTTGTTTGAGCTGGTCCATTTTGTATAAATAATTGAGGTCTTGAGACAAAGACTTATTCTCCCTTGTCCTAGGTGTGGGCAGTAACGACAAGATTAGATTCAGTATTTGTTGTCTTCTTGATTTCTCCTGCTTAAATTGTCCTATTTTGTAGGAACAACAAATAACCCCGAGGAAGTAGACTCTAACTCTGCATCTAGAGGCGGTTTTACAGAATGTAAGTATGTGAGGTAGAGCAGGAGTGATTTGAAACTGGGCTTTCTACGTACCACAGGGCATAATGATAAGTACCATAAAGGCCACAGTGTTCTGGGCTTAGGAGTTTTGAGCTGGAATGTGATCCGAAATTTTTCCAGAAAAGTCTCTACACTAGAGGATCTCTTACTCTAGGAATCCTGTCTCTTGCTAACAGTCCGTATCCCAAAGAGATTACTGTAGTCATAAAGGCCAAAGCACTAACTGCAGCAACAGTTATACAGCTGGCTGTAAACTTGCAGGACACATCAGCTCCTACTCAAACCCTTCCCAGACATCTGTACAATTGAGGAGAAGAGCACCTGAACTCCCATGTCTTTCACCTTTGGCCACAGAACTCTGCAGTCCCTTGTTAATTTGTTCCATGTCTTCTTTTGCAGAGTTATTGGTGATTCGCAATAGAGAAAGAACAATTTGAAGTGTAAAAGAGCATTCAGAGTCTCTCTGCAGTAACCTTGATCCGGGCTGCCAGCAAGCAATAAGAATCCCATGACAGCAACTCTGATCAGCACCTCGCTGCCCTGCAGAAGGCAACCTCCATCACTGGGCCTCTTTTCTTGGTGCTAATGTGTGATTTGGGCTCAGCTGGCTTTGAATTCTCCTCAGGGAACTTGTTCCCCTTCCTTGGCTATTAGGGCACTATACCAATTCTGAACTTCAGATCTGAGGGCAGAGAAGGACCCTTCTTCCTGATGCAAGAAGTCACAAGTTTTCAGCAACTTGGGAGTTTCCATCCATGACTAGACTGCCCTTGCCCCTCCTTCCTTGCACTGTTTAGCTCTGCAATGTCACTGTGAAGACTCTGTTTTCTCTTCTTTATCCTTCCCAATGCTATTCAGTCTGCTCATTGCCTCCCACAGCTTCTGTACCTGATCACTTAGTGCCTCAGCCACAGCACAGCTCCTGCAGGTGAGGCTACCAGCAGGTCAGGCCCCAGGGAGAGGCACCAGGCCCTCCCTGTGGCCCCTGTCCTGTGTGGCAGCCTCCCTCCTCTGGAGCGCACCAGGGATAAGGACTTTGACTTCCTGGAGAAGCTTCTTCCAGCCAGTCATGGGGACAGAGCCCTGTAGCACGTCATCACCACAGTCATACAGTCCCATGCTGTGTGGAATGGAGTTTCTCTGTCTTTCACATCCCCAGCTGAGCTAACTGCCCTGCTAACCCCCAAAGTACCTGTTAGGTGCCTCTGCTGTACGCCTGCTTGCCAGCTAAATAGGTGTTCTCTGCTGCAGATGAATAGCAGATTATTCTCTAATTGGCAGATGGCTGCTGAACATTTTCCAGACAGCTTTGGTGATAAATGCTTTCTTGCTGCTGTATGTGGTGAAATCACTTTTTTGCATCACACATGTGTTGTAAAAGCTTGGTTATATTCCCATGATACCTTTTTAACAATCACTGTGAAAGGGAGAACTGTCTGCCAAGACTTTGCGCTAATTGCCCTACATAACCAAGAAGAGATAAAAATGAACTAATGTTCTTTTTTCGATCAGAAGCTATCCTAAAAGATCAATTTTTAAAAGCGGCATCAAGCATTTAACTAAGCAAGAGGCTTAAACACAACAGAGAGATTCATTCCAGGAAATGACTTCTTTCAGTGGATGAATATTATCAATTTTCAGGGCTTAGAACACTAGCATTATTTGGATGTGATCCATGAGGAAGATGGGCTGCTGAAAGCTCACCTCTGTTAAAAAGGTATTGTAATTTAACTACTGATTTAAACCCTATTGTAATTCCACCTTTTTCAAATTGTGCATTTTTCTTTGTGGTGGAGAATGAATTGTTAATGGAAGCCAAGGCAGAGGGAGAAGTATAGCTTAAATGATCAAGCCTGTGCACTTATGGTATCAGAACATTTATTAATTTTATATTAACATGAATGGTATGTGAGTTTAGAGTATTACAATGAAGCAACTTCAGCTCTCATATTTGCATAGTCAATGTGGTGGATATGTAACTAGAGGCAAATTTTAATAGCACAGTCAGTTCTTCTGCCTGAATAGGAAGGTCTGTACACTTTCAGCAGCAGCTTTGGAGACAAAGAAAGATTAAAAATAATTTAAGTTAATAGACATGCCAAACAGGAACTTTTGTTTCAGTTTGGACATCCCAGAGAGGTTGATCAGGTCACAGTTGTAAACCTGTGACTGCAAAAGCCTCTAATCAGTTTCTGATATCTGAAGTGACAAATTGCAAACCTGTAAGAATGTGAATGCTGCTGGGGATGTGTCCACATTAATAATTTCCCTGTGATTTATATCAGGCTAAAGTTTCACTATCAAAATGTCTTTGATTTTTGCCTTTACACTGAAAATAAGTAATTACTTTAAGCCTGTTCTCTATTTTGTATGGTGTAATTCCAGAGCCTTTCCTTGAACACCTTCCAGTTGTCACCCTTCCAATCCAAGTGTGAATAAACGTGATGAAGGTTAAGAGAAGAGTTACTTGCTATTGAGTGCAGGTGAAAATTTCCAAAATTCTTTATTGAGGTATGATCACAAGTCCCAGGGATCTCTAACACTCATCTTCTGTGAATGAGGTGTTTTGCATCCTGCATGAACAAGTGGAAGTTCAGTTGAAATGGTCTACATCATTAACACCTGTCCATTCAATCAGTTTCTAGGTGTTTTGATGCTCCACACATTCTGTAACCTGGGGTCGAATGGTGTGTATTTTTAAAATTGCATTCTAAGCTAAAGAAGGTTTATTCTTCACATGGAGTGTGTCATCACGAAAGTCAGTTACAATTACTTGTTGCTGCCACCTTTCTGAAGCTCTTTCTAGGCCACAAATTAGAATGAAAGTCGTACTTTCAAGATAAAATTACTGACCTGTATGTTGCAGACATGCCATACATATTAAATCTAAATTCAAAGACTTTAAGCAATGAGTTCTTCATGCTTAAGTCTTGCTTTGCTCTGATGAGTGTCCTGGCTCTTAAAGGTACTAAGCACACACAGCAGTTGCTCCTCAGCTCACCCATGAATGTCTAACTTTCAGATCCCTTTTTGAAAAAGTTGATCTCCCCTGATGGGTGAGAGTATGTATTTTTTCTTGTGTTTTGCTTCTCTCCCAGTCATATCAGTTTAAATGATGAATCTCTCTGATAAAAAGTTTTTCAGTCGTGGTGGAAGCTGAACTAGATTACAGGCTTTTCAGTTTGAGACTGTCCCTAGATTCCTGCTAACTACTTATTAGTAGTTTTGTATGAGTACTGAAAGTAGGAATGAAACAAATATAAACAAATCTGTAAAATACATATATAATTTAAATAATTCTTATAAGCATATTCCAGATTCTTGGTTTTAATACCACAGATTAAAATCTTTCAGAAGACTTTGAAAATGTAAAGGATGAGGTGACAGAATATTTTGAAGTAGTTTAATTATTCCACTCAGGATGGTGTTTTTGCTAAATTATACTTATACCCCAGAGCAACCAGATTGTGTAACTAAAGTCTGCAAAGGATTATTAAGCTTTCACTGCCTTGTGTGAGAATTATTTGCATTGTGTTGGAGACATCACCACTGAAAAAAATAAGTGAAAACAACCCATAATTGTCCACTATCCTTTGGGGATTTTATTATCATGTATATTATAATGACTTGTCTTTAGTGGTTATCATTGATTTTCAAATAGGAAAGACTAACTGAGATTATTTCAATACAGTATGCATAGTGCTCTGCAGAACAGAAACTTTATATTGCCTGATGAAAATACTGGAAAACACAGTTTTGCCTTTTATAGAAAGAAATAATTCACTGAAGGATGTTATACAGATGCTAAGAATTAAATACATTGTGCTTGTCAGTAGGTCCATCAAATTCTGGGTAATCAAATCAGAGCAGAATTGATCCTAAAGGCTGTTAGAGTCCAAAATCTCTGTTGGCAGAAAACACTAAGATTTCTTTCAGTAGGACATTTTCAGCATCAGTCCTCAGGCTAACTGGGTAGACAAGAATTAGCAAAGGTAAGATTTCAACAAGATCCTGAACTTTGTACCCATTTTTAGGGGAGGTAGACTGAACTAATAAAACCATTTTTTGCCTTTTTTTATGTGTTTGTTTTTTTTTTTTTTTTTACTGGAGACTCTGTCCTTTCAGGAGAAATAGAAGATAAATCTGGCTATTGCTTTATGCAGTTGTACGTATTTTCAAAACTATGCAGTCTCCTCATTCATCATCAAAGTTTGATATCTTTGTTTGATATGCCAGACCTCCTATTTTAACTGTCAACACTCAGACTAGAATGTCTCCCCATGTTTAACAATTGAGATGAGAATTTTTCTATAATGTCTCCAACCATCTTCTCAAACACACCTCATCAAAAGAGTGTTAACTAAAACGTTTTTACCTTCCTAGGTCAAGTGACAAATTGTGGTTTTGGGAATGATTCTCATGGTTTCAGCTATTTCTTTCCAAAAGCAGAATAATCACATTTCTGAAGGTTAAAATAGGCTGATATGCCCAGTTTTGGTGGAGCATTACCACTCAGTGTAACAGGAGAAGTACAAAATATTTTAAAGAGGTAATATGCATCATTAAACAGCTAAAAACCTCATTCTATCGAGGAGCAAAAACAGCTCAGAAAATGACAGCAGGAGTTTAATATATTCAAGAAAATGACTAGCCACACATTAAAAGTTTTGGAATAAAGTAGTTTTAACTAAGGGAAGAATGGGAAGACTGTTATTGTGACTCTGCAAACTGTAATTAGAAGTTGCGTTAGTAAGACAGGTTTTCAGGTAAATTGTACAGTTCTCCTGAAAGTATGAAGAGAAAATCTACACTAGCCCTTTCCACTTTGTTTATTTATTTTTTCTTGCAAGAAATATTTTGCAAGAAATACATGTTCCTCTGTACTGTTCACTTGTCCAACCTGACTACCACATTCCATGTGCATGTGACTAATGAAGTACCTGTGGTGACCTATTAGACCGTCAGTTTCCTTCTGCAAAATTAGGTTGGGAATTCCATTTGAAAAGAGCCACCTCCAATGCAAACTACTCTGTTGTCTCTCTATTGTGCTAAAAGCCTTACAGGTCCCATGGCTAGATGACTGGGAAAAAGGGCTTAGAAGTTGAGGTGGAAGATCTTGTCATACATTTTATTTATGACCTTTAAGGGATCGAATGATTCAGGTTTAACGGTCCAAAAAGACACCCTAGGATAGGGACCCATTTAGGTCCAGAGCAAGGGAAAAAAAAAAAACACAAAAAGCTCAGGTTCTCCAAAATAACATGGTGTCTATGGGATCACATTCATTAATAGCAATTTTGTTAATGCCAGATGGCAAGCTTTCTCTTGGATAAAATTTGTAGATCCTGTATTTGTGCTTTGACTCTGAGTCCAAATTAAGGAATGTTAGGTTTGTTTTCTTGTTCTTAATCTGTTTTCTCTTGTGTCCCAAAACGATACATTTGTTTCCTTCATCACTCTATGATTTTGATACTAATAAACTTTACTTGTAGGTTACTATTCAGATTATTTAAAAAGCAAGCAAATCCCCGGTGCTGTGCTGTAATAATCAGGCTATCAGATAGCCAGTACAAATTTTGCTACTCGCTGCAATTACTTGAGTGTTCAATCACAAGAGAGTGTTTACTGTGACGTAATCACACCCTATGAAAATGCCACTTCCCCCTTGACTGTCACCTGCTATTTCATTACTGAAGGTAGCAAAGAAGAGTCAAAACGAATCTTTGATAAACCGAGAATTTAAACTTGCCAGACTATCTGACTATAAGACTTTCAGACTATAAGACTATCAGACTATAAACTTTACTCCCCCCCAGCAATGATAAGGCCAAAGTGCTATATCCAGACAGGCACTTGGACGTTGGAAAGCAGAGCCTTTCTACAGCTCAGTGTCAGGTACACAAATACGAGTGGAGTTTGAAATGCGGTGTTACATGCCTAGGATCCTCACCAGAGCATAGAGACACATGCTGGAGGAGGTTTCCGAGTAGCAGTGAGTTGACTGAACAGAATTAATTGATAGGCAACACCAAGCACAGGAGTATGTGTAACCCACTCTCCAACCCCTCTACTGAAGCTATTTCACTGTATCTGAAAATTCATGAGTATTTTGGGTAAGAAGGAAAAGTAAATATGAGCATAACAGTCATGTCATGAGCATCTGGATAGTTAACATGTCTTCGGTTCAGCTCTCCTGAGACAGTCACATGATTTCACACTTCTGCATGGAGTTAAGATATGTGTCTGTGTTTCCTTAGGCTAAGAAGCTTTCAGACAGGTGTCATGTACTGAAGGAGAGCCAGGCAGAGTCTGTGCTTACTGGGGTGGGAAATGGAGACTCCATTTGGATGTCAGCTTAGAATCTCATGAGTTGTGGCAACAGCAGGGAAGCTTCTCCTCCACCTGCAGATTTGCAACTACAGAATAGATTCAGTGCCCCAATGGAAGATGAGGGGAAGTGCTGAAGTATGGAATCATAGAATTGTCTAGGTTGGAAGGGACCTTTAAGTTAATCAAGTCCAACCATCAACCTAGCACTGCCAAACCCACCGCTAAACCATGTCCGTAAGCACCATGTCTACCCGTCTTTTAAATACCTCCAGGGATGGCAATTCCACCACATTCCTGGGCAGCCTGTTCCAATGCTTGATAACCCTTTCAGTGAGAATTTTTTCCTAATATCCAATCTAATATTTATGTCCAACGAAGAACCAAACCTGGCTGAAACTGAACTGTGCAGCAGCAACAAGGTGAAATGGTGAACGCTAGCAGTGGGATATTCCCTGCCATGGGGGATGGAGGCTCCCATCTGCTCACCTGAGGATCAAGGACTGCTAGGAAGAGATGGGATCCATGTGACCAAGTGGGGCAAAACCTTCTTTGCCAACAGGCTGGCCAACCTGGTGAAGAGCCTTAAACTAGGAACAATAAGGGAGGAACAACAAAAAGTGAGTAAATGGTGGACTAGGTTGGTAAGAAAAGGATACATCAATAGGGATCTTGACTATATTCAGGTGTCTGCAGACTGAAGTTTCTTCAAGTGAATGTGTGCATCTTTCAGATGATGTCAAACCTTTCCTAGAGGAAACATTTCTGAAATAGGGTCTTATAGCTGCGAATACTTTTTCATTCATTAGCTGGGACTTCAGCTCTGGAAATAGTCTACTGGTGGAGGATGACATCTATTACATTAGAAACCACTTCAGCTTTTAAAAAGACATTTCAGATTGAATTTATCTGATATTTAATTTACAAACAAACCCCACAGTACCCTAGTTATGGTTAACTTTGCATGGAGAAATTGTACCTATTTGCCAGACAGTTGAGTCAGTGACACATTCACTGTATTTTTGGTTGCCCTCTTAATTTTAATGTATTTTGGAGGTATTCAATAATTGTAGGAGCAGCAGAAACCTTGGAGGACCACTGAAATACCCTACTAATGAGCATGTAGCAATATTATTCCTGAGCTGAAAATTTTTGAATTAACTTGGGAGAATCCTAGTAAAGCAGCTGTGAATCCTTGGAATGACAGTCATGGATCGCTATGCTGAGGTCCATTTTGGAGGTATCGCGGGATACAAATAGTGATTATACACTCCCCTATCACCTGAGACTTAAAAGGCATTAGCTGTCTTGATGATAACTACAGACCATGAGCAGAAGCCATAATTAGGAGGAGAATTGCTGCACCTGTCTGTGCTTCATGCTGTCTTCCCCACAGATCAGTTCAGTCCCGTCATGTTGACTTTGAAGCTAATTAGCATTCCCAGACACTTGTAAAGCAAGAAAATGTCTGCATCTGAGTTTGAGAGAAAGAAAAGCTGTGTGTCACTATGAAGAAAGGAGTCCTAGTCTTTGAATATGCACCTGCAGGTGTGAATTACACTACATACAGAGAGGATGCAGCCAGGTCCAGCAACTTTCTACCTGGTTTTCAGGGTCATGAGCAGATATGAGCTTAAACCTACATGTGATTCCAACTTTCAGCAATTTGAATGCAAGCTGGGAAATGGGATCTGACCATTACCGGTTACTTTTACTGTGATAAACATTGTTATCCTCAAGCCTGTTAGTATTGACACTAAGCCTAGAAACTTATCACAAACAATGAAGCCATTCAGCACTCAAGCTAGGTGTTTTCTGAAGAGGATACTGCCTGATAAATTTATGCATTTTAAGTTTGGAGTTTACCTGTTCATCTTCAGCATAGGAAGTCATCCAAAACCTGTAGCAGTTCTTCCAGCAATTCTCCCTGGTTTCCTACAGCCACTTCTTCTGTTAGTACATGCTCTCAGGAATAGAGTACACTGATTCCTCTGCTGAACTAAATGCATTTGGTTTAAATCATTCCTCTAAAGGCTGAAATGGTCCCTTGTGTATTATAGATCATCTTCCATCAGCTGATTTTTGGAGCTAAGTATTTCTGTGCTCAGCAAGATTGCCATCAAAGAAAGAAAATTTATCAAATTTTAAATTCTTCATTCATCTGCTACAAAATATTAATTTTACCTACGTAGCCCTACACCTTTCACATTGCTATTTTTCCCTATCACAAGGTGATGACACTATCAGTGGAAACACTGCAGCTGGAGGGTATTTCAACAATTGATATTTGAGGAGGGAATTCCAAGCCAAAAAAGGAAATGGTGGTTGGCAAGATCTAGGTAATGTGAGAGCAGCTATCAGAAAGCAACCCTTTTTATCATCTATCACTGCTGAAGTCTGCTCTACACCATTAGCAAAGAACAGAGCAATTTCTGCTAGATTCAGGAAAGAAACCAGTTGACTCTAAATACAACTTTAAAGATGATCTGGCAACTGATGCTGGGAAGGAAGGGAATTCTGTTTTGTGGTCTCAGGAGTGATCACATCACTGCTATTCTTGTAGTGTAAGAAACTGCAAAAGGCCACTGTTTTTTTTGCAATTGACTAATTCATGAGTCATTCTTCATGTTGCCTCAATATGCTTCCCCATGCTGTTGATGTCAAATGATATATTTATTCATTCTGCTGAGGTTTTTATCTATGTGAAAATTAAGTGAATGCAAATAAGTATGAACAAACTTGAAAAGACATTTTGAGGCATGTTTGATTGTGGAATGAATATGAGAAATGAGCTCTTCATCACTGTGCCATCCTTACAGCATCACTGACTTACACATTGCTAACCTAAACACCCAGTTTCTGAAAAGTAACTAAATGTCATGTGTTAACTAATTATTATTAACCACTGTAGATAGTAAAATTATGACCTGATTGTGAATAGATTAAGCACATTCCTTTAGAGTGTATTGGTAATAGGCTTTAAAAGCAGAGACAGAGAGCACATGTTCAGCAGGGCAAAAAAGCAGGAAAATAATGAGAAAATAATCTTCTAACATAACTTAATAAAGGTACCTCCATAGCAATTATCTTTAGCTGAAAGAAAAGTCACAAGTAATTTGACATGAAAATACCAGCTTCCAAGCATTACTGAAGAACCAGTTCTTGACTTCTGATATCCACCTGAAGTCAGCTGGAGTCATGCATGCAGACACTTCTATTTTTATTGCTGAGTCAAAACCAGAGATTACTCGCTTCATAAGCTGTCTGTACTCAGATCGCTATGGGTCATGATTACAGGCAAAATAAAGAAAACAAACAGAATTTGCCCTGAAGTGTCAGGGTCCTGAGGGTATTCATAGGCTTTCCTGGTCATACCTGTTCTCTCCTGGGCCTTTGTCCCACCTTTCCCCATGGCCCAGGACCCCATTTCAGCTCAGCCTGTGGCCATCACTTCCTTGTCTGGGAACAGCCCGGTGTGCAGCCCAGAGATCATGCTTCAGCTCACCAGCCAAGGTGAAATGCGATAAATATAACTTGGTTTGGTAAAGGCAATGTATTATGTGAGTAAAGTGACTGCTTATGTAAGCTTTCACCTGCTGACTGTATAATAAAAGCTAGGGAGGTACAAATCACTGAGTTTAAACAATTACCCCTCAGACTGCTCTTCAGAGAGATGTAAAAGCCAGGTAAATTGAGTTTCAAAGCTTAAGATATTTTTCCCTTTTAATTATGCATATTTTATCATGGCGAGACCAGAATTTCAAGGAATTCTGAGTAACTGTGGATGATCTTCCCTGAGTCTAAATCAGTTGCATGCAGAAAGAGGAATAAGAACGTCCCTGTAAGCAGTGCTGATTTATTCAGAATTCAAATTAAATTGGTTATAAAAGTTGGAAATACATTAATGAAGATTAACAATAGAACCCCAAGGATCTTGAATAACTGAATCGGAAATATGAGAATGATTGATGCAGCAATGGTAACAAAAGCCCTTCTGAGAAAAGAAAACTCCCAGTGTTATTATGGAGAATGAGAAGGGCAGTGAACCACATATCGAACCCCAGAGCCTCCATGTCACTTGTTAGGAAGCATTTGGAGGCAGCTAATTCCACACAAAGGCAATTCCCTTGGCTGGCATTCTGTAATAGTGACTTGGATGGAATTCTTTTTTGGAAAGTTTTCAAAAAAGAAGGATTTTCATAATTTCAGAAATTTATTTTTCCATAATAGCATGAGTAAAAGCAAGCAAAAGCAAAGAACTAAACAAAGCATACAGTCAATAAGAAAATATTTTTTTATTTTTCTATTACAAATCTCTCACTTTTTTATTACAGATTTCTCACTTTTCTATTACAGATAAGTAAATTTTCTGTCCTGCTGCATTCTGGAAAACAGTCTTAGCAGAATCCAGAAAACTAGATTTGATTTGAGCCGTTTTTGAAATGAGGAATGAAGTACATGTTTCACTATAACTTTTGTGCCTAAAAGGAGAGCCTAATATTCAGAACCCAAGAATATAAACCACAAAGTTCAAAACTGAAGTCCTTTCTCAGATACTCAAGCTTGGCTAAGAAGCCATTGTTCTTGGGAAGTGTTTTGCCTCTCCAGGTTGGTTTCCCTTTCATGCAAAATGGTCATAATCTCTCTTGTATCCAAAGACGTTTATAAAAAGAGGCTTAGCTCCTACATGGAAACCTTCCTTTTCTGCCATGAAAAATTACACAATTTATATCTGCAGAGTACCACACACTTGATAAGTTGTCTACAATTCCTATTGAGCTATTTCTACAGAGCTATTAAACTAACCTGGATTTGCGCATTATCAAAGGAACTACAAGACAAACTCTCCAGAAACAGTTTCATAATGATTATATTTTCAAAATATTTTTGTTTTAACAGGAAAACAGTAGTTCTCCTACTTGAAATGAAGGTCATACTACAACACAGAAAATAAAAGCCCCCACACCAACCTGCAGCTGAGCTGTACTTTGTTTAGAAAAATAAAGCACAGGCTTTAAAATTATCTGACAAGATTTTAGAGTTTTTCTGGCACCAGGAAAAATCAAAAATATTTAATATTTTAAAATAAACATAGCTGACTATGGGCAGAAGATACTTTTTATTAAATACCTACATATCTCTTCCAAGGAATTGCATGTACTAGAATAAATTTAGCACTTCATTAGCAACATTATGTACAGAAGTGACACTTTTCTTTTCGTTTGTTTTGAACTACTGTCACAGAACCCCTAGCAGTATGAGGCAGCCTGAAGTAAAACATGTTTCTTCTGATGCTAAAGGCCACCAAGGTTTATTCCTTCTCTGGCAGTTATTTCTTTGATTCTATTTTGATAAGAAGTTTCTATATTCAGAAAGTCCTCATGTTTTCTGTTTAAAATGTGATTTAAAGCATTTGAATGACTTTGAGAGTCGTTGGGGGAGAAACAGCAGGGATTTTCTGAGTGTTTAAGGCATTTTCTGAGCATTTAAGACATTTATAATTACTCTGATGGATATTGAACTCTTCAGACATGCATAATAAAGATCACAGACATAGATGGCAGTGGAATAGCCCCAAATTATATTAAATATGTGAAACTTGCTGTATTTTATGAATGCTATATGCTGTATATGCCACCTTCTTCATTTTACATTTCACACCTGAGTCCAGTTTCAAGCACACTGGCACCAGACAATATTTCAAGTAGAAAACAAATTTGAAGCAGCATTATTATTTTCCCTTCATGTTGAATTTCATTTCCATCAGAACTGAAAGCACAAATCAAGCCATAGTGTAACCCTGAACTGAACTGCTGTAGCAACGATAAAAGAGAATGAAATGGAAACATCAGTTCCTGTCAAGAGAGGTTGGATCTTCACAGGAAGCAAACAAACAAATGAACAACAATAGGGACCAAGAAGACTTACAGTTGGATTGCTTTGAGAGCAGTAGGTTATCTGAAGTTAACCATGACATTGACCTCTGCCTAGTGTCTTAATACAGCCATTTTGAAGACATAACAAATCAGGGCTTCTGAAACTAGATTTTTCAAAATATTGAGGTATTGACAGTAACATTTTCACTTTTAAATTTTTGCATCTAAAACTCTGTTTCTGAATGCTTAGGGTATATTCTGCCTACATATTCTTCAAGCCTCCCCCCTCCACACCTGAGAATTAGGAGCATTCTAAAAGATAAAGCAAAGGTTTATCTGATTCAAAAAGTGCAGTTCCTTGTAAGAGTAAATAAAACCAGAATAAATGTCACTTGACAGCACTGAACGTAGATATTGGGAGAGGAAACCCAACTGCAGCAAGAGTTAAAGCTATGATTCAGGGTAAAGAAGTAGTTCATTATTATTCCTCAAAGTCCGCACCGTAAGATAAATATTGCTCTCTGGAAGATTTCTTGAAAGACAACCTACATTTTGTTCTCATTAAATCCCATTCTATCATTTGTATAAATTATACCCAAATATTCATGTCAAAAAGTATGTTCCTTCAGCATTTATTATTCCAAAAGATGATGGCCATGCAGCCATTAAGTTCAGTTACACAGATGTTTGCTTGATTTGTTCTGTGAGTTTATAACTTGTTGTAATACTGTAGAAAATCATAATTAATTCACTGGTTCATGTTGCCACCTAGATATTTTATGTTCATCTATCTCATTGACTAGCCGTTATTATTCTGGTTCCTTTACCCTTAGATCTGCCTCATCAGTATTGATTTTCATGTCAGAATATGTATCTGGTTTATTTTTCTCTTATGTATATTTTACTATTTTCTGTCCTGTTGGTTGCAACCCTATAGTCTCTTGCTGTAAGGAGTACCAATAACTAGGCTTCATTCTAGAATTTTTCCTAAAAAAAAAAAAAAAAACAACAAGAAAAAAACCCACATCTATCTCTGTCTTGAGCCCCTGTCCAGAACCTCTGGGACCTTTAAAGATCTTTTCTGGCCACTCCAAACTCCAAGTATACTGTGAAACAAAGAAGTTTTCTTCAGCAAGAATAAAACACTGCACCAGCAGATGACTATGAAAAGCACTCATCATAGTGATTTACCCATGCTTATCTCACCCTCTTATCAGTAGTGTAAACATTCAAAGGACTTTTGTCTCATAATTCTCTTTTTCCAGTCTAGTAATACCCACCTAGCAATTTGTATCCATGAACCTCATAATAATCCCACAGGTGTGATAAGCAACCAAGCAAACCCAGCACTTATTCCTGGTGACGATCTGCCTGGTTGTGTCCTATCATCAACTAGTACAGCTGTAATAATGTCCTTTATTTAAACAATGTGGAAATTTCTCCAAGAGCTTTTCTGCTGATTGTCTGCTAAAGCACTGAGTTGTGGTCTGAGAACTGCCTCACCCACAACTGAAGTCTTCTCAGCAGCCCAGGATCAACAGGAGAGAGATGACCTTTTACAAAGTCTTTATCTAGATTTAAAATAGCTCATGCCATATTCCTTCCCCAGTGCAGTTTCCATAATTTTCTGACTCTGTGTTCATGAAGACTCCCAAATACTCCCTGAGTAGAAAAACACACACAGTGTCTGGCAGAGAACTCATGCCTTTCTCATTAGAATTCCAGTAAATAATTAGGTATACAGTCACCGTTTGTGAAGCAGTTCTGTAGCCATTTCCCTCCCTTTATACATGTGTGCAGGAAAAGGTTGTTAGCTTCTGGAGCTTCTGGCTGCAAAGCTTGTATTTCTTCTCTCTCTAGTCCCATTTAAAAAAAAAAAAAAAAAAGCATGAATGGGAAATGAACATGATCAATGGAAAAAACATGAGCAAGGCTTGAGAGATGACCTATTCAGGAAAGTTGAGTGACTGAAGGCAAGGTACACCAGAGCAGAGATACAGAAAGGAAAATGGAGGGGTGTCTGGCTGAACTACAGAGTTTTCAACTGGTGCAAAACATGTGCAAGTGCCACCACAAGGCAATGAAGAAAGTGCTTAACGGAAGCTGATGTTTTGCGGCCCACAAGCTCTGTTTTCATTGCATTAACTAACAAAAGCTCATTAGATCATTATTTAGAAAACTGTATAACATTACAGAACATGGTGTTAGAACTTGAGTAAGAAAGGCAGAGGATTCTAAACAGCTATTATTGCTAAAAGGGAATGAACATAAATCATAAGCGTAGGTAGTACAGGTATTTTCAAAATGTAAATCTCAGAGCTGCATGCAAAATTTATTCTACAGACTCATGTATTGAAAGGACTGTACCTATATATGCAAATTATGTGATAGATGCATGTGTAACATGTTTATCTATTTTCGTGTAACGTGTTTATCTATTTTCATGCACAGATTTCTGTATTCTTCAGCCATTCACTGTATGCAGATCTTTGCATAGATGTTACTATATACGGGGCTCCTGAAAATGCAAGAAGACAGAACTGATCAGTTGGTCAGGCGGGGTGATGAATGAAGAACAGCGTCATACAGAGTGAATATGTAATTTAAAATACAGCAGCATTGTAGCTTAAATTATCCTATTTTCTATCATTTGAAAATTATATAGATAGCTAGCCTTCAGGCTCAACCTTAGATTTGAAGACACAAGCAAACTGCAGCAGACTTATTTCAAAGCTATGGGAAAATGAGTATTATTACTGTATTATGTATTATTTAATAGCTGTCCAGTAATCATCCAGTAACATTTTGAAGATTGGTGCAGCTATTTTCATATTTATGAAATTCATCTGGAAGAACAGTTTCTGAATTATTCTGAATTCATGGAAGAGGGTTCACTGGTTCAGAAATGGGTTTTCGTTGACCTGCAGATTCTGAATGAGATGAAGGTTTCCATCCCAAATGAGCGTCAGTCTGTCTCTTCCTGAGCAAAGTAAATTATATTAGTTGACTCTTCTTATTTCATTTTTATTCATAAGCTGTGTATTCTGACATCTTGTAAAATAGCTTATTTCTGCTCTTCTGATGAAGAAAGTTCTGGAGAAACTGAGAACCAAGTAGGCCTTCTCTCTTCCTTCTGTATATGCAGCAGCCTGGAGAATGAGGGTTGGAAAAGCAAGGCAGGGAACATCATAGAAATAATTGTCCAAACTTTGCTTTTTTAAATTATCTTCTTTACTGGTAATAAAGTGTAAATGCAGTGGCAATATTCCATACCAAGAAAATTAAGAGTTTTCTAGCCTATTTGGATTAACATTATGAAGAGACACGCGCACTTCTTGCTGCAAAAGCATATAATTTAAATGTGTACTTTTAACTTAAACCAAAAAATGCTGGACTGAATTAATGGCAGGTATAGAAGTTGAACGTCCCAAATATTTTCTTGTCTAAACCATGCTTTAAGACTAGGTTTAGTGATAAAAATAATTGTATCAATACTGTAATTAGGTTAAAATATTGTTAAAAAAATAAAATATTATGTAGCAATGATAAACAATTGAAGAATAAAAAAATATTTTTTCCTTTTCCTAACTTATTACTCTGTCTCTCACACACATAGTCAGAGATGTGCGTGCTTCATGAGATTGTGCCATATCATGATCTCTCATCTATCCATTTGCTGAAACAGAGTGTGTTGTACATTACAGAGCACAGGATTTGGGTGACATTGACTAAAGAATTTTTGCTGCTTAAAGTGGGGCTCTGAAATTTTTCATAAATTATGAAGCATGCCCTAAAAATGAAAACACAATACTCTATTGATAATACTGTATTGATAATCCAAAAGTGAAAGCAGCAAACAATACAGTTTAAAGCTTTGTAAGTATCTACCTTGATCTTATTAGGCTGTCCTAGAGTAAGTGCCATATCTGATCTTACAGAAATCAGAGAAAGTAATTAATATCTTAATTTTATCAGTAGATCATGCGTCTATCCAGTATAAAGACATAATTATACGAGAGAGAGAGAGAGAGAAATAAAATGAACATGGCCTGTGAAATGATTAATTTCGTGTCCAGGAGTCAATTAAGCATAGGATAACTGCAATTCTCTGAAATTACATTTAATGCCATAATGCACTGCAAAAAAGGAGCTGGTGGGAGTACAAAAACAGTACTGCACATGAAAAGTTGGTAAAATGTGTACTTCACCATTAAAGAACTTAAACAAAGCATTGAATAACCTTTGACTTTATTATTAATAACAGCGCTTAGATGTTGCTGTTTCTCTGCTGATCTCAGTGTAAAATACAAAATAAGGGTGCATGATTCAAGGTCAAATGTGTCAAATACATAACACAAGTGAGAAACATGGTTTCTTAGATTCTATGGTTAATATTCAGTCAACTAAATCACAAGAGTCCCATTGCACTATACAAGAATGTGGTGATACTTCTGACTTGTACGATGATGAGAAGCCAGTTGACTGCTTACAAAGATTAGCTCAAGTAGGTTGAGACATACATAATGTCTTTTTCAGCATCCCACTTACCCTCAAAATCTGGTTCTAAAAGGGGAAACATCAAATCTGACTGTGTTAGGCAGGTACAGTAGTGCTACTGTGGAAGGGTTAATGCCAATGCCCACAGTGAGTATACTCTGCATCTAAATATTCGCTGGATGTCTCCAGAAGCCTGAACATACTGACTGTGGCTGAGTGCACTATAATTAATATAATTAATGATCAGCCCTTCCTCCCTCTATAAAGCTGTCTCCCAAGGTCTTATTCAACATAACACCCTGAATGAACACACAGAGAAATAATTTACTTGACACAAGTAGGTGGGAGAATAGAAATGGGGGAGAATTAAAGTAAGGATAAAAGTAGGAGAATAATAGTGATGAAAAATATTAGAAACTAGATTGTCGTAATGTACTAGTTTTCCAGTGTGGTCCATTGTGGTCCTCTAATGCTTGACCTAGTGCAGCTAGAATGGGTTGAAGAACAGATGAATAACAAGACAGCACTTACTGCACATGCTTAGATGTATGGACTTGGGTTGATAGGTAAGAGTTCCTTTGACCAAGGATGAAGAATAGTAGAGCTGGTAGGAAAAATACTAATTTGGAGAATGCTTGTTTGTCCATACTGAGCCTTTCTGGGAAATCAGCTGCTTCATGAAAAGCATCACTTGATGGAAGAAGGTTCTTTGACTCACTAGAATTTTATCAGCTTTTGAAAAGCAGGGATTGCTTTGCATACTACCATGAAGCTCCTAAGTGGATTTTACCTGTGAATGTTCACGAGGCTCATGGTTAAGTTTTGCTGAACACCAGACTCAGACGTTGAACACCGTTAATGATGTTGCTACCCAGAAAGCTGATATAAAATGAACTCACAATGTTTAGAAAAAACAGCTGACTTTTTCTGCCAATAACTGAACTTTGAGAAATGACACTGCAAGAAGTTGCTGTACATCGAAGAGCGCGCAGGGGAAAAGGAAACTTTGTAATAATTAGCACCTTTTATCAGCCAGGTCATACCTATTCAACTAACTAAAGAAAATGCTGCTATGATATGTAACTGGAAAGCTAAAATCATTGAGCGAACCACCCAGATTCATAGTACTTTCAAGTAAAGGGAAGAAAAACAAAAGAGTTCACCATGGCAGAGTTTGTTTTTATAAAAAAAAATCAAGTATAAACACATGAACAGGAAATCTACTATAAGTACAGAATTTGCTATTCTTAATTAGGAGTAGACTTTGGTTTCAAGCTCATTCCAGATTGCCACCTTTTAATTGATACACAGTGATCTAGATATTAATATTAATAGCTATAATGTTGTAGAGACACAATACATACCTATTACTGGGGGACCATGCAAGGTTTTTATTCTCTGCCATGATCCATACTTGCTTTATGGAAGCTATGTATTTTATAACTTGTGATTAATCTTACACATTATGATTTCTTAGCCATATCTGATTGTGCAGTTTCATATTTTGCAAAACATACTTTTTATGTTTTCTGTTTTCAGTACTGAACACATACATCAGTGGTATTTGATTAAACTGAGGATCGGATACCAATAAGTATACAATAGGAAATGAATATTTACGTTTCTATAAATTCTCCCATTGTTTTAATTGCTCTTGTTGAAAGATAATGCATATAAAATACAATATCTCTTTCATACTAAAAGATGTTTCTTCCAAGGGACCCCAAAATGCCCAAGATTCATAATCAATTCTTCTGCCTATCTCCTTGCTGGCATGATTTATAGCAAGCATGTTCCTACATGAGAAATGGTTCATCACTTGCTACTCACAGCTTCACATGTTATAGACAATGAGATTCATGCTGATTCCACAGTGGGCCTGACCTGATGCACATTAGCCAAGTACCGACTCAATGGCTATTACAACTTTTTTAAGCAGCCAATAGAGTCTATAAGGGAAGGTTTGAGGAAGGTTGCGCCACTAGACCAAAAAAAACTAGCAACTAGATAAGCATGAGTGGCACTGACTGAAAATCAGTATATAAAACCATCACGTGAATTGGCATCAACAGTCATGTAAATGGAGGAGAGACATGCAGGGCACAGAGGTACAATTTGGCTGGTGATCCAGGCACTGAGTGAAAAAAAATAACAGCAAACAGGGTTTCATTACAAGATTTCAGGAACTTTGCCTACTTAAACCCTGGTTTTCTTGTCTCTTTAGCAGTGATTACAAATACTGCAGTAATATTGCATTTTTTTTCTTTGCCTGACTCCCAGTACAATGCACAATAAGAGCTTTTTCCCTTAATGATTTATCTGGTTTGGTGCTAACATTACAGCAATCTGGACTATAATATTATGGAACCAGACAGTCCCAAATATTTCAAGTAGCTTGTATGAGCAAGGGAAATATTGCTACTTTACTAAATCCATTTTTAATTAACTTCTATTAAAATATAACCAATTGTTGTAACTTATTTAATGGAAAGAAACACTGGCAGAACTGTTAGTAATATGAAAATATGTTCTCTATAGTCATATCTGAAACCGTTCCTTTTATAATTTTGTAAGAAAAAATGTTCTATACAATTTCCCTAGGAATACACGCGTTCTTTTTGAGATCAAGGGTAGAATATGTAGTTTGGCTAAGACTACAGCATTCTTGCTGGTGATTATTTAGATGCTTTTGTGTCTTTTGTCTGTACTTTTGTGGATATGGAAGAATCTAATGTTTCAGTATTATTAGTAATATACGCATTAAGGATGAAAGATCCATCTTGCAGAGTTGTGAAAACATCTTGCAGTCTGCTATGCTATTAGGAGAGGAAAGGTGAAAAGGGATATTGCCCAGCAATGACATTTTAATAGACATTTAATCGCAAAACAGGCTTGGGTCACCAAAGGATATAATCTGGAATTTCAAAGGCAAAGTGTAGTAAATCCACCTTCAAGATAAAGTGTGAGTATAAAGTGGATGAAACAACTTTTTTGCTATTTTTTTGTGACTTTCCCCACCTTTTTCTCCTCCTCTCTTTTGGCTTCGCAAAAAACCTCTTTTTTGTTTGAGTCAGTATGGAATATACAGTATTGTACTAGTTTTGACTGGGATAATTAAATTTATGGTATAGTTAATTCTCTTTATAGTAACTTGTATGGGGCTATGTTTTGGATTTGTGACCAAAACCTTGTTGATAACACAGGGATGTTTTAGCTATTGCTGAGCAGTGCTTACACAACATCAAGGCTTTTTCTCCTTCTCACACCGCCCCACCAGTGAGTAGGCTGGAAGTGGGAAGCAGCTGGGAGGGGACACAGCTGGGACAGCTGACCCCAACTGACCATATGACGCCATGCTCAGGAATTAAAAGCCGAGGAAGAAGGAGGAAGGGGAGACGTTTGGAGTTATGGCATTTGTCTTCCCAAGTAATCGTTATGCATGATGAAACCCTATTTTCCTGGAAATGACTAAACATCAGCATGCTGATAAGTAGTAAGCGAATAACATGGTTTACTTTACTTGAGCATACAGCTTTTGCTTTACCTATTAAACTGCCTTTACCTCAACCCATGACTTGTCACTCTTGTACCCTTCTGATTCTCTTCCCATCCCAGCCGAAGGAGCGAGTGAGCAGCCATGGGATGCTCACCTGTCTACCAGAGGTACCCTATAATAATTGTGCTTCATATATTACTCCTTTTTAAACATCAAGATGTTTTTTCTTCTCTTTGTCAGAACAAAAATCCGATCTGTTTGCATTCTCAAGTAGATGATTTGTGAATTACTTGTTATGAGAACATCATTACATGGTTGTGGGCAAGATACTGTCATTGGCTGTGTCTGTTTTTAATGTTTAATCCCTTAATTTTTGATGTCTGATGATAAATTGATTTTTACTTTCATGTTTTACAAATGAAATAAAAGTACATTAGTAAATTTCAGTTAACAGCATGACCGCAGATGAGACACAATTAGCTAATTATTGTTTAATAATGCACTAGTGCTGCTCTATTAATAGAATAGCTCTAGATTACTGAAAAGCTAAAATCCAGAAAATTCATTTCAGGCTGTTAAAAAGCGTGCAAAGAATTCGAAAACTTTCCATCCTTTCTTCTAAGTTAATAGCTATCATTAGTGTTAAAATCATATTTAATAGGACAAAGAAGGTCTGTTTTGTCTTTTTCCTGGAATAAAAGGGCAAAATGATGTTTCAAATAAAACATTTTTTCTGAGATGTCACTGTTCATAACATTTTTAGCAGGTATTTCTGAATGGCTCGCTATTGTAAATAAATTAAACAATTCTTGATATGCTAGGGAGACTACTTCTGCTTGCTTTTTTCAGGGTCGTTGTTAATGGAATTATTCCCAGGCCTTTGATAAATTCAAATAAAATGCCATTCCTGCTGGCAAAGAGATAGTTACAGATAAAAGACTACCCATGTTGCCTGTAAACTGGTGGATAGGCCAATTTCCTGACTACCCTAATTAGCTGTGCGTAATTTGGCACGCTGCTTCCTGAAATAATGATTTAATCTAATTAAGATTCTTTCGCAAGATATCTTTTAAATGAATTAATTAAGGACTTTATCTCCAAAGCCCAGAAATTAATACCACCAAGAATAACATTGGCATCTTATGCTAGAGTATTACTTTAGTTTCCCTATAAACAGCCTTTGCTTCTAACCTGTGCATAGTTAAGTGATTAGGTGAAAAACACCTCTTGATTTCCCACCTTCCTGCCTGGTAGTCTTCCCTAGGCAAGGTTTGCAGTAGAATAACTTGTGTGTCTCTCCACTGTGAAAATGGCATGTAGTCTTCCCTGTCTTATAAAGTACCTTAGTACTTATAAAGTACTGAGGACATCTACGTGCAAATGAGAGTATAAATGATTATTTGGTATTGCTGATAAAATCTAGCTCCTTCTGGGGGGGAAAAAAAAAAAAGATAAATGACTATTACTGATCTATAATGTTGTGGCACTAGCTTGGCTAGGTTGTGCATTTTTGTTGTTTTGTTCATTTCTTTGTTTCCCAGTAGAGCCGTTTAGTGGCTTGCAACGACAGAATAATATTTCGTAACTTGGATGTATTCTCTGTCAATCATAAAACTTTTCTGCCTATTAAAAGGAAGCTCACAAGCAAAATGAAGAATGATACCTTGCTGAAGTCACTGGACAGTATGCATTCAGTAAGTGCTACCTGTTGCTTGAGAAAACCGTCACTGACATGTTGAGGTCAAATTAATCTGACCGGATGAAGAACTGGAGAAGTATTTATGGCTCTTAAAAATTATTATGCTAGATGCAAAGTCTCTCTTACGTAGATCTTTAGTCTCAGGTGAAAGCTGAGTATACCTGCCCATATATAAAGACTATTTCAGACCCAAAGCTCAGCGGATTCGATGGAAGAAAAACTTAATTTCAACAAACTTGATGATAAGGAATAGAGGGAGAATGATGTTTAGAAGTTCAGACTGTATTATTTTAGCCAGGGAACTGAAGAGTTTAAGTCTCTTGAGCAAAATGCCTTCTTCTGTAAATTAATACAGTCTGTTTCAAAACTGAATTTTTGGGTCTAACTGATTATTATAGGATCCTTGAATTGGAGACCTTGAACAAAGGAGAAAGATTATGAACGCTACTTATAAAAAC
The DNA here is from genome assembly GCF_965231255.1 of Vanellus vanellus. Classification (NCBI taxonomy): domain Eukaryota; kingdom Metazoa; phylum Chordata; class Aves; order Charadriiformes; family Charadriidae; genus Vanellus; species Vanellus vanellus. Next base: position 31,828,509 of record NC_138905.1, on the reverse strand, counting down.
AACTGTGGATTCATCTGTAATGCAGAAAACTGTCTTATATGAGTAATTTCAGAAAATGCAGAGGTTGTGTCTCTGGAAGAGACTTAAGGTGACTGACAGACTGTCAACAAGTGTAGGACAACAGAACACTTACAGTATTTGTAAACTCAGAGTTTCAGTATCTGCATTGGTGAGGCTAAAGTGTTTGTATCGGAACAGATGACTGACAATGGTTGACATCTCTGGAGATGCAGATGAAAATCGGGGCACATTTTTCATTTGTGATTATTCTGTTCGCTTTGACAAAAACTGTCAGAAGGCCCAATTACAGCCATACAGTCTGCAATACTGTACCATTTTACAAGAATGTCATGTTCAATTGCAGTAAATACTACACCAAGCTATAATAATGTCAAAGCCTATGATAATTTATTAATCTTAATGGTGAAATAGTCTCTGAGTTAGATAACAAGACTGTCTGTATTGTGTCTGTGCTGATGCGAGGATTGGGATTTATCTGGAAAATTATTTATAATTGTTTCTTCCAATCATACCGCCTGTTGTATTTTTCAGTGATTTTCAGTCAGTACTCTGAAAAAGATTATTTGCATTCAATTGTCTTATGAGTGTATGTCTAAATATTCACTATAAACATTTTTAAAAAGGATACTATTACATATGATATTACATTCTCTGAGACAATTATTAGACTTACACAATATGTGAAGATAAATTAATAGAAAAATAACTCCTTTCATTAACATAACATAGCTATATAACCATTAACAGATTTTCAGATTCTACCGTGACAGTAGGATATAATCCACTCACAGCCAATATTAATTAATATATTTTTGTTGGAGCTAATTAACACAAACAAATGATGAACTGGTTCCTGCAAAAGTGCTGACACCAAAAGCATCGAGTTAAGTACAATGGAACAAAACTGAGCCAAAGTCTGTAGTAGCTACATTAGTGTAATGAACATATAGTGGTAGGATAGTAAGACCAGAGAAAAGATTCTTTAATCAAGCAGAAAATTGAAAAGCGCCCTTTACACACTGAATCACACCGCTGGTCCATCTTTGGCAACATGCTGTGCTGAGTGTTCACGTGCAGCTTTTTTTTGGTACTGCACTTTGAGCTAAAGATGGCTTTGTTAGCGACAGTGAAGCCTACTCATTGCAAAAAAATGCCAAGTTTTAAATTCCTTTACGGTTCCTACCCAATTTATATTGTAAATTGTAAATTTTCCTGATAAACAAGACTAATGTTAATGACATATCTGTACAGAAAGCCTGGCAGAAAAGGACCTGGGGGTGTTGGTGGACAACCGGCTGAGCATGAGCCAGCAGTGTGCCCAGGCAGCCAAGAAGGCCAACACCATCCTGGCCTGCATCAGGAATAGTGTGGTGAGCCGGACTAGGGAAGTAATCATCCCCCTGTACTCGGCACTGGTGAGGCCTCACCTCGAGTACTGTGTTCAGTTTTGGGCCCCTCACTACAAGAAGGACATTGAGGTGTTGGAGCGTGTCCAGAGAAGGGCTACAAAGCTGGTGAAGGGTCTGGAGGACAAACCTTATGAGGAACGACTGAAGGATCTGGGGTTGTTTAGCCTGGAGAAGAGGAGGCTGAGGGGAGACCTTATCGCCCTCTACAACTACCTGAAAGGAGGTTTTAGAGAGATGGGAGCTGACCTCTTCTCCCTGGCGACAAGTGATAGGACAAGAGGAAATGGGTTCAAGTTATGTCAGGGCAGGTTTAGATTAGATGTTAGGAAGCATTTTTTCACTGAAAGGGTTATTAAACATTGGAATAAGCTGCCCAGAGAGGTGGTGGATTCACCATCCCTGGAGGTGTTTAAGAAAAGGGTAGATGAGATGCTTAGGGACATGGTTTAGGAGTGGTGGTGTTTTTATCAGGGTAGGTTAATGGTTGGACTTGATGATCTTAAAGGTCCCTTCCAACCTCACTGATTCTATGATTCTATGATTCTATGATTCTATGATTCTATCTAGTATCTAGGTGTGATAAAAATAAACAAAACAAAAAAACCCAAAAAACATTGACTGATACTGAAACTCTATCTTGCCTAAGCTGAAATTTTCAGCACAAAGCATGGAGTACTTGCTGTGTGAGAAGCACTAACCAGAGGGCAGAAAAGACTGATTTTTTCCCCCTCATGCCTCATGGACCCTAATTTCCTGGGTACGATTATACATTCCCTTCACTACCCTCTTTACTGGATGTGGAAGCCTCTGTAAATTCATGGATTGTCCCCCAGCAGCATATTTCTTGTCTCAGTCAAAACCATTTCCATGAAAGGTCCCTGAAGGGAAATTTCTTTTCAACCTGGAAGACGTTCAGAGATGCTGCAGTGAGACCAGTCTGACCCAGAGCGTGATGCCCGGGAGCACAGCCCTTGTGCCTGCATAGAGCTCCACTGCGATCGACGTGCTTGTCCATTTGCAGTCCCATGGACCTGACTGGGAACCCACTAAGGATCTGGAGTTTTACTTCCGTTTTTCATGCTGTGGTTTTAATCACTGAAAAATAATCTGAAATCTTGCAGCACAATACCTAGTAGCTGCTTCTGTTAAGAGACAGTGAGCAGTAGCCAAATTGTTCTCAGGAAAAATCTACTGGTGAAATGCTTGTACTAGGTTTATCCTTTTTATCACACAAATCCGCCTAGATATTTGAATAAATTGATTTTCTTGCTGCTGGATGGCTTTGCTGAAGATTTATGCCAGTTGCTTGTCAGTGGAAATAATTGTTTTAAGTTAGCTTTTCTTTTTTTTTTTCATATCAGTAAATACAGAAAATTAATCTGCAGAAAACATATAGCTCTGCTATAGATCAGTTGATTCTACCTCATTTGTACTCCCTCATTTAAAGGGACCCTTTATAACTATGCAACTAAATTTCCATGGTTACCAGAACACCTGTGAGAAGGCATTCATATACTTTCATATTAACAGATATTTGAATCTCAAGGTATATAATTTGAACATCTCTATGACTAATTATTTCAGAAAAAATATTTAATGAGAAAAATGACTGGAGTTTTTCTTAACAGTACTTATTGATTTCTATAACTAGACCTAAAGGAAACTGTTTTTTTCAGATCCTGTTTTTGTGTCATCTTTCCTTAATGAAAATTAATATAAATTTTACATATTTTTTAAAGATACTCAATCCCTTTTTCTTGCCTTACTCTGAAATATGAAATTTTTTATAGTTTTAGATTTTGAAACTGCTTTGATATTTTGTAAACATTGTTAATCATACAAATTATTGGCACAGGTACATATTTTTTTAAAAGTAGAAATCTAAATTTAGATTTTTAATCTCCATATTAACACTTAAATATTGATTCAGTGACTCAGTATTAAGATCTAATTCCTGAAAAGCTTCAACCAGTAAGTACAGCTTATCAGTGCTGTGCCTGCTTCATCTAATTCACTCACTAAGTCCTTCAAGTCCTTTTTGAGGGGAAAAATAATTTTTCTTGTGTTATTTTATTCTTTTACTACACCCGTCTGTTATCTCTTTATGAACTCACACAAGCTTATCTTTCCTAAAAGCTTAGATGTCTTGATCTCTTGATTGCTGAAAATATTATAATTTAACCATTTGCTAAATTTAATATTTGTGGGTAAATGTCTTGGATGTACGAAGCCAATAATCCATTTATTCAGCATCAATTTTTTTTCGTTTATGATGTGTCTGAGAAAGACAGTCCAGCACAGGATGAACGTGGTCATCAGTTGTCAGTCTGCTAACTTTACAACCTCTGTTTTCAGAAAGATCTGTTTGTTTGGGGAAAGGCACTTGAAACATATAAGGCTGTTTTATTTGGTATATATTTGTCGGTACACTTTTTGATACATACCAAATTGTTTTTTCCTCCATTTGCAGATGTCTTCTCTTAATTTCTAATGCCACTAAAAATTTCTCATAAGAAGGAGTACAGAGAGAATTAGCTTGGTTTGAGCCTTAATGACTGTATAAAACAAGGCAAATTGTAGATGAAAAGAGGAAAAGAGTGGTTTTTATAGTATTAGTATTTTAGGAACTGCATACAGTTGAAAAAAAATTCTGAATGCCTAGATACCTTATTAAGTTTCATAGCCAATCTTTTCCTTTAGAATGTTTTATTTTGAGGTATGTATTTCAAATTTTATGTTTTATTTAAACTTAATATGACACAAAGACTTTAAGCACACTTTGAATATATGTTATGAAGAGGCAAGGGGCACAAACTGAAACGCAACAGGTTCCATCTGAACATAAGGAAGCACTTTTTTACTGTGAGCACTGGCAGAGAGGCTGTGGGATCTTCACCCTTGGAGAGACACAAAAACTGTCTGAGCAACCTGCTTTAGGTGGCCCTTCTTGAGCAGGGTGTTGGACCAGATGACCTCCACAGGTCCCTTCCAACCTCAACCTTTCTGTGATTCTGTTACAGAAAGTCTTATGAATTTGTTTCAAAAATTGTCAGATGTGTTTTATGAGGAGTTCCAACCATCTGAAGTTAAGAAATTAATAAATGTATCGATTCTAACTAGAAAGTAGACTGAATTTTATTCATTGTGAATATTAATGGCAAGGTGATTTATTGGGAAGATATAATACATCTGAAAGAACAGTTCATACACTGAAAGCATCTGCCTGTAACAATAGCAAAGCTTTTGTGTACACTAACAATAAAACTGTAACTCTATAGCTAAGAAAAAAAATTATTTCCTTGTTACTGTCCCCTCAAAATAAGCCATATTTTCAGTTGCCTTCTTGCAGGACAATCTACATTACATTTTATGTTGTGTCCCATTGCTGTTATAGTGTGTAGTCCTACACATTAATGACCACGTAGGTGAAGATCAAGGAAAAAATATTTTGCTGGAGAGTTGATATTAAAGCCTTAATAAGAACAGAATTAGCTCAATGCTGCAGCATAGTAACCAGTAAGACTCTTCTTGCAGAGTTAAAAGGAACCTTCTTGACCTCCTTTGATGACTGAAATTGAAGCAAACCTCTTGCCCTTTTCTTTTCTGTGAATTGTGGGATTTTGGTCAGGGAGTTTAACTTTCTAAATTGCTTTGCAGAGGAAAATATCCTGAATTGTGCTCACAGGAACATGAAACTGAGATAATAAATAGTGCAGTAATGAAAAAAAAAAAACAAAAAACAAAAAACTGCAAAAAAAATCTGCAGACCTGGAAACAGATAGGAACAAGAGAAACATTGTTGAATATAATCTTGATATATTCCTGTAATGTGACAGAGCATCATGGACAAACTGAGGTGATTGACTATCCAATTTCCGTGTCAGAATACCTTTAAACTAATCAATGCCAAAGACAGGAGCTGTTTCACAGTAACCTATTTTCAACAGAAAGCCACTGGAATAACAGTATTTAAAAACAAAACAAAACAAAAAACCAAAAATACTTTCTTTTAGCCACTACAGGGCAAAACAAGTGGAGAAGGAACTGAAAATTTGATCCCTCAATTTTATTGTAATAGTTGTTTTTGTACATGGAGGACAAGAGCTTACACCACTGCTTCATGATTTATGGAGCATATCATCTCCTTCCCTTTGATCTTCTGTATACAAGGCCAATTGTGAATCAAAAAGGTGTCACAATTTTCAGAAAACCGATCAAGTAAGAAAGAGAAAATGATGGCCTCTCCTGAAAGAGAGATGACTCAGGCTGAAAAGCCAAGCAGATAGCTACAGTATGGGACATTCAGTTGTTCAGAGACCATGCTGAGGGCAAGAAGGCTTTGTAAGCTCAGAATAAACCCCCTTATATAAGTTTTTCCTTATTTTCCTTATTTTCCCTTATTTTCCTTTGACATTTCTTTGCTGACTTCAGATAAACTTTCTAAGGTCACAAATTTGTGTCTCTGGCTTTCCCAAAATTTTTAAAGTTTTTTCTAGGTAAACAAAGAGTGAATAGGTGATAATGCCACACATAATGCTTCGTGTTTGCAGTTTTCCACTCATCTGCTTGAGGAAGATTATTTTGGCCTTAATTTCCTGTTCTGATTTCCTATAAGTCTTTACAGATTCATTAGAGAGTGTATTGTTGTTTCTTCTTCATACCTTGTTTTTCAAGTAGTCATACCAAGGACCTGTCTGGGATAATATTGATTATTGGAACAAATCTCTTCCCTCAGGCCCCTACTTCAGCCAGCTCTTACACTGTCCTGGGCAGGTGCCTTTGGACAGCGTCTGGAGCTATATTGACATGGAGATGTGGAAACGGCCATAATTTTAGGGATCACCAGCATACTGAGCACTCTGTCTCTGTATCTGCCTGTCCTTAGCTGAAATTCGTATCCCTTCTTTTCATCCCCTCTCATATTGAAAAGTTTCTTTGGTTTCTTAGGAAGCAGTTTTTAATTCCTCTACAGGTTGTTAAAAGAAAATAACCTTAACTCTTCTCTCACTGCTTTTTGCCTGACTTAATAAAATGACTAACAATTTTTTCATGGTTTTTTTCTTCCTGTCAGGATGATACTGGAATGTCTATACATGCATTTTTGTTTACATGCACTGAGCCTTACCTTTCATATACACATATAGCTAAACAATTTGACTATATAAAATAATAAAAAAAAAATAACAATAATGTATATATAAAATAAAAATAATATCATTATTCTACTTCTTGCTAATTTGTGACTAGAACATCATAAATGGTTCCTAGCTTTGAAATTATTGACCTTTAACACCATTCAAGGGCACAGTGGTCGTAGCTTTAGCTATCTGGGTTGTAACAGTACAGATAAACAAATTGAGTGTTTAGAGTAGATGGATTGTGCATGTCCAGGCAAGAGTGGTTTTAATCCTTTCCACCAGGCAAAAAACCTCATCATACCCGTCAGTTCTGCCATAGGCTGGAGCTGTCTGACAACTCAGACCTTTCTAATCTGCTAATAAGATCAATAAAATGGCAAGCACAAAAGTCTCAGTTGAAAAAAACCTCCTCTTCATCCTATCACAAAGACCAGTAATCAAAGTAAGAAATTCAAAGTTATAAACAGATTTTCCTTCTCTGCCTGAGAACTAAACCTTCAGAAAACAAGCTTCCCTTGCATGTGAGGTTTGGCTTGAAAAGTTTGCTGTTCTGACCACCACTGTTTGATATAAATATAAAATGATAGCTCATCATAGAATCATAGAATGGTTTAGGTTGGAAACGACCTTGAAAATCATCGAGTTCCAACCCCCCTGCCATAGGCAGGGACACCTCTCACTCGACCAGGTTGCCCAAGGCCACTTCCAGCCTGGCCTTGAACACCGCCAGGGATGGGGCCTCAACATCTCTGGGCAAGACACTGGGTTCCAGTGAAAAACTTCTTCCTAATGTTCAATCTGAACCTGCCCTCTTCTAGTTTAAAGCCATTCCCCCTCATCCTATTGCTACATGCCCTAGTAAAAAGTCCTTCCCCAGCTCTCCTGTAGGCCCCCTTTAGGTACTGGAACGCCGCAATAAGATCTCCCTGGAGCCTTCTCTTCTCCAGGCTGAACAGCCCAAACTCTTTCAACCTCTCCTCATAGGAGAGGTGCTCCAGCCCTTGGATCATCCTCATGGCTCTCCTCTGGACACGCTTCAGCAGGTCCATGTCCTTCTTATGTTGGGGTCTCCAGAGCTGGATGCAGTACTCCAGGTGGGGTCTCACGAGGGTGGAGTAGAGGGGCAGAATCACCTCCTTTGACCTGCTGGCCACACTTCTTCTGATGCAGCCCAGGGTATGGTCGGCCTTCTGGGCTGCGATTCCACACTTCTGGCTGGAAGTTTTCTGCTGATGTTTCTGGAAATATATCAAGGATCTTAGAAGACTGCAGACCAAAAGATATTTAGGATAGTGGACAAGCCAGAAAAATTAAGGAGAAAAATTAATTCTTAGAGGAACTAAAATGTATGTGAACCTATGTGTGTACATACCTATGTATGTATATAATTTTTTAATGAGGAAAAAGCTTGAAATATTTGTTGTTCCACTCTACTATCTTGGAATGCTAAAAAGGCAAGACATTTACTTTAACACCATACTTCCTCATAATCATTACTCCACTGTTAGAATTATGTATTTATTCCTTGTGCCCATGTTAATTTTAGGGGCAAAAAAGATGCTTACAACACTGTGATTTCAATTTACACCTATGAATTACAATTTTATTGCTGTTAAAAAATAGCATCTATCTTAAAACTTTTTTCCAGTTGTTAGATTTTATTCCACAAGCGACAGAAGACTGAAACCAGTATCGTTCCTGTATTGTTTTACAGAAGTAATGCTTGCCTATATTGAGGATCTAGCATGATGTTGCATCAATGAATACACATAAATCACCTTCAGAACCTTCAATCAAATGAGGTATATTAATGTAAAGCATGCCTAATATTCACAAGTTGTGATCATTGCAAACATAGCCAGAGCTGTTTTTCCAGGCAATATCCCCTCCTTCCTCCTGGCTACAGGGTTCTGGATTAACTGGGAAGCTGAAGTTGGCCTAAATATTGGATGGGGTAGGAACTAGACTTCAGTCAAGAGACATTTAGGAAGGAAAGGAAAATTCTCTAAAAGGAGAATGATAGAATCATAGAATGGTTTAGGTTGGAAGGTACCTTAAAGATCATCTAGTTCCAACCCACCTGCCATGGCCAGGGACACCTCCCACTAGACCAGGCTGCTCAAAGCCTCATCCAGCCTGGCCTTGAACACTTCCAGGGAGGGGGCATCCATAACTTCTCTGGGCAACCTGTTGCAGTGCCTTACCACCCTTAAAGTGAAAAATTTCTTCCTAATATTTGATCTAAATCTACCCTCTTCCAGTTTAAAGCCATTCCCCTTGTCTTATCACTACATACCCTTGTAAAAAGTCCTTCCCCAGCTCTCCTGTAGGCCCCTTTTATGTACTGGAAAGCTGCATTAAGGTCTCCCCAGAGCCTTCTCTTCTCCAGGCTGAACAACCCTAACTCTCTCAGCCTGTCTTTATAGGAGAGATGACCCAGCCCTCTGATCATCTTTGTGGCCCTCCTCTCGACCCACTCCACCTGGTCGATGTCCTCCTTCTGTTGGGGACTCCAGAGCTGGATGCAGTACTCCAGGTGGAGTCTCACGAGAGTGGAGTAGAGGGGCAGAATCACCTCCCTTGACCTGCTGGCCACACTTCTGATGCAGGTCAGGATACGGTTGGCCTTCTGGGCTGAGGATTGCTCTCACTTGCCCTCTGAATGCTTGCCAGTGGTTCCAGGGGTGCAACTGCCTCGGCTGGGATCCAGACATCATTTCCAGGAATTCTCATTGCTGTAACCAGGCTCTGGGATCAGATCTGTACCTGGAACAAACAGGGCTTATGTCAAATTCCCCTCTAGAATTGTTAAAAATATAGCTATATACAGTTATATAGCTATCTGCGATATCGGTAACGGTATAATTGCAGTGTTAACCTGGGGTATTAGACAGGGCTCTGATGAAAGAATTTTGTAAAAATTTCAGATCTGCCCTCTTGTTCAAGCAATACCGTTCGTACGTCTCCAGCCTTTTGGTAGTGTCAGGAAACAAGAAGTCATGATGACCCTTAAAAGACTTTCTTTCCTGCATCACTCCAGGCAAAGCCTCCTTCATCCTGAGATGAAACTCTGTTTAGATTCCATGTTATAAACTTTCAGGTCATATGCTTGCTATCCATTATATGTCAAAGGGTCATAGGAAATAAAATAAAATACACTGGTAACTATATAGTTGCATATAATTTCTGTAGAGATAATATAAAATATTTCCAGGGACGATCTAGGTCCTCTTTAAAAGGTGTTATTCAGGCATGTTGAAAGAAATTGTTTTCTACCTTGGACAGTTGAAAAATAAATGCAAGTAAGTAAATTTGTACCTTATAACTGTCAAGACTTTTAATGCTTTTCTAATACAAAATAAACATCATATGGAAGTAAATCTAGATATAGCCATAGAACAAGTGACAGCCAGCTAACTATTTCACAATTACTGCTAGGGTATTTTAAAGCTGTCTTGGTTTCCAAGACTGGTGCTGACAGTTACTGTGTCAGTTATGTTGAGAAAGACTCCTAATGTGAGGCTTGATCTTCCTTTGAAAAATCAGTCTTCTTGAATACTAATACCTGAAGTTGAAACCATGTAATTACAATGCCCTTTCTGTATTTTATAGTTCTTTAAGTGGTTAGTCTATATAAATAATCAATCACAACTTCAAGCCAGTGTTCACATGGACAATTAAAACCTAAAGAGAATGAAAGGAAGTGAAAGTATAATTTTAAATCAGTTCTGATAAATATATTGTAAGTGGATTTAAATTCTACTAGCAGTCTCTGAGAGTGAATTTTTATACTTCAATTAATGCACCTACTTTCATATAAGCCAGAGCGAATTTTTGCATATAAAGTGGATAAAAGTTAATGGAAATGTATATGTAAGCCTATGTTCCTTTCCACATATAGCTATCCAGTTTTCTTTACAAGATGTATGCCATGTACACAAAAAAAGAGACATCAGTTTGTATGCATTCCTTTTATTAGTGTAAGGCTTAATAACTTCTGCCGTGGATCTTTATGAATGACAGATGAATAAAATTATTTATTAAAAAAGAATCTTTTAAATGGAAGAATAACAAAGTTTAAAGTGTGCACCAAAGTGCATTTTCAAATGGATATAGTTCTGTTCTCTGGAAGGGTACAAAAGATGTTATGCAAAACTGAAAGGTGGGTTTCATGTAACTACAGACACTTTAAAGACTTAGGCAAACTTATAGTAAAATTAAACAATTTTATGCTACCTTTGTTGTCAATTGAAATAGGCAGCTTTGGGATTTCCTCTCACCCTAATGTAGACTTAATAAATAGACTCATTCTTTTGAAGTACTTATGCTGCTTCTTCAACTAGAAAGGAAGGCTGAGGATGTCTGCTTGGATGTTGATGGCTACGATACCATGATGACTCTCCCTTCGTGATTCTATGATGGAAATGTAGGATGATTAAAGCAAGTGACAATGTGCCGCAGAACAAACATTGACTCCAAATATATGTTTTATTTTTCAAGTCATTAAATCAAACAACATGCCTTTGCTCTCATTTGTCTGACATCATGCAGTGTATCATCACTTCTGCCATCCATTTATTTCTTTGTCATCACATGAATATTTTTTTGCAGAAATCATCCTGTTCAACAACAACAAACATAAAATAAAAGAGAAAAACAAAATAAAAGGGTTTGCTTAAAAGGTTAGTCCTTGATAGTCTTCCTTACTATGCATGCTATATCTTTAGGATTGACTTTTTATGCTTTCCTTGTATCTTTTCTTCCTTCCAAATGTTTTTGAATGGCCCTATACATTGCCTGATAAAAAAATATCTCCAATGGGCTAGTGTAGTGGTAGCTTCATCATTCTTGCTTCTTTCTTCCACAGGAAACATAGCTTTTTTTGAGTGTCTTTCAACAAGATTTCTCTGTTGCTGTCCTCGCTGAGAAAGGTCTGTAGTCCTCATTCCATCTTTAAACTGGATGATTCTCTACAGCATACATTCAGTCCATCTCCCTTCCTTCAAAGAACATAGAATAGCCAGTCCTTTGTGATGTGCAATCTAGGTTGATTTTTTGTTTTGATCACTTATATAACTCTGAATTAATAACTTGGCCCAACAACTGTAAAAACTACTTTCACAGTTATTAGGATGCTCACAGGAACATCTTGACACTGGGACAATGTACCGGCTGTATTCTATGTACCAGCTTCTTATCTTTGTGCTTTTATTGACTAGGGAGAGATAACTAGGATTTCCTAACTGATTTCTTACTTTGAAATATATCTGACATTCAGGGCTCACTTTATAACTTCTGCTTGTGTCAGTTCTCAGCCCTGGCCCACCTTCTTCCCACTGCTGAGTGATCCTGCTCCTAGTCAACCTCTTGCCTGGTGGGTTTTCCTGCTGAGGCTGAGTGATCTTCACACTTCTGAGGCACTTGCTTCACATGCTTCAGCTGGACTGAACCGATATTTTTAGATCTCGTCTCAGGCTTCCTTCCTGCTCTTCTAAGCTCTGTATAACTTCTCTGCATTTGTTACAGGTTCAGACATGAGGCTGACCACTGCTGAAAGCCTTCTCTATTTCAGTGTGAAATCCAGTGAAAATAGTAAGCTCACTTGGGGCTAGCTCTTCTAATAGGATCAGAGTGTAGCTCCAGGCAAGAACAAAGGTATAGCTTTTCCTGCAGATTAAGGGAAATAAATGCATAGAGAAAGAGCTTTTTAAATAATATGGGAGATTTAGTTTGATTGTTGGTTGTTTTTTTTTTTCAGGTTTCCAGAACTAATATTCTGGTTGTGTGTGCTGCAAAATGACTAACATTCAATGCAAATACAGTTCACTCAGTGGAGAGCTTGACAAATAGATAATATTAGAATGTTTAAATGGCACAATCTCAATATGAGCAGAATATGAGACACTTTTCAAAGAGCAGTTTGGGGCAAAATGTGCTGATGACTTTTTAAAATATGAGCTGGGCTATAAAATTATAAAGAAAATATATAGTAATTTGAATGACATATCTTTGGTTAGTGGACTGTGAAGATGCATTATCATAAATCTCCTTTGTAACATTAATTGTGTAAGTTACCAACTGATGCACAATTATATGTATTTTAAATCATCGAAATTTGGAATTCCTATTAACTAACGCTGGAGTTTTTAAAGAGAGAGAATGAAGTGCCCAATTCTATTGAATTTCAATTGCATTTGTTCACTTGACCTGCTTCGGATACCAGTTATTGCTTAAAATCAAAAGCTTTTTTAAAATACATTAATCCTTGGGAACTTTATGAACTTTTCTTTTGTTTCTGAATATTTCAACACCATTGAAATATTGTGGGAGGGGAAGGAAGGAAGGAGAGAATAAAGAAAGAGAAAAGGATGTGGGGACAAATGGCAGTGGGAAGAAGTACGTAAGAGCAAACTTTTAAATAATAAATCTTTGCCCATGGTAAATATTATTCTGCTAAAAAAGGAACAACCAGCACTGCTGAGGTCAATGATATAGCACTAGAAGTAACCTTGGTAACATCAAATTTGATGTGTGGGAATCATTTGAACAGTTTCTCTTATTCTAATGTAAAATATGAATAGAAAATCAGGGACTTGGAGCAACTTGAACTTTAACCACTGAGAAGGAGGTTGAATCATACTAAAATTAATGTGTTTAAAAATTCTTTTTTAAAATGTGATAGAATTAATAAATTTTATTAAGATGATTATGTTTTATAAATAAAAAGTTTCAATTAAATGTGAAAGTCTGTTAAAACCTAAAAATTAGGAATTGCTGACATTGTTGAAGTGAATTATATATCACACCCACCCTTTTGATGTTGGATGAAGAAGGATTTATGCACACAGTTTTCCATGGGAACTTATTTTCAGTGCTTCTGGTGGTTCTGCTCCTTCATACTGAAAATCTCTATGTTTTAGTCGCTATTTCTTGTTCTTGCTGTGATCCTGAAGAGACAGGTGGGGGGAGGAAAAAGCCCTTAATCCCTTAAGTTTGCAGATACTGACATAAAGGCATTTGTTCTGTTCCTAAAACAGCCTCTCAATATCATCCACACATGCCCATATTTATTATTATTTTCTTTAGCATCTTAAGCTTCATCTTAAAATAAAATCAAATGAAAATGGAAAAAGTACTTTCCATAAAGTTGCAAACATTTATAAAATGTTTATAGTTTCAAGAAGATTATTTCTGGATGAAGAACGTCTTCCATTTTTATGCTAAAATGGAGTATCAAGAAAATAAATTTATTTCTGGTCAACCTAAAGTATACATTATTTTGAAGTCATACTGAAATATTTTATAGAAATAAAATATTCATTTCATGTTTTTAGACATTTCAAAAATCTTCTTCCTTTTAAATTGTACTCACTCATTTATATGTAAAAAGGTCAATTTGACAATTTAAATTCCAGAAGACAAAAATTCAGTTTTAAATAAAATATTCTGATTCCATGGAGCATTAGTTTAAAAAATACTAAACCGGTCCTTTTCAAAATATTTCCTTAAATTTTTCATCACCAAGGAAGAGTTTAGCACATGTAATTTGATTAAGTGATTTATTTTGCCATGAAACACCATTTGGAGGACTTTTTTGGTTTTTTTTTAAGACATTCACTCAGCTTTCTTTATAATATCAGCTGAATGCAAATCAATGTTTACCCAATCATCCAAAGATTCTGTACAATGAAGCATACTTTAATCCCTACACTTTATCTTTCTCTCTCCCACTGTTTTGCCTCTGGAGGTGAAGAAAAAATAAAAAAAAAAGACAAAAGTGGTTTAACTTCCTAACTAAAATTTAGTTTGGAAAAGCTAAATCTAAGAGGGAAAATATTACGAAGGATGAAGGGAAAGGGTGAGAATGAAGAGGGTTACAAATGTTCTCACTATAACTTTACTCTGTCTGCTTCAAAAATTTCTCCTGAAAGTTTATCTCTAGCCTCTCAATTTCCAGAGAGAAGGACGTGATGACAGAACATCATTACTAGTACAAGAACTGCATTCATTTATCGTGAGGTATGTTTGTGTTTTATGTCTAGTCTTCTGTATGCCATTTCATGATGGTAAGAAATGTCATACTTTTCTCCATGCTGAACACACACGCACAAAACTACAACAACCCTCCAAAATCTCCCAACAAACAAATTAAAACTGATGTAATAGCAAACCCCACCCCCACTCCCACCCTCCCGAGATAAAATTGATCCTAAAAATGAGCAGTTCTAAACTAAGAATAAAAGAGAAAGAGCATAAAGGAATGGAATTACTTTATTGAGATGAATATGCAGTGTAAGACACTAAAATGAAAAGAACAAAAGCAAAGGTTAACAATACATCCTTGAAATTTTCTGACTTTTCTTAACTGGCAAAGATGCTGTATACCAATAAGGTTTTAAATAGTCAACAGCTACATAGTCTCCCACTTTCTATGATAGGTTCCACGATTTGTAATAAGAGGTTAAAATGTATGTTTACTATTTAAGATATGCTGTGTTAGATTTCTCTGGTGCAATTTATAATACCTTCTAAAAATCTGTCTAGCAACAATAAAGAGCCAGTTTAAAAAGTGATGATTTTTTTTTAATGTCACTGTAACAAAATGACATTTGCTATTAAGTAATAAGAATGACTCTAATGTGAATAAACAAGAAAAATCTCAAGATATTTTCCTTCTGATGGATCTTGGATAAGGCATGCAGGAGAGAGGGGGCAATGGTGTATGGGGAAAAAAAATACACAATATTATCAAGGCTACATTTTGATAGATGGGTAGGAACCATATGAACAACTTTATTGCTCACAAGATTCACAGAAATTTGTTTCAGTAATTGCCCATTGTCTTCAAAAGCTTCACAAGAAATATCCAAAGATCATTTTAAAATGCATTTAAGATTGTTTTGGAAGTCTGCCAGTCCTCTAGCATGCTGAAACTCGGCCTGTTATTGTCCCAGCAGCCAGACAGTGCTGCAACACAGATGTCATGGCGAAGAAAGAATCATTCAAATGTAAAGAAACTGGCTTAGATTCTGCACAGACAAAGAAGAAAGGAACAGTAGGTGGAAACTGTTCAGGTAAATGATGCCTTGATGAGGTGTTAGCAAAGTGGAGGGAAGACTGGCTTGGAGGACATGCCACAGGCTGAGATATTTGTGTCATTAGAAGAACTTCCTTCAATCTGAAACATAAAGCAGAAGATCTAAGTCTATGAACTTATTAGAATGAAGAAAAGAAAGGTATATGGCAATTTAATGGGACCAAATGAAAGGATACCATTGCAGTATCCAATTACATGATACTTTGGCATCAGAAACTGCAGCGTTCATTGGTCCCAAACACACTTCAGCCCCTATCTGCTGTTAAGTTGTATCTGAAAGGGGAAGGCGTCTTAGATCTTAATCAGTATTAGCAG
Source organism: Vanellus vanellus (assembly GCF_965231255.1). Taxonomy (NCBI): domain Eukaryota; kingdom Metazoa; phylum Chordata; class Aves; order Charadriiformes; family Charadriidae; genus Vanellus; species Vanellus vanellus. The sequence continues at coordinate 31,812,529 of NC_138905.1, read as the reverse complement.
CAGTATGACAGGCTATTTTTTTGCTTGACACTTCTGCTAATTCCTAGACTTGATAATAGCTTTCTTCCCCTATGACATGAAATACTTTTAAAATGATTGACACTAAATGTTATTATACTGTTAGTGGACTCAGAATTAATTTTAATCAAATGCGGTAGAAATGCTTTAGCTGTGTTTCCAATATGTTGTTCCGGATTTCAGTCATATACCAAACTGGTAATTTATCATTTACTGCATATGCCAATTGACATATTAATATTCGATATTTTTGTAGCAAATGTAAAAATTAATATCAGATCTGAAACAATATTTCTTACAAATGTTAAATAAGGTATTTAAGGGCTAAAAGAAAAATCCCATCTTTGATAGGAAATGTTTTACAAGTCAAAAAGCGATCTGCCTCAGAGAGTGAAATAATGACTATTGAAATCTCTCCTGGATTCACTGGGATGGGTTTTCCATTCTAGTTAAATGATGTTTAGTACAGGGTCAGTCAGCAACAGAAGCCAGTTGCTTTATTTTATCTTTTGTTCAGAATCAGCTGGGATACAGACCATTCTTTCGTGAACCTGTTCCAGCAGTGGGGGATCAGCAGAATGATTCACATGTGGCTTATTTTGGCTACATCTGCTGTACAGATTCAGCTGTGAACACCACAAACGGTCTCCCTATGCTATCTTCATACATGAGTTATGGTATATGAAGAACAAGAACAAGAACCCTGTAGGGAAGGTAATTACAATTGTCTTTATGAGTAGTTTCTTTCTTTCCCTTTTCTTCTCTGTATTTGGTATAGATCTGTGAACTGGGGATTCAAAAATCTGCATGGATTCCTTCGATTTAATTTGTCTGCCTTTGCTCTATAAGAGACAGGTTAATAAGACAGGGAGCAGCAGAAACAGTGAGACTTCATTTCCTACATGTGCTTATTGAAACTATTGATACATTTGGGAGAGGAAGAGCTCTACCTGGTGTAGATTCTCTGTTGTCTAAACAGATGGGAACTTCCCCTACAGTCTTTATCTATGCTACAGAGGGGTCTGTTTTACCGAAAGTGGTAAAATTTGTAGGAACATAATAACTTTTGAAACCTCTGTTCCTCTGTTGATGTAGATAGAGAATAACAAAGTTTCTAAAGAAATAAAGAGGAAAATGCAGGTGGAAAGACAGAACTTGGTCACCTAAACTGCTTGTCCCTGAGAAAATGAGCTGAAAAACCCACCACTTATTTTCACCATGGTTTAAGTCTTACAAATATTAATTAAATTCCTCTCTTACTCTCAATTACTTGCTACATTTCAAGTTTTTTTTTTTTAAATTTTCCAAGTTCTCACCTGAGAGTAGAGTTTTCCATAATATGAAAAATAAGTCAGGATTTTGGGTGTCTGACTAACTTTTCAGGGGCAACGTTAACTCACTCTGCTGTGGCTTTGACACAGTGCCAGTTGAAATATTGAGGATACTTCAGCGAAAGTGATATTAAAATAAATGGCATATGGAAATTTTAAATTATATGACATTAGTCTGAAATTTGAATTCTATGATTTATCTATCTACATCCTAAAAATGTAGTTACAGCCATCCAGAGGGGCACAAGTTGATTTAAATCTTATTATAAATTATAATAACATCACCAAAAGGACCATATACAATTTCTGTATTTTTGTATTAGTAAAAATTTGCATCTCAACATGCAAATTCTCAGCAGAGAGCTCACAGGCCTTTGAGACTTACTGTGGAATTTGTGAAAGTAGTATTTCAAAGGAAAATTTTCCGTCAAAGGCAAGAAAAAGTACTATTTATCTGCTAGTCTGGAACGGTGTACACTGTGTACAAAAAGGCTCAGCATTTGAGAATAAGGCCAAATAAAAGCATTTATCATTTGCTATACATGACTTAAAGATGCTGTTCCTTTGAAGACAGGCATACTGTCCCATCTCACACTGCCTTCAAGTTCTAGGATGTTTATTAAGAACACACTGGAAATAATAGTTTTCTGGCCTGTGAGGAGTAAATTCTGCCAGAAAAGAGGATAATGACCCTCAGAATATTCACCTCTGGCCATTGAATTTGGAATTGTTTGATTCATGAGTAGAGTGCCTGATGAGCATCTGACTTTATAATAGTAAGACTTTTTCAAAAATGTAATTTAATGCATAGAATTTCTGAGGTTGAGTTTTTTAAACGAAATTTTAAGAATATAGGTATATGGCATCATAATGACTCCTTACACAGTTCAATGACAGGGCTAAACTATGTAGACCTAATCTCTTTAGTGGTTTGCTACCTTCCATGGAGACCAACCAGCAGAAGGGAGTGGTTGAATAGTTTCAGAAGTGTTTACTGACAGCAGGATACTGCTTGATTGCAGGAACTCTAGGTTCTTGATCATATTTGAAGAAAAACAAAGATCCTAAGGGTAATAGACTGAACTCTCATGGCCTGTCCAGGTTGTGCTCACTTCTGCCAGCACATCATCTTACTTTCCTCAGTTTTTCCACTGCAACCTCCTTTCCTTCTTGACAGAAGGGAATCTGTTCAGCACGTTGTCTTGCAGTCACTTATGTGTCCAATACTGCAAGGAACTGTTGGAAAGATCTTGATCCCTAATCTTCCCTCTTGTGCTTTGTAGGGCAAAGAGAGTTAAGGTTGCCTTCAATACGTACAGGCAAGGATTCATTCATAAGATTCTCCACTCTTACCTGATGTCCTTTATATGAATGATATATTTTGGAGCTCATTTCCCTAAAATTTTTCACCTGGGATTTCATTCAATTGGCTCATGTGACTCTTCTAAACTGTACAATTTAGAAGAACCTTTACTCTTCAAAGGGTAGACATTGAAAAAACAGCTCTAGAGTCACAGAATCTGCAGTAAACCTCTCCCGTTCAGTGCTTCCACCTATGAGAATTTGCCAATATGTGGAATAGCATTTCTAAATGGCTAGAAGCAAGCTCAACTGTTCCTAAAGGTGCAGAGATTCAAATACAGATTTGATTTACTTTTGTTTGGATGTGAATTTGTTAAGGAGGCTTAATACCATCAGGTTAGACCAAAATACAATTTCTAATTTTACATGTTAAGAATTATTATCTGACAATTATTTCCTCAAAGGGTTCTGTCCTGTTAAATATAGTAATATTCTCTTCCTAGCTATTGACAGTCACTTACTTTGCCCTATACAACATATTTGAAAATTATTCATATTAACTAATATTAAAACAAGTTTGCAATATAATGTTGTTGGGGTTTTTTATGTTGTTTCTGAAGTGATTCATTAGAGAATCTTCTCCAATATTTCCCTTTAAAAAGAAATCTCAGTAGACATTTTGAAATATAATTGAAGGACAAGTATAACATGTTTGTTCATTTTATTTAAATAAAATGTTTTCTGGTGGGAAAGTATCTGAGCAACAAGTCTGAAAGTTAATTAGGCAATTCTGTGACAAAACATTTGGAGAATCTTAAAAAAAATTATCCCTCTCTGGCATTTAGAAGACTGAATAAGAGCAGAGGGAATTTGTGGATTGTTGTCAAACTTTCAAAGTAGCATAGTAGAACATTTAAAAGTCTTCTGACATTTGAAACTTTTAAGACCTATCCACCAGGGTTACTTGCTGTGGTAAGGAATACATTAACCAGAATAATCCTTAAAATAAATTATGATAGTCAGTTGAATTTGATTATAGTGACTGAATAAAAATAATTAATTCAAAGAAAATTTGCACTTCAGAATGCCAAGAGGAAATTCAGAATCACCATATTTCATGCAACAAAACTGAGTTTGCATAAATGTAGCCCAACTTTACATAAGTAGAATATGAGAGCGAATGCAGGGAGAAAAACTATGGTTTAAAATACATTTTTAAATGACTGTTCAGTGGCTGGATCAAAGAACTGATGAAGTTTAGGTCATCTGAGAGGCTGTGGGCTTATTAGTGATTACCCAGATACTGAAATGCTAAACGTGAGGACTTTTATGTGATTCACAAATCGAAATGAGCTGAATATTTGTCTATATTCCAACATAAATATTAACATCAAAGTGTGCTATCCTGACCACTTTCAGCCATTTTGCTCTGCATTTCACGTGTCCGCATTTTAGACTGTAATCATCTTGGGAAAAGGACTGTCTAAACTCAGTTGGATTGATATAGACCATTTCTGACAATGAAACAGGTTAGATCTTCTGAAACTCAGGGAGGGAGTGATTTGCTAAAGAGTAGAGTATTATTCAGGAAATATCAGAAATAAAGTGTTAAGGCTAAACCATATTTTCACACACAGAATCCATCCATCATGTAGCCTCACTCCCTTTACAAGTAGCAGTCCTTGAAAAGAGCACTGATGAACCATATTCTCAAAAACCCACACTGAGTGAAAAAGTGTCCATTGCCATTAGCTTCACTTGTGCTGCAGAGAGACAAGGGACTCTGCTCTGTGCCAGGGCAGGAGAGAGGAATGAACTCTGCTTTATGTCAGGGAAAATGCTTCATTCGATAAAATTTGCCTCGTACTACCCATCCGTATGTATAACCTTCAATGCTGCCGAATTAAATTTTTTTTGACAGATAACCTGTAGGTTAGTTACATGAAAATATGGCACTTAAAAGAGTTACTCATTTTGCAAATATAAAACTTCTTAATAAAATCCAGTTGCAGCTGTAACTTTTTAGTACTCTGCAAGTTCATACAGTAACACGTCAGTTCTCAGGACTCTAAGAAAAAAGGAGCTAAGAAACTTTAACATTGCAATGTCATCTTATGAGATTAAGATCCCATGAATTTTGGAGCACGTTCTGCTTCAGATTGGCTGGAAATTCACAGATGCTTTAAACCTGACTGTATGCTACTGCTACACTTGGCTTGAGGCATGGGTGCACACATTAAATTAGAAAGCAGGGACAAAAAAAACATTGTGCTTTGGTCAAGTAACTTACTGTTACATCTAAAGTAAACTCCAGGAAGTTAATAGTTCATGGGTCTTATGATATTTGTGGAATCAAAATTTCTGGGCCTGTAAGGTTCCAAATTTGGCTGATCTTTAAGAATGAATTCACTGGAGAGTTTTCTTAGATTTCTTCTGTAGTCAGAGAAAGGAGTCTTCTTTAGGAAGTAATAAAAAGGATAATTCCTGTTTTGTCATGATAAATCAATGAACGGCACAGCCCATGAATGGGAGAATAGCCAGCTAAGATTTTGTAAAGGTGAATACCAAAAACTTTTTTAAAAAATCTCCCTCTGACATTTAATGGTAGGGAGCAAAGTTAAGGCAGCAGGCTGAGGGATGTAAAGATCCTGTTACGAGGATCAGAGCTTGGGTCCTTGACCCTGCAGAGCTGGCCAGGATTCCTGCAGCCTTCAGGCAGCAAGAGACATTGTTTGTACTCAAATTCCTCTCACATGAATATTCTCATGGGAAAAACAACCCCTTTTGGCTGTTCTCCCCACACGACCAGTTGCAAAGGTGGATCAAGCCTTAGCTTCTCGTTTGGTCATACCAGAGGAACATTCATCATATTCAGGTCGTATGTGGGTTCATGAGCAATACCATAAGCAGGATGATGTGATTTGAATGATAATGCAGTCCGACAACGCATTGTATGTCAAACTTCATTAAGGCAATAAGAAAGATGAACAACGATGCACCCACACAGTGACTCACCCAATCACTGATAGCAAACACAGGATCGGAAGTGACGCCGTGGTTCCAGTGAACTGTCAGGGATACTTAATGTCTCGGCATCTGGCAGCCACAGTCAACTGTGCAAATGCCTTTTGAATGCAGGTAAGAGTTGTGCCACCCTTTGACTCCACCAATGGTACTGTGATGTGAGAGAATCAGGTGGCATCCTGCCTACATGTTGATGTTGGTCAAGGGGCAGGTTGTCAATGCTTTAAACATATGTATATAATGTAATTTCAGGTGTTGTTGGCCTACAGCTACCACACCAGAGGTGTAGAACTCCTTATGTTCAGCTCCCAGCTGACAGCCCCTTACAGATGTTCTGCATGTACCCAATGGCTCTAGTCATCTTTATTAAGAGAAATGGGTCCTGTCCCTTAACTCTGTCTCTTAAGAAACTAGACAGTATGTCCTTAAAGAACTAAACTCTTATGGCCATAAAGGAACAGAAAAGCTAACAAAAGTCTTAGCATGCATTATATTCAGCTTTCTGTACATAAATTGGTGCTTATTTGTACACATTCATGGATATGAACTTTACACAGGCTTGTGTTTCTCTCAGAATACCAGCTATGAAACTAGAAAATGGAACCTAGGATTCAGAGTCCCTGAAATGCCTTTCCAGCCATCTTTGTCTTATGTGCTGGTAACAAATTTTCATTTCTTTAATTTATATCTGAAATACTTAAATTTATCCCAAATAAAGCATTGGGTTTTTATTTCCAGATCCTTTTCCAGATCTCATAAAAAGAACCCCAAACTTTAACTGCTCAGCCTACATTTGCTTCAGCAGCAAAGACGCAGACTTGGCAGCCTTTAAAGAAGAAGAAAGATTTACAATTTTTTTGAAGGCTTTCAAGTTGTTATATAAAGTGGTTGGTAGATTAAATGGCTTTCTTGATTCATATGCTGAGAGTAAGAGACTTCTTGCACAGCTGCTGTGCTATCAATTGGTCTGACCCAGTTGTGCTGCCAAATTCTCTTACAGTTCAGAACTTGCACTTTGTCTCTTCCTTACGGACTGAATCTCAGAAAAACTCACCCAAAACTGCAGGCAGTTTTCAGATAGTGACCCTTTACTGGTGTTTCTGTCCATTCACAACTTTGAACCTTGAAAAGCAAAAGAGCGCTTGAGCTGACTCCCAAAATACACTGTATACTTTAAGCATGTCTTGCAGAATTGAAGGTAACTCTCTTGAGTATCATGGTTATGAAAGCAGTGTTTGAATTACTTTAACAGTCTCTGCTACTGAGATGACTGCAAAATCAATGGACTTACACTGGAACTCTGTCTATTGCAACGTCATCTATAGGAAACAAAGCAAAAGGCAACCATCTGATCACTTATATCATTGAAATGAGCAATTCCTTACCATTACTGTGCCACCAGGTACAGCGCAGCCCTTGGAGCCCTGTCGGGAGCTGGGTCCCATCTCTGCACCCCAGCAGAGGTGCCAACTCCTGTTTTGGGCAGCAATAACAGAGTTAGGAGTCTGATGTGAACATACACGTACTTAAAGCCTTCCTTTGCCCAGCTGAGGCCTGTTTTGTATGTTTGCACGTTCTGCTCCTCAGGATGCTGTAAATTCAAAGCAGAACTCATGCTTTTGCCATGGACTACCACCATGGATGGTGATAGAAACTCCATCCCTGGAAACTTTCAAGGTCAGGTTGGACAGGGCTCTTAGCAATCTCATCTAGTTGAAGGTGTTTGTGCTCATCGCAGGGGGATTGGACTAGATGACCTTTAAAGGTCCATTCTAACCCAAACTATTCTATGATTCTGTGATTCTATGATTGTGTGATGGTAAATGCTATTGAACAGGTGGCTTCGAAGGATGGCAGAGAGGCAGTAGGGAACAGAGGAGTTAGGGACACCTGACCCATTAGCTTCTCTTTTACAAATATTTTTTTTTCTGTGAATGTCTCCAGAATTTCTTTCAGAAAGGGTTCAGGAGACAGGAGGGATAGTTCAGTCTTTGACCATAAACATGGCACTGTGTGGGTTTTCTTTGAGGCTCACACTCTCAGCTTTGGCATGTGGTAACTACATCCCCCTCTCTCCATTTGCTGACAGTTGGAGAACAACAGTATAAATTTATTCACTTTCCTGTTTTAAGTATCAGGAAGGGTTCCTCAGAGAGACAGGAATGTCAACAAGGCCTCCATGTACTTAAAACTATTATTTAGATAAAGTCAAGTGGATCTGCAGCACTGTTCTCTTTCAGACACTCTTCCACTGTCAGGCATGTGTTGCTACTGTGACACTGAGGAACCTCTCAAAGCTTTGAACCTTTGCAGTGGCATCTTATGAGAAACAGACAGTGCTGCTGATACCTCTCAGCACTAATTACGCTGTCTGCAAATTCAAACAGATTGTGCTGCAGAAGATACAGTTGGGTTGAATTTTCATACTTTATTTCAAAATCTGTAAAGCAATATTTATTTTTTTTTTAAACTAAAGGTTTGAGCTCTTAATGTACTATAATATACCAGGAGCCCTAGGTATGGATGTATCTTGCCTATACCTTTGCCTGGTCACTTTTGGGTGGGCTTTTCTTTCAACTGGAAAGGAATTATGACATCAAAATTGTCAAAGACCAGAGTACTCTGGGGCTGGATGATGCCGTAAGCCTATCGGTGGCCTAAAATCCTCACTAAACACCAAATACCTCAGATCCTGCTCCTCACCTCTGTTACCACTAGCTGAAAAGAGCACCAAAATTTCTGCAAAGTGTTCATATATGTCTTATCCTTTTTCAAGACTGTCGAGCACATTCCACCCACAAGTAGTATAATCTGCTCCAACATCTTCATACTCCTCGATTTTCTTGAAGTACTTTGCAATTAATAAATTTCTAAATTCATCTGGAATAATTGTTTATGTCACAGAAACCATCTTAAAATATATACATAAATTTGAATTGTCAGCATATATTGTGTTACAGAATGAAACATGTTATTTACCATCGCCCTATTCCTCTTTTCATAATTCTGCTTCCTGCTGGTTTTCAAATAGCTTTTACATGCTTGCAATTGCCAACTGCAAATTGAAAATATATGCATATTGATATCACAGAAATAAGAACACAATTACATTAAAATCCAAGCTATTTTTATTGCCTATTGCTTTTTTTTTTTTTTCCTGGTGTATTGCTTAAAAAGAAATATTTATGCTTTAGGCATATTTGGGCATAAATAAACATGTTTATACATATATGCCCTCTTGCAATAATTTTAAGTGGCATTACAAGACCACAAGCTTTGGGAAAAGAAGGAATCTCAGCAAGGAAATATGCATAAATAGCACTTCTTTTTGTTTCTGAGAAATTCACACTGCCTTGCAAAAGTAACTGGATAACTAACGTGCTTTGTTTTCCCCTTTTTTGATGGCGCTAGTACAGTTTTTCCTTGAATAAAAAAAATGGGTCACATTCATTATTCGTTGATTGCATAAAAATTCCTAGTTTTTTTTTTTCTTCTCCACTGAATTACTAACTAAGGCATATTATGGAACTGACAGGAACACCACTTGCAACGTAATGGTAATGAAAGTGAAATAAAGCTATTATTATTGCCTTATCTTTTGTTCTTTTTCTGTCATCAGAAACAAGGAGAGCACTGGTGAGCTGTTTGCCACAGGTCTAGAAAAAACCTTTCGGCTTGCCGGACACATCATAGGTTTATCTTTCCTTTCACTTATTAGAGTCACCTCTTCCGTAGCTCATTCTATTTGTTTGTTACTTTGCAATAAATCCAGTCCCAACTGATTGTTAAGCCCAGGCTTCCATTCACAAAGCATACAAGAAGTGCTCACTCCTTTGGAAGGAAGATGCTGAAGCTAAAGAAAAATTATTGGAGTGCAGTGTCAGCCTCATTCCTGTGCCTGCTCTCACACTGAACATTGCCAGTCCTCCTTTAGAGCAACTTCTAACATAAAGCAAAAGCTTGCTTACTGAATGTCTGTACTCACTGCACCTGCACAAGGGAGTATTTTTGTCCTCAAATCAGGAAGTTATCTGTCCTAAAACCTCATACAAGGGTAAGGCTAAAATGGGAAAACAAGGCATTGGTTAATTTATCCTACATAGTAGCCACTAGTAGGGATTTATCAAGTGTTCTGGTTGGAATCAAAGTTACTCTTTCCTAGAATAATACTTTAAAGAGACTGGAGATATAACGCTGCCTACTGTCAGTCAAGGATTCATTCCAGACGAACTTTATTGGCAGAGAAAGATAAAATTTTATCTTCATGCATGGTGAACTTAAATTGAGGTGCCTAAAACCACAAAATGAATTACACATCTAGGCATCACCTCAGTGCCAATTTAAGCAGCTAAGCTCAGTAATGACACTGTAAATGCATCATCTTCAGAGCAATCTAATTCATATATTCCCTTTCCAGCCATTTATTATGGTGTTCATGCATTTTACATTTCTGTATATTCTGTTCAAACCATAATATTTTCCTTCTAGGCTTTCAACGGACATGCTGCAGTTGTGGTTTATATTCTTGCTTCGGTTCCTTAAGTTTAAATGCTTCTCTTGTGTTTTGAATAGGGTATTACAAAGCTAGACAGTAAAATGCAAACCACAAGCACTGTAAAATTCAACTAGTTTTAATACTTAACTCTTTTCCTCCATAAAAAACCCTGTTTTGTTGAGTATAAAAAACTTTTCCATTCTTACTAGCTCTGTTAAAATCCTAAGCAAAATTATTTGGAAGGCAGGTATTCTGATGCATGAAAGAAATGAAACTTTTCTAACTCATTCAGTGGAAGAAGTCATTTAATGTTCAAATACATCCAAGGTAGAAATTTCATGTCTACGTTTCAATAGTACTACTGGATTTGCTGGGCTGAAACACTGCACTTTTTTTCATTGGAAATGGTGTCTTTAATGACTAGGCTGAAGACTTAATGTTGGTCATAAATGATCAGTAAACGTTAATTGTTTTACATGATTTGGAACATGCTTAGTACATCATTTTCATCCCTGCCATTTTAGACATTTCTTTTCATTCTCCTACTCTCTCTCCTAATGTAATTAACATTAAGAAGATGTTTGTCAAGGATACAATTTTAAGGACACCTTCTGCCAAAGAGGCCTCATTAAGAGCTTTTGAAATATAGAATACTAATGAAAGCCTCTTGTGGCAAGACATTTAGTTAAGGACCCATGCAGCTTAGGGTGTCTCAGTTTAAGATATTACTGCTAATGATGCAGACAGTCTCATTTAAGGAAGTATCAGTTCAGTGTGTTCTGGTGAACTCAGTTATGGCAATAAAGAAAAGATCCAACAAAATCACTTTTTCGCAGGAAAAAAAATACATCAAAATAAGCTCATAGGAACATTTCTTTCTTCTTTTTTTTTTTTTCAAGAAATTAATTACAGAGAAAATAGTAACATCCATACACTGGGAAAGTATGCAGGTTTATAGTATCTGGTTTGAATTCCTGTTTGCTGTGCTTTCAAGCAAATATAGATCAATTTATAAAATCATGGAATCATAGAATCATTTTGGTTGGAAGGGACCTTTGAGATCATCAAGTCCAACCGTTAACCTAGCACTGCCAAGTTACCAATAAACCATGTCCCTAAGCACCATGTCTACCCTCTTTTAAATACCTCCAGGGATGATGGCTCAACCACTTCCCCGGGCGGCCTGTTCCAATGTTTGATAACCCTTTCAGTGAATAAATTTTTCCCAATATCCAATCTCAACCTCCCCTGGTGCAACTTGAGTCCATTTCCTCTTGTTCTATTACCTGTTTCTTGGGAGAAGAGATCAACCCCCACCTTGATACAACCTTCTTTCAGGTAGCTGCAGAGAGCAATAAGGTCTCTCCTCAGCCTCCTTTTCTCCAGCCTAAACAACCTCAGTTCCCTCAGCCGCTCCTCATAACAGTTGTGCTCTAGAGCCCTCACCAGCTTCATTGCCCTTCTTTGGACACACTCCAGCACCTCAATGTCTTTGTTGTAGTGAGGGGCCCAAAACTGAACACATCATTTGATATGCAGCCTGACCAGTGCCAAGTACACAGGAACGATAATTTCCCTAGTCCTGCTCACCACACTATTTCTAATACAAGTCAGGATGCTGTTGGCCTTCTTGGCCTCCTGGGCACACTGCTGGCTTATATTCAACCCGCTGTTGACCAACACTTCCTGGTCCTTTTCCTCCAGGCAACTTTCCAGCCACTCATCACCAAGCCTGTAGCACTGTATGGGGTTGTTGTGACTCAAGTGCAGGACCCAGCACTTGCCTTGTTGAACCTCATACCATTAGCCTAGGCCCGTCGATCCAGCCTGTCCAGATCCCTCTGCAGAGCCTTCCTATGCTCAAGCAGGTCAACAATCCCTCCTGACTTAATGTCATCAAACTTACTGAGGGTGCACTCAATCCCCTTGTTCAGATCATTGATAAAGATATTAAAGACAACAGGCGCCAATACTATGCCCTTGGGCACACCACTTGTGACTGGCCACTAACTGGATTTAACTCCATTCACCAGCGCTCTTCAGGCCTGGTCATCCAGACTGTTTTTTACCCAGCAAAGCATACACCTATCCAAGCCATGAGCAGACAATTTCTCCAGGAGAATGTTGTGGGAAACGGTGTAAAAAGCTTTACTAAAGTGTAGGTAGACAACATCCACAGGCTTTCCCTTGTCCACTAGGAGGGTTACCTTGTCATAGATGGAGAACAGGTTAGTCAAGCAGGACTTGCCTTTCATAAACCCGTGCTGACTGGGCCTGATTGCCTGGTTGTCCTGTATGTGTCACATGATGCCACTCAAGATGGTCTGCTCCATAACTTTCCTGGCACTGAGGTCAAACTTACAGGCCTGTAATTCCCTGGATCCTCCTTGTGGCTCTTCTTTTTGATGGGCATCACATTTCCTAACCTCCAGTCAACTGGGACCTCTCTGGTTAGCCAGGACTGCTGATAAATGATGGAAAGTGGCTTGGTGAGCATTTCTGCCAGCTCCTTCCTACGCTTGGGAGGATCCCATCTGACCCCATAGACTCGTGTGTGTCTAAGTGGTGGAGTAGCTCACTCAGTGTAGTAGTTTAATGGAGTAAAAATTTGCTATCACAAACTAGTCTGTTAGCACTGCCTGTAGCATTTCAAGCCTAAGTGACCCATGCATCCTCATGACAGAGCAGTGTCTTGATGGGACACACATGGTATGTGTTTCTGGAAACTTTATTCTTGACACAGTCCTATTGGTTTTACATCTATAACTGATGACTAGAACCTCTGAAGAGTAGGGCTGTATGCCTACAGGGTTAAGCAAAAGGTAAATGAGGATTTTGAGGGTACTAGTGCTGCATAAATACAAACCAGCTGTGCTTAAGTGCCATCTAATGTATTTCAGCCTTCCTTATCATCCACTGTCCAGCTCTCCAGCACCTCCATGACCACTGTCACTAAATCAAATCCCGTGTCACTGAACACTTATCCTGTCTTTGACCTCTTTTCCAGGTGTTGCTTGTCAGAGGTAGGGCACTGTCAGAGGCAGGAAAATAGAGCAGATGGATCCTTCATCTGAGGGCATGGCTATCTCATGTTGATTTCTTATGCCAGTGTTCTTTTCTCCCTGTGCAATTCATGCTGTTACAGCCATAGCGTCTTTATATAATGACTGCTGTTAAAGAGGCAGTGACTACAGACAGTTACCTCAGATGGAGTTATTCCTTACCCACAGAAAATAAATGGATAGTGTTAAAAAATGTTTTGTTGTACCTATTGGTTAATGCTGATGAGTGGTGAGCTTAAACAAACAGTCTTCTTTTTTTGGAACATTTACTTCATTTATAGAATACCTCAAGAACATTCCCCATTACACCTCAATGTACTTTCACGTTTGTTTTTTTTTTTTTTTAATTTATCAACCAATGTAGTATCTATGTGCTGGCCAAATGATTCAGTGTCTTCAAAAAATATACTCATCCTGCTTAAAATGGAAATGGTTCCTGCAGTCTAAAATAGAAGAGATCATGAGCAGAATGTTTTACTTTGGCATCACTAATAGGTGGGAAATACTTTGCAAAAAACAGTGGTTTCTGAAAGGCTTGTCTAAACATATATATATCATTATTGTACCTAATGATGTCGCTGAGTTTCATGGGTAGTTTTTAACTGTTTTTTGTGCTGTCAGATAACAAACATAAATTATTCCATACTTATACTTCAGATACTTTTCTCTTTTTTAATGAGGCCAAAGCAAGGTCTGTTCTGTACTATCAGAAAATCAATCCAATATTTACATATACTTTCTTCAATAATAAAGTGTTCTCATCAGTGTTGAAATGCCCTGCAATATTTTGACTCTGTTTCTGGGCATCCTGCCTCATCTGGCCTGCTATCTGTCCTTTGCCTCTTTCAGGTTCTTCTCATTCCAACTGAAAATGAATTTTAGCCAAGGGATGTTTGAGCAATTGAGGGAGAGGGAATAAAGGAAGCCTGAGAGATGGGTGTGCACTGAAAGTGCATGTGTAGCTGTTAATGCTTGCATGACTCTCTTTCTAAAATATAACAGACCCTGACTACAAACATATTTCTGTAACATACAGTTATTTGTGGAGACAAGAGTTCTCTGTCATTCTTGATCAGCCAGCAGGGGACAAATTGAAGCTAACATATGCTGGGACTGAATGGTCATGACTCTGTAGCGTCACTCACTTTTTTTCCAGAAGGGCAGAAAGTTCAGGAGAAGTCAGAAATGTTATGCTCCTTGCTACCCCTAAACACCCAAAATACAGTCCTCTTGCTCATTAGCAGAAAATTCAGATGGGATCTCAGGTTAACTAGGGGCAATAAACATGCAAATTCAAGACTTAGAGCTATGGGAGTTTTTAAAAACAGTTTTGGCTTCTAGCTCTGGAAACAGACATCTGAAGCATTTTGGGTTCTGTCATCCCCAACAATCACAGAGAATTTGTAAATTAGGCATGTTTATTGTTGTTCAGTTGTGATATTATGTACAGGAGCAGTTGTACTCAATTTCACGAAATGAGGCGGTCATTTAGAGCCAAATACGTTAGTCTATTTTATCGTGTTAATAAATACAGAAACCAATTATCTACTGATTTATCATGGTGTTCGGAGTGGTTCTATAGATAATTTACTTACCAAATAAAGCATGCATATTGCTCTCAATTTCTTTGTGCTCCCAGAAGAGTGGTAAAAGTAGTTTGGGTGATAGGCTAGTATCAATGAGAGAGTTAAGGCTCTGGAGTTTCTGGAGAGATGTATTTCGTCTTGAACCACAACAATCACCTGTGGCATAAATGTACTAATGTGACATTTACACACTGTATGGGTCATTTAAAAATCCTCCAAACCACCAAAGCATTGATATTTGAATAAACTGAAAAAAAGTACACAAAAAGATACAAAACTTTGATTTAAATGTCAACTTTTCTGAATGATTAATTTGCTGGTTTAATTAGTACAATTCTGTAGAGATCTTTTAATCAGTGCTTGCCCCTTCATTTTGAAAAGTGTGTGTCTGTAGCACCGTTGCTTCCATGCTTTCTGAACAGCCTGACCATTGGTTGTCACAGTCTCACTGTGATTTGAGCAACGCCGTATGCTTTGGAGAAGGGTTATGTAGTGATTTATTTGTCTAAATTTACCTTTCTCTCCTCAACTCTCTTACTGTGTTTTTTTTTATTGTGGTGGGAAAGGGGATCTCTTATCGCTTCATGCACCAGCTCCCTTCCTATAGATGCCAGCTTTAATCTGATATGCTCGCATTCCTCAGGGACTCGTGCTCACAGGGAACATGCATCGGCTGAAACTCTTTCCTTAACTGACTTGCAATACAGCCATCCTCTCCTGGACCAAAGACTCTGCCCTTTCTCACCTGCTGCTATCCACAAGGCATAGTAAGAGATCTGCTTGACACAAACAAACTGCTGCGGGGAGTTTCGTCTCCCATCCTAGCTATATTGCAGGTGGGCACAATTTGAAAGTTACAAAAATAAATGGTGCTATTTTGCAGCAGCTCTTTGGTGTTTCCATGTGAGCGCTTCTGGCTGTATTAAAGTTCACTGGATTTTGCAAACACAATCAAGTCTAGTTTCCCTAGACATTGCTGCTGTGCAGCAATTGTATGCTATATCACATCACTCATTTGTCATTTACTGCCTGTACATGCCTAGGGAGCAATAGATCTACTTGGTCTTTTGCAGAAAGATGTACCTAGATGGCCAGGTAGGAGTCAACTATGCAGTTGTGCAGGATCTCAGTTGACAGGTCTTGAATCAGAAGCCATGCAGCTGCATTGCTGTGTTATTGT
This sequence comes from Vanellus vanellus, assembly GCF_965231255.1. Lineage (NCBI taxonomy): Eukaryota > Metazoa > Chordata > Aves > Charadriiformes > Charadriidae > Vanellus > Vanellus vanellus. Next base: position 31,796,531 of record NC_138905.1, on the reverse strand, counting down.
GTCTGATTTAGTATGGCCACAAATGCATCTGCTTCTAGCTGATGGCTTATAGCTGGTTTGCATCCTCTCACCCAGACATACTGGAAAAACAAGTAAAGACTCAGGCTGAAAAGCATCAAATAAAGGTAACCCATAGTCATATAGACATATTTTAAAAACTTGTATTATGTGCATACCTACTAGGAACAAGTGGAAAATGCACATTCTGGAGATCTTGAGGTTCTAGAGCTAAAAGCTCTTGACAATTGAAGCCAGAAATGGCTGGACAAAAGGTAACATGTGGCAACAGGCTTTTTAGAGAAAAGAAATACATTTATTTTCTTTTCCAGAACATTATTTCTTTTTTTTTTTTTTTCCCTCTACTACTAGTCATTTCTAACCATGTCAATGGGCACGGCATTTTGTATTTAGTGTAATTTTTTCTATTCACAAAAATCAATTTTGCAATTCACAAAAATCAATTTGGAAAATCAATGGCAATGTCATGTTTGTTATGTAAGAATGGAGTCTCACTGGTTACTATTTGCCTGGCAGTTCCAGCATGATATACTGGTACCATAAATATATAATTTTTTCAATCACAAATATTTGCTTTAATTTCCATCCTAGAACAAATGCGATTCTAGCTTATTTAAATAAAAATTAGCTGAGATAAATTTAGAAACACAAACAAATTAAATTTGTTGTTCATGTTTTTCATTTTCAGATGTTTTCCTTATTCTTGTTAATGTATTCCCAATGCTTATGAAACAGAACTTATACCTGCATTACTGGGCAGTGAGGTTGCACTTTGCTATTTATATGGAAAATAACAACTTTAGTCAGACTTCTCTTGGAAAAGAATGAGGATGACTTTATTATATAAAAGAATTTGAAAAGCAGAACGTTAAAAGCCCACGTAAAATCTAGTAGACAAGGCTATAACAATGGCCGGTTAAAAGTGACTGAATCACGGAATCATAGAGTTGCTGAGGCTGGAAGGCATCTCTGGAATCCATCTCCTCTGGTTACAGCCAATTGTTAAGGGAAGTGTCCAGTGGGATTTTGAATATCTCCAAGGCTGGAGATTCCACAACCTCTCTGGGCGACCTGTGGCAGTGTTTGACTGCCATCACCAGAAAAAAAAAAGAAAAAGGTATGTTTCTGATTTTTAAGTGGAATTTCCTGTTTCAGTTTGTGCATGCTGCCTCACTGGGCACCACTCAGAGAAGTCTGTCTCCATCTTCTTTAGTCTCCCACCGGGTATTTATATACATGGATAAGATCTCCCTGAGCATTCACTTCTCCAGGCTGACCAACACAAGCTCTTTCAGCTACTCCTTGTATGTCAGATGCTCCAAACCCCTAATTGTCACTTAACTCGGTCCAGTATGTCCATGACTCTTGTACTGCGTTCCCCAGAGTTGGACCTAGCACTGAATATATGTCTTACTGGTGCTGAGTAGAGGGCAAAGGTAATCTCCCTCCACCTGCTGGTGACACTCTTCCTAATGCAGCCCAGTGGCCTTCTTTTCTGTGAGGGTGCATTGCTGGCTTCTAGCCAGCTTGTTGTCCACAAGGACTCACAGGTTCTTTTCTGCAAAGCTGCTTTCCAGCTGGTTGGCCTCTACCATGTATGCTGATGCACAAGGCTATTCCTACTCAGGTGCAAGACTTGGCCTTTTGCTATGTTGACCTTCATCAGATTCTTGTCAGCCCATCTCTCCAGCCTGTTGAAGTCTCTCTGAATGACAGCACAACCATCTGTCCTATCAGCCACTCCTCCCAACTTTGTATCATCACACTTCCTGAGAGTTCGGTCTGTCCCATTGTCCCAGTCATTAATGAAGACGTTAAACAGGACTTGCCTGGGTATGAGCCCCTGGGGTGCACCAGAAGTGACTGACTTAACAGGTTGGTCAGGACTAACTTCCCAGTCAGTCCGTGCTGACTACTCGCAGTCACCTTCTTTTTGACTTGGTGACTAAAACTTCTTAATAGGTGTGGAAATGGCTTCCAGGATTATTTGCCCCATCACCTTCCAAGCAATCAAGATGAGGTTGACCAGCCTGTAGTTCCTTGGATCCTCTTTCTTGCCCTTCTTGAAGATAGAAATCTTCAAGTCCTCAGGAACCTCCTTTGACTCCCATGAACTTTCAAAGATAATTGAAAGTGGCCTAACAATGACATCGGCCAGCTCCCTCAGCACTCATCGTGGATATATCCTATCAAGATAAAATACACATTCAGACTATAAAGAAGGAACAACTTTCTGAAAGTATATAAAGCATTTTCTGTCAGAAAAAAAATCTAGAAATCAAACCAAAACGTGTTTTGAAAAGAGGGGTTTAATTCAATCGCAGCTATTATTGTTAAAACAGGAATTACTGTGCCGTAGTGCTTTCTAAAAATCAAGTTTTCCCTTAAAATTTGAAATTTATTTATACCTTATGCAGAAATAAACTGTGTTTATGCCACAAAGACTGATATTGTTTGGAAGCTCAGGTTAAAGCAGAGTGAATCTGGCTTCTTGGTGAGAGGTCTCTGACATTGATAGCACTGATATTGCAAGAAGTGTGTGAACTTCTGATAACTTTTCCAATAGAATATAACACTTGGCTTTTGACCCAGAAGTGCCAAAATGATTTTTATTTCCTAAAAGAAATTCTTTCTTCATAGACTGTACTGCCATAATTCAGACCACTGGCAGTTATCAAGTAAGAGCATTTGAAAAGTGACTGGGGAAGAGACCAAAATGATAGTTGATACTGGTTTGTTCCTTTCAAGTGGAGTAAGGATGTCTGTGAACTCCATATCTGTATCTCTGCCTGCTGCAGGTGTCCTGAACTTCCTGCAACTATATAGGAGATACAAATTCTTTTATTCCCCACATGAACTGTTACCCAGAATCTGTACCTGAAATAGAATGAACCACCTTGACGTTGGTAGACTGATTCTAATATTGTTCTAGTCAGTGTACTGACATTCACTATCATTGGCCATTGTCAACTTTTCCCAGTAAATTAAATGTCTTAATATCTTGGGTCACAAGGGACTGAAATATATCATTACCATAATTTATATATGTTTGACATCTTACAAGTACAGTGCATGCAAAGCTTTCTGCTACCTGGGATGATGAGAGTCAGCAATCTAGCACACAGGATGCTTTGCAGCTCTTGGACTTCATGGCCTCTTTAGCACCTGTGCATGGCCAATAGGATCTAATGTAGAAAACCAGAAAAAAAAAGTATTGTCGCTGAGTTATCTCAGTAGTTTAAAACATTTAAAATAATTCCTGTCTCAAATACTTTTCTAAAACTTATTTCATCCAGCTGGGAGTAATTCTCTTCTTCCTTGCAGTACCAGACTCTAAGTCAGAATTACTGCCACTGAACTTGGCAATTTTATGCTCGAGTAAAAGTTGCATTAAACATCACAAAATTCTTCCCAGAATGACATTGGTCTTGAGCCAGTCCAATGAAAGCACTGCTGGGTTCCTAAAAGAAATAGTGGATTATCTATGTACCCAGCAGCTTGCATATTTTCTAATGAATGATTTTCTGTGGAATCAAATGGCTTCATTTATCCTAGGACTGAAATGACCCTGTAGAAATGGCCTTGAGAAAGCCTTTATAAATGAAGAGTTGTACACTGGTGTTACAGCAGCCAACAAAAGAAAAAAATGTTCTTCTCAGTGTGTGGCAGCTACTCTGTGTACTGCTGGGCAAAGATAACTTTCACCAAATTACTGTGCTCAGCTCTCCTTTCAATTAGATGCAAAGTGTGGCCATTGGTTGCTTTTGTTTCTTTCTACCATGTGGAGAGATAAAAAACTGCACTTTCTTGATCTTCATTCTGCTTAATATCTCAAACCCTCAGCCTATCTACGACTCATTCTCCTCCAGCATCCCAAGGAAAGAATTAAATGTGCTTATTGCCAAGATCTGTTAAGTGATATACACTTTTTGAAAACAATGGCAATGCTTTTTGAAATGATTGCTTCAAAGAATAGCCAGCCTGGTAATACTTGCCACAGGTAAGAATGACAACATAACACTCACAACATTGGAAATTTGATGACTGACGTGACCTCTCAGCAGTTCATAGATAGTGGAAAAAACACTAGCCTAGCTGAGAAAACAATGCTGTACAGTTCTATATATCAGTTTGAAATATGGCATTGCCATACACACAGTGTCTTGTGCTTTGTTTACAGAGTAATTATTCTGATCTCATAAACTACTTGCGACTGTCATTTATTAATATCAGATCACCTTATATTCCATGACAATTGCTTTTGAGTTATTGTCTTGTTCTCTGCTGAATGCCATCTCGTTTAATGAGACAGTATCACCTCATTAGAATGCACCTAGGAAAGTGTCACTGTGGCCAGGGCACTTCTAAAATGGTTGAGACAAATTAATATTGTCAAACCCAAGAGAGAGATTATAAATTCCCCTTTAAGCTGCCTTTGTGTCTTTCAAGGACAATTTACCCCCTGCAGATTGAGCTGATGCTTTAAGTACCTCACACTGTCATTCTGTAAAGTGTTTTAAAATGCTTTTTAAACTCAGATTTTTTTTGCTGCTTACTATTTTTTTATATATTAAAAAAAATGTAACTGCAAGTTTTAAGTTGTTATAGATAATAAATACAGATCTAAACAGCATTGCCAAGGGAAGAAAATAATTTTCAGTAGTTTTAAAGTATAATGGTTACATTTAGCTGCTACGTCTAGAAAACAGATCAGTTGAATCAGGTTCAGTTACATTGACAACAATTTGTTTTGAAAGTAGCAGACCTATAATATTGAATATTTATTTAATTTAAGACTGAATTATTTTAAAATTCAATAGATAAAACTCTGAAAGAATCCTTATTTCAAGTTCAAGACAGCTTTAAGAATTCTTGCATAAGGAACTCAGCATGGATATAAACTACAATGTCCAAACACACCTCCTGCAGTGACATAACTCGGAAAATTTCAGCTTCTTTACCTCAGGCAGGTCCACCTTTTCTCTTGCGGCTTCCCAAAGTGAGGGCTCTGCAGGTGAGCTTAACAAGGACCCTTCACACACCACACCTCACTCAATGAACTCACCAGGAAATGGTTTTGCTCCTTTCTCCCAGCTAAACCTCTACTTGTATCTTCCCACCAAGCTTGCTGTGAGAGACTCTCCCTGCTTGTAGATGGAACATCTGCTCAGTATACCTTGCTACTGCTTGGGAACAGTTTTCTTCTGCATTGTTTCTTACCCTATAAAAAGCTCTCCCACAAAAATCTGATTATTTAAAAACAAGCGAGGCCTAAAAAGATCCAGATCATTAATGAGACTGTTGTATTTGTCTCCTGGATTTGTGGTCTTCAGTGAGAAATTTGATTGCACTACTAAAATTGATTTCACAACAGTGGGAATTTGAAGTTTCTCTCTTCCATAGTTCAATTTTGCATTTCATTACAATATTTGAAGAACTGGGGCTTGAAAAAGACAGTAAATATTTAAAGACTTACTATAAATGTCTCAGGCCAAATATCTGGAACAAGTTCATAAAAACCAAAACATTACATAGCAATATGACACCTCGATAGAAATTCTACTGAGGAGCAAATTCTGTTCTTCATTTTTCTTTTCTTCAAAACAATTATTCCTCTCTATATTTCATTTATTTCGTTAATGAAAATTTTTAAATTTGAAACCAAATACTTCTGTTGATCCAAATGACTTCTTTTAAAAAATATTTAGAGAGAAATTTCGAATATCTAGGAGGGTATACAAAAGTATGCTATTTCGGGACATCATTATATTTCAAAATATTGGTAGAAGAAAAAATTCTGAATTTTGAGACAACTATACCATGATAATATCTGGCAACATTTGTTTTCTTCCTCCTTTTCTGAAACTAATTTAACTCTAGCTGTCACGATTTCATTTGAGGTAGAGTTAACTTTCTTACTAGCAGCTGGTATAGTGCTACGTTTTGGATTTGGGATGGAATAGTGTTGATAGCACACTGGTGTTTTCAGTGTTGCTAAGCAGTCAAGGCCTTTTCTGCTCCTCACATCACTCTGCCAGCAAATAGTTTGGGAGGGTACAAAAAGCAGGGAAGAGACACAGCCAGCACAGCTGACCCCAAGTGACCAAAGGAATGTTCCATACCATTTAATGTCATGCTCAGTATATAAAGCTGGGGGAAGAAGAAGGAAGGAGATGATGTTTGGAGTGAAGGTATTGGTCTTCGCAAGTAACTATTACATGTGATGGAGCCCTGCTTTCCTGGAGATGGCTAAATACCTGCTTGCCAATGGGGAGCAGTTAATTCCTTGTTTTACTTTGCTTGCGTGCACTGCTTCTGTTTTACTTATTAAACTGTCTTTATCCCAATCCATGAGTTTTCTCACTTTTACACTTCTGATTCTCTCCCCCATCCCACAGGAGGAGAACCGTGCGAGTGGCTGTGTGGTCCTAGCTGCTGACTAGGGCACTCGCTAAAGGGAATAAAGATTAAAGCAAGCAAGGAGGCAAAAACCTTACCTGAAGTAAGGTAGCGAAACTTATTCTGATTACAATTGGTACAGGTACCATATTTCATTTGTCGCAAATACTTACCTTCATGCAATATCTCATCTGTCTTACACTGGCATATATTTTCAGTGCACTCATAGGTCCAGAAACTGACCAGAAGAAGAATGCTCTGAATTATAATATGCAGTAGAAAATTGTACAGGGAGAGATGGCAAAGTCTAGGTATAGTGCAGTGTCTTCTTTGAGCTATGTTCTTTGTATTTCAGATAAGACTGATTTATTAAGGTCATAGATTTAATAACATTTATGGGTCCTGATCTTCATCATGCTTCCGTTTTACTGATAGTCATACTCCCATGTACATATTTCTTTGATTTTCTACCTTTGCCAGCATCTTACTCCTTTGCTATTTGAGTGGTGAAATACTCAGTCTCAAAAATATGCACCATTACCGTTAAGACTATTTCAAAATATTTTTGATTAGTGTTTACCTTTGCCTCAAAGGAGACTTTCAACTAATTTTAATGTCAGCCTAATCTTGAAGCACAGCAGCTCTAATGTACTTTGCATTAATGTGTTTAAATCCAAAATTAAAGCAAACTGACAACCTCAGTAAAAAGAAAACTATCTTTAGCCTCCAGAATATGTCTTCTGTAGAGGAGGATTCTGTATTATTTAGATACAAATCCTATCCAATTCATTGTTTGTTTAAAAAAACTGGCATTTTATAACTGGTTTTAAAAAGAATTCTGCCTGTCTACTCCACTCTCGTGAGACCCCACCTGGAGTACTGCTTCCAGCTCTGGAGCCCCAAACAGAAGAAGGACATGGACCTGTTGGAGTGAGTCCAGAGGAGGATCACGAAGATGATCAGAGGGCTGGAGCACCTCTCCTATGAAGACAGGCTGAGACAGTTGGGGTTTTTCAGCCTGGAGAAGGGAATGCTCTGGGAAGACCTTGTAACAGCCTTCCAGTACCTTCCAGTACCTAAAGGGGGCCTACAGGAAAGAATGGGAGGGACTCTTTATCAGGGAGTGTGGCAATAGGATGAGTGGTAACAGTTTAAAACTGCAAGAAGCTAGACTTAGATTAGGTATTAAGACGAAATTCTTTACTGTCAAGGTAGTGACACGCTGGGTCAGGCGGCCCAGAGAAGTTGTGGAGGTTCCAACCCTGGAGGTGTTCAAGGCCAAGTTGGCTGGGGCTTTGAGCAACCTGGTCTAGCAGAAGGTGGTTTTGCCCATGTCAGGGGGGTTGGAACTGGATGACCTTTAAGGTCTCTTCCAACTCCAACCATTCTATCATTCTATGATTCTGTATGGTATAAGGGAACACAGATAAAATACTTTAAAAGTCCTGTTTGGGACTAGTAATTTCTGTAACTTCGTGATCATCAAGTTTTCTGATAAAAGTAGCTATTGCACATAATAATTCAATGTCTTATCCAATCACAGACTAGGCAACCCAAGATCGGTTATATTACGATAATAGGTATATTTAGCCCAATCTTGTTAGGATATTTTTGAAGTCCAGAATGAATTAAGGAAAACAGGGAAATGTAACTTAAAAACTTTTGTCTTAAATCCATGACTTAAGACCAATGGAGCAGATTTCTTGAGTGGCTGTAGATTTGTGACCTAATCAATCTAAAGAGGTAGTTTTCAGACAGAATGAAATTAGTTTGTATGTAAAAGACAAATAAAAAGATGCCTTGCATTATGCCTGGCTACCCAAAGGAAACAGCTTAACATCTTGTCAAACCAAGGAGAGATATGTAGGAAATAAAGAGATGTTTCCTAACACTTTATTTACAAGAGACAGTAGTTTCCTTTCAAATGAAAGAACTCAGTCATACTATAAATCGAGTAGTACACTGAGAAAACATTGGCACTACATTCTCTCTTTTCCTCACCCGCTTATTCTGCACTGGTAAAGATAATTTTAAGTGGATTTCAGTTTCATACTGCTAAAAATATATTAACACATGTGTGTTAGAATAAAATTGCTTTGTGTTATTCAAAATCAAATAATAATGGATCACGTACTTAACCTTTTTTCCTTAAATTTCCAAAAATTGGCCTAGACTGTCATATCTGTGTTACTTCTATGCTCTTCCTCGGAGAGGGCAAAAAGAATGATATCCTTGATATCAGGGCAGTAGCCGAAAGCCATCAGATTGAACCATGAATACTTGACCTTTTGATGGCTCTATGAACTTTAGTAACTCTTTTATGACCAAGTCTAAAACTCAGATTTTATTTTGAACTGATTAGCTACAAAGAGAAGAAAGAAGGGATTCATAGCCCTGTGTTAAGTTCACAAAATAGAGCATACTGGCTAAAGGATCGTTTACGATGCTGAGGTCAGGGAAATAAATCTTTCACTTCTCTACAGTTTAGGTACCAACCCACCTTCAAGACTCCAGATCTAAAAACAAATTCATAATTAAATGCCTAATGTCATTCCTTTCAGTCCAGGGAGACCTGTGTTAAATGTTTCATTCCTCCAAGCAGATTGGAAGCCATATCTCCCAAAAGAATGTTTTGATCATTAGGCTTCATCATGAAGATGAGCTGAGGGACCCTCAACCTGTCTTCTTGGTATTGTTCCAGTTTGCATAAGAAAATACGTGTCTTCCAAAGAGTTTGATTTTATTACTTATTTTAGAGCACACATCCTGGAGGAAAGAATCAGGGTTCCAGCTCCTTCTTCCACTAATATTTTGGTAATTTATGTTGGAAAGGGAAAGCTGCATTTCCCTCCACCTCTGCATGTGAACTGACCAGTTATATAATCAGTTTCTCATGGTCTTTGGCTGAGTCGATATTTAATTACTCTGTGTAAGTGGAGTAACTTCAACAGAAAAACAGGGGCACCCAAGTTATTAGCAGTTACTAGCAGCTACAAGTACTTAGTATTTGGGGTTTCTCAATTAAAAATCAAGTCTAAGGCTCCACAGATGGACAATGGAAAAAACCAGGATCTTCTGTGTCCTGAAAACACTGTCTACTTGTTAGCTGAAAGACTTTCCAGGCACTATCATCAGTTGTTTAATTTTGCTCTCTATGTGACCTAATCTGCAAAGTGTTCTTGGTGAATGTTTTGCTTAAGCTCTGTGGATAAGTGCTTAACATACTTGTCTTGCCAAAGTACTCAAGGCAGACAGGTCTGAGACAGTTTTATATGTGATCAGAAGGTCTCTAGACACCTAAAGAAATTTAATGCCGTAAATTTACATACCAGTGGACTTTAGTTACCTCAGGCCTTAGCGCAAAGTTTTGGGATACAATTAGGAATTTAAATACCTGAAGTTATGGTACTTAACTTTATGATGTAGTACTTATATTTTCTATAAAATGCTTCCGTCTTAAGGAAGGTTCTATAAAATTTCTTCTTCTTCCTTCTATAAGGAAGTTCTATAAAAAGGACAGAGAGGAATTTCTCCAGTATATAAGTATTGTGCGACCGAATGTATTAAATCTCACGATATTTAATGATCATCTTATGAGGCAATGGAGCAAAATGCCAACTCATAGATAATTAACAAAAGACACCTGTTACTATGATATAACAGAATTTATTCCGTGGCATGGCATTACAGAATGTTTTACGTTTGCCAGCAAAAAAGCCCAGCAACAGTAACATTGTTACAGGAACAGCTAGAGATTTTTCCTCATATTTATGGGTTCTGCAGACATTAACTAATTTATAATCAACTATGGCATAACATAATATGACCATGTAGGAAATGGGATAAAGTTTGGAAACAGAATTTGCAGTCAGATTTTCCTTTTTGAAGTGACTCAGCAGTTAATGTTTTATTTCATTGTAATATGAAAATATTTCCAAATATTTCTAAATATTCCAATAAATTTAGAGCAATCACTCAGTCTCACAAAAAGCAAGTGATATCCAGTTTGTTCTAAAGAAAAAACAGCAAAATGCAGTATGGCTGCATTAGTCTCTTGTGAGCCTCCACCTGGAGTGCTGCATCCAGCTCTGGGGCCTCAAACAGAAGAAGGACATGGACCTGTTGGAGTGAGTCCAGAGGAGGGCCACAAAGATGATAGAGGACTGGAGAACCTCTCTTATGAGGACAGGCTGAGAGAGTTGGGGTTGTTCAGCCTGGAGAAGACAAGACTCTGGGGACACCTTATAGCAGCCTTCCAGTATTTAAAGGGGGCCTACAGGAAAGAATGGGAGGGACTCTTTATCAGGGAGTGTAACAATAGGACGAGGGGTAAGAGTTTTAAACTGTAAGAGGCTAGACTTAGATTAGATATTAGGAAGAAATTTTTCACTGTGAGGGTGTTGAGGCACTGGGTCAGGTTGCCCAGACAAGTTGTGGATGTCCCATCCCAGGAAGTGTTCAATGCCAGGCTGGATGGGGCTTTGAGCAGCCCGTTCTAGTGGAAGGTGTCTTTGCCCATGTCAGGGGGGTTTGAACTAGATGACCTTTAAGGTCCCTTTCAACTCTAACCATTCTATGATTCTATGGTTCTATGATTCTATGACACTGGCAATGAGTAGATAAAGTAGAAACAGAAACCAGAACCCTTGCTTCAAATTCAAAGTTAGGAATGGGGTAGACCTATGTCCCAAGAGGAGGTGGCTGTCAGAGGGAGGAGACAGACATAGGAGTTCTGCTCTAGGTCTCAGCTGTGCCAGGGAGCTGCACCTTTGTTTGCTCATGTTTGCTAGTGAGCAAACTGAGCTGAGACAAAACGTCTTGACCAGATGAACATTTATCTTAACTGACCTCAGTGTTGATGTCTTGCACCACCATGAATACTGGCAATATATAATAAGGAAAATTACTACTAGGTGACTTTTGAAGCAAAACGGGCTTATTACCTGACACTTCACTGTCTTCATTAGAGAAGATTTATACTAACTATAGAGAAAACATTACTAGATTTATAGACCTAAAGTAATAAAAGGCAAAGTTGCTCTTTACTCAATGAAAGCACCATTTTGGAGATTTATATCAGAAAGCCACTTCATCAGCTTCTGATTAATAATTTATAAACAGCATGGACTTATTCAATTATTTCTTTCTAATATTTTCACCCTTTTTCTTTCTCCACCAAAAATATAATTAATTATAAAATGTTGTCAAATGTGACTGATGTAATTGGAGATGAACCACTTAAAAAGAAAGATAAAATTCTTGGTTAGAAAAAAGATGCCAGCTTTCATACCCACAAAATAATGACTAATAATGACCCACAAAATGACAAATAACTATAATCTTAAAACAGTGCTTGACCGTCCACTGTTGTTTTCTGAACAAAAATATTGGGAATACATTTTTACAGGGAGAAGTAATCTTATTATCAGCAATATAAACTGTAGTTATAGAGGTTGAACTCAATAGGAGTAACAAGATGAAACTAAGGATAAGAACATTTTGTCTGAATACTGAGACAAACTTTTTAACAGTAAAATCTGTGCAGTCATTTCTAAGAGCACATTATTTTCATATCTATTTTACCCTCGCTGCCCCACAAGTCATGCTGTTTTCAAGACCGAAGCACTTTATGGAGTTTGACTTAAAACACAGATGATTGAAGAAGAAAAACGCATACATTTCAAGCTAACCTTTCTGTGATTGCTTTTATTTTCTTCTTTTTGTACAACACCCGCTTACCAGGAATTCTGAAGCTCTGAATAAGAACTATGTCTGCCTACTGTAGAAGCAAATTACTCTTATTTTTTAACTCCATTTGCAAAACATTCTTCCAGATGTTATAGTATTGTAAGATATAAGACAACATGCCAGTTTTACTGTCTCTTTTCAAAACAGATTTTGGCATAAGAAAGGGATTTCTCTACATACTCTACATCCTGCCACTTCATTAATTACTTAAAAAAAAAAAAATTAAACACACTGGCAAAGGAAGGAGGTCAGAAAGTAATACTGGAATACCAGTTGTTCACATATATTTTCCCTCACAGTTTGAAATTGGTGGCAGGGTGCATTAGTCTTTCACGATCCCAGGAATCATCTTTCTTGAACCTATTGAGAAGAAAAGATGTTAGGAAAAAAAAAAAAAAGAAATTATTGTTTGTTTTGGGTAGGAAAGCTTCACCAATGATGATCAGTGGTGCTTTCTTGGATTTGTTGCCTACATGAAGCAATACATATGTATATTATATGAATCTATAATTGAATTTATAAGAAAAGCTGCACTAAATTTCTTACCTTTTGCTTTTACATGGTCAACCCTCAGCCTGGGAGTTGGTGATGAGATCCAGGAGCATCTCTAGTCATTATGAGCAATACCAATCTTGTTGGTTAATTTCACACAAAACTGTGTGCAACCAGTAATAACTCTGTACACCCATCTGTTCTTGTTGGGTATGAGTAGATTATTTTGGGACAGACAGTCTTTATGATTTACCCAATACTTTATTTCATCCAGTCACCATGAGGAAGATGGGTATGAATAGGACATAATTAGTGATGAATTTGTAGTAAGTAATGTTACATATTTATTCTTCAGAGATTCATCAGAGGAAATCTAGACATTTTTAAATTCATAAAAGTATTGGTTATAAGCAGGTTTGTGCATAAAATGTTAAGAGGAACCTGAGGATAAGAGTAAAAAATTTATTGGAGAATTCACTACAGATGCAGAGCTCTACGATAAATTAACTCTCTTCCCATGTTATTCCTCCATAGCTGAGATTCATAACTTAGAGGTTACATTCATGCCGTAATTTTTAATACACAATATACTGACGTTTGTATGTCTTTAAATAAGCATCCGTAGAAGAGTGCTTATATGGGTCAGACTGTCAAATCCAGCCTCCAATCGCTGACAGTGGCCAGGAGGAAATGCTCAGAGAAGATCAGATGGCAAAGAGTGATTTTTCCTCCCAGAATTTTCTCTGAGCCTTCTGTGATCTGTGGCTCAGAAAGCCCCTGGGCCAGATATGAAAGGGACAGTGATTTTATTGATGTCTATCATACCTGCTTTCCACCACCTTCATCGTAAGCTGAACAGTCCTAGTCATTCCTTCTACAGAGATGACACACCTATCAATAAAATGTGGAATTCCTATAAGTATATTTTGACTTGTGATGATTGCTTCGTCCTTTTATATCTTTTCTGTAGTGCTTTCAAGTCCCTTATAAAAATTTCTCTTTTTATAATCCAATGTTTTCTTTGAGTGCAGAGAAACACACAAGATCTGGTTTTGGTCATAGGCGAAAAAAGAACTCTCAAATCATGATCTTTAGTAGTATGTACTATGTTTAGTTCATATTCTGGTCTTTTCTAGCCAAAAGTTCTGCAAAGTCCTTGGATTATAGATTACTTATTCAGTCAGTAGTTGTCAGCACTCAACAATTACTTCTAGAATACTTTTTGATCTATAAGTCCTTAGACAATCACAGTATATTACATACTACTTTATCATGTTAATTACAAATGCAAAACAAAAATCTAGCACATATTTTAGTGTGTTATTTTTCTCTATTAGAAACATAGAAGTGACATATATTGGAAAATCATTAGGAATGATTTATCTTCAAAGCTAACTTGTTATTATGTGATAATGATTTTGCTATTTTCAACCCTAATAAGGGGTGTGATATAATTTATCAAGCTAAACATTCCCAAAGCACTGCTGGAGAAAGCAACTGTGGGTGGTATATTTTCTGATTTTTGAAAGATGAAATTATCTTAGCCAATAGTATATTAAAAGTCTTTTATTATGAGTTCTTCCTGTGACTCTTAAGTGACCTATTATTTAATTTCGATTGTGAACTAAAGATTGAGGGGCTTAAAATACTAAATCTCCAATACACGTACTTTCTAAGAAGCTAGTTGTACATTGAGTATGTCAATAGGAAGTTTCTATTTAAACCAATGCCCGCATTCACTTTGGTGTGAAAAAACAGACCTGTATTTTATTCAGTGAAAACATAAAATGTGAACATGTCTATTCCCCAATTATGGAACACCAGCGTGAAATCTTTGTGTAAGGTACTTGTGCCTTCCCCTCCATAAGAATGAAAAACATTGAGCATCATACTCCAAAACCTTATCCAAAACTATTATGTTTTAAATAAAAGTTTGTTAAAAAATTAGCCACCTTTTCCAAACAGAAACTTTCATTAACTCAGGATTTCTGCTTACCATATCACTAGTTTCTCAGGATTTTCAGGCTCTTGTTGAGAATAAAAAAGTACCTTCTAGTGACCATTTAGAAAAGATGTATACAAGAAAGCCAAGTCTAGACAAATGACTGAAGTTTAATACAGAATATAGCATGTTGTCCAGAAAGGGCTCTGGGAAAGAGAGTGCTTACAAGTGAAGTGTCATACTTAGCAAAGGAAGAGGATGAACATTTCTAAGAAAAATAGAAAAGTCCTGTAAATGCTATATTTATGCAGAATTAAAAGCCTGTTAGTTAAGGTCAAAAAAAGATATTTATTTTTTTTTGTTAGTTGGAATATAACTGTACTTGTGGATTCTCTTTTTGCATTGCATCTTCTGTCTCGGACCATATCCTCCATTAAAATCATCTTGTAGAATAATCTCAACTTTGGATTATGCTAGACAAATAAGTGATATCACGGATGAGAAGAAATTGATTATGTTAAAAATCACACTGGACAAGAATTAAGGATATTCTACTTCACAATTGCTGAAATCTGTAACAGACTTGTTATATTGCAATGCACTTAGCATAGATAAAGATCTTTTAAATAGTATTAAACCCAAATATGCCTGGTAATAGCATGAAATCATGAGCTGTCTTAACTTTCCAAAGTTGAAGTTACAATATTATCTGGAACCTACACCCAGACCTGGGTGGGGAAGGGACCGAAATCACACAGAAACATTCTAGTGCTCATTCCTGTAAAAGTGGTGTTAGGATTAAACAGTACACCAAAAACAATGGGAAAAATATTCAACAAAGAAAATAATATTTTAAAGGTCAGAAAGTATTAAATAAGATAAGAGTTGCCAGAAGTCAAGCCAAGCTAGGTCCAGCAAAGGAAATTATCCAAGAACAGATTAGGGCATATGCAGCGGTTGATGTTTCCACTTTCTATACTTTTAAAAAGTAGATGTCTGCAGCAAATAACTGGCATTTACAATTTGATAGATTTTAAAACATATAGGGAAATTTTTGCTTGTTTTGGGGGTCTGAGAGGTTTTTTTTTTCAAGTTTCTTGATGATATATTCCTTCTTTTCTGCTCTCTGGGTTACAAGTGCTTGGGTGGAGATGACATGTAAGAAGAAAAAATAAACGGCTCATCTTCTAGGAGTAAGGCTTTGAGGCTAGGATTTTGATATCTATGAAGTAACGTGTGTATAAACAATGTCCTAAAAGGGAGCTATGGTACTTAGGACTTTGAGCACATTGGCCTATCCTAAGTGACACATTCTGCCTGCTAATACCCTTTCTCCCCAGTTCTTATCTCCTACAAGCAGAATTGATGTGGTGGTGGATGTTAGTACAGTTTTCCTCTCAAACCAGGCCTTTCTTTCCAATGCTTTGGAGATTCAAGCACGGCATGCCAGTGTAGGGGCTGCCAGGAGGTGGGTGGCCAGCACCTGCACCATGCCAGATGGTCCCTTACATACCTGAAGATTTTTGTTTGAAGTTCTCCCTGTTGTTTCCTGTTCAACCATTTCTATTGTGAAATTTGGAAGGTAACATAACATGACATAAAAGATGAAATTGGGAGTGATAGATCACCATAAAATGTTATCTGAAAACCAGGAAATGAAAGGTCTTCTGCAAAATCAACATTATGGAAACAATGGCTTTCAGTAAATAAAGAAGTATTTTTTAAGAGCTAAAAAAATATCAAACTTTCACATCTTGTCAAACTTCACAAAGTCAAGGGTTGGTTCAAAGCTCCATTTAGCTGCCATGTATTTTTCCCTTTTATTTCCTTTTCCATCATTTTTGATTACCAAGATTTGATGAATTGTTATCACAAAAACATAAGTACTGGCCACTTGAATCAACTTGCTTTTCTGTCAAGAATGTCTCAGCAGTAGCTTTCATTCCTTCTTTGAAAGATTTCTCTTCAAGTCAGATGGAAAGCATTATTTTATAAAGAAGTACCTTACTGTTTTATAGCTCAATTTTCCAATGCTTCTGGAGGGAGACAGAAAGACTTAGGAGTTGAAGGCACTTGGCACCCTCCAGGAGGCACTCTGCACAGCAGAGGTTTCAATCATTAGATATGGTACTTTTTATAGTGCACGTACAAAAAATATTGGGTTTGAGCTCTGATTTGTGCATCTGTACAATGTTCCACTTTCTGGTATTACTTTTACAAGTGCTGTACTTGCTATACTGTAATTGAGGGTTGTTATGTTAATTTTTAACTTGCTTCTGTAAATATTATAGAAGACCTAGCATTGCAAAAGATAATATTAGATATGGCTTCTTTAGGTGGTTTCACAAAGGTAGGTTTTATTCTTTTATCTATTGAGGAGCCTCTATTTATGATAGAGTGAATATTGCTTATTTGTGTTTGCCAATACATCTGTAAAATTCGTTACATTATTATTATTATTATTATTATTATTATTATTATTATTATTATTATTATTATTATTAATTATTATTATTATTTGGATCAGAAGAACAAGTAGCAAAAGAAAGCAGAAATGTTATGCACTCAGGTCAGCTGCAAGTATCCTGGCATATAGGTAAAGTGCCGTGGCAAAGTGAGGTGAAATTAAAGAGGATGGTGAATGATGTATGAACAGGTAGGAAAGTTGTATTGAGACCAGCTGAGGTGCTAGGAATGGAAATTAGTGAAATGAGAGTTTCAAAGGCTAAGAACAAAGAGGAAAGAGGTGCTTTCGAGGGAGAGCAGTTCCAGGAACCCTGCTGGGTGCATTGCACAGCCTTAGGTAGACTGCAATAGATAATGGCTAAAGATAAAAGGAGAGAAGTGGGAACCTGGGTAGCAGTGGACCAGAAACCTTCAACCGTGGGAGCAGGAACAACCTGGGGAGGGAAGGCTGATGTAGAGGGGAGGGAAGAATAACACAGGCAAGGAAATCCACAAAAAAGGCTCAGGCACTGTTCCAGCAATGCTTACCTGCTACCAGGCAACCCACACATACTTTGTCTGACCCTTCAGGAACTCGGTGCCCATAGGCACCACAGTTTTGCCAGCGGCATCCTTTCCCTGCCAATTTACATTTCCCAGACACGTGTAGCACTGGTGTCTGTGGGCCACTGACAGTTTTATTCTCTAATATGGAAGGTAAATTTGTCATGCTGGGAACCTTAACTTTTAGTATCGTGATGCCATTGGACAGAAAGGGAAGACAAATTGTCATAAGTGAGAACACAGTCAGGGAGATATGAAATGTTTGGAAGAGAAGACACAGAAAATAAGGTACTGAAAGAAACCGAAAGACAAGAAACAACAGAAATAAAAACAAGAGAGTATAAAAGTGATCAAATAAACCAGTGAATGACATTATGCAGCCAAAATACTACCAAAAAGACCACATTTACATACACCGGATAAACTAGTTCAAATTAGGAATTTTTCCTCAATTAAAAATGTTAGAGTATTTTTTCATTTATTTTTGTAATAAAAAGTAGACATTTTGAACTATCATATAGGAAAAGTATTTAAAAATTTATTTGGGGGATAAAATCTAAACATTTTTAGTAGAAAATTGGAACATTTAATGTTGAATTAAGGAACACTTTCAAAATAGATTGTCAAAAGTCTGCATTTAAAACTACTGCAGCTTCATTGCAATGTTTTCAAAATAATGCTTTTAAAATAACCTTATCTTAATACAGTTTTGTTTTCCATTTCATAATTATCTTGTTTCAAAAAAGTTGTATTTGCATTGTTCATATATAATTTTTCATTTTGCAATGGTTAAAACTGTTTTTCATTCTAGATATCAACTTTTTAATATTCTGTTTACCTTAGTTTCTTTTGAAAGGGTCTCTTGTTTGATATTACAATGAAATATACTAAAAAAGGAAATTAGACAAGCACTCTGGATATTTATAAAAGTAACAAAGCTCACATTAATTTTAAATTATTGAAATAAATTGAGACAGGCAGGGAATTCAGGCTTCTTTTTTGTTACCGCTTTTCTTCAGTTTCACATTTCCTGGGGAAACATGTGAGACAAACTGGATGTGGCTGAGAAGTGGAGATATTCAAGAGAAAACAGTGCAAGACCAGCTCTTTTGGTATATCAGGTACAATAACGGCCTAAGTTCAGAGGGCAAAGGAAATTGCTTCGGGTTACTTAGAGCAAGTGTGTGCAGATACACCTCTGGGTGTGTCTGGAAGTTGTTGAGTATGTCATACTTAGTAATATATTTTGCAGAAACCGAAAGACGTCCAGTCAAGGAGGCTATGGTGCAGAATCTCTATTACTATGTTCTTTCGCTGCTGACTGCCAGTCAGAGGTTTTTAAAACTTTTTTTTTTTCTCTTTCATTGTATCATGCATTGTTCTCATGAAGGTTTCATGGGCCAGAAGCTGTAGAAATCTATTTCTTCTTCAATAAATCTCATAAATAATATTGGGTCAGAATATCACACTATAAATCAAGAGAGATTTCGCAACTTGAAAATAGTATAAAGGGCTTTACATTTTTACCATCACAGATATTTCATCATTTATTCATGTTATATCAAGTTACAGCTGCAAGGGCACATTATACAAAAGCACTAGGACCATTTGGGAGAACAAAAATAAACACAAAATACAATTGGAGTAGACCTACTGAATAGCTTCACTTTATGTGAGTAAAAATCAGAAAGGAAAGTTTCCATGCTTCAGCAATAATTCTTCATTCTCAGCTCATACCTGGGACTCTGTAAACACTGGAGAAAAAAAAAAATGTGAATATAATTCAGTCTCCCTTTGATTTTTTTTCTTCTCTTACTGTGCTCTAACTCATGACTGAAGAATTCAGTGTAATAAATTAAAGAGAAGACCATATTCAAACATATAACCTCTTCTTAAAACAAATGAGGTAATTCAGTTGGGTTAATTTGTTTCATAAATTCGATTTTTTTTTTGGCAATATAACAAAATATATGAAACACTGCATTCAATTGGATTATGCTCCATTGGATCAATTAAGTGAATATAACTCAATAATAACATGACAGAATAAAGACAAATATTGAAAAGCGATGAGCTTTTACTTTGCCAAATGCATGAAGAGGTGAAAATTCATATGACAAAGAACATAGTTTGTATTAGGCAAAATTGCCTTTTTTGAATTGTCAGTATAATATAGTGAGACAAAGACATTTAAAGGTATCTTTTGTATGTGTCTTACAGATTGATTTGAGCTGGAGAGAGCAATAAAAAGGATATATATGATGTCCCACAGGCACATATATAGTGCCGTAATCTCACTATATCTGTTAATAGTCAAAATCCTAATGGCACTATTATGAATATTGTCCGTTTCTTAAAAAAAAATATTTAGCAGCATAATTGCCCCTCTCTGTTTTCCTGTATCTACCAGCTCAGGAGGTCCATTTTGACAAATATATGAACTAGCTTTATACTCAAACACCATGGAGATTACATGACTTTTGAAACTGTAGCAATGATCAGCAGGAAACCTCAGTCTGCTCCCAGCATTGCTTTGGTTTTTCAGACCTTCCTGATTTTCGAGAGTCACTTCTCCTCTGAGAATATTTAGTCTGTAATGCTGGGGTGAAAATATAGAGAAAATAGTTTTGTTGGGTTTTTTTTTCCATTTCAGTTCCTAGCACTATCACTTCTTTTCACAGATAAGATTGAAGCATGTTTTTCAAAACTATTCTTAGCATTTCTTATTTCTGGAAATTAAGCTGAAAAAGCTGGAGTCAAACACTTCTGAACTTTTCCAGAAAAATTGAAGTTTTTACTTCAGTATGAGATATGTTTAAATGTTTGATCAATTTTTTTCCTAGGTACCCATGAAATTGCTACTTCTTAAAGGTTCTTATGAACAGTAACTTTTAATAGAGACTACCCACATCTCCTCTACAAACAAAATGGGACTGGTGGATATCAGTTTGCACAAATTATTTGGTCCATGCTATGAAACTCTCTAACCAATGACAAGTTATCTATGGAGCTTTAATTATAAATCATAGCTCACCAAGTGGGGAACATATTTTTTCAGAAAGTGATTTTTTTTTTTTTTTTTTTTTTTTTTTTGGTGATTCAGAAAGCTGTTTCTACCAACATCATGTATGCGGGGAAGGCCAGCTGGGTCAGGCTTTGCAGGATACTCGATGAAATCAGATGCCAAACCTATGGGCCAGCCTTGCTGACACAGGCACCGGTCTGTGATTGCCTTGGCTTTGGAATTATCTGAGGGGTTGAGATGGAGAAGAAGCTTTATGACATTGGTGCTTCTGGAGAACCTGAGACTGGTGAATTGTCTGCCCCTTGGAAATATTGTTATCCCACACTGTGTTCTTGTGGGCCAGTAGGGAGTTGAGGGAAATGTCCCCTATGTCACATCCAATTATAAATACAGCATCTTGCAGTCTGGAAAGCTGAAAAAGATGCAGCATTTTAAGAGAAGGGAGTAAGCATTCAAGTGCGATTACAGTTAAAGCCTTGGGGAACTTGAACTGTGCGACACTGGCAAGTGCGACACTGGCAAGTGTCAGGTGTTGTCACAGAAGCCCTGGGTGCTACAGAGCTCTGAGAGACACTGGACAGGTGTCCAGTGTAAATACTGCAGCTTGTCCGTTTTGAAGTTTTATATTTTCAGTGTGTATTTTGGTATTTTGTTATAAATACCTAATAAAAAAAAATACCTAAAAAAAAAAAAAAAGATAGGATGAGGAGTAATAGTTTTAAACTAGAAGAGGGTAGATTTAAATTAGATATTAGGATGAAGGTCTTTACTGTCAAGGTGGTGAGGCGCTGGAACAGGTTGCCCAGAGAAGCTGTGGATGCCCCATCCCTGGAAGCGTTCAAGGCCAGGATGAATGGGCCTTTGAGCAACCTGGTCTAGTGGAAAGTGTCCCTGGCCATAGAAGGGGGGTTGGAAGTAGATGATCTTCAAGATTCCAAACCAAACCATTCTATGATTCTATGATTTTATGTCAAGGAAATATGAATTTCAAATTAGCAATAGAATGACAAAACACCAGAGTTCACAGATCACCATAACATGTGAATGCAAGCGCCTACATATTTTTGTTTCAGTTTCATCATCTTAAATGCTTATTTTCTTATTCTTTTGAACTCAATAGATCAGAATATCAAAGACTGAAATTTTGAAACTTGCATTTGACATTTCCTACCGGGTGGAGTTTATTCCTTCTATTTACTGGTGTCGACCAGGTTTCAGTCTCATGCTGAGCAGATGCTTTACTAATGCTTTGCACAGTGGTTAATCAAATATTTATGCAGCACATGAAGGAAATATACTTACATTTCACTGCAGACGATTGAGTAAGTTCTATACCGTTTCCCCAGTGAACAGAGTCACTTCCAAACACTTTCAATTATTCATGTCCTAATTTGCAAATATTGCAAGGAGTTCTTATCTGGCAATGCATGCTAGTCCTGTAGCTGACGAGAAAGAATGAAATCATTCCTTCCATGTATAGCAGATATATGATAACGAATCATTCTGTTCTCTCAATATTGCATGTTCAGTGCCAGCTCCTGACTAATTTAGAAATCAGTGCTAATCCATAAACATATATAATTTCTCTTTCCTTCATTACAGCTGAAACATTCTGATACTTTGTACGCTCTTGTGTTTTGAAATGCATGGGTGGTTTAATCCTAAAATGGAAAAATCTTGGGAAAGTAATATATCAAAAAAGCAAAGTATGCAATGCAATACCTTGCCTCTGCCCTCTAAAATGTGGATAAATGCATTCTGAGGAATTTGAAATTGACAGATAAGAAAACCAAGGTCCTGATTTGGCACAGTCCTTGTTTAGGTAGTCCTTACTCATACAAACAGTTTCATTTAAATTTTGCTGGATTAGGCACTAATACACAATGTACACTTTATTACATTTCAGATGCATTCTTCTTGTTGTGACAGGCAGAATGCTTGATTTGATTCCTAGGTAATGCATTAAACATTAATTGGAATTCTATAAGTAATTAAGATTAATGTGCGGTTAACTGATACAGAACATTATGTGTATAAGCATAATATATATATAAAAAAAGGAAGAAAGTATTACTTCTTAAATCTGAGCTGGCATCAAGCTAGGAGGAACTACAAACATGCTTGAGGAGACAATTAAAAAACAAAATGATCTTGAGAAACCGGAGAAGTCATGAGGAAAAAAAATGCAATTCACTAAGGAGAAACAACGGAGTTTTACATACAAGTAGGGACAATCAGGTCCAAAAATACAGAGCAGGAATTACACATCTGGGCAACCAAACTGCAAAAGCAGGTCTGGAGATGAAGATGGATCCAAACTGATCATGACTGAGTAGTGCTACAGTGTGGTAAACAAGCATAAGGGTATTGTCAATCTGTCAAGCAGTCTTTCTGCTCAAGGCATTATTGATAAAGCTTCAGTTAAAATACTTTTAGATGTTGGTGCTGTGCTCTAAGTAACAAATGGGTCTTGAGAAGGCAACCAGAAGAACCAACACTGGTCTGACCTGTAAGACAGTCTGTAATTTAGGGAGGACAGCCTGTTGAACACAGTTTCAAATATGTAAAAAAACAGCTGTGTGGGGAAAGGGAAAATCCAGCTATGGAATAAAAGGGTTTCATCTGTAGCAAGTGAGGTTTATACCAGACAGAAGGAAAACTTTCTGGAATGGAATATTATGAATGCTAGGAAATGTGGAAACAGAAATGTTTAGGAACAACTTTGATTAACTCCTGTCAGAAATGGCTTAAAGAGTGCTGATCCAACCTTTGGCTAGAAGGTGAACTAGATCTCCCCAGAGGTCCTCCCAGCCTCTCGCTCTGGGATTGTATCCAATAGTCTTACCTTACTAAGCATCTTTTTTTTTTTTTTTCTTTTTTTCTCTTTTCCCTCCTCCAAATTGTATTTCTACAGCTGACAGTTTCCTAGGCACAAAGATCAACAGTGGAGACTCCTGGGGCTTTGATTTTCAGAAAACATCACGATGATTTATCATCCCCTTGAAGTGGTTTATAATTCAACTTTTTTTTTTCCAGTTAAAAGATAGGCTTTTAGATAGCTTAAAGATGAAAATAATTAATACCTTAAAAGCTGAAGGAATGGGGGAAAAGCATGCCTAACTGGATCTCTGCTTTAGCAACCTGCATGATCAATGTTTCAGAATAGAAAATATTCAGAAAAATCTTATAAAGTGTTTTAATACAATTATTTATTATCATTATATGTAGCAATGGTGATGCGATTGTATACAGAAAGAAATTTATAACACAATTATTAATGAGTCTACAGACTTAAAATACTTATACATTATCACTTGTCCCTGTGTTCCTTCACAGAAAGTATGACTATATTTTTGCATGAAATATAAAAAAAAATAATTGTTGCTATGCCTGATAAAATCAGGCATAAAATATCTGTTGTATCTTGCATTTCAAAATTTATCATTGTATACATTTTTTATCACTTTACACAGATGAGGTGAATCAAACTGGAAGTAGCTGCTCACCAGTTTCATATGAGCTATAATGATCATGATATTTTCTCACCATTCTGAAAAGGTGGGAAAATTTTGAAGTAGTTTTATTACAACTGGAATATTTGCTGAAGAATTTGACATGGATTTCCAATGGCAATCCTCATAGACTAGCTTCCTTTCAGTTATGTGTGAAACTTGATAAAAGTAATTTAAAATAGAAAATTGTGGAACAGTATGATGAAGAGGTCTGTGTGAAAATGTCTTCATTTAAGACAGTTTGGCCAAGCATGGCTATTTACAGTACATTAATTGTAATGTGTCCCTTCTTGGTTGATGAATAGTCTTGCTTGATAATAGTTTTCTTAATCTATTGTTTCCATAATTTATGAACTTAAGCAAAGGATATAATTAAAAAAAAAAGACCTAATATTTTCTCTGCAGTTGCATTACTGTATTTCCGTTTACTTCATTATTTGACAGAGAAGGATGGATAAATCTTATACTGTCCCATACATTCTGAAACAAAATCTCAAGCTGTTTCATTGTTTCTGAGTAGAAACACTTTGCAATTTTTTCCTCCATAGGAAATTTTAGAAGTTCATGCACAAAAGATTGTTGATATCAGGACTTCTCACTTAACAGAAATTCTATTTCCTCATCTTCTATCACAAAACATTAATTTCTTTAAAGTATAGGCAATGTTCTTTATCTTAGGTTTACAACACTTAAAACGTGGCTTAAGAAAAAAAAGAAAGCAAACTAGGAACATCACATATGAGTAATTTTTCGGTCAAAAGATGTTTCTTATTATAAAAAGCCCTGTACTTTAAGATTCTTGTATTGTATAGTGAGGTCTCTTCTCTTTTTACTATTTATTTTCTTAGCTATTCTACATAAGTAAAGCTATCGCTGAGATAAAGTGTAAAAAGAACTGAGAAAACAAAAACAAGTATAGACAAAGGGTTTGCAAGGGAAAAGACATTGATTTAAAAAATGAAGATTTCTATGAAATTAATTTTTTTCAATTGAGAACCTGTGCTCCAATTTACAACAGTCTGGGTCCATATTAAATGAGTGAACGGGACTTCAGGACATACAGAGGACAATAACCCCAGGAACAGAGGTTTAGGTCCAGAGGAGAGAATCCAGTGAAACAGTGATCAAGATGGTTTTACCAGAAAGCAGAGGAAGCTGAAGCTGCATTAAAATATAGCATCGACAAAGGTTCATGGAAGCAGTTATAAAACACGTCTGCTGCAGTAAACTACATCCAGTGCCAAAAGAGCCTTCAGATTACAATTAACAATTATAGAATCGTAGAATGGTCTAGGTTGGAAGGGACCTTAAAGATCATCTAGTTCCAACACCCCTATCATGGGCAGGGGCACCTTCCACTACACCAGGTTGCTCATAATTATAACATAATTTTAATTAATTATTAATATTACAGTTAAAAGGTCACATTTCGTCATCCACCTGGAGGACAGTAAGTGATGGACTAAAGCTATAGTAGAGTTTGCAATAAACAAGTAGGCTTAGCTGCCTGCTTCAAAGATTTGTATTCATCAAACATACATTATTGTATAAAGATATTTAAATTATGCATTTTTCTTTTTTTTTTTTTTAAAAAGGTTAATTCTCTTCAAACATAGCTACTGTTAGAACTTACGAATAACATTTTTGATTCATTAGGGTTTATGTGAAAATTTGGTCTATTCTGATTGGGATGACTTTGTATTCAGAAATGACACTTTTCTGTAAGTCCTTGAGACAGACACTTTTTACTACTTTTTAATGGAGGGAATTATTTCATGAGACACCACCATCAATTATAATTTTCTTTGACAATATTATGAGGAATTTTTCAGGAATATATTTAGAACTGCGAAAGACATTCCACATCTTCAGTTTAATCCAATAACTGCATTTATTCAGTGCAGAACAAATGTCAGAGGTCCTTCCACACAGCACAACAGTGTTAGAAGGACCTGAGTAGCCAAGGGACTCATATAGGCTCTGTTGTTTTCATTTCGACTTGTGCACTTCCTCGTTCTTCATGATCGCTGTTCTTTTCCTACTGTGGTATGAAATTTTGGTTCAAATGAAGCTCAGTGTATAACTCATTATAAAGAAGCAATTTTTCTGACTTTTCCTCTCCATTTGCTCATTGGTGTTTTTCTCTGTTGCCTTATTGAGGATGCTGCTATTAACCACCTCCTGGCTTCTCTGCTCCCCTGAGTGCCGTGTTCTACCGCATACGATGCTTAAATTCTCTATATACCTACTCTACAAATTATTTTAGCATATGCTTAGTAGTTCCTGAAAAAGGTAAAACTGAGGCCTTATTTCCACACCAAATTGTTCTTACCTTCATCTTCACTTCAGTTAGTCCTTAATATGGAGCTGAAGTGTAATTATTTTGAAAGTCAGAGCTAAAGCAGGCAACTTAACTCTGACATTGTTACAAGACACTGGAGACTACTATAAATTTTTCTTACACGTTCTCACCGGCCAGTTTAGCTTACTTGTTTAGTAAATGGCATAAATCCAGAAATAAAGCCAGGTATTAAAAGTAAGCCTACAGTGATATTGACAAATTCTAAGAAATTTTGTTCCATCTCCCCCCACCCCAACATTTAAGAATTCAATATCTAAGGACATCCTGCTGCAGTGCAAAAATATGACAAGTCAAATATTTCAGTTTCTAGGAATTTCCAGCTATAAGAATGGCTTTAGAAAAAACAGAGCTATGTTCTTTAGAAGTCTCTCTAAATCAGCTATTCTTTAGAAATCTCTACTTGTTTAGAAAGACTAGAAAGTGGACACACTAGTTAGAAGAACTTCTATTAGAGTCAACAGGGCCCCATTCTTTTGGAGATTTGAAGTGCCATAGAGTAGAGAGCTGCAAGGTGATAAGCTTATAGAATAAGCATGATGTTAAACCACTTAAGGAACAGTGTAGCTAATCACCAGGTTGCTGAAGAAAGGGTACGGATGTTTCCTGTTCCTACGTCAAGTTCTGTGAAGAACTCTTTAACAATTTCTTTTGATCAAGTGTTATGACATGGATTTGTGGCTGATGGAAGGCAAACATTGATCCCAGGGCATTTTATACTCAGTATTCAAAGAGAAGGATGCTATCTGGCACTTGAATCATCACCTTTTATCCTGGAAACAAATATTCCTTTGCTGTCTGAATTCTTCAGCCTAGTGTTGTACACACCACAGGAGGCCAGAGACTCTATATACAGCTGCCTCTCAGTGCACAAATAAATGAACTGGGCTTTGTTTATTCTGCTTATGATAATGATAAAATAGTTTAGTGGGTACACATTTTAAATTTTTTTGTTCTGACTTTTGGGCTTTATCATTTAAACCTGGCAAATATATCCAGACATCCTTTTCTTAAAGATGTATATAAGTTTAAGAAAATAATTTCAGGAGTCAACCCAATCACAACATCAGAAGACTAATAGATTTTATTTTTATACACTGATTGAAGTGTGGCTTTATCCCAAGCTGGAGGACACACACCCTCTTAAAAGCAACTGCAGTAGCTGATGAGTTTCCTGGATGCATGTACTCATTGCTTACTGGACCCAGAATGCTGTTTGCATTCAAGAAACCCTGAAATTAGGTAAGATATTATATTTCAATCTTTTAATATCAACTGATTCATTTTTATAGGAATGGATTAGGAAGAGATTCCACAAGTATTCTGCCATTAGCAGAGAGAAGGAGTTGTTGAGAGACAAGAGTGCAGAAGGATCAGGAACCTCTTCAACCTGGTAGCTGGCACTGGTAAACAAGGTGGTGTCACAGCCTCAGCTCTTTCTGCTGCTCATCAAGACAAGCATTCTTGCAGTGTGAGTAACGAGGCTGTCAGTCATTCAAAATGGAGGAACACTTGTGAAAACTACAGGCCTCTTTAAATAATTAAATGTACTGCAGTGAAATATGCCAAGATTCTAGCAACGGAGTCCAAATGATTTGTAGGTAAATTAATGCATGAGGACCAACCTGAATTCACGAGGCGTAGATTCATTTCAGACTCTATAATGAAAGGTTTTGTTTGAATTCAAATTGCCAGTGATATAGAGGCCCGAGTGTTTACAACTTTTTTCAAGAAACCCATTTTTTAACAAAACTGGAAAGAATAATGAAATAAA
This sequence comes from Vanellus vanellus, assembly GCF_965231255.1. Taxonomy (NCBI): domain Eukaryota; kingdom Metazoa; phylum Chordata; class Aves; order Charadriiformes; family Charadriidae; genus Vanellus; species Vanellus vanellus. Next base: position 31,768,253 of record NC_138905.1, on the reverse strand, counting down.
TGTTGAACCTTTGGTGAGATTGAGGTAGGTTTATGGAAAATTTTCTTCTGCCTCCAAAAGCAGCAACTAACATTGGCGAGGAGGTATTATGCAGTTTCTCCTGGTTAGTATTCATCAATGTGTATGTGCAAAATGGGGATGTTTCCTTCCTTTCTCTTACAATTGTGAATTTAGAAGTTTCCTTGCAGATCGTGTGGCATTCCTTGCAGTGAATTGACAACACGCCTTACGTTGATGGGTTTACTGAACATTTTGCTGATAGTCAACGAAAAAAATTATATTAATTCTGAGCTATGTTGCTAATTTGGAAACTGACCACAGGTATCCCATTAAATGTATCTTTAAGGAACAATAAGTTTTAGGTTACGCAAGTGCAGATATTAATTACAAATTTTCAGTTTGATTGGTCTCATCAACGGTAGATAATGGCACTGCCTACTAGACCTAAATGTCTGTACTGCATGCACAGACAAAATAAATAAATAAATAAATAAATAAATAGCTTAAATCTTCCTGTGACTTTCCTGTGGTAGTGGACACATATTAAGATCACCCTTTGAAACTTTTTGTTTTCACTTTGTACAGTGACATATGCACAAACTTTTCTGTAGGCACAGCTAGTAATAATGCATAATTAAAATTAAATCCTCAGGGCTTTGTATATAACTGTTATTCATGACTTTTTTCTCTCTTCAGTTCCAGTGTCGTATAAAATGCACGTTCCCCCGACACTACCCTTGACCTATGAACTCTCTTCAGGAAACACAACTGTATTATAATGATCCCTTCCTGTTGCTATTCTCTTTCCATATAATTTTTGATTGACAAATGAAACGATTTTTTTTATCACAATTTTGAAAATCAACTTTTTAGTGTAATATAGTTAACTTATACAGCTTGTTTCTTCTGTAATTTTTCTGATTAGCTGCTAGTGTTTTGTTTGGTGAATGTTTGGGCTTGTGAGACACAGGTTCTCTCAGGCTGTCAGCCTACAACACTGTCATTCCTTAATCGTACCAGGACCAAATGTTATTTGGATAGACCTTCCCATTATGCCTCAGACATGTAACGAAAGCCTTTTAAAGCATTAAGGGATCAATCTGATTTGATCAGAGTATGGAAGCCCAGCGTGGTATGTTAGCACATCCATGATCTCTCTAATTGACAATTCAGTATTTCTTCAATCAAATGTCACGACTTCCTTAATTTATTCTGAACTTTTGCCTTAGTTTTTTCCAATCCTTTCAGTTGTACCTATGCAGGTCCTGGCACGCGAAGCCCACCCAGCCCAGATTCTTTTCTCTTGTTATGTGCTAGCTGCCTGCTCTGATTTCTGCCACAGCCAGCTAAGTTGTCTAAAGAGATGTGTTCTCCCAGTTGTGCCATCCAGGATAGGGCCAGTTTTGTTTTCCTCAGTAATAACTGTTCTGTTCCTGAGTGCTATCATTATGGACTCGGGAATCTGGAAGCCCTTTGCAGTTCCACTTCTGTATGTCCCGACTATGTTCTGGCTCAGAGTCTTGGGGCAAGACTGAGCAGTACACCAGTCCCACGCCTCCCCTTCCCAGAAAACTTCTTCCTCAGTGAACGTGTTTCTACGGAGATTAAATCTGGCATGAGGGACAGCTGATGTTTTCCAAAACCAACCATATTTACATAAGAAAAGGGCCGGGATCCTGGTGCTTGCTGTCCAGCAGTAAGGAGAAGTTGTGTAGCACTAAATAGATTCATGAATAGCAGTTCATCACAAATTTGCAGTATTTTTTTTTTAATTAATGCTGGCTTTACCTGATTTCTTACTTTCCATTCATCTCTGCAAAGGTCTGATTTCTTCCTGAATAATACCAGTGACAACACTTACACCAAAACAGTTAATGAAAACAAACTTCTCTCTGATGTGAATTTTAATATATTTGTACTGTTCTGATCTTGCATGGCTCCAGAGATCTTTCTGCAATAACTTCTCAAGATGTCACAATTTTCTCAGCAGGTGAAGCCAAAGTTATACAACTGGATCATGTCAATTTGAGCTTTGAACCCTTGGTCCCAGGCAGCTGAACCTCCATGGAGGGGGAAAGGTTACAGGGAGAAGGGGTTACAGTAAGCTTCTAGCTCCTTACATAATAAAATAAGATCTTCTGTGAGTTTGGAATCAAAATCCACTAAAGATGGCTCCATCTTGGTCTGTGAAATAATAAATTGGAAGCATGTTGAATAAGATATGCCTGCCTTAGATTCTCTTTTTCCTGTGTAGTCTTGGCCTATTAGTGCTAATAAACTCATTTTGGTATTCTGAATAGTCTCTTAGTTATTTGATGTATTTTACAATGGAGGAGTGAAGTTGTCTGGAATGTCACTTTTCTGAAATGGGATAGACTGATATCCAGGAAAATGAAATTTCTTGGTTAGTACTGTGGAAGTCAACCTGGCTTCTTACAGCAGTGGAGTTGTCCTATGTAACTACCCACACAAAAGCAAATATTGCTCATGATTCTTGTTTGGCTCTGCAATCAAATGACCTGACAGGTTTCTGGGGGAAGATTAAAATCCAGGTTACTGACCCCTGCTGCCTGCCTGCCCCTCTGACAGAAGTTGTAGGGACTTCTAATCCTCCTGTATGCCATTTCCTTTCAGTCTGGTTCACAACTGGATTAAATACCTCTCCCGGGAGTGGGCGGGGGAAGCTGGCCTCTGTCAGGAGGGCTGGGGTGGCAAGAGTCCCACCATTCAATTTTAAATTGCCTGCGCAAATCTCTCAGAGGTCTGATTTAAATTCTTTATCCCATACCCTTCCAACCTCTTTTACCTCAGAGAATTAATGTGATAGGCCTCTGAAAGCAATTCATTAATAACTGAAAAGTCTCTAGAGGACAGAAATTGAAAGGCTGAATTTTTCATGTGTATAGTGAAGAAGTAACGGTAAATAATACACATTTTTAGAGACTACTGTACATTTATCATTGGGTTTTATTCACTTCAGAAAGGAAATACCTTTCTTCTAAGTACATAAAAAAATATAGTAGGGAAATATTAGTTGTTATTCTTTCTGAACCTTGAGGTATGGTTTCTCTTTTTGTCTGGAAAACATTCCTCAATTCCTTGCAAAATATTTTTCAAACATCAAAAGCTTTTTATTAAACAAAAATAGTGAGTGTTTGAATGAGGAAGAGGAGCAGCGAGACGTAATATGTAGCACAGCACAGATGTCATTTTCTGAATGTTGGCAAAGCATTGCTATTCCGTGTGTGTGTGCGCAGGCACATGCATAAATCATTTGCTCAGGTGAAAAGCTTACATTAGCAACAGTTGTGCCGACTCACATAGCCAGGAAAATCAGAGGCTGACACAAAATGGCAAATATATTGCAGCATAAAAGGTCACTTCGAAAATTTCTGACAGTCTGGAACATTAGAAGGTCAAAAATCAACAGCACATTGTCCTGTTTGGTTAGGCTGTGCTACTACACTCTCTCTATGGACTCTTATTATCTAAAATAATTGCATGCTCTTTTGAGATCAGACTCTCATTCAAAGACCGTATTTCCCATTTTAGTAAGAAATGAATCAAGTGTAGTGAACAGTTTATTTTATTCTAGCAGTCCTTTTAGCATGCAAATAGTAAAGTCTTTCAATGAACACACTTCTGTTTATTCCATTAAAGATGATATAGGAACAATTGCTAATTGTCCAGTTTAGGAACTGTGTCCCTAAAGTTTGCCTGTATTTTCACCTGTGTAATAATAAAAGATCTAATAACAGAATTTTTTCCTAACTTTGCTCATTTTTCTTCCCTGTGTCTAAACCCGTAACAGAATGTCTGCTGATTACTGATGTATAAATCTCCCTCTCCTATCATTTATGACTTTCAGACACACAGAACTGTGGTTTTTTTCCTAATGGTCCTGTTTTTGGAAAGCCTTAAAATATTTTATAAGAAAAGGCACTTAAGAACAAACAGACTGGGAAAAGTCTTGTGGATCATCGTTGAAAGAGAAGATATAGAATATCTTTCCCCAGCTCGCCCCAATACTTTATAAACAAAATAAAAACTCTTCCACAAAACGTAGAGATTCCTGGAAAGCACTTTCATTTTCACTCCCAATTTGAAAAGCTGCTCCTGACAGGTCTTTAAAGTAAGGATTTCTTGGAATTTATTTTCTCATCCTTATGTTGCCAGCCCATCCCTATTTCACAATACACAGATGCTGCACCTCACAAAGACCTCTATAAATGCATCCTACTGTGCCCACAAAAACACTGAGATCCATGTTCAAAAGACGTTAGTGTCAAAGGACCCACAAGTTGTGATCTTGGCCAAACCTTAAAACAGGTTTTATCAGCATCATGACATCACACAGTACATGGAATTTTATTAGTGAGGATTGCTGAAAGCTTTGCCATGAGTTTAACTGCACTTCTTAACATTTGAGAAGTAGGTGCACCTGGAATAGAGTTGCAAAAGATATCAAGAGTAAACAGAGAAAGACTATTTTCTGTAAAAGGGACATGAATGCAACTTCAGACATTTAAAAGCAATATGTTTTGAATTTGTGTGAATTTGTGAACAGTTTTCCTTCATAGAGCATATCATAAAAGAACATTAGTCAGCTCAGAAATGGTTTATGGAGATATCTTAAAGTAAGTTACACGTACAGTAACTGCAGCTATTTACAGTTATTGTGAGTTACATTTTGGATTCAGAGACTGGACATATTTCAGTGCATTTCATCAGTTAATGTCATTTTTATTAGAGCTAACGAGGAAATATTTGACTTCTTTTTTACAAGCAGGACTGCATAGAAAACAGAAACATATTCTTAAGCTAAAAAACCAATAAGACCTTTAAAGATATTGTTTGGCTGCGGAATCTTTGATACAGTCACAGGGAGTCAGAAAATCACGGAATCGCGGAATCACGGAGTTTCAGAGTTGGAAGGGACCTCTAGAGATCATCTAGTCCAACTCCCCTGCCAAAGCAGGATTGCCCAGAGCACATTACTCAGGACTGCATCCAGGCGGGTCTTGAAAATCTCCAGAGAAGGGGACTCCACAACCCCCCTGGGCAGCCTGTGCCACTGCTCTGTCACCCTCACCGTAAAGAACTGTTTCCGTGTATCTGAACGGAACTTCCTATGTTCTAACTTGTGCCCATTACCCCTCGTCCTGTTACTGGGAACCATTGAAAAGAGCCTGGCTCCATCCTCCTTCAACCCACCCTTTAGATACTTGTACGCCATAATAAGGTCTCCCCTCAGCCTCCTCTTCTCCAGGCTAAAGAGTCCCAGCTCTCGCAGCCTTTCCTCATAAGGGAGATGCTCCAAGCCCTTAATCATCTTAGTTGCCCTTCGCTGGACTCGCTCCAGCAGTTCCCTGTCCCTCTTGAACTGGGGAGCCCAAAACTGGACACAGTATTCCAGTTGTGGCCTCACCAGTGCTGAGTAGAGGGGGAGAATGACCTCCTTCGACCTACTGGCCACACTCTTCCCTGTGAAGCCCAGGATTCCATTGGCCTTTTTGGCAACAAGGGCACATTGATGGGTCATGGATATTTTACTGTCTACTAGGACCCCCAGATCCTTCTCCTCAGAGCTACTTCCCAGCATGTCCGCCCCTAACCTATACTGGTGCTTTGCATTCTTCCTCCCCAGGTGCAGGACCTTGCACTTGCTTTTGTTGAACCTCATTAGGTTCTTCTCTGCCCAGCTCTCCAGCCTGTCCAGGTCACGCTGAATGGCTGCACAGACCCTCTGGGGTGTCAGCCACCCCACCCAGTTTGGTATCATCAGCAAACTTGCTGAGGATACACTCTGTCCCCTCATCCAGGTCACTAATGAATATATTAAACAAAATTGGACCAAGTATTGACCCCTGGGGGACACCACTGGTTACAGGCCTCCAACTAGACTCTGTGCCGCTGATCACAACCCTCTGAGTTCTGTCCCGCAGCCAACTCTCAATCCACCTCGCTGTCACCTCATCTAGCCCATACTTCCTCAGCTTCCTAATGAGGATGTTATAGTCTCGGTCTGATTCTCTGCTACTAAGTCATCTTATTTTAAAGCTAACCAGAAAAAGATATTAAAAAATGTTGGTGGATTTAAAAAACAAAACAAAACACTTTAAATGGAATTTTGGTTATTGACATTCCCAGCTTAAAAAATGGAATCTAGATTTATAGAAAATGAAAAGTGGAGGAGTAACATTTGCAAGCCTAGTAGGCCAGGTATGGTAACTGACTATTGTATATTCTACTCCTAATCTGTAACCATGCCATCTAAAAAGTCATCTGCTGGGCTGAAAACCCCGAAGTGGCCTGGATCTTGTTCCAAATCTCCCAGTGTTTGTTTATGTCTTAAAAGACAGGAATGCAGTCACTGAGTCTAACTTTGCACTTGATGTAGTAGTAGAAAGTTGTCTCAGATTCAGGTCATTGTTATAGAAAAGCTTTGAATATAGTAAACAGATTCCTAGTTTTGTAAAAGGAGATTTTATTCTTGCAGAATAAGCCAGAGTTCTCATCAGTTTTGCTTTGTGATTTGTTCTTTCTGAGAATTAATTAAAATGTTGAAATAAATAAATCCTAAGTCTTCTCTTGAGGCTTTCTGGTTTTGGCATTTGAATCACTAACCTCTCTTTGCTACAGACTTAAAATAAAACCCAAACCTTTTATTTCTGAAGAGAAAGTTTATGCAGAAAACTAATTCTAACCTTCTCTTCTGATTCCTGTGACAATAGTCCCGTCTCTATGCAAGCAGAACTGTCTGCCAGGAAATTTCTCAGATGTCAAGAGTCAAAGTATAAATATTAGTGAATGTGAGTTATCTGTAGACATGAGAGCTCAGAATAATTTTGTGACCTTTCAATTAAGTCATGCATAATATGTTTGCTTGCTCTTATCCTCAGTTTCTTTTTTTGGCTTCTGTGTGTAAGCCAAAAAACTTGGAATGCACCTAGCTGATTAAAAGATAACATAAAGGATAATGTAAAAATTAGTTTTACGCTACTTTATAGAACTAAAATTTTCCATAACTTATGGCTGTGGTCTATATCTACAAGAAAGCTCTCACCTGTTTGAATATATTAGCTAGCATCTACTAGGCTCTCTGCTGCTGAAGGGAAAAGGCCTGTCCCATTCTTTTGTTAAAAGTAATGATAGGCTTGTTCTCTGCTAAGAGGTATACATAAAATATGTACAGTAATAAAAAAAAAATAATCCCTTAGGTAGTATTCTGTAACATTCTGTAATATTACCATTTCCCATAAATAAAGACCATAATAAATTGGACCTCAGAGGTAGGATACTTTCTACTTAATTTTAAAGGTCTACAATGCAAAGTTTTATAACCAAGCTGAGCTCTTTTCACAGTTGGTGCAGAGGACTGAGCATTTTTGAAGAGTGATTCATCAGACCTCTTTTAGACATCCACCTTAGGGTAAGAGTCATTGTGCCCTGAGAGTGGCTATTTCTCTCTAGCTGTGAAGGGAGTGTAGGATGACTCAGTGTAGATTACCAGCAGTAGGTGCCTGCATTTCTCAGATGAATCCCATATATGACTGTATGGGATCCCACACATCCATTTGCTGAAAGACTTTCGCTAAGGTCAGAGGGCACAGTGTTTTCCCATGTATAAGACCACCTACAGGTAGCTGTAACTTACTACCAAGAAACCGTGCGCCTCAGGATATTTTAATCTCTGACTACACAGATGTCAAGCGGTAAGGCACTGGAGCTGGATCACATTCAGACTGTTTCTTAACAGTGGTCCCCACACCTCACACACATTTCCTGCTGGAGGGTGGATATAACAGCAGTCCACATCATTAGACAGCCAGATGAAATTCAGTTACTTGCAATTCAAATTACCTTAGCAATACAATTAAAGGGACAGGTGGGGTAACCATGGCAGCTGATCCCACAAGATGGCTATTCCAGGAATGGTGTGCCCCTCACCTGAAAAAGGCAGTTTTTGTGCTGGCTGAGAGTCGTCCCCCCCCTACAGTTCTTCTCTGAATGTCATGTCAGGCTGAAACCTTAATGTTGACTTGTATCCCCATGGTATGCATGCAAGCAAAGTGTTTACAATGAAGTACATACTCAGATCTGTCATCAGAATGATAATGTATTCAATCTACTTGGCTTAGAGTCAAAAGAAGCGGCAAGACCCTTTAAATTTTCATCCCTTTGCTGTTATTCTTGCATACCCTGTAGCTTTTAGAAACTGTCTATTTCAAAGCATCTTCTTAACAGTCCTTTTAATAGCTTTAAGATAGATTCAATTTTTCTTCAAATCCTCACATGTTGCCTATATGAGAACGAACCTATAACTTAGCTCAGGTCACTTCAGTGAAAGTAATAACTTCTTGTATGCAAAATGTGTAATTTCTTTTTCACCTTATTTGTTTTTCTGTTATTACTGCTCATTAATATTTTAAAATGCTAATCATTATGCATTTTTATTCTTCTGTTACTCAGAAAAATCTGAATGAATTTTCTGAATCTTTTTTTTCTTTTTTTTTTTTTTTTCCAAAAAATGCACCCCTAGACTGAAGCAAAGTCTGGGAAGTTTCAGACCCAAAGTTAATTTCATAAGGTTAATGGAACACAAAACCAGAAGTTATAATGAAAATTTCAGCTATATTCAGAGAAAACAATAACAAAAATGAAAAATGCATGCACAAAACTTTACTTGTCAGTGAAACAAATCAATGCTTAAAAGTCAGAAAAAAAGGTATTCAAGAAGCACCATATCATGGGAGTTCAATGAATGATGCTTATTGACCACTCCTTACACAGAGATCTACTAGTGTTTACCTGTTAAGTGCTATAATTCAAAACAAATCTCTGTATGCTACTAAACCTGGGTTAATTTTCTCCAGTGGAAAGAATTTTACTCTTTTATAAACATGAAAAATTCCTGTTGGCTTCAGTGAGAGTTGGACAAACTTGCAGGATTTAGTCTTTTTGCTCATTTTAGAAAAGAAGCATAGAGCAAATCACAGAAATGTTTTCCCAATGCTAGCAATTTAAAGGTAGTTTCTTTTTAACCATGGGGTTCTCCTAAGGCTACATTGCTGTCTTTACCTTCAAATTAATCTCTTCCAAACAGTATGTGTTCTGAATACCTGTCTTCCCACACTGCTTGATATATCGCAGTGCGTCTGTTATCTTAACAAGATTAGAGGGACATCTTGCACATTCCCTATAGGTTTTCTACTTTTCTTAGCAATGCTTTTTTCTGGAAGCACTTATTCATTCAATTGGAACTAGAAAAATTTATAACATGTTTTTCCCCTGTGAGGCTGGAATACCAGTTCCTGGCAAACTCGGCACTCTTTACATAAAGAAGTGCCAACACTCCCTTGTGCAGGGTCGAGCAAGTGTTTAAATACTCAGTTAATTGAATATCTTTATTGTCATACAAAGACGCACAACAAGGTACTCCAGCATGACCAAGTTAAATAAAACTGGGAGGTTGTTGGCCACAAGAACAGCAAATGAACTGCATTCAGCTGTAATTTTTCTTCCACGTTAGTGGGAGGATGTCTGAAGCTGTTTACAAGGCAGGCCAGAAAAATTGGTGTAATGCAGAAAAGAACCGCAGGTATCTATGGCACAGAGGCCTTCTCTTTGTTCTAGAAGTTTTTTCACTGAAGCAGATGAGCAGAGCAACGAGACAGACTGTGTAATTTCAGGTATCTTTTATACACTGGGATCAGTGGATCCACAGCCACGTCATCCCGGAGTTCCAAATGAACTAGCACAGATCCAGCAAAAAGAAGTTCGCATAAGTCTGCCACTCAGACATGGTAATAACTAACTGAAGAAGAATAATTTTTTTTGAAATATCTACATGTAAGAAATGAGACTCACATGTTTTGCATCAGGACGTACTGGTTTGTTACGATCCCGGTAAAAATGAGAATCAGACTCCTCAAAGTATAATTTAAAATGTTCCCATGTCATGTAGAAATTAAAATCCCTCCAGGCAGTTTGCTAGTATTGCTACAGAGCAAAAGTCCCTTTCAGATACCAAACTAGAGACTGGAGAGATCAAGGGAAGTATTTGAATTATATGCTGAAACAAGAAACCTGTAAGAGTAACTGAAGTGAGTAAGATTTATCAGTCATTCTTTCTTCCGCCTGTAGGATCCAGTCACATGGCTCCACAACATCACCAAATTTGGAAGATAAAAGAATAGTGTAGAGTCAGGACCATAAAGTAGTATGTATTTCCTGACTGTTACAGAGCAGAGGAAGAGAAACGAAGAGACATGTAAGTCACAACTGCCTGCCTTCCTAGAACAAAGAGAGAAAAGGAAGCATATTAACTTCTTGTTTGCGCCTTCTCAAGGTCTTCCATTACTAACCATAGGTGTACTCCCACTCTTATCCAGATATATGAAAATTTTGATTTATTACATGATCTGAGACATGATCTGTAATTTGACAGCAGCCCCATCTTTTTCCTTGTTGCCAGGCTAACTTCATTCAACATATAAGCTGTTCACGTGCAAGCCACAAAATTGTACTTGTGTACAGTATTGTTTCTGATTAACAAGTGTTTTTGATTTCCCATTCCCATTGCGTTTAGCAGATGAGGAGACAATGCTCTGAATATTCAACCTGTTGATCATATTCTAAGTGTCTACAGATTTCACTCCCAGGTGAGAAAAATGTTTCTCACCATAATTCCTGATACTCCTTTGACATAAAGAAATCTTTGATTTGAGATTTCAAACATTTGAAGATAGTAAGTAAACATACATTTTTGGGAGGGTGAATAAAGAAAGTTACTTTTTTTTTTCATGGTGATGTGCAAAAGCATGGCATCCTTTATTTCTGCATTAGCTGTCTTGTCTGTCAGACTATATCCTCCTGATTTTAGCAGTATTTCTAAATCCAATCATAGGGTGTCTCCAAATGAAAATTAGACTTTTAATTCCTTATACATATAGATATGTATTTTTACACGTATAGATCTTTCCACATATTTTCTGAGGAGCAACCTTCTTATATACCATGAACTAGAACATTCTGAGAGGAAAACCTAGAGCTCTGAAGAAACACAACGGGTTGATACTGCAGGAGTGAAGAACTTTCACCTGTCTGCTCTTTGCATGTAATTCAGGGTGATGTTCCTTGTATTCCTGATGGACAATGCACAATCAGTTCGTCAGTGAAGCTGGCTGTTACAATGTCAGCCTTTTGAATTTTCTGTGGGAAGTAACAGAGGGAGATGAAGCTTCCAAAGGAATTCCCCAAAGAAAAACAGAAGATCTCTTCATGCCAGTTTTAGTCATTTAGATACCTGAGCTACCTGCAGCCAGAGTTTCCACATTTACCTGATAGATGTTGGGGATTTCATGTCAGAGGTTCTTCTCTTACCCATTACTGTACAATTAGACAATATCTGACAGAATCAGATTGAAATTAGCTATTGCCTTCATCTGTTCCATATTCAGTCCTTCAACATCTTGCCTTTTTAGCCAGAAATTCTTAAGTGACATGAATTCAGCATGAACACTGTTCCCCAAGATGTTGTGAGAAAACGAAATCCTGCAGGGATTTTCTGGTAAATCAGTGTAAAATTTTGAAAATCTCTGAAGGAAACACAAAATGGGATTAAAGACAGAAGATAAAAATAGAGAAAGGCAAGGACGAAAAAGAAGGCTAAGGAAATGTAGGACATGAAAAAAAGTGTAGGTTGAGATATAGTACAGCAGAACTGCAGACAAGCAAAGATTAAACAAACTACAGACAGAAAGCAGAGGATGTCCAGTTATGATGGGATTATAGAAAAGCAAGAACTGCACAAAAGGAGCACTAGAAGCTGAAAATAAGGATGATGATGCGATTCATTTGAGATCACTGTCAAAACTTCAGTCAATGGCAGAATTAGGCTATAAATACACAGAAAAAGAGTATATGTGTATATATAAACATATATATCCATGTTAAACATACACATATATAGACATATATATGTATCCATGTGTACAAATTCATATGTGGCAGGGAAAGCTGAAAAAAAAAATTACATATATTCTTACAATACAATTACAAAAATGTTGTAATTATAGTGGAGACACGCCTGAAGATGCTGAAAAATAGCTTAATTGGGTACCAGTAGCAGTCTGTCAAGAACAGTGTATGTGGGTTTACCTTTGTCATCCAGAAGCAATGTGGAAAAATGTCTATGAAAAGACCTAGAGTGGAGATAATAGTCTATATTTTTAGAATCAGTATACTGGTTCTGAAACATGATTCGGCACCTTCAAATTTAATAAAATATATTTTATGATTAACAGTCCTGTGCCCGCAGATTTCTCTTGGTCTGGACATTGATGGACTAAATTTTCAAGTTTGGATAAAGCTTCACCTGCTTTAGCATGGAGGTGTTATCAAACGAAAATAAGCAGAGTTAATTTTCTGTCAAGAGTTGCTATACCTAGTCAGATGACCTGCCCCAAAATGGAGGCACAAACCAATATTGTTTGTAGAAAACCTGTTGGAGAGGATATATTTGGAAACTTGCAAGGTCTTCTTAACAAGATGAGAGGGATTTGTGTGTCAGCGTGAGTGTCTGGCAAACAGCTTATCGTAAACTCGTCTCTGCCGTAGTCCTGGGGTGCCGCCTTGCAGAGCTTGTCCATGGGAGGCTGCCAGGAACCTCTGCAGGTCCTTCAGCCTTTGCTCACCTCCTGGGTGCCCAGGCAGCCTCCTTCTGCAGCCTTCCCTTCAGCTCTGCACGCCCGTTCTCTGTCTGCAGGGCAACAAGGTTGGCTGTGGAGAGATACACAGCCTTTCCAAGAACACCTCTTAAAAAAAAATGACTTCACATCATACTTAACAGTGAAATAAAAAATCCTCTCAAGCGGGATCCAATTTAGTTAGAACAGCCTCTACAGGCAGTCTCTCCCCCGGGATGTAGTTCTGCTAGAAAATTATGCACTGTACATGTACATGATGAAGCATTTGTTCAGGGATGTTTCATATTCCAAAGATACCAGGAGAGAGCTCTGGTCAATGCTGTCATATCATTGCGCTGAAAAGGAATTGTACAAGGAATGAAAAGGAAGTGTTGTTCTGGAAGTACAAACAATTACTTTGGCGTGTTTTGCAGCAAGTCATTCAGGTATGGCAGTGTTTGAAATCTACAAAAAAATAACCTTATACAAACATAGATACATGGAGTTTGTTGAAAAGCAATGATTGCAAACAAAAACAACAAAAAAAAAGAAGCCAAAGGCATACCAATTTGATCTAGTCACATAAGCTATTGCAGACTGCTGATTTTGTTTTCCTTTATTGTAGTTCCCAATGTTCCATCCTACTGAGATGGCTGTTATGTGTGTACACTTCAGAGAGAAATGATAAAAGAGATACGTTTTTTTTTCTGTTTGAGAGATAAAGCTTTGTTGTTTTTATGTGCTGCATTACTGGGTAGGAGTAGAAACAGACAGAAAAACAAATGTATCCTATGTATAGCCAGACTGAAATGTACTGCAGCAGGATGGAGTCTAGACCAATATGCTATACTATCTGCAAGGGAAAACAAAAACACCGAAGACATCAGGCTAGATTTCTAAAATAACCCCACTTTTAAAAGCTACGGTGTTCTGAAGTTTCCACTTACTGTTTCTCCTTCATATTATTGCTATTTGAAGCTCACCTGAAATAACTTTAACAATTGTCTCACATCCTTGCTTTTTGTGCATACAACACACAGGTTTTTTGCACGCAATGGCCACAACATACCCTTACCTGAAAGTTCCGTTTTGTGTCAAGAAAGTAAAAATAACAGTTAAAGACCAAAGCATACACACTCATAATCACCCTTGGAAATCTTGCTCCGGTCAAAATTGTGTTTTGATATTTGAAATATTGGTATTTTATTGACAAGTATATTTCAGTGCGTGTTTATGATGTGTATTCCTCTTTACATTCCCCTTGTTTACATGGAACCTGATGCTTGCAAAAATATTTCATAATCAACACACTTCCTTTCAATATTCCAGGGCGAAATCAAATATCTATACAATGTCTCTCTTAAATGGAAGCAAATAAGGAAAAAAAAAAAGTAAATAAAGGTAAAATTAAAAGAAATTGAAACAGCTTGAAAAGATTGGTGATGCTAACAATTCAGGCATCTATGCTCTTTATTTCAAGCAATTTAACCAGGAAGCATTTTCTTCTGATAGCAAACTGCTCACAAACTAAACATGATTTTTAAAAATGTGCATTTATTTCAAAATTCAAAAGATAGGTGTTATAAGAATATTTGTGCTATAGATGAAGCGCCTGCTCATTAACTGTAATCAGAGACAAAGAATAAGGGATTCATTGTCTTTGGTTCTGAATATTCATGCACATGTGGCACCAGATTTTCTAAAACCTTCTTCTCTCTTTTTGTTTTTTTGTCTGAAAAAAATTGTGGTCACAGATAGGTTGGGGTACAGTTTTGTTTGTGCACCTGTTTGAGGAAAATTACCTGGTTATTTGAATACTTAAGTGCCTGGTTGGTGCCTAAAACTGAAATTAAAATCATAGTGATTGCATATGTCGTTTACTAAGCAGAAGAAGGCGAGTAGCTGAAGCTGTTCTCACAGTTGTGATAATTGATATCTTTATCTATTTTAATCATTGAATACCAGATTAAATTCTACCTTCTGACTGCTAAAGGGCTTACATCACAAAGATAATAGAGTTGGAAATGGACTTAGGAGCATCAAATGGAAGCTGTCATATGGAAAAGATCAGCTGAACATTGTATTATTTTGAATTTTTAAATGCCAGTAAAATGTAACCATATGGAAAAATAGTCTACTTTGTTATACTACATTTTTTCTACTTGCAGGTGAGAGAAAAGAAAAACAAAAGAAGCCCAGGATGGGGCAAAAAAAGTAGGTTTGGCTGTTCATCTGCTGTGGCAAGCAGAATAAGAAGTATCTGTGGCTTCAAATTTATGAGAACAAGTTTTGCTTGGAATTAAACTGGTAGCTTCTTAAAGACAGGCCTTCTTTTTGTTTAGCATGGGACTGAGCCAGCTGGAGCGCACAAGGCTGACATTTGTGTGTTGATTTAGCTGATCAGAATAAGCAGAAAGCCATCTGAAGAGTGAAACAGGTACACTACAAAATATAAAACAGTGTAAACAGCTGGGGCTCAGCAACCAGCAGCATTTAGACTACAGCCCATAGCAACTTTCAGCCAGGATGTAAGCCCTTTTCAAACACACAAGGCAAAAATATACTTCCTAAAAAGCTTCGTTGATCAAAACAGTGTCTTCAAAGGTCTCACAGGCACAATGGTAAAGGGTTGTCTGATTCCCCTTGAAGTGTCCACAAGTTTCTCTCTGGTAGCCAATAAAACATTTCCATTTGAAATTAAAGCTACTTGAGTAATAATTAAAGAACAATGTCAATAAAGTTCATAATATAGTTTTCCCTTATAAATTATTCAGAATTGTGGGGTTTGGTGTGGTGTGATTTTTTTTTTTTAATCATACCATACTGCTTTTCTTTTTAACTTGTTGGAATAGCTAACAAAACTATTGCTTAGAAATTTTTCCTTCCTGGACTCTCCCAGCTACTATACTGGGATAAGTGTGGCTCTGTGAGGACAGAAGGACAGGAGCCTTGATTAGTCTCCTCTTGCTCATTCAGGCCTGTCCAGAAGTTGTAGCGCCTAACATCGTACAGCTAAATTGAAAAACAGGGAATTGTTTTCTGTTATAAATAGTGGCACTTTTATCAACTGAACACTTGTAAGGTCTCCTTCCCAGGCTGAGACTGACAGCAGGGAATCTTACGAAATCTGATTTTAAAAGACATGCATAGAAATCAGAATTTCAGAAAAGGAATACTACAGACAGCAGCAGTTAAGTGCTGGAGTGGATCCCATAAATAAAACAGAATTCATAGTTAATAAGGAGCTTGTGCTTCAGTGTTTTGTTGGATCAAAGACCTCATGAACAATGAGATTCTGGACAGTGATTGGTAAAAGCCTCATCAGTCAAGTTAGAAAATCATGTATCTTGTCCATATAAGAGTAAAACAAGGACAAGTCAAAAAAAGCAGACTGTGTAGCCTGGAGAAGAGAAGGCTCCGGGGAGATCTTATTGCGGCCTTCCAGTATCTAAAGGGGGCCTACAGGAGAGCTGGGGAAGGACTTTTTACTATGGCATGTGTCCCGATCCAGTGTCAGGAAGGTTTTGTTATAATCCCAAGGATGAGATTAAGACGCTGAAGACGGTCAAATGTCGTGCAACCTTTTACTTAATTCTCTTAACAAAACCGAGAAAGAATGGTAAAAAGGGAGGGGAAGAGAAGGCAAAGGGGAAAGGAAAGGGGGGGTAAGGAAGGAAACAAAGAAAGAGGGAGAAAGTTCGCTACTGCCACCCTGAGTCCAACGGTTTTCTGCTGAGTCTGGGGTCTGGGGATGCGTGCAGCAGGGAGGCGAGGAGAACAAAGAGAGTGAAGCAGCCCGCCAAAAGCCTTATACAGAGATCTTGCTCATGCGCAGATCGACTGGAAGCACTGGTCCCCTACAAGCCTCTTCCTGCTCTTTTCGCGCCTTTAGTCCCTGTGTAGGCACATGAGATCTTCCACTTCCAAAACCGTGAAGAAGATGGTCCTCTCAGAAGATGGCAGCATGGCAGCTATGTCAAGACAAAATCGCATCTGGTATTGGTTCTCTATACCACCCCTTGGCTCGACATTGCAGCTTGGTGGCAGAGAGAGAGAAAATGAGGGAGAAAGGAAAGACAATATTGGAGAGGCATGGGAGAGTTGGGTATAAGGACAGAGGGGAAAAAAAAAGGGGGGAACGACAGGGATTAAACAAAAAATATTGCCCAATGCAAGCTTATTCTTGAATAGTTTTGACAACGTTTAACTTTACAGAACAGACATCGGAAATGAGTCAATGAGGAAGGTAACCGTTACAACAAGTACAATGCGACTGAC
The DNA here is from genome assembly GCF_965231255.1 of Vanellus vanellus. Lineage (NCBI taxonomy): Eukaryota > Metazoa > Chordata > Aves > Charadriiformes > Charadriidae > Vanellus > Vanellus vanellus. The sequence continues at coordinate 31,751,286 of NC_138905.1, read as the reverse complement.
AAGTATGATATGAGTATTAATAAACCGAGGTGGGTTGCGGCCGATTGATGTCATAGATATATTTTATGCCATCGGGCGAGGAAGTAGGAACAAATTGCATATTTGATACGACATGTCCAATTAGCTGAACAAAGCAAGGAATTATACAGGGTAAGAACATTAGGGCGGCAACGACACATAGCAGATACAATATTAACTGTTTGACCCATGGTGCCCCTGGTAGCCAGGTCCACAAAACGCCATTCCAGCCATTCCAGGTCTGGACAGGGACATGAGCTATTTTTCAAATATCTTTGGTTAATTGGAGAACTACTTCACCCACGTCGTCTATTTCCAAGCAACAGTTGGAGATATTACATTTTCCACACACCCCTCCCTCCTCAGCCAACAAATAATCTAGAACCATGCAGTGCTGAAGGATTGCCATGCGCATTTGTTCAGATTTTCGAGTTAACAAGTCTATTGTGTCAGCGGTTTTGTTGGTAATGATCTCTAGAGCCACTTGTAGCCTGATTATTCGATTTAGGTTATAAATTGGTTCTCTCGCCCCTGCAATGGGCTCATTAGGATTCCAAGTTGCTGGTCCATAATGTTGAATGATTCTGATTGGTCCCACCCAAATTTATCTCTATGGATCGTGTCTTACGGGCAATGCTTCTATCCCTGAGATTATCGTATACTTTTACACCCAATCGGGATCCTCCTGTTTCCGGTAAAAGGAAGAATAAGGGCCTGATGATTCCTACATAACAAACTCCTGACTACCCCGTGGGTAAAGATTTATATGCTGTGTGTCCACAAATCCTATAGTGTCCCTTTTTAACTCTATTGCCCTTTAGTCAGAAACTGAATTGGCCAGGTCCCACTGTCATCCCACGGAACACCTGCGGTCTCCCTATAAGTGCTTACAATTTGGTCTGGAGTGAGAGGTACGGATGTCCACAGCCAACCTGATAGTCCCATGGGTCCACCGCATAACCAGCAGTGGCTCAAATTGAGAGTTTGACTTACAGCTTTTACCAGCAGCATGAATTCGTTGTTTTTGAAGGGATGGTACGGAGGAGGGGAAGGTAGAGGGAGTGGTCGTCCATCGCTTACATGGAGGCATCTCTGAGCCAAGACGATCCAAAGTAGCAGGTACATCGTTGTTGTATTGCCGTCCTTAAAAACAGAAAACCGATAATCTTGCTTCTCGGGTTAGAAAGAAGGAATCATACATTTTGTGTGGATTTTGTAGGTTCTCCCACTAGCATCTTTCGCCTTCCAAGTATACTTGTTCAGCAGGGTGTCTAATACAAGAGGGACGGCTCCCACGGTGGGAAGCGCGACCAGAACAGGCTGACCAGGGGAGTGAGATGGGATATCAGGGGGATCAGAGCCTTAAGAGATGGGTACAAGGGTTGGGGCTTGTGGGTAGAATGCCACAATTTTCGGGCACCCATTTGTTCCCCATCGACTATTAACGCTGGTCACTGCCTCCCCCACCCGCTCATCCCATCCTGGTTTGTGCGGTTTTAGGAAGTGCTGGAGCAGCCCGTTGGTCCTTTCCACAATCCCATTCGCTTGTGGATAGTACGGAGTGTGGAACACCCACGAAATTCCTTCCTGAGCTGCCCACTCTTGGACCATTTTGGTGGTGAAATGCGAGCCATTATCCGACTGGATGGTTTGTGGTTTGGGAAAAGTCCCGAACCACTCTTTAAGGGCCTTCGCTGTGTTTTCCCCAGTCGTCTTTGCACAGGCCCAGGCTTGTACAAGTCCAGAGATTTTTTTGACCCCCCCACCACATAAAACTTCCCTGCGGACCTTCAGAAGGGCCCAATATAGTCGACTTGCCAGGCGTCCCATAACCCTTTCCCTTCTTCGTGCCTGTCCAGACAGACACGGCATTGTTCACAGGAGGATATGCAGGTTTTACAGTCTTCCCTGGTGACCGGCCATCCTCGGGCCTGTGCCTTGCGGAACAAATCGTTGATCCCCAAGTGCTTCCGTTTTACGTGCAACCACTCTAATAGGTATTCCCAGTCCTCCTGCACTTGGGTGCTCTGCAGTGGGGCTAATCGGGCTAACTCGTCCGCCTCTGCATTCCACCAGCCAGCCTGGGTATCAGGTGGGAAGCTACCCATGCTACCACAAAGGTCCCCTGTTTTGCAATTGCAAGAATATCTTGCCACCTTTCCTTTTGCCAAATTGGTATTCTATTGACTTCCCAGCCGTTCTGCTCCCCAAACGGAAGCCACTCTGTGCAGCCCTTGAACACTGCATAGGAGTCTATATAAATGTGCACAGGGGAAAGAGTCTGTCTCTCATGTTGAAACACACTCCACACTGCAACCAGCTCTCCCACCTGCACACTGCCCTCCCCTTCTGTAATGATCTGCTCCTTGGTTTCTACCTGAAGGGCCACAGCCCGGTACTTCCAAACTTTCCCTTCTTGCTTCGATGAAGTGTCAATAAACCTTGCATTTAAAACCTACTCCAAGAATGGGGGAGCTACCCTGATCGCAGGGGAAAGTTGGGGCATCTCCCTATTCAAGTTCGCCTCATCTTGGATAGGCAGTATTTTAGCGGTCCCTTCTGTCACAGAAAAAATCTCACAATAATATTCTATTTGAGCATACCATTTCCTTACGGAGGCCTGCTGAGCCACCCCGTCAGCGGGTGGGGTTCCTGTTACAACTGCTTTGATTACCTTGAACGGGCCCCAAAGAACTATGGGTTGTTTTTGAATAGTTCGTTCAGCCTCCCGTAAAGCTAAGCTATCCACAAACAACCCCTTTTCCCAAGTAGTCTATCGCTTTTCGGTGTCCTTGAAACTGCGTGAGTAAAATCCGATGGGCCGGATGGGCCCTTCGGGTCCCTTTTGCCACAGATAAATGGGGAGCCTGGTCCGGGCAAATCCCCATTCAATCTGAATTGGATCAGTGGGATGTATTTGCCCTAAAGCTTGATAGGTATTTGCTTCAAAAATTACTAGTTGCAAGGCTTCAGCATGAACTGGGGCCCATTCCCACCGAGCCCTTTTCCTCAGTAAATCATATAATGGTCTGGCAATAATTGAAAAGTCAGGGAAGTGTTTTCTCCAAAACATGAGCAGCCCCAGAGCATGTTGTAAATCCTTTTTGGATTCCAGCATTTTAATGGAGTCTAACGAGGATAGGGTATCCGGGGGAATGCAGGTCATCCCCCCCCCTCCACCAGATTCCTAAAAATTTTACCTCGCTGGAGGAAGTCTGGATTTTTTCGGGCGGGATCGTCAGTCCTATCCATTCCAAGTGTGTAATGATATCGCGTTGCGTTTTTTCAACACCCTCTACCTGGCTCCCTCCCACAAGCACATCATCTATATACTGGTAAATTTTAGCTCCTGCTTATATGGGAATGGTTTCAAGTTCTTGGGCCAGCGTATGATTGGCTAGTGTGGGGGAGTGTTTGTATCCCTGGGGCAGCCGATTAAACGTATATTGTTGCCCCCCCCCGCCTCCCTCCCCCGTGAAAGCAAAGCGTTCCTGGTCCTCAGGTTGCAGCGGAACCATAAAAAACCATGTCTTTGACATCGATTGTTGCCATCACCGGGTGGGATTGTTCCTGAATGGTTGCGATTAACTCAGCGATGTTTGATGCCAGCCGTTAATGGGCCCGTATTGTTATTGAGGCGCAGGTAATCTACGGTCAATCTCCATTTCCCATTAGGTTTTCTCACGGGCCATACGGGAGAATTGAAGGGCGACTGTGCCGGGACTACGACTCCCTGCTTCTTCAGATCTTCTAAGACGGGGGTGATGCCCTTCCTCGCTCCCAGGGGTAACGGGTAGGGTTTCATACTAGTCAAGCGGGAAGGGGGGAGGGGAGGCGCCGCTTGTAGCAGGCACACTGCCGCGCTGAAATTCTGGGTTAGCCTTCTAACCTGAGGAACGCCGAAAGACCATAAGTTCCCTTGGGTGTCCCGCCACTGTCTTCCCTTTGTGAGAAACACGCTCACTGTATTGAATTTTAGTCAGGGGCAAATTCGGTGGAGCAAAGAATATTTATTACAGCGCTGGGAGTTACACGGGGGATTTCTCCTCCTGTGTCTCATTTTTTGCTCATTTTTATTTCGTATTCCTCATACTTATTCATGTTTTTTCTCGGAATATAGTTTGCATAATCAATGAGTTCTTGGAATGCAACCCACCCCCAAATACATAATCAATGAGTTCTTGGAATGCAACCCATCCCCAAACATGCCCCCTCCCTTCTAGTGGCAGAGGCGATATGCTTCCTCAGGGATCTTCCTGGTGGTCATCGGAGGGAAGCTCAAAGTCTTTATCACCATGTCCTTCTTGTAGCTTCTCCATTCCTTGTACTTCTGTGGTTATCTTATCTAACCACACCACCCTTTGTTTTGTAATGGTTTGGTACTTCCAACCGTTGCTTTCGTCTGTTATCCTATCTAACACTATCCCTTTTCCAAACGCATAGCAAGCACAGACCTATCTTTAGCTGAAGCCATAGCGAGCACACATCTATTTTAGCTGAAGCAAAATTCTTTTGCTAAATTACTTATTACACCTTCAAAACATCTATTCCCAGGAGATTCATTCGAAAGGGCCTTATAGCTGCCATGGTGTCCGCCGGACCTTCCTCTCCTGGTAGCCACAAGGTTACCGGAGTCATAGGCACAGATTGGATTTTCCCCAAGGCATTTAGTACTATTAGGTGTTTAGAAGGGGCTGAGATGCTGCACTGTTCTGCCTCACTCCATCTAATTGCCGTAATTTGGGCCCCTGTATCAATTAAAAAGGTACCAGGCCTTTTCCTTGGCCCTACCGCAACTGTAATTAGTAAGTCTCCTTTATTATTGCAGGTGAGTCACCTAATAAACATCCACCCTCCGTCTCCCCCCTCACCCTGAGGGGGTAGAGGATTTAGTTTTCCGCCACCTTCTCGTTTCTCTTGAACCCTTCCCCCATGTCCACGGGTGGCGCTGAAGGTGGGTTCAGTCTGGGTGGGGGTCCTTGTCCAGACCACCTCTGCACCAGGAGCTCTAGCTTTTTGGTGGGGAGACCATCCATTAAATCTCGGGGAACACCCTTTTGCAGTCCCAACTGCCACAATTCTTGCCGGATCAGAGATCTCTCTTTTTTGGTTAGATCAGGGCTTCTTCCAGAAAAAAGCAATGATTTATTTGCTGGCTCCTCTGCCCACACTGCTCTAGTTTCTGCCTTCTGGTAGGTCCAACCTACTGGCCCATATTTCCTTCCTTAATTTATTAATTCCTGAGCCACTTCCCCCAAGGTCCATACCTTTCTCCGCCCCCACTGCTGCCCAGGGGTTACCATCCCCCCTAGGGCAGCTGCAATTTGCTCTTCCCGAGACACATTTTGGATCCTCCCCTGCAATTGGATCCCAATACGTTTTAGTGAGTCGGGGAGTCCTCTTATCAGGGGCGTTACTCTCTCAGGATCTACCGATAATAATATTGGGGTGCTTAGGTTTGGTCTGGGTTCCCGATCACACATCATTTGTAGGCAAGCCGCCTTCTGTACACTTTCCAATACCTGATTGACAGAACCATTTATAGCGAGGATCCCCCCTCTCCAATGGTTTCAGCCCCCCCGCCCAGTATGCGGCTCTCTGGGTCAGAGACCATAGGGCTCAGCAATTGCCCGTTGTGAGGAAAACGCCAGGGCCCCAATATCCCTCTGCTTCCTTCTCCGGTAACATGATTCTGCCCCCCCCCCCCCGACAGGGATATCCTCCACACGTATTCGGTTTCGGATTCCCTTGCCATCCTAGCGAAATCTTTCCATAGTTTGGCCAATTCGGTGGCAGTAAAGGGGATTTCTTTGGTGACAACCTGGGGGCAGTTGTCGCTATTGTCCTCATATATATATTCCGTTTTTACCAGTGGGCACATGTGGGGGGGGTCATCTGTGGCATCTTTTAGTCTTTTTTAATGCTCCTGAGGGTAAATTGGGTGTACCCCTTTTCCCTCCAGCATCACCTTTGTCTCAGCAAGGGTGTCTGCCTCCCTCAGGAGCTGAACTCTTAGCTCCTCTATTAATATTAAATTTCGGTGTTTTTCTTCCTCTAGCGCCTGCTTGGTTTCTAGTAATTGTTCCTGCAGCGGCGCTAGTGCCCCTTGTATTGAGGCAACTATCGTCTCCTCTTGGCGGGGTGCCTGTCTCCTGTCCTCCACCGCAGCCGCCAGGCACACTCCCAGCACAGCACAAACAATAGCTTTCCCTTTTCCCTTTCTAACTCTAGCTTCTTTATGCAAGACCACTATGTGGTCTATGGCACTTTGCAGTTGGAACCAATGGTCCCGTGCCCAATCTCGTCCCGGGAGTAAGGGGCAAGAACGATATGTTTCCCAAAAGTCATACAATTTTTCTGTTTCTTCACAAAAATCACCCGCCTTCTGGGCGGCCATGTCCTACAAAGGGGAGTGCGTCCCGGGAGGGTCACACAAAGAAAAATCCAAGGTTCCCCTATACACTCCCAGGAGGCCGTAACCTACTAATAAACAACAAATGGCCTACAAAGGGGATATCATCCTGAGGAGGTCACACCGTAAAATCCATGTTTCCCCTATACTTCCTCAGGAGACCAAACCGTGAAACTAGTATATAGGTTTTAACGCGAAGATCTCAACATTCACTCCTTCCTTACGCTTTGTTCGTCTCTGGCTGCTTCCCTCGCGGATCGGAACTCCGCACTCACTTCGTACTTTGTACATCTCGTTCACACACAATCACTCAGCACACCAGAAGGTTGTACGACACTCTCGTCTCAAGGGATCCCGTCCATGACGCCATTTAGATGTCCCGATCCAGTGTCGGGAAGGTTTCGTTATAATCCCAAGGATGAGATTAAGATGCTGAAGACGGTCAAATGTCGTACAACCTTTTACTTAATTCTCTTAACAAAACCGAGAAAGAATGGTAAAAAGGGAGGGGAAGGGAAGGCAAAGGGGAAAGGAAAGGGGGGTAAAGGAGGGAAACAAAGAAAGAGGGAGAAAGTTCACTATTGCCACCCTGAGTCCAACAGTTTTCTGCTGAGTCTGGGGTCTGGGGATGCGTGCAGCAGGGAGGCGAGGAGAACACAGAGAGCGAAGCAGCCCGCCAAAAGCCTTATACAGAGATCTTGCTCATGCGCAGATCGACTGGAAGCACTGGTCCCCTACAAGCCTCTTCCTGCTCTTTTCGTGCCTTTAGTCCCTGCACAGGCGCACGAGATCATCCACTTCCAAAACCGTGAAGAAGATGGTCCTCTCAGAAGATGGCAGCATGGCAGCTATGTCAAGACAAAATCACATCTGGTATTGGTTCTCTACAGCATGTAGCAATAGAACGAGGGGGAATGGCTTTAAACTGGAAGAGGGCAGGCTCAGATTAAACATTAGGAAGTAGTTTTTCACTTTGAGGGTGGTAAGGCACTGGAACAGGCTGCCCAGAGAGGTTGTTGAGGCCCCATCCCTGGAGGTGTTCAAGGCCAGGCTGGATGTGGCCTTGGGCAACCTGGTCTAGTGGGAGGTGTCCCTGCCTATGGCAGGGGGTTTGGAACTTGATGATTTTCAAGGTCCTTTCCAATCTAAACCATTCTATGATTCTATGGTTATTCTGAAGGCCTTGAAAATTTTGTAATTGCAGCTCAGGGAAATCTGGAAAAGCCTATTATTAAGTCAGTGTAAAAAGCTGAAGAAACCAGCAATGCCAGAATGCCTGTGTTTACTTTTACTTAACTTTCGTGGGACAAAGATGATGAGAAATGCCTTGATCTGCAATAAACTGAGGAGAAAGTGGGATTTTCAGCAAACTAGTTAAGTATATCTTAAAGGTCTTCATGTCATGAAAAATTTCATTCAGGAAGCACAGAGGTATCTTGCAACAGAATGTGAGATTATGTGTGCCTGTGTAAGCCTCAACTTGGTTAGAAAAAGATTAATTAAATATTCATTTACCCGAATGATACTTCTGACATTTTTCTGCACTACTATTAATTATTACTGTGACTTTGGAACTGTGTATACAGTATGATACTCAATACTCAAAATTTAAGTCATTAAGTAAGCTTTGCTTCACCTTTGATCCCTATCAACAGTAAAAGTTTTACTATTCTGACCACGACAAAGAAGATAAGATAAAAATATTAGTATAGAATGTTAACTGGTATTTCTGGACAATCTGCTCTCTCATATGAAAAGCCAAAAGAATGTGGGAATTATAAAAATTGAATGTTTCTTTGATCCCCTGATGAACATTGTAATATTGCAAGAAAAAGCCTGAGAGCTTTGTTCCCCCTCAAAAAAAAAAAAAAAAAAAAAGCCTAAAAGGAGTCTAATGATATGGAAAATTATAAGTTGTTAAAGAAGTTGTGAAAATCCTGTATAAATGACCAGTATTGTTTGCTTATGAACTCTTGCCCTATTCTACATTAACCCTATCCCTGGAGTCATACAGCCTTCTTGCACAATGACTGACAGCTGTTTTGAAATATTTCAAGTTTTGTGATTATTGTTACAGTTCACGATGTGATATTTTTCCCCTCATACAACACAGTGACTTATACTGCCTGTCATTTGCTGTCTGTGTTTATTCTCCACGTACGAATTTTATTACCTTTGCTATTTTCACACAGCTGTGCAGCAGACGGAAACTGCCTCAGAACTACTGTTAATGTCTTCAGGGTTGGTGGCTTCAAATCATCTATACCTTTGACTAAGTTATCATTTTATACACACTATCCTATCTAACTGTACTTGAACATTAGAAAACATTAGATATAAATCTCAAACTCTAAAGCCTTTAAGTGCTTGTTCTTCTTTACTACTACTAAAATATTACAATGAAGATTATTTGCTATTGCGGACAGAAATCACTAACTTATAATTAAAAATACATTAAATTAAACTGAAAATTTACAAGGGAAAGCTCAATAATTCTACATCTTTGTGAGGGGTAACTATGTACAAGAGTAAAATAGCCTCTAAAAATAATTTTTAAATATATGTGGACAGGAGGTCAACTGGTATGTGAATGATCTGTTGATTATCAACAGTGCATTTACTACTTTGGAAAAAAAAAGAAGACTGTTCTTGCCCCAAGGAACTGGCAGTCCAATTCAAATTGAACAGCTGATAGACACCTAGTTATATGTGCCAAAATGAGCTGGATATAAAATCTAAATATTTCCCAGAATACAGTCTGAGATTAATGAATGGCCCCAGTCACTTATCTCATCAAGTGATGTAAAATCAGATTTCTGTTTAGATCTTGGAAAATGTTTTTTGAACAATGCAAAAATTTGTCGTTAAATCATTAGATAAATTATGTATTCAAAATACATTTACATGTGTTGTAAAAGAATGTAAACTTTCATACAACTGGTATAGTAAGCTAATAATAAAATAGCATAAATTGAGGTCTTTGAATCACAGTGAAAGCAAAGATGCCTTTGGAGGCAATTAGGCACGTTTTATGAAGTATCAGAATCAACAAATGAGAATCGGTACCATGCATTTTGTGATATTTAAGTCACCAGTCACAGACCAAAGGATTAAACTTATTATGGGTGTATGCAGACACCTATATATCTCCTATCTATATCAGATTAGACACATTTATACAGCATTAATAAATTTTTAAAAAAGCCAAATCCATCCCCAAACCCAAATGACTGCCAGTGGTAGCAAAAAACTCCTCAATATAAACTGGAAGAAATGGCTGTCAAGGAGTGACAAATTTGATCATAAAAATGATTCACATATTTTGAGTCACAAATGTATAAATAATTGGTGAATTCTTATGAACAGATGAGTACCAAATTATGTAAATTACTAATTTAATATGGTTTAACCTGATCTATTGAACTTTAGTATTCTATTGAGCAGCAGCTTTTATCTTATATTCATCAAACAGCAAACTTTTAAAAAGTATAATCTAGCTAAAGCTGTTTTCTTTTCAAGTAATAGATTTCCCCAGTAACTAGCTAAATTTTATCATCTTTTAAAATTTATGATCTGACTCCTAGGTACTCATCTTACCACAATTGTGCTCTCTTACCCAAAGCACATTAGGCTAAGTTTAAGAAAAAAGGGGAAGTTTAATCACATTTGATATTCTGTAGTCAACGTAGTGTCTAAATATTCATTAAGGAAAAAAAAAAAATCACATAAAAAGGAAAAGGCAACCTGAATAAAATTGAATATAAGGTCAGAGTTAAGATCTCTACACATAATAGAATCTCTAAGTTACAGCAAATGAGCTCTATGAGTATTAGAAAACACTGATAGGAGCCTGGAAACCATCTTCACTATCAAGGGATATGTGTTTCATTTTCAAAGTGTGATTTTTAATATAAATATTTAATGAAAATATTATTAAAATATTTAGTTAATGAAATAAACTGATGGAAGTACCACCAAAAGCAGCTTACTTAATATTCACTAAATGAAATGGAAACATTTATCTCGGATATTATATCAGTCTTTAGAGAGGTTTCATATTTTATGCTTTTTAGGACTATTTAAAGCATCATTATTATGACTTCTCCTGACTTTTTTGCTAAATAGGATGCCAGAATTAGAGGGGAGTAAAAGAAAATGTATACCTAGGAAAAGAAAAGCCCGATTTATCTTTATTCAGACTCACCAAATCCTAGTACAAATGTTAACTTTTACAGTATTTAAAAGAACATAAACGGTGTTTGCAGCCATCATAGAAGACTGAGCAGTCATACGTTTTAATGACCATTGTGTTGTGACCTAGAATAAAATGAGAGACAAGTAAGACCACAAGTGATCACTCAGTCCAGATTCCTTCCTAACTTTGCCTAGATCATTCATGCCCAATCTTTTCCTAAAGAAGTGTTTTAGCAGTTTATGTTGGCAGAGATACAGAAGGAAAAATAGAAAAAGGAAGTTTATCATCAGTCACCAGAGATGAATATTTTAAAAGTTCTGTGCTGAGTAAGCTGTTCTTAAAACTGCCAGAGGAAAGATTGCATAACATCTCTCCCAACATTTATTGAACCTTTGCTTAGAAGATTTATTTTAACATCTGATTTAAAACCTAGCAGCAAATTAACCTCATTTTCTTCACTTTTCCCCATGTTGGCAAAGTGGGCAACCTTTAAGATGTCCCTCTTGTTGCTGATTTCAAGATTCCTTGTATTGCATCTTCTTTAAAGCAGAGTTGTCAGTGAATCCAGGATGTCAGCTCAGGTTGTTTCACTAGCAAGCAGAAATATCTGTGTTTCACATTCAACATCCTGGAATTATATTATAGAAGGACATTATTATTTCTTTTTATTATTGTGTCCTGTTCACTTTATGATCCACTCCAGTGTCATATTCTGAATATTTGCATATTCATATTTTTAGTGATTTTTGGACTATGCATACTTTTGAAGCCATTTTCATTTCTGTGCAGGCTTTCAGTAATGCTTGCAATATTTTCCATCTCAAAAATTCTCTGCAAGACATGTGTCACCCTTCTGTCAGGTACAGTTGGAGTGTGGCTAAATATTCAGCGGTTTCTCCTGAAACAAAATGCAAACAGGACTGTTAATTCCTACCTGAAAGCTTGAGCAGCTAAATTATATGTACCCAGATTAAATAATATGCAAAAATTAATACATAATATATACTTATAAGAGACACTCATGAACTCATAATCAATGAACCTAGAGACTGAAAACAGACAGAATGTTATTTCACAGCATACGGGTATGGGGATGAGGGACAGGGAAACGAATGAAAATGGAATATAACCTGAAGAAAAACGGGTTAGTAAAACAGTATGAAGTGAAAGCACTGTCTCTTGAATGTTTTTTTTTAAATCAAAAATCCGAGTATCATCTTTTTCGTCTCACCCTGAATAGCCATTACCCTACTTGAAGAGCATTAATGCAACTGCATTACACAAGGAGTCATCAACTAATTTAGAAGAGTTCGACTTTGGCAGATTCAGCTCTTCTTCCTTTGGGCTGTGCAGTCATCTCTAGTCATCTCTCCTGAAGTACAGTTTTGGTGTTGGGCAGAAAAGCCCCCAGCGACGTACCTAACTTGGTTTACTCTTCATCATCACATATGCATCTCTACGTCACCTCCATTTCAATTCAGCTTATGACTCAGCTCTTTTCCTTCCCTTTTGTTTCACTCCTTGACCTCACTACTCCAAAGTCCAGTTGCAATTCCTCTGGCACATTTAACAGAATTTGCTTCCAGTTAGTATCATGCTAAAGTAACAACAGCATGGCACTGTCAAACTTGTGAAAAAAAGAGAACTTTTAAAAAATGTCCCTTTTAAAAAAGCACTTCCTGGCTGCCAGGTCTGCCCTATTCTCTTTGCCATCCTCACTCAGTAGTAGGTCCTGGCTGAGGGATGCCTGGTCCCTGGGGCTCTATGCAGGGCCACCTTCTAAGGGCTGCTCTTTCTGTTCACCAACACCAGGTACCAGGGAAATTTGCGCTCTTTCAGGTTTTAAGCCACAAGTTGAAAAAAACTTGCTTGTGCACTGCCCACATTCTTCCTGAAAATACTGAGTTGAGAAAATACCCAGAATGAAGCCGAAAACATTTTCTTTGGACAGAGTCTCAGTTTAAATATTCCTGCAGGTGGATAGTAAAGTATAGTTAGCAATAGAGAGCAATTGTTCAAGTAATACATTCTCCTTTTATCATACTTTCATCTAAATTATGTTTTCCTAGTCACATGCTATGACAATGTCTGGGTATTCAAAGGAGTTCCTGAATGAAAATGCAGCTTTTCTCCTTATCTGTTGGATGAGCTGTTTTAGGAAAAGGTGGTAGTCTGCTTTAGCATGAGTTTTTTTCTTGACAAATCCAAATTGGTTGTCTTTTTAATTACCCTACAGTCTTCTGTTTCATAAGTTTTTTTCCTTAAAATGCCCAGTGAGTTCAAAGCTAGCCAGCTAACATTACTCATTCAAAAGCCTCCTTTCTTCCACTATAGGGAAAGATAGTACATTTGCCCTTCTCCAATCCTCTGAGATCTTCCCTGTCTTCTTTGAAATCTCAGAGATAATTGTTAATGGTTCTTTCCTTGGCTACTTCTTTAAGTATCCCAAGATGAATTTCATCAGACCCTACTGACTTCAATATTTATATCTTATCTAAATACTATAAAATCCACTCCCATTCCATCCTGTTGTATATGCTTATCCCCCTTACTGAAGTTGACATTTATATACCTGTTCATTATTAATCATTTGTGAAAACAGAAGTAAGGAAGATACTTCAGCCTTCAGTCTACAACGGATTATTTTTCTCTCCTTCTTAAAGCATTTGATCTATGCTTTTCTTTGTTTTTCTTCTGCTTGTAACACATCTTTAGAAACTTTTCCTGCTGTCTTTTGTGTATTTTGTGGTTTCAATATATTTGAAAAATTCTAGATTTTTTTAAAGAAAATCCACTTCCTTCTAGGTAGGTAAGTATATTTTGAAGATTTCAGATGAAATCACAGTTCAAGATTTCAGATGGGCACACAGTGATATTTCCATCTCCCACAGTTATGCAGATGAGCCATCCTGATACAATAAATATAGTATATGATATCTCAAAAATTGTTACTCGTTTCAGCCTATGTGCCACAGAATAGGCAAGAGGGAAATTATGCCCAATCAAAATGCTTCCTTTTATTTCACTGTTGAAAAGTTGAATGGCAGAAGCACTGGGGGAAAATGCTGGCACTTCTCTTTGAATAAGTATAATGTATTTATACAACTGTGGTGTCTTGGTGTCAGCTACAGAGAGGAGTCCTAGAGTTCCAGGGCTCAGGGATGCTCTGGGAGGACAAACCTGTCTGATGTTGCTGACCTCTGTTGGACATTTTTTAATTAAATAATTAATAATCTTCAGGCTTGATTCATTCTTTTATCTCATCTTCACAATGATAAGAAACATGACAATGTCTGAATCAAAACTAAAAGGAGGAATTACAATCTCATGTTTAATTTGGGTTCAGTGATGAACCCTACATTCTTTCTGCCTGTGCTGCTGTCAAGCCAGTCATTCTCTTTCTCTTATCTGTGCAGCTCACTAGTCCTTTGCACTTGTCTTCTTCATAGTGCATTATCTATTTTTTTATTAATCTAATTCAAAATTAAAGGTTATAAACTATTCTATCTTCTTACAGTTCATTTAGGGAAAATACTGAAATGGTGGAAGACAACTAACGTCAGATCACATACAAACACTTCTTCTGAATAAGCCATTTGACAAGTTCTTAAATCACTATGGCTATTTTCCACCTGTTTATATATTTAAAGGCCAATGATGCCTTTCCAACAAAGACTGTATGAGTAATTTATAAATACCAAACCAGTAATTTGTTTTAGGAATTTGTTTAAATTGCAGTGGTAGAAGTTTATCCAAATTATCATGTTCTCCCCAACCCAAACTGGAAAGAAATGTTTGTGACAAATACATCTGAACTGCAGCAACATACTATGCAAAGTCCGAGTATGTTTTGCTAAACACATTACCCAATGATATAATATATTATTGACACATTTTGACTTTGAAATGAGTGATCATGTATTTTGAACACGAAAGCAGAAGTCATTTGTATGACTAAGGCCTTTCTGAAAAAAATCCATAATTAAATTGAGATGATGAATGCATACTGATTGCCAGAGATGAATCCTGCCCATTTTGCTGAGAAATCACTTATTTTTCTTTTCCAGTCTGTGCTGTTACTATGGATTCAGTTCCTCACATAATCCATTTCTGCTTTCCAGAGTTATAACACCAGTGTTACAGTTAGCCTGCCCAATAAAGAAGCATTATTTCTAAAATAGGAGACCAGAATGAAATGCAATGGTAACTACCAGCCCACAATGAATATTTTAGTACTATGACTAGGTATATAGAAATCTGACATTTATTAGGGCCTTTCGTTCCAGACTCTGACGGTGCTTTACAAATACAGCACAGCTTCACCAGTGTGACACCGCTGAAGCACAGCCACCCAGGAGTGGAGCGTAGCAGCTATTTTGCTCCCACTTGACAGCTGTTGGTTATTATGACCTGCTTCTTTTCTACAGTTATTTTTCTGGAAAGTATATGAGGGAGAAATCCACCCACCAGGAGATAGGCAGACACCATCTGCCATGACTAATTTCACATTTATTCCAGGCAGCAGTCGTACCAAAATCCCAGAAATGAAAACCCAGTTGCTGTTATAACTTGAGCCAGTTGATGTAAAATGAAGCAATATGTTCAGTATCTTTCCATGAATACAAATCTCCATTAAGATCATAAAGGTTTTTGATTGCTTTTCCGAACTGAAACTGAGGTCCTTTGAAATATTTAGATTTTTAGTCACGTAACACGCGGTCCTACTTCCTAGGCAAGTCAAGTGTACTTAAGCTCGGAAATCTGATTAGAGAGATCTTTGTAGTATCCTAACACAAACGAAGGGAACATGGGATCTGTGGTCAGAAAGTGTAGATTATTCTATCTTTAGGTACCTAATGGAAGTGCCTATCTTATATTAATAAAATAGTTAATTTCAGTTTCTGCTGTGGTCAATGGAAAGAGGTAGATACTCCACAGGAAAAAACATGAATTATTCTCAGAAGACACATGTCTCTCTCCCTTTCTTACTTTACTGATTACAGAAACAGCATAGTGTGACTATGTTCTTACCCTACATTTTAGCTGACATATGTACCCATGATCTAAACCTAAGGAGAGCCAGACAGCTTAGTCCAGTGCTCTGTGTTGACTTAAATGGGTTTACATAGGTCTACCTGTCTGGATGAAGATCTTGTGACCCTCTGGATGAAATCTTGTTCGTTGGAAGAGATTGGAACTTCTCCCGTTAACTTCTCTAGACTGAATTTTTTTTTTTTTTTCTATAAAAGCAGATGTGGAATAGTTCTTGGGTATACTTAAAATAACTGTTCCCCTCAGAAATGAACTTTTGCTGCTATACGTTGCATAAAGTTTCAGTTTCCTCTTTACTCATGCTGGTTTACCCATCCCTACTTACCATCAAGTTGTAAGAGAAATAAAAAAAAATAAAAATCCATGTTGATCTCTTTAATTTCCTTGTTGATCACATTAGTTTTTTAAAGTTTCTCTGCTTTGAGGCAGTACATGTCTTTGTATATGTATGTAAGAGAAAGTATTTTGAAGATGAGATCTAAACCTTACACAGAAATTTGAAAATTGATCTATCTGTTAACCAACACATTTTACATGAGGTAAATCAGTTAGAGCCAAACCATAATCCATTCTAAATGCAGTAACTCAGCAGCTCAGATAGTACGTGGCCAAATCAATAAAAACAAGACAAAAATGTAAGTCAGGTTGAAATGTTCATAAAAAAATGGATTAGAGAATGATGACGTTAAGAAAAGAATGAAAGAAAGGAACAGCCTTTTCCATACTTTTTCAACTACAGACCTTCTGTTTCAGTAAAACTCAGGATAGTGATTAAAAAAACAGCTAATAGAATTAATGTTTTTTTTAAGCTAATGGGGCCAGCTTTTTCTAAGCTACATCTAAACTTCCGGCTTGGAATTACATTGCCTTAGTGCCGCTTCCCAAACCCCAATATTCACTCAGCAACTGGAAGGCAACAGGAAACAGGGGGAGAGTAGATTAGGATCAAGTAGATTTACCTTCACATCTTTCAAGCTAGGCTTTAAATCATTCACTCATGCATTATACGTCTCTTAAAGATAAGAAGTCAGCAGCACGTGTCACACAATATTTTGGCTTCCTGCCCTTCTACAGCCAATTTTTATGTAGTCCTATGAGTCGAGCCTGGAAGGCACAACAAGATTGATTCCCACTTGATAAAGCAGCAGCAGGTTTTAGGTACAAATTCTAAGTTAAGATACTTCTGGGAAAGGACTTTTTAAGTGATTTGAGAAGGACAAGACTTAGATTCATCTGGGTTACCAGCACAGAGAGAAAACACTAAATGAACTTAATTCCTGCAGCCAGTAGTACCTGGTATGCCGGAGGAAAGGAATCGAAGTTTTTACATATTTTGTGTCTTCGGTTTCCTTTGTTGACTAGTGGAAACAAATCTGACTCATATCCTAACTCTTTAATCTGCCTCCCCTTAAAATGGCCTTTGGATTTGTTCAAGTGCACAACTACTTAAGAGAATTCTATGAGAAAGAGAAAGGTTTTCCAAGAGAAAGCTAGCAACACCTCATCAAAAAGCTACTCCATTTAAATATTTAAAATGTGTCAGTGAAAAGTAATGGAAGTGTAGTTAAACAATACTGCCTTTTATGAATGAAAGGTATGTTAAATATTTATTTCCAGTGTCCCAAGTGTCTAAAACAATTACTATTAATAAGCTCTTCAAAGGAATAACATTAACAACAATAACGACAACAACCAACCTAAACTAGGTCCTTGTTTGACATAAATTGAAAAAAATGTATTCATTGTAGTGAAGCAAAAAATTTTCAAAAGGTTACTAAGCTGATGTCCTGACCATGACATTTTAATGGCTCTGAGAACAAGGCCTTTTTTTCTGCATAGGCCTTGACTGATCACACTTCCAAACTGCTGGTAGCTTGCCTCAATTTTAATGGGAGCATTAACAGGTCTTAGTATTCATAGCAGTGTCTGCCTTTTCTGACAGAGGACTGGGAGATCATTTCTAGATAGAGTAAGATGAGTCTCCCTGATAGCAGCAGTTCTTCTGAAACCAACACAAAGAATTTAAAATGAGCAAACTGATTTATGAGGTGATACGTATGTTGACTTTGGGCTTAAGGGGTGCAGAAAGAGGAAGTTTACATTAAGCTCTATATGATATCTGATCGTGAATCTCTTCTGTACTTGTGAAAAGTGCAGGGGACCTAAAACCCTCAAAGTCTGTTGACAGAATAAAAGAAGGAAGAGGTCTTATGGACCCCATAAGCATGAGAAAGAAGATATGGCTGACAGAAGAGGTACAACTTGCAAGCTAAAGCAAATTGCAGCTCCCAAGGACTCATGAAATCAAGGTCATTAGATGTAAGAGTATTCCTTAATCATCCATTAACTTTCACATTATTCTTCTTCAGTATAAGAAGAAAGTACTGAGATGACTAATTGTGCATGCAAGGTGAGCAATAGTACTAAGAGATATTCCAAACACTTTCTGGAGGCATAATTTAAAGAACAAAAAATTCCCACATAAAATACTTCTTAGAAGGAATTGATCCTCGTCTGAGTTCAACCGTGGTGCAAAGATTACAGGTTTGAACCTGCAATGAATGTGGAAAATATGGAGATAAACCACAAATCATTCTTAATAATGCTAATACGTATCTAGCAACACAAATAAACTTCATATTTCAGGGCAGAGGGGTGGGTGGGAATGGGGGTGTGCAAAATTCTTCTCTCAGGCCTAGTTTCCTTTTAATATTACAAACAGGATAAACCTGAAAGATGTAAGAAACTTCAAACAAAAATAACATAGCAGGTCATACAATATATGATTACAGGAAGCAACATCAGAAAACCACTTTAATAAAATTAAGAATTTTAAGAAAATTACTCCTCATAGGAATCTAGTCCAGGACCTCACTTCCCAGTTACTTAAAAAGCTTTCCAACATAGAAAAGGTTTCTGTTCCTGGCCAGTATATACCCATTTTATTTAAATGCTTTTTTTCTCCTCTCTTCGATTCTTTCCTCCTTCTTCTCATCGTAGCCTTAAGACTTTGGTTTGTTTAGTGCAAAAAAACTTTTTAAGTCTTCTCTCAACACTGCTTCAACTCCTGAATTTTCTGCCCATTTTATTTTTCAACTCTTTCAGTTTCAGTTCATTTTTGTTTAACACAGGTGACCAAGACTGTACGAGATATTGTAGGCAAAACTCTCTAAACAGTGTTTTGTCCAATACGGCATAGTTTCCCACATAAAACACCTGAAATGACACCTACTTTTTCATAAACCTATCATATTGTTAGTTTTTAATAGCACAGGAAACTGCTACTATGTCAAACTTCTCTATTTCTAACTCATTGCCAATTGATAAATTTCCAGTTAATGGTGGAAAATCTTATTAGTAGTCAGTCTTCATAGGGCTTCATGTTTCAGTTAAATTCCATCCGATTTCTATTACTTTAGTCCTCAGGATCATCATATAATTTCTGCATGATATGCCAATGTTCCTCTATATTTACTTGCCTCTTAACTTTGTGTCATGAACAATTTTCATCAAGGCTTTATTTTTGTGCCAAATTCTTTAATGAAAACATTAAAGATCCATTGCTGGACTAGTCCTTGAGGAACTCTGCTACTAATCTTCCTCTAGTCTGATAGTTTCCTTTTTAACACTATTTTAGCAATTTTTCTTTCTCTCTGCATGTCTTTTGCTAAGTTTCACGTACCCCACCCTAACAAAACATTTTTCACAGAGAATCAGGTTACATGTTCTTTTGAAATCCTGACAAATTTACAGTATTTATTTTTTTCTACAAATACTATCATTTTAACAAATAAAACTGTAAGATAAGTCTAGCATGATATACCAACAGTAATCCATTGTTGGATTATATTTTCATTTAACTGCATGCATTTAATTAGGTTTTCCTTTAAAATATTCTTTTAATTCTTTAATTTTATTGGACAAAAATGTGTCAGTTTGATAGTTGTTTAGATCACTTTTTCTCTTCTTGTTTCATAGAGGTACTCTGGTAAATATTGTCCAATGGCGTAATGTCATTGCAGTAGACAAAAGAAAATACTCATATCAAAATTTCAGGTTGAATGACTTCAGAGACTGGGGTTACGTAGTATCTAGCCAGAGTATATTAAGTACCTGAAGTATTAATTTCACTTTTTCTTGAGCAGTCTATGAACTGCTTTCGTGTGTTTATGCCCATACTCAATCCCCTTTCCTAAAACAGAGACAAAGGATGTGTTCACTGTTAGTCATGTTTAGATCATTTTTAGTCATGATCGCATATTCACTACACCAGTTCTATCTTCTTTCCTTTTTCTCTTTAATTTTGTGAGTGAAGCAACTTTGAGATTTAGTTTTCTCAAAAGGCCTACCATTGATTTACAGCTAACATTCTGATCGCTTTTCATAGACTTATAGAATCATAGAATAGTTTGGGTTGGAAGAGGCCTTTAAAGGTCATCTAGTCCAAGCCCCCTGCAATAAATAGGGACATCTTGAAATAGGTCAGGTTGCTCAAACCCCATCCAGCCTGACCTTGAATGTTTCCCAGCATGAGGCATCTACCACCTCTCTGGGAAACTTGTTCCAGTGTTTCACTACCCTCATTGTAAAAAATTTCTCCCTTATATTGTTTAAATCTTCCCTCCTTTTTTATTTTGAAGCCACTATGCCTTGTCTTATTGCAACAGGCCCTGCTAAAAAGTTTGCCCGTCTTTCTTACAAGCCCCCTTTAAGTACTGAAAGGCCATAATAAGGTGTCCCCCGAGCATTCTGTTCTCCAGGCTGAACAACCCCAACCATCTCAGCCTTTCCTCATAGGATAGATGTTCCATCCCTCTGATCATTTTTATGGCCTTCCTCTGGACCCTCTCCAATAGGTCAATGTCTTTCCTGTGCTGAGAGCTGCAGATCTGGACATAGTACGCCAGGTAGTCTCTCACCAGTGTGGAGTGGAGGTGCAGAAGGACCTCCCTTCACCTGCTGGCCATACTTCTTTTGATACAGGCCAGGATACGGTTGGCCTTCCGGCCTTCTGAAGTGTGAGTGCACATCGTTAGCTCATGTCCAGCTTTTTATCCACCAGTAACTCCAAGTCCTTCTTGGCAGGGCTGTTCTCAATCCATTCATCCCCAAGCCTGTATTGATACTCAGGGTTGTCCCGACCCATGTGTAGGACCTTGCACTTGGCCTTGTTGAATTTCATGAGGTTACCATGGTCCCACTTCTCGAGCTTGTCTAAGTCTCTCTGGATGGCATCCTGTCCCGCAAGTGTGTCAGCCACACCACTCAGCTTGGTTTTATTGGCAAACATGCTGACGGTGTACTCGATCCCGCTGTCCATGTCATTGATGAAGATATTAAAAAGTACTGGTCCCAATACAGACACCTGGAGGACATCACTTCTCACTGATGTCCATCTGGTCATTGAGCCATTGACCACTACCCTCTGGATGCACACATCCAACCAATTCCTCATCCACTGAACAGTCCACCCATCAAATCCATAGCTCTCCAATTTAGAGGGAAGGTTGTTGTGGGGGATTGTGTCTAAGGCCTTACAGAAGTCCAGATAGATGAATTCCATAGCTCTTCCCTCATCCACTGAGGTAGTCACTCCATCATAGAAGGCCAGTAGGTTGGTCAGGCAGGACTTGCTCTTGGTGAAGCCATGCTGGCTGTCTCGAATCACCTTGCTGTCCTCCATGTGCTTCAGCATAGCTTCTGGGAGGATCTGTTTCATGATCTTCCCAGGCACATAGGTGAGGCTGACAGGTTGGTGGTTCGCAGGGTCCTTTCCCAGGTCCTTTCTGTGCTTCCTGATATAGATCTTTTTTTTCAATGACCAGGTCTTTAAAACAGTCTTTATCTTCTACAGCTTTTGGAAGTTGTTTTTTTTTTTTTTTTTTTTTTTTTTTTTCTCATGAGGTTTATAGACTCAGATTCTTTCTGTAGCCTTCTATGCATTTTCTGCTCTTACTGGTATACATGTATTTTTCACAGACAAAAAAGTCAGAAAATAAGTCTCCACTTGGGCTTTTAAATCCAGTTGACTTCAGTAACTATGTCCCTTAATATTTCTAAGTTTGAGACAATTTTTAAGGTCAGAATGAGTTTATTCTTATAGTTCTAAGTTAAACCACAATGGTTGGATGCAAATTTTATTTTCTATAACTGTATCTTCTATAATCCTTACTATTTACCAAATATAACACGGAAAATAGCATTGCATCTTGCAGGTAGCAGAAGTATGTGGCACGCATCATTATCCATCATATTTTGTCTTCCAAGTGCATGCAGTAAATTAATCTGTATAATTATTTTACTATACTATATTATTACCGTTATGTTCAGAATCTTGTTTATGAACAATGAGGAAACAGGCATTATTGTTAGCATTATTGAAATCTTAACAGTCTAATTGAAGAATTGTTACCAGAGAAAACAAAAGAATATGTCTATGCAGAACAGTTTCGAAAATAAAAAAGTAATAACAATAATAACTGTAGGGTTAAACTTGTTATGCACACTTAGCTTCTGCCCCTTTTTCTGATGTTATGTGCACCCTTCCCCTGCTCACCTGGGTCCTACGGTCACTATATTGGAGTCTTAAAACCATGGTGCTACCATACCTAGCAAAAGCAAAAGAAAACAGCCATAGGCACCTACCAACTAGAAAAGTAGCTGCCAAAGCTAAACCAAGTAAAGTAAGTCAGTGAGCAGGTGAAGAGAAGTTCAGAGGGATCAAACCTGACAAACCTCGGTCCTGAGACCTTGCAAACTCAGTATTTAGACTGTGGCCTGTTACTAGTCATGGCAATACTGCACTACAGGGCTACAAGGTTACATTATGTTTATGATAATTACTGTAATTAACGAGAGGGTAAAAAAAAAACAAAACTAGGACTCCTCACTTCCTTGTCTCAGTTTAAGTATTTAAAGCATATGGAATGAATCTAGGTTTTTGTGCCAATCTGCATTTCTCAAAGAGCTGACCATTTACCTTCGGTTTGATGTTTTTTTTCCGCCCAAACCAGCCCCCTAGGTATATTGTGAGAACAAATGAATAAAAAATAGACAAAATTTGCTAGACTATGATAATGGCGGCATCCTGAATCCCCCAAATAAAATCTGTTTAGGACAGAAATCTGAGTCTTAAATTGAAGGCTGTGATTTGATTTGTATATTCTTCTACAGGGTTTGAAAGACATAAGGCAATTTGGAACTCTTCTTTCAATCTGAGATCTTAAGTTACTGCATTTTATTAAAGTCTACTTTGTTGCGTGTAAGTTAATTTAATCGATTAATCATGTCTAAACATATCCAGCTTAGTAAAACACTTTTGATAGAGTTATGATCTATTTAAATAGCATCATCTAAATTACATTAAATTTTTAACCCTCATTAATTTCTAATTTTCAGGTTTCGGATACTTTTCCACAGTGCTGACATTTTAGGATTGTACGTATCATCACATACTTCCTATACAGGCACAAAATACAAAACCAAATATATCCTTGTTCTCATGTTGTGCAATATAGAACTAATTGAAAAAGACTGAAAAAGTTTTTTCCTTCCATTTAGTCTGATTTTCTGTTTGGTTGAGATAACTTTTAGGGGGACATATTCAAATATTTGAACATAATAAACGTTAAAGGGAAACAGACATTTTTTGCAGAAAGAGCCAAAGTATTAAGTATTAAAATGAGTTTTCCTGAAAACTGTAGCGTATGTGTAAACAAATATTTTAGCATCTCCATCTCTGCCAGCCTCTTAAATGGTCTAGAGCTAGCAAATCTTTAACAGATACAGTATACTGGGGGAAAGAAATGTGTGAGCAGACAAACTTGGAAGAGATAAGAGGCAGTTTCTATGATGTGATTCATTCAAGTCAATCTTTTATACATACTGTAGGATGGCTGATAAGTGTGGAACAGTTGTGTATTTCTTGTGGTTCTTCTCACAGTCTTGTTCGCTGTTTCAGTTGGTTTAGATTTAGCAGTTATGTATTTTTCTTGGGTCTTTTTTCAGAATTTGTGATATAAAGTAATATATTAACACTGTTACATTCAAAACCTTATTAATGGCCACAGAGGAAGCACACCTGGAATATAAGCAAAACCAAGTTAATATAACTGAAATCTTAATATCTAATCATTATTAGTACAGATCTAAATAGTTACAGAAAAAGAAAAATGCAGTTAAAATTGGTTTACGCATCCATAGTTGCTTGCCCTTTTCCCGGTGTTATGCTCAACGTTTCCAGGCTGCCCCAGCTCCTGAGGTCTCCGGTTTCATGGTCATCGGCTGCAGTGACAAAGGTGTCAGCACTTGGTATACCTCACTGGGAGGAATGTGATGTTGATGTTAATTCTTCCTCTCTCTACTTGGTGTCATTTTTCCATGCTCGGTAACACCCTTTTACACTTTTGTTCTTTCTTCACTGGTTCTGCAGCCCCAAGTAACATGCTAATTTGTAGTATATGTTACCTTTTAATTGTGTGAGATATTATTTGTTTCCTTTCTTTGCTACCCCTAAAATCACTTTTGTCCAGCTGCAGGTGCGCAGTTTTCCTAAGTGACTGCAGGTGAGTTGTTTATAGCTGTGGGATCTGCAGTGCGAAACTGGGCCCCCATCACTTGTCACCCCATGCCTGTACTCCCCTGCATCCTTCATCTCTGCTTCTCAAGGCCTCTACTCTCCTACCCAGCCTGTATTTCTCTACGTTGTCATTGTGTTAAGAGTCATAAATACCTCATTCTGCCTAAAATAACTGCTAGTTCCTTTTAGGTATATAAAACTAGTGTTGTACCACGCAGAGGTTAACGAAAGTAAAACAAATTAGCCACAGACACCTGGCCAACTGGAGAAATTACTGTCACAGCTAAACAAAGTTACAGATCAAGAACATTTCAGACAGAGCAAGCCCGACAGACCTCAGTCCTGATGCCTTCCCAATTTAGGACAGTGCTTACGGCCTGTTACTAGCAATGGCAACACTGTATTTGGGGCTGCACAGTCATCTTGCATTTCAGTAAGCTATTCATTAATAGCACTTAGTATCTTGTTTTAATGTCCTCAGACAGATGAACCTATCTATGGGCACTTTCCCCTTCCATTTCACCACGAAGCAATTTAAATCAACATAAAATCATATTAGGTGCAAATCTGAGGATGCTGGCACAAGCCAGTCGAAGTATTAAAAAATAATTCTGATCACAGTGACAGATGGCAGCACTTCATGTGCACCTTATTGGATGGAAGTGAAACAGAAAAGATGAATTTGGCACCCAAACTTATGTATCTACCTATTTAGCATATTACCTTTAACATTTTCCACTGCATTTCCTCAATCTGATCAATAGGTGGTCATCAAAATGTATCTCGTAAAACACACATCTGCAAAGTTCCCATCCAACTCATGAGTGGACCTGGCTCACCAGAGATATGACTCTCCCTGACCTGTACCTGCGCTTCTTGGCTTTTCAGCTGCACTCCTTTTCCAAATTGTTCCACTTCATGGATGAAGACGATACTCTGTACTTGCTGCAGATGGGCTGGGACATATCTGGGTCCACTGGTGGGTAGATAGCTTTCCTATATTAAGAACAATTCCTATTTCACCTTCCTAAGGAAAAATTCTTGTTTCAGACTACTGTTGAAGATTGTGGATTTTTCTCCCAAACGCAGTTGAATACCATTAACTGTAGGCTAAAAAATTCTGCCTTAACCATATGAGTTCACAGAATTAAATATTGGATAAAAACTCTCATGTAATCAAACCAACATTTGGATGCCACCAGTAGAAACAAAAATGTGAGCAATAAGCACGTGGATTTTCATGTCTCAAGTGCCAAATATTCCCTCCCTTCCTCTGTCTGTCTCGTTTATCATCTGTTTGGTGTTTCAGGTTCAGTTTGGTTGTATTGGAATACAGCCCATTGTTCAAAGCTCCATAAGAAGACTTTACAAAATGTTATGGGAGTTAGGAGCATCTGGCTGGTTTGGCTGAAACTCCCTAACAAGCTTAGTTACTGTGGGAGCTAAAATAAAATGAGAAGCTGAAGCAAAAGATAATGTTAATGAGAAAACTTCTTGGCTTTTGCATAAGCAGAGCAAAAATACAGCCAATTTCATACCTTTGCAAGTTTACCAAACAAAATGCTAAAATGTCTCAGCAAATAAGAAGCAGTTACGGTATCTATCACCAAAGTCACTGAGAACTACCAACAAAAATACACATTTTTTTAAACCTAAGAATTTGCTTCCAAAGCTATCCTTGGTTTGCCCTTTCATTATAGAAAATATAAAATTTTCTATCTCATGAATATTTCTACCTTAATTTTAGGTTTTCAGTTTCTAAAGTTTTAAGAGAGAAGCCTATAAATAAATAACCACAGTATTGGTACATGGCTCCTGTTCAACCCCAAAGGGGACTTTTTGCTGCAGTGTGGTGATCTCTGTGTATATTTACACATTAGTATTATCAGTCTGACTGGGGGAGAGCAGATAAGGGTGCCAGAAACCTTCTGCTGTTGTAACACTCTAAGAAAAATATGTCTCTGCTGAGAGGGTTCCTTCCTTCTTTCTGTCCTCTCAGCTGTGTCCTGAAGTGCAGTCCAGAGTGTCTACCTTAAGCCAGGTTACCTTTGAGATTTTCAAATGTGGAATTAGTCTGTGATGTAGACCTGAAAGACACAATCTGTCCTGTTTCTTAGTGGAGAAACAAATAAAATCCATATCTGTCATTGGTGTGCAGCTACCGTCCAGCTTACAAATCAAAATGAGTTACAGTCCCAAGGAAATAGGTTAATTAAGATTTTTATTCTATTTTTTTTTTTTTGTAACAAAAATGAATTGTGATGGGAAATTTTGGTAATTTTCATGACGGGCTTCTTGGGAATTTTAGAAGATTAAATTTTCACACAATATCTACAATATTTTTCACCCATGAGTATGACTATGTGCCTTGACTTTGCTCAGCTGTAAAAAATCACTTTGATTCCAGGAAACTGAATGTTTTTTACTCTTTATTTCAGGAATTTCCATCTCACTGAAATATCTCTTTGGTAGAGAAGAATGAAGAT
This sequence comes from Vanellus vanellus, assembly GCF_965231255.1. Taxonomy (NCBI): domain Eukaryota; kingdom Metazoa; phylum Chordata; class Aves; order Charadriiformes; family Charadriidae; genus Vanellus; species Vanellus vanellus. The sequence goes on along the minus strand of NC_138905.1, from coordinate 31,724,545 downwards.
AGGTAAAAAAAAAGACAAAAATATAGCAGTGTCACAGATTTGAATTCACATTAGTCCGGTAACCTGTCAGCACTAAGAACAAGTGTAAAACTCTATCCGGCAGGAACCACAATAGCATAAGTAAAAAGGAAGACTGCTGCATTAAACGTGCATCTACCCATAGGTTTCATCTGGGTACTCTACAGATCCCGATTTACATCTTAAACCATGAATTTTAATATACGCCTTCCATAAGATTTATTATTATTAATGGCAACTTTAAGTACTGATTTTGTCTGATGCCCTTTGAATCTAAAGTCTTGATCTCAGCCACTCCATAGAACAATACATTTCACTGTTCAGTTAAATGGTGTGATGTGACTGACTTGTTCAATAAAGTTGTGAAGAGAGAAATTGAAATTGCCTTGCTCTTAAGGTATGTGAATCATGGAGCCTCACCTGGAACAGCCTTTAGGACACGGCAGGACAAGGGACATGGGTACCACAGAGAAGAGAGACAGAGCTTTCTTCAGGAAATGCAAGAACGAGTGCTCCTGAGCTAACTAGTCCATATTTTATTACAGTATGTATTACAGTGTTTAAAGCACTTTTAATGTGTTTTTTTCACTTGTGTCTTTTCTAAACAAGAAAAAAAGCAAAAGCCAGACTTGCTATAGCCACTTAAAGGAAAGTTTTTTCATGGCCTTTGTCACCCTGCTCAGAACCATTTATTTCATACAGACATATTTCTGATGGGTATGCAGTGAACAATTGCAATGCAAATGAGGCAGCGCTGTTGATTTCTGATAGCATGAATATACTTCATTCTTAACAGAACTTTGTTTGCATTTTTCCTACCACTTGCACATTTAGCAGATGAGATTTCCTCGTTTTCCCAGAGCCCTTTTGAAAAGTGACAGATAATATCACTTTGTAAAGCATACAAGCCCTTTATTTTTTCCCCTGCAGTGAGAGATACTTAGAATTCATTGATATTAAATCTCATTGTTATCCTGTTATCTTTGCACATCTCTTATATAGATCTTTAAAATTCCCCACTTGCCTCTGGTTCCAGACTAATCCGTCATGTTCGTTGCTCTGCAAGTATCTCTGCTTCTCTAGTAACTTCCTTTTTAAGTTATTTAATAAATTTACAAAACAACAAGTTCCTTATTGAAGAACTTACTAACATATTTCTGGTAACTTTTTGCTTTGATAAAAATCAAACATTAACCCAACATTTTGTTTTCTGCCTCCGAGGCAAGTTTGCTTTCTGCTATATTACATCTTACAGACTTCAGGGAGGGCGCAGTAGGTTAGAAGCCTACAAAACTATCAGCTGGTTCTCCATTATTCTGAGCTTTTTAGTGCAAGAAATTTGTAAGATGTTTTTCTTTTTCCTTACAGAGCTGCAAACAGCCTGCATTTTGCTACAGAAATATGGAAGCCACCAGTGGGAGAGTCTCAGTGGGGTCTGGTTTGACTGGCCTCTGAGGGAGCAGAGGGACCAACTCCATAATCAGCCCAGCCACTTTCCACACGGATGCAGATAAGGACCACTGATGTAGGTCACACACAAAAGACAATTTAATCACTGCTCTGCCTTGGAAACACAGTTTAACTGTCAGCAGTGACTTTATGGGCACTTAAAACCATCTCTAAGAAGAAGTGTCAAACATTTTAATTAGTGTTTTCTTTAGCCAGGCTATCACTTCCTTAGATCTCTGCTCTTTTCCAGCATTTATCAGACTTTGCATGCTTTTCTAAAGAGAGTGAAGTTGCAACTCGACTAGAATCCAACAACTATAACCCTCGGTGTTGCCATCATTTCTGTAACTGAAAATTATGGGAGGTGGGGGTGAATCCAGCCTCTGTTGAATCAGTGGTTTGCGTAGCAACAAAGGAATGTGAAAGACCCCTAAAGATGTGAAATAATCACAGAATCACAGAATCATGGAATTTTCAGAGTTGGAAGGGACCTCTAGAGATCATCTAGTCCAACTCCCCTGCCAAAGCAGGATTGCCCAGAGCACATTACTCAGGACTGCATCCAGGCGGGTCTTGAAAATCTCCAGAGAAGGGGACTCCACAACCTCCCTGGGCAGCCTGTGCCACTGCTCTGCCACCCTCACCGTAAAGTTTTTCCGTGTACTTGAACGGAACTTCCTGTGTTCTAACTTGTGCCCGTTACCCCTCGTCCTGTTATAAAAATATAACACCAAAAGTAGCTTTAAACATGGAGACATCTTACCAAATGATTTCACCTTTAGATTCATTTCACGGAACAGTTGCTGTAAGAAGGAGTACCATGAGCTTAGCCTAGTCAAAACTTTAACTGGTGCAATTTATAGTCATAGCCTTTCCGACAGAGTGAGTGAAGAGAAAGGAAAACGCAGAAGTGAGGAGTGCTTTATGCAGCCTTTTCTGAGTGCTCCGTACATCCAAGAATCAGTCCTCTGATCTCACCAGCAACCAGACGCTGAAATTGGACAGCCTGAATAGGATCACAAGCCGTTGAAAAAATCCTGTTGTCACATATCACAGTGAAATGAAATGGCAGTTTTCCTAGTGATTTTTTTAAGTAAAGGAGCATGTTCCTTTACTGTCAGTTGGAAGGAGACTGTATTCATACAGAGTATATTTACATTGTCATGCATTCTACTCCCAATTTGCATTTGCATCTTGTCCCTTCGCCTCCACCTCAGCATCAACACCCTCTACGTGATGGGGCACATTTGGATTTTGCATTGGTTCTTTCCAGCTGTCTTCCTGAATGAGGAAACTCGCATGTAGTGAAGAGACTAATAACACTCCACTTATACACCTGCATGGATAGTATGTAAGTGTAGTATAACCTGTATAAAGGTTGGTAATATGGATGTAACTCTGCCAGACTCTGCCTCTATTTTATCTGCCTGGAGTCTTTCAAAGCTATCTAGCAAACGACGCACTTTCTGCAGCAGTCATGTCATGCTCAGTACTGGCAGGGTACTGTGAAAGGCCGTGGCTGGTGATCTGTGAAACAGTCTTCTCGTTCCCTAGTTAAAGCCACATCTGTCATATCAGGTGTTTTAGATGCTCGTACATATATAGTTACTTATCTAGCCAATCTGAGATAACTCATGTCATTTTGAACATCTGCAAAGAACATACAAGTTGTTACTTAGTGTTCAGGAAACTCCCTGTGCATTGACTGTACAGGAAACATATGCAAGAGGTGTCGTTCTAACTGTGAACCAGTATTGAGTCAAATGAAAAAAAACGAAGGTGGTTCACTGCAGGCCTTGGATCACAAATTACTTTTGCCACACTTCCCTGTACTGCTGAGGTCTTAGGGGCCAGGCAGCCTCTGAAAGTCCATGGCTGAGAGTAAGCAGGGCCCACTAAAACCCAGACTACACAGTCACTTGTTTGCCATGTACACCAGGCCACATTGTCTCTTGTCTCTTCCAAGAAATTCACTCAACAGTTCTCACCACTTTCCGAAAAGTTCTTCAGTTCACAAATCATGCCTCTAGTTTGACCGTGGTCCCTCAAACTGCATATAAAATAGGAAAAGAGGGGTCCAAACCAGGGACAGAATAATGAAAGAAAACCAAATTGTTCCTTCGCGCAAGGCAGGCTTCAGATACTGACCAAGGCAGAGAACGGTAGCGTGACAGAGCCTTGCATTTACCTTCCAGCACTAAGCACCTTTCTGTTTCACGTGAACCAGTTCTCTTCCTCTCCTAGATGCCTTGGTACAGGTCCACCACCTGTTTTTCCCTGCACCGCTGGCAGAAGCATGCCCCTCCTTGCAACATCAACTGTACACTTCTCCCAACAAAGATATTCTAGTGCTATAATTCACACTTCGCCTTTCCCTACTGTAGGAAACATGACCTTAGGAGCACAACTTTAGGACTCAAAGGAGCAGTGAAAGAGTGAGATTTGCATCTATTAGCTTTTATCATTGTAGGGAATGTGTTGTAACAATTGGATAATTCAGATTATAAGTGTTATTATGAGTGAATCTAGGCTAATAATAGTTAATTGATTAGACCGTCAAGACCTTAACTGGACTAACAATAAATGCTTGGCTTCGTATATATGTTGTGTTTCTGTAGTCCAGCTAAATTGCATGCCATGTTTGCTCTGAAGCCCATTCCCGTGGACTGGCTGATAAAATATAGATTCAGCAACTCGTGGAGAATACAGGTAGCCTAGGCTGTAATTTGCAATGCAACAACTAGCTCCTTGCCATCTGCAGATTGCCCCCAGTACATCTATATTGTGTGAGACACAGAATACTCTGAAACGTCCTCATCATACCCTTGGCAGGGTCCTTCTAGGCCATCCCCACGCTTTATTTATACCCATTGAACCGCTCCATTACCTAACACAGAAACTCTCATTAAACTGTTACATTCAGAACGCAGACTGAACTTGTTGCACCAGCAATTGAGCCAGGGCGAATGCTGCGAGGCTGAAAGAGAAGGCAGAGCAGACACAAACACTCTGTATCGTCAGAAGGGTATGCATTGTTTTCACGTTCGGCTTTGAAAACAGTGATTTGCAGTAATCCAGCTAAACGCATTCCCCTACTCCCAACATAAAGCACAATAAACAATTGCTTTCAAAGGAATTCAAGTTTCAAAAGTGAGAGGACAAAGAGACTCTACATCATCTACTAATGACTATTGTTTAGGATTTTACTTTACTCAGACAATTGGCTGATGGATGGCATTATACAGCTCTTACAATTCTAAAGGGGACTGCAGCAGAGGGCTATTTCTTAGAATAGCAGTTTATTGTGGAGAAAAGGTCCTGAAAACGGAGACAAAAGGGAGACTTTTAATCAGAGCACTAATGTGGGCTGTCTGTGATGAAGCTCTTATCATTCCACCACAAGCAGTGCATGGCACTCAAAGACAGACTCTGTAAAATGGTAATAGAGGCTTTTAAATCATTATTTGCACTTTAAACATAGGGAGATATTTGGAAAATAACTGGGAAGATTAGTTATGACTTTTCTTTTTTTTTTTCCTGGACACTGAAGCCTGTGGTTATTTCTTACTAAAAGCAAATCCGGTAGTTAAGGCCCAGTTAATTTAAGTTCTGTCTGCAAGAAGCCTTCTAATTAGTGACAGTTTCATTGTTCCAATGACATGAATATGGCTCTATAATGGAAAATAATAACATGAAAGGAAAGTGACTGATCTGGTAGATGGGCTAGTCCAATAATGGACTTTGAATATCGAGAGGAAAAAATGCAGATAAGCAGGGCTCAGCTCTAGGGAAGCATGACTACCTGTGGTGATACTCAAAGGTGAAGAAATACCTAACAGCTCTGCCTGAAGCATAGCGCTAGAAGGTTTTCACTGGCACCTTCTGAATTAGATTAATTCACATGAAGAAAGAGGCTACCGTAGCTTTAATGCAGAATGAAATAATTAGTAGCTATTTAAACAAGGTGCCAGAAAATTGCATTTTGCTGTAGAAGGTACTTCAGCTGCTGTCTTCTGGTTGTTTTCAGAGCGAGGGAAACCATTTATTGTCATGGCCTTTTTGGTACTCCAAAAGAGTACAGAAGTCCAAGATATTCCAAGTTGGGGTTCACATAATGTGATGTTGGTGACCTTCGCTGAAAATCATGTTACAGAGTAAGTATTTAAGCTGCTGCTTCATTTTTTATTATTATCAAATTAGGGCTTCAAGCTGTTCTACACACAGGTGCTGATCTTGGCTAGGCAGAGGAAAAGTGGAATGACGCTTGGCGTTTATTTACTTATTCACTCATTCATGCATTTCAGTTGAATAGAAAAGAAATGCGATATTTGTGATTAACTGAAGAATTCTGCTTGTATTGTTCTGACAGCTTGCAAAACAATTTTGTACAGCTCTTGAATAATATGGAAGAATACTGCATCCAGTTGGATTCCAAGGGTGACATTGGCAATTCTGTGCAAACCTGAAAACGGGACCAAGTATTTTACATGTAGTAACATGCCAGTTTCATGGAAATGGAAGTGCACAGGGTCCACCAAGCATCTGATGAACTGATGTATAAACAAAATTAATTACCCCACAAAATATCCCAAATACTCTAGACTTACATACAGTAAAGCAAAATATAATTTAATAGGCTTATTAATCTTGCACTAAGAAAGCTGTTACTTTTAGGAACAGTATTTAATTCCTTCTGAAAAGAAAGATACATGAAAATGAGGATTTGGTTGCATAACTGCAAGCTTCCTGATTACTTACAGGCAGAATGCATCACTGCAAAACTATGATTTTTGTCTATGCCAAAAATTGAATAAAAATGCACAAGACAAAGTTGGGGAATCTGAGCTTGAATTCTTTTCAAAATCATTAATTTTCTTTTAAGAATAATAAACAACATTTTTTTGCATGAAACTGCAAAACAAATACTTTCTAACGCTGTCTTAAGAATTTTTGCAAATAGTAAATACCCTTAAATGCATCAAAGATATTTGAAGTGTTCAGAAAGGCAGAGCTTTTGCATAACACTCATTTTCTCTGTATTCACTGTCATAACAATGAAAATGAAACTACTTGAAAACATTGCCACAATATAACAAATATTCAAATGTTTACATAGAATGTTTCCATTCAGTGTAAACTTGTTTTTAAATATTACCCTACTTCAAGAACCAGAAATAGTCATTTGAATTTCAATGCAAACAATCTATGAATGTATCTAGACCCGCTTTGCCTTTAATTTTTATTCTAGATTTTACATTTTGAATGATTACTATCTTACACATGAAGTGGAAATTTACATATACTTTTCTGTTTAAATGTTACTTTAAGTGCCATTCTCGCCTGGTAAGATAAAGAATCATTTCAGAAGGTGAAGAGCATAATTACAACGGTTCTGTGTCATATAAATATTCCAAAAAGCAGTATTTAATAGCAAGACGACATGACAAGGATGTGCTCACTAGAAAACAAAGTAGAACAGAGAGGTATAGAGTAGCTCATATACAAATCGCATGCATTTGAATGAAGATCGGGTTAATCACCTTTCCCATTCATATATAATCAGAGGATTTCTGTCTCAGAAGCTCACTAGCTTCTTCAGGATTTCCAAGAGGCAGAAAAGCCTGGGAAAAATTGCCTTTTGAGTATGAAGAACAGCAAAACCATTTTGTTGGGTAAAAGATAAAGTCTGAATACGGGCAAATATTGAGCACAGATACCAAAGCATACTGTAATTCTCCCTCATTATCTTTCAAGTGCCCTACTCACTGCCCTACCACCTTCCATTCCCGTCCCTGATGATTTATGCTTTTTGCCGATGACCATCCGAAACATACTGCTTCCTTTTTACGTCCATCGTTCATTCTGTTTGGCCCAATTGTTTACTTTCCATGTTCACCTACAGTGTCTAACTCTTGGTTACCTGCACTAAGATTGTGGTCAGATTTCTCTCCAGCCTGCCAGGCAGCAGCCAACATTCCTCCTGTGCCTCCTCCTCTTGCCACCATGCTGCCGCCAGCAGCCCTGCCTTGCCTTGCTTCCCTGCCCATCTCACCTTCCCAACACCTTGTTCCCTCCACCGCTAGAACTCTTCCCCCCCACACCTTGAGCTTATTTTTTTTCTGTATTCTTAACACCTCCATCTCTAATCCCGTTAGTTGTTCTTGTTTTATTCTCTTGCTCTAATTCTGCTTTTTTATTCCATAAGAGTTTATATTTTTCTCTAGTAACTGAGCTGATTTGCTTTTAATTCAATGTATTCTCCACTTTTAGTTATATCTTCTTTTCTTGGCAGCTTTCCCCCTTCTCCCCACAGATATTATATTCCAAATCCCACTATTTTTTTCTTAGTTGGGGTTTCATTTCTCTGGTCTGTAAACAGACTCAAAAAATGGGTTAAATTCCCTTCAGGCATTCTGGCTCCTAGATCCAAAAATGCTTTGAGACCATAGAGGTCTTTGTAAAAAACTCTGTTAGCTATCTTACTGGTTATGCTGGCAGATAGGAAGAACAGGTCTTTTTTTTTTTTCCCAGTGTGTAACTCAATACTTCTCTACACAGCTGCATTATATTCATTGAAGTTAATACATAATAATAATAAAATCAACTTTGTGCTGAGACAATACATGAAAAATTTCTGTTAGTGGTTGGTGGGTTTTTTGGTCATAGAGAATTAACAGTATGTGAATGCAAGAAGATATAATGTACCATTTTATCACTTTAAACTTTGATTAAATAAAGAGAAAGAAAAGATAATTATGTGAAAGGATGTATTTCCAAAGATGGTGAGGATAAAACTCGAAAGTAATGGGATAAAATTAAGTCAAAGCGGGCTATTAAGGACATGTTTCACTGTGCTCTTTCCAAGCAAACATTGCAAGCTCGCATTCAACTAATAAGGCTTGCTTGGCACTGGGAAAGGAGATTACTTAATTAACACAACAATGAGTGATTGACATGAACTGCAAAAACCTCCATCACCTTCCACCATAAAAGACAATAATTCATGTCTGCAAATGTACCCTACATAATAGCAATTACTTCACAAATATAGACTAAGGGTAGCATTTCCAAATACAACACCCTTCCTATGATGTATGGAATTACTAACCTGAAACTATAAACAAGGTTTAAAAAAAATGTCATTTATTTATGTGGACACTAGTCTCCCTAGGTGAAGAGCAGGAGACACCTAACTTGAGTTGTTTAAGCCTAGGTTGGACAAAGTCATGGTAAACACTGCCAGGAGAAAATAACAAAAGAAATGACAAAAAAATGTGTGCTTGTGTGTATATGTATGTATGTATGTATGTATGTATGCATACACGCATCAGTGTGCATATATATGTCCTGTTATAAGTATTTCCATTGATATATGTATATTTCCCACTTATAATTTCTATGTTATTTCTAAAGCTTTTCAAAATAGATGAAGTCCCATATATATATATTTATTTTTGTGAGATGGTAAGATAAAATACAGTTTATCATAACCCTGCTGGCAGATAGAAAATTATCAAAACTTTGTGACTCTTGTCATTTAGTCACAGTAGGGATTTTTATTATAGAATCTTTTGGAATAACAGGAGAAATAAATGTATGACAACAGCATTAGAGGTATTAAAGAAAATAAACTAGTTAAAAGTTCTGCAAATAAATGAAAGTAACTATTATCCCAAATTCATTGTTCTTTTTAATTTGTTCAGATTATTTTAATCATCTAGATTTTAAAACATATTTTCTTCCTTTGTTGTTTTTTTTTTGGGGGGGGGAGTGGGTGTTTGTTTAGGTATTGTTTTTTTTTTAATCAGTATTTATTACTGTCTGCAACAGTGGCTTGTGCATTAGGCCCTTACTACATTTTAAATTCCACCCACATGCTCTTACATTTCCAAGTACATGAGCCTGATGATTCCGCCACTGGGAAATGTTCAGTTTCATTTTTTTAAAAAAATCAATTAGTTGAGCCTTGTACTTAAAGGGAACTTCTGTCAGATCTTTTGACTTGAAGGAATTGGATTGCAAAATGCCTTCCAGCTTTTTATATGACACCTTGACTGGACTTTTGTTCTTTCGTCTCTCACTAATAATCAACTCAATTTATACTTAATGAGTATAAATGGTGGAACTTTTATCACATCTGGCAGCATGTAGGACAACTACTGCGTCGATTTTAATAGAGAAACAGACAGGTAAATTTCAAAAGTCTTCAGTTTTGGGGACCTTTTTAAGATCTCATGCAGTGCTTGAAGGCCTGTATTACAGATTTATCATTAGTGGCTCTTCTCTTCTTTGAAAGACACTTAGATTACATGCAAGCTACCAAAACCATCTCCCCTTCCTCCCCACTACTACTTTGTAACATTCTGATGTCTTGCCATCTGGCTGTGCTGTGGTCATACATCTTACGTGGTATAAACTTTTATTTACTGGCATTACTTAAGTTTCCATTATACTTTTCTGGATCATCTAGCATGCAGTTTAAAATATAATCTTAAATCATCTGCTCACATTACTTTTGTCATCAAATCCCCCTATACTGTCTTCCTTCCTCAGAAACTCCATTTTAGCCAAAGAAGCCAGTAGAGACCTGTCTTCACCTGTAATTTTTATTGTACTGCCTAGATGTTGTACTTTCACCCATCCCCACTTTTCAGAAAGAGCAAACTTGATAGTGAAATAGCCATCTTTCCTTTTCATTCACTTTCATTTACAGTGATTATTACAAACAGCAACCCATGTTGCGTAGATCCTCCCTAACATTGAATTTAGAGAACAAAATAAGACCAACAAAAGCAAAGGAAACAGAAACTTTAAGTGTTCCCACTCACCTCTGGCTCTCACAGGACCTTTTGTATTTCCTGAGTTGCTTTCTTGATTGTCTTTCTATTGATGTCCTGTACAGTGAGAACACAGTACCAGCATTAATCGTGAACTCTGAGCACAACTGACTATACTATGGGCTTTGGAAACATGATGTTTTTCTAGCTAGACATCCCTAAGCTTTTTTGGAAGGGAAGAGACAGGACAAGTAGCACGTATTTTGTATTTATATACTAGGTTATTTACTCTTTGAGTTTCTTTATTTTCTTTTCTAAAAGAAAGCGCCATGGTAATAAATGACAATAGTATTTGAATTGGCCACTGGGATGCTTTCTGTCTCCCACATAGAATGATAGTGAGTAGGGAAATCACAGCAACAATATATTATTTTATGATACTCTTATCTCCACTAATTCTGCCATAGCAGGTAGAATTATGCCCCTACCCGTCAAGAATTATGGAAGTAAAAATACATATGTATCAAGTATAAATAATGCCTCTTCTCACAAGTTAGGGAAAAGACTGCACAGTCACTATGGTGAGGCTATTAGAAACTTGAAGGGATGTATGGTCCTCCATATATTCCTGCAGGCATGATGACATCATAAAATCGTTACCTGGTTATTATGGCTCAAGTTAAGTGACCCAGCATCTAACATTCAGCAAAGTTAAGGGCAGTTGTACTTTACATAGTAATATTCCCTGCAGAGATGCTCCTCTAAGAGTAGGCATGCTAGGCAACAGGGTATACCTTCTCTGTGCAGCCAGTCAAAAGGTGGGAGTTAAGGACAACAACAAATGTTTTGCTGTTCACTGTTTTGTCTTTGTTGTACATGTCTCTTTTCTAATCTTGTGGAAGGAGACACTAAAATGAAAAAAAAAAAAAAAAAGAACTGGTTATTTTGGTGTTGGGTTTCAGCAGACTGTGTCTAGAGTTTAATGAAAAATGGTCTCATTCATGTTCCCTCCTCCCCCTTTATGAAGTGATATGAAACATCCTTTTACATAGTTTCCCTATTAATATTTCAGCTTTACTGAACGGTAACAGAGCTTAACCAAGCCATGGCATTTTATCATGTCTGGACAGAAACAACTGTTTGGCTAAATCCAAAGTGTAAGAGAGAGAGTTGAGAGAGTTGGGGTTGTTTTGAGAGAGTTGGGGTTGTTCAGCCTGGAGAAGAGAAGGCTCCAGGGAGACCTTATTGCGGCCTTCCAATATTTAAAGGAGGCTTATAAGAAAGATGAGGACAGACTTTTTAGCAGGGCCTGTAGTGACAGGACAAGGGGTAATGGCTTTAAACTAAAAAAGGGTAGATTTAGACTAGATAGAAGGAAGAAATTTTTTACAGTGAGGGTGGTGAAACACTGGCGCAGGTTGCCCAGAGAGTTGGTAGGTGCCCCATCCCTGGAAACGCTCAAGGTCAGGCTGGACGGGGCTCTGAACAATCTGATCTACTTGAAGAGGTCCCTGCTTATTGCAAGGGAAGTTGAACTAGATAACCTTTAAAGGTCCCTTCCAACCCAAACCATTCCGTGATACTATGACTCTTAAGAGCAAAACCTAGTTACTTCAAATTTATGAGCTCCTGAGGTAGTTTTGTACTGAAGTGAGTCATACAGAGGCTACCTGAGACCTCTCCAGTGCGAGGAATCTCTCAGCTGTCCCACATCCAAGGCTGTTGACAAGCCTGAAGACATTATGGGCTTTCACATTACATCTCTGACTAAGGAGGGGGAAAGTCTGTTCACTCTGGGCAGAAGAAAGGTAACAGATTAGCTGTTTTAGCTGTGGCCATCTTGAAGAGAAGGGATGTGTCCTTATTTGCCCACATTAGAAGCCTGGGGAAAAATGGCAATTCAGTTTGAAACCTACTATGTATAACCAATGTAGAGCATGATTCAGGTAGATAAACACAGGCATTTCATATCACTTGAGCTGCCCTGTGGTTTCCTGCCTGGCACCTACCTGAGGTATGTGTTCATGCAGATATGAACAGATATGGAGAACAGATATCAGACAGATATGGAGAAAGTCATGAGTAATATAGTCTAGCTCTAATGCTATCTTCAAGTTACACAGAACAAGGTAAGAGAAAATCTGAAAAAAAAAAAAAAAAAGCAGCTTAGAGAATAAGAGACCATGTTCCTCCTGTTGTTTGGAACTTCCAGGATCTCTCCTCCTCACTCCACCCACCCTTTGTTCAGATTAGATCCACTTCTGCAATTCCCAAAGTTCTGGACAGAATGACTAAAATATAATAACAAAATATATATCAGCTTGTATACTATGTAAAATATATATAAATATATATATGTAAAATATATATAAAAAAGACACTATATTCTATGCAATAAAATACAATAGGAAGATCAGAAAAACACAAGCATGACCACATGAACCAGTTGCAGACAGAACATGTCACAGGTTGGCGTGCTGCATGGTGAAGATACTATCATACTGACTAGCATAAACTTCCTTCAAGATATCTTGATTTCAAGGACCATTCATTGTATGGGACGCGGGCTTCAGGAAGATTCCTTTGCCTCTCACTTTCCTCTTGTTGAATGTTTATCTTTAAATTATAAGATGTTATTTCATTATCACTGGTTCCTATCGACATGCTTAGTATTTCTCATGACAGACACACAAACAAACCCAGAAACCCAGCTTTTGTTATTTCCATTCTACATTTTTATTGACTTACTCAGAAAACATACAAATGCAGCAGATATATAAGAAATAATTAAACGGCAGAACCTTAGCTGGACTTCAGTCCCAAGGGCTTGGTCCAGTGTCTGAAAATGTTTTATTCCACTTCAAACAAGAACTACCGTGCTAATCCCCCCGGTGTGCAGCATTTATTACTTACCTGGCAGGTGTGAAGTGTTGCATGCTAAACGGATTATCTCCCCCTCCTTCTCTCCACCTCCCGCTTTGTTAAGGCAAAGCAGAAAAGGAGAGGGAGGACATAATCCTCTTCAAATGGAGCATTTATTACCTTGGATGCGGGCATGAAGTGCCGCTTGCCGAGGGGAGTTAGCACGGGAGAGTCTGCTTATACAAGTGTTAAACCCCATTGTAAACAAACTAAAGCTTCATACTAATCGGACCACTGCTTTCTGGAGAAAGTTCAGGACTTTTTACTGTTCTTTACAACAGTTAGAATGCCCAATATTGAAGCCACATCCTTATTATCGGATTATTGGTATTGGGACTTTTGGATAACAGCTACAATCAGTTACAGTGGTTGTAAAACAAAGTTGTGAGGGCTTTTTGTTGGTTTTTGTTTGGGCTTTTTTTTTTTTTTTTTTTTGCATTTCCTTACTTTTCTTTATTTTTTCTTAACTTTCAGATTTAGATCTGCCAAAAAGATCTGTCTAACTGTTGGTAGAGATTTGTGTTGGATAGATTTGCTCATTTCAAGAGCATCAGTTCTTTCTGTTTCACAGACAATTGCCTTTGTTGTGTTTGCGACATTTCTGAACATATTCCCAACCCTTACCAAGTCCATTTGTTTAGAGAAGCAGGATGAAAAACAGATTTGGCCCTAAAGATATAAAGTAAAACCTTAATCAAAAGGAAAAAAAAAAGGTGTTTTGTTTCTTTAGTAAAGAATTTTCTGCAGAGGCCTTATGATTTAGTAGTTTTATAATATACTACACAGCCACGTAACAAATTGCACTCTTGACACACAGAGTGAACCTTGCACTTTTGATTCCCAGAGCATAGCCAAGTTACCAAATCATACATTCAGACAGGCTTCATCAAATTCAGGGCATGCACTAACCAATAAAAGTTTGTGGCATTCATGGCTGTTTAGAAAATGACAGAACTTTCTCTGTTTTCTACAGCATACCAGAAGTTTTGGCTTATTTCATCCAAAGCAGAGAAGAAATGAAAGTGAATGAGCCAGGAAATAAATAGTGAAGCCTAAGTCTGTCAACAGATGTGCTCTTCTAGAAGAGCTTAACTCTTACAGCTGTTTTTCACTCTCCTGCTTTAGGCGAGTTTAAATAATATATAGCCACCCTTCTCTGGCTACAGCTTCTTTAGCAGTTTATTACTGCCAACCCAGGTGCAGCTGACTGCTACAGATCTCCTGGAGGAGCTTCTCCTGTGGCGAGTCCCTCCTTTATTTCAGTCAAAATCAGGTGGGTCAGTGCTGGGCCATGGTAGTCTAAGTCATCTTAAGTCAGCCTCACTTATGCCCCTACCCTGGGTCCCACCATGCTGTTCTCTCTGCCCTTGTGTCAGCACTGGTGCCACTCTGAGCTTATTTGGAACTGGTTTGGTTTGACAAAACTTAAAAATATAGGAAAATGGTATCATGCAAGGGTGAACACCAACACAAAGGACAGATAACACCCATGTGGCCACAGGGCAAGAGACAGAAAGGGACCATAGTGGCTCGAATTTAAGTTGGTCCACAAAGATGATCAGAGGGCTGGATCACCTCTCCTATGAGGAGAGGCTGAGAGAGTTGGGCTTGTTCAGCCTGGAGAAGAGAAGGCTCCGGGGACACCTTATTGTGGCCTTGCAGTATCTAAATGGGGCCTACTGGG